>NC_141695.1:982149180-983487097 GCF_964263255.1 Lissotriton vulgaris | reverse complement strand
AAACTTAGCCTCTAGCACATGTACAGTATTATATAAATCTGTGATGAAATGGTCTCGACCTTCTTTTCTGTATTAAGAGCCATTTCTTAAATGTAATTTTGTGAATCATTCAGCAAGCATTTCAAATGTAATACTATATGCATTATTTGAATGATACCACTGCTTAGAAAACGTACAGTACAATACTAATTTTTCGTGTACAAACCATTTCAAATACATTTTATGTATTTTTGGGGTGGGATTGTAAACACATGCTTATAAATGTTATAACTGCTTAGTATTTAGTAAAGATGGACATTCTACGTGGAGTGGGTGTTGAAACGTATCTAGGGCTCTAGTATAATTTTCCAGATTCATGCCCTTATATAGGTATAACTTATCATATCCTCATATAGGCATAAGAATCATAACTATATTTAGGCAGAGCCAATGCAGTCCAAATACGGCATGGCTACTTCCACTAAGCTCCTAGAGTACAAAGAGTTCTTGAAGACAACCAGCCTTCAGCAGTACGGGACTTCCCCCTGCTTCAGTATTGATTTGTCCCAAAACTCCTGGAGTGTGTAAAGAAGATTTTCGGGTTCTTAGTGACGTTATTATGTCCACCCTTACGTCAAACTCAGCACCTTCCAGGTATAAATATACCCACATCCGCCCTAGCAAACACACAGTGGTTTGGAGCAGATCGACTAACTACTTGCCCGACGCCCTGCTGTAGCAAGTGCCGAAGGAACAAAGTTGTCATGTTATATGGTTGTCAGAAACTAATCCCTTCTTGTTTATTCGAGAAAGTTTCTAGTGACCTCTGAGCTAGCTGGCATTCACAATTAAGTCTAACATATTCAATAGAGACCTAGTCGACCTAAGTCCTACGTCTAAACTGTTGTTTATGTTATTCGAATGCGCAGAGCATATTGGGAATATAGGAACTACACTACACTTTCTGATTAGCTAATAAGGCACACTTAGTTTTTGGCGCCTGTAGCATCCTGCCAACCCAGGTTCTTGTCAATACCCACATCACACAAACAGCGTTTGTCTTTATTCCAATGAGTGCAAGTCAGAACTCCACATTCTAAGCCCGCATTCAACTCATCGCTCCAACGCTTACATCACAGGCCTAGGGTGTACAGTGAGAGCCAAAAGAGTTCCCACATTATTTCATTTACAAGACACTACATCTCCTGCTTTGTTAAAATGAAAGTTACAACTTTTTCAAAATAGATAAGTAAATAAGAAACAAATTATTACACAAACATATGAATAAATACACAGATAATCATAGATATACAGACAATTACAATTCTTCAAATGAGCGTTGTGGCGCCTGATTCACACGTTCTGATTGGGTCACCGGGAACTGGCAGTCAAAGTGTCATTGATCTGCACAGGTGAGGTGGAATTATCAGAAGACACAGAGTCATCAGCTGTCGGTTTGGAACCAGTCTTTACATTGACATAGATGTTTGGTGAGTGATGTGTCACATGTCGAAAAAGAGACGATTCTCTCATAAGGGACTTCCCAAGATTCTGGTCTGTAACAATGAGTCCTTTGTTGTTATTGATTGTAATGAGTTCAGTCTCAAAAGAAGCATTAGTCTTTCTTTTCTGTGTTGCCTGTCAAGCACTAAATCTCCTCTTGTAAAGGTGACATATTTTACATTAGGTTGTCTGTCAGCATATATTTTCATCTTCTGTTGGTGACTAAAGTCTGAAGCATGAATTTCTTCCTCATTCTTGGATATGAGTTTGGTCTATTAGGGATGCTTGATTGTCATGGCTCTTTCTAACATTAAAGTTGCAGGGCTTTCCCCTGTTGGGGAGTTAGGGGTTGAATGGAGAGCTCCAAGAATAGTGTTCAAAACAACTTTGAGGTCAAGTTTCTTCAATACGGCATTCTGAACAGTTTTCTTTAGAGTACTCATTAACCGTTCTACCAAACCATTGGCCTGGGGCTACAGAGGAGTGCTTTTTTTTGCTTTACATTGAGGTGATATAGAAAGTCTTTGAATGTATGACTATTAAAAAAAGGGTCTTTGTCAAATTTTAAGATTGTAAGTACACCTCATGTTGTAAAGATGCCATCTAACTTTTGAATATCTTTTCATGTGTAGTGCAGGAAAGGTCTTCTACTAATGGAAAACAGGAGTATTCTTCAACCATAATTGAAAGATGATGTCCATTCACAAAAGGACCAAATAAATCAATAGCAATTTTCTACCAAACATGATGTGCCAATTTTGACATGTACAAAGGGTGCTGAAAAACCTGAGAGGAAAGATACCCTTTTATCGACATATGGAAACCAGACTTGATCCCTGTTAGTGGCAACTATTCCTTGATGTCCCTCATTGGCAAAGTCGATCAGAGACTCTCGGAACAAACAATTCAGGTACCTCACAGAATGAGGCCTTCTTGAGTCACATTGTTAAACTTCAAATGCTCACTGTCATTAGTGAGAGGTCTAGAGTGCTGGTTCCACAATTGATATTCATGTAGTTGTATTATTGCAACCTCAACCCCAATGTTCAATTCTAGAAGGCATTTTAACTTTGGGACTGACGAATATAGTCAACAGAGCTTAATGATCACTGTGAAGGGCTTTACGTAAGAACCACATGGAAATACTTGCAATCCCAACCCACTGCCAAACTTTCTTTTTCAGGCTGCGAGTAAGCATGATACATTTGTGACTGGCTTTTACTGGCGTATGCCACAATACCTCTCTTGGCATTTGACTTTCCTCTGTTTAAGGATGGCACTAACCTGACAGGGCTAGTGTCAACCACAACCTCTGTATGAAGTTTGGACTCAAAGTAGGGCATTTCAGTTGCGCTCTGAATAGCTTTCTTGATTTTTTGGAAGCTCTTCTCACATCACGTGACCAAGGAAAAACATATTTTTTTCATTAGTTCTTGTAACGGTGCACTTACCATAGCAAAGTGTTGTATGTATCTTAAAACAGTAACTCACCATTAAAAGACATTATGGCAACATAGAAATGTATTGTGGGGGATTTGCAGTAGAGAAGAGAATGCCTGTACTTTAGATGGATCAGGTTTCATACCCCCAACAGAGAAGACATGGCCAAAGAACGTCAAGCTTTTCTTGTAGAATTCACATCTGTCAGCATTCAGAATTATGCCACCTTCTTACAGCTCACTAGATACTTGCATGAGAGCTCTGTCATACTCTTTCTATGCAACTCTTAAAACCAATATGTCAACAGTATGGAAAGGGGCGACCACTCGGTCCCCCCGAACGTATGGTCGGGTGCCCCGATCCCCCCGGGAAGCCATTTTGGGCGGGAGGCGTGTCACGGATGGTATGCCCGAAGCGGTGTAGCCGGGGCGCTCCTTTTCCCGCCCAAGAGGGGTTGTCCTAGACACCTACACCGTTGGCCACGCCCTGTAGGCGGTCGGAGGAGGGTCCACGCCCTCCCGGAGAAGAATAAATGGAGCAGCAATCCAAGGAAGCATCCTCTTGTTCCTGTGCTTGGAAGCTGCACCTCCTCGTTGCACGTGAGCCCTTGACGGAACAAGAGCCAATTTTTGAGGATTTAATTTTGTGTTTCTTCATTCAGCGATTTCGAAGCCTCTTTACCTAGGACCTCGAGGAATATCCGTGAACGATGCCTGGCAAGAAGGTCGGAAAGAAGGTTGGAACCGACCAGATGCTTCGTATGCTGGTGAAGGACATGGCGGACATGAAGAAGCAGATGGCGGCAATGAATGGTGCGGGTGGACCAAAGAGAGTCATCGGACCAGCATTGCCGGGAGTAACCCCTAACGGGAGAGGTAGAAGGGCCAGGAAGGGGGCATCAGGTGGGGAGGCTCCGGTTCCCGAATCACCTCCAGCGAGCCCGGTCACTCCGATCGAGGCCCCAGTTCCGGTCCCGAACGCGGGACAACCGATCCCTGTAGTGGTCACTCTTGTGAACGAGGAGGATATGCCTCCTGAGCTGGCTGCCCAGTTGGCGGCATGGTTGGGCAGAGAGAACGAGGGGGCCACGGCTGATGAAGCCAGGTCGATAATGAAGCAGTTGCGGCAATCGAAAGATGCTGCGAAGGCACCTTGTCCTCTTGTTTCCCCGCAGGTCCCCGTGGAGCAACCAGTATCGGGCGTTGGTTCGGCAGCGACAACAGTCACAGCTACTGGTTCGGGTAAGCAGCCATTGCCGATGGCGGGGGAGGGGTCGTTACCCTCAAGGAGGGAAAAAGTTGTGCAACATATCCCGATGGATGTGAAAGAAAGGATTTGGGCAGATAAATATGTGAACATGTTTTCCTTGTTGACCGATCACTATGAGATTGAGCATGTGAAAAATCAGAAAGAGTTGTTGCATCCTAGTGTATGGCGTGCAAAGATGGCGGGTTTCAGAGTAGATGAAACGATCGCCAATTGGGCCAGGGCGTTTGGAATGTTCACTGCAATTATGGGGGAACGTAGGCCCGAATTATTTTTGGAATTAGCCGTTTATCAGACACGTATCATGGAATTCTATGAATCGTACGGGGGCAATAAATGGTGTTGTTATGATAGCACATTTCGTAAGTCCAAGGAGCACGACTCATCCCTGACGTGGGATTGTTTCGACTCCATTTCCTGGCAGAAACTTGAGAGGTCGAACACGGCGAAGTCGCCTTCTTTGGGCGGGAACGGGGTTGAGCCTTCCCGCCATTCTTTGGGGGCGCCCTTTCGAGCGGGCGCAAGCAGTGATCAGAACGCGAAGAATAATGGGAGCTCGGGTAGGAAAGGGGTCTGTTGGAACTTTAACAGAGGCAAATGCACTAGGCCACAGGGGACATGCAAGTTCAGGCATGAGTGTGCAGGGTGCGGACAGTCCTCACACCCCGAAAGTTCGTGCAGAGCCAAGAATGGTGATACGGGAGGTAGAGGAGGCGCCAAACAGGTCTAAAATTGACCGAGGGGCACCATTACATACTCCTGTTGATATCATGGCATTGATCCCTTGGCTGAACGAATACCCTGATCATATCTCCGCCGGGGTGTTGCGGGACGGTTTCTCATATGGTTTCCGCATCCCGGCGGGGGATTTTCGGGGGGAGGCACAATGTAAGAACCAACTATCGGTTCAACAAAATACGGCGGTGGTGCAGGCAAAGATTGGGAAGGAAGTGGCCCGAGGTCGGGTTGCTGGACCATATGGCATGCCACCAGTTGGCGATTTTGTTTGTTCACCGTTGGGAGTGGTCCCCAAGAAGGACCCAGGTGAGTTCAGGTTAATACACAATTTGTCTGCTCCTAGGGGTCTTTCGGTGAACGATGCGATTGACCCGGGAGTTTGTTCGGTGCGGTGCGCTGCCTTTGATGAGGCCGTCGCCATTTTTGAATCGCCTGGGGCCCGGAGCACTGATGGCTAAATCAGACATCGAGTCAGCGTTCCGGTTGCTCCCGGTACACCCAGATGATCAGCGTCTCCTAGGTTTTATGTTTCAAGGACGCTATTACATGGATAAATGTATGCCGATGGGTTGCTCCATCTCCTGTGCGTATTTTGAGAAATTCAGTAGTTTTTTGCAATGGGCGTTCACAAGAGCCACGGGCTTTACACAGGTTATGCATTACCTTGATGATTTTCTCTTTCTGGGGGCAGCCGGGGACACGGAATGTGCACAGGCTTTGAGGGAATTCTGTACTCTTATGAAGGAATTTGGCGTGCCACTGGCACCAGGTAAGACGGTAGGGCCATCTACTACACTTGAGTTTCTGGGAATTGAGCTCGATTCTGTAGAGGGGTGCTTCCGCTTGCCCAAAGGAAAAGTAATGAAATTCAGGGCCTCGCTCGAAATGTGTCTCGGCGAGAGAAAAGTAACTCTCCATCAGTTACAACAGGCTGTGGGTCAGCTTAACTTTGCCCTGAGAGTAATACCGATGGCTCGCCCCTTTTCTCGTTCTATCGCACAAGCCATGGTGGGCCTCAGGGAAGGGCACCACCGCACAGGACTGTCAGCAGAGGTTCGCCAGGATATGCGCATATGGCTGGCTTTCCTGGCGGAGTTCAACGGTCGTGTCGTGTGGACCAAGCCACCAGTTTCCTCGGAGGAACTGGGGTTGTGAACCGACTCGGCAGGGAGTGTAGGTTTTGGCGCCATATTTGGCAATCAATGGTCGGCACGAACCTGGCCTGTGTGGTGGCACGATAATGGACTCACTAGTAACATTGGGTTTCTGGAGCTGTTCCCCATTCTGGTGGCCTTGAAAACTTGGCCAGAGGGGTTTCGTGATCGCTCTGTGGTGTTCTGGTCCGATAATATGACTGTGGTCGAGTGTATCAATAATCAGGCAGCACGCTGCAACTGGATTTTGAGATTGCTGAAGGAAATTGTCCTGCTATGTATGAGACTAAACGTCCACTTTAGGGCAAGACACGTGCCAGGGGTACTAAATCAGGCTGCTGATGCACTCTCTCGTTCCCATATGCAGGCCTTCCGGGGTTTTCTGCCCTCAGCGGACTCGGTGGCGGCACCATTTCCCTAAGCTCTCTGGTCTCTCGGTGCCCCGGACTACAAAACCTCGTGTGAGAGAGTCTAGCACCCAGGACAAGGAAGGCATATGAAGGGGCATTCAGTTCCTATTGGTCCTTTTTGGGTTCAGCTAGGGGGGAGCACTGGGGGCAGGAGGAGTATGTCCTGAAATTTCTGGTATCACTACATCAGGCGGGCAGATCAGTGGCTACGGCCAATAGGCACCGGGCTGCCATTTCCTTCATGGCGCGGGCTCATGGCATCCAGGACCCCACATCGTCCTTTTTGGTACAGAAGGCGCTGCGTGGGTGGCAACGCCTTGAGGGTCGTAGAGTGGATGAGAGGCACCCGATAGGTTGGGAAAGATTGTCCCTTTTAATGTCCGTACTTCCTGCGACATGTTCATCTCAATCCGAGACGGTGCTGTTCCGGGCCGCTTTTGCATTAGCATTCCATGGGGCTATGCGTGTAAGCGAACTGGTAGCGAGGAACAAGCAGGACACGGGGGGAGGACTGTGTCGAGAACACATTCAGATTAAGGGCGAGACAATGGTGATCTCGATAGCCAGGTCCAAGACCGATCAGGGAGCAATCGGGGACAGTGTGGTAGTGCAGCGGATTCCGGGATCTCCCATGTGCCCGGTTAAATGCGTTGAAGAGTACTTAGCGCTGAGGGTGGCAGCATGGGGGGGAAGCTTGCTGAGGCACACCGATGCCACCCCACTGACGAGGTTTCAGTTTCAGCGGGTGTTAACAATGGCAATCGCGGCGGCGGGCTTGAACGCGAGCGATTTTGGGACCCATTCCTTCCGGATAGGGGCTGCTACAGAGGCTACAGCCAGGGGTCTGAGTGTTGAAAAAGTGAAGCGGTTGGGGCGTTGGTCCTCAAACTGTTATAAAAGGTATGTGCGTTTGCACATGTTGTGAAGCTAATGCCATGTCCTGTTTTTTGTTTCGTTTGCAGTTTCGCGAGCAGGCTTTGCGGGGCGTACTGTGCAGTTGACCCGACACCTGGGGACCAGCGGTCAAAGATCACCGGCTGAGGAAAGAGTGGTGTGGGTCGTTGGCCACTCATACGTGAGGCGAGCCGCAGACGTATTCAAAGCAGGTGACATGATTCACGTGGCTGGGGAATACGGTACAGGGTGACCTTCCACGGAAGGGGCGGGCTCTGTATTGACCAGTTTCAAAGTTTCATTGAGGGACTGTTAGGGCGGACGAGGTCACCGCCATCTGTAATCATAGTGCATCTTGGGGGCAATGATTCGGTGACCATTGGTCGACGAGTGCTTCTCGAGTTAATTTTGTCCACAGTAAGTTGGTTGGCAAGAAGGGTTTCGGGGTGCACAATCGCATGGTCACACATGATTCCTCGGAAGATGTGGCGGGGGGCCCTCTCTGTGCCAGCTTTGAACCAGTCAGTAAAGAAGGTTAATAACAAATTGAGTAGGTTGTTCCGTACAAGTAAATTGCAGTGTATTCCACATGGATGTATCCGGGAGGACCATATGTATCTGGAGGATGGGGTCCATTTGTCCCGGGAGGGAAATGTCTTACTCATAGGAGACTTCTTAGCTTGGTTAAAGAGTTTACGTAACCATGACCTTTAGTAGGAGCTGTTGTGGGGGGTCCGGATAGCCGGTCAACTATCCGGCCTGTTGGGAGGGGGTGACGGGTATCCAGGCCATATAATTGAATGTATTTACTGCAGGCTGTATTATGTGTCGAATGACTTCTTGGATAGGTTTTGCAGCAGAGAATATATCAAAACTCAATTACTTTTTGCGAAACAAACCAATATGCATAGAAAAGTTTGTAATGTACCTGGATTTTGATTCAAGTTCTAATTGGTGATATCCTTTATTTAGTTTGAGTCAAGAGACGAATTTCACACCATTTAATTGAGTTATCATATCAGTAATGTGTGGACCAGGATGTCTCTGTCACTCAATTGGTTGGTTGGATTGACACCTGCTAACACATATGCGTGCAGCTCCTTTACTGTCTCTTTTCAGAGAAATCCATGGTGCTGGACCAGTGGAGAATTCAAAGATGTCATGTTTAAACAATGAATTAGGTTTCTTTCAACAGCGTTTTGAAAGTGAAATGCAAAAGGTCTATGTCTGTGAGCAAAGGAATGAACATCCACATTTAAGTGTAGCTTTACTTTCATTGTTTTGAGTTTACCTAACCCATGAAATAATGAAGTAAATTGACTTACAACTTAATGATGAGCATTTATATCGTAATTCAGTGATATTTATTTATTTATTTATTTATTTAATTTATATGGCGCGTTATAACCACAGGGGTCTCTAAGCGCTGTCTGACCAGATTTACGTGATAGATGTTATATTCACTTGAAACCAGCTGTGCACCTAAGGTCTGCTCCATGCTTGTTTAAACAGTACAGTTTTTAGTTTTTTTCTGAAGGAAAGTAAATTACTTTCCTTCCTGAGCTCTGGATCCAATTTGTTCCATAAAGCTGGGATCGTGTTGGAAAAAGCACGGCCCCCCACCATGGTCAATTTGAAGCGGGACTGAGACAGAAGAATGGCTGACTGATATCAGTCGTATAGTAGCAGCAGTGTTGAAACTCAGCAGACAGGCACTTGAAGCTGTTCCTTTAAGTACATGAATAGGCGCTTGTTCCACCATTTTCTTATTTTTCATTGTGGCTACAAACAAATCTTGAATTTTTAAGGGTGTTGAGGTAGCCCATGTGTATATTTTTTTCTTTGATGTTGCAAGTTATAGTAATGGAGATAATTCTTAATACTTCTGTTCAGGCATGGTATTTATCGACACTCCACTATCAATTATAAAAGATATCAAACACCTGATTTTCTACCAAGTGATCTTAGTACAATATTTGTATGTTTTTGGTGCTTTTTTATGTTAATATGTCTTCACTTTGGATTTCTCCTCACATTCACCAAATCCCACATGTGCATGCCTTTCTGAAATAAACATCGACATCTCACAATTGTCACTTTTACAAGAAACTGTACTGAGGAACTCTTTGGCAATGATTTAGATGATGATCAACTTTGTTTGGTGCCCATTTGCGTCAGTTGTTGTGACTGCTTGGCCTGCTGGGAGCATTGGGTCAGCTATTTTGCCTTCATGCTGTGACACACTTACTTTTCTCTTTGCCTTGCAAGTAATAATGAAATGGCCCGCTTTAACACAGCTGATGCATACCTGCCCAATGGTGGGACATTCTTGTGGAAATAACAGTCCACATCCGTAACACATTTTATTTTTATTTTTCTGTGGAGACATCCCCTTGTGCCCGTCTATCTTGTTCTTTTAGACATACTTGTTCTTTGATATACTTTTCATGCTCTTGACTGACACACTTTGGGCGCTTCCGTCCTCTATGTCAGTTGCTTGACGATCAGCCTGTTCTTCAGTGCAGGCAGCCTTGAGAATTTGTTCTAAGCTCAGCGTTTCTTTCAACATTCATTGTCGAAAGCAATCTGACAGACATACATCAATTACTCTGAGGTGGGTAGCTTCCACATCAATAAACAAATGGAATTTACAGTGCTTGTTTGGAACACCCAGTCTCTCAACAAACTTATTGATGGTTTCATCTGGTTTCTGGCATTATTGACTAAATATGTATCTTTCATAATCCACTTTTGGCACTGAATTAAATGTAACATTCAAGGCTGTTCTGATTTGATCGTACATCACTTTGCCTTCTTGTGGTATATTTTTCATGACTTCTTCCACTCCTTCTCCAGCCATGTTCTTCAGATACTTTATACAAATGTTATCATATTTTTCAAAAGTCTCTATCAATGCAGTCTATCTATTGCCAATATTGTATTTCTTGGCTGTATCAATTGCAGATGGTGGTTTTAAGAATGCAGCAGTCGCATAGACACTGGTAGTTAGTAGTAGTCTCTGAGGCGCTTCTTGTGGACCTTGATCAGGCAGATTATCTAGTGCCTTGTGACACACTGGCGTCAGCATTATTCTTAACAACTTTTGGAGCTTGGATCTCGCCCTTGCTCTCCATCAGAGCTCTTTACCGATTGTGGTTTGTGGAGTTATTCTGGACCCTTATGCGGCAGCTTATGTGGTGGGTTGCTTCCCCAGGGGCAAGCTCCACAAGCACAACCCCTCTGACTCTCCTTCACGGTCTGCTGCATAGTATGTTGTGACACACTGATTTAATGGTTTTGGTAAGTAGATAAACCTTGTATTCCACTAGTACATGAAAGCAGATAGCATTATGATATTTGGTCAGAGTTGTGCTTGAATGTTTCTTCACAAACACCTGGTTAATCTCTGTTTCACAGCACATGAATTTCAGTTGGACTGGTACTAAACTATGGCTGTGCACTGCTTTCATAACCTGGTTGCATCCGCCTATTGTGTTCTTATTCTGTAATGCGTATAGCATTAATTTTCATAATTGTCCAGTACCTTTCATTTGCAGGCATTTCATCCTTTCCTTGCCACTGACACGTAGACTTTCAATGTTGCTTTCTTTAACTTTAAACATTTTATACAGGTTGGAATTGAGCTGAAATTCACCAGTGCCACCCTCTGTTTCGCACTTTGGGCAGTTTGCTGGACACGACAAGAGCACTTTCAATGTATGTATTTCTAATTCCCTATCTCATCGCCAGTTGTAGCAACCTGCCAGACCAGGTGCTCACCAATAACAACTCCACACAAGGAGAGTAGTTAAACACCTCTTTATTCCAGTGTGTGTAAGCCAACATTCCACATTCTAAGCCTGCCTTCAACTCATCTCTCCAATGCTTATGTTATAGGCCTATGGTGTACAGTTGGAAGCAAAAAAGCTTGAGCGTTCTTTTATTTACAAGACACTACTTTATCCTGTCCTATTTTCTGTCTCAGTCTGATCCAGTTCAAATACCTCAACATTCTGGCAATATCACGTTACATAATGTCCTTCCAAATGCAATGCCAATGCCTTCGTTTCAATTAATTTTTACCTCCACCCACAGAGTTCGTTAGTCTAATTTTGACTCTTCAGGTTGCATCAACACGTTTTTCATTAAGCTTATGTAAATGTTGTTGCCATTTAAAGGTTTTCCTTGATAGTTTTTCAAACCTTCATATCTGCCTTTAGATGCAAAAAGGAATACATTGACACTCGTTTGAATGCATTTATGTTATCACTTATATGCAAATACTTAACCATATTCATTGTCGATGATTACTTGAACCAGAATTTACAAAATTGAGCATTTTATTCATATTGTGTCCATAGACAACCGATAAAGTAGCATAAGTTATCATAAAAACTCTGCTTGATTGTAAATGTAGTTTCCTCTTGAAAGTAACTATATGAATCAACAACATATTAATTGCTGAAATGTACTTCATTCATATTTGGTGTCACGTATGCATTCTCTGACTAGCTGTGCGCAGATGCCTTGGGATGCATGTGGGGGGACAAGATGTGCCGCCTGTGTGCATGCACCCTTTGTTCCTGCATGGCTTGGACTTCACAGTCCATGCCATGCAGGAACAGGCTTTGGCATTCCCGCAGTGCTGCCTTGCTAAGGCTCACATATGGTTCTTAGCACAGCACTGCTGTGAGACCACCAAAGGACTGCCCGCCAGATCAGGAGAAAACTGTTAATCTATGGGTGGTCGGAGGTCGAGTTTGGCAGTGTGGGAGCAGGGCACTGATGTGGCGTCCTGCTCCCACACCACCATACTCATAATCAGGCCCCAATCATCACTTGGGGGTATTTTTGTAAGTAATATTTAAGACACCATTTTCATGCAACATTATTTTTGTGACGGATATTCTGAGGTACAACCAAACAGAATAATATTTGATTGAAAAAAAACTTTCAATTTATAAATGTGAGGGTTTTCACGAGGTGGGACCAGGAAATGGGGACTGTGTACTTCAAACTAGGTGTAGCCATGGAAAAGTCAAGGCTCATGCGAGGGCAATGAAAATCCAGCAGCAAACCACATAAATAAAAGTCAGCTGGAACGAAACACCATTTAAAAAAGAAGGCACAGTGAACTATTCAAGTTGTACTACAAGCCAGGCAGGGTTCAGCATGTATTCAGCTATCTTTCAAGTACATCACACATCTCACACAGGTCACTCACAGCAACTGAACATACAGTTGAATGCAATTAATTTAAAAACAAGGGAACAATGCATAGAAGTGTTACGAAAACAAATATTAGGAGTTTACATAAGAAAGTACAAAACCAATGTATCAATAATAGCAAAATACCACAGTAAAGATAGGAAGGTAACACAACACACATATATTCAAATATATTTCCACACATGCAAGTAAAAATTCAAAAACTATATTTGTAAGAATTTTTGACAACATGTCGGAGATCAGTATACTTTTCCACAGCTTAAGTTGACACAGTTAAACACATGCTAATGCAAATATCAAAGAGGGGAGGTTAGGTGCCCCTGCAAATAACCCTACTAGCACAGACATAGGAAAGAGCACACAAAGCAACATATTAAAGGAGCAATTTATCATCCAAATACTTCTGCCAGCTTCCAATAAAGAAAGCCAGTGAATAACACACCAGTTAGTAGCTGTGCCTAATTTGAGGCAGTGGTTGTAAGTGTGACCCATCAGCAATTACTGTTAAGAACTGGGACCAAGTGGACAGGAAATCAGTGAGAAAGCATGGATGAAATAGAACCTTCAAGAGTGAGACAAAGTGAAAGGGAGCGTGCGGTGGTAGATGGAAAAGCCATGAGGTGGATTCAAGATTAGATAGCCTTGGTATTCCACATAATGTCATTCACTAGAAAGGTTTTTAAGACATTTTGGGACCTGCTACCTGTTCTTTTATGAATTATGCTCTAGTTAGCACCATACTTAATAATTTCCAGTAATTCTTTATTAACTTTATCCAGACAATATATTTATGCAGAACAAAGAGAATATTGCATCCTGTGTTATTCTTCCAAAAACATTTTCCAATTAATGGTGCATGGTTATATAATTACCTAAAGAAATATAATGAAAACATGTATGAAGCTAGTGTCATCTGTGCTTTGGAAGATGTTACACAATACGTGCCCAGCTGCCATATTTAAGACAAGACCACATTCAATAGATTAATGGAGCAAAAAATGGGTAATCATTAGGTCACATTGTTGTTTGCTTGTGCCTTGTTCTAAACTGCCACCACTGTATTCCTGGGCTGTGCCCCTGGATGATCGTAAACCAACCTATTAACCAACGGACCCTTCAAGGTAGTATTTCACCTGATCTGGTGTCTAATGAGGCAACGATAAAATTCCAGTCAGTGTGTGGTACAGACCTACACAGTTTTTTCTGTGGCAGCAATAATGCACTTACCTCAGCGTCACATCATGTGCAAAAATCCTTTTTCCTGAATGTTAGGTGTCTGCTGCCATTGTATTTATTCCCTTAGCTATAGTGTAAGAGTATCATTGTTCAGTGGTATCATTTTCCATGTTTCCCAGATTTTCCATGTTTCCCAGTTTACCTGGACCACAGCACTTTACTTGAGGAACTGGCCAGGCCACCCTTCTCTAATTTGCATACCGACTCCAACACAGCATTCAGCCACTTCCCTCATGTTAAATTATATATGTTGTCAATGAGCCCCCAGCAGAGAACATATTGTTAATTCGAGGGAATAAGGCATTGTAACCCCAACACTTAACAGAATCTTTTTCAGCATTCAATAGCTTAGAGCAGTGTTTTAGGACACTCACATGTTGGCTCCATTCCACCCCACAAAAGTTCAAGCTGATCAAGTTCTCATGGGCAACAATTTACTTCCACATTTTCAGTATAAATAGCTCCTCCAATCTAACAAGACAAAGCACTCCCCAGCTGCCACTCCTTCATATACAATTCACACTCCTATAGTTCCCACCACTAATTCTATTTCACACCTTCTCTTTAAAAGATACCTCTAATTCCAAACCATAAGCCACACAGGATTTATAAAAAGGATATATATTTTTTTAATGATTTGATGTTGCACAAATTACAGATTTATACACTATTACGCATAAAACATCATATGTTAAAAACATTTGAAACAATATTCTTCAAATCCATAAAGATAGAAGTACAAATATTTTCAAGGGAAATATTTGTAGATAATACAATTTTTCACAAGTTTCCACCACACATTCTCTTTCACACCTTCTCTTCAAAAGATACCACTAATATCAAACAGTAAGTCACACAGGATTTGGAAAAATGATATACATTGTATTGATGTTGCACAAATCACAAATTTATACATTATTAAGCATAAAACATCATAAGGCCGATTCACAGAACTAACTTACGACAAAATCCTAAACTTACTACTCATGGTATTCACAGAATGCACTTACGACTGTCCTAAGTTTACGTCCGCACTCAGGCCCAAATTTCCGCACCGAGGGCCTTATTTATGAAAAGTGACGCATCGCTGCGTGAAAACAGCGATGCGTCACTTTTCACTGCGCACTCCTTGCGACACCAATGATGTCATATTTAATGTATGACGCATCATGTCGCAAGGAGTTACAGATACGTCAGTATTTCTGACGTATCTGTAAGCGCAAAAGTGACGCATCGCTGGAGTGTGTCACAAAAGTGACGCAACTCCAGCAATGCGTCCTTTCACATGGGGAAAGCCCCATGTGAAAGGGCTTGCGTCAGTCTTACGCCTGCTGTGAGGCAGGCGCAAGATTTTGACGCAACAGCGTCCTAAAAGTGACGCAGTGAAATCTCATAGAATTCACTGCGTCACTATTACGAGGCTTTTTGCGGGGGAACGCCCCCTCTGCATACATTATATCTGACGCAGGTATAATGTGGCGCAGGGGTTTAAAAAGTGACGCATCTACCTAGATGCGTCACTTTTTAAATATGGCGCAACAAGGCGCATGTTTTACGCCGCCGATGCGTCACAAAAAGTGACGCATCAGCAGCGCAAAACTGACACAAGGCCTCATAAATGAGGCCCCTGGAGTGTAAGCTCCGCACCCTGAGTAAAAGCTCCACACCCAGAGTGGAAGCTCCACACCCTCAGTGGAATTTCCACCATCGGGCCTGAATCTCCGATTCCGGGCCGGAATACCCATATTCTGGTGTTCATTTACTATATCTGATGCATTGTGGGTATTCCGGCCTGGAGCAGAGATTCCAGCCTGATCGTGGAAATCCCACTCCAGGCGTGGAGCTTATACTCTGGGTGTGGAGCTCACACAAAGCTCCACACCCAGAGTGGAAGCTCCACACCCGGAGTTGAATTTCCACCATCGGGCCGGAATCTCAAATTCCGGGCCGGAATACCCATAATCTGGTGTTAATTTACTATATCTGATGCATTGTGGGTATTCCGGCCTGGAGCAGAGATTCCGGCCTGATGGTGGAAATCCCACTCCAGGTGTGGAGCTTACACTCTGGGTGTGAACCTTGGTCCTAACAATGGATTATGTGCTCCAGGTCTGGTGGCTCAGTGGACTGATGCATTCACTGCAGGGGCCTATGTTCGACCTCATGGCCACAGGTTCAAATTCCGGTGGGTCCACTCAGCCTTTCATCTATCAGAGGTTGATAAAAATGAGTACCATTGAGTTGGGTAACAATAAACATCTGTTATTCAGCGCCAAGATGCCCTGTCAGGGGTGAACGTGCGCTTTACAAATACACATGCTATGTCATGTTATGTTATGTTATGTTGAAGGGGAACTAAGATCTAGATCTAGTTGGTCTCTAGTGCCATATTACAATCTCTACCCCAGATACCTCATCACTCCTGATATTTCACAAGTTACAGGACCAGTAAGTCTAGAAATAAATTGAATATGTTCCATATGAGGAGCACTCACATTCGTCACCAGTAAAGAGGTGCCCTCTAGTGCCCCACTCAGCAATGCATAACACCCATATCTGTCTATGAACAACTGTGCTATCCGAAAGGAAATTCCAGAATTCACTCATAGCAATGTCCTTCTGTCCAGAGAAGAGAACACTGCTCCTACCAATTGGCTGCCCCATCGACAGAGGAAATAGGTACACCGTGAAATACAAGACTATGTGGTCCATGCGGTTGATGTTTTCAAAGCTGAAGCCCCTATGGGGCACGAGTGAGCCCACCAAAAGGTAGCATGTTTCGGTAAGAGGCAGAATGATCTTGTCAACGGTGCACAGACAAAATATCGACTCCAAAATATCGAATGGACAAAATATCGAGTTAAAAATATCGATAATAATAAAATATCGATCACAAAAATATCGTTGGTCAAAAAGACAGAAAGGGGAACAGTCATCTGCACATTGGGGTGTTCGGAGGTGTGGTGCTCAAAGCAGTGCAGCGCAGACCAGGTGTACAATAGGTAGCAATGTTGGCAGCAATGAGTTCCAGAGAAGGGGTGCAGTGATTCACACAGCATGGGTACTGGGAAGCATGTTCTGACATGCACCAGTGCGTTGCCTTGGAAAAGTGGGTGCTCATAAAAGGCTGCAGTAAGGTGCACAGAGGTGCTCACATGGGCGCAAAGAGGTATGACTGCAGGAGCGCTGTAGGATAATTATATTGGTGCGCAATGAGGTACGCAAACACACCTGTGCAACGAGGATCAAAAGTACACCCACAGGACGTGTCCATTGCTAGGAGTTTTCCTGTGATGGCTCAAAACCAAATTATGGGAATATCAGGACACGTACTGCAGTAGTATAACATGGCAGACATATAGACAGCAGAGTAGTAGTAAACCGGGGATCCTCATCTAGGGGCATGTGTAGGAAGGCGTTTGAGATTAGCAAACACCGGAATTCCCAGAATTCTGGCGTTTGCGAATCACTAACGGCGTTTTGGAATGTAGGTGCCACATAGCAAAATAAGGAATCGCAAAAATTGCGATTCCTTATTTTGCTTAAGCATTTAAGTCTTCGCAATTTTGCGATTCCTTAAATGCTATGTAGGGGTGCCTTTTAAATTGCAATTTGGGCATAAGGAATCGCAAAATACCACCTACTCCAAGTAGATGGTATTTTGCAATTTCCTGTCAAAATTCTTTTTTTTTTTCAAATTCAAAGTGCCATGTGGCGCACAGACAAGCCCTAAGGGCATGTATGTGCGCCACATGTACTTACAGGCACATTCCAGGGGTGCAACAGGTGTCCTTTGGACACCCTGGCACCCTTGGAATAGCGATTCTCAAATTGCAATTTTCTCAAACAAAATCGCAATTTGAGAATGTATCTCCATTCATTCCTATAGGCCTCTTGGCCCATAGGAATGAATGGGACACTCATTCCTTAATTGCGATTCACAATTTGCTAATTACAATTAAGGAATTTTAGGGATTCATAAAAAAATTGCAAATTATTACCTACATTCCATTTTGCAATTCTCAAATAGCGATTCCTTAAGTAGACTGTCAAAATGAGTGTAACCAATGGATCATTGATGACATCCCTAAGGTACTCAATGTGGTATATTGTTCAAAACAATTCATCAAGACAATCGTTGCTATTTATCCATATGTCTCTTGTATTTGTATTCCATCGTTGATATTCATTTCATATCCATATGACGAAAAATTTCCAAATAAACCTTCAAAGTTCACAAATGCAACATGTATGATCCGCTCCAATGCATTTCGGGCCACCGCCCTTCATCGGGGAGCATCTACAATAAAACGATATATAGGTGTAATCCTTATTCCAAATCGAAATTATAATGCTAATGTGTAGGCTAATAAACCTGTATAATAAAGTGCCTGATGTTTTTACTATCACCGATAATGTGCTCAAAGTGATGAGTTTACTGCTGGCTTGTGATCTAGAAAAGAAGAACCAAGTCTGTGCAAACCAAAACATCAGTGCGTTAGGCGAGGTGCTGTCAAAGGCATGCTGGTATTGTGAAGACTAGTAGCGTTTAAACGCGGTTAAGCGGTAAAAGTCAAGTGGGTTCAGAGCCTCTAATGTTACGTTACCATGCGGGGCTTAACAGGATGACTGCGCGCGCAAAGCGGTGCTACGGACTCGGGGGTACTTACAATTTGTGAGGCTTCAAAACGTTCCGGACGCCGAGGACGGCTTGGGTAACCGGTTGGGTTCTCGGCGTGTGAATATAGACGCCAGAGTTTGTGTGTGTCATGTGACCTACGTGGGTAGACCTAGAAAGTGGACTGTGTGTGAAATAATAAAGCTGGATGAAAGACTACGCTGCTTGCCGGTGCATGCGGTGAAATTAGAGCGTTGTGATTATAAAATAATAGGTTGGGTTGTAACAGGATAAAAAAACAAGCTGAAAAAAGAAAAACAATATAATATATAAAATTACATTTAACCCGGAATAAGGTCATATGTACATTCACGAGCTGTTAAGCCCCGCATGGTAACGTAACATTAGAGGCTCTGAACCCACTTGACTTTTACCGCTTAACCGCGTTTAACCGCTACTAGTCTTCACAATACCAGCATGCCTTTGACAGCACCTCGCCTAACGCACTGATGTTTTGGTTTGCACAGACTTGGTTCTTCTTTTCTAGATCACAAGCCAGCAGTAAACTCATCACTTTGAGCACATTATCGGTGATAGTAAAAACATCAGGCACTTTATTATACAGGTTTATTAGCCTACACATTAGCATTATAATTTCGATTTGGAATAAGGATTACACCTATATATCGTTTTATTGTAGATGCTCCCCGATGAAGGGCGGTGGCCCGAAATGCATTGGAGCGGATCATACATGTTGCATTTGTGAACTTTGAAAGTTTATTTGGAAATTTTTCGTCATATGGATATGAAATTAATATCAACGATGGAATACAAATATAAGAGACATATGGATAAATAGCAACGATTGTCTTGATGAATTGTTTTGAACAATATACCACATTGAGTGCCTTAGGGATGTCATCAATGATCCATTGGTTACACTCATTTTGATTTATCTACACTCGCCCTGAGTGATGGGCGACACCTGAGAGCACCTATAAACTTTTACTTTTCCCAAAAGCATTATCAAAAGCTGTGCCCGGCTCTACACATTTTCACCTTAGTAGACTGTAGCATATTGATCATATACAACAGTACATTACTTTTTTTATTTTATTTTTATTCAAAAGATCTTTATTGACAGCAAAGTCATTGACATCGCCAAATGTATCACACATGCATCGTGTACCCCCATATACAGTTCCAACTTCACATAGGCAGCCAATAATCAGTTCGTACACAGCCTTTGTGCCGGCATCCCGGAGGCCCGGCGGCGAAGTAATGCATTAATGGTAGAACCGAGTCATGCAGGGGGTCATATCGCCAGCTACGCCCTGTTATGGTGTGTCGACTGGCAATCAATTTTTGTAAGTGCAATAAAACGATCAAACATCGAGGCGAGAACAAGAAAAGAAACAGTTCCCGCCAAACGCCCACCCCACCCTCTAGAGTGTGTCTGTGTGTCTGCTTACCCTGTCCCAACTAACAAGTCCCCGTGTGTACCTACCCTGTGTCCCGTGCCAATCCCTCCATAGATAACCGTCCCCCCTCAGCAGCCCCTCTCTAATAGGCCCCAGTCTCTCACAGTAGCCCCTACTTAACCAGGAACATTCCCCCCTCTCCCTCTCCTGCATCACATTGAACATTGTCAGAACCGAGCTCTTCTATTCTGTCTTGCAATTCCACTGCCTCTGTGGTGTCAGAGCTGTCCTCCTCTCCTTTTTGTATATGCTCTTTGTAAAGATCCCAGAAGTTCTTGGGTCTACTCCTGGGCGGGAGCAGGTCGCTGTATAGTTCTGTCTGGGTGCAGCAGTACTGTAGATCTCTCATCCATCTAGCCTTGGTGGGGAGGGGACCTCGCATCCAGCAGGCCGCGACCACCCGTCTTGCCAATAGCAGCGCCATGTCCACCAGGCGACGCAGTCCCGGGGCCAGAGGCTTAGAGTACCCGATAAGTGCAAGGGCTGGAGTGCGGGGCAGGGGTTCCCCTAGGATCTGGTCAAGTTCCGCAAAGACCTCCCCCCAGAATGCCTGCACCCCAGGACACCGCCATGCCAAGTGGAAAAAGTCTGCCACCTGTGTCCGGCAGCGTTCGCATTCCGCTGTGGTAAGGAGACCATAGCGATGAAGACGTTCAGGAGTATAGTATACCCGCTGTAAATATTTGAAATGCACCAAACGGTGCCTGCCGTTCAGGGAAATTTTACGCGTGCTAGAGCAGCAGTATCGCCACATCCCGTCCTCAATAGGGGTTTGAAGGTCAGCCTGCCAGGCCTCCCTTGCCTGAGACGGCTGCAGTCGTTGTTGCGTCACACCCAGCTTATTAAGTTGCGAAATAAGCTTCGCCGATGAGGTGGATTTAAGTACATAGGTCAGTTCCGGGATCTCCTCCGGTTCCTCCAGGTCGGAGCCCAATGTTTCACGGAATGCCGATCGGAGCCTGTGATACTGGAATTTCTGCAGCAGGGTGTGGCCTGCCGCGGTGGCTGTCAACTGGTCCCAGGATTTAAGTATGCCACCCGCAAACAGGTCTTCCATTTTCACTACGCCAAGAGACCGCAATGATTTAATCACACCTTTTTCCCCTAGAGGATCAAGCCAAAGGGCCCATTCCACAGGCAGCAGTGGGGAATACAGCAGAGTACAGTTACGAGAACTCACCAAGCAGTTCCAGGCATGATTGGTCGCTTTCAGCGAGTCCATCCAGCCAACCGCACGGTCCGTGGGCAGGCAAACAGTAGCGGGCAGTGGTAGCGGGTCTGCAAACAACCGCTCAAGTATAAGGTGTGGGATCCGAGAATCACCGTGTACCCACGAGTGTAGGTGCGACGCCTGAGCGACCCTATAATAGCGTTCTAGGTCCGGTGCTCCCAGTCCCCCCATCTCGCAAGGGAGTATCAAAGTCGTCCATCGGACTCTAGGCTGCTTGCCCCCCCAAGCCAGCCGCACCAACACCGAGGTGAGTTGCCGGAAGAAAGCCTTCGATAATACCACAGGCAGATTTAGAAAGAGAAACAGAAAACGGGGAAGCACCACCATTTTCATTAAAGCTATTCTACCTGAAAGGGAGAGCGGGAGCCTGATCCATTTATCCACGTCATCAACCAATTTGCTATAAGCCACCCCGTAGTTGTCTCGGACTAGGATCTCAGGGTCCGTGTGTAGGCGAATGCCTAGGTAGCGGACCGAGTCGGTGGACCACTGCAATGGGTACTCCATAGCGAATGGTCGTGTCACCGGGGTGAGCGGGAACGCGATCGATTTGTCCCAATTCACTTTCAGGCCCGACAGTGAGCCGAAACGGACCACTTCGCGTAGCACCGCGGCCAAGTTGGTTTCCGGGTCTCTGACGTACAGTAACGTATCGTCTGCATAAGTCGATATCCCAATTTTATAGGTGGGGAAGCTAACTCCCTCCAGGCTGTGGTACTCTCGCATGGCACACGCCAAGGGCTCCGCCACCAGTGCATAAAGCAACGGCGACAGGGGGCAGCCCTGTCGCGTGCCCCTCCCTATGTAAATCGGCTCCATCACCCTATCTCCCAGATGCAGCCTGGCAGAGGGTCGATGGTATAGCGCCCCAATCTGCTGCAGGAACGGCTCGCCAAGACCCAGTTTCCACAGCACACGTACCATGAAGGGCCACTCCACCGAGTCGAACGCCTTTTCCATGTCAAGGAAGATTGCCAGGGCGTTGTTCTCCTGCCTGACATGCTGCATCGTGCCTAGCACTGTGCGTATGTTGTAAGTTAGATTCCTGCACGGGACGAAGCCGGATTGCTCCGGAGCGACCAGCCCAGGGACTAGTAAGGCTAGTCGAGTGGCAAGGACCTTAGCATAAATCTTGGCATCGACATTGAGCAGGCTGAGTGGCCTGTACGAGCCGCAAAGGTCAGGTGGTTTTCCCGGTTTGGGAATAGTAATGAGCAGCGCCTCACGCATAGTAGTCGGCATTTCACCATTCTCACAGTTGGTATCAAATAGGGCGACCAAGTGTGGCAGCAGTAAGTCCTTAAAGGCCTTATAGAAACCAACTGTGAGGCCATCCGAGCCCGGCGCGCTTCCCGAACGCATACCCGCCAGCGCCTCTAGGATTTCATCCTGGTGGAAGGGGGCCATCAAGAATTCTCTATCTGAGTTCTTGAGGAACGGCATAGCTATATGGTCTAAGTAGTCTTCCATCTCGCTCTCCACTCCCTGCGTTTTGGACTGGTATAACTCTGCGTAGTATCTCCTAAAGGTCTCCAAAATCTGCTCCTCATCCGTCACTGTGTCTCCCTCCAGAGTCCTCAGCTCCTCAACAACCAATGGGCGTCTAGTGCTGTGGACCATGCGTGCTAGCAGCGCGCCAGGCCTTTCCCCCTCCCCATACTGCCTAGCTGTGGCATATTTGCCCATATAGAGGACCTCCCTATCCGCCAGCGCCTGAAACTCTGACAGAAGTTGGGTGATCGCTTGTCCCTCCGAGTCGCCGCCTAGCCGCAGTCGCCTAGCCTCTAGTTCCGCTATTCTATTCTCCAGGGTGGCAAGATCCCGCCGAATGGATCGCAACACACTCGAATGCTTCGACATCGCCACCCCCCTGATGTAGACCTTAAAGGACTCCCAGACCGTAAAGAAGTCGTCCACTGATCCTATGTTTGTCGCAAAGTAATGTTCTATATCTTCAGCAAGTTCCCCCCTGAACGCCTCATCCAACAACGCAAAAGGCGGGAACCTCCATGTGAAGGCCGGGATCCCCTTCCTGGCTGTTGTGAGGCGGAGAAGAATAGGGGAGTGGTCCAAAAGTGTGCGTGGGAGGACTGCGCATGCGCTGATGTTGCCATGTACCAGGGGAGGCGCCAACCAGTAGTCTATCCTAGTATGGACATCGTGGAATGCTGAGTAATGTGTAAAACCACCCTTCGTTGGATGTTTCTCCCTCCAAACATCCACCAAGTCAGACTTGATCATTTCAGCAGCCATGTACGAGGCCGAAGCCACAGGGCGCTGAATAGAGCCCGCAGAGCGGTCCAGAGTT
Source organism: Lissotriton vulgaris (assembly GCF_964263255.1). Lineage (NCBI taxonomy): Eukaryota > Metazoa > Chordata > Amphibia > Caudata > Salamandridae > Lissotriton > Lissotriton vulgaris. The sequence continues at coordinate 983,463,610 of NC_141695.1, read as the reverse complement.
GGGTCGAATACAAAGTTAAAGTCCCCTCCCCACAACATCCAAGGCTGAGCATGTGTTCTAGCTAGAGCGGACAGAGTCACGTAAAAGTCAGGGTGGTCATAATTAGGGCCATACACATTCACTATCATCAAGTCTAGTCCCTTACCCACACATCTCGCGGGGACATACCTGCCCTCCGGGTCGGAGTGCACAGGAATGAGCCGCAGCTGTGACAAAGGATTGGCCCAAATTAACACCCCACGGGCATGTGTAGTGAACCCCGCAGCAACTATGTTCCCGGCCAGACCCCTGGATTTTAGCATTCTGCTGGAGAGAGGCAGGTGTGTTTCCTGCAGCAGGGCAATGTCTACATGATGTCTACTGAGATAGTTAAGGACCTTTCTTACTTTTCGGTAGTCGTTCAGGCCCCGTACATTCCATGTCATTAGGTTCAGCTCACTCGGGGCACGTGCATTCAAATTCGGCGCAACATTAGCCATTACCAGGGTTCGTTACTGCATAATCATCAAGGGTATGAGAATCAGGACACAGTAGATCACTTAATCTTTAAAGCCGCCAGCCGGCGCTTCCAAACAGGTGCAGCACTACACTGCAATTCACACTCCACACAATCAAACCCCACAAACAACCCCAAGCAACCGCATACCCCAACAGTCCAAATGGCATTTCCCACCCCTAGAACATCAACCCACCCACAGCCGACCTCCCCCAACCTGGTCAGACAGGCCCCAAGAACCCCTCCCATGTACCCTCAACCAGCGTAGTGTTCAATAGTCCAACACTAACCCCTTGGAGAGTGAGACAACCAAAGGCACCGGGGCAGAGCGCGCCAAAATAGTACACCACGAACTGTTCCGAAAGAGTGTCTGTACAGCGCCCCCTTTCCAGCCCCACTCGTATGTCAGTGCCCTACATATATCAAAAGGTATAGCCCTTTCCCACCCCGACTGGCCCCCCCAGACTCGCCTCGTTAGTCCAGTGTATTCTCCCCCATCGCCTTCATCACCTTGCCAACAGTGCTCGGGGCCACGGTCCAGTCAATGTGTCCACCCCCAATCAATAAGACGAACGTAGGCCCTTCGCCTCTGCAAACTTTGAGTCTTGGTGTCGTCAGGCCCCATGTACTACCTGCGGTGAAGAGTGTCCAGCCTCACTGTTGCCGCCCCTAGTCCTGTTCTTCCAAGTTCGATGTCGAGCCGGCTTCGTCTTCTCGGCTGCGTTGGGCCTCCTACCGTTCCCGCGTCCAAGTCTTGAGGGACTTATGGAGTTCCTTAGGGTCTGTGAAATAGTACGACCTCCCACCGGTATTGATCCGAAGCTTGGCTGGATATAGCATCGCATAGTCCAGGCCCAGAGTGCGGAGTTGTTGCTTATATGGCGCAAACTGTCGCCTTTCTTCCTGCACCCTGGCTGTGAAGTCCGGATAGAGGGATGTATTCATACCCTCATGTTGCAGTTTGCCTTTCTCCCTCGCTACTCGTAGAGCAGTGTCCCTGTCGCGATAGTTAAGCAGCTTCGCAATAATGGGGCGAGGTGGTGCGCCAGGTTGAGGCTGTGGGCCCAGCGTGCGGTGCGCACGTTCCACAATGAACATGGGGGAAAAGACCTCCTCACCCAGTAGCAGTTTCAGCAGTTTCTCCACGTATAACTCCATCTTCCCCGTTTGTGTGGATTCGGCCACTCCCGTGATACGGAGGTTGGATCTGCGTGATCGCGCCTCCAAGTCTTCCGTCTTGTCCCTGATAACAGTCAGGAGTCTATCAAACTGCGTTCTTTCTTTGTCCCACTCCGTTTGGGCCTCCTCAGCCTCAGTGAGGCGGCGCTCCGCCATGTCTAGGCGCTCCGCATGCTTGTCCACGCGCTCCGCCATTCGATCCATGCGGTAGGACAGAGCGTCTATCTTAGTACCCACCGCGGCAATGCTATCCTGAATGCCCTTCTCCATCGCAGCCAACATGTCCCGGAGCTCCGTGGGCGCCGGGGCCGACGCCGCAGCTCCCTTCGGCGACGTATCCGGCGCCGCCACCTCCGACCCTTTCAACCTTCGCCGTTCAAAGGAGATCTTTCCCTGGGTTGCATCGTTCTTCCCCATCGTAGTCTCCTACGTGTGACAGTACAGAACAAGGGGGCAGACTGGTCAGGCAGTGACAGGATCTTCGCTGGCGGTCGATACGCTGCCACCAAATGTCCGATGCGCCCAAGATGGCGTCAGCAATGGCGGATAGAACCCTTCCGTTCACCTGCACAAGTCTCGGAGCCTCCCAACGCGGAGTGCAGCCAAATCCACAAAGTCAGCCCCGGTCAACCCAGCCCCTAGGAGGATAGGAGCAGTCGGTAGGGCAGTACGTAGGCGCTGGGAGACGATCAGGCTGTGGCTCTGAGTTAATGGCCGCCCCACCTCATGGCGCAGGTCTCCGGTGTTGTGTGCTTTACTACTCCGCTGAGTCTCCAGGACCTTCTCTCACGGGGCCTTCACCGATTCGGAAGCAGAGGGCAGCTAGATCAGTGATAAGACCCAACTGTGAAACAGGTCTCACGTAGTCCGACACCTGCCAGTGCTGAAGGCGCACGTCCGGTGACGTCGCCCGGCCTCTATTCCAGGATAGTGCGCTGCTGTCGGCCTAGTTCTCCACTGCCGCGCTGCCGGGAGCAAGACCCCGGGATGGTTGGGAAAGTTCGCTCGTAATCAGCCAAAAAGTTCCTCAAGTGCGGCCGGGGGTGCCAGCCGGTGTTCAAGAGCCCGCCACGGTTATTACGGCACAGTTAAGGATAGTTAAACAGGATTATTCTGGGGCTGTGCGAGGAGCCGAAGGCTCACGCGTCCGCCATCGACGCCGGCTTGCTCCGCCCCTCCTACAACAGTACATTACTTATAGCTCAGTAATACACTTTAATAATAGTTTGGTTTTGAATGGTTGTGAAGCAAGATAACTGCCATAGTCTTTGCATCTACTGATATCTAGTGGCCAGATACAGTACGAGAATGCTCTACTGTACTGGACATGCAGCCATCAGATATGCGGACATGCTGAGAGAAAGGGTTCGGCGGAACTCCATGGAATTTCGTGGAGTTTTTATATAACTCAGCAGAATTATGTGGAGAAAAACTCTGCAAGTTCCACCTACCTCTAATCTACCCTGCTGTTGTTAATCTTATCCCAACCCTGATAGTATATTAAATAGAATATTTGGAGTTGGAGTTAATTTTAACTCTGTTTACAGATCCCACCTAATATGATCTAGAAGTCCTTCCTCGTGGTGGAGGTTTAACCCACCCGGACATACAATGTGTTCGAGTTGGTGACCCGATGATGATACATGCCATTAGGATGCACCAGGGGTGATGAAATAGCCACTGAGACACACTAGTGGTTGAGGCTCTTTAAAAACCTTTTTTGTGGGACTTTTTAATCAAAATTGGGCATTTAGTTCAAATCTCTTTTAATTGTTTAATTCTGTTTTAGGAAGTGGAGTGAACAGACCTCCATTGTTTCTTTCTCCTTCATTACTTAGTGATGTTTTAGACGTTTGATTGAATCCTATAATTGTATTTCTATTTTCTGTTAGATTTGAGGTATCTCATGTAAAATTACACCTACACATGATATTATGTCAACTGTGTGTGGACAGAAACGAACAACAAAGAATTACAAAATCAGTGGTGATTAGAACCCATGCAATTCCAGCTGCTCTGTGGAAATCTGCAGCTCAGAATGATTTGAAATGGCACATGGAGGCATCCCCCCAAACGTTTGCCTTCAGACCACGATTTTCCTGAACTAATTTTGTTGGCATTAGGACTTTCTGCACTTTACTCCTGCCTAACAGAGCAAAAGTGCTTGTGATCTTCCCGTCAAACATGTTAGCATTGGACTACATGGCATATTTAATTTACTTGTAAGTCCCTACTGAATGGTACTAAATGTACCCTGTACCCGGAAATTAAACACTACTAGTGAGCAGCAGCACTCATTGTGCCACACACTAAAGTAGCCTTTTAAAACATGCCATTGAAGCCTGCAGTGCAGTTTTAAAACTGGCATCTCCAACTAGCAAAATAAATCTTTTTGCCAAGCCTAAACCTTCCTTTTTAATATCTATAAGTCAATAAGGTAGGCCCTAAAGTTTCAATAGCAAACTGTATAGGTGTTAGCCCTTGATCCTTTGCGGACCCGGAAGTCAATGTGGCAGTAACGCGGCGTCTTCGATTCTGAAGGAGACCGGCTGTAAGCCCCGTTCCCCGTTCTTTTAAGGCAGAGGCATACGAAACCCGTACATAGACGCCTGTGCTCTCCTGCCAGTGAGCGGAGAGGCAGGGAATGGTCTAAATAAATACTACATGGACATATAAATAAAATAATTTGTACACATCGGGGGCTTTTTGATTTTGTCCACATTCTGAACCACAAGAGACAACGGTCCTGAAGAGAACTCCAAAATAATACGAGTTTGAAACGCGTAGACCTTTCAATAAGCCAAAAAATAGAATAAGGGTTCCAAGAATAGTAAAAATAGATCCCCTTTGAGAATATTAACTGTAGATGGCTTAACTGTGAATAATTTCATTCCAGTACTCATTTAAAAAGCATATTGTTTTTGTTGTTTGTTTTGGTATGTCAGATGAATGAATGGTGGCTTGAATGTTTCACTTTTTTTGAATTGTATATTTAAACTGTATTTTTGTTTATGTAAATATGAATGTTGTTTTTCTTTGTGTACATAAGGTTTTTAAAAATGTAAATTTGGCAAATTGATATACCAAATTGGTGAATATAAAAATAAAACGTAAAACAAATAAAATAAGTGATAATACACACAAAGCATGGTGTTTTAGTTCAGATGTTTTGAGAAAATAGTTCAGGTAAAGTAAATAGCGGCATGTGCATCTCTTTTGTCCATTACACACTAAAGTAGCCTTTTAAATCATGCCACTGAAGCCTGCAGTGCAGTTTTAAAACTGGTATCTACAACTAGCAAAATAAATCCTTTTGCCCAGCCTAAACCTTCCTTTTTAATATCTATAAGTCGATAAGGTAGGCCCTAAAGTTTCAATAGCAAACTGTATAGGTGTTAGCCCTAGTAATCCCACATTACTGGGCAAAAAACATGTAAATAAAAGTGGTGTCAAGCAGGAACAGATTATTTTATCTTAGTCTTGTCAGTAATTACATCAATTAATCACTTGAGATATATTCATAATTTAGGCAAATGTATTTTAAGCTTTTTATCTGAGCTTACAATCATTCACTCCTGGAGTAGGTACCTGGGGTATACAAATGCTGTAAGACACCTTAAACATACATAAATAGAACAAATAAGCTAACATTTACAAAAGGAATAATAAACACACATAAAACATTTATCAAATACCAAACAAATGTGCCAACTAGAAAGTTTCTTTCATCAGTCTTCCAATCGATTGCATTCTTTGCTTCTTTCACAGTCCATATAGGAGATACTCTGTATAATGTACACAAGTGAGGGGCAGTTTTGCTCTCTATAGTCTTGGTGTGTATTAAATAATGTCTTTCAAAACAGATTGAGAATTGGATAGACTCCTCCTATTGGAAATGTCACCTCCTTTTGGCCTTGAAACTGAAGGCCTACTTAGGACGCATGAAAGACAAAGTACCTATAGGGATAATATAATACATATATACATTCAGCCTGGTGCATAAAAAATGGGTGGTGAACTAGCGACTGATGCCCAGGTGTGCATTGTGTGCATTGTTTTTAACCACCAGAGCCAGTTACAGTGAAACATGGATTAAAAAACATTAATTACTCTCCACTAGTCGTCTGCAATAACTTCACAGCACAGGGCTGCATATACCACTATACCCCACGTTGCAGATGGCTAGAGGAGAATAATGAATGTTTTTCAATCTATATTTTCCGGCCACACAAAGACTGACACCAGGTTATAAAAAGGACCCCCAGCACCACTCTTCAGAACACTCCTGGACCTGTGGAAGATTCAGAAGGACTGTCCTACTGCCAGATTGATTGCCCTGCTGTTTTCAGGACTCCATTAGTGTCTGAAAAGGAAGATATGACCTGCTTGCTCTGATCCCAGGCTACCCAGAGTGACCCGAAGGATCAGTTCACTAACCTCCAGTGTGAGCTTCAGGGACACAACAAACTGACAGAGACCTCCCTTCAAATGTCCAGCACAAATTGCACTGGGCCAGCCTGTCACTGCCTGGACCTAGATGATGCCAGCTGCTAGCCTCTGCAGGAGTGTTTCCTGATCCGCAAGAGGTGACTCCCCAGGTCCTGGACCCTTGGCTGGCATAAGTGAAAAGTTCACCTAAAGAAAAAGGTCTTTATCCTGAAGTTTGGGTTTCTCACAACGGCAAACAGGCCCTTTCATGCAAAACTCTGAAGTCCACAATGACCACCAATGTGAAGCTCCGGTGAGAGATACTCTTCACGCTGACAGTGAACATCCATGACAACCAGCAGCTCAAGTCCTGCATTTCCTTCCAATAGTGCTCATCTGTGACTATTAACCAACGTGAAGCTACAGGGATGACCGACTCTTAGCCATAAACCAATGACTGTCCATGAAACTATACCAGCTCTTTGTGCTGAAAGCCTCCTCCTCACTTCCTACTCAAACGCAGACAGAACTCTTCATGCCAGAGCTGAGAGGGCAATACTTCCGCCAGACTAGCCTGGTCCCTTTCTCAGACCCACTATCTATAACATCAGCCTTAAATTGTGACTTTATCCCAATTCTTCAAAACCAGTGACAATTTCAACTTCTTGGTGTTATTTTCCCTAAAAAATTTAAAATGGAACATTTCTGGTTGTACTGATTGGATTTTCCATGTTTTGCTATCTATTAAACTTTACTTTGTTTTTCGAAAAATTTCTTGTTCTGTTTTTTTTCTTCAGTTTGTGTGCTGCTTAAATGCTTTACACATTGCCTCTAAGTTAAGCCTGACTGCTTTTGTGGCAAGCTACCAGAGGATTAAGCACAGGTTAATTCAGTGGCCTCGACAAGGAGTGTGGTTGTTGCTTGAGTGGTGTTTCCATCCCTTTCAACCAATAACCCCATTTCTTCCAGACTGCTAATGTGACACAAATAAGGGCTTAGATGATCTTACTTTTTATAATATGTGGGTGATCATCCTGGGCATATATTACTATGTATCTCTGGGAATGGTCCATGATAGGCCTTTACTTAACTGCACACTAGTGAATTCTCTTTAGTCTATCATTCCATGGTTCCTCGGCATCCTTGCAGTTCACCTTGACTCCAAATTCATGTGATTTTCTCTTCAAACCCCTATGACTAATATTGGGGGGAAAGCTTGCACATCCAGTCACAAACAACCAGGAGGAGGACCTATCTTCGCTACCCTTCAATTAACTGAATTCATGTCAGTGAATAATTCTCGCCCTGTCATGCCTTTGGTTCTTCGGAGACCTCTCTCACACTTTTCATCTCAAATATTGCTCTACATATATTTTGCAAAGAAATATACATGCCCCTTCTGGACAATGCTTTCAAGATGGACAATGCCAAAATGAAACTACACCATTCTTTATGAGGAAACAGCCAGTCCAACACAGCTGTTACCACGCATTACATTTAGAACGCACGCCTTACAACACAACTACTTCTACCACGCATAGCCTTTACCACACATGATTTTACAATGAGTATGCTTTACCACACAAGCCTTTACAACAATTTTCGTTGTAAAGGTGGTAAAGGCATATGCTTGGTAAAGGCTGTCAGTGCTCTAGACTTGGTACAGAATCACCTTGAGAGCGAATCGTTGGAGGTGGGAAGTGTTTAAGGTAAACGTCATCGGGATGTCAAAGGGGTCGAGGTGCGGCTTGGTGAGCAATTTTCAGGGCTGGAACCAGGTTTTTGGCGTCATGTCAGGTGCGAGTTTTCTAGTCAGGGCTGGTATCAGGGTAGTTTTCAGGGGAGTGGGGTGGGTTTTAGGGTTCATGGGTGGGGATGTGTTGGCGAAAGAGCGCCACATGAAGGCCTTTTAGGGATAGTTTTCAGGGCTAGGTGCCTGGTTTTTGGGCTCAAGGCAGGTGAGAGTTTTCAGGCTCTGGGCTGGGGTCAGGTAGTTTTCAGGGCTGGGGTGGCAGTTTTTAGGGCTCAGGGCTGGGGACAGGAGGTTTTCAGTGCAGAGGGAGAGGGAAGGAGTGGTGTATATAACTTAGGGGCAGGGAAGAAGCTTTTGGATCTACAGGTTGAGGAGGGGCTGCGCAGGTGATGATCTTAGGATTCAGGTCTGAGTTCAGGGCGTTTTTAGGCTTCAGGGTGTGGAAGGTGCCTTGGCTGGTGGCGGAGGTTACAAGGCAGGTCATGTTACCACACATAACCATTACCACTCATTCGCCATTACCATTCATGCCTTAACACACATTTTTTGTAAAGGAAAGTGTGTTAAAGACATATTTGTTATAACCTCCTGCATGGAAAAGGTAATGCTTGGTAACAGTACTGCGAAGTATCCACCGCTATGTAAAGTCATGCATGATAATCGCATGAATGGGTCCTTCAAACGACCTTCCTTATGTAGTTAACACATTTCCTTATGAGTAAGTTTGAACTGTATTTCTTGTCTTTAGTTTGCAGTCAAGGAAGATCAGTTGGGAGCCTCTGAATGACCCAAAAATTATTGAATCATGTTATCTTGTCAAAATGCTTTTGTGGCAGATGTGTTGTTCTTACTGGAGTGATTGGAAAGTAGTGAGGGGCTTATTTATGGGCCTCTTTCAACACTTTTGAGCAGTCGCTGCATCACTTTCCATGTCACAGCTGTGGTGTAAATAATGCGCTTACAAAGTGATGCATTGAGGCATATGCTTCACTTTGTAAACTCCTGCACAACATTATACTGGCGTCAGGTATAATGTATGCAGGGTGGGCATTCCCCACAAGAAAGTCTCGTACAAGTGGTGCATTGAAATCCATCACATTTCACTGGCCACTTCTAGGATTCCACTGCGCCAAAACCTCACACCTGCCTCATAGCAGACATAAGGGTGACGCAGTGCAATAGGTATAGGCCTCCACTATGCATTGTTGGAGTTGCGTCATGCTTTCAACACAACTCCAGCAATGCTAAGGGTTTTGCACCAACAGATACATCAAGATTCCTGAGGACTCTCTCAACCCTTGCGACATGGAGCGCCGTACAGCAAATGCAGTGCATCCATGGTGTCGCAAGAAGTGCACAGGGAAAGGTGTCACATCGCTGTTTTACCGCAGTGATGCAGCACTTTTCATGAGGCACTGTAACTTTAACTCCCTTCCGACAAACTGCTAGCACTATTGTGCAGTAATCTATTACCGCCATCAACAGATCACACGTTGGCGACGCATGCAGTGAAAGCAAAACCAAACCTCTACAGGACGATGGCAAAAATACATTATATCTCATACACATGGTCTTGTAACTGACAACTTTATCTTGGCTGCACGAAGGCCTTAACTCCGTAATGTGTTTGCAGGTATAATAATGCATACTTTGCTCATCCCGGTGTATAAATTAGTTATGGTAAATTAATAATGTTCGACTCTTTTGTATTTAAAAATATAGAGATGGGGTTGTTGGTGATGACTTTCAGCTACTTTCCTTCAGTGCTTACACTTAAGGCATGTAGAAGGCTAAATTCGGTTATTCTGTACTCACGCAGCTATGGGATACATTTCATTTTCATTTTAGTTTAATGTATGTCAGTGTCTGTTTAACCTATGCTTAGTTTGTGTGGCTATAAACACTGTCCACAATAACGTCTAATATATAGTAAGAAAATGCGGCCTTTAGTGGCAACCTGTGCACAGCAAAATAGTTTGAGGCTGCTTATGGGTTCTTTATATTTTTTTGCGGATCGGATCCTAAACATTCATTCCATCCCATTGAAAATCAATTTTAAGCAAAAAAAATAGAGTTTGAGTAACTGCATCGCCAAATCAGAGCTGAAGGCGTGTGCTTTTTAAAGCGTAGTGTAATTAGCTTTGTACTGGGATTGGAACGTCTTTAATTATTTCGCAGTACAGATGGGATATGAACACAGGAGTTTGCCATACCCCTGGGAATTCCACACCCAAACAGCTGTTCGAGAAAACAACGATAACACAAAAATAAAAACAATGCAGGGATTGAATTGATAATCACTGAAATTATGATAACCGTAGGAACATGGCTATCCTCCTTAGCAAATTACAGCACCCGTTATAAAAAATCTCTTCTTAGTAGACTAGGCATGTTTCATATATTGCAAATAATACTGTTTCTGTTTTTGTGAAGCCACTACGGGCTGTACATTCGAAAACACAAGCAGTGGAGTGGTTAAAGTTGTATGTTTCATTTCATTGGCAAATTAAAATCTGTACTCCATATGATCTTAATAGTTCACCTATAATTTCAAAGCAATGTGATTTTCGAAAAAGATATTATTGGTTTAAATGAATAATGGATTATAACTAGAGACCACCGACAGACCATTGGTGGCAGTCCGACCTGCGTAGTATGACACTTGAAGTCGGACCTACAGCTGTCCGATGCAACAACATCGCCTCTCCAGGATCATAGAACACGATGGTGCAGCGGTCAGGGGAACGCCCCAGAATGTGCCGGTGCTGTGGCAGGCACAGCCATCGGGAATACAATATCCCTTTTAAACAGCCTTTTCAAGGCAGGAACCCCTGCATGAAAAGGTTGTCAGAAAGGGATCAGGGGCCCCAGACAGGGTCCTCGGCCATCATAGGCCAATGTAAAAGTGTCCCAGGCGGGCACACGTAGTGCAAACACTTACCTCTGTGCACAGTGTGCTATGCACAGCATGGTTCATGGCACACAGTGCATGGATGAGCAGGATATGCTGCATGGCTGTGGCATGTGCTGCAGCCCTTTCCCATGGCTGTAGCATGTCCCTACCATGATATCGATGACTGCCTGTCCACCAGCCCGGCAGTCAAATCATAATCAGTGGTCGGAACACCTCATGCTCATCAGGCGGTCTCACGAACGCCAGAATAGTGGCCGGAGGTCCGACCGCCTGACATCATAATGAGCCCCTTAGTCAAAATCTAAAATCACAACAGGAATTAATGCGGTGGTGATCATTTACCATATCAGCTATCAATTATTTTTTTTAACTTTTTATGAACTAAGATTATATAGTTATCTAGCATCTGTGTTCTAACGTTCACCATCAGGCCACAAAGCCCATTTGACAAGTTAAAAAACAACCTTACGAAACGCAAAATTACATGGCATGTGTTGTTGTACCTCTTTACTAAGCTTGTTGATAGCTTTGGACAAACCATAAAATAATATGATATGTCATTGGAGTTTCTGTTGCCCTTAATTGATCCCTACACAACAGCTCTCTGTAAGGTATATTTTAGACCTGTCATTATTTTTACTCTAACATTATCAGTTTGAGCAAAGGTAGAAAATATGAAGTTCACTGGCTGCTGAATAATAACCGGTCCTCGGAAGCTTGTTTCCGGTCCAGGGAAGACATGGATTGGCAGTTCGGGCTGGACTGTTCCCATGAGGCACAGGGTCAGACTGATTTGCATATAGCCATGTCTGAACTGGGGTGGCAGAGTGGGCTAAAGATTGGTGATGGATTAAACCCAGATCTTTTGACTGGGTGTGAGAATGTGATTGATTCAGATGCTCCGTCCATAACCACCCTATTTTGTACTGCTTTTGGCTGCCAATAGTGTGGCAGGGTATGCTCAGACGTGAGTACCTTGCTCACTTGTCACTCGCTTTAAGCAAGCCGGGCTGAAGACGGCTGGAATACCAGAAACCGGTCCTCGGAAGCTTGTTTCCGGTCCAGGGAAGACATGGCTTGGCAGTTCGGGCTGGACTGTTCCCATGAGGAACAGGGTCAGACTGATTTGCATATAGCCATGTCTGAACTGGGGTGGCAGAGTGGGCTAAAGAACAGTGATGGATTAAACCCAGATCTTTGACTGGGTGTGAGTGTTTGATTGATTCAGATGCTTCATCCATCACCACCCCCTTTTGTACCGAATAATGTTTAAAAGCATGGTTAATATAGATGACTTGCATTATTTTGTATGAAGTTCACACAATGTACTTTCATTGGTTCACCACCCTCACTGCCAACTCCACTCCTTGCTCCATATTTGATAAGGGGATTATTTTATTTCTTTCACTAAGACATTCCTGTCCCACTTTACCTTTATCTCAGACGGTATAGATCCTGAAAATTAACTTTAAAATATTTAGCAACTATAATATTGTGGTCACAATATTGTTACCATATTAGTAATGAGATAGTAAGTATCAATAACAAGTATAGGGTTTTAGTTTTTGAAAAACAATATCAACAATTAAAAGTGATACATTTTTTTAGATGTATGTAGGTAATGTTTTGTTTGCAAAATATGTTATTTAATGTCTGATTTTTATTGGTAATTTATTTTTCATGATTTAATTATCAACATAATTACTTTTGTTGGATATATAATTTTTTTAAATTATAATTTTCATGTCTTGGGTTTTATCTTGGGTCGGAGCTGGTATTGTTTTTCAAAGTTATATAAATACATATTAGTTGATGTGCTTATTGCTTATGATAATAGTTATGATTACTTATCTTTTGTTTACTTTTTTCAAATTATGCTAAAATCTATTTGTAATTTTCTTTTGATTTATGAGATTATAGAGGGTTTGTATTTTATATAAGTTATTTACTTGAATTCAATTCCTAATTTATGTTTAGGAACATAAAAGAAGTCCACATAAAAAACGAGATAAAAAAGTGAATGCGGAAGCGTTGGTGCAGACTGAGCTTCAGATATCTACCTAATCATCTATCTATCTATCTATCTATCTATCTATCTATCTATCTATCTATCTATCTATCTATCTATCTATCTATCGCTTTGTTCGCCCTAAGTTGGCAGGGTATGCTCAGACGTGTGTCCCTTGCTCACTTGGCCACTGGATTCAAGATAGCCTGGCTGATGAGGATTATGAATCCAAAACCGGTCCCAGGATGCTTGTTTCCGGTCCAGGGAAGACATGGCTTGGCAGTTCGGGCTGGACTGTTCCCCTGAGGCACAGGGTCAGACTGATTTGCATATGGCCATGTCTGAACTGGGTTGGCTGAGTGATCTAAAGAATGGTGATAGATTAAACCCAGGTCAGTTGACTGGGGGTGAGTGTTTGATTTGCTGAAACGCTCCGTCCTTCATCCCCTTTTGTATCGCAGTAGAACACAAATGCATCAACTGACAGGCTGCTCCTAATGAAATACAGCAGGAAGATATTTGAGATTACACTTGAAACATGTCCTAATTTTTCTTTCTACAGCACTTACCATAATTTGTATGACAAAATGAACCGCATCATGTTGTTCTTTTTTAAATTCAATGTTTTAAGTGTTACCAGTTTATTCCAATCAAGATGGATTCAGGTGTTCGTCATAGGTAAGGCTGTTAGTGCTCTAGTTGTTCTTTAGAACACTCTTAGATGCTACAGTAGAACACAAAGGATTCAACTGACAGGCTCTGCCCTTTTTGGATGTACATGTTTTACTGAGAATGTCAGACTTCATTCTCACATGACTGAGAATGATAATGTGAATTTACAGAAAATATGCTCTCATTTTAGCTTTTCAGAGCACCTTCCAAAACTCTATGGGACAAGCATGTGAAAATAGTTTTCTCTCAAACATGATTTGTGCTATCCCAGCAGAAGGTTTTTCACAAGGTGAAATCACCTGAGAACACACACCAAAATTCCTGAAATTAGTATGGTACCATCAACAAATGAATTCTAATGTAACTAAAGTCTGTTATCACCCTTTATTGTTCTCCTTTTGATAACCCTCAAAATCTGGGAATCACTACAATGCATTTCAATGGGGTACTATTGTGCATATTGGTCCAAAGATGGCTGCCAGCAATTCCAGGATGAAGTGCTGACAGCCATTCAGATCTCGCAATGACATCTGTGAGTAGGCTCCGCCCAGATATCAATATATTTTCTTTTTCAAATTTCTCGGGAACTACTGAACGGATTAACACCATTTAACAAAAAGAGTTCTTTCTGAACCAAGGGCTACCTCTTTGCCAAATTTGGTGTAATTCCGTTCAGCAGTTCGGGCTGTAGCCGTGACTAAAGTTTCCTATGGGAATTTGCATGGGGAAAACACGTTTTGGAACCCCCTTTTTCTCAGCCCCCGCTTGCCGAATAACCCTGAAACTCTCAAGATAGGAGCAGATCGGCGCGGGACATAAGTTTTGAAAATTCCGCAAAGATTCATCAATCGGCGCCAAAATTATTGGGAATAGAATGTTGCAATTTTCCTATGGTAACTAGGTCCTAACTATAACTACCTACTGGTGACCACCAGTAGGTAATATATATATATATATATATATATTACTTTTTTTTAAAAAAAACATTTGTTCACATAATCTCATTTTATGTAACAGTATCCTGGATGCATATTGATATGAATTCATAAAACCTTAAAATGTTTGAATTTTTATGCAAATCACTCCAAGTTTTGAACAGTCAAAAAATTCTTGTGTCACCCCAGCAATCCTGAGTCCAAGTTAATATAAATCAATGAAGCCTTAAAATAATTAAAAAACTTTCCTTCAAATAATTAATTTTTTCGATTAAGAAGGAACTCTTGGGCCAACTCTGCAGGTTTATTAGTAATCTTTAAAAACAGTGGCTGTAAAAGATGGCGACATTGAAAGGACAATGCATAGAAACAAAGAGCACATGATTTAGGTCCTGGATCCCCGAGTTCCACAAGTTACACTCTTTCCCTTTTTTTTAGAAGAGGACCAGTTTGCTGTTAGCAGATTTAGCGGAAGCAGGGTCATTTGAGATAATGCCCAAAAAGGATGGAGACCAAGATCCAAATTCCAGGTCAAGTGGTGCTGAGCAATCTTGGGGCAACAGGATGAAATGCCTACCAGCTTTTTCTTTGATATAATGTACATAAAGTTTAGCCGATAGATAGTAGAGCTACAGGCATCCTTTATGTGGATTTTAAATTGTGTGGGAGAGAGTGAAGCCAGAGCTTTTTCCTGCAGTTCAAGAAAGCTTAGTTCCAAGGCAAATCCCTGGAGAAATGTTTATTTCCCTAGCCCTGAGCCCAAAACACGATTTATAAAAACCCTCATGGAGTCTTTTTCACTGTTCTCAAGCTGAAAAGCTTACCAAATCACACTGACCAGCCCTTGCCTATAGGAGCATATCAGACCAAATTCCAACCTCATTGTTGAAGTCAAAACGAATGATTTAAAATTACACAGTTTACTTAAATGTCGCTCTTCCATTTTCTTTAGAAATATCATTTAGGCACATTATTAGACTCTCTGGCATATAGTGGAGTAGGAGGGACTTTCACTTTAAAACGGATTGCAATTTAATAAAATGTTGTCGCCCCATTGCTTTATAAAATGCATAAATCCCATTTGCATATAAAGAGGCCTTAGAGGAACAATGTTCAATATGTGCTTTTTCCAGCATGTTACCTGCTACAATTTTCGCTAGACAAGGATATAAGTTTACAATCTCTATCTTCTCTTCATCTAAGCCCCAGGCATATTTACTGGTCTTACCAAACTTTCTTCTTTTTAAAATGAATACCTTACTCTTTGAGACATTGGTCTTAAGCAATGTAGGGTGGTGTACTGTTGTAGAGTACCACAGTCTATTACTCAGGACCTTGGGAATTAGGCCGAAAATTGCAATATCATTTACATACATCAAACAAGGAAAAGAACAAAAACCTTCAAGCATTTCTATTAGATGCAAGGCAGTCAGGAAGGTCAGAGACATACAATGAGCAAAGTAATGGGGCCAGCAGACAACCCTATTTCAGGCTATTGTTAGTTAGAATTTTTGAGGATAATCCTCGATTCCCCTTGTAGCAGCTGACACCATCTAGACACCTAGAGGAGTGGAGGGTGATTATTAATGAAAGGAGAATATTAGGCATACTTTGCATATTTAGTTTTTGCCATAATGTTGGCAGATCACCCTGTCGAAATCCATAGAAAAAAATCTAAGTATGCCACATATACATTAAGCCCTCGGATTAAAGTATACTTTTCCGCTATAAGTTTCAACATACATATGCTATCAAGTGTACAGTGTTTCTTTCTGAAACAAATAGTAATGTGTTCTAAGATACTCCTAGGAAATATTTTTCCCACTGTGTACAGTAATGCTATTTGATGATAGTTGCCAGGGAGTTGTGTGTCTTGAATGCTTTTTATGTAGTGGACAAACTTTTTTAATTAGTGCAAAATTTGACATTACATAGTTTATCTAATTATTAATTTTCTGATGTGTAGGTTTGTTGAATACATTTGTATACTTGAATATGTATGTTTTTATTTTGTATTTTGAAGGTATTAGTGGTAAGTATTTTGTATAGATGGTATGTTAACAAATAAAGAATGTGTAATTTTAAATTATTTTTTTGTATTTTAATTAATTTATTGATTCATAGAAACTAAAGACAATGAATAAATATTGTGGTTTAATTCATTGTAATTTATTGTTATACAAACTTGTTGTTTTCTGAAAAATGTGTGGCTATGTTCTTATTTATTTTCAATGTCAATTTAATTTTTTCAATATGCCATATTTAAAAAATGTTTAAATACATTTGTCAGTATTTATTGCAAGTTAAACATTTAATAAATATTTCTATAGTAACAAATACAAATAACAATTATAATTGGGATTCAGAATTATTAAATTGTTTTTGTTAATTTGCAAGACTTGCCCACATGTATGTACCTTCCTCGATGTTTGTGGGACTGGTGTTAGAATCGTAAACCTGATGCCCAAATATAGCACTGTGCCTACACTTGCTGGCACTGGATTTAGAAGAGTATTTCCGGCCCACCCATAAATTTGCATTTTCTTCAATATTTGCCGGATTGGAATAAGAATTGCAAATCTATATCCCCAGGCCCGAACATATGCATGATTCCTCATTTTTTATCTTGGAGTTTTACTTCCCACATCAAATTGTAATATTTTATTGTTAATAGATTTGAAATTAATAAATGTAATTGTATTTTCTTATATTGTTCTTGTTGTTGTTTTTTGATGCTTTAATTTTTCCCATGTTTTCGTAATATAATAAACATTGTAGAAACTGAATGTAGGAAAATGCCTCTTTTTTGTATGGTCACCTACATTTTGCCTTGACTGAGCTGCCTAGTTCTTTGGCTCTGCTCGTTGGGACCCAGCTAACTAAGCTCCAGTGTATGTGCTCTAAACCCCTCCCCCCCCAAAGGATTTGATACTCTCATGATTGCCACATTTGACTTACTTAAATGTCCCTAGTATATGGTGCAAAAATGCACTTAGGGCCTGTAAATAATTGTCACTAGTTGACTGCAGCACAACAAATTGTACCACCATTAAAGTGCCAATGCTTGGAATTGAACCAGGCCTCCCCTGCATCCTTTGTATAAAGTTTTAAAACTGCCAATGTGACCTGGAAAAATAAACCATTTGTGAGGCTTAAAGATTCCTTCTTAATACTTCTAAGTAAGGCTTCCAGTTTTACATTTTTACAGATAAATGCAGTCAGAAAACAATGTGTTTCCTGCCTGTATTTTTTTAAAAAAGCAGAAAAATACTGAAAATGATGCTTGTTGTGAGTGACTCTCAATGCTTTCTTTGATGATATCCAGGCAACAGCTGAGCAGATAGACAGCATGGAGAGTTACAAAACCAGATGCGATTTCCTTAAACATAGTCAGATGTTAACATATATCTGTAGTATAATGCTAATATGTACATGTTAATGTAGTGTTTTGTTATACGTGGCTGCTTAATTTGCTAAATCGTGATAGGCATCCATTTATGAGTGCACATTTAAGAGTTAAACAACTGTGGACATATACCATTTTACAGCTCCATTGATCCTCAAAACACAAAATAAATGAATAAATACAGATGGAAATGTTAAAATATAAATACCATAAAACCAGGAGCCGTACTTATAAGGGATCCCTAAGGTATGCAATAGAAGCCCATAGGACATTCTGCATAGTATTTGAAAAAGAACAGCATATATCATCTCTGTTTTAAATGTCCTTTCAATCAAAAACCTGCAAAGTGGTTTTTCATTGTGGCCAAGACTGGCTCTCCCATAGGAACGCACTCAGTTACGTTTTAAGACATTATAATGCTTACCCTCAGTTTAGGAGTATTTTTTTGTATTTTACAGAGTTTTATATAGCGTGAACTTCACCCGAATCGGTTATCAGAGCACCTTACATAGCACCAGTTGCAATACATGTGTACACATTTATTTTTGTTGTGCACAGGGAGATTAAGTGATTTGCCCAGAATCACAGGATGTTGAGCGTCATTGCCGAGACTCGAACCCAGTTCCCCAAATTCAAGGTTGTTAGAATTGGGGGTCTCTAGTTGGCACAAGTAGGTACTTGTGACAAATAGGGACCCTCCCCTCTAGTTAGTATAAGTGGATTACACTCCTGAAGTAACCCCTGCTCACCCCCTTGTTGGCTTGGCACGAGCAGCAAGGCTTTTTTCAGATGCGTTGTAAGTTGAGCATTTGTGACCACATACAGTAACCCGGTGACAACACTACAAATGGACACCACACAAGGATACCACAAGACCAATAAATGACAAAAAAAATCCACAGTACTATTAGATTTCAAGAGTTCTGGTTAAAAAGGCTTAATTCAAGGTTCTGTGCAAGTCGGTACCCCGGTCTAGCAAATCCAACGGATCTCGTCGGTGCGGGGCCACTCAAATGTCGACAGACTCAGTCACAGTACCTTTTACTTGAGGCTGGCCAGCACGGATGTGTGAGCCGGTTCCAGTGTTCGTCGCGGTGAGAAAGGAAGCGTTGCAGGACGCGTTGTCCCTCGATGCGGTGCAGGCAGCGGCCCGTTGACAGAGTTGGTGGATCCAAGGCGTGCGTTGCAGGGCGAGATGGTGCTTCGATGCAGGGCTTGCAGCTTGCGGTGCGGCAACAGAGCCAGAGTTTGGGAGCTGGCGTTGATCAGTCCGGACAGCGGTGCGAGTCAGGCAGTGCGTCGCAAATCGTGCAAGGTGGTGCCCAACTCCGGTGCACTCACGGCAGCAGTGACCGCGTCGGTCAGACCAGTACGAGTCGGTGTAGCGAGGCGTTGGTGTTGCGGTGTCCCCCAGTCGCGGTGCAGGCAACGGCTCGGTGTCGCCATCAGGATGGAGTCGGTCAGCTCAGAGCTTGTGTTGTTTGAGGCGGACGTTGCTTGATGCAGTGTCCACAGGACACCGGGCTGGTGGTGCGTGTCGGTCACAGCTCCCCGCCTCTGTAGCCACTGAAACAGTGTTTCCAGCAGCAATTCACAAAGGCTGGTGAAGTCCACCGGTCCACTGGTCTAAGCCCATGAAGATCTTTTGCACAAGTTGAAAGTAAAGTCCACAAAGTTATTTCTCCTCTCTTTGGCAGTCAGGCAACTACTGCAGGCCAATCTCCCAAGCAGCACTTCAGTTTGGGAATAGTCTCTCATCAGTTTCTTCAGGTTCCTCTCCTCAGCAGAGGTTTCGTCTTGTAAGTCCAGAAGTGATCTAATTTCTTGGGATCAGGGTCCCAATATTAATACCCCAAAATCCTTTGTTCTCTGAGGGTAGAGGGGCCTGTGCCCAGTCCAAACCAGTTCTAAAGTACTCTGTTTACCAGACTTCTCCTTCCCTTTCACAGTGCAGGGTTGGAACATCACATACCCCACAGGAGGTGGAGCCAGCACTGTGGAAGGCAAGTACAGCCCTGAGGCACTTTGTTGACAGTCTTCCTTCTCTTCTTTCAGTGTGCAGGGCAGAGACATCAGACGCACAATAGGGGATGGAGCCAGCACTGTGGGGGGCAGGCACAGTCCTATTCAGGTCCCAGGTGCAACTTCTCCCTCCCATCTAGATGCAAATCTCTCTATTCACCACTGGGCTGACTCATTCTGTGTCCTGGAATCCCCCAGCCCTGTCACTCAAACTCCAGACAAGGAATACACAACCTAGCCGAGGCATGCTTGAAAGGTTTAGGCAAGCAAATACCTACTTTCTAAAAGTGGTATTTGCAAACACAGAATATTAAAATAAACTTCACTAAAAGATGTATTTTATTATTCTGAATCCAGGCCTACCAAACTCAAATTTCTGCTATGTTCTCTGAGCCTGGTAGGATTATAAACATGTAATAATCTAGCAGCTCATTCTGGCCTATGGAGAAGAGGTAGCCTTGCAATAGTGAAAAACGAAAATGGTTGTAATTCACTATTAGGACATGCCACACACACACCAGGGCTTGTCCTACCTTATACTTACAATGCACCCTGCCCGTGGGCCTACCATAGGGGTGACTAATATGAAGAAAATTGAAGGTTTAGGGACTGGCAAGTAGGTGCACTTGCCCAGTCAGCATGACAGTACCAGACTGCACACAAGCTCTGCAATGGCAGACCTTAGAAACATTTTACAAGGTTGCTTCTGTGGGTGGCACAACCAGTGCTGCAAGCCCACTAGCAGAATTTTGATTTACACGCCCTGGGCACACTCAGTGCACTGTACTAGGGTCTGACAAGTAAACCAAATAGTCAAGCATGGAATCACCAATTAATATATTCATTTACAGAAGGGAGAGCATATGCACTTTAGCACTGATCAGCAGTGGTAAAGTGCCCAGAGTCATAAAATAGCCAACAACAGGTCAGAAAAAATATAGATGGAAGGCAAAAAGCTCTGGGATGACCCTGCAAAAAGGGCCAAGTCCAACAGAGGTCGACTGCTTTAGCCGTTAGGCCAACTCCTCTCCCCTAATAGCTTTTCCTACTCCGACTCTTGCATACTAGTGATTTGTGAGTCACCACTTAACCCATGGAGGAACCCAGGCTTCCTCAATTTGTGTTGCAGAGGGGGCCCGGTCATCTTCAGCTAGAAAAATGATTCAAGCACCCATTTTAAAAGGCTCAGGCTGGATTTTATATTTTATACTACTATTTGGAATATGACTCTTGTCATGTCCTTGTCTGAGATAATTGTGCCTTTTTTTCCAGTATTCACTGTATCCAGGAGCTAAATGCTCTCTTATTAGGTATGGAGTGGCTCTCAGAGCTGAACCAAAGGGGGAGGAGCTGACCTTTCCCTGACAGTATGCCCATCTGAGCTGTGCTCCAAGGATGCCTTCCCTATCATAGGCAGATGTAGGTCACAGCTGGGTTTTGCCACTCTATTATACTGCTAGCGAGCCAGCCACCAATTTCAGTGGGATAGGAGCTGCACTGAGAACCAGTTTTGGGTGACCACAATAGAGGGTTCACCCATTGTCATAGTCATACCTCTGAGTGGGCAAAGACAGCACTGCACAGTGGAAGAAACGTTCTCCTGTCTTGCTTTTTGTTAGAGACGGGCACTGTTGGATAATTTATTGTAAAGCACTCAGGAAGTGCAGCAGAACTGGATATGGTCACTCCGGGGAACTTTTACCCTATTGGTTAGGGAGGAGCCAGAAGTTTCCACCACTCACAGGCTGCCAATAGGCATCAATGTAGCTCATCCAGTACCCTCTTCAGAACACTAATGGCCTTTTGGATATCAGAAGAAGGGCTGCACTGCTGATGTGACTTATGAGGAGAATCCTAATGATTGTTCATGCTCCCACTGACTCCAAGGTTCAGTTGGCAGACCTGTTAAGCTGCAGGGAAACAATAGTTACAAGAAACCCAGTTTCATGAGATCCCACCTGACCAGTTACAACAGGACCTGCACTTGACTCTGCAGGTCGCTTCCGTGGAGTGTGTCTCAACCCCCCGAGTACTGTGCCTAAGGTGATTGAACTCTTGTCTGGTGTCAGAGAGTACGCCTCCTGCCTAACCTTAAACCTGGAACTTAGAATTGTTTTTTAAGGATTTTCACCTGGAGAATTGACAGGAGACCAGGACACAACTGTCAGGCACATTGCAGCTGGGCCAAAGATTTAGATTGCTCTAACCTGAAGCTTTTCCACAGCAGCAAATCCATTTCACAGGCATTGTTAAAAAGGTATTTGGCCTCATGGAGACCTTTTCACTTACAGAATTCAGCTTTGCCCCATTGGAGGAATCAGAGCTCCAGAAAAGTGACCAAGACCCATGGTAGAAATGTTCCCCAGTGAAGGACCCAAGAGTATCTGGCCAGCAGGGACCTTCCTTGGGTGTGTATTTTGGATATGTTCCACTCTCTGTTTTATCCACAACATCCTCTGGCATGAGGAAGTATGCCAAGTATAGATCCCCTCTGTTGAAGAGGCAACAACAAAGGATGAAGAAGGGAGCAATATATCCCAATATAGATTATTTGGTTCACCATCCAGGGAGGGAAGTTAAGTTGGCTCTGCCCGCACAAACAAACAAACAAAGAACAAGTTGGCAGGCATAGTCACAGAAGAAAATTCAATTGGCACTAGACTAGAAGACATTTGTCCTGGAGAGAAAGAAGGCCAGGCAGGGTTTGATGCCCAGTAAAGATGTTGGCAGCAATTGTGAGGTTTCGACAGGGGACCACTCATTTGTCATAGGATATTGTACCTAGCTTTGTGTTGAGGGATGACATTGACAAATGCTTTGCCTCCTATGAAAGGTCATCGAGAATGTGCAGAGTAGATCAACAGCCATGTGGGCCTTACTGTAGGAGACAGTATCAACTCTGGGGCAAGATAAACTTCTGACTCTAAAATAGGAAGTGGTTGACTCCTACAAACACATTAAGGATGCACTAGTGCAGAACTTTGGTCTCACAATTATGAGTACCAGGAAAGTTCTGGGACAGATACAAAGACAAACATCAACCCTGGGTAGACTTTGTAGATATCTCATTAAAAGCACTAGAGGGCTGGGTGAAAGGCAACATGGCCACAGCCTATGATTGGCTACATAATATGATCATGAAGGAGCACATTTAGAGTAATTTCCATTATGAGTAACGTCAACATTTAGTAGATTCCAAGTTGTATGACCCTACGCAGCTTGGTAAGGCTGCTGCTGCATGCATGTGCACTAGATGGTCGTTCATTTTGTAATTACGTGACTTGATCACTCGGAACTATTGAACATGCAACCTGTTCATTTTAAATAGCTGGAAAATTGAATGACCATTCTACTAGAATTACATTTGCAAATCTATAGACGCCCTGAAGAAGGGCTACCTGCCCAAAATGCATTAGGCAAAGTTGAACATACATACATTAATGATGGATGTTATGATGTGATAACATATGATCAAAGTTGACAGATGATTACAATCAGACAAGAGTGAAGAATTTAAAATAAAACTTTTAGAACAGAAAGACTGTTTATATGATATACATTCGTTTTGAGTGCACAAGGGTAATGCACCTCTGGGTCAGAGGTCAGCATTTACTTATATTCTAATTCTTCATCCTCATACTCAGTATGATCAACCCAACTGCACCACCTCCTGTTCAATCAACGGCAACCATAAAATAAACAGAGGAGTGCAACCCACTGGGCAATTTTTGGTGAATTTTGTGTGACTCATTTTTTTTCGTTGGGCCTACCAACCCTCTGATGTCCTTGAGTCTGGCTATGTCTTCATTGCTTGATATCTGGGTGATTTGGTTATTTAGTGCCCTCTTTATTGCTGGATAATTTAGTTCCTCCTGGGATCAGGACACTGTGGTTAAGCCCAACTCATCCACTGTATCCAGACAGTACTTCTGCCATGGGTACGGTCCCCCTTCAAATATGGTTCTCAATACCTCCTTTACAGATCCTTTCTGGGCTTTTAGTGTCTTAAACCAGAATTTTACCAAGGTGCTCCTGCATTCGTATTCTTGTTGTACCGGACAAAACTCAAGCCGCATCAAGGCATTTCATGTGAATTTAGGCCTTTTATAACACAAGCACTGGGATTTTACCATCATCTTTTCCATCCAGCTAGTGTGTGACCATGTCCCCTGCCAATTTGATTCTCACCCAAGTGTTGATGTACAATGACATCATTTCCTTCAGTAGTTTACTGGGGATCTTCCAGCTGGATAATTTGTGCCATAGCTTGCCTCAGTTTACCCAATCAAAGGCTGCAGAATAATCTACAAAGCATTCAAATACCAGCAGATTGTTACTGGAATTTGCCTGTAGTGCCAGGAACGAGGGTGCCAATATGTTATCTATAGGAGAATAGCCTTTTCGGAATCCAGTTTGATAAAAAGGTAGTATTCCATTGTCCTTGGTCTAGCCTGCTAGTTCCTGTAGCAGGATACTGACATATGCTTTACCTTTGATGTTAAACAAGGCAATAAGTCTATAGTTTTTTGGGTCTGTTATTGCTTCCTTCTTGTATATTGGCTACAGTAACAAGCTGCACCAGGAAACCGGTACATCCCCCAAAGCTCTACATTCCGTATACAGGGGTGACAACAGCTCCGTCCACCTCTTGGGCTTCTGCTTGAACAGTCCGCCCGGAAGGCTATTGGGTACCGCGGCTCTGTCCCTTTTTATACTTTTTATGAGCTTTATGATCTGTTTCAAGTCCTGAGCTTGGCCCGCCTTGTGTGTCTGGTCATCTTCCTCCGCTTCAGACCCTTCAGGCCTTGGGGACTTTCTTATGGCTTGGCCTCCTGGTTTAATTGTTTACATTTCTGCTGTGTGGGTCAGCCAGGCTTTTGCTGTAACTGCATTCTGCATGTCCATTTTTGTGCTTTCCATCTTATCCATGTACTCCTAGAATTGCTTCTATTTGTTGGGTTTGCCCAATTCAAATAGCTTGATCCATTCTGTCTCCGTCGTCTGGCATTTTTATTTCCATATTCAGTGTTTATGGTTCCAATGGGCTTCTTTATAAAGTCGCTGCCCCGTGGAACCAATTTTTGGTATTCCCGTTTGAACTGTCTGAGAGTACGGGTCCTGTTCTTTGGCCTTTTGTTATATTTCCAGATTTGTTCTTGGTACCCCACCCACCATCTTAAAGACTGTAACACTAGCCCATTTTAACAGGGTCGCCTGCAGTTCTTCAATCCAGGTGTCCTAGCTCAAGAGGGCTGGGGAGAGAGGCTTTCCATGTCTCTTTTATGCTAATCCCAGCTTCCAAGACTCCCAATTCGAGACCGTGAATGGGTTCCATCTCATCCTCTTCATTCATTTGTGCTACTCCCGCCCCGTGTGTTGCTTATTGGCACCAATTCTTCACTCCATTTGCACTGGAAATTGAATCGTGCTTTGAGCATTGTGTGGTCACTTGTGTCAGGTCGGTGTATCTGCAAACCCAGGATTCTATTCCACATGCTATTCCTGATGAAGGTACTGTCAATTGTTGTTTGATTATTGAAGGTCTAGATATTTGATGTGTTTGGACTTTGTTGCTCGGTCCAGGCCTGAGTTGAAAATAGTCTAAAGGAGCTTAGTATGTTATAGAGTGCTCGTTCAGCAGGTGTGCCTAGTTTGTTATCCAAACTCAGATGTTGAAGATTGAAGTCCCCTATGATGATCAGGTCCAAATGGGTGTGTTCGCAGAAAGTTTCTCTAAAATTACAATGATCCATTCAGTATTTGCCAATTTTGCGGTCCCATTGTGGTTGAGATATAGGTTCAATCAATCAATCATTGCATTTGTAAAGCGCGCTACATACCCATGAGGGTCTCAAGGCGCTGGGGGGGGGGGCTGCTACTGATCAAAGAGCCAGGTCTTGGGAAGTCTTCTGAAGGCCAGCAGGTCCTGGGTCTGTCGTAGGCTGGTAGGGAGAGCGTTCCAGGTCTTGGCAGCGAGGTAGGAGAAAGATCTGCTGCCGGCGGTGGTTTTCCGGATACGAGAAACTGTGGCGAGGGCAAGGGTGGCAGTGTGGAGGTTGCGGGTGGGGGTGTGGAAGCTGAGTCGGTTGTTGAGGTATGTTGGTCCGGTGTTGTGAAGCGCTTTGTGTGCGTGGGTGGGAGTTTGAAGGTGATTCTCTTGTTGACGAGGAGCCAGTGCAGGCCTCTCAGGTGGGGTGTGATGTGCTTGCGTCGGGGGACGTCGAGGATAAGTCGTGCCGAGGCGTTCTGGATTCGTTGTAGTCGTCTCAGGAGCTTGGTTGTTGTTCCTGAGTAGAGGGAGTTCCTGTAGTCGAGTCTGCTGGTGATGAGGGCCTTGGTGACGGTTTTTCTCGTGTCGGGAGGGATCCATTTGAAGATTCTGCAGAGCATTCGGAGGGTGTTGAAGCAGGACGCGGAAATGGCATTGACTTGCTTGGTCATGGAGAGGGTGGAGTCGAGGATGAACCCCAGGTTGCGTGCGTGGTCGGTGGGTTCCGGGGCTGTGCCTAGCGATGTGGGCCACCAGGAGTCATCCCAGGCTGATGGGGTCGGTCCCAGGCTGATGGTTTGATTAAGAGCTATTTTTGGCTTTGCCCTCCTATAGACCATTTATCACAATACACTGTATAATGTCCAGTGGTTTTCCAGGGGTATATGTACAAGAACTGCTGCAAACTAGCATTAGCGTTAGTTAGCAGCAGTTTTCTTAAGGCTGCCTATCACCACCAAAACCGATTGTCCTGTTAGCAATGTATTTACAATACTTCACTACCCGGCGATAGTCTCAGGTAGACGCAGTGAAAACTGCCGCTAACACTAGAAATTCTGACGTTAGCATGTGAAAACTGACAAAAGGCCAATTTGCAGGAAAAAAAACTCACGTTAGTCAGAGGAACTTCACCTTTTTTGCCTCTAGAGGTAAAAATAGCCAATAAGTTCACCCCAATGAGAAACAAAAAGAAAAGCAGTGGAATTCAGAATGGAGTAGCCAGGAACTAGTGCATCACAGATCAACAATCACCCCAAACCCCCCCCCCATACACCCAGGATGACCAGCCAGAGTCCCAGGGGAAGAGAAAATGCAGAATCAGGGGTACATATATGAAAAGAGGTGCATCGCTGGGGAAAACTTATGATGCATCACTATTCATAGCACCCTCCTTGCTAAACCATGACAGCCAAAACTAGAAAGTACGGAGTCCCTGGGGCCCAGACGCCTTGCTGTGCCTCGGTCTGAGACCGGGAGTGCGATGTGGAAGTGCTGTGGAGTTGCTGGGCCGTGGTGGTAGACATTGAGGTATTGGCAAATCCCTTACTTGGTTGTGAAGTCTACGAGGTCAAATGGAGACACGTTTCTGACTTGTATGAGAAGACTGCCTGGTGCCCCATGGACCTGTGAACAGTAGAGGTGCTCCTGCGCACCAACCTAGGGAGTTTTGCATTGAATTTCATGCACCACCACTATACAAGGTGCATGGAGGGGAATACCAATGGTGGCCCTCACCCCTCTGCATAGCAGGCCAGAGGATGTTGCATTGGCTGGACACTGTGGAGGGTGCTGGGAGTGCTGCAATTTCATGCATTAGGGGGCTCTGTCGCATCGCCTGAATCAGGAGGTTCCCCAGTGGACTTGGCGGCGACTGCTGTACCCAGGATTGTGAAATCCTGCCTACCTAAGCCTCCTGCTGGCTGAGTCACATTTATGGAGAGAGTACAGGAGATTGTGCCTCAGTGTCAATGTCCAGGTGAGGAGAATCTGGGAGGTGTAGCTGAGGAAGCCAGAGGGTTGAGTCGGGCCCAGGCCTAGCGCCTATGGCAGAAGAGCGCCACCCCATTGCTTTCAAGCATTGGAAGAAGAGGAAACATAACATGATGATAACTTTCTGATATTCTCATTCTATGCTTCATTTGCGGGCAGGAGGGTGTGTGGGACTGCTCTACACACAGAGCAGGGCAGGGGCAGAGTGGTATGCCCACTCAAGTGCACAATGACTGTTTGGTCAGCCCTCTCAGGCTGCCCAAAGTAGAAAAGTGCACTTCCCTATTAACAATGCAGGCTGCATTACAGAACATGCCCACTCCACCAGCCCCTGGCTGAACTCCTTGTCACAGCACTCAAGAGCAATCACAATGCTGCATTGCAGGATTGTGCTTGGTGTAGGAGAGAGGACCAGGCTGCCTTCTTCCAAGTTCCTGGAAGAAGACTCATGAGAGCAGGAGCACAAAAGACACAGGACCCGGCTTCAAGTAAGATTTAAATAAAATACATATTTACAACCCCCGCTACCCCCTTCACTGCCCTGCCCTCTCCAGTGTCCCTTCCCATATTTCCCGGCTCCCAGCTGTCCCATCCTCTCCTTCAGCACTACTTAATGGTGGCCACTGTGCAGCCATGCACAGTGGGCATACCACTGGTGCCCCAAAGGCAAGCCTGTCTATGTCTGTCTGCCCCTGGACTGCACCCAGCACCAAGAACCCTTCCTCTCAGACGCACCACCGCTTGGACACCAGCATCCTCCTCACGATCAGCCCTGGATGCCACGCTGCCTGCCATCTAGAATCACTGTAGATTTACCTTGCACCCTGCGCCTGCCAAAACTGAAAACGTACATTTTGTCACAGCAGCACACCAGTGCCTTCTGCAGCCCAGCTGACCAACAGTGCAGCAGACTGGCTCAACTGCATCCTCCTCAATGTTTGGTCCCACCACAAACACGCAACAGATGTCTGGGACTTCCTTGACACCACCTCTTTAGACATCGCTTTCTTCACGGAAACCTGGAGCAACTTCTGCTCCAGACCAGACATTGCTATTGCCATCCGTGACGGCTACAAAATCAGCAACAAGGATCACCCTGACTGTCCGAGAGGAGGCATCGCCATCATCTACAAAAGCTCACTCTGACTGACCACGCAATCTAATGACCCAACAGTGACCATGGAACACCGCCACCTCCAGATCTGGACCAACCCAAACACCACCATCAGTGGCACTTTTGTCTACAGGCCCCCAGGCCATGGACCCACATTCAACAATGCCATTATAGACCTCATTGCACCACAGGCTCTCCCATCCATCAACTACATCCTACTCGGAGACCTCAAGTTCCACCTGGATAACCCCAGTGACACCACTTCCCTCCTGGGGAACCTCACCACCATCGGATTCAAGCAGCTAGTCACCACACCTACTCACATAGCCAGACACATGCTCAAGTTCATCTTCTCCGCCAGTGGTAATTTCAACTACAGCCACTCCACTGAACTCTCCTGGACCAACCATCACTGTATGCTAGGGGTGGGAAGAATTTGCGTAGTCACGCTACGCAAAGATCAGCGAAGCGGTAAAAAATCTCTGCGAGCATGCAAAAGTTCCGCATACACGTGGAAGTGCTTGTTTCACCCAATTCGCAATGCTTTTTTCCTGTTTGCGAATGCTGTTCGCGTGTTCGGTAGTAATATCTCACGAACACACATTTTGAAAGCGCGAACAAGCAAATAAATCCGCAAAACAGCAGATCGCGGATTTTTTGGCAATTCCACGCTCTCTGCGGAACGGGAAACTGTATGCATCACGCCTTCACCAAGCCCACCATACATCACTGCCATCATCAACCCCCCACCATTCTCAGCTACATCAAAGCCACCAAAGAACTTCTTGTCAACTACCTCAGCACCACCACTCCACCAACACTTACAAACAACATCGGAGGGCTCAACATCCACTGATGGATCCCCAACTGTGCCGACACCTTGTCACCCCTCAAGGAAAGACCAGGCAAACAACAATCCAAGAAGGTTAATGCGAAGAAGGGTTTGAATCATATGCGGTATGCGATGGCGCCTGCTCGTGTGTACATCAGTGTTAAGTGGTTATAAGTAAATTACAGTGCTACAAGCGGGGGATAACCCTGAACCCCAAAATAGACACAAGGTCAACAAACTTTTGTATAGGAAGCCTGTGAACACGTAGTAGTAGTATGCAGAGCAGATTCGGCGTATTTGAATTTTTGAAATATGGGGAAAACCAGACAAAGACAGTAAAACAGATATAAGAACACTCAAATATATTGTGTGTTCCCTGTGGTTAATGTAGATCGATTGCCCAGCCAACACATGTTTTGTCAGGTTGGAAACCCACTACTTCTTCAGGGCTATAGGATGTACAATGGCATAGTATCAGATACTATAACACATTACGTTGTAAGTGCAGATACTTGGCGACATGTGACATAGTGCAAAAACCTCATGGCGATCATCACTGCAAGGCTAAAAAGTCCTAAAGGTGGGGTGAATGCTGGTGTAGTGAGAGGGTGTTTGAAGACATTGCAGATTGCCACATTAGTTATGTACGAGCAAAGTATTGTGCTGCCAATTTTTACAGTGCAACACCTTTGAAAACGTAGGATATGACTAAGCGCCAAGAAACCGCTGCTGAACGTGCGCTGTATAAATTATTTTTAACAAAACATAATATGGCCAAATGTACACAGTAAAATTACACTCCGATAGCATAGCAGTTATTCAAAATGTACAGTAATAGCTGAATCTCAACGTAGTGGTGTATGGCATTTATACTAAATTTCAGGATGCTATGAATAGCAAAAAAAAGACCTATCAGAGTTAAGAACAGAACATGATCTATCAAAAGTGGAGGGAGAAGGGAGATAAGACAAAGGAGAGTAAGAAAGGGGTAGTGTATCAGATATGTTGCTTGGTCATGCAAGCTAGTGTCCGGGATATACATTCATACCTTATAGGGAAGATAGCTGAGTGGTTTTCGACCTGTGAAAATAAGAGTGTAAAATAATGTGGATAAGTCATCAGTCCAAGAGATAGACTTGATGGCTACGTGAACTTGTGTGCAAGACAATACTAAAACAAAGAGGGAGGCTCACCTCTCTGCCGGTTGGACTGCCATCCCGGCTGGCCTGGGAAAGGTGCTTCTGAGAAATTGTATTTTTCCGAATAAATTGACCCATTTTCAGGACCAGAAGGGTGTACCTGAGTACAAAAAGGAGGCAAAACATGGAATGAGGAAGTGTGGTAAGATGCCTATCTGGTGCATTCTTACAGCAGAGAAAGGAGGATAGAACCAGGAAAAGTTCCACAATCGGGTAAGTTAACCCCCAGGAACAGGAGTGGATACAGGCATGACTGTTGCAGCAGCCAGTAAATGAGTTGCCGCCTGTCTGAAAATCCTAAAGTGCAGACATTAAATATAGAGGGTAATGAGGCTAGAGGCAAATTTGGTTAAAATCAGTTAGGTCAATCATAAGAGAAGCCTTGCGTATGTAGCGCCTTATGTTAGAATCAAAGTGAGAGCACAGACATTTAATGCCTCCTAATAAGGGCTATGAGTGAAATCAGCGCTTAGGTTAATAATGCAGCAAGTCGGTATGTTGTAACCTATCCTGGATTATTACCTCTTAATCAGAGCCTTGATCATTTGTAGCATGCGAGTAGATGGGAGCCGGGTAAGGCTTGGTTCAGGGTGCGTGGTCCTGCAAGGTAAAATACAGGCATAAGCAATATACTAGTGAATAAGGGCATGGGGGCTACGGGAGACCAGTCATTTCAAGTCCTTACCTCTTAGGGGTCTGTATGTAGCAGCGAGTGCTCTGCTGAATCGGTGGACCTGGGGCGATAACCGGAAGTTGTGGGTTCGTTGTGGGTTCGCTTCTTAAAGAAAACAGCTCAGAAAGCTGTAATGTCAACCTGAGTTCAACAATGAACCAGGAAGTGAGTATATATGAGTGAGTTTAGTGGGACAGAGAATGGTAGTTCCCTGTATGGCGTGTGCATGTGTGTATCTCTGCTGATACAAAGGGAGAAAAGAGCTGGAAAACCGGATAGAGTATAGAGTAACATACTGGCAATATGAGGCTTGCCTCATAGTTATATTCAAGTTCAGAATTGCTGTCATGAGAATAGTCTCTTAAACTTGAGTCAGGCGAAAGTGACATTTGTTAAGTTTACAAATTCAGAATCAAGTGGTGAACATGCGCATTGTTACCTAACCATATAACAGGAGGAAATAGCAGTTATGTGTTTTTACATGATTGCAATGATCAACCTTTCAAATAAATACATGTTTCAGAGGTCCATAAGCTACTCACTCCAAGCAGGCCAACTGGTTAACTCCCACCCTTCACTAGTCCAGACACACCTGCAGATGTATTGAGAAGTGATGGAGACACAACAATACCCCTGAAAATCAACCTTCAAATCCACTGTCAATGCACACCACACAGAGGAAGAGAAAACACCCAGGATTGATAGGTTTTGTGCAGGTAGGTTGCCCTTTCTGCTCAACATCAATCAACTCTGCAATATCATTTCGCAAGAGTGCATGCGTTGGCGCATGGCAGCCATTGTGTATCAATGTAGGGGAAAAATACAGGGGGACTCATTCAGTTTAAAGCTGCTGGTGAGTCATTTTCTTGAAGTACCTGCAGCATTCATTTTATACCATGTTACACCGTATTTACAAAGTGAATCCATGTGCCACATTATGCCTGCGTCAGACATGATGTACGCAGGGTGGGCACTCCCACGCAACCAAGCCTCATAAGAGTGGTGCAGTGTAATCCATCAGATTTCACTGTGACAACTCTAGGACGCCACTGTATCAGTACCCTAGGCCTGCCTCATAGCAGGCGTAGGGGTGAAGCAGTGCCACAGGGATAAGCTGGCCCCATGCATTGGTGGAGTTGCATCATGCTTGTCAAACAACTACGGCAATGCGTGACGTCAGGATTCCAGATGTATCTGTCATTGATTGCGACATGGAGCGCCAAACAGTGAATACAGCACATCAGTGGTGTTGCTAAAAGAGCTCAGTTAAAAGTGTTGCTACTACTTTGTTTTGTTGCAGCACTGCAACACTTTTCATGGATGAGGCCGAGGAATGCGCCCTTTCTTATTGATAGTGTGCATCCCTGCCCTTTTGTTTTGTTGCAGGGCAGCGCAGCAACATTCCTTTCAAATGCAAAATGCGATGCAGGGCGCGCTACCAAATTCGTTTTATTAATGTAATTGTTTACTTACCTGCAATCATCCATATTCCGGTGGTTCCCACCCCCACCCTTTTCCTCTCCCCTGCCCTGCATGTCTGCTTCATGGAACTCCCTCCACGGGCCACAGAGCCTAGTACAGGGCACCAGGAGTGCCCAGGGCGTGTAAACCAAATGCTGCTGGTGGGCTTGCAGCACTGATTGTGCCACCCACAGAAGCAGCTTGTAAAATGTGTCCAAGGTCTGCCATTACAGAGCCTGTGTGCAGTCCAGTATTGCTATGCTGACTGGGCAAGTGTATCCACTTGCCAGTCCCTAAACCTTCCCTTTTCTTCATATCCTATCGTAGGCCCAAGGGCAGGGTGCATTGTAACTAGAAGGTAGGACAAGCCCTGGTGTGTGCGGCATGTCCTAATAGTGAATTACAGCCCTTTTTGTTTTTCACTATTGCAAGGCTACCTTTTCACCATAGGCCAGAATGGGCAGTTAGATTATTAAATTTTATAACCCTAACTGACTCAGGGAACACAGTAGAAATTCGAGTTTAGTATGCCTAAACTCAGAATGATAAAATACATCTTTTAGTGAAGTTGATTTTAACATCGCAATTGGAAAATCCCACTTTAAGAAAGTAAGTATTTTCATGTCTAACTATCCAAGCCTGCCTCTGCCAGGTTGTGTATTCCTTGTCTGGAGTTTGATTGACATAGCTGGGGGATTCCAGGAGACAGGACGAGTCAGCTACGTGGTGAATAGAGAGATCTGCATCTAGATGGGAGGGACAAGTTGCACCTGGGACCTGAATAGGGTTGTGCCTTTGCTTCACAATGCTGGCTCTACCTCCTGTGGTGCGTCCGATGTCTTTGCCCTGCACTGTGAAAGGAGAGAAGGAGTCATGTCAACAGAGTGCTCCAGGGCTGTGCCTTTCCTCCACAATGCTGGCTATACCTCCTGTGGGGCTGTAACGACCGGATTTTCGGACCAGATGGAATCAGCTCCTAGGAGCCCCTCTAACCCAGCCGAAACGTAATCACCTCCCTCCTTAGAACGTATTTACAATGGGTATAGATATATGTATGTACATCTTGTACCTAAGGATGGGGAAAAATAGCAATAAACATGCATAGGTTTTCTACAATATCCTATTCATACCAACTAGTCTCGTGGCCACTTAGGCCAAGACTAATCTACCCTGGGGCAGGTCTGCTTATGTACTCTTACACACTGATCTCCCTCAGTGCTCACTCGACACGCAATCCGGTGTGCCTACACATGGGCCTGCAGTCCCAGTGCTCTCATTCACACACAATCTACAATCCGGCAGATCTCCACACCGTGTCCTTCCGGTGCTCTCATTTACACACGATCTACAATCCGGCAGATCTCCACACCGTCTATCTTCGGTGCTCTCATTCACACATGATCCACAATCCGGTGGATCTACACACTGTCTATCTTCGGTGCTCTCATTAACGCCGTGTACCAACGACGATCACTTTCCTATGAACACTTATGGAAGAAATCTCTCATTGTCTACTCAGGATAAAACTACAATAATAGAAATCAATACGGATTTCCAAATTGAAATATGTACCTTCTGCTCTTGACATCAAACGTTCCCTCTCTCCCTCATTGCTCAGTCATTTCTTACCTGATCGGGAGTCGCATCCGTTCACGCAAACAATGTCTGACTAGAAGACCAGGTTACCCTGATTGAACAAGAATACAAGGCACATGTCGGTTCACTAAGAACTGGGGTATTTTATTGCAATGATTATAAACACACACAACACTATATGATATATATATATATTCTGCAAATAAAAGTAAAAGGTTCGAATGCGTGCTCTATAAGGGAAAGGGCGGAGGTCACCTGGTTAACGTGAAGTCGGGGTTCGGCAGTCATCTAGGTTCCCTTCTCGTCTGTGTCTTGGCTCATCTCGGAATCACACTTTAGCAGTCACGGGTACACGTCTGCACCGCTATGCTCGATCTTCTCTGCTTCCCTCCAAGTCACTGGAACCTCTCTCGTTATTAGCTGCTGTCTCTCTCTGTCTCTGATCGCTCTGTACTACTTCTCCTTCTCCTTCAATCTTTCTCAGAGAGTCTCAGCTTTCTCGGACTTCAAAATGGCGACTGTCCGCCTGGAAATAATTAATGGCATAGATGCTAACGGCTAGCTGCCGCCTACGGACTGACTGACTCATTGCCTAACACTTTCGCTAATATCAAAGCCTGTCCCTTCATGGAAAGTTACGGCCAGTAACCTGCCGCCCACCAAATTCTTGTACCTCCCCGTACCAAGGACACGTTCCCAGCCGGCCGGCCTGAAGTTGTGTCTCCGGAGTGGAGAAAAATACAGTCTTTCGATAAGGGCGAGCCTGAGCCGGTTCTCTCCAAGCGAACAACACCTCGAAACTAAAACATTACACTTGACCTAGAAAGCCTCTCAAGCTACCAGGCAGAGGGCAAGATGGAGTCTGTCCCGTTTAAGGCCTACAAGGCCCGAAATAAGCATAACTCCATAGAAGATATACTAACACTCTTGCAAAAGGATGGATCATCACTAATACTAATATATCTATACCCTAGCTTAAGTTTATAAGCCCTGATCTAAAGAAAATGGTACGAAAATGCACTACTGTGCCTCATGGATAGGTCCTACTTATAGTCCTAATCCCTGTACTATAAGGGTAATAGGCTGGAGTCATCTTCCATCATCCTCCCTCTAAAGAGGGCCGAAAAAGTCGGTCATTACAGGGGCGTTTGATGTTACTGCTCTGCACTGTGAAAGGAAAGCATGAGTCATGTAAACAGAGTGCTCCATAACTAGTTTGGAGTAGGCAAAGGCCCGTCTGTCCTCAGAGGACAAAGGATTTTGGGGTATAAATATTGCGACCCTGAACCCAAGAAATTAGATCACTTTTGGACAAACAAGAAAAAACCTTTGCTGAGGAGCGGAACCTGAAGAAACTGATGAGAGACTATCCCTAAGCTGAAGTGCTGCTTGGGAGGTTTGCCTGCAGTGGTTGCCTGACTGCCAAAGAAAGGAGAATGGACTTTGTGTGCACTTTATTCAACTTGTAAAGGATCTCCAAGGGCTTGAGAGAAGAGCTTGCCTCCTGCTGAAGTCTCAGGGACATCAGACTCTAACCCCCAGCTCCCCAAGAGTTCTTTGGAAGTGCCTGCTGCTGTTTTGGGCCTTCTGAGGGACTGCGTGTCACAAGGAGCTGGAAGCGTCTCGCATTGAAGAAACGTGTGGCCGTCGCTGCTGCTGCCGTTGCATCTTGGATATTGCCCCTGTAGCTGTCCGAATATATATTGCACTTGCTGTCTCTTCGAGGTTGAAGGGAACAGGGATAGTATATGCTTCTTACATTGTAAGTTGTAGTAATGCCGAACCACTCTTGTCTTCCAAAATCATTATTCTCTTTTGCAGAATAGAGAGAGGAAAAGTGGGCCACCCATTTCTCAGGGGAACTATTAAAACAGGGGGGCTTCACACTTCCAGGTTGACTAGTCGCTACTAGTTTCCAGAAGGTTCTGCTATCCTTGATTTTACTAGCGGCAAGCAAATCCTGCCAGTATTTGTCCACCCAGTTTCATTTGGCCTGTCTCATTCGTGATTTAGAAGTGCCTCTGGCTATACGCATTGTAGCTCTATCCCCCTCGATAATTGCCAGCCTCAACAAGCTCTTTGCTATTTTACATGCAGAGTACAACCATACATTATCTGTGGAGTGCATGGTATTGGTGACAGTTACCTCTTTGTAAAAGATTGTTTGCAACTGACTGAACAGCTGGTTATGCACTGTTAGAATAGGAATTCTAGTTGCTTTCTAACCCCTCATATTGTTCTTGGGAGGCAACAAACTGCTTATATAGCTCTCAATATGGTGTTTGGTTTGCCAAGACTTTGGACCATATAACAGAGCGGAGGTTGTTGGTTACAACTGGAACGGGAACAACAGTAAGCAAGACCTTACTCCTTTGCTCCAAGGGGTCACCAAGGAATGTCACCTCAAGAGAATTGTGGCCACTCTCTGTTATTACATTAACTTGCATATCAGCCAACAGTGGTCACAATCTCACAACAATCAGAACATAGTCAATTACACTAGTACTTGTCCCCCTTTTAAATGTTGGCGCCCTTTTAGGATCGGAGATGGTGCAACCATGTAAAGCTCTGAGATCTCTACTGGTAATCAAAGAGGCTACTTGTAATGCACTAAAGGTGAGATATTTCCTTGATGGTACTGTCAGTGCGGGAATGCCCCAATCTTCATCCTCCACTGCGGTAATCTCTTTTAAAAAAGTGCAGGGTTCAAAAGAGGTGTTAAAATCTCCCGCCACTATTACTTTTATGTCAGGGTGTAGAGAGTCCAGTGTAATGTCTAGCACTGCTGTGTTACAGGATATATTATCCGGCTTTACCGCTCTATCATACGTGTTAAGTAAGCCCAAAGAAAGACCCGAGGATAGGGTAACTGTAGTCACCATTAAATGCAGGCATTCAATTACCAAAGGTGTTAGGGTGCTCAAACAACCGTTCTTAACCAAGGTTAAAGCCCTCCACTTTCTCTACCAAAGTGATCAGCAGGTTTGGCTTCCACAGGAAGGAGGATTACAAAGATTAAGGACGGATAAATATGTAGGCCCTGCACCATAACAGAGAGCGGAAAAACAAGATACCCACACCCATGCGGACCGTGTGGTGCTGTTTGCACAAGATTTAGAATGCGGGAACACATTTGAGACCTGATTAATGCTGTCATGGGGATATACTAAGAGGAGGGGGTCCCAGTGTGAACAGGAAACATATAAAACACGTTCAACAAGAATTAATCAAAAACAATTGTTAGGATCCACAAAGTTTTATTCACCATGGGATCAGGTGTAATTAATACACATATCATAGCAAATGATCAACTGTATTAAAGGTCATACAGTGCCCCAGGAAGGAGAAGGGGGGTGATAGTGTGGAGGTAGGGGAGTGATGGGATAATGTGACTGTAAAATCAGCAATTCGAAACATTTTTCATGCCATAACTTGTATAGCGACAACTGCCATGGTGGCCTTACCCTCATGTTTGAGAGGTACGCAACCTTTTAAGTATTTGAATTGGTATGTACTACATGATCAGATATTCCAATGAATTCATTGATTATCTTTAGGGTTCTAGCCTGAGAGGTACGTCATCGCTAAATAATAATCTTCAGAATTGTTGTTTACTTCTTAGTTTTTTAGAACGTTACTTTTCAATTGTTTGCATTGGTTTTTACCACATGATTTTGCAACTAAACTATTGTAGTCTTTACCGTAGGGCCCTACCCTCATGTTGGAGAGGTACGCCCGGTATCTACAATCACTTGATGTATTTTTACTTTTCTCCCTAAATAGGTTATTTTGTTTATCTCCTTGCAATGTACATATAGCGGTGGATCGGTACGTCCGCAGTCTCTTTCACAATTTGTTATAATTGTCTGTCCAACTTCAATGAGTCTGTTTTCCTGTTCTATTACCCTATGGATCACCACGTGATCCGTTTCAATGGTTACTTTATCACACCAGGAAATGCCGCGCGTATCGGCTGCCCTGTAACGGAGCATTTTGACTGAATACCGACAAGTGAGTACGTGCCTCCTCCGCCCCCAGCGCTGTTTAAATTACTGGTGCTCGGCGGCGTCTTCAGCATCGCTAACCCCCCTTTTTTCACTCTTGCTTTGTTAGATTATACTGTGGATGTTATCACCACTCCAATTGATTGAATATCGGCCCTTCTTGCTTCGCCGTTTTTCGGTAAGCATCACTCCTGGATTTTAAATCCATTGTTGATTTATTGTCATCTAACTTATAATGGTTCGCGCTAATCGAGGCATGCTTATTTTAGGTGCAGTTTTAGAAACCGCAACTGCTTCATACCACTAAAAGACCACGCGGACATTCTCTGACCTTGTGGTATGTCCTTTCAATTTATTTTATATTTTTTATTAATTCCTGGATCCCTGTTGGTCTAACTATTATTCTTGGTTCTCACGACCCAAATTGGTAACGTATGTTTGTCCCTATCTCCTATCCACCTAATACCTGGCTCTGTAAGTGGCTGTCCATCGTTTATCCTGCTAGTTTATTCATACAGGCACCCTGACCTCTGTCCACATCGGACCACATGCAATGTGAGCTATGCCTAGTTGTGATATTATCTTTGACTCGCGTTCTTATCCCAACTACCATTTATTGAATTGATGAGATTGATATTTCACGCTCGTTATTACCTGTGAGTTTACCGTTTGTCCTGTTAGTTGACCCATACAGGCACCTCAACTTCTCTCCACATTGGATCCTATGTTATGAGAGCTTACCCGAGCTGTGATAATATTATTTTTGAGTCATTTGTATTTCTCACTGTAATTAATTTAAATGATGTTGATGCTCCATGCTCGCGACTACCTATGTGATAATTAGGGGTTTATTCAATACACCTCTAACTTAAGTCCCTTATACTTGTATCATTAGGTCCTCTGCCCCTCCCCCGGTCCCGATGAAGACCCCGCAGCAAGGCTAATTCTTCCTGCACTCTTAGAGGGTCGAAACGTTGACGGTCTTTCTAATTCCGGCAACCACACATGCTAATATTTGTATATATTTTGTACATTGTGTTGTATGCCTTCATGTAAATAATGTCGCCATTTTACCATGGCAGTTGTCGCTATACAAGTTATGGCATGAAAAATGTTTCGAATTGCTGATTTTACAGTCACATTATCCCATCACTCCCCTACCTCCACACTATCACCCCCCTTCTCCTTCCTGGGGCACTGTATGACCTTTAATACAGTTGATCATTTGCTATGATATGTGTATTAATTACACCTGATCCCATGGTGAATAAAACTTTGTGGATCCTAACAATTGTTTTTGATTAATTCTTGTTGAACGTGTTTTATATGTTTCCTGTTCACACTGTGACCCCCTCCTCTTAGTACTTGCTTAACCCAGGTCCCAGTGACTTTATTGGGTAACCCCCTTGTATACTAAGTCATGGGGATATAGGCCACAAAGGGTCCTAGGATGCTTGTTTCCGGTCCAGGGAGGGCCTTGCTTGTCAGTTTGGTCTGGCCTCTTCCCATGAGGAGCAGAATCAATACTGTTTGCATATGGCTCGGTGTAAACTGAGGTGGCATGGTGAGCAAAATAACAATGGATTTATCCCAGGTCTCTTGACTGGGGTGAATGTTTGATTTGTTCTTCATTCCATCCAGCATTTGTGTATTTTGCTCTCTCGCTCTAAGTGTGCCAGGTATGTCCAGACGTAGGTCCCGGGCTCACTGTGCCACTGGATTGAAGCTAGCCTGGCTGATGAGTGGTGATACCCTGAAACCGGTCCCAGGATGCTTGTTTCTGGTCAAGCAAAGACCTGGCTTGGCAGTTCCGGCTGGACTGTTCACATGAGGAGCATAGCTAAGATGGATTTGCATATGGCTGAGTCTAAACTGGGGTGGCATAGAGAGCAAACTAATATTTGATTTTACCTAGATCTCTTGACTAAGAGTGTGCGATTTGTTCTGAATTCCATCCATCATTTGTGTGTCCTTTGCTTTCTGCTATATTTTAGCATAGCAATTAGACGTATCTATAAGGTGTTGGGATGCTAGGAACTTTCTAACCATCTTAGAATTGTTCATATTGCATTTGTTGGCTAGGTCATGCATTGGTGCATTTAGTTTTGCATTCTGTGTAGCTGCCATTCAAATTTCATTCACTAGATTTGAATATTAGAAATAAACATTTTAGAGTTTAACCCGTTTTTTAAGTGTTATAATGAGTGTGTTATTCATTAATGAAAGAGGGTTGGAGCTCATTATGTCCTTGAACTCAGCTATAAAGGCTAATATGACCCAAAACTCCACCAACATAGTGTTGCTTAGTGGTTTCTGTATAGGTCTCCACCAACTGAATTTCTAATTCATGTTCGTGCATTGAAATAAGTCCATGCTTCAGGGATGCAAAAATCCGATCCCAGCAGCTCTGGGGGGTTCCCCCCCTAATATGACAATTTATACCCTTTAAAACCTATGTGGATGGCAGGCTAGGTAGATTAAGGGTGGCACAATGTGTGCCTGAACTAATAAGAAAATGGTGAGTGCACACGATTTCAGACTTCTCAAAGGGAGTGAACTCTGAGGAAAACCTAGTTTAGCCAGCCACATATAACCCAAGCTAATCATTGACCTGAGCAACCACAGGCAAAGAAAACAGCACTCAGAGTATTTATAAGAAACTGGTATACTACTATTATTCACAAAAAGGCATAGATGAACAAAGTACATCTCCTGTGCTCTCACACACACCAAGTGATATTCAAGACACAAAACCTCTAATCCCCAAGTTTTGCAAGAAATGTTGGTTCCCCCCAAGTGCGCGCTCGTTTTTAATTGATTTTCATGTTTTATTTTACTTGAAACGTTAAATGCATTGAATTTGTCAGTTATACCTGAATGTTGTTCTGAAATTGAAATACATCTTTTTTTAGATTCAGTTAAAATGCCTACTTCTGCATGTATTATTTGTTTACTTGGAAAGGGAATTTATATGCCT
Organism: Lissotriton vulgaris; assembly: GCF_964263255.1. Lineage (NCBI taxonomy): Eukaryota > Metazoa > Chordata > Amphibia > Caudata > Salamandridae > Lissotriton > Lissotriton vulgaris. Next base: position 983,422,182 of record NC_141695.1, on the reverse strand, counting down.
AAACCTTCTTCTCTTATGTCACTTAAAGCATTCTTTTCTCCAGAACTATTGTTAAGTACATTTATGTTTCCCTTATCATGGTCTCCGAGCACGCACTACACAGCAATACACCTCTCATGTAATGTATTCCTCACAGGCATACATACACTCAGCACATGCACTAATGCTTCATGTACTGCATAGACCTGCTCTATCATTGTACTGTACCCTTCCCAGGCACACATACATCGAGCACGTGGTCACTACTCAAGCACTGCACTGCTCGCCACATCCAACATATGTAGGCCGAACTATAAAAAGTGTAATTGAGCCTGTTGTTCTCACTACCAGTGACACAGCTTAAAAGGATCTGTTCCCTCCTACTGATCACTGCAAGGGATGAAGCTACCACAATTCTTATGCTGCTTAACTCTTGGCAAAGGCAGTAGCCTTGCACCATTATGAGGGTAGCATCTTTGGCGCCCCTCCCCGACCAACAAGGCTGCAATCTGTGAGACAGGCCTATGTCATGGCGCACCCGCATGATCTGTGTTTGACTATGACAACAAAAATCAGCATTAGGCTTCCAGACAATAATAAAATTGGGCACTCAGGGCAGAGGTACACGTCCTTTACCATTTAGAAGACTTTTCCATCCCAACATGTGCCATGGGGAAAAAAAGAAGAAAAGTCAAGTCACAAAGGAATTAAGTGATGTTCAATGTCAAACAAACTGCATTTGTGAATGTATCTTTTTTTATTTTGTTTTGTATCATCTGTATTTTCTCAATGGTCTTAAATGAAAAGTTTTGGATTGCTCAATTATACCCAGCACGTTTAATGCACAGTGTTGGTGATGTCTTGCCTGGTATGCGTGTTATCGGTTTGCGTTTTTGGGAACAGAAGTTTGATGTTGTTTTTTCCTTTTGCCATAACTCCATTCTGGAGCATTTTTTTAAAGGCGGGTTTAAAAAAAACAACTGAAAACGATCTATTTCATAGCACGGGGACATATTTCCTTGTGAAAGTTTTAACAAACATTATGCTTGTAATAACTTTTTTGCTTAACCTTGTGATGCAGGGTACTTTTAAGGTGGTCAGCTTCGTTGCCATCGGCATGATTATCATCACAATCATATTTCCCTTCATCAATATCTTCAACATCATGATCGCCATCAGCTGGTTTCTTGTTTAGCGCTTAATCTCGTGAGCAAAGGAGTCCTGAAGGTGTCATCTAAAGCCAGACAAACTGTTTAAAACTAGTCGAAATTGACAAACCCAACGCCTATAACACCTGGTAAAATTCTGTAGCATTCTAAAGTCATGATACATTTTTTTGTGTTTTTTAAATTTTGCAAATATGCCAAAACGGTAAAAAAAATAAGTCTGCCTGCTCCGATATCTTAAAGACGGATAATGCTGTAGACACATTCCCCATCTCAGAGTCAAAACATGATTTTCTTTGCTTTCTTGTGATATGAAAGATGGTATTTAATTTGAACGATTCATGCCGTTTGTTGTTTTCCCCAGGGAGTTAATTTCCACATTTTGCAGTACGATCTTCTATTATGACAAAGAAGGTTATGTTCTTAAGTGACAGGATCCGTCTTACAATGCAACATCAAAAGGATGTTTGAAGAAAATTTAAAAAATGTTCCGCTTCATGTAGAAAGAAATATATGTATGTGCATTCACCTTGCATTAAGTACAATGACATATAAGCGAACACACTGGGTTACTTGTAGAAGATGAACAAGCTATCAAGGGTGTAAAAACGACGTCCATATTGCATGACAATTTAAATATTTATTTAATTAGCAGCTACGAAGAGAAGCTTTATACATGAGAAAAACTGTTGGTACATCGCATTCCAAAAGAATCCCAGAGGTGCAACCTGCTTCTGTGTGAACTTAAAATAAGGATTCTGAATGGCATTTTCTCATGCAAGGATAGGGGGGGGAGGCAGTATTGACAACAGTCCTAAACACTGCACAACAACATTCAATGGGTATTACCTGGGCTATCTTGTAACAAAATATGTAATGAGAAAAACAGTGGCGATTATCTTTTTTTTTGCTCAAAATATTTTTATTTATATTTTATATAACAACCAATAGAGGTACAGTAGAGGGGGAAGGATACGATACGTTATTACATAGTGGGGTATTATGAGCTACAGTAATAACAAACTTAGTAGAAACCGGAGCAATGGTATCAAAAAGGGGTATACTTGCAGAAGTATCTGATATCTTTGGAGCATATAGTTGTGTAGATTAGGAGAAAAGATGTGAGATTACGAGTGAGTATGTTGTGCAGCAGAATACTTCAAGATCGTATTGTGGCGGAGAAAAAGGGAGAGGAGAGAAAAGGGTGGAGAGGATAGGCAGAAGCCAAGAAAAGCAGGGAGAGGGAGAATGGGGTTAGTGGACGGGGTAGTGAGGGGGCTATGTATGAGGGAATCAAAGAGGGTGGAAAGGGAGTGGAGGATATGGGGAAAATAGGAGAGGGAGGGGTGGCATCTAAGACGAAGGGATCCTTGAGATGTAAGTGGCTTGTTTTAACCAGAGTTGTTACTTTTTCTTGGAGGGGGACTTCAAGAAGGAGTTCAGAGAGTTGTCGGCACCCCTGGTGTACATTACGCATTTCCATGAAGCTTGGGTAGATAGTTTGGAGAGGTCTTTCATTCCGAAAGAATGGCTTTTAAGCCAATTGAAATTAGTACATCACAAAGAATGCAACTTTCTGCACCTAAGAGTTTGGAAGGTTTGGGGGGGAGAGGGGAGCTACTCAAAGCTATGGAAGAGGCGAGGTTGGAGGTTTATTCTCTTTGATGTAATGGACCCAAGTTCGGACCAAAACGTTTTTGGATTGGTTACAATCAAGGTGCATATGTGGAAGGTTACCCGTTTTCTCTTTACAACTCCAGCATTTGTCTGAGTCTAAAATTCCTAATTTGTATAGTTCGCCAGGGGTCCAATGAGTCATGCATCTGGTCCATAGTCTACAATGAGCTTCAGCTGGTTTGATTTTATTCGATGTTAGTGAGTCCAAATGTAAGGCCAGTTCAGGCGTGGATTCTGTGTGGTGTTCTTATTACTTATCAGAGCTTCCCCCTTTGTGCGCCCATTTTCCTTCAGTAATTGTGTTTTCCTTCTGATTTGAGGCTATCATTGTGCCAAAATGATGCAAGATTGGAATAGGGCATTTTGCTAGAGAGCGTATTGTCGATTTTAGTAAACAGACATAATATCGAATCAAAAATATAGACAGGACATAATATCGAGTAAAAAATATCGACTACACAAAATATCGACCAGACATAATATCGACTACAAAAATATCGAGTTATATCGATATTAATAGCCAAAATATCGAATCAAAAATATAGACTAGACATAATATTGACTATATAGAATATAGACAAAAGAAAAAGGAAAAGAAGGTAAGTTTTGACTACTTTTTAATAATTGTGTAATATAAATCTGTAGCGGGTAGTGGGTTTATAGGGGAATAGGGTGGGAAGTAATTTAAATAGAATTAAATAATTATGTAATTATTGATAATAATTGTCAAATAATTAATAATTGGTAATTAAATAAAAAATATTAGGTAATTAATATTAATTGATTAATTGATAAATAATTAATTTATAGTAAATTAGTATCAGTAGCGGGTAGTGGGTTTATAGGGGAATAGGGTGGGTAGGAATTTAAATATAATTAATTAATTAGGTAAATTATAATTAATTGTAAAAAATTATTAATAGGTAATTAAATAAAAAATAATTGCTAATTCATAATAATTGTTTAATTGATAAATAATTAATTTATAGTAAATTAGTTTCAGTACTGGGTTGTGGGTTTATAGGGGAATAGGGTGGGAAGGAAATCAATAAATAATTAATTAAGTTAATTAATTAAATTGTTTAATTAATTAATAATTGTCCATGAAAAAAAAATAATTGGTAAATAAAAGTAATTGGTATAGGAAAATAAATTTACTTGGTACAAATTTTTCTATAAATTATAATTAATTATGAACTTTTGCCTATTTATACTGTTGTACTCACTGGAGTGGAAATAGTAATTTTAACCCCTACGCTATCCAACGTTTTCCCTACTGTTGCACCCACTGGAGTGGGAATAGTAATTTTAACCCCTACGCTATCCAACGCTTTCCCTACTGTAGCACCCACTGGAGTGGGAATAGTAATTTTAACCCCTACGCTATCCAACGCTTTCCCTACTGTAGCACCCACTGGAGTGGGAATAGTAATTTTAACCCCTACGCTATCCAACGCTTTCCCTACTGTAGCACCCTCTGGATTGGGAATAGTAATTGTAACCCCTACGCTATCCAACGCTTTCCCTACTGTAGCACCCACTGGAGTGGGAATAGTAATTTTTACCCCTACGCTATCCAGCGCTTTCCCTACTGTTGCACCCACTGGAGTGGGAATAGTAATTTTAACCCCTACGCTATCCAACGCTTTCCCTACTGTAGCACCCACTGGAGTGGGAATAGTAATTTTAACCCCTACGCTATCCAATGCTTTCCCCACTGTAGCACCCACTGGAGTGGGTATAGTAATTTTAACCCCTACGCTATCCAACGCTTTCCCTACTGTTGCACCCACTGGAGTGGGAATAGTCATTTTTACCCCTACGCTATCCAGCGCTTTCCCTACTGTTGCACCCACTGGAGTGGGAATAGTAAATTTTACCCCTACGTTATCCAGCACTTTCCCTACTGTTGCACCCACTGGAGTGGGAATAGTACATTTTACCCCTACGCTATCCAACGCTTTCCCTACTGTTGCACCCACTGGAGTGGGAATAGTAAATTTTACCCCTACGCTATCCAACGCTTTAGCTATTGTAGAATTCACTACAGTTGTTACAATAATTGTTAAGTATTTTGCTATGCTACGGTAACATTATTATATATGTTTATTTAATATAAAAATTATATAAATATATATGTATTATTTTTTTATATTTATTTTTAATTTAAAATAAATATTTATTAATATAACATTATTTTAATATTTTAAAGTACGTTTAGAATAAATATATTTATTACTATATTAGTATTAACTTAATTTAAAGACATTTAAAAAAAACGATATTTTTTACAGTCTATATTTTAGTAACTCGATATTTTAGAGTCGATATTTTTGTACTTACCTGTTTAAAGATAGCCAGTCGATATTTTGTCCATCGATATTTTGTCAACGATATTTTGGCAACTCAATATTTTTGAGGTCCATATTATTTCAGTTATCCGTCGATTTTTCATAGGGCTTGTATTGTGTGAGGGGAATGCTGTTTGAATGTTCTGCCTTTATAGTTTTGGTGGTTATAAGTGCTGTGAGTGCTAATGGTTGGGCTAGAGAAATCTCGATATTAAGCCAAGCAGAGAGAGCTATACAAGGTTGGTACAGACAAAAGAGTCCCTGTCTTGCAAGGTACACAGTCTGGAATTTGCGATAGTCTGGGAGATTCATGTCTCCTAGTTTGGGAGGCACACTTCTTTAAGTGCTATTCTTGGTTTTTTTTGGATTGCGACAAAACGTTGTTAAGTATGTGATCTACCTTGGTGAAAAAGTTGTCTGAAGGACTGGATTCAGGACATGCTGGTTGGAAAATTGATGAGTGGGGAGATAATCATTTTGACTGTCTTCATGCATCCCCACCAGGTAATGAATCTGGCTGACCATTTGTCAAGTAGGTCTTTAATTTTGGTTAGTGTGGTTCTTTCATTGTGCTCAATTGGTTCTCTGAGGTTACCAATGAGCTAGATACCTAGGTTTTTTTGTCTTGGGTATATTTAAGACTATGAGCCCCCATATTAGATATGTTGCAATGGATGCTGTGGTAGAACTTCTGTTTTGTCTTTATTAAGGGTAAAGCCTGGGATGGTGGCACAATCACTGATTGTTGAAATAATGTTGGGTAAGGCGGAAGTAGACTGAAACATGAAGAGGAGAATGTTGTCTGGATATGCCACTTGTTTTAGTTGAATGGAATGGAATGTTTGGACTGAATGGGTTCCCTCTAATTTTTTTGAGTAGTGGTTCCAAAATGAGAAGGAAGAGGAGAGGGAAGAGGGGCAGCCTTGTCTAGTTCCTTGTTGTAGAGTGAAGATTTGTGATAGGTTTCCATTGATGTTGATTCTGGCTGTGGGTTCCTTGTACAGAGCCAACATCATTTTAGAGAGATTGGGGCCTAAGTTAAATGCAGTTAGGGTGGCTTGTACGAAAGACCATGAAACCTTATCAAGGGCTTTGGCTGCAGCTAAAGCAGTTGCACATGCAGGTTGTATGAGGGAGTATGATTTCTGAATTACATGGTTGAAGACTCTGATAACTGCAGTAACTCTACCTTTGATGAAACGCATTTGTGAGGGATGTATAATAGTTTGTAGGATGGGTTCCAGTCTGAGGTCAAGGATTTTTGTATATGTTTTGCATTTAATGTGTATAAAGGAAACTGGACAGTAAATCTTAGGGATAGAGGGATCCTTCCTTTCTTTGTGGATCACAATTATCGCTGCTGTGACAGCAGTCCCTGAGACTGTTCCTGTATTCAAGAAATGGGAAAATAGGTCTTCCATGGGAGAGATGAGGGATATACTCCATGTATGATAGAAGGTGGCAGACAAGCCGTTGGTCCCTTTACAGTTTTGAGTAGTTTGATTGCCTTTATGATCTCATTTCGGGATATGGGCTCCTGTAACTTGGATTTGGTTTTATTATTTTTTTTCAAAATGGGAATCGTGTTTAGGTGTAGTGATTGCTTTTAGAGTATACTTTGTGGTAGGAGGATTCAAAGGTGTTTATAATGTCAGCTTCTTTGGTGGATGGTGAGCTGTTCTCCTTGAAAATAGAGGTTATATTGGGACCCAGTGAGTTTTGTTTAAGATATGAGGCAAGGATTTTTCCTGCCTTATTGCACCCACAAAAAAACAATCCCTTTGTTTTTTTTTGTACAATGGTGTGTGTCTTGTTGCTTACAATTTTGTTGAAGTCATATTTCAGTTTCATTAGATGATTGAGGTGTGATTTATCTGGGTTTACTTTAGGTCATTTTCTAACAATTGTATTTCTTGTTTCAGATAATGCAGGTTCGAGTTGTCTTGTTTATTCTTCCAAGACATAAGTTTGATCATATGACCGCACATAGTAGCTTTCAAGGTGTCCCAGACAATTTGGGGGTTAGGGCTAGAGTTTCTGTAAATTTCAATACATTGCGTGATTTCCTTCTTAATCTTTTCCCAGATCTTCTGATGAACACCTCTCTTGTCCATCAATCGAGCAGGTACTCTTTCTGACCGTTGTTGACCTCACATTCTAAAACCTCTTATGAGCTCTTCCAGCGCTCTCCACTCATTGTCAGATTTCTTAAACCTATCACTTGCCATTAAAACATATCCTAATTGGTTCAAGTAAGCGCTGGTACTTCCCCTCCTAATAATCCAAGTGTTTATCCTGAATCTGCTGCTAACTAAACACCACCTCACCCTCTTCCAAGATGCTATTATTCTCTAAAACCTTAGAATGCCTGGTTCACAATAGGTATAAGTACAATGTGTGCCATTGCAACATCAAGGATTTCCTCCAAGCAGGCTCCCATGCCGTCCATTAGTCTGAAAGTGAAAGACAGACAAATGATGGATGGAATGATACGTAAATCCAACATTCACTGCTGCTAAAGAGATCTGAGTTAAATCCATTGTTCTTTTGCTCACCATGACCTCCCAGTTTAGACCCAGTCTTATGCAAATCTGTCTTGACCCTGCCCCTCCATTTGACTGAGGAAGTTCTGATGCATGCTTTTGATTTCATCCTATCTGGGCACCATACAAGTTTATGGTCTATCCTTATCCTTCACAATCTATCAATTATTTTTAATGTTTTTTACTACTCCATCCTATTATGCAGTCTGTCCTTCATCAAGATTGCAAGGGCTGCTTCTGAACTCCCATATTCCTAACCAGCTAACTGCTCATTTATAAGCTTCTAATGCTCTGAACTGTTCATATGCATTACTATTTCTGTTGATGTTCCTCAAAACTCTGTTCTTGGTCCCTTCAGTTTGTGTGCTTCATACATATTTTTCCATGGTGAGATTATCTGGTTTTGTTTGATGCCCACATTGTTTATATGTGGAAGACACTAAACCTTCTCCCTCTGAATCAGTGTTGTACTGCAAACATAAATTCCCAACTGCCTTTCAACCACCACTCACTCAATGGCACTGCAAACCCTTATGCTCAATTCATCTACAAACAGAAATCTTTTTCTCCCTGAACCATCTTTCCCCTATCTACGAATTTCAAAATTCCTAATTTGTATAGTTCGCCAGGGGTCCAATGAGTCATGCATCTGGTCCATAGTCTACAATGAGCTTCAGCTGGTTTGATTTTATTCGATGTTAGTGAGTCCAAATGTAAGGCCAGTTCAGGCGTGGATTCTGTGTGGTGTTCTTATTACTTATCAGAGCTTCCCCCTTTGTGCGCCCATTTTCCTTCAGTAATTGTGTTTTCCTTCTGATTTGAGGCTATCATTGTGCCAAAATGATGCAAGATTGGAATAGGGCATTTTGCTAGAGAGCGTATTGTCGATTTTAGTAAACAGACATAATATCGAATCAAAAATATAGACAGGACATAATATCGAGTAAAAAATATCGACTACACAAAATATCGACCAGACATAATATCGACTACAAAAATATCGAGTTATATCGATATTAATAGCCAAAATATCGAATCAAAAATATAGACTAGACATAATATTGACTATATAGAATATAGACAAAAGAAAAAGGAAAAGAAGGTAAGTTTTGACTACTTTTTAATAATTGTGTAATATAAATCTGTAGCGGGTAGTGGGTTTATAGGGGAATAGGGTGGGAAGTAATTTAAATAGAATTAAATAATTATGTAATTATTGATAATAATTGTCAAATAATTAATAATTGGTAATTAAATAAAAAATATTAGGTAATTAATATTCATTGATTAATTGATAAATAATTAATTTATAGTAAATTAGTATCAGTAGCGGGTAGTGGGTTTATAGGGGAATAGGGTGGTTAGTAATTTAAATATAATTAATTAATTATGTAAATTATAATTATTTGTAAAATAATTATTAATAGGTAATTAAATAAAAAAAAATTGCTAATTCATAATAATTGTTTAATTGATGAATAATTAATTTATAGTAAATTAGTTTCAGTACTGGGTTGTGGGTTTATAGGGGAATAGTGTGGGAAGGAAATCAATAAATAATTAATTAAGTTAATTAATTAAATTGTTTAATTAATTAATAATTGTCCATGAAAAAAAAATAATTGGTAAATAAAAGTAATTGGTATAGGAAAATAAATTTACTTGGTACTAATTTTTCTATAAATTATAATTAATTATGAACTTTTGCCTATTTATACTGTTGTACTCCTCTGGAGTGGAAATAGTAATTTTAACCCCTACGCTATCCAACGTTTTCCCTACTGTTGCACCCACTGGAGTGGGAATAGTAATTTTAACCCCTACGCTATCCAACGCTTTCCCTACTGTAGCACCCACTGGAGTGGGAATAGTAATTTTAACCCCTATGCTATCCAACGCTTTCCCTACTGTAGCACCCACTGGAGTGGGAATAGTAATTTTAACCCCTACGCTATCCAACGCTTTCCCTACTGTAGCACCCTCTGGATTGGGAATAGTAATTGTAACCCCTACGCTATCCAACGCTTTCCCTACTGTAGCACCCACTGGAGTGGGAATAGTAATTTTTACCCCTACGCTATCCAGCGCTTTCCCTACTGTTGCACCCACTGGAGTGGGAATAGTAATTTTAACCCCTACGCTATCCAACGCTTTCCCTACTGTAGCACCCACTGGAGTGGGAATAGTAATTTTTACCCCTACGCTATCCAGCGCTTTCCCTACTGTTGCACCCACTGGAGTGGGAATAGTAATTTTAACCCCTACGCTATCCAACGCTTTCCCTACTGTAGCACCCACTGGAGTGGGGATAGTAATTTTAACCCCTACGCTATCCAATGCTTTCCCTACTGTAGCACCCACTGGAGTGGGAATAGTAATTTTAACCCCTACGCTATCCAACGCTTTCCCTACTGTTGCACCCACTGGAGTGGGAATAGTCATTTTTACCCCTACGCTATCCGGCGCTTTCCCTACTGTTGCACCCACTGGAGTGGGAATAGTAAATTTTACCCCTACGCTATCCAGCGCTTTCCCTACTGTTGCACCCACTGGAGTGGGAATAGTACATTTTACCCCTACGCTATCCAACGCTTTCCCTACTGTTGCACCCACTGGAGTGGGAATAGTAAATTTTACCCCTACGCTATCCAACGCTTTAGCTATTGTAGAATTCACTACAGTTGTTACAATAATTGTTAAGTATTTTGCTATGCTACGGTAAAATTATTATATATGTTTATTTAATATAAAAATTATATAAATATATATGTATTATTTTTTTATATTTATTTTTAATTTAAAATAAATATTTATTAATATAACATTATTTTAATATTTTAAAGTACGTTTAGAATAAATATATTTATTACTATATTAGTATTAACTTAATTTAAAGACATTTAAAAAAAACGATATTTTTTACAGTCTATATTTTAGTAACTCGATATTTTAGAGTCGATATTTTTGTACTTACCTGTTTAAAGATAGCCAGTCGATATTTTGTCCATCGATATTTTGTCAACGATATTTTGGCAACTCAATATTTTTGAGGTCGATATTATTTCAGTGATCCGTCGATTTTTCATAGGGCTTGTATTGTGTGAGGGGAATGCTGTTTGAATGTTCTGCCTTTATAGTTTTGGTGGTTATAAGTGCTGTGAGTGCTAATGGTTGGGCTAGAGAAATCTCGATATTAAGCCAAGCAGAGAGAGCTATACAAGGTTGGTACAGACAAAAGAGTCCCTGTCTTGCAAGGTACACAGTCTGGAATTTGCGATAGTCTGGGAGATTCATGTCTCCTAGTTTGGGAGGCACACTTCTTTAAGTGCTATTCTTGGGTTTTTTTGGATTGCGACAAAACGTTGTTAAGTATGTGATCTACCTTGGTGAAAAAGTTGTCTGAAGGACTGGATTCAGGACATGCTGGTTGGAAAATTGATGAGTGGGGAGATAATCATTTTGACTGTCTTCATGCATCCCCACCAGGTAATGAATCTGGCTGACCATTTGTCAAGTAGGTCTTTAATTTTGGTTAGTGTGGTTCTTTCATTGTGCTCAATTGGTTCTCTGAGGTTACCAATGAGCTAGATACCTAGGTTTTTTTTGTCTTGGGTATATTTAAGACTATGAGCCCCCATATTAGATATGTTGCAATGGATGCTGTGGTAGAACTTCTGTTTTGTCTTTATTAAGGGTAAAGCCTGGGATGGTGGCACAATCACTGATTGTTGAAATAATGTTGGGTAAGGCGGAAGTAGACTGAAACATGAAGAGGAGAATGTTGTCTGGATATGCCACTTGTTTTAGTTGAATGGAATGGAATGTTTGGACTGAATGGGTTCCCTCTAATTTTTGTGAGTAGTGGTTCCAAAATGAGAAGGAAGAGGAGAGGGAAGAGGGGCAGCCTTGTCTAGTTCCTTGTTGTAGAGTGAAGATTTGTGATAGGTTTCCATTGATGTTGATTCTGGCTGTGGGTTCCTTGTACAGAGCCAACATCATTTTAGAGAGATTGGGGCCTAAGTTAAATGCAGTTAGGGTGGCTTGTACGAAAGACCATGAAACCTTATCAAGGGCTTTGGCTGCAGCTAAAGCAGTTGCACATGCAGGTTGTATGAGGGAGTATGATTTCTGAATTACATGGTTGAAGACTCTGATAACTGCAGTAACTCTACCTTTGATGAAACGCATTTGTGAGGGATGTATAATAGTTTGTAGGATGGGTTCCAGTCTGAGGTCAAGGATTTTTGTATATGTTTTGCATTTAATGTGTATAAAGGAAACTGGCCAGTAAATCTTAGGGATAGATGGATCCTTCCTTTCTTTGTGGATCACAATTATCGCTGCTGTGACAGCAGTCCCTGAGACTGTTCCTGTATTCAAGAAATGGGAAAATAGGTCTTCCATGGGAGAGATGAGGGATATACTCCATGTATGATAGAAGGTGGCAGACAAGCCGTTGGTCCCTTTACAGTTTTGAGTAGTTTGATTGCCTTTATGATCTCATTTCGGGATATGGGCTCCTGTAACTTGGATTTGGTTTTATTATCTATTTTCAAAATGGGAATCGTGTTTAGGTGTAGTGATTGCTTTTAGAGTATACTTTGTGGTAGGAGGATTCAAAGGTGTTTATAATGTCAGCTTCTTTGGTGGATGGTGAGCTGTTCTCCTTGAAAATAGAGGTTATATTGGGACCCAGTGAGTTTTGTTTAAGATATGAGGCAAGGATTTTTCCTGCCTTTGTGCACCCACAAAAAAACAATCCCTTTGTTTTTTTTTGTACAATGGTGTGTGTCTTGTTGCTTACAATTTTGTTGAAGTCATATTTCAGTTTCATTAGATGATTGAGGTGTGATTTATCTGGGTTTACTTTAGGTCATTTTCTAACAATTTTATTTCTTGTTTCAGATAATGCAGGTTCGAGTTGTCTTGTTTATTCTTCCAAGACATAAGTTTGATCATATGACCGCACATAGTAGCTTTCAAGGTGTCCCAGACAATTTGGGGGTTAGGGCTAGAGTTTCTGTAAATTTCAATACATTGCGTGATTTCCTTCTTAATCTTTTCCCAGATCTTCTGATGAACACCTCTCTTGTCCATCAATCGAGCAGGTACTCTTTCTGACCGTTGTTGACCTCACATTCTAAAACCTCTTATGAGCTCTTCCAGCGCTCTCCACTCATTGTCAGATTTCTTAAACCTATCACTTGCCATTAAAACATATCCTAATTAGTTCAAGTAAGCGCTGGTACTTCCCCTCCTAATAATCCAAGTGTTTATCCTGAATCTGCTGCTAACTAAACACCACCTCACCCTCTTCCAAGATGCTATTATTCTCTAAACCTTAGAATGCCTGGTTCACAATAGGTAAAAGTACAATGTATGCCATTGCAACATCAAGGATTTCCTCCAATCAGGCTCCCATGCCGTCCATTAGTCTGAAAGTGAAAGACAGACAAATGATGGATGGAATGATACATAAATCCAACATTCACTGCTGCTAAAGAGATCTGAGTTAAATCCATTGTTCTTTTGCTCACCATGCCCTCCCAGTTTAGACCCAGTCTTATGCAAATCTGTCTTGACCCTGCCCCTCCATTTTACTGAGGAAGTTCTGATGCATGCTTTTGATTTCATCCTATCTGGGCACCATACAAGTTTATGGTCTATCCTTATCCTTCACAATATATCAATTATTTTTAATGTTTTTTACTACTCCATCCTATTATGCAGTCTGTCCTTCATCAAGATTGCAAGTGCTGCTTCTGAACTCCCATATTCCTAACCAGCTAACTGCTCATTTATAAGCTTCTAATGCTCTGAACTGTTCATATGCAGTACTATTTCTGTTGAGGTTCCTCAAAACTCTGTTCTTGGTCCCTTCAGTTTGTGTGCTTCATACATATTTTTCCATGGTGAGATTATCTGGTTTTGTTTGATGCCCACATTGTTTATATGTGGAAGACACTAAACCTTCTCCCTCTGAATCAGTGTTGTACTGCAAACATAAATTCCCAACTGCCTTTCAACCACCACTCACTCAATGGCACTGCAAACCCTTATGCTCAATTCATCTACAAACAGAAATCTTTTTCTCCCTGAACCATCTTTCCCCTATCTACGAATTTCACCTCCAGGATCCTCTTAGCTCCTCCCTCCTTCACCCACTCTCAGAAATATTGTGATTAGTTTTGACTCACAAACAAGTACAAACTGATTTATGTGAACAGGAGCCAAAACAACAGTCTAACAGCTCTTTATTATTCAGTGTTTCGGCTATCTTTCCATCCCTCACTAAAAGTAAGTATCAGTAACAGGCTTGTAATAAGCAAGATGGATTTCTGATAACGAGTTTCTCATGGGTCTCATTAACAACTCTCTTACTCTGACTGGCAAAATGGGTGACCTTGCAATCTGAGTACTTTTCTACATCGCATAACCTCCCCTCCACATACCTCTTAGAAGAATGCTGACTCTCTGCCAACATTGAACCACAACTGAGTTATTTGTTTTCTATTTTTTTCTACTGTCCATTTTTGTGATATAGAAATCACATCCTCAAGAATTTCTAACCTTTATCCAGTCTCTAAAAATAACATGTTCTGTTTACAGCTTTCTGTCACCCGCCATGCTTAGCCCCGTCCATTATGTTATGTTCAGCTTTGATCTTAGAGTTATCCTCTCCTTACCCGGGTGATAAACAGCAATAAAATATCACCTTTGAAATGTTTTTAAAATATGAGTCTCCAGTTGGCAGAGGTATGCACGCTGTCCAAGTAGGAGCCATTATCCTAGTCAGGGTTAGACAGGTACACACCATAAATTAACCTCTGCTCACCCTTTGGTAGTTTTGCAAAGAGCATGCAGGCTTAACTTAGGAGGCAGTGCATAAATTATTTGTGCAACACTTAAAATAGTAAACAGGTAAAACACAAAATAAAAATAATCCACACCTGGTTATTAAAATAGAGCTTAATTTATTGAGCAAAATAAAAGCATAAGAACCACAATCCAATAAGTAGAACTGGAGTCCAATTCCTATATCCAGTGGTGTCTTTAAAGTGGGGGTACTTTAACCATGGGCTTTGAAGTGCACAGAGGCCTGCCCTGGCTCTAGACACATTCCAGGGGATTAAGCAGTCCTTTATGTTCGAGCAGGGCACATCCCATTCATGTGTAGCTGTTTGGTGTTCCCTTCCATCCGGCCCAGGATGACCCATCAGGATATGAATGATGGCACATCAGGCACACCTAAGTTCCCTTTGTGTGTGACTGTCTAGAGAGAATGCGCAAGGCCCAACTGTAGCCCACCCCAGACACTTACTGGAGACGGGTAGCAGGCACACAAGACTTAAGAGCAGAAAAATTGCAACTTTCTAAAAGTGGCATTTTAAACTTGTAATCATAAATCTAACTTTACCATTCAAGAGGAATTATTATTGCAAGCCTATGGGTACCAAAATATGACAGATCTACTCCCTCATAATCAGGAATTTTACTAATTGAATGCAATAAAATATCCCCCAATGTAAACCTATGAGATGAGTAGGCCTCAAAGTAGTGAAAAATGTGTTTTGGGTTATTTTCACTACCAGGACATGTAAATCTTAAAAGTACATGTCCTACCTTTTAGTTACATTGCACCCTGCCCCATGGGATACCTAGGGACTACCTTAAGAGCATCTTATGTATGTTAAAAGGGGAGTTCAACGCTTGCCATGGGGTTTTAAATTCCAAGTCGAAATGGCAGTAAAACTGCACACACAGGCTCTGTAGTGGCAGGCCTGAGATAAGTTTAAAGGGCTTTTTAAGTAGGTGGCACAAGAAGTGCTGCAGGCCCACTAAGACAGTTTTTGGAACCTTCAAGTCCATTTCAGGCCAGAGACAGTGAGATTCAGGGTTGTGATTTAACCTCACTTACCATCCTTTTTGAAGGTGGGTCCACATATCCGAGATCCAGTACGCCTGTAGCATTGGAGGATCTGTACTTTGTTCGGCCCGCAAAATTTGCATCGACTGATTGCCAGTATTGGACGTAGTCCAGATGAGGACCACACGGATCGAGCAAGATCCAACTGCTCACGTCCATTGAGTTCTGGCACGTATCGATGCCATCAGTCACTGCTCTCCAGCTGTTATTCCTGGGTTTATTCCTCGCCCTTGAGACATACTTGGAGGGTTCTGCACGTTGACTCTCACTATCACCAAGATTTTCATTTTTGAATCGACATATTGGGTCATTACGACTTTCAGCAACTTCAGAAGGACTTCTGTTTCGTATCCAGCACTGGGATACACTTCCCTATTGTTTCACATAGATCTTTGTGACTGAATCTAAACTTTAACGGAGATCCTGACTTAAGACGTGCCAATCTGTCACTCAGCCCACGTTGTTTTTGTACCAATTTCCCCTCCCTGCCTTAGTGCTCCCCTGTTTGATTATCAAGCCACCAGTACCCTGAAGAAGGTGATGGCTACTACTTAACCTAGCACCGAAATGCGTGTCGGCACCGTGCAAGACAGAAATCACAGGGTGGTAAATACCCTTGCCAACCTACCACTATTATTTCATAATCCTGATTGAGTTTTTTTCCGATTTTTATTGCCTCTGTGTGTAATCTGTTTCATTGGATATGTGAGAATGTGGAATGTATGAGACGGTTTGACTGTTGGAAGTATATCTCCATGTTTCTGTGTCCACGATTTTAATTGAGCTCTATGTCAGTGGGGTGGGAGATTCCCTTTTTTGATGTTTATGCATCTGATTATTTTATGTTCTACTGATCTATATGATTATTGTATACTAGCGTTGCCTGGGGCAGAAAGGGGCTGGGGGCAGCATTTGAGGCTTGCGTGCACTTCTGCTCCCGGCCCCCTCCCGCCCCCTCCCGACCCGGCCCCCTCCCGTCCCGGCCCCCTCCCGCCCGTGTTCCGGAGAGCCTGATCCTTACCTGAGCCGCCGGTCCCGCTCCAGGCGCCCCGCCCGCACAGGCCGCCACTCTCGAGGCGCCCCGCCCGCACAGACCGCCACTCTCCATGCACCCCGCACGCACAGGCCGCCACGTCGCGATCTTCAGCGCCATTTCCGGAAGTGTTGCCAGGGAGCGCAAACGCAAATGATGTCATCACGCAGACGTCGCGGCGGGCGTTACTTGCAAGGGACTACTTTATTTTTATTTCAAAATTTTTTAAACAACATATATTTTTTATTTTTAATAGCCTATGTCCTTCTGCTTGCCCTGAGGTTTTCAAAGATGTCTTGGGTGTTTTGATTGGTGGTGTACTTTTCGAGTTTACCTGGCTCAAAGGTTTGTGTTCTCTCTTTATAATAGTAGTATAGATTGTTCATTGTATTTTCTAGCTTCTCCGTGCTGAACTATGAGAAGTAAAAAAGGTTAATACGCATAATAAAAAATTATTTGTATGGTGCATTTTGGAATTAGGTTCTTATTGTCGAATAAACAGTTATCCTCCTTTCCTTTGTGCATCTATTGTCGTCAGGATCTTCGCAATTGCTTTTTTCCTTCCCTCGACAAATTAAACTTTCCCCTTATTAACACCTTAGCTGCGTGTAAACATTTCTCCCCAGTGCTGCGCTGTCCATTAGAACTAGTGCTGAATGGACGTTCAATGGTCGTGCGCAGCACTGGGGAGGTAGCGCTGCTGACGACCATTGGCCGTCAGCAGCACTTAAGGGGTTAACTAGCGATGTAGATTTGTCCTATTTATATCCTTTGACAGTTGACACCTTCCTCCCTTGTTCTGAGGGTTGGCCATTGCTTGTGATTGAACAAAAGACTGTAGCACTGTTTGGTTTCATAGCCCAAAGATAGGAGCACAAAATATATGGGATAACAATGAGGCTCCTGATAGGCTTGGAAAATTCAGCCCGGGGGCTCAATTGCTTGTCAGAAAAAAAGTTTGATATTGCTTGTCATAATAAAAGTTTGATTTGATAAAATTTTGTATGGTGCACAAAATTGCTTTGATATTTATAATATTTCATGTGTTACGGAAGGTGTTATCTGTGCGTGTTTTTGTGAAAGCTCCATGTAAATTGTGTTATGTATATGCTGTGTATGATTTTATGATTATGATAATTTGATGCAAAGAATGAGCAATGTTGAGATTTGAAAAAAATGATTTAAAAGAAAGTCTGAAAATAAAGGGTGCTCATATCAATTGGGTTGTGTGATCATGGACTAAACTAGTGTTGGTTAATAGAAGTCACTATTGGAATTTGTGAAATTTTGTATATAGCAGGCCCTCTAGTAGCATTTATTTTAAAATCCCTGGACTTTACTGGGTACTCATAAGTAAATTAAATAGGCAAATTGTGTTTAAGTTAATGTTGCCATGTTTTAGGAAGAGAGCACATGCACTTTAGCACTGGTTAGCTGTGGTAAAGTGCCCAGAGTTCTAAAACCAACGAAAACAAGATCAGAAAAGGGAAGGAAAAAGGCAAAAAGCTTAAGGGAGACCCTGACATTTCCAACAAATTTAGAATACAGCAAGCACCTTCCTACAGTATGCTTGTCTATCTCCTTGTCTATCCCCTTCACGATTACATGATTACCAAACTACTTTTGTAATTTCTGTATGAATAGACACATTAAAATTCCTCATTTACAGGGTCACAGTTTGTTCTACAGCCTGCCAAGTGTTGGATTTCTGCACATCAGGGGCCATATTTATTAAGCAGTTTTGTTGCATTTGCACTGTGCAAATTGGTGCATCTGTGACACAACCTCAAAATGCGATTTATCAATCCATGCAAGTCCACTTTGAGTGGCCCCATGTGGCTTGATAAATCAGAAGTAACGCAACGCACCCCAAATAACTGCATTGCAATACTTTGCCACAGGGAGGTTTTCCATGGGCTGTGCATGGGTGCTCCCAAGTGAAACAATGCCAGATATACCATTACTGGTAGACATGGGAGAGCACCAAAATGCTACGCCTTCCCAGAGGAGGCATAATGAGGTGAAATATCTTCATTTCTCCTAATTTGTTCCTCCTCTTATGTATTTTCAATCAGAGTAAAATGTTTCAGGGGATAGCTTTTGTGCAGGAAATGCTCCTTCCTGCACTAAATAATCCTGCTTACAATGCAGGTACCCTTGCATGATGGTACAAGAGTGCCTGCGTTGGCGCCGGGCAGCCGGGCAGAAATTTGTAGAAATGTGATGTATTGTGATCAATACAGTGCATTCCTGCCCTTTCCCTGTAATGCAATGCAGAGCAAGGTGACTTGTTGTACTGCATTACCTTTGGATAAATATGGCCCCAGATATCCTGGGGACTCTCCAAGCCCTCAGAGCTAATACAACTAAGGCCAATGGTCTGAAGAGTTTACTGTGTGGGCTAATGAGTGTTGCGTCCATTAAGAAAAATGTTTTGCTTTAAAAAAATTACTTCCCAAAGTGATAGATTGTTCTTGAATTCACATCAATGTCTCTAGTTTGCAAGGAAGTTTCTCCCTGTGCCTGGGAGCCTTTGGGCAATTTCCCTGCCTCGTCCAACATGCACTGTAAGCAAGTAAATCTAGTGATGGTCTCTCAGCATTCAACCGGGTTAAGCAATTGGCACCATGACCTGGTGGCATAGTAAGGTTACACTCTTTCACTTGTGGATTCATCTGAGGTTCCACTAGTGGAAACACTGCTGTGTCTCACTTCTAACTGGGTGCTGGAAAGTGGTGGTGACACACAACTAGTAATAAGACCAAAAATGCAATAAAAGGTTCAGTTAGGGTCTCAATAAATTAATCCCTTGCTCAACCCTTGTAGCAGGCAACAAGCAGGTAGGCCTAATTTAGAAGACAGGTGTGTAAAGCATTTAAAAAAACCATTACAATAAATAAGTACGACAAAACACCCAATAAAAATCCTACTTCAATTTATACAAATAGATTTTTATTTTTATGAACAGATGAACACCAGAACAACAAAAATCCAATGTAGGGAGCCAGAGACATGTATTTTTAAAGAAGATATACTTTATAGTGCTTAAAAACATATAGCGTCACTTCGGGACATCTGGTCACTGCTTGACTCTGACAAAGTCAAAGTTTGAGGACAACCACAATGGAGCCCTAGTCAGATACACTAAGGGGTCGATTAGGATCGCGGACGGACTTGCGTCCGTCTGAGACCCCAGAGCAGGAGGGAACCTCCGCATGGCATGTGGGGTTCCCTCCTGTGCAATTAGGATGTGACCGCCACCCTGGCGGTCACATCCTCTATTTTCAACATTGCGGCGGGTGCGGCTTCAAGCTGCACCCGCAGCAATGTTAAAAATGCATGCATTGCATTTGCATGCAGAAAGAGGCAGGCACCGCGCGGCGCCTGCCGCTTTCTGCATGCAAATGCAGGGGGGTACCATAGGTACCCCACATGTGCACCCACCACCCCCCCTTCACCTAGGGGGCCCGCAACGGGCCCCCGCAGTGAAGTTCTGTATGCTTTTCCGTGGCGGAAAACCCACCACGGAAAAGCATACTTTACTGTCCATCCTAATATGGTGGACGGTGTCTGGAAGACACCGAAACCATATTAGAGCTTTTCCGCCGCGGTTGCAATCCGACCGCGGCGGAAAAGCTGCGGACGGAAACCAGGACCCACCAGCCATCCTAATCTGGCGGTGGGTCTTTGGTCAGTCCGCTGTGGATTTTCCGTATCCTCGGGGCCGGCGGTGGCTTCCGCCGGCCCCGAGGATGCGGAAAATCCGCTATCATAATGACCCCCCAAGTGGGAGACCTCAGTCAAAATGTTACCTTCGGACTTGGAAACATTTCTGGAAGATTTTCTCTCCAGAAACATCCCATCCTGCAGGCCGATTTCAATGCAAAATTGTCAAATTGCTCCTCTTCCTAGGCCCCAGTCAAATCCTGGAAGTTCGGAGCTCCTGAGCTTTCAGCTGCATGAACCTGAAATTCAGGCAGGGTTGCAGTTCAAGGTAGCTGGCTTGACTCTTGACGTCAAGTTGATCACAATATGGAGCTTTTCCCAAAAGTTACTCCAAACTTCTGGATTTTCTACCTGGAGGTCTTCTAGGGAATTCAACGTGTCCAAAACACAAATCCAAGGGTTTGGAATCTCCTAGATGGTCCTTAGGATATCTGGACAACAATGCACCTGGCCCAAACCTTTAAAGTCTACTGGATGCACTTCAGAATGGGGACTCTTGGTGGAGATGATGCAGGTGGGCTATGTTCACCTGTAGCTTGCAGGGATTCCGTCCCTAAACCCTTTTTGAAGCAAGGCAAAGAAGATTGTGCATCAGGTGCAGTCCTTCGGAGTGCAGTCCTTTGGGTGTAGATCCAGATTCAAGCAGGGCAGTCCTTCTTCTCCTTGCAGTTTCAGACAGCAGATCTGAGGAACTATGCAGCTCTTCCTTATTTATCCAGTGTTTCTGAGCATCAAGCAGGGGGCATCCCTGACCAATTTGATGCAGGGTGCATCCCAGGTGTATGACCAATTCCTCCAAAGTGTAGCATATTCTTGTATTCTTGTCCCAAAAA
Organism: Lissotriton vulgaris; assembly: GCF_964263255.1. Lineage (NCBI taxonomy): Eukaryota > Metazoa > Chordata > Amphibia > Caudata > Salamandridae > Lissotriton > Lissotriton vulgaris. Next base: position 983,400,947 of record NC_141695.1, on the reverse strand, counting down.
AATACTCTTCTTTCAAAATCCCAAATGGAGAAAGTTTCTCCAGAGGAGCTTGCTAACTTCTTAAACACTTTCTTTCCAACCCTCTCCCTAATGTAATTATAGGCGCTTCAATGTGGCTAGGGTGGGAGGATGAGGCTGTACTGTCCTAAAGTGTCATTCTCTCTTTGAAGACCAGTTTGGCCTACCACTCACACCATTACTACCATCTTCTCTGCTACTTGTACTTCTCCGCCTACAGGAAACCCATTGCTTCTTTAGCAGGACTTTCCACACCTCATTAGAGCAGCCTGGCCTTTCTTTCTGTCATAGTTATTATAATTCTATCAGTGGCAAGGATTTATCTTAACTAATAATTTGATACTATGAAGAATATTTTTACATGGCTCCTATCAATATTTACACTTAAATAAAATATTAAAATGTTAACCTACTGAGCCATTGTAAAAAGACATCTTTTACATTGCCCCTGCTTAAATTTACAAGGCACCCTACCCCGGGGCACCTAGCACAGTCCTTAGGCATGACAGGGCTGGCATTTAAAATGACAGGAGGCACAACAGTAGTACACACTCCAGTGGAGAAAATCTACTGGGCCTCTAAACCTCCCTGGCCTATTATATACTAGGGACGTATAGGCAGTTTGTACCACCTTTATCTTATTATATACTAAGAACTTTCAGGGGTGTGTCTTGGCCAATTATATTTACACATAAACATGTAGTTTTAATCATAGCACATGCGCTACGTGTGGTTAGCAGATCCCAGGGCACAATCACAGTCAGAAAACCAGCTCCTTTTAGTCAAAACAGGTACAAAAGTAAGGGGACTCTGCAAACAGGTCCTGATTTCTCGCAATGGGGGAATGGACCCAGACGTTTATGACAGTTTGCTGGTTCTTTAAAAGTCGAAAGGAGGGCCAATGTGTTGTGTCTGACATGAAAAATTGTCAGGCACTGTCATGCCTCTTGGTGGTATTGCACAAAAGTTAAAACAGAGGGTTGATGCTGTAACCTGCACCATGCAGAACCAACCCCAGCTTCCTGCTTCTAATGTTATTATCCTCCATTCTCCAACTCTATGAAACTTAAAGAAATAGGGGACTAGGATTTGGGGAAGGCTGCAACATTGATTTTGACTTAAGGACATTGTTGTATACCTTCACATTGTGAGGCTGACTTGGCTTATATAGGTATAATTAGGTGTGTGTCACTCTTCATGGCCATATGGAGTTTGCACTTATTTATATACAGGTTGGGTCTAGTGACATGAAGGTTGACCCTGGGATCCTAAAGGTATAATTGAGCAATGAAAGTAACCATTGGAATTGGATGGTGTGCTTGTCAGATGCCCCCCTAGTCAAGAGTTAAATTACTCAGATACTTAGGATGAACCTCATGAGTTCTTAGTTGTAAGAAAGTATTTGAACCATGTGGTAGGTTTTCTGTAAAGTAGTTGCTTTTTGTAGACAGTGAAGATCCTTAAACCTGGTTCCCTGGACTATTACTGTTTGTGTCTCTAAGACATTGGGTTGTTAGTTGACTGGTGTGTGGGCCCTGGTCAAGCAGAAACCACAATCCCTGTCTAGGGTGAGGCATCCTGCACTTAACCCTTTGGTAGCTTGGCTCAGAGCAGTCAAGCTTAACGTCGCGGCAACTTGTAAAGCATTTGTGCAACTCTTCAAAAAGTAATAATGTGAAAAACAACACACAAAAAGGATCCCACACCAAGTTAGAAAAATAGAGATGTTTGTAATAAATTAAACAAGACCAAAACAACAAAACTCTAATCAGCAGTATTGAAAATTTGCAATTTTTAGGATTAGAGTGAAAATAGCACCAAAAGGCACAAAAGTGGTAACTTAGATACTATTGATTTCTAGTGGAACATTTGAAGAATGAATAAATCTTAGTGCTCAGTGTAGCAAGCTCTGTAAAGTCCAAAGAAGACTATGAATGTGTTGATGAAACAATGGAGAGTATAGTAGTAGCTGAAACCTTTTGTTATGCATATATCACTGCACTTCATTATCTTTGTGGATCACTCGCCTGGTTATAAGCTTAGTGTCCAACATTTCCTGTAAGCACATAAGAGTCCACACTATGGGGCAGATGTCCACCATTGTGCAGGTGACTGGTACCGTCCACAATACATGCGCGTGTCCCACACACCAAATCAGGATGCCACTGCCACCATGGCAGTCGCATGTTGCATTTTAACATTGCGGCGGGTGCTGCTGACAGCAGTACCCGCCGCAAAGTTAAAATGGCATGTTGTGCATTTCACTGCACCATGTGGCAGGCACCACACGGTGCCTGCCACTTGATGCAGTGAAATGTAGAAGGATACCATGGATACCCCCCAGTGCACCCACACCTCCCCCCAACAGAAGAGGGGCCCAGAATGGGCCCCAGAAACCAATCTCCACCAGCTTTTCAATGGCGGTTTACCCGCCACGGAAAGCCTGGCTGGAGACAGCATTAAGATTTGGTGGATGGTGCCTGCTAGGCACCGCCACCATTTCATGGATGTAGACCACTACACCAGGCAATCAAAACAATTGCCTGTTTTGGTTCAGTGGCAGATGAACTTTGCGTCCACCGCGGTCCGAACATGATTCCCACTGCCATCGTAATGTGGCGGGGGAAAATTGTGGTCCGATTGCAAAAAGACCGCCACTGCATGGCTGGTGGTGGCGGTCTTTCCGCAATCGTAATCTGTCCCTATGTTTTGAATTAGCCATATGGTGAATCTGTAACTCAGATTCATGTTTTGATGTTAATCATAATACCAAATACTCTGACTTAATTTGATCAATGTTCTAATATCTCATGGTATTTTTTGTCATTTGAGACTATTCTCACCAATCACAATACCTAAAGCTCTTCTTTGTCCATGGTCAGTTCTTTGTACTATAGAGCTTGTATTGTATTTGCAAGGCATCAGATCCACAGTACTCCTGCTTCCGTGTAAGTTGAACTTGGAATACACTGGAAGCAAGATGTTATAATGTGCCTTACTCATTCTGCCTTGTTCAACCCCTAAGAATGCAAATCTAAGGACTTTGCTCATTCTGGGGGATTTATGACGTTTAGTCGATATGTGTTATTTGCATGTCGAGTTTGATTTAATTACTGCTTTATCAGATATGAACTCCTTGAGAAAGGCATAGCTTTTTTTAAATTTAATATTTATTCCTTCAATTAAACTTAGCCTGAAATATTGTATTCCTCACATTTTAGCTTTACAGTAGAGCTTTTCTCCTGTTACATATAATAAATTACAGTTTTTCTCTGAGGTTTGTCTTGCTGTTGCGACCTAAATGCCAAAGGTGAGCTTATGAAACATTACAAAAACAGTTGATCCAGGTTCTCACAACTGGCAAAAGCAACATATCATGGAATACATCTTTTATAGGCTGTCAATAAACTTCCTTATGTTGCTGGTCCCTTGGTGTTCATTAATTTATTTAAGATTCCATGCAAAGCTGGTTCTGATCCAGATCCTCAACAACGTATATGTGTCTTAAACCTCCCTGTACACCCCCGCTCCAAGGCTCTTCATGGAACTTACTTGGAGAATCCCTATGAATGAAGAATTTCCTTGCTTTAGTGCTGAGGAAATCTAAAAATGTATTAAAGCCAATGAGGCGAATATATTATACAATTTCATTTATTACTGATCCCAGTTGCAATGACAGAGATGAAAGTCAACAGCACTTTTTTATGTCACTGCATGGCTCTGATGCAGCCACATCGAACTACTGCCTCTCCTATTGCAGATGCCAGCTCAGATATCAAATTTGATTCCATGAAGGAAACATACAATTTACCAGCCTGTGGAAGAGGTATCCATGATGGTGAAGTGTGGCTCAATGCTTAGAGCGGCAGACCTTGATGCAGAACGCTGGTCAGGGACCAGGGTTCGATTCCCGCCTTGGCGGGTTTCGGGCTTAAATTCCTCTGACCGGATATTCTCGTCTCAGTGCTGATTCTAAGCATGGGTCCCACGCTGCAACTCTGGGCAATAGCTTGCTTAGTCTCCACAAAGGCCCCCTGATACACAAGGGATGTCTGGTTTCACCATGGGATGCCCAGGAGTGGACACCCCACAAGGAAAAGCCAGGAGGGGTTCCCTTGTGGTAGGAGTACAAGCGCCGGGATGCCTCCGGGTCACTGTACGCGCTATACAAATACGCCACACACATGAAAAATGATCTCATGTGGGACAGTGAAAACAGAAGACAGGGAGGCATTCAACTTAGAGAGGGAGAGGCAATCCACCAGGAGGCACAGAACCAAGCAAGCCATAGGTACGTAGACCTTTTGACAGCCTCATTATTTTGCAATCCCATGCCTGACATCCAAATGAGACTGCCGATAGCAGCATCAACAAGAGAACATAAGGTGCGGAAATACCATTCAGGATGCAGAGAGTGACAAGAAAACCCATTCAAGAGGAGACATCAGCTAAGCAAAAATATGACCAAAAGAGCTAAAGAGAAGATATTGAAAAATGTGAAGGAGATCAAAATGAGAGAGGAGACAAAAAGAAAAGGTTAATAGCGGTCACAAAGAATGAGGCAACAGGCAAAATGTATGTAAATGGAAACTGTACAAATGAGATTGTGCAAGCAAAGCAGTATGAGTTTGCGGAGCTCTTGCAACATAGATGTCAATGAGGAGCACAGGGCCCCATGCATAACGAAACAAGGACCTAGAAAGTAAGAGAACCATAAAAGAAACACATACATATGGAAACATTTGCAATAAACTTATTAATGGGTGAAAAATTGTACAGAACTGATGATGAGGCGCACTCTGATCCGGAATGGAAAAGTTAGCATTTTATGCCATCTGAGTTAAAATTTTGCTGTCTTGACTAGCAGTGTAGGGACCTCAGAGTTTTATGGATATATAAAGCAATGTGTACATACCAATTAAGTTAAAAGCTCATTTTATTGGCTCTTGGTAAGTTCTTCTACTCAAAATGAAGGCATTGCAGGTAGTTAAATCTGTCAATGAAAGCCATTAGAAGTTCTATGGAAAAATAGAGCTTGGAGCTTGTTTTGGTGGTTCAATCAGCTTTTCCTATTGGAGCAAGAACAATGCTGATTTGCATACTGTGGACTGCAGGGTCTAATCTGTTGTTGTAGGCTGGCCAAAAAGTGACGGACTGAAATGTATTCCTGAGTCTTTACCAGTGGCTGAGATTAAGCACTCCGTCCATCACTTTTTTTATTTACTTCACTGCAGTGTAACTAACATTAGTGCAGATAGTGGAAACACAGGTCAACAATATTTAGGAAACAAAATTTATCTCAAACAATTTTTTTAGCTAATCATATTTTAATGTGTAAAACACAAAAGACATCACAGACATAAATAGATCCTCCTCAGCCTAGAAATTCAATCTACTGATTGCTCTTGGTCCCAGATCACGGATCAGAAGAGTGCTCTGATAATAATATATTTGTTACAAGTTGTTCAGTTATTACAGGTATTCCTTACAAATACTATTGTGCATAGGACCCCCACATCTCCCCCAGTAGGGCTGCTGCTCAGACATACTCAAATCTGCTCCATTCAAGCCTTGGAGTAAGTAACAACCCCAACATGGCTAGTAGTACTACAAAAGCCTCTCTCGACTTTATGACAGCTCTCAGCAGGTCTATCATTCCCTTTCCGACTTCAATCACCACATAATTTCTTTGCAGAGAGTAGGTGTTGATCTTTAATGATGTCTTCTGTCTCATAGGATTGATCCCTAAGTAACCCGTATAGAAAAATCTATTCAGCACTGCACTGTTGATTTTTAGTCTATCCCACAGTGTATCAGATTTCACACTAATACAATAACAAAACAAACCGAGGTATAGTAAGCCCTGTCATAACATACGCCCATCACAACTGCAGGACATTATGAGGCATTGCTATAAGTTAATTCAAATTTGTCAATCAATTTAGCTCTGCTATATTTTCTATATGCAGGTAGAAGCAGACAGTAGACTATGCCTCCTTATCATGTTTGCATTGTGTTTTGTATTTGATATCACAGGAAGATTGCTAGGAAGATATTTCCTGTAGATTGTATTGGACACACTTTGCACATGAAACTTTTCGAAATTACCTGAAATGTTTTTTAATCATTAAATCTATTCAGTAAGTACAACGATCATGCACGCTTTGTAAAAACCTTGTGCATTCTTCCTCAGAGAGGTTACAGAAAACCAGGTGCTCGCAATGTTCTGTTCCTTTTAGACAGTGCTTTGCTGAAATCGCGGCTATCATTGCCGTTTTATTGTCCACGCGTATTCACGGTGAAAGGAAATATGGGAGGCCATTCATGCAGCGGCACATAGAAGCAACAATAAAACAACAACCTCTCAAGGACAAAGGGTACAAAGGGTTGCATGCGAAGCAAACACTGCTCCGGGCTTTTTAATAAAAGAGACGTTTGTACAAAAGCAATGTTTTACTGCAATGTTTGTAAGATATTTACCCCCTGTGTAAGCACAGAAGTAAAAACATCTACCTTTCATAAAACACACTGCCCCACACCTTTCGCTCCCACGCATACAGTTGATGAAATCAATCATGCGTCTGTGTCCTTCATTTGAATAATGCAGACACTATTTTGTTGTCAATAAATATTTTTTAAAGATTCAATTTAGTTTCTTCTCGTTTGGTTCCAGAACATTCAAAGAGAGGGAAGATGAAACAAAAAGCGCCAGATAACGAGCCTCTGGAACGAACGAGGGCGCAGCAGTTTTAACACTTAAGAGAAAATAGCACTCTATTTTTCACGTTGAATAACTTTTACCATTCCTCAAATGGCAAACATTACTGTGATGGGCACTGACAACCGAGGTATTGGATAAAAGACAAGTCAAAATGAATATTTTCCTTTTATCCTATGACAAAAATAAGTACGAACAGATTTGCCATCAGAGAAGATAAGAACACATATAAGTGAACTACAAATTAACTTTAATGTGTATTCTTGGGGAGTCCGGCAAGTGGGGCAGGAGCATAACACAACAGAAATGTTCAAGGATTTTTCAGTTGGAGAAACATGTATTGTTCAGTTATATCTCTAAACATAAGTATCACATTTTTGTGCCTCGTCCATTGGAGCAGCCACTATTTTTTTCAAGAAATGTAGCATCATTTACCGGGCACATTCCTTGTGAGGAAAATTTGATATTCACCACAAACTATTAGGGGCCGGAGTTACAAATTTCTTACGCAGCGCAGTGCAGCAGCAGCAAATGCTGAGCTGCTTGAGAAGGAGAGAGCAGGAGAGTGCCACATTTACTGAAAAGTGGCACTTCCTTCCCCCTCCCTAACATTCGTGCTGAAATTAGCTACTGAGCGCCATGGAGACACCCTTGTGCCACAGTGCAAGGGTTTCTCTGTGAGTGAAGCATAGGTATGTACTGAAAGGATACCCTTCAGTTCAAAATATAATGCTTTCCCATTTGTATGTTTGCTGTACAGTGCAGCACACATGCAAAGTAGGAAAATAAAAGAGAAAAAAAGCATTTCTCCTTCAGAGCGCCTGGTTGAAGTGTGCACTATTTTTTGTGTGTCCTCATTTCACCTTAAGCATCTGCAATTTTCCTAACTAGGCGCCCTGGGTCTATGCTCTCGCATTCGCTTTTTAGGCCTACCAGGCCAGCTTCATTTGTGCGAGGCTTGGTGTAATCATTGGACCATATACACTTAAGCTAACCTCATTTCAGTACCCCAAGCGATTAATGGTCCCCAGATGTTCCCCTCCCCGTGGTCCAATTTCGCCATGCACAAGACAGCTCTTAACCAGGTCTCATATTGCGGAGGCTCAGGATCTTTCCACAGCCTGCAGATCTCTCTACGGGCTGCTAATATCAAACACAAGAATGGACCAGTCAACTTATTAGATCATTCATATGTAGAATTATTCTCAATCCCAAATATAACTAGTGTCGGATTGAGATTGAACGTAACTTTAAAAACACCCTCCAACGCCCTCCCCACATTTCCCCAAAAGGTTCTTAGAAAAATACACTTAAAAAACATATGTATGTCATCAGCCTCTACTAAACCGCATCTAGAATATTTAGAAACTGATGTTGATACAAATCTAGCAATTTTTTAGGGGGTATAGTACAATCTGTTTAACACAAAAAAATGATTTTTCTTTAAAAAAGCTGATTTAACATACTTATATAGCTTATAAAGAGAGGGATAAAACAAATCAACCGATACTTCCTCCAGCGATGAAGCACTCCATACCTTATAAGGAGGGGGAAAAGCTACCTCCTCTGCCTCAACCACCGCTCTATACCAAATCCCTACTTCCTTTTTTGGGGGGTGTTTGGGGGATATTCTCGATTTCCCAATTTCCACCGATAAGATCTCTCTCGGCAGTGTACCAGGAACATAATTGCAAGTATTTAAAGCGGGAGAGAGAACCCCCTGTTTTAGCTTTTAACACTTCCCATGTGTTGCATTCATAAAAGTACTTAATTAGGTAAGTAGATCCAGTAGTCGTTGGTATTCTTAAGTAGGTATTTATTGGTTAAAAGTAGGTAATATGAAGGTAAGAAGGAGGAAGGAAGGAGGCCCCACCGGGAGCAGCATCCAGCTGCTCAGCCCACTCAATCAAACTGACCACACATTCAAACCATGCACACAGGAACATTACAATGACATCACACACACAGGCTGAGCAGCAGGGAAAGAGATGATCAGGATATAACACATCTCCCTCTTTTAAAACAATGAAAACAAAAGAGAGAAAGTGAAACTAAACACAGTATGTCCTGATGATGACAAAATCAGGATTTCAAATAAGCAGTCAACATAAGAAAAATGAATGACAGTTATCCCATCCTCGTCGCCATTGTTGCATTCATAAAAGTACTTAATTAGGTAAGTAGATCCAGTAGTCGTTGGTATTCTTAAGTAGGTATTTATTGGTTAAAAGTAGGTAATATGAAGGTAAGAAGGAGGAAGGAAGGAGGCCCCACCGGGAGCAGCATCCAGCTGCTCAGCCCACTCAATCAAACTGACCACACATTCAAACCATGCACACAGGAACATTCCAATGACATCACACACACAGGCTGAGCAGCAGGGAAAGAGATGATCAGGATATAACACCATGGATGGACACCATCTTGTGATATTAACTCGGACCGTACGTCAATTCCTGCTCTCTTAATGGGGATGGCCAAAGTGTCGTTCAAGCAAGCAGGAAGCCCTGGAGAGTCCCATATTGGGGCAAAATCGGAATAATATTTTATTCCCCACTTTGTTTTTAAACTATGCCAAACCCTGGGAGCGGACCTCATTGCTTTTAAACGTACCTTTTTGAAAAATCTGGGAGCACCAAATTTGTACAAAAATCCGGTACTACCTCCTTCAAAAAGAACCATGCCATCCAAAATCAGTCCCCAATTGGAGCTAGGGGGAGAGGAATGTAAACAGCGAATGTTTTTAAACAAAAAACGAAAGAGTATAAAGAGATATCGGGGAGGGCGAGGCCACCCTTAATCAGCCTCCGTTTTAGCTTCTTCCAAGACATGGAATTTTTATTGGCCCATATAAAGCTCCCTATCTTACTTTGAATGTTTCCCAGTAACTTCCCAGGGAAGTCGAGTGGTATAGCCCCGAACAGATATATCAACTTTGGCAGAATAACCATTTTAACCAAGTTCACTCTCCCGTAGATGGTAAGAGGGAGATTCTGCCATTTCATCAACAGATGGTCGATTTCTTTAGAAATTTTCTTCAGATTAATAGTGGGGATATCCTCAATATTATGGGTTATGATTATCCCTAAATGCCTAAACTCCCTACAATGTCTCCCAACATAATCTTCAACGCCCCAGCACATAACTTCGGTTTTAGAATTAACCAAGTATCCTGAGAGGAGACAAAACTCTTCCAAGGTGTTTTGTACCCTGGGTAACACCTCTACAGGGTTGCTGGTATAAGCCAGCAGATCATCTGCATAGAGGGCTAACTTACATTTAAACTCAGAAACCCTAAAGGGGGTGATCCTCTCATTGAGTCTCAAACCCTGAGCCAGAGGTTCAATATAGATATCGAATAATAGGGGTGAGATGGGACAGCCCTGCCGTGTGCCTCTCTGTATACTAAAGCTTGGTGTCAGGAGACCATTAAGCAGAATGACCGCAGAAGCCCCTTCATAACTAAGACCAAAACCCATTATTTTTATAGTCTCCCAAAGATATATCCACCTTACACGGTCGAACGCCTTGGCAGCATCGTAAGCGGCGACTGCCAAGGGTTCCGACCGTGCCACCGCTAGGTCAATGCAACCTATTAATTGTAGGGTCTGTTCCTGGATATATCTTCAGGGGAGAAAACCTTTTTGGTCCTCATGAATCAATTGAGCAACAACCCTACTCAGTCTCCCTGCCAAAATGCTAGTGAAAATCTTATAATCTGCATTTAGCAGGGGCCAGGGATTCTATTCCCGGCGCGGCAGGTTTCTGGACCAGGGTCAGCGGACTCGATAATTCTCTCGCCTCGGTGCCCACTCTGATCAGCGATCACACTCGGCAACTCTGGGCATTAGCTTGCCTCATCCTCACTAACGGCCCCACCAGACCGCCGGGGATGCCTGGTCTCACCCTGGAGATACCCATTAAGGGACCATCTCTCAGGGAAGCCAGGAAGGGTTTCGCAGCGGTCGAAGTGCCTTGGGACCCTCCGGGTAAGTAGTGCGCTATATAAATGCCTATACATTACATTACATTACATTACATTACATACATATGAGTCTGGTCTAAGGGGGTCTTTGCCAGGCTTTGAGATCAACACGATTATTGCTTCCTTCCATGACTGGGGAATTTTACCCTCGGGACTGAGGATGTGGTTAAACAGCTCCCTGAGTCTGGGCACAATAGCATCTTCCAAGATTTTGTATATCTCTCCTGGGAGCGCATCTGACCCTGCTGTTTTATTATTTTTTATTTTTTTTAAAGAGCTTCTTATCTCCTCCTCAGAGAATGAAGATTCTAACAAATCTCGTCCTTCCCTCGACAAGCTGGTAGGGCTTTGCTGACCAACCAAGCTTGAATTGAGTTGATCGATGGAGCCCTGTCTTCCGTATATAGAGAGGAAGACCAAGACAGAAGACAACTCTGCATGTCCTCCTGTTGACTGGAGATAGTATCAATCTCGTCTACCATTAGCTTATTTATATTATTTTTAACTCTATCGCTTTTGATCTTCCGAGCTAAGGTAGCCCCTGCCTTTTCCCCATACTCAAAATTTTCCATATTATAGACCGCCCACTGGGCTTTAAGTTTCCGCTCCAGCTTATCTCTATATGTAAAACGAAGATCTTCCAAGTCCTTGAGGATTTGAGATACATTATCCGGGGGACAGTTGGTTCTAACCATTTAGAGTCTAGAAATCTCCTCCTCCAATTTTTTAATTTCTGTCTTATCTGTCCTATTTTTGGAGCCTATCCAACTGTGGAGTACCCCGCGAGTGTGGGCCTTAAATGCATCCCAGATATATTCCAATGATGTTGAGCCCTGATTCTCACCGAAGTACTCCACAGTCGAGGATCTAATTACTGCTATTAAATCTTCATTAGCCAGCATCGCCCTTTTCAATGTCCACCTAGGAACAACAGTAGATTTCGCCTTACAATAAAGGAAGGTTATTGGAGCATGATCAGACAAAATGGCTGGAAGAATAGAGATATCAGCCAAACGGTCCAGGCATGCCCTATCTTAAAGGATATAATCTAGTCTGGAAGAATGGCCCGATTTTTTACTGAAAAAAGTATACCCCGGTTTACTCTCCTTCTTTATGCTCCATAGATCAACCAAACCGAGTTCATGCATCATGTTAATCAAAGTGCGGCGCATACGTTAAGTTGTAACCGAACGACTGGCATTAGATCTATCTTTGGAGGGATTAAGAAGAATATTAAAATCTCCTGCAAATATAGTTGGCGGGGTTACTTCTGCCAATATGGCCTGTATTTTAAGTAAGCAAGCCGGGTCATCAACATTAGGGCCATAGTAGGACACTAAAGCTAGTTCCACCCCTCCAATCATTGCTTGTACCAATATCCACCTTCCAGATTGGTCAGATAACGTGTTACTAATGGAACAATCTATATTAGCTCTAAATAAGATTGCAACACCCTTGTTATGTACTGTTTGTTCAGAACAGTAGAAGCTCTCCACCCATTTGAATCTTCTGAACACAACTTTTGCTTCCAGATAGCCTAAATGGGTCTCTTGTAAAAAGATAACTTGTGCAGAAGATTGTTCCAGATATTTCATTATTATCCTTTCTCTTCTAGGGCAACGAAGGCCGTTAACATTCCATGACAAGAATTTTATTTTGTTCAATGCCATTCTATATCAGACCTCCTATCAGCTTTATATAGGCCAAAAGTAAATTTCCGACTGATTACTATGATGAAAGAAGGACTTTTTTTTTATTTCCTCCCACTGCAACCCCCCGGTGCTCCCCCAGAGTCCCTCCCAGATGACCACCCTCTCTACCACCCGTGTACCCATTTATCCTTTACTCCCATGGGGAACCCTTCCATTCCTATGGGCGATGCCCTTCGACAGAGAGCTCCTTCCTCCCCCAACATGTGACAGAAAACAGCTTGATTCAATTAATTAATTAAATTCTTAGCTATTTACCATAAATAACATCTATACACAGCAAACTATTCTGGAATGAAGGAGAAAAAAGGGAGAAAAAAGCTTGTTTGGGTGAGTTTTACTTCAACCTAACCTTTACTGATGTTCCCGCCCCCCACTGCTATTCTCTCCCTGGCTTTCCTCTCTGATCTTCTCTATTAAGGAATCAACTTCTTCAACTTGACGGAAGCTATACATGTGATTATTCCACATTATACGCAGCATTGCAGGAAATCTAAGCTGGGTCTTAGCCCCCAAAGAGTTCAGGATCGTCATTCTCTTTCCCATCTCCCACTGCTTAGCAGCCGTAGAGAGGGAGCTACATTTTAATTGACCTGCTTTCAGAGCGAGTGAGAAGATCCTCTCCTTCATAGTATATGTTAGAAAATTCACCAGATTTTCCTGGGGCGTTCTCTTTCAGGGACTCTCCTGAATGGATCTCGATGTACCCTTTGGATATCCGCAAATAAGTCGACTCCTACTTCCTCTGAGTCTTTAAAAATAGTAGCCTTCAAAAGAGAAATAACAAAGTTCTTCTAAATATTTAGGGACATTTAAGATTTTCAAATTGTTCTTCCTCGAGTGGTTCTCTAACCGCTCAATGTCATCTTTCAGCTCTTGATTTTGTTTAGCCAAATTGCTCATTGAGGTGGAAGATTTATTGAGAGCTACCTTTATCTTTGGTATTTCTGCCTCAAGGGCGTCCGTTCTTTGGGAGACCTCTTCTACCTTCTGGGCAAGTACATCGCATGAGGCCTGAATAGCTGCCTTGTTGGCCTCTGAGGTAGTAAATCTCCTATTGTTGTCATCCTTCAGGCTTAGCAGGATATCGGCCAACGTCCCCGGGGGACCAGACATATCCTAGGAACAAGGGATAGAGCGAACAGACTGCATAGATGACGAAGATGTTAAAGAGGAAGAAATTTGACTAGATAACAAAGGAGGGTCATGATTCTGTGGTTCCGAGTTGGGTCCACCCTCTTTCCCCTCTTTCATCAGAGTTGTTGAAACATCCACATCATCATCAGCCAGATCAGATTGTAGGACCTCCAATGCTGAAAAGCTGTTTGATAACTCTATTAAAGAGTGGACAGAAACCATGTGAACCTGCGCAGATGGGCTTTTCACAGTGTCACTGCTTGAATGATCAGAAGTTTCACTGAGGAGTAGATTATTCAACTCGCCCAGCTTTTGATTCATAACAATGTCAGGATCTGCGGTTACCGGGATCAGAGTTGTAGTTGGTGCAGAGGCTGTTTCCATTTTCAATGCTAGAACTTATCTCTACCCTTTGCGATGTTGTCTATATGTTTTTTCTGCCTGGAGACCGCCGAGCTAGTGGAGGTAACTTTATAAAAAGATTTCAGAGAAGGCGTAATTTTAATTTTAGGGTTTCCTTTAGATTTTTTTTTACGCTCTCTACACTTGCCCGGAGAGGTCCCCTCTGCAGAGTCACCAATGGATGAGCCTATAACCTGTCTGGAGGTCGCCTTTGACAACCACTATAGGAGGAGAGACAGTATTTGTGTTTGTTATTTAAGCTATGCTGCTGGGGGGCCAGTTACGAAAAGTATACCGACAGATCCCAGGCTCAGAGAGAGTTATTTTTTTTCAGAGCTTCCCTTGCTGACATGCCTGCTACCCACACCCTTCTCCATACGGTGTAATAAATTAGGGTCAGATTTTTTTCGTGAGTAGCATACGTTTCTCCTAGAAGATGGAGGGGGGATATGATATTTATGAAGGGCCCCTTCCCCTGCTCATTCAACCAACCTTCGTTTTTATAAATATTATATACTACCTCACCTTGCGGGAGTTTAATATCCTGTGAAACCTCCAAATCCTGTGCCCACGGTTCCTGCCAAGAGATGTGGAAAAAAGGCGTCGGTGCAGTACCCAAAGGTAGATGAGATTGATAAAGGAGGGCCCTCCGCCTCCATGACCCAGCAACAGCAAAAGCGTGACTGTAGGGGAGCTCCGGCACAGCGGTGCCCCCACCAATCAACACCATCCATGGGCTCCGCCTCCAAGTGCCCCAAATCACCTACACATCAAACACATCAGACCAAATCGGATCCCCAAAGCCCCCAAACTCCACAGTCTCCCTGTCCGTCGTGCCACTATTTTCTTACTCTAACCTCAGGCTTCTTTATTTAGTAAATTGGGTTTAGCACCAGAAACCTTGGGTGGTTGCATGTGAATGCCAATGCACCACCGATGGTATGCAGCCTTGGCGCTGGGGAATGCAAAGCAGCACATAGCACTATTGTGAGGCAAACATGGTATAAAATCTTAGTAAATCTCCCCCCTCAGTTTCTATATATAAAGAATGGGCCCAAGGGCCAGTAAATTTTGTATAAGAATATGTCATAAATAAAATATCTAAAACCACCCTTTCATATACCTTTTTAATTACATCTTTGCGTTAACCTTCAGTTGCTTTTCTTTGGCACATCCTTTTCCTCTTGTTGTATTGTCAAAAATACATTTGTTAATGATTAATAGGAACTTAGGTATTACTAATATATTTGAGGGTGTTCAAAAGACAGTACTTGAGATATTTATTTAACTGGTTTGAGAGAAGCAGAAAGGAGTGATGAAAATGTGTGTGAGAAGGATAGGAGTGTGTAATAGGAGGAGAAAGAAGTATTAGGGTAAGGGAGAGGCAATGAAATGGAATGTGTGAGAAACAGGGGACATATTTACAGAAACATGTTGGAGCACAGAGCTGTGCCAAATTTGGCAGCACCTGTGTTTTCCTTGTGCTGGCACTAAAATTATCTGTCTAGTGCCAAAGCAGGCCCGATTGCACCATAGTGCAAGGGTGCCTGCATTGCAGTGAATGATTGTTTATGTGCAGGAAGGTGTCCCTCCGTGAACATAAACAATTCATAATGACTATTTCTTACTTCTTTGTGTGCTGCAGAATACAGAGAAGTAGCAAATCATAATTTAATGAATGTTTATGTGCAAGAAGGCACACCTTCCTGCAAATAAACAATAATTAATGGTGTTTTGCTCTATCTAACTGCAGCACACATAGAAAAAGCAAAAACGAGGAGAAATAAAATAATTTCTCATTGTTTCACCATTTTATGACTACTCTTGCATGATGTTAGTTTTTAGCATTGCCTAAAATTTACAGATCCTTGTAAATCTGGGGCAGCATCGAAAAACAATGGGTGTTGTGGTGGAACGCCCCATCAACACCAATGCATGCCTTTTAGACCTGGCACCCTTGGTGTGGGTCCCCCTTACATTTTTGCTGTTGCCTCATGTGTTTTTGCTGGTGTTAGATGCTTTGGGCACTGTGCCACTGATGTCCAGTGCCACAGTGCGAGTGAACCCTACTGTAAATGTATATATTAATTGGTGATTCCATGACTGACTATTTGGTTTACTTGTCAGACCCTAGTACAGTGCACTGAGTGTGCCCAGGGCGTGTAATTCCAAATGCTGCTAGTAGCCTTGCAGCACTGGTTGTGCCACCCACAGAAGCAGCCTTGTAAAACGTGTCTAAGGTTTGCCATTGCAGAGCCTGCATGCAGTCTGGTACTGTCATGCTGACTGGGCAAGTGCTCCCACTTGCCAGTCTCTAAACCTTCCCTTTTCTTCATATTAGTCACCCCTTTGGTAGGCCCACGGGCATGGTGCATTGTAACTATAAGATAGGACAAGCCCTGATGTGTGTGGCTTGTCCTATTAGTGAATTATAGCCATTTTCGTTTTTCACTATTGCAAGGCTACCTGTTCTCCATAGGCCAGAATGCACTTTTAGAATTATTACAGTTTATAATCCTAACAGACTCAGAGAACATGGTAGAAATACGAGTTTAGTATACCTGGACTCAGAATAACAAAATACGTCTTTTAACAAAGTTTATTTTAATATTCTGTGTTTGCAAATACCACTTTTAGAAAGTAGTTATTTGCTTGCCTAACCATTTGAGCCTGCCTCTGCGAGGTTGTGTGTTCCTTTGTCTGGGCTTGTGAGTGACAGGGCTGGGGAATTCCAAGAGACAGGCTGGGGCAGCCCAGTGGTGAATAGGGAGATCTGCATCTAGATGGGAGGGTGGAGTTGCACCTGGGACCTGAATAGGGCTGGACCTTCCCTCTACAATGCTGGATCAACCTCCTGGGGTGCTGATGTCTCTGCCCTGCACACTGAAAGAAGAGAAGGAAGACTGTCAACAAAGTGCTCCAGGACTGTACTTGCCTTCCACAATGCTGGCTCAACCTCCTGTGGGGAGTCTGATGTGCCTGCCCTGCGCTGTGAAAGGAAAGGAGAAGTCTGGTAAACAGAGTGCTTCAGAACTGGCTTGCACTGGGCACCGGCCCCTTTCCCCTCAGAGAACTAAGGATTTTGGGGTATAAATATTGGGACCCTGATCCCATGAAATTAGATCACTTCTGGACTTACAAGATGAAACCTCTGCTGAGGAGAAGGAACCTGAAGAAACTGAGGAGGGACTATTCCCAAGCTGAAGTGCTGCTTGGGGGATTGGCCTGCAGTGGTTACCTGACTGCCAAAGAGAAGAGAAAGAACGTTGTGGATTTTTCTTTCAACTTGTGAAAAAGATTTCCAAGGGCTTGGAAGAGAGCTTGACCCCTGACCGAAGTCCCAGGACCAGTGGACTTCACCAGCCTTTGTGAATTGTTGCTGGAAACGCTGTTTTAGTGGCTACAGAGGCAGGGCAGGGAGCTGTGACCGACTCTCACTACCGCCCCAGTGTCCTGTAGGCACCGCATCAAGCAACGTCAGTCTCGAACAACGCAAGCGCTGCGCTCACCGACTCCATCCTGATGCCGTCACCGAGCCGTAACCTGCACCGCGACTGGTGGACACCGCGACATGCAACGCCTCGCTACATTGACTCGTACTGGTCTGAACGAAGAGGTCCCTGATGCTGACTCCGAGTCCTGTGACCGCACCGGAGTTAGGTACCGCCTTGCATGCTTCGTGACACACTGCCCGACTCACACCGCTGTCCGGACTGATCGATGCCAGCTCCTGAACTCCGGCTCTGTTGCCGCACCGCAAGCTGCAAGCACCACATCGAAGCACCGTCTTGCCCTGTAATGCAAGCCTTAGATCCATCGACTCTGTCAACAGGCTGCTGCCTGCACTGCATCGAGGGACACCGCGCCTGCAACGCTTCCTTTCTGCACCGCAACAAACACCGGAACCTGCTCACACATCCGTGCCGGCCGCCTCAAGTAAAAGGTACTGTGACTGAGTCTGTCGACATTTGAGTGGTCCCATACCGACGGGGTCCGATGGATTTGCTAGACTCTGTGTTATTTTCAACAACGCTGTAGGCCGTCCGGGCTACCGACTCGCACAGAACCTTGATTTAAGCCATTGAAACAGAACTCTTGAAATCTAATAGTACTGGGGATTCTTTCTGTCGTTTATTGGTCTTGTGGTAACTCTATATAAAATATAAAACCTTGTGTGGTGTCCATTTGTAGTATTGTCACTGGGTTACTGTATGTGGTCACAAATGCTTAACTTACAACGCCTCTGAAATAAAGCCTTGCTGCTCGTGCCAAGCTACCAAGGGGGTGAGCAGGGGTTATTTTAGTAGTGTAATCCCCCTTACTCCGACTAGAGGAGAGGGTCCCTATTTGTCACAAGTACCTACCTGTGCCAACTAGAGACCCCCAATTCTAACAATGCCCCTTTCATGCATATACCCATGTGAAAGAGTGCCTTATTCACAAAATGGCATTACGCCACAAAAACACTTTGTAAAATGGAGCTGGTCATCGTGCCACAGTAACGTCATTTAAAGTGACGTTCCTGTGGCACAATGTCCTTGTAAATATGCCCCAGTGTTTGCAATAGAGTATTTGAGAATAGTGAAATATAATGGTGGGTAAAGTGTGTTTCAGTTAGCGGAAGTGTAACCCTCAATGCTGTCTACTAACATTGTAAATATCTGTAAACCCGTACAACACATTCTTGTAAACAATTGAAGCTACAGCTGATACCAACTCTCACATAGACATTATAATTTCCCCATTCCCCTCTCAATGGTACAATGGACAATCCCACCTCTGATTTATGATGTTTGGATGTCATTTGACTTCAGGGATATGAATCTGTTTTATTTAAAACTATTGTATGGCTGAACTGCCTTTATTTTTTTCCTTCCTCCATGCACATTCTCTTAATCACCAAGCAATCCCTCATCAATGCACACCTATTAAGTACTTCAGATTTGTCTCACTAACACCTTCCTCATGGATTTGAATCTATTTACAGTCCACCAATCTTCCCACATCATACTGGACTCCTCGCTCACAATGAACTGCCAAATCAATGCAGTATCCTCATCCTGCATCCAGATGCTCCGACTCTCCGAAAGACATTCAGATGAATACCAACAGAATCCAGAAAGACGGTCACCAACGCACTTATCACCAGCAGACTTGACTATGGCAATGTACTCTACGCCAGTGCCAACCAGAAGCAGCTCTGGAAACCACAGAACATCTAAAACGCTGCAGCCAGACTGGGACATCCCCCCCCCGCAGCCACATAAAACAACACCTCCGACAACTCTACTGGCTCCCAATCAACAACATAATCACCTTCAAGCACCTCACACATGCCTACAAATCGCTCCACAACATAGGACCAGCATATCTGAACCACTTTCACATTCCATACACCTGCCAGACAGCTCCACTCCTCCCAACTCGCCCTGACCTCGATTCCATGGATCCACAAGACCAGAGCCAGAGAAAGATCTGTCTCCTACCTAGCCAACAGGATCTGGAACACTCTGCCCGTCTGTCTCAGCCAATCCATGTTGTTGATCCAATTCAGGAAGGACCTCAGGACCTGGCTCTTCAACTGAACTTCCACACTCACACGGATCAGCAGCCCCCCACCCCCCCAGCACCTTGAGACTCTCACGGGTAAGTAGTTGCACTATACATACTCTTTATTGATTGATTGACATTCTATTTGTACCTGTTGTCTAAGAGAACATTATTGCCATAAACATTAGATGTTTGCTTGGCCCCAGAAAGCTGAATTTACCTTTTTTCATTGCCACGCCTATTGTAACTTGAATCACTTTGAACACATTTATACTTTTTTCGATTTTTCGTTGTGTTCCTGCTCATATATGCTTTGTTTAGTCTGCATTGTTTCCAGAATATTTCTCACTTCATATACCTTTTTATCACACATTTTCACTCAATTGGAACATGTCACTGTAGCAGGTTCCTCGCAACAGAATAAAAGGTGACTCCTTGGTACCTGAGTTGGAACTAGTACTGTATTTCCACAACATGCACTTCAATTCATGTTTCCAATACAACCAATGAGGAAATATGATGCATTATATGGTGTGGTAGTGTATCTTCACCATGCACAACACTGACAAAACCTTCTTGGGTCTAGTCAGGCTCGTATGCTAAGCCTTAGCTCAATGCTGGGTAGCTGTGGCTTTAAGATGTCAAGCTTAAACAAAGGTAAAAGTGTAAAGCATTTAGAAATACAAAAACAATAAAAAAAGAAAGTCACACAACATTATAGAAATCCAACACCAATTTATAAAAATTGATCTAATTTTTATGAATTTTAAGACAACACAATGAACACAATTCACCAGAGGGTTCTGGAGGTATGGATTTTTAATTAAAACATAAATCTCAGCTTTTTGCTCAGGCAATTGTGATTGTTGACTAGCCAGAACAGGCTTCTTCAGTTTATGTGACCCTGATGCTGTAACAGAATTCAGTCAACTGACTCTTGGCATTCACCTCTTCTTTCTTGGGTCCAGGAGAGTCTTTTCCACAAGCCAGGCACCACATGCACAGACTTCACTTTGCTAGCCCAGGGACCAACAGGTGCAGCCCAGCAGATCATACAGCCTCTCTTGCCATGTCCAGGGAACAGCAGGGCATTCCTTTCTCTGTCCTCTCTCCAGTCCAGACATGATCTGGGGTCTGGGAGATAGGGGTACCATATTCGTTCCTGGCACACCACAATGGAGGGGTAGGTAACTGGACCTGAGCTAGGCGAGCACTTTTACTCAGCCTTCAACCGAAAGTGTGCATACGGAGCCTGATCTCCTGAATAGAGGGGTTTGGGATAGGTACCTACAGTAAGAGTCCTTATCAGTGCAAGGACGCTAAATTCCTTAAGAATAAGGTAGTACAGGTCCACAGGTTCTCTCTTTCCTGAAACCTGTTTCATGTTGTTTGTTTTCCACTTCACACTCCAGTCCTGACGAAGCGCCACAGGATCCTTTGGGACCACTTGAGAGTGCGAAACATGTTGACCTTGTTTTATGTAGGACTTTTTTCACTACAGCACACATCCTGAGAGCAGCGGTTATTCACACCTCTACCCTCTGTATTTGTTCTAAAGAGGAGCTCTAGGATCCACACCCCTTTTAATTTACCACATGGACCCCTGAATAAACATTGGTTCTGGGTACCATTTGGTAATTTTAAAACACCCACTCACCTTTTTTAAGAGGCCCACACACCCGCATGCACAACTGCAGCGTCTCCTTAAAAGATCTCTGCCCAAAAGCCCTCTTGCAAGGCGCGTGAGGGAATGCATCACCACCCTCAAAAGGAGCAACGTCCGATGATGAAGCATGACACTCGCAAGGGTGTGTGAGGGCACTAAATTCAAAAGGAGAAATTCCCCCATCACCTATGTAGATCCAACCTTTCGTGAGTCTTAGGTAACATAATTTGGTAATTTTCTGAGTTCTGAGGAACTGTTCCGCCCCCCCCCCCCCCCCCCCCCAGTGAATACACATTATCTTATGGGAGTGCGGGTACTGAACCTCCTTCCTTTCCAATTTCGCTCCTAGTCCCCAATTCTTTTTGTGTGACTATACCATATGTATGCCCATAATGTGCCCTCAGGGGAGGTAGTGGGTACTAGCCAATGGGCTACTAGGGCCCTCCTCTCCTGGTGATGATTTCCTGGAATGTGTGGCATCTAGCTATCCAAATGTGCACTATTCTACCCATTCCCAAGATTACAGGACCCCTCTCTTGGTGTGTGGAGCTTTATAGGCCACCCTAGAGGTGTGGCTATCTGAGGGCTACAAACCCAAAAAACGGTTTGGAAAATAGCCTCTCCTCTGTGTCCACAACACCAACTCATCCACTTCATCAAAAAGGCAGCCCCTCCTCTGTGTGTTCCCCATTTGCCCTTCAAAGGTGGCTTCCTCTTTGAAGTTTGTCTTTTGGGCTCACACCCGGTGTGGCTTCCTGCCAGGGAGAGGTGTCACCTCTTCCAATTGGCAGGCCTTCATTGTTCATACTTCTGGGAGTAGCTTACACTTCTCCCCAGGGGGGCAGAAGGCTGTCTTGTGGCTAACATCTGCAATTAGCCACAGTGAGATTTGTGCAAAAGAGTGGCAAATTTCTAACATTTGTATTTCATAAAAGTTACTTTTAATATGACTTTGACTCTTCCAATCAGGTTTATTACAACAATCATTGTATACCCTACAGTGTCAATTTTAGTAGTACCATTCAGAAGTTAGCACAGATGAGTTGTCAGTGTGTAACCCTCTACTGGCCAATAGCTCTACTAATGTTTCCATATCAAAAATACAATTTGGGGTTTTTACTGTTAGGATATATGAAAACATGTACTACTCTTTATTATACATTTACCCTTCATTATGACTGGATATGCCAGCTGTAGGTGTGAACCTAGGTGGATTAAAGAGGGAGGCTTAGGCTTTGACATAAGTTTAAATGGCAAACTTCACTTAGCACTGTAAAACTGCTGTGCCAGTCTGCAGTTTTCCCATTATCACCTCCGGGGTGACACAATAGGTGCTGCAACCCTGGTGAGACACTTCAAATTACTGGCCTTGGGCATCACTGGTACCATATACTAGAGATGTAGAGTTAAAGAAAGTTATACCAATTGGGTGTTGGCCACTGAGGTCTGGTTAGCAACCCTCAGAGCAAAAAAAACAGCAGCATCATTCCAAAACGTTGGGGGTGATAATGCAAGGAGAGGTAATTCCTTACAAGTCACATTTCAAAGCCATCTGGAAAAATCCACTTAAAATCCTGTTAAAAGCTTTCTTTTGGATGATACAGATCTTTGATGTCCAATTCCATGCTCCATCCAAAATGTCAGAACTTTTGAAGAGATGAATTAAGGATTATTATGAAAAGGGGGGGCCCTTGGCCCCCCCGCCCGCATGGCGGTGCGGCGATCCTCTCTCCCCTTGCCTCCCGGTGGTGTGGGGGCGTGATCTCCCGGCGTCCAATTATTACGCGGGAGGTGCGCGCCACACCACCGGTCGGCCGGCGCCCAATCCCTGATCCGGAAGGCGTGGTGCAGTCTTCCGGGCCAGGGGCACGGGCGGCGAGGGGCGGGGGCGGCCCGCCCTCTCCCCGCGTCCCCGAGAATAAAGGAGGGGGGAGCGCTCTGTTGGCCCTTCTTGCCGCCTGACGCTCCCCCACACTGGTCGTGCCCCGTGCTCGGGGCCTTCTAATTTTCTGTTCTTATCTTTCAGGTAGAAGATTGCTGCTGGAGTGTGTGGTAGCGTGACATTAGAAGCAGACAGACGGAGCGTGGATCATACGTGCAGGAGCGGTGAACAGTTGATGTGTGGAGTACGGGACGTAGAACACGCAGGACGTCGACGGAAAGAGGAGAGCGGGGGGCTCGCATTTCACTGCTTCGTGTGGCCGCCGGGTGGGTCTACGTTAGAGTTTGGCCACCTCTAACAATCGGAATAGCTGGTGTGTTGCGGTCACAGTTGCGTGGTGCTTATAGCCCCCTGCATTTCCTCTGTCTGGTAAAGGTACAGGGTGCACGGGTTTGCAAATCCGAGCAGTAATCGAGTCGGTCAGTAGACAAAATACCGGGAGCTAAGGGTGCTAAGGGGACAAAATTGGAGATGATGTTGCAGTCCATGATGCGTAAGATGAATGCCATCGATAAGAGATTGGATAAGGTTGATAGCCTAGAGGCTCGCGTGATGGAGAGGATTGATGATATTGCAGGCCCACGAGGTAGGCCCAAATGGCAGATTGCTGCTCCTTTGCCAGAAGGGGATTTCGACTCCTCGCCTAAAAGGAGCAAGACCAAGAGATCGAGGCGCTCCGCACCCGCTCCTGAACCTGTGGCTGTTCCAACTACCCCCGAGCCGGGTTCCCGGCTCCCATGGCACCGGCTCCTGCCTTGCCATCAGGGGCCCCTCCTGTCGGGCCGGCCCTGCCTGCCCCTGTTTGTCCACTTCCGTTGCCTCCTGTGCCGGCACCCATAGGGCCTCCCCCGTCGGTGGTGCCGGCAGCAGTGCCGGAATCTGAAGCTCCGATCCCAGATCGCAGATAGCGGCTATACTTCCTTGGCTACCGAAGGGGGGTATGATGCCCTCAACGCTAGATCATACCGCTGAGGCGGCCAAGATGGTGGATAAGATTAGAGCGGCAACAATTGCAAGTGGGGCTGCGGGCTCCGTTTCTCCTTCTTCTGCAGGTATTGATG
The DNA here is from genome assembly GCF_964263255.1 of Lissotriton vulgaris. Lineage (NCBI taxonomy): Eukaryota > Metazoa > Chordata > Amphibia > Caudata > Salamandridae > Lissotriton > Lissotriton vulgaris. Next base: position 983,376,759 of record NC_141695.1, on the reverse strand, counting down.
CCGCTCAACTGAATGGAAGTAACGCGGGAACGGCCCAAGTATCCGGTAATGGTAAGGAGGTGGCTCTGCCTCTCTTAGGGGATGGCACGATCCCGTCTAGGAGCGGAGATTTAGTGCAACATGTTTCTCGGGCGGTAAAAGAAATGATTTGGGCGGGAAAGTATATTTATATTTTCTCTCTGTTATTGGACAATAGGGAAATGGAGAATGCCAAAATCCTTAAGGAATTGATGCACCCCAGTGAATGGAGAGTACAGTGTGTGAAGTTTAGGGTGGAGGAAACTCTGGTTAATTGGATCAGGGCCTTCGCCATCCTTACGGCTATCACTGTTGAACGCCCTCCTAATGTACTGGTGGCAATGGCTTGCAATCAGAGCAGGATTGTAGGGTGGAGCGAGCAGTACCCTGGGGAGGCATGGAGGGAATATGATGTAAATTTCAGGAAGTCTAAGGAATTTGACTTGTCATTGACATGGGACAAGTTTGACTCGCTGTCGTGGCATAAGCAGTTCTCAGGGAACACGGTCCCTGCCCAGCCTACTAGTGTAGCCAGTGTGTTCCCCGCTAAACCCCAGCAGCCCATTCGTGCAGCACAGGGGAGTGAGTTCCCAGGGAAGAATAGGGGGGCGGCAGGGAAAGGAAGGGTGTGTGTTGGGACTTTAATAAGCACTCGTGTACGAGGCCGGCCGGAACAAGTCGATTCAGACATGCCTGCGCAATCTGCGGTCACACTTCCCATCCTGAGACAACATACAGATCGAGAAGTGGTAATCAGAGTCAAAGAGGGGGGAAGGAACCAGAATAGCGTAGCAAGCACAGTTGGCCCCACCCCCATTAATGTCCTGGCAATGATCCCATGGTTGAACAGATACCCAGACCACGCTGCGGCTGCCCTACTACAGGAGAGTTTCTCGCAAGGTTTCCGGATCCCGGTGGGGGGATACACAGGCAGTGCTCATTGTAGGAATCAGTTATCAGTCCAGCGTAATCCTGCAGTAGTTATTGCTGAGATTCAAAAGGAGCTGTCCATGGGCAGGATAGCTGGGCCATTCCTGGAGGTGCCAGTGCCCGTCTTTGTGTGTTCACCATTGTGTGTAGTCCCCAAGAAGGAGAAGGGTGAGTTTAGACTGATTCACAACTTATCGGCACCAAGAGGGGCATCCTTGAATGATGCAATAGACGAGGGTATTTGTAGTGTGAAGTACTCCTCGTTTGACCAAGCAGTGGAGCTATTGCGGGGGTTGGGGCCGGGCACTCTCATGGCTAAATCGGACATTGAATCTGCCTTTCGTCTGTTGCCGGTGCACCCTTTGGACCACCACCTCCTTGGTTTCGCCTTTGACTGCAAATTTTACATGGACAAATGCATGCCTATGGGTTGTTCGATTTCAGGTGCATACTTTGAGACTTTTAGCTCCTTTTTAGAGTGGGTCATGAGACAGTCCACGGGCCACAAACAGGTCATGCATTATTTGGACAACTTCCTTTTCCTGGGAGCGGCGGGGACTCGGGAGTGTGCCTGGGCATTGCAGGAATTTTGCATGCTCCTGCGGGTTTTCGGGGTTCCGCTAGCGCCTGGGAAGACGGTTGGCTCGTCCACCTGTTTGGATTTTTTGGGTATCGAAATTGATTCATTGGAAGGGTGCTTCAGGTTACACAAAGACAAAGTGTTTAATTTCAAGGCGGCCCTGCGCCAGTGCCTACTCAAGGACAAGGTTACCTTGCAGCAGCTACAGGAGACGGTGGGTCACTTGAATTTTGCATTGCGAGTCATCCCAATGGCACGCCCCTTCTCTCGGTCGATTGCCCAAGCCATGAAGGGTTTGAGAGAGAAACATAACCGCACTAGGTTGTCATCCGAGGTTCGCCAGGATATCCGGATATGGACGGCATTCCTGGAGGACTTCAATGGCAGGATAGTGTGGCCTGGTCCCCCCACGACATCAGCAGAATTGGGTCTATGGACGGACGCTGCTGGTAGCGTGGGCTTTGTCGCCATCCTGGGGACCAAGTGGATCGCCCAGAGATTGACTGAAGAATGGGGGACGTGGGGGTTGACCACCAACATCGGATTCCTGTAACTATTCCCGATTTGGGTAGCACTGATGGTCTGGCCGGAGCACCTTAGCAATCAGTCGGTGGTGTTCTGTTCGGATAACATGAGCGTGGTAGAATGCATTAACCAACAAGCGGCAAGGTGTCCATTCATCCTGTGCTTGGTAAAGGAGATTGTGCTACAATGTTTGAAAGGGAATTTGATTTTCAGAGCCAAACATGTGCCAGGCGTACTCAATAATGCAGCTGACGCCCTTTCTCGCTTTAATATGCAGGTATTCAGGGAGCAGCTTCCAGCAGCAGACCCATCGCCAGCACCCTTTCCGGTTGCTCTCTGGCGGATTGGTGCCCCAGACTACCGTACCTCGTGGCATCTAGCTTAGCTCCCAGGTCCAAGACGGCATACAAAGGGGTGTTCTTGTCTTAACGTACTTTCTTAGGGCATAATTGGGAGGCTAGCTGGGCACAGGAGGACAGTTTTGTAGCATACTTAGAATTGATGCACAAGGAAGGGTGCTTGGTGGCAGCTGCAAACAGGCACAGGGCGGCAGGTTCCTTCTTCGCACAAGCCAAGGGCATGAGGGACCCTACAAACACGTTTGTAGTACGCAAGGCATTGAGGGGCTGGCGTCGCATACAGGTACACTCAACAGATTCGAGAAAGCCGATTGGGCTGGTAAGGCTCACAGCCCTGTTGTTAGCACTCCAGGGCGTCTGTAGCTCAACATGGGAGGTGCTGCTTTTCAAAGCGGCGTTCACACTAGCGTTCCATTGAGCTCTAAGGATAGGCGAGCTGGTAGCAGCGTCGAAGGGTGACAAACGGGGCGGCCTACAAGTGGCCTATGTGGTGATCCAGGATGATACAATGTGGGTGACGATTAAAAGATCGAAAACCGACCAGGAGGGACGGGGGATACCATAGTGCTTCACCGGGCTCGGACCAACCCTTGTTGCCCAGTCTCGCATGTAGAGGCTTTTAGAAGGCAGCTGGAGGGTACGCTGGGGGGGGACTATTGTGTCACACGGATGGTACACCATTGACCAGGTATCAGTTTAGGAGAGTCCTGGAGCTGGCGGTCGCAAAAGCAGGCCTGGATCCCACGGAATGTGGCACCCATTCTTTCAGAATTGGGGCAGCAACTGAGGCAGTTGTAAGGGGACTCCCAGTCGAAAAGGTTAAAAGGATTGGGAGATGGTCGTCTGAGTGTTACAAATGTTATGTACGTATTGACATGTTGTGACACGACCAGATGGCTCACGCTTGGTATCTTTTGGTTTTGCAGTTTCTCGAACCTTTCACGCGGGGAAGGAACTCGCCGAATGTCGGCAAGAAACAACAGCTTCGCAACACAAGCAACAAGTGATCAACGGACATTGGTGACTTGGATTGTGGGCCACTCTTATGTTCGGCGCACAAAAAATGTGTTTCTTTCAGGTGAAAGGAGGAGAAGGGCTGAGGAAAAGGGGTTCTCCGTTTCCTTCTTCGAGAGGGGAGGCTTAGGCATTAGGCAGTTCAAGGACTACTTTCTGGAACTATTATCTCAGCAACCCGCTCCCCCGTCAGTGGTGATACTTCACCAGGGGGAGAACGATTTGACCAAACTAGGGAGGCGCATCCTGATAGAAGAAATCATCTCCACTGCGAGATGGGTGTCCAGAACATGCACGGGTTGCACAGTAGTTTGGTCGCAACTTATTCCTTGTTGGCAGTGGCGAGGGGGGGACTCGGTCAAGGCGTTGAATCACTTGGTAAAGAGGATCAACACACAGTTGGACAAATTATTTTGAGCCCCCCGGTTGCAGACGATTCCTCACGGGTGTATTTGGGGGGAGCATTTCTACCTGCGGGACGGGGTGCACTTGACTGAGGCTGGGAATGTCCTGTGGTCGAACAACATATTAGCATGGCTAGAGGGATTTGCGAGGTGAACATGACCTTTCTTAGGAGTAGGAAGGGGGGAGGCAAGATCGTCGGGTAACAATGCTGTCCTGTGGCGGTAAGGTCATGACTGGTGAGCAGCTATTTTAAGGTCTGAGGGGGCGGCATCATCCTTTGGAGGTGTCCGCCCAGGGGGAGGAGGGGTCACTGGCACCTCCTAGAACTTCAGGGGCAGCTGGTAATGCGAGTTAGGGCCCTCCTTCAGTGGTTAAATAGAGTTCACGGGGTGGACTGAGTAATTAACGGGCTCGGCTGCAAGGGTGGACGGAGTAATTAACGGGCTCGGCTGCATAGGTGGACTGAGTAATTAACGGGCTCGGCTGCACGGGTGGACCGGGTAATTAACGGGCCCGGCTGCGCATGCGCACCTGCGGTAAGGGCGCAGCTTCGAAGACCTGACACTGGTTAGCGACCTTGCCATATGGCCATGTTAGTATGCAAAAAATTTTCAGATGAGGATTTTAGATTCGGTTAGGAAACAAGCTGTATTAGAATCTTGTTAAGGTTAGCCGATCACACTTGTCGATATGAATGTATCTAAATGTTCCTGAATATTTTTGCATAAAATTTGTATATTTTGTTTAACAATTTATTATTTTGTATCTTAATAAATACGGCCGGGGGGTCTTGCGATCCCCCGCCTTCCAAAGACAAATCATGTTCCGTGTCGATGTGTCCTGGGTTGATGTCGGTATACAGGGAGAGGGGCGGTAGCCGTCACTGACCATGTCAGTGATTTGCTGCTCTGGTATACCCTCCCTGGAAAATACATTACCAAGAAAAGCAACAATATCCTTATCTCTTTCGCTTCGGGCCAATTTGAGTAGTCAGTCATTACTCTAGCATACTTATTGCTCACCTACTACTCATGCTAAATGTTCCACAAATATCTACCTCAATCTTATTCCATGGACCATTCAAGCTTTCCTCTTCATTGCTGTCATTCTCTCATGCCATCCATGCATGTTTAAAAAACATTACTCTTTTTCTCAACGTCACAAGAACTATCAATCTGTCACCTTTATCCCCTTGCATGCAGGGCTCATTCTCCTGCTGTGCTGGGGGAGAGGGGCGCGCACAGCACCTCGGTGCTGAGCTCGTCATGAGCCACGGTGGTCGTGTGCTCATGACGAGCTGAGCTTGTCATGACCACACCCGTTTCTTTAGACCGCTCGCACAGCAGGGGAATTAGCCCAGTGTGCGAGCGGTCATGCTCAGCTCATCATGAGCACACGAGCAACGTGGCTCATGACAAGCTGAGCTCGTCATGAGCTTCCAAGGAGACCACATCATCCACAACCGATAACTCCAATCATGCCAGCTTAAATTTTCACAAGTCTGAGCACTTATTATACACCTTCTTCTGACCTTGTGGTAAATAGTTCTTTATGCTTATCAACACCTTTTACCCATTCCTCCTTAGAAATGGCACCCTTCGAGACCTTGCCACCATCCAATCCTCATCATTGACTTCTGCTGGAACATATAATGGCAATCTCGAGAGGCAATCTGCAGCAACATTCCTAATTCTAGGGACGTTCTTTATGTCAAATGTGTACCCCTGTAAATGAAACAACCAAAGAGTAAACCTAAAAGTAGCCTGGCAGGAGCTTGTGGTGTTTTTGCCAAGTTCTACAAAGTTCCACAAGCGTGCAGAGTATTGCTTAGCCAACCCTACTGTAAACCTGATCTACTTTTGTTGAAAGTGCCTCCCTACCATACATGCTACTAACCACTACCATATATTAGCATTTTCCACGGTACCTTCCATACCTAGTGTACATCAGCAACACTATTTTTCACAAAGATATTTTACAATAATCATGCATTTCACACTATTACCTTTAAGGCTGCTTATATTTTACATGCCGCATATCTGAACAGACTCTGACAACAGTGTGACAGAGGCTGGTCAAGTGGGGCTCGCTAGCACTAGCAACAGGACTTCTGGGTCCAGATGAAAAACTATGGCTGATCAAATAACAAACAGTAGGCTACTTTGATGATGACGGAGTCATGCTATCCTGTTTATCTTCTGACATTGCCTTGAACGTGCCCCCACCCTATGCAATAATAATTTCCATTAGCTTCATAACATGCTTTAAACAACTGCCAAACATGCTTATTTACTACAGGCATCCCAAATTTACGCCTAATAAACGAGGCACATTCACCTCACTCATTTCATTTAGCCCAGGCAAAAGCTGTCTGCGAGTCAAGTCCCCAGCAGTCAAAAAGTGAGTGTGTTAATCTGCCTTATTGTGTAGCTTCCAGGGGTAAAACAAGGATATTTTCTAGTTGAGCACCAGCCTCTTAATTTCGGGTTCCTTCATCACTGCCTAGGATGCTCTTTACAGCCTCTGCGCATGTGCCTACTTTCTTGTCATTGCAGGCACTTTGTAGACAAACCTTGCCAAGCCTCCTGAGGATGCACACAAACAGCTGCATGGCTCTTTAGTGTACTTGGTACTGTACCACGTCCCAGAAGTACTGTCAAGCTTATGCACAGTACTGTACTGCCAACACAAACGTTTCACAAACAGCCAGCGTAGAAAAGGGCCCTGCCATGCTGCCATCTGGATTGAACATCTTTGCACCTGCAATCTGAAGCATGGCATGCCGGTAGTTGTATTTTTTCATTTTGATTGCAACATGCCTTTACCATTATTTCATTTATTTGATGGTAAATAACGAATTCCTGTGTACATGCACATCTGTGCATGTACACCTGTGCCATGTGGCACACATACATGCCCTAAGGGCATGTATGTGTGTCACATGGCACGCAAGCCTGAATCAGGGGTGCAACAGGGTGCAAAGTGACACCCTGTCCCCCTTGTCAATTCGGTAATTTTACAGAATCGTTATTTGCTGATTCGGTAATTGCCATTGGTTCCTATGGGCCTCTAGGCCCATAGGAATCAATGGCAATTACCGAATCGGTAAATACCGATTCGGTAATTACCGAATTTTAAAGATTCAGTAAATAATTTGGTAAAAATACCTACATTGCATTTACCGATTTGTAAATACTGAATCAGTAAAATTCGGTATTTACGAATCGGTAAATGCCATTTACCTACATCTAGCACTAGGGGCCAGATGTAGGTAGGCGTTTACCGGGTGGTAACGGCCGAATTCGGCCGTTACCGACCGGTAAGAGCAATTTGACATGTAGGTCCCTGTATTTTACAGACTCGGTAAATTTACCGATAGGTAAATTTACCGAGTATGTAAAATACCGAGTCGGTATCATTACGGATTCCGGTAAATTGGTATGTAGGTGGGACTCTTCTGAGTCCCACAAGCAGTACAAAATCGGTATTTTACCATCAAATACTACTTGATGGTAAAATACCGTTTCTGGTGTGCATGCACATGTGTGCATGCACACCTATGCCATATGACAGGCAGACCTGCCCTTAGGGCAGGTATGCCTGCCACATGGCACCCGAGCCTCTTTTGGGGGTGCCAGAGGGTGTCAAAGTGACACCCCCTGCACCCTTGTGACAGTCGGTATTTTCCGATGTGGTAAATACCGACCGGTAAATGCCCAATCAATCCTATGGGCTTCAAAGCCCATAGGAATGAATGGGCATTAACTGGTCGGTATTTCCCGCATCGGAAAATACCGACTGTTTCCGATTCGGTAATTGCACATCTGCATTTACCTACATCTCTGTACTTTTATTTTCCGACCTCTGAAATACCGAGTCGGTATGACTCGGTATTTAAGAGGTCGGAAAATAAAATTTACCTACATCTGGCCCTAAGTGAGCTCTTGCGGTAGGATTTTCCCTCCATATTACTCTTAATTATGTAAACCGGTCTAATCCGATTATAATCAGAAATTCCACATCAAAGAGCAATGCAGAAATACCAAAATTAGTCCAATTACTCTGGTGTAATTGAAATTGCGTCCAGAACTGCTACAAATCTCATCTCTCAAAGCCTTAAATCTGCTCAAAGCCGCTAATACACATAAACAGCCAACATATTGTTCAGTGCTTACTATTGGAAGATGAACTCTTAAAAAACTGTCTTTTCCCCACTATATTAACTTTCTTAACGTAGTACTCTTGTAATGCAACAATTGCTGTATCAAACATGTCATCATCCTCTAAATCCATTCCATCAGCTTGCACCATTCAAAATTGGACTAATGTTTGAGTATCTTCCTGCCCTCAATATCCACAGTGTGTTTTAACATGGTAATTTTCCTTTTGGATGTGAAAACATCCATCCCTATTGTTTCTAGAAAAATTTCAAAAGTTTCCTTCCAATCATCCAATGACATAGCAGGAACATCTGGGGTCTATAGGAATGTAGGTGGAGCTACAATAAATAAGGTACACACCGTCATCTGTGGAAAGATTTTAAATAAATAAAAAAATGTACAAAAACAAAGTTAGTTACCAATGTCACCTTGAGGCACAATATGGTAATAGCCTCACTATTTAGCAAGTAAATAGTAAATAGTACTAAAATGGCACCTTTGTTATGGTTCAGTCTTTGTTATTTCTCAAAGTACTATTTCTTTGTATAAGATCTCAATGTTAAATAAAGGACCTTTCACTGATTTGCTGCTTTGCTATTTTATTTGCAGATTGTGTCAGCTGAGGAGTCGCTCCATAGTGCAAGGTGCATGATGTTAAATGATCTCAAGCAGAGTTGACAAGAGCACGGATTGCTCCCAGCAGTCCAGAAGCAGTCTTAATGGTACGTGCTTGAGTAGGTACTCATGATGACGCTTGAGCAGAGAAGGCACCACGTGAAAGTCAGAACGGTAAGGCTCGAAAAATGATAACAGTTGGGTGGAGAAAGATTGTCAAATAGGCATCTAGACACAAATGAGGCAACATCAGCACAGGAGTTAAATTGAGGCTGTTTCTTTTTTATCTCATTTCATGAAGCAAAATACATTATAAACATGCCTTGAAAAGTTTTTCCCGCTAAATCAAGCTGTGATCTTCACATATCAATAACAGAACAGTCATACAATGATAAACATCAAAGCAGCAGCAGAGGGATGAAGAGATTAAATTGCTTTCTTACTGAGTTTATTTCTATTGCCTTAGTTGGATGTTAGAGGGCTCCTTGGTCTCAATATTGTGGAAAAAGAGGACCAAGAAAAAGAAAAACTGCATATCAGAAGTCACCGTTAATGGTTGAGTCTGCCTCAGGCCCAAATTTAGGCTAGACGCGGTTAGGTGGAGATCAGATACATGAAGTGTGTCACCCTAGTAAAAGATTTTGTCTTTTGACTAAGGTGCTTATTTATATATTGGCGTATGCCTAGTCGTTGTTCCTGGGGGTTGGAGTAAATTACTCTCTCCCTCTGTTGGAGAGACCTCCTGCCACATTTATGAAAGACTGCCTAGCAGGCGGTTCGGTCATTTATAATGCATTGGCAGGAACTGCCATCATGGCGGTTCCTACCAATGCGTTTTGCTGTTTGATCCATGGCTGTGTCATGATGACGCAGCCCTGCATCAAGCAGTTTTCTTTTTTTGTTTTCAACACAAAATCCCAAACTGGGATTTTCTGGTTAAAAAATAAAAAAATGTAATGCCCCTTGACATGGGAGTCCTCTCCCATGGAAAAAGGGAGCATATGGCTGAGATACCCGCCACCCCCTCTCAACACAATCCCCAAAAGGAGGGAAACCGGAAACAGTTCTTGAAGTTTTTGGAAGAGGGAGGGAGTGACCCTCCCCGGCCGTATTTATTAAAACAAAAAATTAAACGTTAAACAGTTCATATTAATGTACAATTTCATAACCACATTGCGATGTTTGGCTAACCTTAACAGATTCTCTAATACAGAGGTTCTCCTAGCCGAACTACCAACCTGCAAAACATTTTCTTGAAATAATGAAATTGTACATCCTAACGTTTAAGGGCCAACGGCAAGGTCGTAACCGGTGTCAAGATCCCTAACCAGAAATACCCCCCCCACTTGGGAGGGGCGACAGCACTGAGGCGTACCCCACGTGCAACTACCAATTTCCCTTTGACTTGTCGGGGGCCCCAATAAACTCGACGCCACTTAAAGGTCGTTCGAGGACTCGTGTGAGTATCTAGAAGGTAGCGTAGACCTCCCCCCAAACCCCACACAACTTACCACATCTGCCGTCGCAGACATCACTGGCCCCGGGAAATTCCCCAGGAGGGGGCTGTAACCCCTCCTACACAGGAAGGGGCCTTGACCGCCTTTCCTTTCCTTCCGGCGGCCTCTCCTTAGACAGGACCGCCTCCCCGTTGAGGGGCCAATGGCCACCTCTCCCGAGCGCTCCCATCCGTGTTGGGTGACGCCCACTCATAGGGATCTTCCAATTACTGCTCACCGATCATGACCTTACCGCCTACCAAATAAATACGACAATGCTACCTAAACCAACAATCCATTGGCCACTACGACCCGAATAAGCATGCTTATAACGGACACAAAACAGAATATCTTTAATCACAGAACATACAAAAATTCGTCCAACTTTATTACACACTCAATATCAACATGGTAATACCAACGGACACAAAAACAGAATATCTTTAATCACAGAACATACATAAACGGCCAACTTTATTACACACTCAATATCAACATGATAATGCCACAACCTGTAAACGAAAAATTAGAAGTATCGAACCATCTTAAAACAACTAGCTGTCCTCAGGGGCTGGTGGGTGGGTCAAAATTGGCTCTTCGTTCCGTCTCGAGCTCACGTGCAGCGAGGAGGTGCAGCTTCAGAGCACAGGAACAAGAGGATGTCTTCCGGTCTTGCGTCCCTTTTTATCCGTCTTCAGGGCGGGCGTAAACCCGCCCCTGCCTGCCCCGAGGGCGTGGCCAGCTGCGTCAGTGTCTAGGCCAGCCCACTCCAGGGCGGGAAAGAGCGCGCCCCGGCTACGCCGCTTCGGGCATACCAGCCGAGACGCGCCTCCCGCCCAAAATGGCTTCCCGGGGGGATCGAGGTACTCTGCCATAAGTTCGGGGGGACCGAGTGGTCGCCCCTTTCCATATGGCTGAGATACCCGCCACCCCCTCTCAACACAATCCCCAAAAGGAGGGAAACCGGAAACAGTTCTTGAAGTTTTTGGAAGAGGGAGGGAGTGACCCTCCCCGGCCGTATTTATTAAAACAAAAAATTAAACGTTAAACAGTTCATATTAATGTACAATTTCATAACCACATTGCGATGTTTGGCTAACCTTAACAGATTCTCTAATACAGAGGTTCTCCTAGCCGAACTACCAACCTGCAAAACATTTTCTTGAAATAATGAAATTGTACATCCTAACGTTTAAGGGCCAACGGCAAGGTCGTAACCGGTGTCAAGATCCCTAACCAGAAATACCCCCCCCACTTGGGAGGGGCGACAGCACTGAGGCGTACCCCACGTGCAACTACCAATTTCCCTTTGACTTGTCGGGGGCCCCAATAAACTCGACGCCACTTAAAGGTCGTTCGAGGACTCGTGTGAGTATCTAGAAGGTAGCGTAGACCTCCCCCCAAACCCCACACAACTTACCACATCTGCCGTCGCAGACGTCACTGGCCCCGGGAAATTCCCCAGGAGGGGGCTGTAACCCCTCCTACACAGGAAGGGGCCTTGACCGCCTTTCCTTTCCTTCCGGCGGCCTCTCCTTAGACAGGACCGCCTCCCCGTTGAGGGGCCGAAGGCCACCTCTCCCGAGCGCTCCCATCCGTGTTGGGTGACGCCCACTCATAGGGATCTTCCAATTACTGCTCACCGATCATGACCTTACCGCCACAGGTCCGGATAGTTGACCGGCTATCCGGACCCCCCACAAAGCTCCTACCTAAAGGTCATGCTTCAACGTTTTTAACCATGCTAAGAAGTCTCCTATGAGTAACTCATTTCCCACCCGAGTCAAATGCACACCATCCCCCGAATACACACTGTCATCATTAATACATCCATGCGAAATAGAATGCAATGTCCCGGAACGGAACAACCTACTCACTTTGTTATTAAGCTTCCTAACAGAGTGATTCAAAGCAGGAATAGAAATAGCCCCCCGCCATACCTTTCGTGGGATCATATGGGACCACGCAATTGTGCACCCCGGAACTCTCCTCGCCAACCAACTTACAGTGGAAAGCATTGCCTCCAGGAGAAGTCGTCTACCGGTGGTGACCAAATCATTGCCCCCAAGATGCACTATGACTACAGACGGCGGTGACCTCGTCCGCCCTAACAAATCTTCAAAATATGCTTGAAACTGGTCAATACAGAGACCGCCTCTTCCGTAGAAGGACACCCTGTACCCGTATTCCCCAGCTACGTGAATCATGTCACCTGCTTTGAATACGTCCGCGGCACGCCTCACGTATGAGTGGCCCACGACCCACACCTCCTTTTTCACAGCCGGTGATGTCTGACCGCTGTCCTGGTGTTGGGTCGACTGCAAAGTCCGCCCCGCCTCGTAGGCTTGCGCAACTGAAAACCAAACAAAAACAAGAGGCGTAAGCACATCATTACAGCTTTACAACATGTGTAACCGCACATACCTCTTATAACAATTGGAGGACCAACGCCCCACTCGTTTCACTTGTTCAACATTAAGACCCCTGGCTGTAGCTTCTGTAGCAGCCCCTATCCGAAAGGAATGGGTCCCAAACTCGCCCGGGTTCAAGCCCGCAGCGGCAATTGACATCGCAAGCACCCGCTGAAACTGAAACCTCGTCAGTGGGGTGGCGTCCGCGTGTCTCAACAACGTCCCCCCCCATACTGCCACCCTTCGTGCTAGGTAATCTTCTAAACACTTTACCGGGCATATGGAGGACCCGGGAATCCTGCGTATGATTATGCAGTCACCCATCCCATCTTGATCGGTCTTGGACTTGACAAAGGAGACCGTCATTGCCTCTCTTCTGATCTGAACGTGTTCTTGGCACAAACCCCCCGCCACATCCTGTTTGTTCCTTGCCACCAGTTCGCTTACTCGCATCGCCCCATGAAATGCTAGCGTAAAAGCGGCTCGGAACAACACCGCCTCAAACGGAGATGAACATGTGGCAGGGAGTGTAGCCAACAACTGGGCCAACCTATCCAAACCTATCGGGCGCCTCTCATCTACTCTGCGACCCTCAAGGCGTTGCCACCCACACAGCGCTTTCTGTACAACGAAAGACGCTGTCGGGTCCTGGATACTATGAGCCCTGGCAACAAAGGAAATAGCAGCACGATGCCTCTGAGCCGTAGCCACAGATTTCCCAGCCCTACGTAAGGACATCAGGAAATTCACCACCCATTCCTCATGGCCCCAAAGCTTCTCTCTATCAGTCCCCAAGAAGGCTAAATAGGACCTAAACGCCCCTTCATATGCCTTCCTCGTCCGTGGTGCTAGACTCTCTCCCACGAGGTGACGAAGTTCGGGGCACCGAGAAACCAGAGAGCTTCGGGGAAGGGTGCCGGCTCTGGGTCCGCTGAGGGAAGGAAGCCCGAGAAAGCCTGCATATGAAAACGAGACAGTGCATCAGCCGCCTGATTCTGTACCCCTGGGACATGTTTTGCTCTGAACAGTACATTCAGTTGCATGCACAACAAAACAATCTCTTTGAGTAGTCTTAAAATCAGCTTACATCGTGCTGCCTGACTATTGATGCACTCAACCACAGTCATATTGTCGGACCAAAATATCACAGAGTGATCCTTGAACCCTTCTGGCCAGGTTCTCAAGGCCACCAAAATGGGAAAAAGTTCCAAGAAAGCAATATTACTTGTCAGACCATTGTCGTGCCACCACGTCGGCCACCTTTGTGCTGACCATTTTGTGCCGAAGATGGCACCAAAACCTATGCTTCCTGCAGAATCTGTCCATAGCCCCAGCTCTTCAGAGGATACGACTGGTTTGTTCCATATGACTCGACCATTAAAGTCCGCCAGAAATGCTAACCAAATACGCACGTCCTGGCGGACCTCAGCCGATAGTCTCGTGCGGTGGTGGCCCTCCTTTAGGCCGACCATAGCTTGTGCAATTGAACGAGAAAAGGGGCGGGCCATTGGTATAACTTTCAGGGCAAAATTCAACTGTCCCACCAACTGCTGTAACTGATGCAGCGTAATTTTTGACCCATTTAGACACTCTTGCAGGGTTGCCCTGAACTTTAACACTTTGTCAGCTGGCAAACGAAAACAACCTTCTCTGGAGTCTAACTCGATCCCCAGAAACTCGAGGCGAGTCGCAGGACCCACCGTCTTACCTGGTGCCAATGGCACACCAAACTGTTTCATTAATAAACAAAATTCGGCCAAGGCCCGGCCACATTCAAGATCCCCGGCTGCCCCAAGGAACAGAAAATCATCCAGGTAATGCATTACATGTTGGAAACCCGTCTTCTTTGTGAAGACCCATTGCAGAAAACTACTGAATTTCTCGAAATAGGCACAAGATATAGAGCACCCCATCGGCATACACTTATCCATGTAAAAACAACCCTGAAAATTAAATCCTAGGAGACGCTGATCGTCCGGGTGTACCGGGAGCAACCGGAACGCTGACTCGATATCTGACTTCGCCATCAGCGCCCCGGGCCCCAGGCGATTCAAAATGGCTACGGCCTCATCGAAGGATGCGTACCGCACCGAACACACTTCTGGGTCTATTGCATCGTTTACAGAAAGACCACGTGGAGCTGACAAATTATGAATCAATCGAAACTCACCCGGGTCCTTCTTGGGGACCACCCCTAAAGGAGAACAAACAAAATACTGTACCGGGGGTGCAGAAAACGGGCCGGCGACACGACCTCGGATAACCTCTTTCCGGATCTTCTCCTGTACTACAGTCGTATGCTGCAGGACGGAAAGTTGATTTTTGCATATCCCGACACCCTGAAAGTCCCCCACCGGAATGCGGAAACCATATGAAAAACCGTTTCGCAGCAATCCAGCAGAAGTACGATCTGGGTATTCACTGAGCCAGGGAATCATCGCCAAGGTATCAATCGGGGTTGGTAAAGGCGCCCCTCGGACTATGTTAGACCTGTTTGGCGCCTCCCCTACCCCCCTTCTCACCCGTTCTGGCTCTGCACGAGGACTCAGGATGGGACGAACCGCAACCACTACATTCGTGCTTGAATTACGATCCCTGTGGCCTAGTACATTTACCTTTGTTGAAATTGAAGCAGAAACCCTTTTTCCCTGTATTACCGGCAGATCTCGAGTAATCGTCGGTACTCGTACCTGACCGAAAGGGCGTCCCCGCATATTGGCGGGAGGACTCGCCAACATTGCTCCCCACCAACGGCATTTTCAACATTCCTGACTCTTTCATTTTATCCCATGTCAAAGAATCATAACAGTCCCAGGTTAAACTTTTGTTATGCTCCTTCGCCTTCCTAAAGAGATTATCATAACAGAACCAGTGGTTACCCTGGTGAGACGTCGAGTACCCCATAATTCGTGACTGATAGATTGGTAACTCAGAAAGCAATTCAGGCCTACGTTCCCCTAAGATCGACGTAAAAATCCCCCAAGCATTGCCCCAATTGCCAATATTCTCATTTACTTTAAAGGCGGCCATTTTTGCGCGCCAAACACTCGGATGCATCAGATCCTTCTGACCTTTAACATGCTCCACCTCATAATGGTCGACAAGCAAGGAGAAAATGTTCACATATTCCCCTGCCCAAATCTTTTCCTTTATTGCCAAAGGAACATGTTGCCCCAACTTTTCTCTACGAGAGGGTGCTGACTCGTCCCTCGCGATCGGCAATGGCCGCTTACCTGCACCGGACGTTGCTTCTGTGGTCGCAACCGGGGCCTGCGGCTTGTCTATCACTGCCGCCGGCGCGGGCACCTTTGCTGCATCTCGCTTCTCGCGCAACTGTTTCATCAGCGCTTGTGCCTCGGCAGCCGTGGCGCCCTCGCTACTGTCGCCCAACCACGCTGCTAGCTGTGCCGCCAGCTCGGGGGGCATATCCTCAGTGGATGTCGGGGTGACCACGACGGGAATCGGATTCCCCTCCACCGGTACCGGGGTTGGCGCCTCGAGCGGGGTACAGGGAACAGTGACGTCTCCCCCGGCTGGTCCCCTCCTAGGCCTCTTGGCTCTCCCTCCAGGGGTTGCTCCAGCCGATGGACGCTCCGATCCCCCCTCCCCATCTCGCTTCGCCACCTGCTTTCTCAGTTCGGACATCTCCTTCATGAGGACCCGAACCATCTGATCCGTCGTCATTCTCTTCGCGCCTTTTTTGGGCATTGTTTCCGACCAAGTATCTAGAAGACAAAAAGAAAGATTAAAACGCTCAAAATTGGCTCTTCGTTCCGTCTCGAGCTCACGTGCAGCGAGGAGGTGCAGCTTCAGAGCACAGGAACAAGAGGATGTCTTCCGGTCTTGCGTCCCTTTTTATCCGTCTTCAGGGCGGGCGTAAACCCGCCCCTGCCTGCCCCGAGGGCGTGGCCAGCTGCGTCAGTGTCTAGGCCAGCCCACTCCAGGGCGGGAAAGAGCGCGCCCCGGCTACGCCGCTTCGGGCATACCAGCCGAGACGCGCCTCCCGCCCAAAATGGCTTCCCGGGGGGATCGAGGTACTCTGCCATAAGTTCGGGGGGACCGAGTGGTCGCCCCTTTCCATTATCATCATTTTACAGTCCCTCACAGTAAGGGTTTGCCTGGCAGTCACAGGCAGTAAATAGAAAAGTCTATGTGCAAGCCCATCATGATTGGGCTGGCGGACATATAGCCATTAGTGTGACTGCCCTTACTTCGCCAAACTTTACATCCGCCTTTATCAAATCGAGTGAGCGGACCTTTATCTTGCCACTATGCAGACTCCATCACCGAAGCAATGGAGTGTACATACCACCTGTTGGACTTAGCCCTTTCTGCAGGATCATCTTCAAACCTTTTGCATTTTTTCTTTCCATTTTTTTGCTGAATTCTTTTTTGCTGGCCATGGGACTCTGCATTTTACCACTGCTAACCAGTGCTAAAATGCTTGTGCTCTCTTCTTAAAACATGTTTGATTGGCTTAAACTCAATTGGCATACCTAATTTACTTGCAAGTCTCTTGTAGAGTAGTATACCCAGGACATACCCAGGACATGTAAATAAATGGTTCTAGTCGACCTGCAGCACTAGATGTGTTACACACTTAGGTAGCCTGCTAAATTTGTCTCAGGACTGCCTTTGCAGACTCTGTGTGTGCAGTTTTATATTGTGATGTCGACCGTACGAAGTAAACGCCTGGCTGAGTTAAAACTGGGATGGCATGGTGGCCAAAAAATGATGGATTGGGATGCGGCCCGAGTGATTGCCAGTGGCTGAGATTAATTCAGGCATTCCATCCATCATCTTTGCATTTGTCCCTATAACTGCGCTGGGTGTGCCCAGATGGAGGTCCTGTGCTCACCATGCTATTGGAATCAAGCTATCCTGGCTGATGAGGGATGATACCCCAAAACTGGCCACAGGATTCTTGTTTCCAAGTGCAAAGAGGACCTGTCCTAGCGGTTCCAGCTGGACTGTTCCCATGGAGAGAAGGGTCAAGATTGATTTTCTTAGGGCTGGTCCACATTGCAATGGCATGGGGAGCAAGCAAACAATGGATTTAGTCCCAGATCTCTGTACTGAGGGTTAATGTTTGACATTGTTCAGCATTCCATCCATCAATATTTTTTTTTGCATTTGCCCCCCTAAATGGGTTGGTATGCCCAGACATGGAGCCTTTCCTTGCCATGCCACTGGAGTCAAGCCTGGCTGTCGAGGGGTTACACCTCAAAACCTGTCCCAGGATGGTTGTTTCCTGTCTAATGAGAACCTGGCACAGCAGTTCTGACTGGACTGTTCCCATGGGGAGCAGAGTCAAGACTGATTTGCATATGGCCTGGTCCAAACTATAATGGCATAATGAGCAAAAAAATCAATGGATTTAGGCCCCGATCTCTGTACTGGGGGTGAATGTTAGACATTGTTCAGCATTCCGTCTTTTTACTTTTAGAAAGTTGGCATTTTCTTGCCTTAGCCAATTAGTGTCTGTAACCTGCCTCTGGTCACACAACTAGGTGTCTCTGATAGTCGGGCTTTATGCATTCCTCCTATACAGCCACATGTAATGTAAGCTTAGATGTGACTGAATGAGTCATCAATGGCAGGATGGATGGGAGTAACTGGGCCCAGCCCTACTTACATCTGAATAGGCTGTGTCCTGCCTCAATACAAAGAGCGATTCAGAAAAGGGGGTGGTGATGAACAGAGTGTCTGAATTAAGCAGACCACTCTTACCCAGTCCAAAGATCAGGGCTTGATCCATCCCTGTTATTTATCTCACTGCACCATCCCAGCTCAGAACCTGGCTATATGCAAATCAGTCTGTCCCTGGCCCAGTGCATCATGGGAACAGGGCAGACTAAACTACCAAGCCAATTCTTCACCAGAAAGGAGACAAGCAACCGGGGACCGGTTTCTGGCATTTCAGCCTTCTTCGGCCCGGCTTGCTTGAATCCTGATGGTGCAGTGAGAAAGGGACTCATGTCTGAGTATACCCTGCCACACCTATAGTGGCCAAAAACGATTCAGAAAAGGGGGTGGTGATGAACAGAGGGTCTGAATTAAGCAGACCACTCTTACCCAGTCCAAAGATCAGGGCTTGATCCATCACCATTATTTATCTCACTGCACCATCCCAGCTCAGAACCTGGCTATATGCAAATCAGTCTGTCCCTGGCCCAGAGCATCATGGGAACAGGGCAGACTAAACTACCAAGCCAATTCTTCACCAGAAAGGAGACAAGCTACCGGGGACCGGTTTCTGGCATTTCAGCCTTCTTCGGCCCGGCTTGCTTGAATCCTGATGGTGCAGTGAGAAAGGGACTCATGTCTGAGTATACCCTGCCACACCTATAGTGGCCAAAAACGATTCAGAAAAGGGGGTGGTGATGAACAGAGTGTCTGAATTAAGCAGACCACTCTTACCCAGTCCAAAGATCAGGGCTTGATCCATCACCGTTATTTATCTCACTGCACCATCCCAGCTTAGAACCTGGCTATATGCAAATCAGTCTGTCCCTGGCCCAGTGCATCATGGGAACAGGGCAGACTAAACTACCAAGCCAATTCTTCACCAGAAAGGAGACAAGCTACCGGGGACCGGTTTCTGGCATTTCAGCCTTCTTCGGCCCGGCTTGCTTGAATCCTGATGGTGCAGTGAGAAAGGGACTCATGTCTGAGTATACCCTGCCACACCTATAGTGGCCAAAAACGATTCAGAAAAGGGGGTGGTGATGAACAGAGTGTCTGAATTAAGCAGACCACTCTTACCCAGTCCAAAGATCAGGGCTTGATCCATCACCCTTATTTATCTCACTGCACCATCCCAGCTCAGAACCTGGCTATATGCAAATCAGTCTGTCCCTGGCCCAGTGCATCATGGGAACAGGGCAGACTAAACTACCAAGCCAATTCTTCACCAGAAAGGAGACAAGCTACCGGGGACCGGTTTCTGGCATTTCAGCCTTCTTCGGCCCGGCTTGCTTGAATCCTGATGGTGCAGTGAGAAAGGGACTCATGTCTGAGTATACCCTGCCACACCTATAGTGGCCAAAAACGATTCAGAAAAGGGGGTGGTGATGAACAGAGTGTCTGAATTAAGCAGACCACTCTTACCCAGTCCAAAGATCAGGGCTTGATCCATCACCATTGTTAAATATTTTGTCCACCCTAAGGTGTTGGATCTAGCCCTGATCTCTTGACTGGGTGAGAGTATTCTGCTTAATTCAGAAACTCTGTACATCACCACCCCTCGCTGTTAAATATTTTGTCCACCCTAACCGTGGAAGGGTATACTCAGATGTGAGTCCCTTGCTCATTGCACCATCAGGATTCAAGCAAGCCGGGCCGACGACGGCTAAAATGCCAGAAACCGGTCCCCGGAAGCTTGTTTCCTTCCCAGTGTAAGAATTGGCTTGGTAGTTTGGTTTGCCCTGTTCCCATCATGCACTGGGACAGGAAGACTAATTTGCATATAGCCAGGTTCTGAGCTGGGATGGTGCAGTGAGCTAAAAAACGGTGTTGGATCTAGCCCTGATCTCTTGACTGGGTGAGAGTATTCTGCTTAATTCAGAAACTCTGTCCATCACCACCCCTTGTTGTTAAACATAAAGAAAAGCAGGCAAGACAGTGCACCAGGGCCGAATGGCGTCCCCCTGGCAATCTATAAGGAAGATTGGGCCAGTAACTTCAACAAACTGTTCTGGACGATAAACATCTGTGGTCCGATCCCGGAAAGCTGACGAGGGGCTATCATCAACCCAATATATAAAAGCGGTGATCGAAAAAATCCTGTAAACTACCGCTTGATAGCGCTCATTGACGCTGAGGCAAAGTATTACACCTCACTGGTGTTAAATGACCTCATAAAATGGTCCAATGACAACAACAAAATCCCCGTAAACCAGTCAGGGTTTCGCCGATGCATAAACACCATGCCAAATGCCTTAGCAATAAGCCTGATAGCTGAAAAAAACCTGCAAAATCATCAAGCACTACAGTTATGCTTCGTGGACTTTAAGGCGGCCTTCAACCGCGTTAGCCGACAATTACTTTGGGCCAAACTTAAGCAGCAGAGCCTGCCGGATACGATCTTACATCTAATAATGGACTTATACACCAACACCTGGATGCAGGTAAAGATTGATAACGGCCATTGGCTCACGCGGAAGATCAGAACCTGTGAAGGATTAAAGCAAGGCTGCGTCTTGGCCCCTCATCTGTTTAACTAATTCATGGCCGATCTGACACCAAGGCTAGACGGGGTCAATGCACAATCAATCAATCAATCAATCAAGGAATTTGTAGAGCGCGCTACTCACCCGTTAGGGTCTCAAGGCGCTGAGGGGGGTTGCTACTGCTCGAACAACCAGGTCTTGAGTTGCTTCCTGAAGGCGAGATGGTCCTGTGTCAGCCGGAGGTGGGTGGGGAGGGAGTTCCATGTCTTGGCTGCCAGGTAGGAGAAAGATCTTCCTCCGGCGTTGGTTTTGCGAATCCGTGGGACGGTGGCGAGGGCGAGGCTGGCGGAGCGGAGCTGGCGGGTAGGCATGTAGAATGTGAGCCGGTTGTTGAGGTACCTGGGGCCCGCGTCGTGGAGAGCCTTGTGTGCGTGGGTGAGGAGTCGGAATGTGATTCTCTTGCTGACGGGGAGCCAGTGCAGGTTCTTCAGATGGGCAGAGATGTGGCTGTGGTGGGGGATGTCCAAGATGAGTCTTGCTGAGGCGTTCTAGATGCGCTGTAGTCTTTTCTGGTTATATCAAAAAACAGGGGTGCCAGGGCTCGGGTTCAATTCACAACAGCTTTTTATTTAGCGGCTGTGTACCTTCTTTTTATAGATTCCGAAGGTTTGTATTTTCATTCAAACATTTTCAAAATGTCAAGAATATTTACATTTTGTACAAACAACAGAGGATTAAACATTCCTTAAACAGTTGAAACAATACAAACATAAGTCATAAATGCAATACTTTGTAAAAAGACAAATTATAACATTCATTTGTAGTTACACTATAACTATTTAAACTGGAAAACAAACTCAATTTGGTACACCTAAACTTGTTTTGGTACTAGTCCTTACGACCGAGCGTGCATGGTTTATGGGACTAGACACATTGGGCCTTGTGACTTTGGTGAAATCGCCCTATAAGTATTGCATTTATGACTTATGTTTGTATTGTTTCAACTGTTTAAGGAATGTTTAATCCTCTGTTGTTTGTACAAAATGTAAATATTCTTGAAATTTTGAAAATGTTTGAATGAAAATACAAACCTTCGGAATCTATAAAAAGAAGGTACACAGCCGCTAAATAAAAAGCTGTTGTGAATTGAACCCGAGCCCTGGCACCCCTGTTTTTTGATATAACGTATATTGTCCAGCCAGGACCCGTAGGACAAAACCCTCTAGTGTTAAAAGTAGTCTTTTCTGGAGCTTGGCTGTGGTCCTGGTGTAGAGGGTGTTTCCGTAGTCCAGGCGGCTGGCGACGAGGGCCTGGGTGACCGCCTTCCTGGTTGCGGTGGGGATCCATCAGAAGATTTTTCGGAGCATGCGCAGGGTGTTGAAACAGGACGATGAGACGGCGTTGACTTGCTTGGTCATCGTGAGGGAAGAGTCCAGGATGAAGCCCAGGTTGCGTGCATGGTCCGTTGGCTTGGGTGCGGTGCCCAGGGCAGGTGGCCACCAGGAGTCGTCCCAGGCGGAGGGCGAGGGTCCGAGGATGAGGACGTCTGTTTTGTCAGAGTTCAGCTTCAGGTGGCTGAGCTTCATCCATTCCGCGACGTCCTTCATTCCTTCCTGGAGGCTGGCTCTGGCGGTGGCGGGGTCGTTGCTGAGGGAGAGTATCAGCTGTGTGTCGTCGGCGTAGGAGATGATGTTGAGGTTGTGTTTGCGTGCGATGGCTGCGAGGGAAACCCCCAAAACCCCCCACACCCCCCACGGCTAGGATTAATGCCTCTCACACATCTTTCCTACGCCGATGATATTGTTCTCCTCAGTCAGACGAAAATAGGACTGCAACGTCTTATGAACGAACTGGCTGAATACACCAAACAGAACCTATTGGAAATAAACAGTAAGAAAACAAAGGTCATGATAATAACCCATCGCCGTATAAAACCGTTGAACTACACAATTGATAATAAGAACCTGGAAGTAGTGGAAAGCTACAAGTACTTGGGGATACATCTTGACAGACGGTTCACATTTTCCGCGCATTTTGATGCCATCGAGAAGAAAGGAGCAGCCTTTCTTCATGCATTCATCAGTTTATCTAAGCAGCTAAAAGGCCCTTTGTTCACCCCCCTCCTAACAGTCATCAAAGCCAAGCCACGTCCAACAATAGCTTACGGCAGTGTGGTACATTGAGGAAGGAGTGCACCACTCTAAGATAAAATTCAAACAAGAGTGTATAAACGCATATTCAGCTTACCATGAGACGCTTCACCCGCCCAGGTTCGGCTCAAATTTGGTTTGCAGTGTCAAACATTGCACAAATAATATGAGACAGTCAAATTTTAGTGTAGCATCTGGTTGAACCGCGAAACAGAAATCAACCTCGCCATTTGAGAAGCCATGCAAAGCAATCCAAATTCCCTGTACGCAAAGTATCTAAACTCCTCCCTTGAAATCACGGACTTGGTGTCATTGTGGAAAAGGAAGCTACCTGTATCCTTATTCAATCAGGCTGTAAAACATGCATTTGTTGATTGATGATAAAACAACCCTGAGAAATCGCTCACTTGCATGGATGACAATACAATCTTATAAAAAGCTGGCACCTGCAGCCTATCTAAGGCTTGCCGTCCCTTCACATTTCAAACTAAAATACCTAAACCTAAGTATGGGCAAATTGCCTACAAATGCCGATCAACATGGCTGGAGGACACCAGGTCCAAAGGAGTGTAACTTATGTGGTGCTGCTGTACAAGACATTATTCACTTGATCTGCATTTGCCCTCTATTGGATAGTGAATACAAACTTGACCCTCTTGAACTCTTAATTTGTATTTTCCAAACATTGAATCAGCCCTTTCAATCATCAGGTCAATAACAACACCATGTTCACCATTTTTAAATAACGGTTGTTTTAACACTGTATAAGAAAGTCTTTGTCTATATTTTTTAAAATAATGCTGCATTTTATATTGTAATGGTTTTTATTAACTACACAATACAAGAATTTATCTTTATCATATCAAAGGGTTTTACCCATTCTAACTTAATGGGAAATGTGTTGATACATATAGGTGTAGGTATATCACCTCCTGATACAAGCTCTGATACAAGCTCAGAATAATTTGAGATGTGTCAATCCCTAAAATTAGGAGACTGGGCTCAATATGACTTCCTGCCCAGCCATCTGCATTAACATGTTACCATTTTCAGATCAAGGACATGATTATGTACACCTTTTGCCCATAATCTTGACAGACTTCTTACATAATTTTGGACACTTGATGCACTGATACCATCTTGAAAATTTGGGGACATTTGATGTACTGAAACCATCCAAAAAGGTTTCCAACATTTCTGTTAACTTATCAAATATCAACATTACTTTCTCTTTCTTTTAATGTTCATCATTGAGTGGGAAACAATTTGTAATACACATGTAATAACATGTAGAGGTGTTGATTGGCCTATTAGTTGTTTAGGGGATTCATGAAACACAGATTCCATCTGTCATGATCGATAATTCTCACGAAGATTAAATAGTTGGAGGTATTTAGAGCCACAGAGGGAAAATTGTTGATTGTCCAGTCGCATAATTGTATTTCATTACTGAATTAGAAAGTTTAGACCTATTCTTTCACAAGAAAAGCCAGCGT
This sequence comes from Lissotriton vulgaris, assembly GCF_964263255.1. Classification (NCBI taxonomy): domain Eukaryota; kingdom Metazoa; phylum Chordata; class Amphibia; order Caudata; family Salamandridae; genus Lissotriton; species Lissotriton vulgaris. The sequence goes on along the minus strand of NC_141695.1, from coordinate 983,352,429 downwards.
AGCTTAAAAGATATTTTTGAATAAGAAACATTCTCAGTTGTAGAGAAATCTCAGAATCAGATCCTTATTAGATTCCAATTTCTGGGGGGGCACACACAGGATCACACTTCCCTCTTGAATATCTGCATATTTTAAAATCAATGGTATAACCCCTGATAATAGCAGAAATCCAGTGCTTTTTGAAAGTAGATTCATTTTTTGTAGGTTATTTCTGCCTAAATTTCCCATAAATGTGCCCAGTAATAAAATCCGAATACTTAATGTGAGAGTCCATTCATTTTTAAAAAGATTACAAATTCTGCAATTTAATTTGGGTTGCTTATGCCCTCTAGATCAATAAATCAATCAATCAAAATTTGTATAGTGTGGCTGCTTCAACCGCGAATCAATCAGCTTAGTGCTTCCTACTAACCTGTTCCATCGGCACCTTGGTTTTCGGATATCCTTCGTAAAGAGAAACAGAAATGCGGCCGTATGGAACGTCATTGGTGACTGAACTATCTTAACAATGACAAACAAGCGTATAATGGTACTTATGACCTATAAAAATGTACTGATTGCGGAAAAAAGTAATTACTTTAAGGCTCAGATCGAGTCCGCCAAAAATTCTTCTAAAGAATTATTTGCGGTTATCAACCAACTCAAAATTCCCAAAGTATTGGGTAAGATGGGGAGTCAACAATTTGCTAATGACATGGCATCCACATTTAAAACTAAAGTTATGGACATTTTTAGCGCTTTTAAGGATAGTTCAGACTCACATATGGCACCCAAGGGGCAGGATTTGGATTCTGGCAAGAACAGACTACTCAATTTCTCACCAGTGTCGGTTGCAACTGTGAGACAATACATATCGGATTCTAAGGCAGGTTATCTATTGGACCCATGTCCACCTGTCTTTTTAAAAGATTTGTCAGATATGGTGAGCCCTGTTCTTTCAGAGATCTTTAACAGGATGTTTTCATCAGGCATTTTCCCCGTTTGCTAATGACATGGCATCCACATTGAAAACTAAAGTTATGGACATTTTTAGTGCTTTTAAGGATTGTTCAGACTCACATATGTCACCCAAGGGGCAGGATTTGGATTCTGGCAAGAGCAGACTACTCAATTTCTCACCAGTGTCGGTTGCAACTGTGAGCCAATACATATCGGATTCTAAGGCAGGTTATCTATTGGACCCATGTCCGCCTGTCTTTTTAAAAGATTTGTCAGATATGATGAGCCCTGTTCTTTCAGAGATCTTTAACAGGATGTTTTCATCAGGCATTTTCCCTGTTAGTTGGAAGGTGACGTCTATTCTCCCATTATTAAAAAAACCTACTTTAGATGCTATCAAAACGCTCAATTATCGTCCTATTGCTCGTCTCCCTTTACCTGCAAAGATTGTTGACAACTTTATGAACTGTGAATTGACACACTTTATCAATGACAATGGGCTGCTGGATCATTCACAGTTTGGTTTCCGCAAGGAACATAGTACCTTAACAGAGCTCAATAAGGCGACTGAAGAGATCAGAGCAGTTATGGATGGAGGAGGCACAGCTGCTTTGGTGCTCCTCGATTTATCTGCTGTGTTTAACACTGTTGATCATACTCTCCTGTTACGTCGACTTAAAATCCTTCCTGCTGGAGAGGAGATTGACAGTGTCTCTTGATGGCTTTAACTCAGATCCCTACTTGCTGCCCTGTGGAGTGCTACATGGCAGTTCATTGAGTCCCTCTTTATTTAACGTCTATGTCTCCGAACTGGCCCCTTTGATCAGGGACTTTGGTTTTATGCTAACATCATACGCGGATGATTCCCACATTGTGGTAGCAGCATACAAAAACCAGATATCTCCTGCTTTGCAGTTTCAAAATTGCATGATTGTGATCAACAATTGGATGAGTAGGCATTGCCTGAAATTGAATTCTGATAAGACGGACGTTTTGATATTCTGTAATATAAAGCCCACCTGGAGCAATCTTTAGTGGCCAGCAGAAATGGGTGCGCCGCCTACCCTAACAGTTAAGACAAAAAATGTGGGTGTGTTGATAGATAACAGACTTACGTTTGGTCAACAAACTAATGCCACTGTGTCTCCCTCACACTTTCTCATAAAGAAAATTAGGAAGGTACTACCCTACAATCCATCCCATACTCATAAAACGATGGTTGCCTCCCTAATTCAGTCAAAATTGGATTACTGCAATGGGTTTTATCTCAGTGCACAAAAGCAGTTTCTGAAGAAGCTCCAGGTAGTTCAAAATTCGGCGGCTCGTTTATTGCTGAATCTGCCTCGGTATAAATTGGTATAAATCGGTTTCAGTGGAGATTCAGAAGTTGCACTGGCTTCCAGTGAATCAAATTTAAGGCTCTTTGTTTGGCCTACAAAGCTCTGATGCAGAAGGGACCAGCTTTTCTTCAGAATCTCTTTGTGTGGTATCAGCCAGATAGACAGCTTCATTCAACAGGGGCAACACTTCTGGTGGTGCCTAGAATTCGGACTTTGCACTGGCGCGGGGGGAGCTTTCAGTACAGTACATCCAAACTGTGGAACTCTGTCCCATAAAAGATTAGGAATGCCAGCATCCTTTTGAGTTTTAGAAAATGTTAAAAAAATTGGTTGTTTCAATGATTGGCGCTTTGCAGGTTACTTGTTGTCCTCAGCGCCGAAACACCATTTTGGTATTTGTGCGCTTTATAAATAGCATTATCATGATCATTATCAAGGTGCTGTGGGGTGCTGCTGTGGGATCACGCTGCCTTTTCCAATTAGTTGAACATCCAGGTCTTGAGGTCCTTCATGAACTGTTGGACTGACGATGATGCTCTGAGGTGCAGGGGGGAGGATGATCCTGGTCTTTGCTACCTGATGGGAGAAGGAGCGGTGTCCACTGTTGGCTCTGCGCTTCTGCTGGGTAGCTGCTAGGGAGAGTGATTTGGTAAGGACTTCTCTGGTAGGTTGGTGAAACGTTACTCATTTGTTGAGGTACACCAGTCTTTTGTTGTGTAGTGCCTTGTAAGCATGAATGAACAGCTTGAACTGGCTTCTCTTTGTGAATGCTAGTCAACGGAGTATCCTGAGGTGAGGGGTGATGTGAATCTGTCTGGGGAAGTTGAGGATGAGTCTGGCTGCTGTGTTCTTGACGGTCTGGAGATTCTTCAGGAGTTGGGCGGTCATTCCTCCGTAGGGGGAGTTGCTGTAGTCAAGTATGCAAGTGACGAGAGCTTGCATGAAAGTTCATCTGGTTTTCTCAGTGCCCTTTGAAGACCTTCCTGAGCCTTCAGAGGGTGGATAAGCAAGCAAAGGAGATGGTGCTAGTTTGCTTCTTCATGGATAGCTGACTGTCATGGCTGATGCCAAAGTTGCAGACATGTTCAGTGGGTTTGGGGGGTAGGACCCAAATCAGGTGGCCACCATTCATTGTTCCAGAGGGTGTCCTTGCCGTACCTGAGAACTTCTGTCTTGTCTTTGTCGAGTTTCAGACAGTTGTTATTCATCCATATGGCCACATCCTTCATTCTTCTTTGCAACCTGTCTTTGATGGTTGTAGGGTCCTTTGTTAGGAAGAGGATGAGCTAGGTGTTGTTGGCTTAGGCCAAGAGAGTTGGGCTGAGGGAGGAGCCTTGATCATTATAGGACGAGGTACGGTGTTGAAAGCTGCTGAGAGGATGAGGAAGATGAGGGCTTCTGTTTTTCGTGGTGTAGCAACATTCTGCTGTCATCCGTGTCTATGATTAAAGCTGTCTCTGTGCTGAGATTTGCTCTGAAGCCAGCATTGGAGGGGTCCAGCAGATTGTAATTCTCCAGATGTCTGGCGAGCTGGATGTTGATAGCTTTCTCATTGACCTTGGCTGGGAAGGGGAGAAGTAAGATGGGTTAGTAGTTCCCGAGTTCTCCTTGGTGTGTAGATGGTTTCTTTAGCAATGGCTTGACGTTGACATGTTTCCATTTCTATGGGAAGTGGACTGTGGTGATCAAAGAGTTAAAGATCTTAGTGAGTATTTTGCTGATGGGTTGATTGCCGAAGTTGAAAATGTGGTGGAATAGGGATCTACTGGAGCTCTGGAGTGGGTGGATCTCATGATGAACACTGTTTCCTTCTCGGTGAGGGTGTTCCATGAGGTGAGATGTTGAAGGTGGGTTTCAGTTTGCGTGAGGAGGTTGACGTTGTCCTCGGTAGTGGGCTGAGGTACAAAGTCTTGATAGAGGGTGCTGATTTTGTTATGGAAAAGTCAGAGACGGTGTTGTAGAGGGCTTGCGAGAATGTGATGGTGTTTTTGGTTGCCGATGGGTTGGTGAACTCGTTGACTATGTTTTACAGATCCTTGCTGGTGTTGGAGGTGTCACTGACGCAGGTGGCTAGGGCTGTCTTCTCTTCTTTGTGTTTTTCAGGGGGTGGTGGTAATGGTTGACAGTATCTTTGAATAATGTATGCTCCTCAAGAATCTTACTGGCACTCCATCTTTTTTTCCTACTGGTTGCAGTTGCATTTCTGGATTTTCAGTTCTGCCATGAACTAGCTGGGGTGTAGTGTTCATTTCTTGGGGTTGGTGAGTTTCCTAGGTGTGACTTCATCAGCGCTTGCCGTAAACAAGTTCTTGTTTTCCGACCCTTGTTCTGTGTCTTCAGTGGTGATGGGTAGATGGGAGTTTAGGGTTTTGGTCCATCATTGCTCTGATATCATTGACCAGGTGTCCAATGTGTCACTGGCAGTGGAGGTGAGGGTTGTGGGGGTTGCAAGATGATGAAATGGATGCAGTTATGATTGGTATAGGTGAGCTCCTTGGTGTGGGTGTATATTACTCTTTTGCTGGTTGAGAAGATGGGGTCAAATGTGTGCCCTGCAGTGGGGTTTGTTACAAGCTGCTTGAGTCTGAAGTTAGCCATGCTCTCTAGGAGGTCAGCCATGTAGGGGTCGTTGGTATTCTCAAGGTGAAAGTTAAGTTCTCCTAAGAATGTGAACAAATTCAAGTTGATGGCAAAAGGGGCAATGAAGTTACTAATTGCATTGTAGAAGGCAGGGTGGGGTCCCAAAGGTCTGTAGGCGATTAGGCCTCTGACGGTGGTTTTGCTGTTCGATCAGAGTCAGAAGTGGAGGTGCTCCATGATGGAGCTGTAGTCGGCTGTGGGGATGAGCATTTGAGGTTCTCTTTGTAAATTATAGAAATGCTTCTACTATTTCTGCTGGATCGTTCCTGGTGCACGATCTTGTGTTCTTTGGTGGTGGCTGTGGCGATGTCGGGAGTGGATGCAGGGTTCATCCAAGTTTCTGTCATGAAAACTCTGTCTGGGGCATGGGTTGTGATCCCAGATTTCAGCGGCATCTTTTCTGAGTGAGCATGTGCTGATCAGCAGACAGTTGATCTTTCTGGATGTGTTGGCATCGGCCTTGTTTGTGGGTGGGTGTGATGAGGTGTGGCTGTTTGGAGAGGCGTGGGTGGTATCCTCTGCGATGCAGGTAAAACAGCAGTTTCTGCAGGAGAAAGGGACTTTGGTGGTCCTGGGTGAGGCATGTGTGCAATTGGTGTTGTCCTGGCTTGTGGGGTTCATGGTTCGAAGTTCGTCAAAGGTGAAGCAGAGGCAGTCTGTGGAGTTTGGGGTCCTGCCCCTGAGTGTGGTCCCGGTGTGCAGCATTATGAAAGAGTAAACCATCCCCATAAATAATTGAACTGAAATTATAGAAGTTGCAATAAAAATATTTCACAACACAAAATTAAATCTCAAGAAAATAACAATAATTACCATGTTTGATCTCACACAGATGTTCAAAGGGAAATTTAATTATTTCATAATAGTTGTATTAATTTGCAGCACTCTAGTTTTTCTGATTATGACTGATTATATGGCTTTGGGAAGGGAAAGTTCCAAGCTACTCTATCTGTCTATTTGCCATTTTTTTATTTTCACTATAGATAAATCATCATTCCATTTTTTTTATTCTGATTTATAAAGGAAATGAATCATTAAAGTATCAAGTTCTCTGCATAAAAGCTAATGTAAATATTATTTTCTATTAACTGGTAAGGAGATGTAGTATCATAGGCCATTAATTGCTACAGTGATAGTTGAATGTATGGATTAATGGTGGAGAGATGGGAACATCCTGTCTAGTTCCAAAAACTTTAATTGATAATAGTGGTTCTCATCAGTTGACCAAAACTGATGCCTTAGTGTCTTCATGGGAGGTGGAACAGATAAGCAACAGATTTTAGTTATAACCCAAAGGATGTCTAAGCTTGGCCCTATAACTACCTTTCATACTAAATCCTTGCTGTAATGGTGAACACACACAGTCATAACTCCAAACAGGCCATTTCCTGGTATGTTGCCAAAGAGGTTACCATTTTGATTGGTACAATGTGCAATCTCTGAGATCATTCCTTGATTTAAGTGTTGTTGCATCCAGTTTTGAGTAGCATAAATAAAGTTTCCCTTAACAAATATGAGAATTGTTCCTGTCACCTCTTTCATCAGATCCAGTTATAATTCACATATTGTGTTTGAAAAGTCAGCATTTTCTAGTTTTAGTCATTAATTTATTGTTGGACTTCTTGTGATCCTGAACTGTATCTGAATCCTGATTTATTTGTGTTCTTGTGACTAAGGGCCTTATTACAAGACAGGCAGTCCAAAGACCCCAGACTCATAGAGGCAGTGGTCTGACATCAGTCTGACAGCTGTATAACGGGATTGGTGGCTGTACCACCATTTGACCAATACAACCAATAGGGAACATGTGGCTTGGTGGTCAGGGGCTCAGGATATGCTGGCGATGCTGCTGCTCACCACTATGCATACTTTGAATTTCCAAATTGCTAGCCTTACATAGCAGCCAACATCGCCATGTGAAAGCTGGCAGTGGGGAAACAAAAGGGGCCCTACAAGGGCAGGTGCATGCAGGGGGGCTCATGTTATGCCCCCCTGTGTTTAAGCATCCCCCCCCCAATTTCAGCACGGCATGAAGTTTACGATGTGCTGGAACGTGATTTGGTGGTCATGACAGGGCAGTATTAAAGGCTCACTACCATTAGACCGCCATGCTGCCTCCCGCCAGACAACAATATGTATCATAATCTGGCGGACGGGAAGCGCTCTGGTTTGGAGCTGCAGGAGAACGGAAGTAGTGAACCGCCTTGCTCCCGCACCACCAAAGTCATAAAGAGGCCCTTAGGCTATTTGTTTGTGACTGTATTGTATTGTTTGTGCACTTAATCATTCGCTCTCCATTTCACTTGCACTGCATCTGCACCAGGAGCACTTACAGTCTGAACTGTTCATAAACTTATATTTGTTGCCTACAATAAAATTTACATGAATCAAAGATTTGCATTGCAACGACTGCTATCAGAGATTATGGTTTACACCTGTTGAGGCTATCTAAATTTATGAAAGTTTGAAGTAATCCAAATGGAACATTGCCCTAACTAAAAGAGCCATCAAAGATATGATGTTTTGTTAAAAAAAAAAATCCCCCTCGACTTGAAGAGACGATTGCAGACTTCTTAAATAGCCTTGAACACCTCCTAACACCCAGACAGCAAAACAGCCCCATATAAAATCTAAATTGCACCACTATAAGATAGAAGGGATTGGAGGCTGCTCACTAGCTGCACAGTTAAAACAGAGACAAACACAAATGGTGATTTCTGCTGTTAGATCTCCTGTTAGCACTCTCTTGACTCATCCTCTGCATATTGCAGAAACATTCGCCTCATTTTATGAACAACTTTAAGACACTGATAAGTCAGACAGAACAGCCCTAGAAGCGAACCTCTTAAGTACATTAAAGCTCCCTGCTCACGGATGAAGGAGAAATACCAGGAAGAAATTTCAGAAATCATCTCAGCCTTACCTACTTTCACTTTGCCACAGGAGGACAGTTATCCTGGGGAATTCTACAAAATAAATACACCTCTTATTGTTCCCATCCTTTTACATTAGTAAACGAAACAGAAACCGCAGGCTCCTCCAGCCCTCTCTTGAAAAGAGCCATCATAGCATTGATTTCCAAGAAAAGGAAAGACTGTATTTATTGCTCGAACAACAGGAAGATATCCTATTGTAATGTGGACTTTAAGATCCTGGACAAAATATTAGCACTCAGGCTCAGTAAAGCTCTCTCCTCGCTACTTCATTACTCTCAGCTTGGTTTATACCTGGCAGAATATCCAGCAACCATATGTGTAAAATATAGCATGTTCATCCAGTGTATAGAAAACATTTCTCCAAAGAGGCTTTGGCTCTCTGTGTGGATGCAGAGATATTTTGTAGACCTGAATGGGGATACCTCTTCTGCACCCTTGAGAGGATGTGGCTTGAAGAGTAATTTACTTACAACATCCAATGGCTCCATGAGGCATCATTGACATGTATCAATGGTGGTTATCAATCCCATCCCGCCCCATCCAGTTTAGGCTGGGTATAAGACAGTGCTGTCTGAATTCATCCCTGCTATGTGTTCTGGCATTAGAACTATTGTCTGTGGTTATGTGACTGTCTCTAACATTCAAAGTAAATGATACTCCTTGCAGATCAATTAAGTCTTTTCTTTAAGCAGATGGCATCCTCCTCTCATTGACTGACCCTGCTAATTCTATTCCCATTGGTCATGTTCATCATCCAGAAGTTCTTGCCATTCTCTGGTTACAAGATTAATTGGAGAAGTCTGAGACCCTGCCTTACATTATGGAGTCCCCCGCCCTGATGGAAACCTGCACCACACCCACCGACCACTACCACCCGCCCCTGAACTCCACAACTCCACTCAATGTCTGATCACTCTGTAAGCATGTCACCGAAATCTCGGACCCCATCACCTCCCACTCCTCCAATGTTATTTTCATCTCAGAGGCATTGATTAAATCTTTCTCCACCCGACATTGGGACCCCCAGTGACTACAAGATGATACACCGCACCAACAAACACAGAGGAGGTATCACCATCATTCACAAATAAACCATATTTTGCACCACTACCACTGAAGACATCACCAAACCAATCATGGAACACCTCATCTTCTAACCCCAAAACAATGGAAAGACTACCATCAGGGGCATCCTTGCCTACAAACCCCCAGGACTATGCCCTGGTACAGCAACTCAATTCCTGAATTCATTGCCTTGCTCACCAACACCTCCAAGCACTTCATCTTCCTCACGGACCTAAACTTCCACTTAAGCGATCCCAAAGATGCTAACTTCACCATCCTCCTGGAAATCATAAGAAACCTCGGTCTCATCCAAATAGTCACTGACCCCACGCACAGTGCAGGATACACAGGTGACCCAAACTTCACTGCCAGCAGTAACAGTCAAGCTTGGTCCAGTAGACCAGTTGGTATAGACCAGAACTCAGGACAATGAAACATGACTTCAAATGGCTAGAAAGAAGATGGTGCACCAGCATAGATTCCTCAGAACGAACCACCTTTAAGTCAGCCCTCAACAAATACCACCAACACCTCAAAGACTCAAAAAGAAGCACCCTGGAAGACTGCATTGATGCAAGGTCAAACAACAGCAAGGAAATCTTTAGCATTGTCAGAGAGTTATAATGCCCATCAGCCACCAAGAACATGATTCCACCTTCCCAGGAGCTTTGCAATGCCCTGGCAGACTACTTCCACAACAAGATATCACCCATCTACAGTAACTTTGAACCCCAACCTACTGATCTGTCCAACCTCCTCGTTACGGCTGATGCCACCCTCAACCACCCACTCACCACCAAATTGAAACAGCCACCACTCAGAACACCGCATCCACCATGAACTCTTTCCACTCTGAAGCACCAATGGACCTCTTCCCCCACCACTACATTTTTTTTTGGCAAGGAAATCAGCTGCACACTCAACTCCATTCTCAATGCTTCCATCACTACAGCCCTTTCCCCGATTGATGGAAACACGCAGAGGTCAGATCCCTCCTCATTAAACCCTCCGCTGACCCAAGCGAACACAAGAAATCACGCCCCATCTCTCTGCTTCCTTTTCACACCGAAGTCCTTGAGAAGGCCATCAACCGCCAACTAGCTGAACATTTGGAGAGAAACAACCTGCTGCACACCACCCAATCCTGATTTTAAGCCAATCACAGCACCGAGACCGACCTGATCAGTTCCACTGACGACATCAGAACCCTTCTGGTCTGGAGAGAAACACAGCCCTGATCCTCCTTGACCTCTCAGCAGAATTCAGCACTGTATCCCACCACACACTCTTTGAGAGACTCCTCCACATCATAATCCAGGGAGATGCCCTCAAGTGGATAACTTCCTTTCTCACAGGAAGAACCCAGATAATCCACCTACATCTATCTTGCTTAGGTCATGACTGGTCTGGGATGGAATGACTCAGAGTATGGACAAGGATGGAACAACAGGAGCCTTGGGGCAACCTCGTCAACAGCTAGAAGCAAGAAGTTATGGACTTCAAAGGGAAACAATGATACGGAGGGCTAGTATTCAGCTATGTGGAATGGAGGGAGAATTGATTTGTGAAATACTACTATGTGTGTGTGTTGCACTGGCGGCCAAATAGAAACTCCAGAGTCCCCCTCTTGTTTTTGTCTGCTCTGCCTCTGTCGTCTCAATCCACTCCTCATTAAGCTTACCTTCCTCTGTCCCTCTGACTCTAAAATGCAGACACTGTTTTACAATTTGCAGGCCTTCTAGTCTCCTGTACGAATGAAAGGTGAAATCTGAGCTCAACATATCTGCTTACCTACCGGACCAGTCCAGACAGGCACCCAAGACGGATGTACATTCTAGAGGAGAATGCATTTGAACCACCTAATTTGCAATATTCTATATTTTTTCTTTCAACAATCATATTTGAAGAACTGGGTGGATGAGTTCACTCCCAATCTCGAAGACAGAACATTAACATATCTGATAACTTGGGTCTCCAGGGAATAGGAATCTTTGCAGTGCATTTAACTGTACTGTGTCATACTAATGAATGCTGTCCTTGTGCAGTGTTTGTCTTTGTCAAACCTTTCCCCAAATCCCCTTTTTCATCCATTCATCAAGCCCCTAGCCCCCTTCCCCTGGGCTGTGTGATTTATTGAGGTTTTGTTTACTCTACACCACCAATGGATCAAACAGTCGGTGGGCTGGATGTGTTGAAAGCAACACCAACTCACTGCAGGCCCACACTGGCCATTTACCCACCTGCACATAAAAGTGATCCTTATTTTAGATTTAGAACGAAGAACATCAGTCATCAATATCATCATTCAGGACTTGTGATGCGTAACCATAAACGCCTAACATAAGCTATCAGGAATTCTTTGGTGTGTCAACATGTAGTAGTCTATTCTCAACTCTTTATAAAGCTTTGATATAAATCACTAACTCAGTGTTTTTATTTCCATTTAGTTGCATGTGATAAATAATCCTTCTGATTATTCCTACAGTCGAAGCTTACCTGGATAGAAGTTATATTTTGCTTGTGAAGTTGTGATACCTTCCCTGTTTATAATTCATCTGTATTGAGGAAGGACAACTGTGGAGTGAATTGAACTAGTTAGGTTAGTAAGTGAATAAGTAACTGCTACTGCAAGTAATCATGTATCTGTGTTGTTGTAGACAATATAGGTTGCGGCAGCACCCCCCCAATTGTCAAGATAGTTAGAGAGGTATACCTCTATAACTAAGCAGTACACTCTTACTGACGTGCAAAGTAAAAGAAAAAACAAACTACTTTAAGCATATATTTCAATAAAATATAATACGTTTCCCCTTTATTTTTTTTTACAAACAAACCCACCCTCTCCACCCACAACATATCCAGCCCTCTTTTCAAATAAAGTGACCCAACCACCAATGTCCAAAAATCTGACATGTCCAACAAATAAAAGAAAAAAACAGTCCCAACTCCTTTCCGAACCTTTCCACTCAAAAATCCCTCCACCAAAATAATAAAATAAAAGGACTTGAAGAGGGCATTATGTGTTTGGGTCAGGAGCTGGCCCATGCTCTGATCTATCCTGGGTAGGTGGCTTTCCATAACATCCAGCCACTGCCGGATGCGCCTCAGGAATGACCTGTCAGATCAGGAAGGGGCAGCAGCAGTTGTGATCAATTGTAAATAATGCTCTGTGCAAACAATTGCTTTAAATTAGTGGGTGGCACAGTAGCAGTACATTGCTGGTCTCCTAGGGCCATTGGAATTCTTTTTGATTATGATTAGGAGAATCACAAGGCCAATTTTATTTTTTACTCACACATGCCTCGCATAAAAAGCACTGTGTGGCAGAAAAGTATAGGGCAGAATAACAATAACACCAGATTGAAAGTACAGTGATTGATTTTCTTTTTTCTTCTAAAGGCTTTCCAAGTAACTAAACAGACATTTTGAGTGGAAAAATAAATTACCTCTCATTAATAAGTAGGGTATTATGAACTGTGGAGTTCAAGTTGTGTGTTGTGCCAAATTAAAGGAGCCATGCTCATTGATAGTCAGCACATCGGATATTTTGCTACTGTCTGCAGATAAGGCAGCTGTAGTTGACAATGGTCTATTTTTAATTCCTATGGCCCTGCTCTTCTCCAAATGACTATCTCATTCTTCTCTGACTCCAGAGAGGCAGATAAATAATTAATAATATACTACATCACACACTTCACGTATGAAATGCAGATATTATCCTGTGTGCCATAAGTTGATGTTGGGGAAAAGTATGCAATGCACTACAGCAAAAATAACTGACTATACAGATTGTATTTTGCACATTTGTGACAGCGTATACCATATGCCAACCTTGACATCAAGTCATGCACTTACTCCCAATTTACTCACTGGCCTCTTCCACCACCACATATTATTTCCAACAAATTAATTCTCTGGGCAGTAAGGAAAGGAAACTTGACTTACTCTTTTGCAGGGTAAGGTAGAGGGATTAGATGGGTAAAGTAGAGTAGAGCTTTTGAAATAGAATAGAAAGGTCACTACACTGATCATCGATTTGTCATCTTTGGCTTATTCAGTCACTGTACTAGTCAACGAAAGTCGAAAGGGAAAAATCTGAACAGGCGTAAAATAAATCTGTTATTGGAAACCATGAAGTATATTTTGAAATCATTTCACATGGCCATAAAGTCAAATGTGGTACATGCCAAAAATGGATTTTTCAATTTTTTGGTCGGCTGGGATTAAAGAACTTAGAAAAAATAAAGGAGTGTAGTACTAAGAGGTGACTGAGTGGGTAAAGGGAAACACACCTTGTGTGTTTTGTTTGCAACGCATTAAAAACTTTGTAATTGCCGCATTAACTGAAGCAGATGCACATTGCACAACCAACACTGCAGTCCCCCAAACAAACCGTACTGCAGTTCAATCATTGGAGGGAAAATGCCATGGGCAGGGAGGGGGTATGATGAATGATGGGTGGGATACATATGCCTTGCTTAACAAATGTAGTGAGTCAAGGGAGTAGAACGAAAATTTAAAAAATACACCCCACTTTGAACCATAGTTTTGATAACCCTGCATAAAGAGAAGTAAGCAAAGTATATGAGCAGCATGCCCATCTCCATGAAAAGAGCTGCCTCGCTTATTCATACAAGCAGTCCAAATTCATCCTTGTATTCTAATTCACCCATAGCCACCATGATTAAGCTTTATTTCTCTCATCCAGTCTTTCATCAAAATTTCCAATCCATTATCCTTCCATTTAATATCCACCATTTCTACCAACCATCCTATCCATCCATCCATCTCTTTACCCTCTCATGCACCCTTTTATCCACCCACCCTTTAACTCATATACCATTTTCCTTTCTCTTAGCCTTCAGTTGTTTCTCATTTCCATCAAGCCAACAATGCTCATCATGTGAGATTTTGGTGTGTTTCAGGTGGAAGCAACCTTAATAACTTTACGGTAACACATGGGGGTTCATAGTCGGAAGTTGATGACACCCCAGTACTAGCTAGTGGGTAATTATGTGATTTATCAGTGCCCATCCCTGCCACCACTTCTCCCCCTTTAACTTACCATACTCCTGAGCTGCACTACTTGAGCCCTTGTCACTGGTGGTCTGTGTGGCTAGACTTAAAGATTATACATAACATTTTAGATGCCAGATAATCAATAAAAAAAATACAACTACAATGCATCACTACAGTTCACTTAGCACTGCAGTATCTACCAACAAAAATATTACTCTTGGCATTTGGTTGGTTGACAATGTTAGACAAGCCAGATAGTGAAGCCAACCCAAAAAATCTTTTCATAATAGAGGGGCAGAGCTATACCATACTATGTTCATGAATCATGATAATTCAGTCATTGAAGAAAAACATATGCTGCTGGTTGGAAAATGCAACTGGACCTCATAGATTTTTTCCATCCAAGTTGCACTGTCATGGAAACTGCTGGTATACTGCATAAAAGAATTACGCAGCACACGATATTGGGGAGGGGTTAATGACCATGGCCACTCTCTTGTGCACTCAAGTTACTTTTAGAGCATGAACAGGAAAAATAAATCCTCAACAAACATACACAGTGAATATTATTTATAATACTAGCTTACTTGGGCTTGCAATCTTCACTGTAGACAGTAAAGTACAAAAAATGTGTTTTTCTTTACTCTTAATCGGACAGTACCACAAGTTGTATAGGAGAAAGGGAAAGATTACCAACAAAGCAGAAGATGAGATTAGAAACAGGGAAAAGTCAGCTACAAAAATAGTAACCCGTGTAATATTAGGGGTAAAAAGATAATTCAGGGATAACAGAAATTAAACAAAAATGTGATCCATTGTGCTTTGCACGAGTGGGTTAGTATCCTGTCCTCATAGCCACATGGAAGAAAGACAGCAGATAAGGGTGTCAGAGCAACTTTATTTCTCACCAGCAACACCAGCCTCCAGGCAGCATCTCCCATCCTGGTTCCAGCATCAACATTCCAATACCCCAATATTCTACCCTAAGCCCACAACATTTACTTATTAATTTGAAAAGTTTTATAAAGTGGGAAAAAGACCCAATAGGGTGTCAGAGCGCTGTACATGTAGGCAAAACCATAAAGGAATTTAGACACAAATAGAGTGATCATACTAAGTATAAAGAGTCAAAGCATTACATAGGTGATAGTTAGATACATGCTGTATACAACAAGCAAAAGTTAGTTTGGTGACTTCAGTTCTATAGATGCAGGAAGTTTCTTGACATGTTTTTTTAATGCGATGATTAAAGGGTTAGCTTTGATTTCTGGTGGAGGAGCAGTCCAAATTCTTAGAGCAAGACTGGAGAAGGTGCGGTTGTATGTTTTCTTCTTGAATTTTTGTGGTTTCAATAATAGAGTTCTAGAGCATCTTAGGATCTGGTTCTGACCAGATAGTCCGAGTTTTTTGCCAGGTACGTTGGAGTGTTAACAATAAAGCAATTTGTGTGTCAAGCAGGCTATCTTAAATCAGATCAGAACTTCGAGAGAGATATAATTTAGTTGAGTTAAATCTGGTGTGATGTGATTGTGTTTTACTTGACCCTGTTGTGAGTCTGGCGGCTGAGCCCAGTGTAGCCCTTAGGGGGGCCAGATTGACTTTAGGTAGCCCAGTCAGGGTCACAGTTCCATAGTCTAGGTTGGAAATAACTAGGGATTGTGCTACCAGCTAAATGTCATCAGGCGGCAGGATAGGTTTTAGTTTCTCTTGTATCTTAGGAGGTATAATTTAATATATGATTATCTGTATTTGTCAATTTTATAACTGTTTGACCCACTTCTTCCCTCTGCCCTTTTCCCACTATTCTCCTTTCCTTATTGGTGGACTCCCACATTCCATGACAGTTGGAATGTGCTGGACTCATCAGATTGTTGATAAATGCTGAGAGGGCTGCCTGGCCATCACTGAATAAATATATTTATCCAGATTACCTTCATGTGGAAGTGAACTTATTCACAACATCATCCCACATTCCATGACAGTTCGAATGCGCTGGAATCAATAGATTGTTGATAACAGCTGAGAGGGCTGCCTTCTTGTCATAGAATAAATACCTTTATGCAGATTACCTTCATGTGGAATTGAACTTCTTCAGAACATCTTTGGCGATGATTTGCTATTTGGGGACAGCATTGCGACAGCCTTCCACTGAAGTGTGGTATTTTTATCTTTTGAAAGTCCTGCTGTGGGTCACCTGAGATGTCCCCCCGCTTGGGTGACACATGGCTAATGCACTCTAATATATATTGTCTATAGAATGATTAATGCTGCCTCTTCTCCAAGTCAGTGTCTGACAGTTGTGTGACTGGTTTGGAACTGAGGGGATCAGCTGTGCACAGAAGCTGTGAAGAGGATTACCAGCTGTTGACTCAGCTTGTGACTGGTTTAGGCACTGTGAGGATCGGCAACTCACTGTAAAGTGATTTATTAGCTGTTCACACAGCCGTATTCTCCAGGGCAAGTAAGTGGGAGATAATAAATCATATCTTGTTTTAGAAGTTTGGCGAGATCTTTGAGTAAGTCTACATGAGAACTTGGCGAGCTCTCCTTGGTAGTCTACACATAGTGAGCTTCCTGCCAGTGCATTTCATTCCTGCTGGCGCCTCACTCACCAGTTGATATGCACCTTCTGAGAAGTAAAGTCAGAGGTGGTGATGGATGCAGAGGGTCTGGGAAGGTCGGCGGCCACCCCTCATTTGCGTGACTGGCTGATTCATCATCTCTCCGCTGACTGGACAGCGATATTGCTGGTCCTAGTATGTCTCACTGACTGGCTCAGCTTAATCTTCACATTGTACAAGGTCAGTGGCAGTACTTCTATAGTACATTACTTTGCTGACCGGCTCAGCTTTATTCTTACATCGTACAGCATCATACACTGTGTGATAGTTCATATAATTTGGCTGGCTGCTGTGAACTCATTGAGCGGCACAACTGTATCCACAATCCTTCTTATACCTCATATAAAAGTGAATTGTTACCTGTTTTAATTTCATATACTGTAAGCGTGTTTTCAGCTGCAGTCTTCCAGCAACTCTTTCTCTTCCCTGTGGGATGGTCATTTAGCAGAGGGGTTTCCTGCAGTGTGGTGACTTCCTGTCACAATAATAAAAAAGAGACTGTGAGGTGGATTCTTGTGTATAAGCTGACATAAAATCATGACTAGTCTGAGTTATAGTTCTTATTTAAGGTGAAATATTTAGTTTGTTCTATTTTAAGGGAATTTTAGGTAGCAGTTGTGAATTCAACTATTCTAGAGTAGAACAATAGGGTGTTGTGGCATCAACTAGTATGAATCAACTTCTGCCTTTCCTTGATGAGGTAGTTAACCCATAATACCATGGAAACAATAGGAAAACATTTTTGTTTCCTATCTAATAGCTATTGGTGGGGAGAAATGTTCTCCATTAGGGAAACTGCATATTTTGCTACATAACTTGGAGATAGACCTGCAAAAGTTCTATGAAAATCTTACTGACTCAAGAAATGATTCAGAAGGAGAGGAAAGTCAAGAGGATGTATATTCTCTAGCTCTAAATAAATTAGGGAGATACTTTGGTCATAAAATGAATGTGGTGTTAGAACTTCAGAAATTATTTTGTGGAGTTCAAGGTAAGAATGAGAAAGTCACAAACTATGTAGCAGTTCTAAAGGGCTTGGCCAATTTGTGTGAGTTTGGTACTTTGTGTGATTCTTTATTTAGGGACCAACTGGTCCGCTGTATGAACAATCCTAAAATACAAGAAAAGTTATTAACTGAAAATCCGGATTTAAATGTGGCTAATGAGACAGCAAAAAAGGAGAGCATATAGCTGAATGTATGAAAGAAATTAAACTTGCCATATATATCGGACACAGTGCAAGTAGTAAAGTATAAATATCCTGCAGATGCTAGTGTAGGAGAAGGCGGAGAGTGTAAGAAAACTAACAAGTTACACAATAGTAGAGGGACAGATGATGTCAGAAAAGAAAAACTCAAATAATTTTAGTTGTGAGAATTTTCAAAATTTAGCCAACAACCTGTGTTGCAATGCTCGGTCCGAATTGCAACAAAAAGGGTCATTGTACCAGATTATGTAAAGATCTGAGTGTGGGAAAGAGGAGTGTGAACTGTATTGGAAACAACAGTGATGATGAAAAGAAATTGGTATTCCATATAGATGAAGATAAGAAGACTACTTTGAACAGGTAGGAATATAGAGTGTTTTCAGATTCATGTTCCCCAAATACGTTGATTGATTATAGCATTTTTAGGGATAAGTTCAAGGACAAGGAGATTGAGATATGTCAACCAGACATCGAACCTGGGGGTTACAATAAAGACCCTGTTCCATTGGTAGGCAGGATAACCATAAAAATCACTTTTAAAGAGAAGTCAACTGTTGGTATAATTAAAAGAGAGTCCAAATTATTGTGTTAGGCTGACCAAAAGGACCTGGGGATTGTATTGGACCCTAACAATGTTGATCAATTTTGTTGGTTGATATATCCAGAAGGTGTTATTTTAAGACCCTACGTGAAGGGTTCCCTGAGGTATTTCTGGAAAACTTAGGACATCTAAAAAAATTCCAGCATATAATTAAAGTGAAGGACAATGCTGTTCCAGTGGTACAGGGCCAATTCCTCATCTAATGCAGGAGCCACTCAAAGATGAATTGAGTAAACTTGTAACCCAAGGCATTATAGTACTTATTGAGAACTCATTATGGTTGGCACCAATTGAGGTATCACAGAAGACAGGGAAATAGGTCTTCAAAAAGAACAATTGATGGACAGAATGTTTGTCATACATTCACCCCAGTATAGAGATCTGGGCCTAAACACCATCATGTGTTTGCTCACCATGCCGTTCCAGTTTGTACCCAGCCATTTGCAAATCAGTCTTTACCCGTTGCCCAATCGGAACAGCCCAGCTTGAACTGCAAGGCCAGGTCCTCACTGGACTGGAAACAAGCATCCTAGGACCAGTTTGGGGCTTTCAGCCCTCATCAGCCAAGATAGCTTGACTCCAGTGGCATGGAGAGCATGGGACCCACGTCTGGGCATACCAGTCCCACTCGTGGTGACAAATGCAAAAATACCAATTGATGAACAGGATGCAGATCAATATTGCACATTCACCCCAGTACATAGATAAGGGCCTTTGCATGGACTTAAGAGATTTAAATGCCAATGTATGGGTTGATAGATTTCCTTTGCCCAGGGTAAACAACATGATTAGTGTAATTGGCAAAGCAGACGTTTTCAGTGTCTATGACCTATCGTCTGCCTACCTCCAGTTTGAACTTGATCCAGATTCCAAAGCACTCCCAAAATTTATTATGCCTTTTTGTGCTTACCGGTTTTGCTGTATGCCATTTGGCCTATCGACGGCGGCTGCAGTGTTTCAGAGAGTAATGCTAAAAGTGTCGGTTGAAATCAAAAATGTTCTATGCTTCCAGGACGACATTTTAATTTTCGGGGTTTTGGATGCACACCATTATGATACGCTCAAAAAAGTCTCAGATGCTCTAAAGAGAGCAGGTTTCACAGTAAATAGGGACAAATGTCAGGTTGGAGAAGATTCAGTGGAACATTTGGGACACCCGATTTCCAAACAGGGAGTGAAACCTACATTAGACTTAGTGGGGGCAGTAAAACGAGCCCCTTTCGCAAGGAATAAGGATGAATTGAGGTCTTTCCTCAGTATTGTAGAATACATGGAAAGTTTGTCAAGAACTTTGCTGCCATAACAGCACTTTATGAAGGTTTTTATAAAAGGGCGTCACATTTGTCTGGGACAGGGCATGTCAAGAATCTTTTGACATCACTACAGAAGCTATAATTCATGCACCTTCCCTAGGAAATTTCAGCACACGGCGGAAAACTATCTTGACCATGGATGTCAGTGGACATTGGCATAGGGGCATCCTTGCCAGGAATTGTGGATGGGAAGAAAGAGTTGTTGCCTTCGCATCAAGGGCCTTCAAGAAGGTGGAACAGAATTACTCTACGGCGGAGAGAGGGGCCCTAGCTTGCTCTTGGGCCATAAATCGCTTTCAGTTTTTCCTGTGGGGTTTACTCTTTGTTGTATGTACTGATCACAAGCCCCTGATATTTATGTATGTACTGATCACAAGCCCCTGATATTTATGTATTAAATCTAAGGTAGAGACACCATTACAGCTCGCATTACCAAAAAGTTGTTAGGCTTCGAGGGATTTCATTTTCAAACTGAATTTGTGCCAGGACTAAGGAACAGTGTGGCAGATTGCTTATCTAGGCTACCCTGCATGAAAGGGATGGACAAGGATGAGTGCGAATAGAGAGAGATTGTTGGTTGGGTGGAAATTATGGGTATCTCAGTGGATGAATAGGAGTCTGGAATGGAAAAAGATGTAGCCCTCAAACAAGTTAAGAAAATAGTCATCCAGGGGTAGCCAGTCAAACCAGGATCCACTATTACGGAGCTGCAGGATTATCGGACAGTGAGGAATTTATTGTGCATTGTTAATGACAGAGTCATGAGAGGTACCAGGTTGATTCCTCTGGCTGATTTAATGGAAAGAATTTCTGTTCTTGCTTATGAAGGACATCTGGGCAGAGCATCACTAAAGCCAAAGTTCAAGGCACATTCTGGTTTCTCAGAATGGATAATGTGATAGAAAGTATTGTGAAGGATTGTTTAACGTGTGCACAATTTTATAAATACAGGTCTGTTAGAAGTTCCCCATTGTCCCCGGTACTTGTTCCTTCCAAACCCTTGAACACGTTAGGGTTGGATATTGTAGGTCCTTAAAAGAATTCACAATGGTTGGGTAAGTTCATGCTGGTAGTGGTGGACTATCACTCCTATTGGATTATGACCAAAGTGGTGAATAATATCAACACTAATATTCTTCACAGTTTTTTTAAAGGTGTGTTCACCACAAAGGGAGTTCCTATCATGTTGATAACAGACAATGGGGTTCAGTTTTCTACTGAAGAAATCCATAATTTCTTGGAGAAGTGGTCTATTTATCACTTCAAAGCAGCTTTGTATTATCCAAAAGCTAACAGGTTGTTGGAGAGGGCGAACTGCATGAATAAGGAATATTTCAAATTGGCTCAGGTCTCTGGGTATCTGGTAGATGCAGCCCTCCAAAACATTTTGCGGTCTTGTCACACCGTTTCTAATTTAATTACAAATTTCTTTCCTTTTCTGGTATTGAAGGGTTAGTTGTCAGGTACCAAACCGTTACCCAATTGATTGGGAGGGGGAGAACCTCAATGGGTGTGTAGGGAGGAAATGGATAGGTTGAGGAGACTTCATCAGCAGAATTACAAAAAAGAAATATGATAGCGGTCATGGTGTAAAAGAAGGCACATGAAAGGTGGAGGAATAGGTGCTCATCAAACTTCCAGTTCCGAGACAGAAAGGGTTCAGCAAATTATCAGGAACAGTGAATGTGGTCAAGGTGTGGAAAAATGTTGCCACATTGCATGATGGTAAAACATGGAGTATGGACAGAGCTACTTCATGTCATCCTTCATTGTCCGACCATGAGCACTAACCCTGGGCAAAGCACTACGCAACGCTTGCGTAGTTTGCAAAGTTTGAGCAACTTCCCACTATGCGAACTGCATGTAGCACAGTGCAAACATGCATAGTGTAGCGTAGCGTAGTGCAGCGGTCATTTTTTGCTTGCTCGCGGTCCTCAACAACAAGTTTGCGACCGCAAGCAAGCAAAATGACATCCTCGCGAGACTTTTTAATTGTTCGCGATCTGCAACATCAAGTTGCCGATTGCGAGCATGAAAGATAAACCTCCGGGCGAGATTATCAATGCGGGAAGGTCAGGTTTCTCATTGGGAGTGGTCGCGCATGCTCGCAACCGCTCACGATGAGAAACTACCAGTACGCTTTGAGAAAGCTGCAGCTCGAGTAAAAATCTACTCGAGAGGCAGAAAAGTACAGCTCGCACTGTGCAAGATGCTGTTTTCAATGATTGCACAGTGCCGGATGCTTGTCCGCACTGTGCAATCATTAAAAAGTACATCTTACACAGTGCGAACATTGTACTACACAGTTCACGTAGTGCTACGCATAGCTTACGTAGTGCGAAGTGCGCTTTGCGTAGCTACGCGTAGCGCTACTTCGCGAAATACTCCCACCCTTAATTAGCATCATGAAGAGTTCAGAAGGGAGACAGGTGATGGCTCCAGCAATTGGTTGGAATGGAGGAAAGTGTGGTTGTTCAAACCTCCAGGGTGGCACAATGATTAAATGATGACATAGTTGTTTAGATCAAGAAATGTATATATTTTTTATCTTCTCTTCCCTTGCTATGGGAAAATGTCTTGGTGTAGGAGGGAGATATTTTGTAGCTTTGGAGGTATAATTTAATTTACGGGTATCTGTATTTGTCATTTTTATAAAGGTTTGCCCCACTTCTTTCCACTGCCCTTTTCCCCCCTATTCTCCGTTCCTTCTTAGTGAACTTCTGAATTCCATGACTGTTGAATTATGCTGGAATCGACAGGTTCTTGATAACAGCTGAAAGGGCTGCCTGGCTGTCATGGAATAAATATCTTTATCCAGATTACCTTCGTGTGGAAGTGAACTTCTTAGTTGGTGATTGACTCCTCTGGTGGTTGCCCTAATGTGTTCTAGCATATTTAGTTGTTTATCCAAAGTCCGGCCCAAAGATTTAGTGGAGTCTACAATGCAAGGAGCGCAGTTAAGCACTGTTAGTTGTTTGAGCCAGTCTAGAATGGGGCAGAGTGATTTTGGGGAGCAATCAGGAGGAATTCGGTCTTGAGCGTTTTAAGCATCAGGTGATTGTGAGTTGGCCAGTTTTGAGTGTGTTAAGAGTTTTGATATCATCGAGTGAAGAGATTTTCAAGTATAGTTGAGTATCATTGGCGTACGTGTGATATTGTATGTTAGAGCAGTTCAGAATTTCAGTGAGGGGTTCTATTAATACATTGAAAAGTGTGGATCCTTGAGGCACTCCAAATGATACCAGTGTACTGTTAAACAGGGAATGGTTGACTTTGATTCGTATGTTTCGTTACGTAGGATTGTGGCAAACCAAGCTAAAATTGGTCTGGATAACCCCATCCTTTTTTTTTGAGCAGATAGATCAAGTTGTCATGTCTACTGTGTTGGATGCTGAGGAGATATTAAGAAGTATTAGTAAGTAGGGTTTGTTCTGATCTTGACAATATGTGTTAAGGCGGTTTCAGCACTATGACCAGATCTAAAACTCCCTATTGGAATTGGTCCAGGAGTTGAAATTATTCTATATGGTGACAGAGTTGTGTGAGAACGCATTTTTCTAGAAATTTCGTTAAAGTCATGCTATTGGAAATGGGGCGGACATTGTTCAGATCAGCTAGGATTGCATTAGGTTTCTTAGGGATCTTGGTAACTTGACCTCTTTTGCGGCAGTCAGGAATCAAGCCCTGCATATGTGATTCATAGACCATCGTAGACCAGAGAGGGAGCACAGAATATCTAAGTTCTTTGAAACACTTGGCAAGGAGAGGATCATTGAAATGAATTGATGGTTTAAGTGAAGTTATTGTCTTGAATAGTTCAGTACCATCTGGTAGTGTGAAGGAGTTCAACAACACATTGTTTTTTGTAGTATAGCCTTTACAGCGTCAGAGAGGTGAACGTATCATGGGTACCAATGGAGAAGTAGGGGGCTGGGTCTGAGTGAAGATGTGAGGTTCTTGTCATCCTCAACTGCTTGAGGTTTGTTGTGGAAGTTTATCCTTGATCTCTCTACTACCTGTCATGTGTTCGAATTAGGCTTGGTATGAATTAGTGCATTTCTTGCATGTACACAATCCTTTTTCTTAAAGTTGCCTTCTCTTTGCCACATCAGTGGTGATACGGAACATCCTCTTCGGTTGAGTAGGTATATAATATGTTTTGGCTGTCGGTAAACTCAAACTTGAAAGTATATTGTTCCCACTGTGTTAGCTGAACTCTGTGATACATTTCTTACAAAACATGGCAAAGAATATTTCTGAGAACTGCAGACATGCAGTCACTCAAAAATTACTTCAGCATCACCTCAAACTTGATGGTAGGGATGTTACCTTTGTGGCAGAGGTACATAAAGCATTTAAAGCAGAGGTATTTTACTCATCGGTCAAATCCCCCACTGTAGATGATGATACATAGCTATTTCACGAATATGAATTAGGAGAAACACTGGATGAATACACTACTTATAAGGAGGTAGAAATGTCTCTAACTTATCAAGAACATACCAATTGGTTTAAAGGCACCCTTCCCTATGTAGACAAAATGTGTGACTGGGCCTGCTCAGCAATGAAGGGACAACATGGCCATTCGTAGCCGGTTACACATCGCATCCAAATGTTGATCGTCTAATTTCAGGCCAGATACTAGGATTATACAATAATCTAGTAACAATATGCAGAAGTCTCACACAATTAGTGATGAAAACACTACTCACTCCTGCACGGACTGTTCATGCAGTGGCACCACAATTAGCTACACCAGGCACTAGCCCTCAAACATTAAGGGGCCGATTAGGATGGCGGACGGAAATGGGTACTGTCCGCCATGGTGGGGGAAATTTTACTCCCGGCTGCGCCGCGGAGATACCGAGTTTGGGATTAGGATATTCATGTGACGAAACTCCGACCGCGGCGGACGGTTCACAACCAACACCGTCCGCGGTGGACGGAACACAACCAAGTCCGTCCGCGGCGGACGGAGTTCAATGAACAACCACTGCCGCGGACGGAAATGACCGCGGAAAATAAAACATGTACCGCCATACCAGAGAATACTCCGTGGCCGCAATTAGGATAAATCCGCCCGTACCACGGAACGCACAGCCATCCACGTCCGCGGCGGAAACAATGCTACGAGAACCACAGCATCACCGCGGAAGGCCAACACGCACAACATCCCTAGCGCCGAACAAATGTCAGAAACTGCACCGCAAGTCCTAAGCAAACATACGAACATTGACAAGGCCCCCCCCCCCCAACACCAATCACAAGCCACCATGATATGTCCCAATCATCCAATAATGCACACACGTCAACACGCCCACCTACCACCTGACTCGCAACAACCATTGAGACACGACTACAAAATGACACCCACACACAACCACAATCCTTTGCACCACAGCATTGCTGCCAGCAAGAGGGCAAATCGAGAAACTGCTAACTCACATAAAATCACATAGAAGACACCCACCCACCACCCTACCACACCCACCACACAAACACCCACCACACAAATCCGACACATCACACACCACACACCTGCACCTCCCAACTCACTCAACTCACACACTGAGCACCACACACCATGGCACCCAAAAAACCCCGAAATTCTCAGAGACAGAGTTGAGGGTAATGGTAGATGAAATAATCCGTGTCGAGCCCCACATCTTCGGGGCCCAAGTCCAGCAGACGAGCGTGGCGCAAAAGAACCACATGTGGGACAGGATCGTCACTCGGGTGAATGCGTCGGGGACTGTGCCGAGGACGAAGCATGACATTCAGAGGCGGTGGCATGACCTGAAGACCAGGATCAAGGGCATCCGAGCGAAAAACGTCGCTAGAGCCAATCATACTGGCGGTGGCACACCCCCGGAGCCATTACCCTACAACGATTGGGAGGAGAAGGTGCTGGGGATACTACACCGAGAGAGCCTAGACGGACTTGACGAAGGAGAAGAGACTGGTGAGTACAAACCAAGCACCACGATCAGCACGACATGGTCAGGCTCACACAACTGAGAAGAAACATCCCCTACGCCCCAAACCATGCACGTTCGACACCAACTCACTAACATGTCCATGGCTCCCAACAGGCCCCCATGTTCACGGGGAGGGTGGTGGTGGTGGTGGAGGGTGGGGTGTGTGAGAGGCCCAAACTACAACTCCCAACAGGCCCCCATGTTCACAGGGAGGGTGGTGGTGGTGGTGGAGGGTGGGGTGTGTGAGAGGCCCGAACTACAACTCCCAACTGGCCCCCATGTTCACGGGGAGGGTGGTGGTGGTGGTGGAGGGTGGGGTGTGTGAGAGGCCCGAACTACAACTCCCAACTGGCCCCCATGTTCACGGGGAGGGTGGTGGTGGTGGTGGAGGGTGGGGTGTGTGAGAGGCCCGAACTACAACTCCCAACTGGCCCCCATGTTCACGGGGAGGGTGGTGGTGGTGGTGGTGGAGGGTGGGGTGTGTGAGAGGCCCAAACTACAACTCCCAACTGGCCCCCATGTTCACGGGGAGGGTGGTGGTGGTGGTGGAGGGTGGGGTGTGTGAGAGGCCCAAACTACAACTCCCAACAGGCCCCCATGTTCACGGGGAGGGTGGTGGTGGTGGTGGAGGGTGGGGTGTGTGAGAGGCCCGAACTACAACTCCCAACTGGCCCCCATGTTCACGGGGAGGGTGGTGGTGGTGGTGGTGGAGGGTGGGGTGTGTGAGAGGCCCAAACTACAACTCCCAACAGGCCCCCATGTTCACGGGGAGGGTGGTGGTGGTGGTGGAGGGTGGGGTGTGTGCGACATGAAACAGAAATGGCTACAAATCCATATAACCATGTAATGTCCAAATTACTGACCAGCTCGATCTTGTCCCTCAGGTGATCGTCAACTGACTGCGGAAACCAGTACCCGGCCGCCAGCCTCGCCTCTCACATCTACAGGACTCTCTGGTGACGAGGACACAGTCAGCTCCGGGGCGGAGGATGGAGCGGGACCAAGCACGCAGCCAGGGCCATCTGGCTCACAGGGACTCCCGGGACCGACCAACGTCGTATGTGTGACTCCAGCGGCACCTGTCTCTGTGATCTGCACAGTCCCCACCACCACCAGTACCACCAGTACCACCAGTACCACCAGTACCACCACTACCACCAGCACCACGACTCCTGCCGCTGCCACCCAGCATAACCCACCGCGCAACGCTGGTCCAACGGCCCCACACACAAGCAGGGTGAGTGGGCCACAAACACAGGCAACGGGACAACATCCAATCAGGCGAGCCACACACCGCCGTGCAGAGGAGGAACAGCTACCCCAGCCAGTGGCACAGTCCCTACAAGCTCTTGCCAGGTGCCAGGCGTCATACGACCGGTCCCAGGCAAACGCTGATCGTGCACACCAGGACTCAGTGGACAACACCAACACCCAGCGCCAAATCGCTGGCATCCTTGGCCAGATGTTGCTGATCATGGGGCAGCAGGCAACGATGTGGAGTGAATGGGTTGACCGGAACAACCCCCCCCCCTCCACCAAGTGTGGTAGCGCCACCGTCACCTCCGCCTCCCCCGCCACCTCCGCCTCCGCCTCCACCGCCGCCACCACCACCTGAGCCCCTGGCGACGGATGTGGCCCATCAACAACCTGCCCTCCCAGCTGACTCTGTTCCAGGTCAGAGACGGAGGGGCCGTCCGAGTAAGAAAGAGGCTGAGAGCAGTGTTGGAGCGCCAGGCACACGCTCCAAGAGGGGACGACCATGACAATGTCACTGCCTGTGCCAGACATTCACCCAGCTAAGTAGCCTGTCCCACAGACAATCATTCCCACTGGTCTGCTGGACTACCCTGACACCCCCCAATGTGGCGTCAGCACGGACATTTCATCAGCCAATACCTTCAACTCCAACTCCCTCCACCCCACTGACTTGTAAATATTCACCTGCACAGAAGCACAACCTGTAAATAAATAGCATTAACTCACACAATGATGTTTTGCCTCCATGTTTATTCACATGATTGCCATCAGATACAGACGTAAACAGGTACAGGGATCATAGTCGTACATGATCATGGCGCAGCGGGAGTGACCTAGAGAAAACCAGAGACAGCAAACACACGTCAGTAAAGAGATTCACACACATCACAACACAATGCACAGCTACATTACACAAACGACAACCATCACACAAGCATGGGATGAGAGCACACACATCATGGACACTTCCATGTCCAAAGACATGAAGACACACATGTGCAACCATCACAAACAACACCCAGCTGATTAACCCCATATCCACACAACACCAGCAAACATACATGAGGCATTGTCAACCGCCACTAGAGGTAGATACTCACATTCAAGGGAAGTAGCGATCTATGAGCTGGCGCCTCTGGTCCACACCTTCCTCCTCACCACTATCCTCATCAGTCGACATGGGTGGGATGGGAGGCCGAGGCACTCCTTCGTCTTCAGGGTCCAACAGCAGTTCAATGCCATTGCGTACTGCCAGGTTGTGGAGCATGCAGCAGGCTATCACGATCTTGCATACTTTTCCAGGTGAGTAAGGCAGGGCCCCTCCGGTCTTATCGAGGCACCGAAACCTAGACTTGAGCAGTCCAAAGGTACGTTCGATGACTCTCCGTGTCCTTCCATGTGCCTCATTGTACCGCATGTCACCCGCCGTCCTCGGATTACGTAGGGGACTGAGGAGCCAGGGCCGGTTTGGGTAAGCCGAGTCGCCTATGTAGGGGGATGACAGAGACAAACATCAGAAAAATATATGGTGGGTACCCCATGCAACACAGAGATCACAAGAGTACCCACTGCACACTCACCAACAAGCCACGCTTGACCGGGTCGCAGATTTGCCATGAGTCGTGGGACATTGCTGCTCCGCATGATGTGGGCGTCATGTGCGGATCCAGGAAATCTGGCACACACATGGGAGATGATGTTGTTCGCCAGGCACACCACCTGCACGTTCAGCGAATGAAAGTGTTTGCGATTCCTGAACACTTGTTCGCGTGCCCGTGATGGAATGAGTGCGATGTGTGTGCCATCAATTGAGCCCACAACGTGAGGCATGTGGCCCAGTGCATAGAAAGCAGCTTTGACAGCTGGCAACTCTTCCGGCCGTGGAAAATGGATGTACTCATCCTTGTAGAGCATCATAGCTGTTAACACATCCCGAAGAACCGTGCAGAACATGGCCTGTGACATCCCCCCGGCAACTGCAACAGTGAACTGAAAAGTGCCAGTAGCGAAGAAATGTAGTACCGCCAGGACCTTTGCAGTGGGTGTAATCGACCCAGGATACGTTCTACGTGGCTGCAGATGAGGAGACAATAGTGCCACAAGCTCCAGCAACCGACGTCGATCCAGCCGGAATTTCCGAATCACCTCCTCGTCTACCATATCCTCCAGCACAGTGTATGGCCGATGCACATTTGGAGCCCTCCTGTGTGGGACAGAGATGTAACTTTGGTCAACTTACAAACGACGCATACGTGTAGAACTCCATCACATGTGTACCTTACTGACAAAACTTCAGTCTTCACCCTAATGTTTCGTAGACACATCACAGACACTCATGCTACTGCATGCACACAAACGATAAGTGTACACACGCCATGTCATCAAGCACAAATGCCACCACCAATAATGATGTGCATACGGAAATGACATGCATGGTGACACAACGTACAAAACACATACACGGAATGCATGTGTACCACCACCACTGTAGTCACCTCGACACAACAAGAAACTGACAACAGATGCATTAATTGGCCACACAGCCGTGATGTACTGTGTAGTTGTGAAGATGTAACAACGTCTGTAGGGTCACATCCGACGTCAACAAGTACAAATGCACATCTGTTGCCCATTATGTGCCGACCGATTGCCATTGTATGGACACACATGCTATATTGTATGACATATGACCTTTCCCAATCACGCTCACATCCCTCATGACACAACTGCACACAACACATCACGGTGCAGCGTCTGACAAGATCACATAATTGGCGCTGCCATGGCGGTGCTCAACTTCCGCTACTTCCCAAAGGCCATATGCGGCCAGCGTCCCTCTCCCCATTGGCTGCATGTGCATGGACCGTCACGGGCAGACATCGGCGACCGCACGTGCAAGCCTCAGGCACGGATGCTTCAGTTGCAACAATGTACTATCACTGGCGCCTCCATGGCGGTGCACGTACTCAGCGGGGGAGGTGCAGGCCTATACACCCTGTAGATGTAGTCAATGGACATGCCATTTCATGACCCCCCTTACAGTCACCTTGCATCATCCACCGTACACCGGCCGGAGCGGCCGGGCCTAGGACGACCGCCGTGCCCGGCCATGATCAACCGCCGTGCCCGGCCATGAACAACCGCCGTGCCCGGCCATGAACAACCGCCGTGCCCGGCCATGAACAACCGCCGTGCCCGGCCATGATCAACCGCCGTGCCCGGCCATGAACAACCGCCGTGCCCGGCCATGAACAACCGCCGTGCCCGGCCATGATCAACCGCCGTGCCCGGCCATGATCAACCGCCGTGCCCGGCCATGATCAACCGCCGTGCCCGGCCATGATCAACCGCCGTGCCCGGCCATGAACAACCGCCGTGCCCGGCCATGAACAACCGCCGTGCCCGGCCATGATCAACCGCCGTGCCCGGCCATGAACAACCTCCGTGCCCGGCCATGATCAACCGCCGTGCCCGGCCATGAACAACCGCCGTGCCCGGCCATGATCAACCGCCGTGCCCGGCCATGATCAACCGCCGTGCCCGGCCATGAACAACCGCCGTGCCCGGCCATGGCGGTTGTGTTCATGGCCGGGCACGGCGGTCGTCCTAGGCCCGGCCGCTCCGGCCGGTGTACGGTGGATGATGCAAGGTGACTGTAAGGGGGGTCATGAAATGGCATGTCCATTGACTACATCTACAGGGTGTATAGGCCTGCACCTCCCCCGCTGAGTACGTGCACCGCCATGGAGGCGCCAGTGATAGTACATTGTTGCAACTGAAGCATCCGCGCCTGAGGCTTGCACGTGCGGTCGCCGATGTCTGCCCGTGACGGTCCATGCACATGCAGCCAATGGGGAGAGGCACGCTGGCCGCATATGGCCAATCGCAAGTAGCGGAAGCTGTGCACCGCAACTATGGGCCAGTCATTGGCCCATTTCACGATCACGCTTCCAGGGCTGACCAATTGCTGGCGACGTATGCCACTGACACGTGCTGAGGGCCCTATATATGTGTGTTGGCCAAAACGACGCTTCCTACCCTGGGGACCAGTGCTGCCTGTGACCATCACCTCGACCTGCTGCTGCTGCTGAGCTGACCACCGACTGCTGCCTGTGACCATCACCTCGACCTGCTGCTGCTGCTGAGCTGACCACCGACTGCTGCCTGTGACCATCACCTCGACCTGCTGCTGCTGCTGAGCTGACCACCGACTGCTGCCTGTGACCATCACCTCGACCTGCTGCTGCTGCTGAGCTGACCACCGACTGCTGCTCTAGTGCCATACTCCGTGATCTTGCCATGTCGAGAGGCAATGAGATCCGGTCTCGACCCTTCACCGCCGCGGAGCTTGATGTCCTCGTGGACGGTGTACTCCGCAACTATGGACGCCTCTACGGCGCACCAGGACGGGTGGTAAGTGCAGTGTGGGACATGTTGGTGTGCATGAGGGGGCAAAATGATCTTGCCAATTTCTATCTTAGCTGTGTAGTGTGGGCTACACATATGTTCCCGATTGTGCATGGCTGCTGACAGTTACGTCTTGCCCCTATGTGTGTCACAGGCCACCTGTCCACTGACTTTAACCCTTTTGTCTTTCATCATGGTAGGTCAAGCTGCACCTTCGCAAGGACCTGTGGAGGAGCATAGCACGGGAAGTACGGGCATTGGGGGTGTGCAACAGACGACATACACACTGCCACAAACGCTGGGACGACATTTCCAGGCTGAGCAAGAATGTAGCTGAAGTAACACTGGGCCTGATTCCAAGGACGCCCCGTCTGGCCCGACGCTCCATGACCCCTCTCATGCACCGTATAATTGCAGTGACGCATCCTGAACTGGCCGAACGTCTGAGTGCCGATCAACAGCAAACTAGCGGTGAGCATACTGTCTGTGTAGGAAACCTGTGAGTGCTATGCATGTATTGGTGCCCAGACACACTATTGAGTTCCGTGTTGCGTACGTATGCCTGTGCTGCCATTTTGGTCCCATTGGGTGGTACTCATTTGACAGCCAGGTCCGCCATGTTGACACGCCACTTGCTTAGTACTTGAGTGTTAATGCACATCCCCTAGTGGTCCATGGCCCCATGCCAGGAAATGTGAGGATGACTGGTAGGGGTGG
This sequence comes from Lissotriton vulgaris, assembly GCF_964263255.1. Classification (NCBI taxonomy): domain Eukaryota; kingdom Metazoa; phylum Chordata; class Amphibia; order Caudata; family Salamandridae; genus Lissotriton; species Lissotriton vulgaris. Next base: position 983,320,389 of record NC_141695.1, on the reverse strand, counting down.
GCCATGTTCAGGATGTGGGCTCCTAAACCTTTGTCTGCTATGTAATTTGGCTATCCTGTTCCTTCTGTACGTCAGTCTGCCCATGACTCACACATCTTTTCTGTGCATTTCAGCTTTGACAGAGGACACTCTGCCACAGACGGTGGAGAGTAGCCGAGGAAATGAGTCCGGCTCAGACTTCGCACACACGCAGACTGACACGGAGGAGGCCAGCGCCGGAGAGGGGGACAGGACCGTCCCTGAGGACTCGCATGTGGAGACACCATCGTCCTCCTCGTCGGACACTCTTGGTGAGCCTGCACTGTTGTCACAGACTGGGAGTGGGCACTCATCACCTTCTGTCGGAAGACAGCACACAGGGCCCACACTTCCACCAACTGCACCATGTACTGTTCGTGGCCGGAGGAGTAGGGGGAGCAGAGTGGCGTTCGGTGCAGGCACCGCTGCCCCTGCCACGGTGAGCCAAAATGCACTGTGTGCTGAGGCAGTTGATCTGCTGCGACAGCTGTGTGTGGGGCAGACCAATATGACAAATGCTTTCCAGGACCATGATAGGAAGTTGGGGCAGGTGGTGGCATTCATGGAAGGGATGCATGGCGATCTTTCAGGTCTACACAGGACAGTGCAGTCATTGGCAAGCAGTGTGTCGTCTGCAATAGTTCAGTCGAATGAACAGGGTGCTACTTCTGTTTCCCCATCTACACCGCTGGATGTCTCAGGGGGTAGTGATTATTGTGAGCAAGACTCAAATAAAGGTTATTGCACTAGAAGCAGCGTCAGACAGCACGTCAGGGCACGCAGGGCACAGACCACATCCCCTAGATCACCTACATCTGTTCACGTAGACGACGTCAGATGCACTGGAGTACACACACAGGATCCACAAGTGTTGTTGGAGGACATGCCTTCAGGAGCTACACAGGCATTCAACACAAAAGGTACTCCCAAGGCATGGGATACTCACATGTCCATGGACTGTTCCTTGGACAAGGCCAGTCAGAAGACTAAGGCACCTACTAAGAGCAGGGAGACTCCCAAGAGCAGGCCCACAGCGGTCGATAGGGACACTCCCAAGGACAGTGAGAAGACTAAGGCACCTACTAAGAGCAGGGAGACTCCCAAGAGCAGGCCCACAGCGGTCGATAGGGACACTCCCAAGGACAGTGAGAAGACTAAGGCACCTACTAAGAGCAGGGAGACTCCCAAGAGCAGGCCCACAGCGGTCGATAGGAACACTCCCAAGGACAGTGAGAAGAGTAAGGCACCTACTAAGAGCAAGGAGACTCCCAAGAGCAGGCCCACAGCGGTCGATAGGGACACTCCCAAGGACAGTGAGAAGAGTAAGGCACCTACTAAGAGCAGGGAGACTCCCAAGAGCAGGCCCACAGCGGTCGATAGGAACACTCCCAAGGACAGTGAGAAGAGTAAGGCACCTACTAAGAGCAGGGAGACTCCCAAGAGCAGGCCCACAGCGGTCGATAGGAACACTCCCAAGGACAGTGAGAAGACTAAGGCACCTACTAAGAGCAGGGAGACTCCCAAGAGCAGGCCCACAGCAGAGGTAAGGGACACTCCCAAGGGCATGGACACACACAGAGAGCAGGTGTCTACTGGAGACAGGTGCACCACAGACGACAAGTCTGCTGGCAGGAACAGGGCGGCGAGCAGGGCACAGGCTACATCCAGAGACAACACTCCACCTAAGGATAAGGCACCTCCTACGGACAAGGCATCTAGCATGGACAATGGCGCAATCAAGGACAGGCATACTTCACCCCTGGCTGCACTGAGGCTGATGTTTACTACTGGACGCCAAACTAATGTCTCCGCGGCGGAGTCCCCCCATACCTCCACTCCCATCCAGGCCAGTCAGAAGCAGAGGTGGGTGTCCCCTGTTGTAGCATCCCCCATTACACATCATTCCGAGTCCAGGCGGCAGGCACAGAGCAAACGACAAGCAGGCTCCAGCACGTCCCCAGAAACCAGATCCCCGGCAGCAGTTGCTCCACCTATGCTGGGTGGTGATTCTTTGGAGTCCCCGCCACTTGGCAGTCCAGTCCTGTCCAGGGTGCACTCACACCTCCATAAGAAACGCAGACACACACCATTGACACCTGCCAACCCCGATTTGGCTCTAGATGACCTATCACCAGCTCCCAGGCCCACCCTGCCTCCTGGCCCATACAGCCCTGTGGCTCATCATTTCAGTTGTCCCAGTGGCGCTGGTGCAGTTCACTCTCATGTATCAGATGGTGGCACAGTGTCAGTTGTGCCCTCTCCTGTTGCACGTCCTGGCAGTGTATCTGGGTCTATGGCTCACGTGTCAGTTCGGAGATCTGTGGCTGTGTTGCACACTCCTGTTTCTGGTGCTGCCAGTGTGTCTGGGTCAGTGGCTCACGTGTCAGTGACTACATCTGTGGCTGTGTCTCACACTCCTGTTGCTGGTGCTGCCAGTGTGTCTGGGTCCGTGGCCCATGTGTGTGTGACTCGGGCTGTGACTGTGTCTCACACTCCTGTTGCTGGTGCTGCCAGTGTGTCTGGGTCCGTGGCCCATGTGTGTGTGACTCGGGCTGTGACTGTGTCTCACACTCCTGTTGCTGGTGCTGCCAGTGTGTCCGAGGCAGGTAGTTCACGCAGTCCCCCTGAGTCTGTGATGTGAGGTGCTGTACACTTCACTGAAATGTTACTTCACATGGTGTGTCCATTGGGAACTGCGTGGCACTCTTGTGGTTCCTGTGACGGGTTGGTAGGGACACGTAGTTGTGCAGCCTCTGATGTACCTGCTGTGTACTGCACTGTGCCCTGTTGATGCTCTGATACTGCATACTGCCCTCTCGTTACCTGCTATGATGTACCTGCTGTGTACTGCACTGTGCCCTGTTGATGCTCTGATACTGCATACTGCCCTCTCGTTACCTGCTATGATGTACCTGCTGTGTACTGCACTGTGCCCTGTTGATGCTCTGATACTGCATACTGCCCTCTCGTTACCTGCTATGATGTACCTGCTGTGTACTGCACTGTGCCCTGTTGATGCTCTGATACTGCATACTGCCCTCTCGTTACCTGCTATGATGTACCTGCTGTGTACTGCACTGTGCCCTGTTGATGCTCTGATACTGCATACTGCCCTCTCGTTACCTGCTATGATGTACCTGCTGTGTACTGCACTGTGCCCTGTTGATGCTCTGATACTGCATACTGCCCTCTCGTTACCTGCTATGATGTACCTGCTGTGTACTGCACTGTGCCCTGTTGATGCTCTGATACTGCATACTGCCCCTCTCATGTGCTGCCTCTGATGGACCTGTTCTGTGCAATGGACTGTTGATTCTCTGTGCCCCTCTTATGTGCTGCCTCTGATGGACCTGTTCTGTGCAATGGACTGCTCATGCACTTGGCCCCTCTCATGTGCTGCCTCTGATGGACCTGTTCTGTGCAATGGACTGTTGATTCTCTGTGCCCCTCTCATGTGCTGCCTCTGATGGACCTGTTCTGTGCAATGGACTGTTCGTGCACTTGGCCCCTCTCATGTGCTGCCTCTGATGGACCTGTTCTGTGCAATGGACTGTTGATTCTCTGTGCCCCTCTCATGTGCTGCCTCTGATGGACCTGTTCTGTGCAATGGACTGTTCGTGCACTTGGCCCCTCTCATGTGCTGCCTCTGATGGACCTGTTCTGTGCAATGGACTGTTGATTCTCTGTGCCCCTCTCATGTGCTGCCTCTGATGGACCTGTTCTGTGCAATGGACTGTTCGTGCACTTGGCCCCTCTCATGTGCTGCCTCTGATGGACCTGTTCTGTGCAATGGACTGTTGATGCTCTGATACTGCATACTGCCCTCTCGTTACCTGCCTCTATTGTACCTGCTCTGTACTGCACAATGCCCTGTTGATGCTCTGATACTGCATACTGCCCTCTCGTTACCTGCTATGATGTACCTGCTCTGTAATGCACTGTGCCCTGTTGATGCTCTGATACTGCATACTGCCCTCTCGTTACCTGCTATGATGTGCCTGCTCTGGTGCCCACTTTGCCCATGCTCACGCATACACTGTGCTTAAACCCCTATTTAGTGAAATAAAGGTGGTCTATCAAATCTCGTGGTTTTTCGTTGTCATTCCTGCTTGCGTACTACAAATGTGTATTCGTATTTGCTTCTCATCAGTGGTTACGGTGACATGACACTCCCCCTCCCTACGTCACGTCCCTTGCTGGTATTCACCTCCAGACAGCCAATGGTTTGTGCCTTACCTGCGTCGTCCATAGTAGGCCATGACTAGGACGTGGTGGATCGCGAAGAGCATCGGGAAAGCGTGTAGCGCAGGGTCCATGGTGGTGGTCAGCTTGCGGTGGGTATCTCGGCTATGTCACCTGTGTTCGCTGTGGGGATTCCGACGTGTTCAGACAGGTTGTTTTTCCGCTGCGGTTTTATGTGTGTTTTCCGCCATCTTGATTGGGGGGACGGCCTTAGTCGTCAGTACGTACGGCGGTGCGTCCGGATCTGTTACGTCCGCCGCGTGGTCGTGTGTAGTTGGCCGGCGGAGCGTGCTTTTCCGTCGCGGACGGTAATTTGACAAGTTTTCCTATCCTGATATGGCGGACGGAGTATCCGCGGCAGGCGGACACGGAAAAGGCTTTTTCCACCTACTCACGGGCCGCGGTGGCTCTTCCGTCCGCCATCCTAATCGACCCCTAAATGTGGTGATTGGGAAAATTCCCACCAAAAGGGAGGAAATTCCATTTTGGATCGCATAAAAAAAACAGCTTGAATCAGAACACAGGATATTGACAATTTGTTAGTCTTTTGTGCAGTATATTTCAGTACACATGGTACCACTTATTTGGTGGTTTTACCTGAGGTATTAAAACAGGTAGAGAATGAGAACAGGGAAGCACCTGTTCTGGATTTGGGGATTAGGGGCCCGATGTAGGTAGGGCTTTACCGATCGGTATCGGCCGAAAATACCGATTTTTGGCCCTTACCGATCGGTAAACAGCCATCGAGATGTAGGGAACCAAAAACAGAACGAATCGGATAGAAAACCGATTCGGAATGTGTACCGAATGTGAAAGAATCCGATACGTACATACCGAAAATCGGATATGTAACGAATCGGAGAAACACCGATTCGGTTACAAAGACCGAATCGGTCCATGTACCGAATCGTTAGTGACACCGAATCGGAAAATCACCGATTCGGTCCTACTACCGATTCGTTAGTGACACCGATTCGGAAAATCACCGATTCGGTCCTACTACCGATTCGTTAGTGACACCGATTCGGAAAATCACCGATTCGGTCCTACTACCGATTCGTTAGTGACACCGATTCGGAAAATCACCGATTCGGTCCTACTACCGATTCGTTAGTGACACCGATTCGGAAAATCACCGATTCGGTCCATGTACCGAATCGGAAAAAATACCGATTCGGACATGATCCGAATCGGAAAACATGCCGATTCGTATGAATCTCCGATCGGGAAATTCCCCGATTCCGACAGTTGGGGAGATGTAGGGAGGCACAGAAACACCGAATTCGGCTCAAAATCGGTAGAATTCACTCGGTATTTACCATGGATTGCAATCAGGTGGTAACCAACTCCAACCCATATAAACAGTCCCAAAATGCATTGCAACTTGCAGGATGGCAGCTTTCTATGTCATTGCGAGGCGGCTACGGCTACAGCAGGAAGGACAGAGGGAATGGCTAAGAAATGAACAGGTCTACAGACAGAGGATAACCCTGTTCATGCTCACTGAGGCTGAGATCCTACAGAGATACAGGCTGGACTCTGACACCATACTTGAGCTCATCAGGGACCTTAAGCCATACTTGGACCACCACACCCCAAGGGCACACGCCATCCCTGCGCACGTCCAGGTGCTATGCAGCCTACACCTGGTAGCGTCTGGCAGCTATCAAAGTGGAGTAGCAGCAGCAGGAGGGGTGAGCCAGAGCAGCCTGTCAAGGTTCTTCCACATATTCCTTGACGCCATGATAGACAGGATGGACCAATACATCTCATTCCCTGCAACCCACGCAGAACTGCTACAAACCAAAGCGGACTTCTACCAGATGGCACACTTTCCCCAAGTCATCGGTTGCATAGATGGCACGCATATTCCGATTTGCCCACCAGCGGACACCGAATACATATACCGCACCCGGGCATCCCTCCTGCGCGCAACCTCATGCTCCTCCTGCCTGGCAGAGGAGTGGGTGATGGCAGTGGTCAGCCTGCCAAACCCTGCTGCCACCTCCTTGTTGCTCTCCACAACAGCCTGGAAACCCTTCACCAACTCCCCCATCTGCAGGTTGTGCTGCAGGAGCTGGCGTTGGCAGGCCATGGTGGATTTGGCCTGTTGGCGCTGGATTTTTACCATCTGGCCCTCCAGGCCCAGGAACACACTGCCCTCCCGTGCTGGTGCAGCAGTGGTGGTGGTGGTGGCACGGCGTCTGGCACTGCTGCCTCCGGCCTGCTGAGTGGGCTGGGGTGCCACTGGTGGTGGTGTGGTGCTGGCCGGTCCCGGAGCCCCTGCTCCCACGACAGGTTGGACGGGTGGCAAGGCCACGGTTGTGGCAGGAGCTGTTGTCGGCGGAATGGTCTGCCTTGTAGGGGAGTTGTATGGTGAAAATTGCAAGGGGGGTGAGCTGGGCAGTACTGGGGAGTGCACTGCCTGGAAATCAATCACCAGGACTCCCTCCATTCCAAGCCCTGGGGTGTCTCCTTCCTCATCCTCATCCTCCTCCTCCTGGCCAGGCTGGCTGGTGCTCGGCCCTGCCACTGCAGTATTTGATGTCGAAGCTCCCTCTGCTGCCACAGTGGTGCTGCCTGATGGTGCCCCTAGGTACAAAGAAGCATTTGTAAACTGAGTGCCGATGTATTACAGTCAGTACAATTATGGCATTCCACATGTCCTTGCATCTCCTTACACCGTGTCACACTGTTTCCTGTCTTGTGATTCTGCACTGACATATTTGGCTAACTTCTGCTGACTACATGTACCATGATGCTTGTCTCTTGTATGTTGGTGACAGTACAGTGCTGGTGTTTGCCTATGCATTGTGTCTAATGGGGAGGTGTCTGGTAGGGTGTGTCATGATGCGCATGCTTCTTACCTGTAGCTGTGGCCATCGCAGTGCTGTCCAGGGTCCCGATCCCTACGATGCTCTCCCTCTCGATGGTGCTGGAGACAATTTCCTCCAGCTCGGTGAGGGGTGGCGCCGGGTTCTTGCCTCCTCCGGTGTGTCCAGCCTGCCTTTGGAGGTCGGCCAGCTTCCTCTTCGTGAGGCTGCGGAGGTCGTAAAACCTTTTCTTAAGTTCCTCAATGGACCTGGGGGTGACTCCAGCAGCATTGACCTTCTGGGCGATGTCGGCCCACAATCTCCTCTTGGTGCTGTCTGGCACGTTGAGGGACAGCTTGCCAAAGAGCTGGCGGTGCACCCTCACCACCTCCTCAACCAGCACCTGAAGTTCTGTGGTGGTGAATTTGGGCTTCCTCTTTTGGGAGGACTTCTGGCTTCCTGCCTGATCTTCCATTTTCTGCTGTTCAGTCTGCAACCTCCTTCTCCCACTGCTGCTAACTGTGTGTTGGGCTCAGGCAGGCTTTCCAGAAACTTCTAGAAACTTCTTAATTGTCTGCACCTGCCAGGGTTGCCACTCCCTGTTTGGGTGGGGGAGGGGGAGCCACCTCATTGGCTGAATCGCCTATTGCCGAGTCGGCTTTTACCGATTCGGTAAAATCCGATTCGGTAAAATCCGATTCGGTATTATCCGAATCGGTAAAAGCCGAATCGGTTCATGCAATGCATTCCTATGGGCTTTTTCGCCATGGGTCTATGATTGCCGATTCGGTTTTTACCGAATCGGCTTTTACCGAATCGGTATTCGCCGAATCGGAAATATCCGAATCGGTGGTAGCCGATTCGGTGTTTTCCGATTCGTTGTTGGCCGATTCGGTAATTTCCGATTCGGACCGAGCTGAATCGGAACGTACCGAATCTCATTACCGATGCCGACCGAATCGGTTTTCATTCGTTTTTTTTTTCCTACATCTCGTTTTCCGATTTCAGAATACCGATTCGGCCCGCCTCGGTATTTTGAAATCGGAAAATCGCGTTTACCTACATCGGGCCCTAAATGTATGGGGAATTTTGCCACGGTATCCGTCATATTGTTGAGAACCATTAAAGGTGAAGCGGCCGCGTTAGCTATACGCCAACACCTGAGAGATATGCCTCCTGCCCAACAGGAGTGCGAATTGCCTATAATTATCTAAGAGACCTATGCTAGGCTAGGTAGAGATAATTTTGGAGCCAGACCAGGGAAACCGTAGGTAAAAAGTAATTCCGAAAAGGATAACTCAAAGCAAGCACTTGACTCCAGAAGGAAGAAATGGGACAGATAGAAAAATAAAGAAAAAACGAAATCACAGGTTGGGTCTCCTACACAAGAATCTACCAAAAAACCATACAACTTACATAACTGTGATAATGTTAAACCTCCTGACAAGTATTAGGACAGTGATACACGTTCCTCTTGGTCCTTTCAGGATATATCTGACAGATGAGTGGAAAGAGGAGGAGCGTCAGAGCACAGATTGGAAGTGCACGTGAAACAAAGAAAGGACCCTCAATGCTCTTCTGAATGCATAATTAAACAGGAACATAAACCTAAAATATCAAAATCTCAACTTAAAAATAAGAAAGTAACCAGACTAAAAGTCAGGCCTGCCCCAGATTTTGAGGACTTCTGAACAGGTAGTGGGCATTGACAATGTTAGAAAGCATTTCAGAATTCATAATAGTTCACCAGAACCTGATTGATTGTCTGGTGGGAGTAGTGCTGAGTGAGTATAACACAGTGGAAACACCTGATACTAGGTTAAGCATCCCACATCGGTTATACGGTTGGAAGGGGGCGCTCCCAGGTTTATTAATGTCCTCTTTTGGGACAAACTCACTCATAGTACATTTTCTGGATTCCCATGGGTATAGCCAAAGCAATCAGTCGAAGCATGAGCAGTTTTAAATGAGCTGTGACTCTTTAATGGGACACTACATTCCGATAAGGGTCTGGTGTTTAGCTCTCGGGCTCACAAAGGGGCCATAGAAAGTTTGGGTGTGACAGTGTTTTTCTCATTGCCTACCATCCTGAGGGAAACGCGGTTGAGGAGAGAAAAAACCAGGATGTTAACAGCATGGGTAATAAGTTCTGGTTGCAGTTAGGTTCATCACCTTGATGGGGTTCAACGAACTTTTAATAACACGCCAAAAAAGTCCCAGGGTGGGTGCATTCCTTTTGAGATCCAGTTTGGGATTAAGATGTGGGTCTGCAGACCTCAATAATGCCAGCACAGTGGAGTTGGAAACACCATTTGAAATCAATGAATGTTTGGCTGTTTTTGCAGGAATTGAAAGACTTCCTGGATGAACAAAGCAACATCCAAGGAAAACGCACCACCACTGGAGAAGTGAGGGTTGTTCGAGCAAGAACAGCCGGGATCCCCAAATTCGGGGATCTGAATTGTGATAAAATTGCGGACATGGGCCTGGGCCTGTCCTGACTGTTGAATGTACACAAACTGTTCTTCTCCCGCCCTTTGCAAGACGCCAATACAAAAAGTTTGTCTCTATTGATCTGATCAGACCACAATCTGTGGCCGATTCTCAGAAGGCCACTTGGAATCCTGGGTAGCTACTAATCTCCTCTTGCCATTTAGGAAGTTCAGTTTAGGAAGCTTTAATTAAAAATGAAGCCGTCTCTCTTCAAAGTGAGCGATACAAAAGGGGATGATGAACGGAGCGTTTGAGCAAATCAAACTCTCACCCCCAGTCAACTGATCTGGGTTTAATCCATCACCTTTCTTTAGCTCACTCTGCCACCCCAGTTCAGCCATGGCCATATGCAAATCAGTCTGACCCTGTGCCTCATGGGACCAGTCCAGCCCGAACTGCCAAGCCATGTCTTCCCTGGACCGGACTGCAGGTTCACTACATGCTTTGTGAAGTTCATGGACAGGATGGCTGCAAGGTCGGTTTCATTGATGGATTTCCCCAAGCTCAGTGCATTATTCCTCTGTGATAATTGGAATGCAAAGGTTTTATAGAGATTTTAATGGTTTAAATTAACTATGAACTAAAGAGATTTATACATGTATATATGAAATTGCTGACAAAATTTCGGAATATGAATAAATCCGGGGGCTCATTTGTTCGGGGACTACATGTGAGATGAGCCGCAGAAAAATTGTTTAGCCTATTGATGTTATGTTTATCAGCTATGTAGTAACTAAAAAATATCACCTCATTTACCACTCCCACATTTGACATCCATATGCTGTGAGGGAAATCATGGTTATTCTTTAACCCTCGGTGTAGTACTAGGCTATGCTCGCGGAGCGTGCGTACTTTGCACTACGCGAATTGCACGTAGCACAGTGCAAAAAAGTGCAGCCTAACAGGATTTTTTTGCTTGCGCGGGGTCCTCAACGTCAAGTTAGTGACCGAAAGTGAGCAAAATCAATATCCTGGCGAGACTTTTTTCTCGTTCGCGATCAGCAACATGAAGTTGTCGATCGTGAGTGTGGAAAATAAACCTCATGCAGGATTCTCAACATGGGGAGGTCAGGTTTCAGATTGGTGGCTTATGTTCGGGATGGCTCGCGATGAGAAAAAACCAGTCCACGTTGAGAAAGCTGCCGCTCAAGTACAAATCTCCTCAAGTGACAGAAAACGATTGCTTGCACTGTGCAAGATGCATTTGCAATGATTGCACAATGCGTACAAGCATCCGGCACTGTGCAATCAGTGCAAGCAGCTTTTTCCCTACCACACTACGTAGTTCCCTTAGCTACGTGTAGCCTGCGTAGTGCAAAGTGCACTTCACATAGCTATGCGTAGCGCTACAACGCAAACTACGCCCAGGGTTAGTCTTCCACCTGAGTCGGCAAGGTAATGTAACTTACTGCAGGGGAGCTTACCCTACACCCCACCTATGAATATATGCATTTCTGCTCTTCCGTCTCTAAATGATGCTTACTCAAATGATGTTTTTCTTCTGTTTAGCCATGATCTCCTGTAATTCCCTAAATACGTATTCTGGCTTACATTATGTGGGAAAGTGTCTCTTTCTGCATGGTCACTCACATCTTTTGTGGACCGATGCTGTAGGCTTTTTTACTCTAAGCACTGGGACCCTGCTAGTGGAGAATTGTGGCTCACTGGTTAGAGGAGACAGACATGGAAGCAGAGTTCAGCCCGGGACCAGGGTTCAATTCCCGGCTTGGCGGGGTCTTGAGTCCTAAAATGTCCATGGACTTGACAATTCTCGCTCCGGTGCCTACTCGATTCACGCGTTCACACTCTGCGACTCTGGGCAATAGCTTGCTTAATCTCCACAACGGCCCCTCGCGGCGGGATGCCTGGCTTTCACCTTGCGGATACCCTGCTGGGGTTATTTCACAGGGGAATACCAGGACGGGTTCCCTAAGCAAGCACTTAGAAACTGGTTGGTGATTTGTGCTATATAAATTCCTGCACATTTACATAATCAGGCTCCAGTGCATAGGATCTGACCCTGAAAACATCTCAAATTGGTTAACACCTAATTGTCATATTTAATTTTACTAAAAGTCTATAGTATATGGTGTTTATAGCACATGAAGAGTTAAATGTCAGCACTGGACTAGAGCACTTCTGCACCACCCATTACTGTGATCAGGCAAATGTGACTCCAGGCCTGCAACTGTAACCAGGCAGGTCGATGTGAAGCCCACATCTCAACCTGTCAAAATAAACCCATTTGATGAGAGAAAACCTTCCCAATAAAATATATTATTAAGTTAACCCTATGTAGGCCTTGTAGCCCACAAGGCACGGTGCATGGTATTTAAAAGTAGGACATGTATACATTAAAAGTTAACATGTCCTTACAGCTCTCACAAGATATTTTTACAGTTGGAAGGCTGGCTGCTTCATTGAATCTTAATTCTCCAACCTTGAGCTAGGCACCCACCAGAATCATAATTCAGGACCATTTATCTCAGTTAATAAAAGCCCTACTAGGTGGTGAATGCAGATTTATAATCAATATTATGGAAGGGACTTTTGAAGCTTACCTTTTCCTAGGTTGAAGCTCCTAGAGGCTAATTTGAAAAAACCTTCAACTCTTACCCAGATGGTTAATAGTCCTAATATGAAAACTGCTCTCAGAGCAGAGAGAAAGTACTTGGTGTTGGGAGGTGTATTTTTCTACTGGCAGAAAGACCAGTGTGCCAGTGACCAGTACCTTAATGTACATCCCATGTCACAAGTTGATGTCAAATGGCATCTGCACAGACCCTTCTTTTGTCTTACCAGTCAGGCAGACACCAAATCCAGACCCATAACCTGCACCTAAAAATAAATTAACTACTCAATTTTCATAAGTGGCCAAGGAGTAGAGGATATCCCTTTCCACCTGCTTGACGGAAAGGAACTTTGGGGCCCCCCAACAGCCCAGGCACTTTCTCTTGGGGGGGACCTGTGGTGTCCCCCTACGTTTTCGTGTACAAAGTCAATGCTTGTGACCACAGAATATTTAAGACAATCAATAACAAGACCTAAAAGCAAAATGTAGTTAAAGTACAACAAATAGTCAAATCAATTAATAATATCACATTTGCAGTTGTTTCCGGGTAATCTGTAAGGTTATTTACAACATTTGTAATTGCATCTGTCACGTTGAGGAAGAAGTATTGAACATTGCATTTAGTGTCAGAATGTGTTTGTGTCATGTAGAATTTGGAAATTAGGCAGATCAGTTGATCCAGTAATCTCTGTCATGTCTGTTGCATCATTATAGTTCAATAAAAAAAATCAGAAACGTGCCTACCTTTCATGATGACTTGGCAATGGCAAATCTCTACAGAGTGGTTTGGCAGCTAACATTATGATGCAAATATTATATAACCACCACCTTTCTATGTAGCCCCAAATATTTAATCTTATAGTTGCTCTGAGTGATATAAACAATCACAGTTTAACTATCGTGTCACTAGGCGGTGACTCAATTAAACCGTGATAAAATACTTTGATGAAGTACATTTTAAAAAAGAGAGTTAATAAGCCGATGTCCTTTAATTTAAAGTAGAAGTCCATCAACAGAAGTATGACTGAACCAAAATAAATCTAGTCTGAGTTTTAAAGAAATACGCCTGTTGTACTAAGGCAACTAAATCATTAAAACAATCCCTACATAAACTAGAAACTGAAAAAAAGAGAAATATGCTTCAGAAATATGATGTCCCATTACCTCTGCTGTACAATATCATTACAAATGATAATTTATTTGAACATTATGATTATGATTATGAAATCAAAACAATTTAAGTATGGAGCTTGGTACCTAAACTGAGTTCGATTAACTACCAATAAGAGAAGTTGCGACGCTACCATAAAACAAGTTTTCTCCTGTGACATCACAATGCACAATAAACCTAATCAAAGAAGAAAGAACACCAAAAGCATAGGAACCAGATGGACTCCCCATACACTTTTAACATGGAATGCTGAACTTTGGTGCAGTTATCATGCTTCATATTTCTCACTGGTCACTAACTCTTGGTGTGGGAGACTAACCATATGTATTTATAAGAAGTGGTCTCGCTTACAGTTCACAAAGTACAGAAATATTCAATTTTTAAATGGTATCATCAAATAATTTGTCCTAATCCTAGAAAACATACGGCGCTAGATGACAAACCATACACTATTACCATATGAACAAGGAAGTTTCCAGAAAATCCATTCCAGTCTAGATAGTATCACTCAAATCCAAATTATATATGAAAAAATGTCAGCCAATATATGCTGACTTCTTTGATTTGACTACAGCTTTTGACAAGGTAAAAAGGAACATTCCATGGAGTAAACTGACAGCTAAAAAGATTCCCAAAAATTTACTAAGGGTTAATTTTTATTTTGGTAGACAGGGTACAGTGCCACAAACATGATGGAGAGCCCTGTTTACCAATCTGACGGCCCACCAGCTCTTTTTTGAGTGGGGTGGACATCATGTTTCGGACAGCGGTGCCACCATTCGCTCCACTATCAGAAATCCTACACTGACAGACAAACAGATTTGAGGACATCAGTGGAGGTGCATCTAACCATGTGCCCTATTTAGAGCGGACAGTCTAATATGTTTTCAATATGGAACCTCAAAGGAAACCCTTGCCTATTGAACTGGAAAAATACAAAAATTGCACCAACATTCGGAGAGAAAAGCCCAAGACTATCAGGTATTTCTTTTTTGTTTTTCGAAAACAATTTCCCAATTTGGGAGTTTGTTTGTGGAAAGCAAAAACATATGATGTGCAGCCGCCTAAAAAATGGTGGCCTGTCATCAAATTTTCAGTGCCATCAAAAGAATGATGGATTTAACCCAGATATCTTGACTGGGGGTGAATGTTTTGATTTGTTCTGCATTCCGTCCTTAAATTGTGTGTCTTTTGCTTTCTCGCCCTAAGTGCGCCAGGTATGCCCAGATGTGGATCCTGGGCTCACTGTGCCACTGGAATCAAGCTATCCTGGCTGAAGAGGGGTGAAACCCCCAAACCGGTCCTAGGATGCTTGTTTCCTGTCCAGGGAGGACCTGGCTGGGCAGTTCAGGCTTGACTGATCCCATTAGGCACAGGTCAAGACTGATTTACATATTTATTTATTTATGCATTTTTATAAAGCGCAGACTTACCCAAAGGTGTCAGAGCACTGTACAATAGAACCAGTTATGTTACATGAGAGAAATGTTACACAATAGAACGTTCAAAAATAGCAGGACACAGAATCAAACACAACAGGCAAGAGGAACACAGTATCAAACACAGCAAGCAAGGAAAGAACTACCTAGCGGGGTCTGAGAATTAAGGAATTAGTTCTGAAAGTGTCTTTGGAATAAAAGAGATTTCTCACCGCATTACCTGGGAATGATTGACCCATTATTTGTTCCCTTTTGAAGGAGGGGGACTCAAGCAGAAACTTTTCCGCATTCCGAAAAGGTCTCAAGCCTCCAGCCAATCTCAGTTTATTCACCAGATAGTGAGGGGAGGAAGAGTGCTAGGCTTTGTGGGTGATGCAAGCCGTTTTGTACATAGCTCTAGCCTCGATGGGAAGACATCAGAGAGAAGACAGGATTGGAGTGATGTGGTCACTTCAATTGGACCCTGAAATGAAGCAAGCTGCTGAATGGAGGATGGATTTGAAGGGGGAGAGGTGAGATTTGGGAAGGCCAGTCAGAAGAGAATTACAATAATCCATTCTAGAGAGAACTAGCTATTGGATCAAGGTTATTAGGTCTTTCTCTGGGGAGAACCGACGAATCCCCCACAGAAGGCGCAGCTGATAACGTGCGTTCTTGGCAATGGAATTGATGTGTGAAATTAGGTTGAGTCTTCTGTCAAATATGACACCTAGGGATTTAGCGCAGTCGACCATAATGGGTTTACTGTTGAGTAAATTCAGCTGATCTATCCAGGATTGAACAGGAGGCGGGGAGGGAGAGGTAGATAGGAGGAGGAATTCAGCTTTGGGGGGATCAAGAATGAGTTGGTGAACTAACATCCAGTTGTGAATAGAGTTGAGAGTAGAGTTGAGGAGTGAGTTGAGGAGTGTGAGGAAGAAACCTTGAGGTAGATTTGGGTGTCATCCGCATGGAGATGGTAGAGGATCCCAGATTTGCTTTGGAGGTTCCCTAATGGCTCCAGATAGAGATTAAACAGCGTGGGTGCAAGGACAGAACCTTGAGGGACGCCTTGATGATCCACGGGTGGAGACGAGAGACTGTTCGCAATCTTGATCATTTGAGATCTGTCCGAGAGGAATGAGGCAAACCATTTAAGCACTGTGCCCAACATACTCTGTTGAAGAGTGTTAAGGAGGGTGTTGTGATTAACAGTATCAAAGGCTGCAGAGAGGTCAAGAAGAATAGGAAGGCACGATTCCCCCGAATCGAGTATATGCAGTGCATCATTGATCACTTGCAGCAGGTCTGTTTCAGTGCTTTAATTTTGAAGAAAGCCAGACTGGAACACACCAAGGAGATTACTGTCCATAATGAGTTGGGAAAGTTGTTTTGCAACACATTTTTCTGTGATCTCTCAAAGAAAAGGGAGATTGGTGATGGGGCGCAAGTTATTGAGGTCGTTCGCATCTGCAGAGGGTTTTTTTTTTAGAAAGGGGTAACCTGTCCTGTTTTGAGGACAGCTGGGAGGGATCCTTGACTGAATAAGAGAGAGTATTGGTATAGAAATCAATAGCGATGACACTAGCTGTGGGGTCAGAAGAATTGTTGGAGGGTTTGGTTTTGAGGATGGATTTGAGGAGGTCATCTTCCAAGATGGCGGCAAAGTTATGCCAAATGACTAAGGATTTTTGCTCCTCAATGGAGGTGGAGTGAGTGACCTGATCCACCAGTGATTTGACATTTTCATCAAAGAATAAAGCAAATTCAGTTGCTTTCTTTGAAGCATCCTCGGGTTTGATGGTTTGGGGAGAACAATTTGCGTTTTTGATGAGGTTGAAAAGTTTTTGAGGTCTGTTTTTAGCTGAGTCGAGGGGGGATCTGAAATGTGATGCGTTGTCATGGAAGATGTGCTTGTGGTATTTGGATCTTGTTGACCATAAAAGAGAGAAATTGGAGGTGGATGGAGATTGTCTCCAATGTTTTTCCAAGATTCTAAGGTTTTTCCTTTCGTCATAGAGAGCTTAATTGAACCAAGGTGCTGAGGGTGTAATTTTTTTCATTGGCTTTGGAGTGGAGCGACATTGTCGATTTCAACTGCACGGATTGAGAGGCAGTGGGGGGTGAGATTGTTGACATCCATGTTAGGGTCTAGACTAGGGAGATAACGCATAGCAGAATCACACAGGGTCCCAGATTTGTTCTGCATTCCATTCATCAATTGTGTGTCTTTTGCTTTCTCGCCCTAAGTGCTCAAGGTATGCTCAGATGTGAGTCTTGTGCTCTCCAAGCCACTGGAATCAAGCTATCCTAGCTGATGAGGGCCAAAAGCCCGAAACCAGACTTAGGATGCTTGTTTCCAGTCCAGGGAGGATCTGGTTTGGCAGTTCCGACTGGACTGTTCCCATGGGGCACAGGGTAAAGACTGATTTGCATATGGCTAGGTTCAAGCTGGAATGGTATGGTGAGCAAAAAAACAATGGATTTAGTCCCAGATCTCTGTACTGGGGTGAATGTATGACATTGTTCTGCATTCTGTCCATCAACTGATGTTTTTGCATTTGTCACCCCGAGTGGGACGGGTATGCTCAGACGTGAGTCCCATCCTCTCCATGCCACTGGAATCAAGCTATTCTGGCTGATGAGGGCTGAAAGTCTGAAACCGGTCCTAGAATGCTTGTTTCAAGTCCAGGGAGGACCTGGCTTGGCAGTTCGGTCTGGACTGTTTCCATGGGGCACAGGGTCAAGACTGATCTGCATATGGCTAGGCTCAAACTGGAATGGCATGAACAATGGATTTAGGCCAGATCCCTGAACTTGGGTGATTGTATGACATTGTTCTGCATTCTGTCGATCAACTGTTGTTTTTGCATCTGTGTAAGCATGACTTTCACTCTGCTTAAAGTATCAAACTGTATTAGTGAAATATTTAATGATGGCCATAGCAGTGCCTCCCTGACATGGCACATAGCCTAACAACATAATAGAATGCAATTGTGATTGCCTTCGTTGTAATATGGACAAATCTTGTTCTAGTATATCTACAGCAGATGATACAATGTTGTCTAGTGAATATATCCTGGATATTAATGTTTTTAACCCATTATCGACCATAGCTAGAGCTTTCTCTAGATTAATATGATCTATTTCTCGTAATCTTTCTGCAGCCTCCTGTTGTGAAATCTTCCGAATCTCATTGTAGACAGCATAGTAGAAACGTTTGTGACATGGTTACCTAGGACCCAATAAAAAAAATCCTGTAGGTCCACATCCCCTGTAAGCAAGGATAAGTGTTGTTTCACCAGTGTGAGTGTTTTGGAAGGTTTTAGCCGATCGAAGCATAACTTCCCAACACTATATGATGACACTAGCCCTGGGTGTTGTCTCTGTACATAACATGGATCTGGCCTATTGATACTAAATCATTTAGTTTTACCCAAGAATCTTTCTTGACAGTTATTGGTGTCTACAGGCCAAATCAACCATTTTTTCCAATCTGGGTCTGATCTATTGTATTGCATGATGTCATCTATTGTAAGTTCTTCTTGTGATGTTATGTTACCCTCAGTGTATGATGGTGCTGGCACCCGAGGTGCATTCAAATCTTTGTTCCTGGCTAATCCAAGACAAGTTGTTTGTTGCACGGTTTCATTCAAAAACATTATTTGTTGAGGAATAAGGCATGCTCTAAATAGTGCCTCTGTTCCTTGGGCCTGCCAGTGTCTAGTACCCCAGACAGATTTTAGATTCATGCTATCTTTCCATAAGTCAAACCCATGTTCATACAACTGGATTATAAAGGAAGCAGAGTAAATCTGATTAGTGTTTTTCAATTTTTTGTGCTGATATTGGTGCAACCTGTTAATGATATGAGGCTGGGTCTCACGTGTTAAGCCCTGAAAAATATGGAAATGTTTTTGCAAATGTCTTCAAACTGCTTTTCAGTAAGCATGGGCGGAAATAGCGAATTTGAGATACTCGAATTTGCACGAATTTGCGCGAATTCGTAATCGCGATTTGCAAAAATCCGCCACATTCCGCAAGTTTTGGAATTTTTTTTTTGCAAGTTAACGACATTTTTTTACCAGTTCAGGAACGAGAACTTGCGCATGCGGTTGCAACGGTTGCAAACATGTTGTTTCCACTTAACCAGCCTGCTCGCGATGCCTTTTTCCTATTTCGGGTCGGAATGACGCGTTCACAATTTCCTGTTTCGGGTCGCAATGACTAGTTCGCGTTCGCAATTTCCTGTTTTGGGTTACAATGACGTGTTCGCGATTGCCGCGTCGCTCGGCCAGCTACCAAAATCTTGCAGCGCAGGCGAACAGGAAGGAAAACTCATCACCGAACGCAGAATCATGGTAAGTCAATGCCACGCACGCAAGAGCTGTATTTTTGAAGCGCAAACAAGAAAAAAAAATCTGCATACTCACGAATTGCAGATTTTTGGGCAATTTCGCGCGATTTGTGGATCGCGAAATTGCCAAAAATTAACAAATTCTGCAAGTGGAACGAATTTTCCGCCCATACTTACTTTTCAGCAGTGTCGGGCAATGTTACCATTGGTAATATGTGAAAACATTCCTAGGGTATGCAGATTTATGCAGAAAGAAATGACCATAATGTTGATAGCAATACATTTGATCAAAGTCTGATGTGTCTTCTAACATTTCATTATTAAAAAAGGCAGCAGATTTTTCTAAATCAGATAGCATATAATTTACAGTTTCATCATCCCAATCATCAAGAAAATGTACTGGAGGTAATGATATCACTCAATGATATTTTAAACACATGTGGTGTTTTTAATAAGCATGGGCGAAATTTGCGAATTTGCATTCCGCAAATTCGCGGATTTCCGAGAAATCGCAAAAAAAATCCGCGAATTTGTGAATTTTCCCGCGAAAATGCGGATTTCTTTGCAATTTGCCCTGGAGTACTTTCTACTGGCTAATCCAGTAAGTGCTCCCTCATTGGGTAAATGTATAGTGCTTTTACTACACTGCAGCTGCGTAAAGGGCCAGAAGATGTGTCTCCAGTGACCATGTTTGCCTGTAACACAGGCACAGGCACACATGGTCACTGGAGACACATCTTCTGGCCCTTTACGCAGCTACAGTGTAGTAAAAGCACTATGGGGCAGATTTACAAGCCGATTTACAAGCCGCTTGCACCTCTTTTGCGCTGCAGTTGCGTCACTTTTGTGATGCAGCGGCTGCACAAAAGATGCGCCATGGTGCTGGGTATTAACAACGTAACGCATCTGAGAGATGCGTCACGTTATAAAGCCCTGCGCCATCAGGAGGCGTTCCGGTGCAGGGGAGGGCGTTCCTGTGCAGGAACACTCCTAAAAGTTGCTGAGTGAAATCTACAAGATTTCACTCAGTCACTTTTAGGCCAATGCTGCTTGAAGAAGGCGCAAGGCTTGACGCAGCATTGGGGAGATAGGGCCCCCCAGAGCATTGCTGGAGATGCGTCACGCTTCCGACGCAGCTCAAGCAATGTGCTGCTTTTACGGCACAGATGCGTGACACATCTGAGCCATTTTTGCTACATGGTGCGCCGCATTGTAAATGCGGCACACCATGGGTGGCCTAGCTGCGGCACACAATAACTGGCGCATCCCTGGCCCTAAAAATTTAGCCAACTAGGGAGCACTTACTGATTAGACAGTAGAAAGTACTCCAGTTGAGTAGAGGTATTGCACAAAAAGGTGACAAACATGCAGGGCGGGATTCATTCTGCCCCCTGTTAGACTCGTTTTTTGTGCCCTTCTGCCCTCTGTTAGACTCGTTTTTCCCTTGTTTTTCTGCCCTTCTGCCCTCTGTTAGACTCGTTTTTCCCTTGTATTTCTGCTCTTCTGCCCCCTGTTAGACTCGTTTTTTGTGCCCTTCTGCCCTCTGTTAGACTCGTTTTGTGCCCTTCTGCCCTCTGTTATTCCCTTGTTTTTGTGCCCTTCTGCTCTCTGTTAGACTCGTTTTCCCTTGTTTTTCTGCCCGACTGTCCTCTGTTAGGCTAGTTTTTTGTGCCCTTCTGCCCTCTGTTAGACTCGTTTTTCCCTTGTTTTTCTGCCCTTATGCCCTTTGTTAGACTGCTTTTTGTGCCTTTCTTCCCTCTGCATCACCACATCATCACTCAGCGCTACCCCAGCATCACTTAGCACCACCACATTATCACTCAGCACCACCACAGCACCACTCAGCACCACCACAGCATCACTCAGCACCACCACATGATCACTCAGCACCACCATAGCACTACTCAGCACCACCACAGCACCACTCAGCGCCACAACAGCATCACTCAGCACCTCCACAGCATCACTCAGCACCACCACAGCATTACTCAGCACTACCACAGCACCAATCAGCCCCCCCACAGCACCACTCAGCGCCACCACAGCATCACTCAGCACCAACACAGCATCACTCAGCACCACCACAATATCACTCAGCAGCACCACTCAGCACCACCACAGCATCACTCAGCACCACCACAGCATCACTCTGCACCACTGCAGCACCACTCAGCACCACCCCAGCATCACTCAGCACCATCCCAGTATCACTCAGCACCACCACAACACCACTCAGCATCACCACAGCACCACTCAGCACCACCACAGCACCACTCAGCGCTACCCCAGCATCAATCTGCGCAACCATTCAACAACAACTGGTTCAAATATGTTCTCTCAATGTTTCAAGCTTTATTACAAATTTCACAAAAAGATGTTACTATTTCACTTATGTTCTTGGATTTTAGTCACAATAAAATACACTGAACATAATCTTCACAAAAGTTATTTACAAAAGTTTAGGCTATTGCCATTATAAATTAAAATCACTTTTATTTAAGTTTTTTATTATTTAAAAAAATTAAAAGCCATTGTAATTTGTAATATCAATACATCTAAGTCACGTAAATACAAAACATGTTGCATTACAAATTCTATAGGTGTCACATTTGCGAAAGTTATAACTATTGGCATTGTAAATAACAAAGCTATTAATTTAGCTATTTTCAAAACAAATTACAAGAGCAATAGCTCAAACGTTCCTAATGCGAGACCTATTGCATTGCAAATGCTTGTTTTTATATCTGTCAGTCCTTCCTGTTGAGGTTTAATTTTTGTGACAGGCGCCTCATTGCCTACTTGTAACTATTCTCTGACCCTGCTTCAAGGGTCAGAGCAGGGTCAGAGAATAGTTGCAAGTAGGCATTGAGGCGCCAGGAAGCACTTACAGGCTTACAGCAGCAGGTGCCCAAGTTGAAGTTAATTTCTTTGTAACCCTTTTGTAAAAGGTTACAAAAAATTAGCTTCAACTTTTGCACCTGCTGCTGTAACCCTGTAAGTGCTTGGCTGAAAATTCGTCACAGCTGATTTGCGGGTTTTACCGCGATTTCACGAGACTCGCGGATCGTGAGATTGCGGAAAATCCGCAAATTCCACAAGCGGATCGAATTTTCAGCCCATGGTTAATTTTTAAATGTTCAGTCGGGCCAAATATATCGAAATCAATCTTGTCCCATACTATACCATCAGGTATAGGAACTGCTGTAATGTTCACTGATGATAGGTCACTTCTTTCACGATGTGAAGATAGATTTGGTTTGTCTGATAATAATGATGGTGTCTGCACTGGACGTGTTATGGTGAAGCCTTTCATCTGTTAGCAGACGTCGCATTTCAAGACATAGTCCTTAGTCTGCTTTCTTAGTCCTTGCCACCAGTAGCATTGTTTCAATAGAGAAACACTTGCAGAAAGTCTGCATGTGCAGAACCTATACCCTTGTGTGCTGCTTGAATTAATCCTAACCTTCGATCTATATTTGGTATTACTCTATCCCCCACTCCTGAAATTTGAGTAAATGGACCTTTTATTGCATCTAACTTGTAGGAGTACTTGAGTGGAAATCTTTTTGGTACTGCTGAGTTATTGTGTGTGGTAATAATTGCAACCATTATCTCATTTTCTATCCTCGATTTTGAACGAGTGATTGCAGCTACGGAATACGTGCATACAGCCCCCTTTGTGGCTTTATCAGCCAAGGAATTCCCTTCAACGTGTAGTGCCATCATGTTGATGAATCAGTGTGAGTATCAAGTGAGCCCTTTGTAGTTCCTTTTTCAGTTCCACTACCAGTTCCCATAGCGGTTTGTGGTTAATTGTGCCACATTTTGCATCTTTAAACCCATTCTGTCCCCAGTGATGTAAATATTCATTGAATGACTGTGCACAGTAAAAAGCATCACACATGATTAGGGTGGGGAACTCTCAATCCATATTTTCCAGTGCCAGTATTAGTCCTTTTAATTCTGCCAGATGCACTGTGTGGTCTCTTAGAAACTGTGTTTTTGTGCAATTCGGATGAAACTTTCCATCCTGCATACATTCTTTAATGATAGCACACGCCGCAATGTATTGCTGCTTATGCTTACTCCCTATGGCCAGTTGAGCAGAACCATCAGTGTAAATAATGTATTCATTCCTATGCAGAGGCATTATTTCATTTGTTAGAAGATATTCTTGTTTGTATTGCAGGAATGCTTGTGTTTTTAGAGTTGGGTAGTACCTGTATTCTTCATCTTTTGCAGTGAGAGAATTAGCCTATTGTATCCATCTTGGATGTAAGGCTTTAGCATTGGGAATTCTTCCCTTTGTTGCAACCTCTAAGGCTGGAACCGCGGTAACAACTATTATATATTTCCCTTGAGCCAGGGCTCTTTCTCAGTCTGTACAGCTATTAGATTTTGTATGCAATTAGTACTGTTTCACCTTCATTATATGTTAGATAGGTGTACCCAGATTGACCTGCAACTACACGGATCACCAGGTTGCATGCATTCACGTGTGTCTATAAGTGTTTTGAAGCTATCATGTCAGCTTGTGAGGAACAAAGAGTATCTGTGTGTTCCTGTGTCCATTGTCTAACTGAAAAGTCAGGTTTTATTAAATTGTAGAACGGTTTTACTCTTTCTGCATGATCCAAAATATATGTTCTGCCAAAATTAAGGAATCCCAGTATCGATTGTAAGTTACTCAATGATTTTGGAGGTTGGAGCAGTACACACTTTTCAAAAAAGTTAGCTGCAGAGCATTTCCCAAACTTTTGAAAGCTCATATTCTAGAAAAAGGACATTAAGGTGGGCTATTTTTGATTTTTTAAAGTTTAATTTGTAACCCTCAGCGGCAAATACCACAAATATAATATTCACTCTTATAAATATCATCCACATAGGACAATGTCTCTTTATCCAAAATATGAAGTAATTCAGTTACTCTGACTGAAAACAACCCTGGGCTGTTCTTATACCCCTGGAGAGTCACCAAAATTGCTGCTGGGACCCAACTGCTGAGAATGCTGTCAAATATCTGCTCTCAGGTGCTATATTGCTAATTTGAGATATCTATTGTTGTTTTGTATTGTTTTTGCATAATTGTATTCATTAATTATGCACTATGTGCGTTTTGAACTGAAAACGTCTTAGTGCAAGTGTTTAAATGTCTGTAATTTCAAATTAAACAATATGAATTGTCTTGTTTTGATACTGGAAACAAAAATTGTTCTTTTGAGACGTACAAGTTTCAATCACCCCTTGATATACATTTTGATCTAAGATCTCCCTGACCTGTTTTTAGCTTCTTGCTTTATTGTATACTGTCTTAGTGCAGTTGGATGGAATTATGTGGTTGAATCCTCATCCCATCCAACATGGTTGTGTATATTGCTGGGGCTTGGGCTACATGGTGGGAAAATTCTGGTAAAATTACTGTTTTTCCCCTAAGGCAATCC
Organism: Lissotriton vulgaris; assembly: GCF_964263255.1. NCBI lineage: Eukaryota > Metazoa > Chordata > Amphibia > Caudata > Salamandridae > Lissotriton > Lissotriton vulgaris. The sequence goes on along the minus strand of NC_141695.1, from coordinate 983,295,864 downwards.
ATGACGAACGTTGGTGGCCAATCTTGTTCAGCTAACAAAATGTCATAGCCAAACGTCAGGTTCTCCCAAAAGAGACCTCTAACTGTCCTACATTTACCCCCCCTCCACTTAGAGTGTTATTTCATATTATTTATGTGGGACACTTACCCTAGTATCAGGTAATTCCACCGTGTTATAATCATTCAAGTCTGCTGTCGCCAGAAATTCCAGCAGGTTCTGGCGAGCTATTGTTACCTCTGCCGCACTGTCTAGCATCGTCAGAGTCCATAACCCGTTCAGTAGTTGAGTCCTCAGAATTCTGAGCATGTCTGATCTTTAAACCTGCAACCTTTTACTTTTTGAACTATGGTTTTGGTTCGGCTTTATCTTCTTTTTTGGAAGTATAGTCTTGAGCGTTCTGCTTGTCTCTGGACTTTGTACGCTCTTGTCTGTCTGACCTTCCTTCCCTCCCTGAGTTTTCAATGAACCCTGAAAGGAACGAGAGAAACATATATCAGTATCCTGATACTTGTCAGGTTTCCTAATATTATCTCTATTCCTTTCGGAGGGCTCGTGCGGAGGAGATCTACCTCCGGATTGAGATCTGTTTTCTTTAACATTTTTTTTTTTTTTATTGTCCCACTTGTTTTTAGAAGAAGGAGGTGTCTGCTTGAAAGTCTCCTTTTTGGGACTACCCATCAGTTGTGGTTTTAATGCTGTTCCACCCAAACTGTCCCTGCCTAATTCTGCATACGCAGTTTCAATTATTATTGGTAGTTCGTGCTCCTGTTGTAAATTACTGAAATCCCTTAGGCATTGTTGAATGGCCACTGATGCTGCCTCCCCTTTAATATGTGCTAATAGTATTACTGATACCTGGGCATTGTTAACTAGTAATGTAATCCCTAAGTTCAGAGCAGGCTCTGCTCCATACCCATTTTGAATTTGTATTAATACTTCTGGTATTTCCTCTAATGATGGGATACCATCAGTTCTGAGAAAACTATACCCCACAAGGTGCAATCCTCTGTTTGTGGTGTAATTCCCAATGGTAAGCAGATTGTCATCAATCTGTGTTTTTCATAAGGGCTTATATTAGGGAATACTCCTTTTAGCAGTGTTATTTTCTGAGCTATCTTGAATGGCATTTGTTCACGTTTTGCGGGCATCTTACCCATTAGTGTGTGTAACATTTGTGATGTAATTTTAGTTGCTGTGTTTTGAACATGAACTGTATTTGTTGTTACCACCTCTGGCTGGGCTGTAAGTGTCCTCATGACAAATTACGTCATGTTTCTGTAAAGTTTTATTAATTCTTTGTCAAGTATGAGTAAGTCTGGTCCTATAATTATTTCAATGTCACGATCTGGTGAGTAGGCTAGCATTGGCCATGTTGCTCCTTCTCTTCCAAGCAGACCGAGCCTTACTCTACCTCTTACATGGGATAGGGTACCTTTAAACCAGTATAAGTGTTCGTGGTATGTGAGCAGAACCTCAATGTCCTCATACGGACAGTATTCCTCTGGTGCATCACCTTCTGTGCAGAAGTGAAATGTTGTTGTTCTTGCATTCACTGCTGTGAATGTAACCAATGAATAAAATACCTCTGTTCTGTATGATTTGTGTTCCTCACTCATGAAAGCTAAGATGCCACCCCTAGGTGTTAGACCATGCTCAAGCAGTTTCAGTGTGACTGCATTTCTAATATTTTCTGAAATATGAATTGCATCTGCATTTTCTTCTTCATCTGAGAGGTGCAAGTTTTGCACGGCTCCTCCCACGTTATCCAAGTTTTCAGTCTTTGTTTTTAGAGAAGAAGAAATATTCTAGGAAAATTAAGATAAGGTGTTTTGCACAATTTTATGAACACTATGTCCTTCAAGCTTGATTAACCAACAGCTAATAAATAGGATGTTTCGCCTACTCGGCTGTGGTGGAGTTTAGCCTACCCACTCCAGACTTCTCTGGTGTTTTGTGAATAGGAATTTCTGAGAATAGCACAACTGAACTACTCAAATTCTACTGTTAAATAGGTTCCCAGCCAATGTTGGCGGCGCCATGTTGTGTAGTTCCTATAAAAAGTATACAGGATCTGTGCATTTAGACAATATACCCTGTAGGATTGGTGTCAGACAAACTCTGATCACCCTCACCGTGTATGCTGGACTTCTGGTGCTAACTAGCTTACAGTGCCACTAGAATCTCCTCTTACCAAGGAGAGACTAGTTCTTGGCAACCATTGAACATGACATCTCTGATCCCTCAGGACCGTGGAAACAATATACTACCTTTCGCTAAGTCACTCATGCTTACTTAGTTTGTCTCAGAGAGATACACCGAATAAAACAGGCTGTGCGTTTTCAATAATTATTTATTTAACAGTTGTTATTTTTGTGTAAAATAGATGTGCTGCAACAACAGTTAGACAGTATAAGATATAAAAGATTAACAGTAGTATAAAGGTATAAGGATGGTATAGTTCTACCATCTTACTAAAATAATGAATACATTCAAGTTTATAAAACACATGATAAGCGATGTGTAGTCTTACGATGCCTGCCTAACTAGATATACCTAAGTATACCTAGCATGGGTGTAGGTCTTAAGCCAAGAATCCCTCTAGGATTTAGTCAACCCCATTACCAGAAGTTAGAATATGGGACCCTGTCCTGGTCTAGAGCTGGACACCTCGCGAGGGATGTTAGACCACTGCGAGCTGGAGTATTTGCATGCAGGAACCTCAGCATCTCTGGTTGGAGTGCCGGCTGGAAAAGTATTGGTTATCTCTAACTATCTTAGCAAGACGTATATATACCCATAAGTCTCCTAAGGAGTCCTACCTTGTTTTATTACTGTGTCGGCCTAAGGATGACGTTGGACATGAAATGTATACATAGATTTTATACAGGAGATGGTAGTCCTGCTGTGCTTCCAATAATCCTCATGCATAATGTATGAGATTTTGAACTAGGAAAACCCTGCTTTCTATAGGCAGTATAATATCTAGGTAAAAGATCAGTCCTTTTAAACCGTAACAAGTGTAATGTAGAGAGAGAATATAGGTGAAGCGAAACAAGTTTACAGAGGCCTATATAATGGTACGTATATGGCATATATCACCACATTCAATTACAAATTGATCAGAGATTGTGTGGCATGTCTGGACCCTGGCCACCGGTTCAGCATCCAACAGCTGGATACATTTCATGTAAGTCTGTCCGAGGCCTTTGGCTATAGAACCTCCCACATATAAGCCCAGTAGATCGAGTCAAAGGGCGGTTAAATATTGAATAGGGCCTCAGCATTATCAAGGTCTGTCTTGCCTACGAAGTAAAGTGTGCGTGTCAGACGGCATCTATTATGGAGTGTACTCCTATGTGTCAGTAATGTACTTTGCTCCTCGTGTACGAGTACAGTAGTGCAGTAACTACATCAAGGAGGTAGTTTACCAGGACCTTGTTTAGTTTTTTTGCATCCATGTTTAAAATAAAAAGTAGGTGGTACAAAGTGATGTTCTTAGGGTTTAAGTCCAGTTTAGGTAAAAGAACGATATGTGCTTCCCTCATGGAAACAGGCAATAACCCAACCGTGCAGGCTTTGTTATATACTGCAAGCATTTTGTCAGTCAGGAAACTTCTGTCCTGTAGGTAGCATTCCACCCTTCCTCAGTCCACAGTGCCACCAACGAGGAAGCCCCTGCCTAGTTGGCTCGTTCAACAGCTTTTAATCCACTTGCTCCCTTAACAGCCTCTAATCTCAACCTGGGTTATGGTTTGGTATCAGTAGGGGTGATTCAAAACATTCCAGAGGCTTGTTAGCCTGATACAGTGAGACTCATCTTACTATGTCAGGCAGTTCTGCTCCTGCTGTAGTAGTATGATATTTGTTTCTGTCCAGGAAACAGTTTCTCCCTTACGCCATATTACTAGGGAGCATGCATACCTGTGTGGCCAAGTGTAGGAGCCCGAGCCAAGCGCTGGCTTTGCAAGGTATGGTTGTAGGAGTCTTGAGGTCTCCCCTAATTATTGCAGGAGTAGTTGGATTTGATTTGGTCAGCGTGAGCAGTGTGCCTCACTCCCCCTAGCATCAAAAGTCTAAACTCCTCTGCTGTGCAGTATGGGAAGAAAAGTCGACTCCTGACTGCGTCTCACAGCCAGTGATGGTTTTACCCTCTTTTTGTCTTCCACCCACCAGAGGCTCTTTTTCTGTCTTAGGCCCCAGGCTGCGCCACAGCAGGAGAGCCGAGCAGCAATAATGTCTGTGGCGGTCACAGGAGCAGACACAAAGGGCTTGTCCACCATAAGGGTGGCAGCCTCTGCGGGTATTGTGTACTAGTTAGTAGCAGCCAAAGGGTATGACAAGGGCAGGGTTGAGATAAGATATCGTCCCATGTGGTGAAGCTCAAGGCAAACATGGCTGGTCAGCTATGTTACTATGCTACTCCCCCACTCCCCATAGTTGCCAAGAATACTGCAATATGGTGGTTTCCTTCTGAATAATATCATCATAGACATACTTACTAACTTTAAACTTTATTTTGGCTGTATGCCATAAAAGCACATGAAATAAAAAATACATAAAATATTTGGCATTTACAATATAAAAGTGCAAAATTCTGTACAATATTATAACCAATGGAGCAACCTATGACTCCTTGCTATGAAGCGGGCTCCTACAGAGTAAGGATTTAATGCCATTAGTTTGGGGGTGCCTGGTACCTCCCTAGGCTTAAATTAATTTTTTACATCATTGTAAATCCAGATATCCTGAAGCTAAGCGAGTGTGGCTTCCTGGGCAATAAAATAGGTTAATCAACGGCTAAAAGGTGAAACGAATATAAAACTTTAAAATTGATCCTATTATACAACACGTATTAGCCTTCCTATTCTCCAACGATTGTACAGCTGCCATAAGTATCCTTATGAGGATTACTTGACTTGTACCTTATTCTCCACACACTCATCAGAAAATGAGAGAGAGCAAAGATTGACAACCTACATGTGTCATATCTCAGAATCCTGAGTGCTTCCTTATGTTCCTCAACTCCCAATTTCTGACAGAGCGGAATACTTCAGCAACTCCTTTGCAACACATAGATTGGGCGCAAGAATATAATGTGCACAATGGTTTCTTTTTGATCCCCACTGGCTGGGCAATGCAACTCCTTTGCCCATAGAACATGCTTCCACTTTGCAGTAAAGTCTCGGAACAGGTAAAGTAACAAACTGAAACTGCAAGTAGAGACCCCTGGCTGGAGGAAGTTCTATTTCGGGCAGGAAGTCCTCTAGCTTAAAGGAATCCTTAGCAGCTGTGAGATAGGTATTTGTTAGGGTTCCATGGCTCGACTGGCTATGCATGCGATTATAATTATATTGCCAGTATGCAGTTTTAACATGTAATTTGGAATAGCCGAACCTGGATCGGGGTATTCCATAGACCCTCAAGGTAATATACCCTTTAAATGCTTTAGCCATGGAATTCTGCTAGAGCCCACTTGGGACAAGATTTCCCTAACCCCAGTCATTAGGTAGATATCTCTGGGGTGACCCAGATCCTTCTCTAATAAGGTATGGGGCGCAGTGCCAATTTATCTGAGATATTTCTGGCCCCAAGGTCCAGTCTAAGTGGGAACAAAGGAGTGCTTACTGCTAAACTGACCAGCTGTCGCATAAAGCAGTTTCCAATGAGGTCGTACCCTGTTGTCCCACAGCTCGACACCATAGGCAGCTGTCCCCAAGCCTTTAAGATTGTAAATTTGGGTCGCTGGTAGAATGGGGCGATACTGTGAACTATGTGACATTTTGAGAATGCCTACCACTACTTGTTCAGTTTTTAATAGTCGCTGTGTTATATGAACTTGCCACCCCAGGTATTCTGTAAGTGTGAGGCCTAAGTACACAAATGTATGGACACGTTCTAATGGGGGCCCTGCCAGAATAAGTTGTGCCATGGTTGAAGGCCCAGGATTAAGCACCATATATTTGGTTTCATTAACATTGATCTCCAATCCCCTTAGCCTGCAGAAGCAATCAAACTGAACCAGAAGCCTCTGAAGTCCCATCGGGGATTTGGAGATCAGTAAGGTATCAAAAGCAAACATGAGGGAAGGCACCCTCATGTTTGCTAATCTAGGCGCATCATTTTCACATTGGTCCAGAAACTTAACAAGGCTGTTAATACAGAGTGCAAACAGTGTGGGTGCCAGCATGCACCCCCGTCTGAATACTCTAGCCCAGTCTGCAGCCACTCAGCCTCGGTCACTGACTGGGGCCATGGTCACTGCGTTGGTCATGCAGTGAATCACAGCAGGGCCTAAACTCCTCTGCTGTGGAGTATTGACTTGGTCTGATGGCTAGTGCCGGTGTTACCTTCTTTTTGTCTTCCACCCACCATAGGCTCTTTTGGTGTCATAGGCCACAGGCTGACCCACCGCTGGAGAGCCCAGCTGCAATCTCTTTCTGTGGTGGTCTCGGAAGCAGACACAGGGACCTTGTCCACCATCAGGGTGGCAGCCTCTGCTGGGTATTGTGTGCCAGTTTGTATCGCTCAAGTGTATGACAAGGGCAGGATTCTGTAAGGTGGAGTTCAAGGCAATCATGGCCAGTCAGCCATGTTGCTGTGCTACTCCCCCAAACCCCATAATTAACAAGAATACTGCAATATGGTGGTTTCCTTCTGAATAATCTCATCATAGACATACTGACATCACTTGGCATGCTTCCCATCGCAGCTGTTTGGTCGTCAGTCCTGGCAAAGGTTAAAACAGCGTTATTGTTGTCATCAAAAATAGCTCATTCATTTTAATCAAATTTAGCCACTGTCAATTTCTGCATGCTGCAACACATCCTAGCCAAGTGATCCAAGCGATTACATTTAAAACTGGTTTGGTACACAGAAGACCCTGTTTGAGAAGGCGCAAAGCTGGGTGTACCGCCTTCTCAAACAGGGTCTTCTGTGTACCAAGCCTGTTTTAAATGTAATCGCTTGGATCACTTGGCTAGGATGTGTTGCAGCATGCAGAAATTGACAGTCGCTAATCCAAGCACGCATGGATTGAACAACAAGTATCCCCTGGGCTACTGCTATACAGAACTAAGCCCCTTTAATAACTTAGATCATTAATCGTGGTCCATGACTGTTATTTTGGGGTTATCGATGAATAATGGAGCAAGCCCAATCATTTATTTACCTATGTATTAACTTCATTCTAATCCTGATGCGGATGGTGTATTGTGCACTACTAATATTCTTCAGAATGTATATGATGTATCATACATCAACCCTGTCTCCTCTCACCGTCTTAGACAGGGCACCCATGTATGGGTTCATTCCCAATATTGGTCGGCTTCTGACGCCTTCCACTTCTGACTAACCAACATTGTGGTCGTCTGCCAACATGAGTTGTTCCCAGCAAGTACAGACTGCCCCTTTCTAGCATTTACCAGTTTATTGGGATGCTCTGACGTTCCTTTGCTGTTTGTAACTTGTCATTTATTTATTTAGCCATCCCATTTGTTCTTCTTAAACTTGAGTAATTGTCCCACTATCTGGGCGTGCCGAGTGCCGTTTTTTTCTCTCCAGCCACTTTGCCCAGTGTTCCAGCCGAGATTGGTACTTTTATTTTAAGTTGTGAGCATGTAGCGTTGTTACTATGACTATGCTAGTCACAACGCAGGCAAACAAACACACTCTTTGCACTCTTCTCTGGCCACCTATTGGGTAATCCAAAGCCGGGCGATGCATTAACGCTTAGGATTAGCTCTACCTGGGGATTCCCAATACCAGTACCTAAGAAGTATCTGGATTCTTCTCCAATTGCAGGCGGTGCCCGCCGATGATTGGCTCGCTCCACTCACACCCCTTTTGCAACGCCAAAGATGAGTCTAGCGTCTTTTCATTCCAGTTTTATAAACACCGTCCGCTCCCCACAGGATGACCATCAGGCCCGGTAAAGAGAGGGTCAAGGCAGGTTGCGAAGGAGTGCCTAGCGTAAAGGGCGTGAGTACAGCAACAAGCAGAAAAGTACTATCCTGAGGAATTGCTTGCCTGTAGAACTTATCCCTCCACCGCATTGTGTATCCTAGGGTGGGCCTAATTGCTACCTCCCCCTCCCGAGGCCCATGGTGCATTGATTGTTTGTACCCCCTGTAAGATTATATTTCTTTGACTTGGCTTATTGAAGCTCTGTTTTGCCCAACAGCACCATCCAGTTTGCTTGACCGTTTCTCTATTTTTAAAGTTCACTTGTGAGGATGTAACAGTAGATGGGTATTAAGACACCATTTGCCCATTTTATAAATTGTACTATTACGCCAGTTGGCCTGACAAGGGACACCTGTCCTTTGTCTTTCTCATGGGGTTTTGTTAATCCTGTATGTGCACAAGTTCACTGCTAGTGGTACTCACGCCTGTGTTACTGTTAAAAGTGCACCTCGTAGGGCACTCCAGCATGTTATTTCCCAAGATGACAACCTACATGTGCATACTGAAATAACGTCTTTGTTTCTCTTTGTCTTTTATAAGTTCCTCTGTCATTTTGTTTAACCAGAATAAACTCGGTTCCAATTCAATTTTGAAGGAATCTACACACAGTGTTTTTTCCTTTTTAACACTAGCAACCCCTGGTTAAGGTGGGCCTTAGCGCGCCCATATCCCCGGGGTTCACCATCACACTCCATTGGTCCTGAAGAAAGCCTGACTAAATGCTCATACATAGGCAGGAACATATTGACCACACCCCTGGAATAAAACTGTACTTTTAATTTCGGTCCTTTATCCTACATATTTGTTTTTATCCAGGTCCAATTAGCAAATCTTATAAAATACTTTTTTGACACAATTTGGACTTTTTAATCCACAAAAACTCACTCTTCACCATTCTCTGAACCAGCTCTGCAGTAAACTGGAGTTGCAGCACACTAGGGTGGTATTCTGCCACTCCTGGTGGGGCCCGATAAAGAAGCATGTCACCAACTAGGTTGGTGAGTGAGGGCCTTTAGAATAACCCAAGTTGGTTTCTCTGACAGGACATTTATACTGTGAATGTTGATACATGCTTGCTCTTTTTCCTTCCTCTTTTGCAACTACACTCCTTTGTTGATTCTATGATTGGTACAAAGCAGAACACAACTTCGAGGAAGAGAAATGAGACTTGCTACTGCATCTGAAATGAATAGTATTATTTGTTTATTTTCTAACATCATGTTGACATTCTAGTTTATTCCATTGACTTTTCTTCATGTCATGTACTATTGTCCTTTCATTCTTCATTACTTTGATTTGCATTTATTTACCAGCTGATGCATCTAAAAGACCTATTAAAAAAAAGTGATGGTTGGAATGCTTTTATTAATCTCAGCCACTGGTAATTTACTCATGGTCCCATCCCAGTCCATCATTATTTTGCACACAGTGCCATCTCTGTTTGAACCTGGCCATCTGCAAATCAGTGTAGCCCTTGTTCCAGTGAAGCACAAACTGACAGGCCAGGTCCTCCCTCAACTGGAACTCAAGCAACTCAGGACCGATTTTTCCCTAGTTAGGGCTAATTAGCGAGGTATAGCTTGCTACTAACACACAGTGTGCACAGGACCCACGTCTGAACATACCTGGGGCCATATTACAGATGGTGCCCGGGGCACTTTGGTATTTTAGAAGGGCACTCAGATGCTTACTCGCCCCATTCTATAATACCGATTGCGCTGGCACACTTAAAACGCCAGCGCTATCAACAGAGGTCGTTCCCTCATTTGCATAGGGGCGTGCCCTATGCAAATGTAAGAATTCCTTTCACTTTATGCCCACGCCATATTACAGATGGGCGCGGAGGCAAAGAAGCCCTCAGGAGGCACACTGACAGCGCGCCATGAAAAAGAGCAGCCCTCTGCAGGGGATAAAGAGGGTCCCATCGCCCCCCCCCAGACATCCCCTTGTAGGCGGGTGGAGTCACTGACTGTACCCGCCTTTAAGGAGATCTCTAAATCCCTTTTAAAGTGCAGGCGGGTACTGCCTGCACTGTTAAAACACAGAGTGGCTGCTCCGTATTTTCACATGAAAGTGCTGCCCCCAGGAGGCAGCGCATACACCATAATGGGCAGTATTATCACTGTTTGCGCATGGTGCACCTTTTGAAAGGTGTGCCAGGTGCAAACAGCGATAATGTATAATACGGGCGTAGGTCCACTTGGGGTGACACACAAAAGTATGCAAAAAAGCAATGGATTGAATGCTTGAATTAATCTCAGTCACGGGCCAGATCCTAGTCAACCTTTAGTTTGCCCACCATGCCACCTCATTTTGAACCCAAACATTAGCAGTGTTGACCCTGCTCCAATGGAGATAGTCCAGTCCAAATTGCAAGGCTAGGTCCTTCCCAAACTGGACCACAGGCAAACCAGGGCTGGTTAATTGCTTTCTTTCTTTCTTTCTTTCTTTCTTTCTTTCTTTCTTTCTTTCTTTCTTTCTTTCTTTCTTTCTTTCTTTCTTTCTTTCTTTTCTTCCTTTCTTTCTTTCTTTCTTTCTTCCAGCTGATGCATACGAAAGAGTTAACAATTTCGTAAAATAAGAAAAAAACTGCTCAGCATTCTACAAGTTGCGACAGCTGGTAGCGGTATTTGAAATTAATAAATGCACTCAAAAATCTTGTTCCATGGTTAAATATAGATGAAGCAGGGAGGGGGGGGGGGGGCAGAATGTTTTATAGTGATTTCTGAGAGTGTATGCCTCAGAGAGTAGCCTACATTGCTGATATGATCCTGAGCTCCATCTGCCATTGTGGTCCTGCACATGGAGGGTCAGGATGGACAGTCTGTGATCCACAAATTACCACATCGAATTTCACTCCACTTGATTCAGAATGAATAGATTTTTTCTGCGCCGCCGCTGCTTCGCTGTGTCGCACATGCGCAATTTTACACTTCCTTGCGAAGCTTCTCCGTAGATAGTTACCGCCTCTCTTTTCCCTCGCCCCACCCGATCCTTTCATTTAAACACTGCAGTTCGCCGCCTTACTTCATTCCTGGCAAGCATTTGGACAGGGGTAGGTGTACTAGAGGCTACACCCGCATTACTGAGTAAGTGCCATTTCAATTAATTCCACCATACTCTATCGGTACTTTTCCCGTTGTACTTATGTACCTGGGTTGTGTTTATTTTTTCCATAGCCTGACTTTTCGCGGGCGTCCATTCCCTTGACCACTGGAGGAGAGCTCCAACTAGGATTTGGTAAGCACGGTGATGTGAACTTTCCACCTCTCGGTCTGGTACCTTTACCAATGTTCAACATTGGCAGATTTCTGCCCGACAGTTGGTATACGTGTAATCAACTTTATACAGCCAAGGTTAGTTGCCTTTTAACACCATTAAATGCGTTATTTGAGCCAAAGGGCTCCCTGAACTAGCAGCCCCCGATCTACTGTGGACTAGTCTTGTGTGCCCGCGTAACTTTTCTATTTGAAGCGCTGTGTACACATAAGTGACACTTTGTGATGCATCAAGTTGTTACTGACGCTCACATACGGCTTACTTTGCTTTCTTTTTTTCTAGGTATCATCCAGCAGCATCTACTTTGTAGCAGCTACAACCACATAGTGGGGACACAGGTTCCCTGATCCGCCCTGGATGAGATAAGAGGGTTCTCATTTAAACTTCTATGTATTTTGTTCACATGCACTTCACTTTGTTTTTGGTCCTGACGAAGCGCCAATGACCTATGGGCGATAGAGGCGCGAAACATGTTGACCTCGACTAGTGACACCCAGGCATAGTGGGCCTTGTGGGGTCAGTCATTTGTAAGTAGTACCTTTAACTGCCAAGGGTTATCTAGACAATCTTGTTGCTGCTTACATACCCTTGATTTTACTACACTATCATGTTTGCACGTTATTGATTTACCCTCCCTTACCCTTCCCCACACACCCGCATGCAACATCCGGCTAATCCTCAAAAAGATCTCCGACAAAGTGACCCTTCGGGGTACAAGTAGGGAATTGCAGCTCCGGCCCTACGAGGAGCAAATTGCCCGATGATGAAGCATGACATCCCCCGGGGTGTGTGAGGGCAGCAGAGGAAGTATAATGTCTTTACCTCTCCCATCAGGGTACTTTTTACCTAGAATTACTCTTTCCCCATTTGTCCCTGTTTTTAATGTGTGGGTGACTGTTTGCACCCAGATACGTGGGTGACTTTTGCACCCGGGTATAGGAACTTTGTCCTCCTTTTGTGAACAGATTTGATTTAGGAGCATGGACACTGGACCTTTATTGGCTCCTCGGCCCCCCCCTCTCTTTTGTTGAATAGATTATGCACGGCCGTACGGCCGCGGGACCTACCCTATTCCCTTTCCTTTTCATGTGGTCACACAAGACGGGTCCTCGGGGTCGTTGGGTGCTGACCTTATGTTACACCTTGAACTGGTAACTTTAGGCAATCCTGGGGGATTAATTCTTTGCAATAATAGACGTTAGGACTTACATTACGGTCCTCTGTGTTAGGCAATTTGGCTGTATCCTCTTAGCCCCCTCCTTATGGCCTTAGCATCGACTTTTTGTTGATGGTTGTGAATTTGATAACATCCACATAGATTGAAGCTATTATTTTTGAGATGTGGTCCAGTCACTATATCAGGACCTGTTACAAATGGGAAGTTGCTACATAGATGTAAGTTAATTGTCGAGGTGTGGTCCATCTATGATACTAGGACCTGTGTTAAACAGGAAGGCCTGAGCTAGTGAGGAGTAACTAATGCCGTATTAATTTAGCTGATTTTTATGAACTCTTAGTCATTACCGGCATTGTTATGTTCCCTGACTATGAAGCCAGTGCGCAGAAGCGAGGGAGCAGTGTGCACGGCTATCACGCATGCGCCGCCGCTGCTTCGCTTTGTCGCACATGCGCAATTTTACACTTCCTTGCGAGGCTTCTCCGTAGATGGTTACCGCCTCTCTTTTCCCTCGCCCCACCTGTTCCTTTCATTTAAACACTGCATTTTGCCGCCTTACTTCATTCCTGGCGAGCGTTTGGACAGGGGTAGGTGTACTAGAGGCTACACCCGCATTACTGAGTAAGTGCCATTTCAATTAATTCCACCATACTCTATCGGTACTTTTCCCGTTGTACTTATGTACCTGGGTTGTGTTTATTGTTTCCATAGCCCGACTTTTCACGGGCGTCCATTCCCTTGACCACTGGAGGAGAGCTCCAACTAGGATTTGGTAAGCACTGTGATGTGAACTTTCCACCTCTCGGTCTGGTACCTCTACCAATGTTCAACTTTGCAGATTTCTGCCCGACAGTTGTTATACGTGTAATCAACTTTATACAGCCAAGGTTAGTTGCCTTTTAACACCATTAAATGCGGTATTTGAGCCAAAGGGCTCCCTGAACTAGCAGCCCCAATCTACTGTGGACTAGTCTTGTGTGCCCGAGTAACTTTTCTATTTGAAGCGCTGTGTACACATAAGTGACACTTTGTGATGCATTAAGTTGTTACTGACGCTCACATACGGCTTACTTTGCTTTCTTTTTTTCTAGGTATCATCCAGCAGCATCTACTTTGTAGCAGCTACAACCACATAGTGGGGACACAGGTCCCCTGATCCGCCCTGGATGAGATAAGAGGGTTCTCATTTAAACTTCTATGTATTTTGTTCACATGCACTTCACTTTGTTTTTGGTCCTGACGAAGCGCCAATGACCTATGGGCGATAGAGGCGCGAAACATGTTGACCTCGACTAGTGACACCCAGGCATAGTGGGCCTTGTGGGGTCAGTCATTTGTAAGTAGTACCTTTAACTGCCAAGGGTTATCTAGACAATCTTGTTGCTGCTTACATACCCTTGATTTTACTACACTATCATGTTTGCACGTTATTGATTTACCCTCCCTTACCCTTCCCCACACACCCGCATGCAACATCCGGCTAATCCTCAAAAAGATCTCCGACAAAGTGACCCTTCGGGGTACCCGTAGGGAATTGCAGCTCCGGCCCTACGAGGAGCAAATTGCCCGATGATGAAGCATGACATCCCCCGGGGTGTGTGAGGGCAGCAGAGGAAGTATAATGTCTTTACCTCTCCCATCAGGGTATTTTTTACCTAGAATTACTCTTTCCCCATTTGTCCCTGTTTTTAATGTGTGGGTGACTGCACCCAGATACGTGGGTGACTTTTGCACCCGGGTATAGGAACTTTGTCCTCCTTTTGTGAACAGATTTGATTTAGGTGCATGGACACTGGACCTTTATTGGCTCCTCGGTCCCCCCCTCTCTTTTGTTGAATAGATTATGCACGGCCGTACGGCCGCGGGACCTACCCTATTCCCTTTCCTTTTCATGTGGTCACAAAAGACGGGTCCTCGGGGTCGTTGGGTGCTGACCTTATGTTACACCTTGAACTGGTAACTTTAGGCAATCCTGGGGGATTAATTCTTTGCAATAATAGACGTTAGGACTTACATTACGGTCCTCTGTGTTAGGCAATTTGGCTGTATCCTCTTAGCCCCCTCCTTATGGCCTTAGCATCGACTTTTTGTTGATGGTTGTGAATTTGATAACATCCACATAGATTGAAGCTATTATTTTTGAGATGTGGTCCAGTCACTATATCAGGACCTGTTACAAATGGGAAGTTGCTACATAGATGTAAGTTAATTGTCGAGGTGTGGTCCATCTATGATACTAGGACCTGTGTTAAACAGGAAGGCCTGAGCTAGTGAGGAGTAACTAATGCCGTATTAATTTAGCTGATTTTTATGAACTCTTAGTCATTACCGGCATTGTTATGTTCCCTGACTATGAAGCCAGTGCGCAGAAGCGAGGGAGCAGTGTGCACGGCTATCACGCATGCGCCGCCGCTGCTTCGCTTTGTCGCACATGCGCAATTTTACACTTCCTTGCGAGGCTTCTCCGTAGATGGTTACCGCCTCTCTTTTCCCTCGCCCCACCTGTTCCTTTCATTTAAACACTGCATTTTGCCGCCTTACTTTATTCCTGGCGAGCGTTTGGACAGGGGTAGGTGTACTAGAGGCTACACCCGCATTACTGAGTAAGTGCCATTTCAATTAATTCCACCATACTCTATCGGTACTTTTCCCGTTGTACTTATGTACCTGGGTTGTGTTTATTGTTTCCATAGCCCGACTTTTCACGGGCGTCCATTCCCTTGACCACTGGAGGAGAGCTCCAACTAGGATTTGGTAAGCACTGTGATGTGAACTTTCCACCTCTCGGTCTGGTACCTCTACCAATGTTCAACTTTGCAGATTTCTGCCCGACAGTTGTTATACGTGTAATCAACTTTATACAGCCAAGGTTAGTTGCCTTTTAACACCATTAAATGCGTTATTTGAGCCAAAGGGATCCCTGAACTAGCAGCCCCGATCTACTGTGGACTAGTCTTGTGTGCCCGAGTAACTTTTCTATTTGAAGCGCTGTGTACACATAAGTGACACTTTGTGATGCATCAAGTTGTTACTGACGCTCACATACGGCTTACTTTGCTTTCTTTTTTTCTAGGTATCATCCAGGAGCATCTACTATGCAGCAGCTACAACCACATAGTGGGGACACAGGTCCCCTGATCCGCCCTGGATGAGATAAGAGGGTTCTCATTTTAACTTCTATGTATTTTGTTCACGTGCACTTCACTTTGTTTTTGGTCCTGACGAAGCGCCAATGACCTATGGGCGATAGAGGCGCGAAACATGTTGACCTCGACTAGTGACACCCAGGCATAGTGGGCCTTGTGGGGTCAGTCATTTTTAAGCAGTACCTTTAACTGCCAAGAGTTACCTAGACAATCTTGTAGCTGCTTACATTTCACTATCATGTTTGCACGTTATTGATTTACCCTCCCATACCCTTCCCCACACACCTGCATGCAACATCCGGCTAATCCTCAAATAGATCTCCGACAAAGTGACCCTTCGGGGGACCCGTAGGGAATTGCAGCGCCGGCCCTACGAGGAGAAAATTGCCCGATGATGAAGCAAGACATCTCCCGGGGTGTGTGAGGGCAGCAGAGGAAGTATAATGTCTTTCCCTCTCCCATCAGGGTACTTTTTACCTAGAATTACTCTTTCCCCATTTTTCCCTGTTTTTAATGTGTGGGTGACTGTTTGCACCCAGATACATGGGTGACTTTTGCACCCGGGTATAGGAACTTTGTCCTCCTTTTGTGAATAGATTTTTTCCTCACCCAGGGGCATATCATCAACAACCGGCGATAATCATTGATAAGCGCACTTAGCGCTAGGATGATTATCACCGGCTATCGCTTGTTTTTATTGCGGAGATAGCGCGTTATCAGTGACGCTTATCTCCAGAGCGATAAAAATACCTGAGTTAGCTGCCAAATGTGCTATTATCACTGGGATTCCAACGATAATCGCACAACGTTTGGCGCTACGATGTTGATAGGGCAAGGCAGACTTAACCATGATATCCACCTCCTATTGGATATTATGGCTAAGTCAGACTAAAAGCAGGTGTAAGGAAAGTAAAGATAACCCCGCTTAGCACTACTTTTCTTATCGCTATGCTTGTTAGCTTGCCGATTGATAATTGGAGAAATGTGGGTTAGCGACATTTCTCCAGTTATTTTGAGAAGGAACGTTCACTTTGCATCTCATTAGAGATGCAAAGCTGGACGTTCAGGTAAATGGCGTTGTGGCATTGAAACACACGTTAGCGTGTCCATGCTGATAGGAAGTTAAAATGAACACCGCTTTAGTGGCAAAAAGTGCCACTAAAG
Source organism: Lissotriton vulgaris (assembly GCF_964263255.1). NCBI lineage: Eukaryota > Metazoa > Chordata > Amphibia > Caudata > Salamandridae > Lissotriton > Lissotriton vulgaris. Next base: position 983,279,136 of record NC_141695.1, on the reverse strand, counting down.
CTGCGATAATGCCCTGGATGATATGCCCCCTATTTTTTCCGAGCATGGAAGAGCCATACTAAGCCGGAAATGCTGGACAGAAAAATCGCATAAGACTTTGGCTTAAGCAGCAGCCAAGCCTCATTCCTAGGTTATTTTTTTGCAGGGAGCAGGAAATGTTTTCAAGACATAAAAAAAAGTTACCGTCCCACTCTACTGTGTGTTTCCCGTACCGCCTAAAACGCAGTTTCCAACATACATTAATACGCTGCGTATATCAGTGGGTACATGCAGTTGGTAAAATTGGTTAGCTTACGTTTATTTTGTGTGATGACCGTTAGGTTTTGGTTCGCATTAAAAAAATAAACACAGAAGTGAACATATCTATGAAGAAAATATTTACTAATAATTCTTTTCAAGTCTGAAATCCTTAACCGAATTTCTGGACATTTAAATACTCCTCTCCGTGGTTTTCATAAGGTGCCATAGTTCGTCACGCATATAGGACCCAAGGCAAACAAATGTAAATATAAAGTACAGAATTCTAATTTGCCCCAAATATTAGCATAGGTTTGATAGCCAATGTTAAGTCTACTACATTTAAATGATTTAAATGAACATATACTACCTAATTATAAGAGATGTTTGCATTTTTGGATCATGAAACAATGATTTTTTTCCTACACAAAAATCAAATACAGAACATTAAAAGTGATTTAGAAACTCTGTGACACTTTACTTTCATGCTATTTCATAACAATGGTGCATATTAGAAGCAAGGTTTCATATTTCCTCTCTACAGAGTTAGTAGAACATTAAATTAAAATGATGTATTAAGACATTGTAGCACAGCGGACAGATTTTGAACAAGTTCATTTAATTTAGGATGCGATTAGTGCAGAAAATCTTAGTCAGTATGTGTTTTGCTCTTGTGAAGCAGAAAATCACCTTGTATATTCACCTAAATATTAGCATTATTATTGTAACCATAATGTTAATGAAATAAATGAAGAAGGCATCTATATAGACTGCAGATGCCTGGTTCAAGAATAGTAGCAGCCAGTCTTAACCAATATCATCCAGGTAAGCAAATGAGCGGGAAAAACCATGGCTAAAAGCCACACTAAAAGTTCTCTGTTTATATTCATAGCATTTTAACTTCATCTTCATCACTTTTTATTTTAAAAATGCTGCACAATAAGTGGGTTACACTTATGAAGCAGAATAATCTTGTTCGTGACCAGTGCAGCATTATTAGCGGTGAGTAATAACCCCAGTATGCGCTTAAAAGCATATATATTGATCCCTCGAGGAACCTCAGTTTGGCCTCTTCAACGTGATCTGGCATAAGCAAGAATCTCATTGATCATCTGTAGAATACTTTATACACCTGACTTAATAAGGAAGATACGGGTCCTGCTGTGCTATTGGACGACACTGCTCCTACTGTGCTATTTATTGTCCACACACTCATTCTTTTTGTCTCTAGTAGCAGACTCAAAAATGTGTATGTGTGTGTGTAGGTGTTTGTGTAGAGTCATGGTTGTGTTTGTGCGAGTGTGCACATGCACATTTCTGTGTAAGTCTCTGTGGCTTTCTGTGAGTGTGTGTGTTTTTGTGTGTGCAAACGTTTTTGTATGTTTGTTCAATCATTAGTATCTTTACCTGAAAGGTTGAGCACTCTTCCTCTACAAGATATGTTTTTCACCATTCAAACATCTAGGGGCCGATTACAATGTCAGTAGGAAAGCCTACAACTGCTAGTCAGAAGCGTTCTAACTGCAGGCAGAGGCTCTTCGACTGACACGGTCGGTTTGCGGTCCGACCTCTCAATTATAATGACGCGTTCGTAATATGAACCGCCAGTCATTCCGACTCGGTTCCGACCTACTCTCGGAGTCTTCTTGCTGGTTGGAACTGCACCGTAATCATCTATGGATGGCGTTTCTGCTGTCGGGATTACGATGTCGGTTTCCCACAGCCTTCTCATTCCAGCCTGTCTGACACGGGAAGGCTGTCAGAAATGTACTTTTAGGGCCCCTAGCATGGCCCCCTTGCCTCTGTGGCCTATGGTTGGAGGTCGAGGGTGAACCTAGGGACCCCTCTGTAAAACCCTGCACTGTATGGCAGGCACCATGTGGTGCCTGCCACAGGGTGCAGGGTTTTACACACACACACACACGCATTTCTCTAAAGGAGCCTGTATTACAGCCGGTTTAAGGCCACAAAATAAGCTCCCATAGCAAAAAGTGAGTTTGTGACCAAGGGCCCGATGTAGGTAATCTCGATTTACCTACTCCTAAATACCGAATCATACCGATTCGGTATTTAAGAGTTGGTAAATGGGATGTAGGTAATTTCTTTTTTGAAATTACCGAATCGGTAAGATTCAGTAATTACTGAATCAGTATTTACCGATTCGGTAATTGCCATTGATCCCTATGGGCCCATAGGATTCAATGCCAATTACCGAATCGGTAAATACCGATTCAGTAAAATTACTGAATTTGCAAGGGGGACAGGGTGTCACTTTGACACCCTGTTGCACCCCTCAATTGTGCATGGGTGCACATGTTGCTGGCATACCTGCCCTTAGGGCATGTTGTCTGCAGCATGGCACATTGTTTAAAGCAAAAAAAATGCTTTTTGAAGGGTTTTCATTATTTACCACCAACTTCTAGTTGGTGGTAAATAACGAATTCTTAAACCATGTTAAATTACAGAATCAGCAATTTTACCGAATCTAAAAATTACAGATTTGGTAAAATTACCAATTCTGTAATTTAACATGCCCCAACATCTCATTTTCCAAATACTGGTCGGTAACGGCCGAAATTACCGAATTTCGGCCGTTTCCGACCGGTATTTGCCTACCTACATCGGGCCCCAAATACTGTGTGGTCGCATCGTAATCAGGTGGTCGGATCCCCCGACCAGTGGTCTGTTGATTGCGAGACTGAGACATTGTTGGTTTGAGTGAATTCCAACTGACATCGTAATAAGCCCCTACATTTTCGATGTGCTCCAAGGCCGGCTATTATCAATGTTAGTAGGTATGAATGACATATCCTGTGGTGGATTCTACTTTTTGTTCTAAAATTTGTGACTTTTGCCTTGAACACTATCTGAATTCTTTTTGAGTCTCACAATTGCTGCATCAACTTGTGCCTAGCTGCTTTCCTTATTGCATCTACTTTCTCAAACAGTGGTAGCTACAATGAAATGGTGGTACATTTACACTTCACAACCAAGGTGCCAGTACATTCTTGTGTCTTCCATGGGAAGTATGGAAGTCAGAAGGGCCCTCGAGTGGTTCTATTGGATGCTGTACAAGGTACACTTGGTTGAGAAACATAAGCTGCACATCATTGAGAACCACAGTGATGTATCACAATTTAATGAGCTTTAAGTTTCATTCACTGATTGTTAGAGGAAGTGAAGAGACAACCAATTTTAAGCTTGTCTCCACTAACATTTGCATGGTGAACCTCCTCTCCATTAGAGGTCTCCTGCAAGCCACATTGTCTCACAGGTTGATAGAAAAATCTCTAGTAAACCATCATTTGGGTTCAACAGAACAGGCTTTCTATTCTCAGCCACCAAAATGTTTGGCACAGACCCAGGTGTTTTGCACCAAAACATAATATTCTAAAGAATATATTCATCCAGATGCAACTTAGGGCCCGATGCACGTAGCACTGGTCACAAAATGTTTATTGCAAATTGCCAGTGTGTACAATTCCTAGTGGGTCGCAATTCGACGAACCTCATGAATAAACAAGGTAGGTCACAAACTGAAACGCACTTGAAATCACAGCCATCAGAGGAATAATGGTTTGCCGAGATCAACGGACTACGATAGCTTTTAAGTAAGGCAAATATTTTTTAAATAAAGGCAGTTTTCCTTAAAGGAAAATGGGATGCATTTAGAAAAATAAAAATGATAATTTTACTAAAAATGTTTAGGAGTTGGCAGTGGTTCTCCTCCTCTGTAAGTAAATTTTGGGTCCAGGGAATAAGATCTCCCGGGGCCAGTGTTGGCTCAGGGTGGGGGGACTGCACATCCACTCTTCTTTAAATCAAGATGGGTCCTGAGTAATGGGTCCACAGGACCAGGATTGGCTCTCGGAAAGGCGCTGCTTTCTCCTCTCCAATAAGTTTAAAAAAATGGAAAGAATTGCCTTCTCCCAGTGCAGACGTCAAAGAAAGGGGTTACAGGGAGATCGGAGAAACACGGCTGATGAGGCCGCTTAGGAGCCCATTGTGGGAGTGCTGCATGTTTGAGCAAACACCTATCTCTGTCTGGTGTTGAAGGGCCTTCGGAGAGTTAATTGCTGCATGCTCCGGTCCCCAGCTGGATGTTGGCACCAGGAACACCACCCTGGCTCTTGGCAGCAGGAGAGGGGGCGATTCTGTCAACGTGGGCAGAGTCAGCACAAGTGGAGTAAGACAGGAGAAGGATCCCAGCAGGCTAGAGCCTCTGGGGAGACTGGAAACCACTTGTGAGAGGGAGCAGGGGGTTAAAGCTAACACTTTCAATGCGGGGAGAAAGGATATTCCAGGCAAGGGACATGGGGCAACTGCCACGAGTCCTAAAGAGGAGCGGAAGGGGGCAGTCATCCTAGATTAAAAAAATACAGGAAAAATAGATGAGCAGGCTGGCACACATTGTACCTTAAAATTCTTCATCTGCCCCCCCCCCCCCCCCCCCCCCCCCGAGTGGTAGAAAAGACAGTGGTGTTGGCAGCACAGGTGGCAAAAAGTGCCCGCACGCCTTGTGAAACTACAAGCTCAACAGAAAGAACTTCGAGACATTACCAGCACAGTTAAATCCTCACTTTAAAAAAAAAACCATAAAATCGGCAAATATAAAATTGCCAAAAGAGAAACACAGTGCCGCAGCCTTAAAAACACTGAGAACCACACTCTCACTTAGTGTTTTTTTTTAAAGCTACGACTGATGCAAGGGAAAATTTTGCGGAAGGTATGGAAGCCACCAACGGTACAAAATAAAGGAGCGTAATGAGCAAATAAAGGAGTTCAGATTTGGGAGATTCTATTACCACTTTGTACATCCCACTGTCTCTACATACAACAGTTTTTTCAGCTCTGTTCATGGAAGAATTGAACCTGGGGGTAAGAGGAGTTACTAGGGAGGGGTCCAGCTGGTAGCCTCAAAGGATGGAAAGTGGTTCAGGAAATGCTTGACCACCTAACCCAGGGGATTAAAGAGCAGTTTACTACCTCAGAGACTAATTAAAAAGAGATACAGATAACAAGTACTAACATGGAGGGGGAGATAGAAGGCCTAACCCAGTGAACATAGGAGTCAGAACATGGAATACAAGATTTACAGACAAAGTTCAAATGAATACTCAAGAGGTCATACGTTTAAAGCAAAGAGGAAAGGTCCTCACAGAGAAACTGGAAAATTGGAAAATAATGCCAGGAGGAACAATATTAAAATCTTGGGAGTGGCGGGAAGGGCTGGAAGGGTCTGATATTGAGGCCTACGTGATTAGTTTATTGAAAAGAAATAACAACTCTAAATCTGGACATAGACATCCAACGCATACACAGAGACCCCTTCAAGCTATACCGAGGCTGTAACAAAAATGTGGGAAATTTTGGTGACCTTTCTATCATACTCAGTGAAAGAAAAAATACTGGGTTTTTCCTTAAAGGAGAAAGTAACATAACTGCTAGGGGCTAAACACAGGATTAGATCAGATATTTTCAAGGAAACAGCAGACAGACAGTGGGTACTGTGAAACAGAATTGAGGAGCTCAAGAAATTGGGAACTTCACTACAAATGAAGTTCCCAGCTATTTTGAAAGTGATGTGGTGGAACAAGATGCATAACTTCCTAGACCGAGAAGAGGTGGACAAATGCATAATGGAGGCCAAAGCAGGGTTATCTTGATAGTTGATAAGCAGAGGTGGTAATAACATTATTGGCATTCACTGAGATGAGCTCAGTAGGCAGTAGTTTTGACTCACAAAATAATTAGGAGGGTGTCCATGGGAGGCTGCACTTGTGGTGGGGAGCATGGGGAAGTCAAAAAGGAAAATATATTGGGAAAGTACATACTAGGGAAAACAAGGTCATAGTGAATGAGGAGGGTGGAAGGAGTGGGTAGAGGAAATATGAATAAGCATAAGAAAGATTCCCTAACATTTTTATGCTGGAATGTGAATGGATTACGAGTAGAAAAAAGACAGCAAATAATTATGCAGTATTTTTATTAGACCATAATGCTCAAATAACTATGCTACAGGAAACGCATTTCCTGAGACCAGAATGTAAGGACCTTTTGGTAAAACAAAGATAGAAAACTGGGTCACCACTGATCAAACATACTCTACCAAAGGAATATCTATACTTTTTAGAACAAAATCTTGGTTAGAACTAGTGAAGGTCAGAGCTGATGAGGGTGACATTGTATAATCGCTTAAATTAAAGATGCACTGTGCCTTATATACTTTAGTAAGTTACTATAGCCCAATGAAGATTATGTCAACCCACTGACTCAACTCTTTTCTAATTTGGTAGATTTTGAAGCTCCCATAATTCTAGGTCGAGATTTTAATATTCTATTGAATAATAGTCTTGATAGATCCTCAGAGCGGACCAAGATTCTCTCCCCAAAGATGAAGGCGTATTTGTTGGATTTGATAGAAACCTTTAACATATGTGATGTCCTCGTAGAGTGAAAGGGAACAATAGGGATTACACCTTCCACAGTAAAAAGAATGCTCACTGCATCAAATTAGATAACGTTTTCATGGATAGAAAAGAATTGGAAAAAGCAGTGGGATAGATCAGCTTCCAATACATCTGGCAGATCATGCAGCATTCCTTTTAAAGATTGAGATAAGGAATCCTAGTAGTATTAGAAGATGGACGATCAACAGAAAGATAATGCTGCAGATGGAAATAATAGCAAATTTGCAACAATGTACAGAGGAGTTTTTTTCCTGGAATTTACCATCAGCACCCTTGTACATGGTATGAAATGCATACAAGGCCTGCCTGAGGGAGAAGAAATCAAAAGCCAATTAGTAAATTGGTCAAGAGAAGAGAAAGAACAACTTACTAAGTTAGAGGAAGAGATAGGTAAATTAGAAGCTGTCTTAAAGGCTTATCTTTTGCTTGAAGAGGACAGGAAGGGATGGTCAGAAACACTGGAGGATTTGCAACTGATGTTTAGAGGTAAGATAAAGCAGAACATGACACAACAATGGGAGGTTAGTTGAGCAAGGGATATTATACATGAACAATACTACAGGAAATTATTGGCATGGAGGTCAAGGTTGGAAAGGAATCAGAACTTTGTTAGGAAGATCATCAAGGGAGAGACTGGGCTAATGGTTGAGGGGAATGATAAAATTAGGGCTGCATTTACTAACTTCTTCCAGGGGATTTAGACAGAAGATTTATAGATCAATGAGAAAGAAATAGAATGTTGACTCCATAAACAAAAGGCCTTCACAAACTGACTAGTGATCAAGCTAAATATTTAGGTCAAGAAATAAATGGCAAAGACATTTAAGATGTAATGAAAAATTTAAATAAAGGAAAGGCAGCAGGACCAGATGGAATCCTTAGTGAACTACACTCCATATTAATGGAGGCAATCATTCTCTTCTCGGGTAAGCTATTAATTTCTATATAAATGGAGAACATGCCTATCTCTGCGTCATGGAATGAGGCAGTAATTTCCCTAATCCCGAACTCAGACGTGAACCCTATGCATTGCCATTCGTAACGCCCGATTCCACTACTTAACTGCAAGTATAAGATTTTCACCAGTATCCTTGAAGTTCATTTGAATGCAGTGGTGGAGCATTTTATACATAAGGATCAAAACAGTTGTTTACCAGGGAGGAATATGAGGGAGCTTAATCATACTCTGATAGGTTCAATAGACCTAGCTACAACACAAAGGGTTCCTCTTGCGATTTTAACTCTGGATGCAGCCAAAGCTTTTTACTGTGCCAATTGGTAATATTTTCGGATTACCTTAGAATGCTTCGGATTAGGTAAAAATGTGATAAACTCAAAATTTAAGATTTGAATGTCCCAACGGCCAAGATCCTGGTGAACAATACCCTGTCATCCCCAGTAAGAATTGAAAAAGGAACTTGACAGGGCTGCCCTCCCTTCCCTGTACTGTTCGATTTGTACATTGAACCTTTCGCTCAAAGTCTAAGCTCGAATGATGGGTGCATTTTCAAGGATGATCTCTCTATCTACAGACGATTTAATAGTATATACTTCAGATGTTACAACTACTCTGCCATACCTTAATGCCAAGGCGAGGGAATTGCCACACTGGCAGGATATGCAGCTAATGAAGAGAAAACGGAAATAATGCTCTGGAACCAAAAAGGCGGACAATAGCAAGTGTTTAGGAAATTCGATTTTTCGGGATTAAAATAACTAAAGACTTAGGAAAAATCACTGCTGCTAATCTCGAGAGTGTGGAAAAGGAGATTGGAGCGCTGTTAATAAGATGGTAGAACCTCCCACTTTCAATACATGGGAGGATTAACTTATTACCTTAGTGACCCTTGACCCTGTGACCAGGTAGGTCGCCCCCTACGCCATTGCGCAGACCCCCTATGTGCTGTTGCCGCCTCTCTCGTTGTTCGCCGCTCACTGCCGCGGACCGGTTTGTACTCCTCTGCTGTACTCTGTTTTCCTTCTGTTGACCCCTCATGCCCCTTGTGTCCGTTGCTGTGTTTCTTTCCTTCTGTGACCCCTCGTGCCTCTGGTCTCCCAAATTGCCATTTTATTTTCCTTCTATTGACCCCCTGAACCCGCTTCCCGCCGCTGCGTCCCCTGTGGCCCGTCCGCTAGTTTCCCATTCGCCGAAGGCGCTTAAGGCAAGCCCGTCTGCGCCCGTTTGCGCCTGGACCGCGCCCAGCACCAGAACCCCTGGCCCCCGCCGAAGCCAAGCGACCAGACTGAAATACGACACCGCCATACTCCACGCGCTCAACACCGGCCAACCGCCTGCCTGCTACCGTGCCTCCCCCAAGCGCACCCACGGTCCCTTCACCTGCCAAGCCTGCAAATTCAGCTGCCTCCGAACCTGCACCCCACCCTCTGGACCAGGCAACAACAACAACAACCACCTCAAGTGCATCCTGGTTAACACCCACTCCGTCCACAAGCATGCAGTTGAACTCTGGGACCTCCTCGATACAACAGCGCCAGACGTAACCTTCCTCACGGAAACCTGGATGAACTCCTCCTCAGCACCCAACATCGCCATAGCCATCCCGAATGGCTACAAGATCACCCGGAAGGAATCGCCATCATCTACAGGAACACCATCAGCGTCACAACCAACTCTGAAGACACCCTCAGGGGAGCCAAACACCTACATTTCCAAATCCACACCAACCCCAAAACTACCCTCAGAGGAACGCTCATCTACAGACCCCCGGGCCCACGCACACAATTCAGTGAAGCCATTGCCGACTTCATCAGCCCACACGTCCTTGCCTCACCAGACTACATCCTCCTAGGGGACCTGAACTTCCACCTGGAGAACAACAACGACAGCAACACCACCACCCTGCTCGACAACCTCACCAACCTCGGACTCAAGCAACTGGAGAACACCCCCATTCACTACGCCAGCTACACGCTCGACCCCATCTTCTACACCTTCAGCCACTCCACCGGACTTCACTGGACTGACCATAGCTGCATCCATTTCACCCTCAGGAAGACGATATTCCACCACCACCCACTCCAGATCCCCGCAGATGCTGGAGCACAGTAACCACCGACCAGCTAACCACAGAACTGAGCCAGAACCCACCAGCCGACACTACTGGCACCAACGCCACAGCCCACAACCTCACACAGTGGATCTCCAACTGCGCTGATGCCCTTGCATCACTGAAGAACCCTCCAGGCAAGCCCGGCAACAAGAAAGCCACATGGTTCACCGACGACCTCAAAGACTCAAAGAAATCCTGCCGAACCCTCGAGAAAGCCTGGCGCCACGAACAGACGACAGAAAACCTGACAGCCCTCAAAAACGCCACGCGCAAACACCACCAGCTAATCCGCACCACCAAAAGGACATCTTTCAAAGAGCGGCTGGACAACAACATACACAACAGCAAGGAACTCTTCAACATTGTTAAAGAGCTCTCCAAACCCAGCGCCAGCAACAACGACATCACACCATCGCAAGACCTCTGCAACTCCCTTGCCACGCTCTTCCACCGCAAGATTGCCGATATACACGACAGTTTCGGCGCCCAGACCCTGCACCAAACCAACGTCCCCTACCACCACCCTCAACGCTTGGACTCCCATCAGCACAGAAGACACCACCCACGTGATGAACACAATCCACTCCGGGTCTCCCTCCGACCCATGCCCTCACCACATCTTCAACAAAGCCGACACCATCATCGCACCCGAACTATGGAACATCATAAACAACTCCCTCACATCAGCCACCTTACCAGAGAGCTGGAAGCACGCAGAAATCAATGCCCTACAGAAGAAACCCTCAGCGCACCCCAAAGACCTCAAGAACGTCCGCCCCATCTCTTTTATTCCCTTCCCTGCAAAAGTCATCGAGAAGACTGTCAATAAACAGCTGACTGCACTCCTCGAGGACAACAGCTCCCTCGACCCATCCCAGTCAGGCTTTCGAGCCAACCACAGCACCAAAACAGCCCTCATCGCAGCCACCGACGACATCAGGACTCTGCTCAACAACAGGGAAACTGTCGCTCTCATCCTCCTAGACTGCTCAGCCGCCTTCGATACCATTTGCCATCGCACCCTAATATCCCACCTGCTCAACATTGGGATCCAAGGAAAGGCCCTGCACTGGATCACCTCGTTTCTCTCTGACAGAACCCAGCGAGTCCGCCTCCCTCCCTTCCGCGGCCACCAAGATCATCTGCAGCGTACCCCAAGGCTCCTCGCTCAGCCCTACCCTCTTCAATATCTACATGAGCCCCCTCGCCACCAATGCACGCAAACACAACCTCAACATCATCTCCTACGCCGACGACACCCAGCTGATACTCTACCTCACCAAAGACCCGGCCACCACTAGTATCAGCTTCCAGGAAAGAATGAGAGACGTTGCGGAATGGATGAAGCTCAGCCGTCTGAAACTAAACTCAGACAAGATGAAGGTCCACATCTTAGGACCATCCCCATCCGCCTGGGACGACTCCTGGTGGTCCACAGCACTGGGCACCGCACCAACACCCACGGACCATGCACGCAAACTGGGATTCATCCTGGACTCATCCCTCATGATGACCAAGCAAGTCAACGCCATCTCATCCACATGCTTCAACACCCTGCACATGTTCTGAAGGATCTTCCGGTGAATCCCACCGGAACCAGAAAGGTGGTCACCCAGGCCCTCGTCACCAACCAACTGGACTACGGAAACGCCCTCTATGCTGGAACCTCTCCAGGACTTAACGACCAGGAAGAAAGAGGTCGTGGATTGGTACCATTCTCTACTGATGGGAGAGGTGGTCAAGATGAAAGTACCTCAGGCTATGTGGGACAGATACCTGCTGGAAGGGAACCTGTCTAAGTTATGGCAAGTATCTTTTACTACACCTTATTTGGTGGTCAAACCTGCTGCACTAAGGAAGAGTCATTTTTTCAGCTTGCATGGAATCTACTGGACCCCAAAAAGGTTGGAAAATATAACGGTGACTGGCGAATTAAAGTGTCAGTGGTGCAAAAGGGGTGAGGCAGACGATAAGCATATGTTTCCACATGCCTAAGACTAGAAACATTTTGGACAGCAGTAGGTACGATCATTTCCCACTCCACTGGAATTAACCTGAAAGTAAGCACCACCTTAATAATGAATGGGGACATGCAGCAGGATATGGATTTTTGTAATTTGCAAGTAGAATGCAGGCATCTTGTCTTTTATCTAATTTTACTGGATTCAACCTTTGGCTCCCACATGGCAGGTCTTCACAGAAGCAGTCATAATGAGAATTAAAAAGGCAGGTTTGGGGATTTGTTAAAGATCTGAAGATATCTCTGTCCAATGATTACACCTCCCTAATTAAGCAAACTTGGGGGGTTGTGTTCTCTCAATATATTTTAGTAAATCTGATTGAACTGAAACCAATATTGAGCACAAGGGAAAGCAAGTTGAGTCAGATTGGTGCTAATCGGTGGTGACATGAGAACAAAAAAAAGAACTGCCTGCTTCCCAGGGACCAGTGATGAGTTCAGGCTGGGGAGCCAGTGAGGCTGTAGGGAACTAGGTCTCCCCCCACGGTCACCAACACAAAATTTAAATTAGGATCTTAGTGTCCGGGTTGGCAACACCCAAAATATGAATTAAAAACAAATATATCAACAATAATTGAGCGACAAGAGCCACTCATTTATAACTTGCCGCTTCTTTCTAGGAGTGCCTCACAATGCTCTGCAAGGCTCTTAAACAATGTTTTTCAAGTATTGTGGTGTCCCTAGCAGAGGCAGCGTCCTCACCAAGCATGTGAGATATCGTCAGTGATGGTATCAGTAATGTCACTGACCTGGTCATGAGTGATGTAATATGTGATGTCATAAGCAGTGGACTGTGGTGGCATAAGTTATAGTTAGCTCAGGTAATTATAACTGCTGAATTACTGTGTTTTGTTATGAGTGAAATCTGAGCCTAACTATAATGTTCCTTTAAACTCTCATTTGTCAGTGAATTTCTAAGGTTTTTCACATTCTATTTCCTAATGTTAACATCCCTGTAACCTTTGTATTCTGAAGTGAATTTCTATGTTTTTTTAACCAGTCGTCATGTTTGCAGAGTTGTGGAGAAAGGGGGCAGAGCCTCCACTCAGCCCTCAGGAATCCCACTGTTTTAGACATACTGGAAGTAACAGAAGGAGTTCTTGATGCCCCACGAACCTCAGCAACTAAGAGGACGTCATTACCAAACCAGTATTGCCCAAGGAGGCACATTTGCAGAGTGGTAAAGAAAGAGGTTGGGGCCTCCGACCCGCTCTCAGCAATTACACTATGTGGTTACTACTGGAGGTAAGAGGAGGGTTTCTTGGCCCCCAAAGACCATCAGCATCCAAGGCAACTTCATTCCCAAACCATTAAGGCAACAGAAGGCATGTCTATAGAATGGTGGAGAAAGAGGGTGGGGTCTCTGACGAGCTCACAGCAATCCTGCTGTGTGGGACAAACTGGAGGTAACAGGAGGGCTTGTTGGCTCCCAAGGGCCCTCAACATTCATGGGGACTTCATCCTGTAACAAGTAGTTCACCAGAAGGTGCGTTTGCAGAGTGGCTGAGAAAGGGGACGTGGCCTCTAAAGTCATCTCAGCAATCCCACTCTGTGCAACTTTCTGGAGGTAACAGGAGGGCTTGTTGGTTCCTAGAACCCTCAACATCTAAGGGGACTTAATTCCCTAACAAAGGTGTGTTTTCAGAGTGGCGGGGGAAGGGGGTGTGGCCTCTGAAGACATCTCAACAATTCCTTTGTGTGGGACTCACTGGATGTAACGGAAGGGCTTGCTGACCCCCAAGGACGTCTGAGCCAAGGGTCTTCATTGCCCTACCAGTAGTGTGCTAGGAGGTGAAAGGGGATGGGCCTCTAGCGATTTCATGTGTTTCCCCTGTCCTTTAGCTTTCTGACTTCCTGTTTTCAATGGTATGCAGGACTTCACTTTTGCTGGATTAGTTTCTCTGGGCACAGTCTATTGCTAATCAGTGCTAAAGTGCAAATGCTTCTACTGTAAGTTGTGTTATTATTGGTTCACCCACAGAAGAATCCTTTCAAAGGTGTCCTAGACCTGCCTCTTCAGTGTCAGTGTGTGGAATGTTTAATTCCCATGTCAACCTGGCAAGTGCACCCACTTGCCAATCCCTAACCTTCCCTTTACTTACATGTAGGTCACCCCTACGGTAGGTGCAAGGTAGCCCCATGGGCAGGGTGCAGTATATTTAAAGGGTAGGACATTTAGTGGTGTGTTTTACATGTCCTCATAGTGAAACACTGTGCACTTTGTTCTTCACTATTGAAAGGCTTACTTTAATGTAGGTGATCATTGGAGCTGCCTTGTAACATTTCACAAGTGGAACTTGCAATTCGGACGAGATAGGGAAATGGAGTTTACATTCCCTAAGCTCCAAATTTAATAACACATCTTTTAATAAAGGTGGTTGTTAAATTGTGTGTTTGAAAATGCTACTTTTAGAACGAGTGCAAAAACAACAAGTGATGGACCGAATGTGGATCAATGTCACACATTCCCCCAGTCAAAAGATCTGGGCCCAAATCCATCTTTTTTTGCACTCCACACAACCCTGGGTTAGACAATGGCGATATGCAAATCAGCTCTGACCCTGTTGCCCCATGGGAACAGTCCAGTCCGAACTACAAAAGCCATGTAATTCCCAGAACGGAATCAAGCATCCGAGGACCGGACCGGTTTCGAGGTAACACCTCTCATCAGCCCGGCTAGCTTGACTCCAAGTGGTGTGGAGTGCCTGGGACCCACGTCTGGGCATCCCCAGTGCAAAAAACGATGGATTTAGGCCCAGATCCTTGTACTGGGGTGAATGTAAGACATTGATCTACATTCTGTCCATCAAATTGTTTTTTGTAACTTTTAGAACGAGAGCATTTTCATGTTCTTGCTTACCCATTCTTTGCCTCTGCCTGCCTGAAGAATCAAGTTCTGATTTTATATTGATAGGGGATGGGCTGTGCATTTACTCTAGACAGTCACACAAAGGGAGCTGAGGTGTGCCCTGCATATGCGAAGGGCCATCATGGCCTAGAGTAGTTAGAGGAGTTGTCACTGACGCCTGAATAGACTGTGGCTGCTCTGCACAATGTTGTCTCCGCCCCCTGTAGTGAAGCTCGACCAAGGAGGACAAAACTGGTGTTCCTGAGCCAGAGAGACTTTCTGGACAAAGACTTAAAAGGGAAAAAGATGTATAAGTATTACAACTAAAACCCCAGAACTTTAGTATACTTTTGGACTAAGAACCCACCCACGAAGAAGAACTGGAAGAGCTGCCAGGAGAAATACTTCCACATTGCTGTTTGCTGCTTTGCTCGATTGGCCTGCAGTTGCTGCTGCTGTCTTGGGCAGTGAAAGAGCTGAAATTAACTTTCTTAAATCCTGCTGTTAAAGTTTCTTCAAGGGCTTGAAGTAGAGTGTGCCTCCTGTTGGAAGTCTCATACATTCCAAAGACTTCACCATCCTCTGGGTACCTGCTCCTGGAACTGTGTGTTTCAGCTACCACACAGGTAAAAAGAAACCCAAAGCCATCAATCAATCAATCAATCAATCAAGAACTTGTGGAGTGCACTACTGACCCGTGAGGGTCTCAAGGTGCTGGGGAAAAAAAAGGAGGGGCGCTACTGGTCGGACAGCAAGGTCTTGAGTGGCCTCCTGAAGGTCAGCAGGTCTTGGGTCTGTCATAGGCTCAGCGGGAGGGTGTTCCAGGTCTCGGCGGTGAGGTGGGAGATGATCTGCGGCCAGTGGTTGTTCTTCGGTTGCGAGGGACAGTGGCGAGGGCGAGATCAGCGGAGCGGAGCTGGCGGATGGGGATGTAGAAGAAAAGTTGTCTGTTGCGGTAGGCTGGGCCGATCTTGTGGAGTACCTTGTGTGTGTGGATGAGGAGCATGAAGGAAATCCTCTTGTTGACGGGGAGCCAGTGCAGGTTCCTTAGGTGGGGGGTGAAGTGGCTGTGGCGCGGTACGTCAAGGATCACGCGTGCAGAGGCATTTTGAATATGGTGCAGTAGTATGATGCGCTTGACTGGGTCTCCAGCATAGAGGGCGTTTCCTTAGTCGAGTCTGCTATTGATGAGGGCCTGGGTGACTGTTCTTCTTGCATCTGTAGGGATCCACCTGTAGTTCTTGTGGAGCATGCAGAGGGAGTTGAAACAGGAGTAGGAGACTGCATTGACTTGCTCGGTCATGGAGAGTGTTGAGTCAAGGATGACTCCCAGGTTGCGTGCCTGGTCGGTGGGTGTCGGGCTGCCCCCGGTGTGGTTGGCCACCAGGAGAAGTCCCAGGCTGAAGGATTGGAGCCGAGGATGAGGACCTCCACTTTGTCCGTGTTCATCTTCAGTCGACTGATCTTCATCCAGTTGGTGACGGACTCCATTCCTTCATGGAGGTTTGATTTGGCGGTGAGGGGATCCTTGGTGAGAGAGAGGATCAGTTGAGTGCCGTCGGCGTAGGAGATTATGTTGAGGTTGTGCTGTCGGGCGACGTGTGCGAGCGGGGCCATGTAGATGTTGAACAGTGTTAGGCTAAGGGATGATCCCTGGGGTATTCTGCAGATGATCTTGGAGGCTTCGGATTGGAATGGGGGGAAGTAGGCACTCTGGTTTCTGCCAGAGAGAAAGGAGGTGGTCTATTCCAGGGCCTTGTATCTGATCCCTGCGTCGTGGAGTTGTATGCGCAGTACGCGGTGGCAGACAGTGTAGAAGTCGGCGGAGAGGTCCAGGAGAATGAGGGCCGTGGTCTCACCATTGCCCAGCAGGGTCCTGATGTCGTTGATGGTGTCGATGAGGGCAGTCTCAGTGCTGTAGTTGCTGTGGAACCCTAACTGGGAAGTGTCCAGGATGCTGTTTTCTTCGAGGCATCGGGTTAGCTGTCTGTTAACAATCTTCTCAATGACCTTGGCTGGGAACGGAAGCATGGAGATAGGCCGGAGGTTTTTGAGGTCTCTCGGGTCCACCTTGGGTTTTTTGAGTAGGGCATTCATCTCTGCGCGTTTCCAGCTCTCTGAGAAGGTTGCAGTCTCAAAGGAGGGATTGATGACGTGGGCAGGTGGGGTGTGATGGAACTGCTGGCTTTGTAGAAGATGTGGTGCGGGAATGGGTCTGACAGTGAGCCGGAGTCGATTGTGCTCATGGTCTTGATGGTGTAATTGTGGTTCACGTTGGCCCGGGCTGGCAGGGGGTCGTGGTCGATGGTGGGTGGAGAGTCTGGAGTGTCGGTGTCTGTTGGGGCTGTCTGGGTGTTGAAGATGTTGTGGATGTCAGCGATCTTGCGGTGGAGAAAGGTGGCGAGGGAATCGCACAAAGCTTGTGACGGCGGGATGTTGTTGTTGTTTCAGCTGGGGTTGGAGAGTTTCTTTACGTTGTTGAAGAGCACTATGCTGTTGTGTGCATTGTGAGGTCCTCTTGCAGACCTGATGAGGTGATGGTGTTTGTGGATGGCTTTTTTGTGGGCTGCGAGGCTGTCCGGTGTCTTTTCATTGTGCCGTTTCTTCTCTAGTTTCCGGCAGGTTTGCTTGGAGGCTAGGAGTTCTGGGGTGAACCATCTAGCTCTCTTGCTGGTGTCTCTGTGGGTGCATTTCTTCAGCGGGGCAAGGGTGTTGGAGGGGTCGGTGGGTGGGATGAGAGCGAGGTTTGCGTGCAGTTGGTCTTCGGTGATTTTGCTCCAGCAGAGGCAGGGGATCTGTTGGGTGTGGTGGTGTGTGGTGGGTTTCTGGAAGGTGAAGTGGATGCAATGGTGGTCGGACCAGATGAGTTCGGTGGTGTAGCTGAAGGAGACATGGGAGCTTGAGGCGAAGACGGGGTCGAGCGTGTAGCCGGCGGAATGGGTGGGGGTTGTGATGAGCTGCATCAGCCCGAGGTTGGCGAGGTTGTCGATCAGGCTGGTGGAGTTGCTGTCATTGTTGTTCTCAAGGTGAAAGTTCATGTCTCCGAGGAGGATGTAGTCGGTGGAGGTCAGGGTGTGCGTGCTGATGAAGTCGGCAAAGGAGTCGCTGAACTGGGGTCAGGGTCGGGGGGTTCTGTAGATGAGGGTGCCTCTGAGGGAGGTGTTGGGTCTGTGAGGGCATGGAAATGCATGTGTTCGGCGGTGCTGAGAGTGATGTCGGTGTTGGTCGAGACCCTGATGCTGTTCTTGTGGACAATGGCGATTCGTCCTCCGACTCTGTTGGTGCGGTCTCTTCGGGTGACCTTGTAGCCATCTGAGATGGCTATGGACATCTCGGGTGCAGAGAAGTCGTGAGGACTCTGTCAGGAACGTGATGTCTGGGGATGATGTGTCAAGCAGGTCCCGGAGCTCTACGGCGTGTTTGCGTGCGAAGCGGGTGTTCAGTAAGATGCATCGGAGGTGGTTGAGGTCTTTCTTGGGGGGTGGCTCAGCCGCTCTGAGGCTGGTGTAGCTGCAGTTCCGTCAGGTGAAGGGACCAGGTGTGCATTTCAGGGCGGGTGTGGGTCCATCCGGAGTTGAGAGCCAACAGTGTGCTCGCATCGTAGCGGCGGCGGTCGTTGTGGCGGTGACCAGGGGTTCTGGCGCTGGATGCGGTTTAGGTGCGGACGGGTGCAGGCGGGCTTGCCTTAGGCGTGCCAGCAGCACACCAGCAGCTCAGCCACGCAGCAGCTGCCATAGATGGGGAGGTGGGAGGGAGGAGCAGCTGGGAGGCAGGAGCAGGGGCAGGGGCAGTGAATGGGCAGTCAGGGGGGTGGGGCCACAGGGGTCGCAGCCTTAGGAATGGAAGCTGCCATGGGAATGGAAGACAAGGGCACAGAATCACAGGGGCAACGATGGGAACAGAAGGAAAAAGGGCTCAGAATCACGGGGGCAACAATGGGAACAGAAAGAAAGAGGACACAGAATCACGGGGCAATGATGGGAACAGAAAGAAAAAGGGCTCAGAATCCCAGGGGCAAGATGGGAACAGACCGTAAAAAGGGAACAGAATCACAGGGGAAATTATGGGAATAGAAGGAAAAAGGGTACAGGAGAAAATACAGGCACAGGGGGTTACAGACACCAAAAAACAATAAGGGCAATACAATGAATGACACCGACAATAGAACAAACCTAAGGCCTACCACTGGCCATCAGGGATGAGGTACAAGCGGTAGCCTGTGGGTGGAGGAGGGCCTCAACTTTCCTCAGCAGTTGCAGCTGGGTCAGGGTCAGGACGCACAGGCAGCGCTGTGCGGAGGTAGAGCAACCTACCTAACAAGATCAAGGGTCGCTCTCCTCACCATGCCGCGGCCGCCATATATAGGGAGTTGGGAGGGAGGAGCAGCTGGGAGGCAGGAGGCAGGGGCAGCAAATTGGCAGTCAGGGGGGCGGGCCACAGGGGACACAATAGTGGGAACGGGAGAGGCGAAGGGAACAGAAGGATCAACAATGCTGCTGCCAACTCTGTGGCCTGTTCGCCCCGTAACAAGCACTGCTGCACTTTGCACCACAACCATGGTCCCACAACTCTGTCACCCAGCGGCTGCTTGCACCGTGTCTTGTGGACACTACACACTGCACCACCTCACTTCACATTGCTGCCCTGGTCTCTCTGATGATGCCTACTTTGACACCGCTGCTTGCACCGTGGCCAAGGGGCTCCACTTATAAGTTATGCAATGCACCATCCTTTCCCACATTGTAACCTTGGTCCACTGATGCCAGCACCATTGACTTCAGATCGTCTACTGTTAACAGTGCTTCAGCAACAATGGTGCCGCTTCTCGCACCATAACTTGTCAACAACGCAACAAGCACTGCCTGACTTTGCACCCCAGTCCTCATGTCACCCATGCTGCTGGATGCCGTCACCACTACACCACAACCCTGAGAGATAAATATTGGTTATTTTTCTTGAACTGGTGTGGTGTCCGTTTGTAGTGTTTTCACTGTATACTGGATGTTATGTGCTAATGCTTTATACATTGCTCTGAAATAAGCCTGACTGCTCCTGGCAAGCCACTACAAGGCGAGTAGAGGTTAGTTTAGAAGAGTAATACCCTTACCCTGACTTGAAAGAAGGGTCCCTACTTGGGCAGGGTACAGACCTGTCAATTAGAAACCCCCATTTCTAGCAGGGTTTAAAATAAAACATATTTTATTCAGGCATTGTGGCCCCCTTCTCTGGGTCGATTGTGGCTCAGGACCCCATTTCCTGGAACCTGGTACATTTATTATAGAGGAGGGGGTTGCAGGGCCCCCCTCCTTGGCTGATTTTGTTCCCTGGGGCCCCGTGCCCCATCATTTTCATAAAGAATAATAATCCTTTGGGGCCCTGTGCGGCCCACCTCCCTGGGCCTATTTTGGCCCCATTTACCCCATCTCCTGGGGCCTGCCATTTAGAGATGGGGAAGGGGGGCTGTAATTGTCCCTCTTCCTGAGCTAAATTTGGCCCCAGGTTTCCCATCCACCGGGACTGGGCCATGTTAAAGTGGGTGCCTCCAGTGCACCCACTCTACTGTGGGACCACAGAGGGAGCCTGAAGGCGCCAGCAGTCCCTGTTGTCTGACCGCCTCCAGCAGGGGCCAACATTGCTTTCACACACAGGGAACTGCTAGAAAGGCAGCTCCATGTGTGTGAAAGCAATTCTGCTCCAGTTCCAGGAAGCAAGACCATTTTAAATGCTCTCACTTGATCTAAGCAGTGCATTTTCTGTGGCTTAGCAGGAGCTGTAGAGTTCCCACCAAGCCGCAGCAAACAGCTATGTCCCGGGGTGAGACTCCCAGTACATGGCAGGAGCCAGCCCTGCGGGGTGGCAGTACACAGGGCCATCTATGACTTCCAGTGTGGGACAAATCCCTCCTTTCTTGATGTTGACCCCCCAGGTTTAAGAAGTTGCCCCCAAGGAGGTGGAGGCCCGGGGGGGGGGGGACATTAGGCCTCCCACCACAAATTGGTTATGGACTAAGAGAGGTGGTGTTTTTTGGGGCTGGGGGTCCAAGAAGCCTCCCATTAAAAATGAGTTTCCCCCTGTGAAGTGGAGGTCCGTGATGAACTGGGGGTCAATGAGGACCCTTCAATTTCTTTTAGCAATGTGACACAAAAAGGTGGTGGTCGCTGGAGGTCTGGGAGGCCCCCTTTTTTTAAAGTAAATTAGCGACAAGGAGGTGGTGGTCATTAGGGCATTATTAAGCCCCAGGAGGGGTGCCCTTGTGTCCCACTCCTTTAACATGAAAATGCACCCTGGACCTGGCTCACCCGTGGGCCAATTTCTAATGGAGTGTGAGAGCCTGCTATTCCATTTTTTAAAATGTTTTTGGCTGGATCCTGGGATCCTGTGTGACTCTCACTCCAATTTTTTTTTAATTGCATTTTTGGCCCAGGGGGGTTACTGAGGGAGCTCTCCAATATGCCTAGGGAGTTAGGGTATTTCTACCATGCCTCCTTTTCTTTTGTCTAACCTTTTATCTGAGACTTGGTTCAAGCCAAATCCTAAGAAGGCTTCCAACACTTCCTGGTTTAAAGTGTTGGCAGCCAGTCATATCTCAGCACAAGATCGGGAATGGTCACAGATATTCTGGGTCTCTATATATAAAATGGAGAATTTCTGTTAATTACTCCTCAACTACTGAATGGATTTATACAATATCACAAAAGACACTTCCATGAACCAACATCTACCTTTCTACTAATTTTGGTGTAATTATGTTCAGCGGTTTGGGCTGTAGCTGTGTTTAAAGTTCCTATTAAAATTAACATTGGGAAAATGCATTTTGGGACTCTACCTTTTTCTCAGCCCCCATTTGCGGGATCACCCCAAAAATGTCAAGACAGCAGCTGAAGTGAGTGGCAAACTAGTTGTTCACCCCTTTTTTATTCATTTTGCCCCATTGTTTCTCAGTTCGCACAGAACTGTAGTTGCTTCTGTTCCTTTTTCCTCAGAGCTTTTGTAGGCATTCTGTCTGTAGTTATGCAGATATTGTTCTGTAAAAGAAAAAGTATATTTGAATTTTTATACAAGCCAGTATACCAACTACATTACTACTGGTTTACACATAATACAATTATGATATATTGCAGTGCTAAATCTACAGATAAACCTAGCTACATAACTAGAAGCACTTACTTCAATGTACCAATCCAAAACATAAAACTTAATTTATTAGCTGCCTTTTAATATTATAGCACCCTCTCCTAAACCACAGCTGCACCATATCTCAGTTCTCACTTACACAAAATAAAAGACCACTTTATCCCTTTTGTAGTACATTTAAAAAAGAAATATGAACCAAAGTCTAAAAGTACATACAGTACGTACAGTGTCTCAATACCATAAATCCAAAAACACAACGCAAGGCTTTTTCTGTGCTTCAGTACCTCTGCACTTAGATGTGTCAGATTTAAGTTTTGAGAAATGCTACATATTAAAATTGGCATATTAATCTGTATCACAACATTTAGCTCACTAATTCTTCCTAGTAGATGCAAACAGTGTGTGACAGGTTACATATATAATTCAGCAGATGGTTCTAAAAGAGGACATATTACTAACTAAAATATGCTAATACATGTGTTTGTGGTTGATTACAGCTAAACTCCCCAGATGATTGAATGAGTGCATAGTTAGTGCCTAGGTGATTCCCTCAGAATATAGGTAGTGCCTGGATCATTCCCTGAGTATGTATGAACTACAGTGGTGGTTCCATATCTGCATAGTTAGTGTCTGTGGATTCATTCGCATGACTATGTTGCTTCTATCTGAGTGTGTGGATGAGTGCATAAGTACTGTCGGAAAGATTAGATAAGTGCATAGCTCATGCCTCAATGATTCAATACATCTAGGGATAGTGGTTGGATGACTAAATGAGTGATACTCTAGTCGCTCTGTGATAACAGCCCTGTATGCTTAGTAAATACATGAATTATTCAGTGAATGCATAGTGCATATATCATTGTTTAAGTGCATATGTAGCACCTGCAGATTGCATGAGTAGTTTTTAAGTGATTGCATGAATACCTGACTGGTGCCCATGTGTTTCTGGTTAATTGAATAGGTTTCACCTGGATGATTACAAAACTACAAGTGTAAGTCATGGATAATTGAATGACTGCATCAGTAGTGCCTGGCTGATTGCATGAGTGCACGAGTAATGTCTGAGTAATTGTATAAGTCCATTGTTTGAGTGATTGGATAAAAGTAAGTGTGTTGTTAAGGTGACTATATTAGTTCAAGCATTTTGCCTAAATAATTGGAAGAGAGCATAGATACTGGATGGGTGATAGGTTCACGGCAATGGTACTTCATGCATAATTGTCTGAATGCATGACTAGTACCTGAGTATTTGGATGAGTGCATGGGTTTTGCCTCAGTATTTGAATGAGTGCATGGGCTATAAGTCAGGGTTTGTATGAGTGCATGGGTTGTGCATGGGTTTTTGAATAACTGCATAGGAATTGGTTTGGAGACTATATATGCGAATGGTTAGTGCCTGGGTGATTGGATGAATGCATGAGTGTTGGCTATGTAGTTCAATGAGTACATAATTAGTGCATCCATGATTTGAAGAGTACATGTGTGGTGCCTAGGTGATAGAATACGTGTGTACATAGTGCATGAGTAATTTGATAACTACTTGACTAGTGGATGAGTGATTGGATGAGTGCCTAAGTTATGCTCGGGTGACTGTAAAGGATATCCATGGCTGCTAGATACATAACAGTTGTGACTATATCTGTAACTTATTGTTTAACTCCTTATGTCAGTATCAAACTATCTTTTTTGGAGTTTCTTTCCTCTTCTAGTGACCTATGTGTCACAAACGGCTAGATATTCAACTTCATATATAATTGGAATCATGCCTCTCTACAAGCATACATTGCTCTGTTACTAAACATGCACATGCATCAGTAAGTTTATAAAACTGAAAACAACAAACATCACTTTTTCAAAGCAGAAAACCTTTTCTTAATGGCATACCTAAATAATTGCTTGTGTGTTTAAACATATATTCAACATTTCTCAAAGAAAAGTTACACATCAAATGAGGGTTGCACAAGAACTCTCAACAGACATTCTGCACTATAAACTCTCCTGAATTCTAAACAGAGAATGTTTAAAGAAATACACCACCCTCTTCATATACATGAAATGTTCATTAGCCACACAAATATATCACACCATCTAAGCATATGCAAACCACTCATATAAGTAACAAACGACTTTGACAAACACTTTCTAATACATACCTAACAAATATTACTACTTTGTTATACATATACAGGTGCAGAACATTTTCTTATGTTTTACTTGTGGCTACACTACTTCTGTTCAATATTGTGACCAAAAGTACTACAATTCCCAGAATGCAAATAACATAGATGTATCAATTCTGCACATGATGCTTAGACATTTAAACATTCTTAGTTTTAAATACATTCCATATTACAACTTTGAACAATACTACACTGTTTTTTTTTATAAACTCCACAATGGAGTAAAGTAACACTAATTCATTTTTCTCTTACTTCCCACAACGTTTCTACAACATCTTCAACTCATACCCTCTGATAGACACAGTTCATCTCATATATTTTTTTGATATCACTGTGATACTCTTTTTTGTCAAATTCCCAAATACATCTCCATTTCTCAGGTAATTTTGTTTCAAATAACTAAACAGTTATGTGAATACCAGTGAATTGAGTTTGTAGATAATATTGTTTTTAGGATTTATAAAAACGAAGCACAAGACTGATGATCTACTCTCATACAAGGTGACCATAAAATGGTAACCTCATCAACTTTCCACTATATGATCATGAGAAAGTCAGCAAATTAAATCATGCCTTTCAATTTAAACTGTTTTATCTGCACCTGTGAATGGTTAGCATCAGTGTTAACCCTTTCCCTCTCTTTCAAAATGAAGTTCATGTCTCTGCCTGTTTGCAATTTTTTCACGAATATCACAGAGCTATCGCAGAAAAATAAATAGGAGTCAAAACCTATATTTACCTTCAGTTTCTTTACACTTACATACTGCACAACAGTTTATCACATAGTCCTCAATTGTAAATTCAAACTTATCATTACTTAAATTATGTCATAACTTCTCAACTTCGAAAAAAAGGCATTGTGTCTCTTTGACACCCTTCGCCCAATACACTCTTAGCTCAGTGTATCTTGCAACCCAGAGGAATCAGTAGGCCACAATTTCACCTCGGATTCTAGAAGCAACATGCTACTTCCAAATGATATACAGCAGTTGTGGTTTACTGCACAGATTCAAAAGCACATCAATGTGTGTATTGCAATCCCTTTTTTTAACAACAGCCAATAATAGGACTTCTTACTAATGCATTCAACACACTACCTAATTCTATTCACTTACTTACTGACAACATCCAATTAAATATATATATATATATATTTATCAAGGGTTTACGAGCCCGAAACGTGTCATTGCTGTTTACCTGGTTCAGTAAAAAGAATTGTTTTGCCAGATCCTGTGGTCCATCTCCTGTTTTGCTTCACCGGGATTGGAGGTGGCTTTGGGAGTGTTTTTCTGCATATATATATATATATATTGCAACACAAAAGTAGCTCCGAATGCCAGACCAATTGCGCTTCTGTTTCCAGTGCGCGATCCTCAGCAGAGCCTCGCCGAAATAGTATGCACACAAACCTTCTTACATGAAGAAAGTAATGAATCACGCACTCGCAGGAGTCAAGTTTCCCTGTTTTCTTTATTGCCTCAAAACAGCAATCTCCCAGGTCATCCCTAAAAACAACCGACATGTTTCGTTAACCCCTGTTAACTGTGAGCAAGTTAACAGGGGTTAACGAAACGCGTCAGTTGTTTTTGGGGATGACCTGGGAGATTGCTGTTTTGAGGCAATAAAAACGGAGAAACTTGACTCCTGCGAGTGCATGATTCATTACTTTCTTCATGTAAGAAGGTTTGTGTGCATATATATATATATATATCCAGTATCTCCGAATTCCCTTGCAGCGCCCAGCCGGAACACAGCCAAAGAAAAGGATACAGACTCCAGTTTTGCGTGGATCTAGCAGGTCTTTATTTTATTTTCAGATTGTCAGACGCGTTTCGAATACCTCTGTATTCTTCCTCAATTGACAAACAAATAGTCCGCTTTTTATTTTTATACTTTTAGAAGTGATGCTTTCACCTATCCCCAGTGTAAAAATAGAAGAAATACTCCATGCCAAATGCATGCTGGATATTGTAGTTTCAACACCAAACTTTACCAAATCCATAGTATAATTTGTCCATTGAACAAAATACGTAATAACTGCATGAATGCCAGTTCATTGGTAAACGAGTACATTACCATGTGCAATTAGGTTCCCGTGCATATAAGCTAAATATTTTAGGTCAGATATGTATATATTTACAACATTTTTCATGAAAATACCAAAACATACAAAAATATATATATCTCACATTATAAAAATATATATTTGATAAATTTATATATTATGTACAATATAAAAATAGAAACATCCTCTAAAACAGTAGGTATTCCCATAATCAGTTATACAAATCTAACGGAATGAATTTCAAATTTATACGGACCTCAGCTTATTTGTGCAATGGGACACTGCAACATTAGTATTATGTACAAGATTACCAGTTGGGTGCCGGAAGTCTATTTGTAGCAGCATGTGGATATATCTTCAAATAAAGTGCATAAAGTGATATTTTCCTTATACCATAATATTCGTGCCTTTTTGTATAAAGAAGAAAATTTCATATTTGATTGGGTTTTTTTAAAATGATTTTTGTTAAAATTTATAAGATAAAAATAATTTATACTTATAATTTGAAAGACTAAAACCAAAATTGAGATAAAAATGGAGAAGATACTTGGGTCACAGTATAGTAATCAATATTTACACACAGGATACAAAGGTTACTGAATAACCTGTCGGGGACAACCTAAACCAACATAACACTATTTCAGAGGAAGTGATGGAGGTCCTCCGTGTTGTTCAGACCGTTTGGCTGTCTACTATCTAGTTCAATAATGAATTTCGATTCCAGCTGCCTAAGGCGTTTTTCTCTGTTGCCACCACGCGGATTATCAGTCACCGCTCCGATGACAAAATATTTTAGGTCCGCTAAATTGTTTTGGTGGACTGCCTTAAAGTGTCTTGCGACAGGATACGTGCTATCGTTGTTTACGATAGCACGTAGGTGTTGTAGGATTCTGACGTGTACTTGCTGCTTGGTACTGCCCACATAACGGAGCCCACAAGTACACGTCAGAATGTACACTGCATAATCAGTTTTGCAGTCATGACATCCCTGAATCTTATATTCCCTCGGGCTGAATGGGGTGGTATATTTTTTGGTGGTTACACCAAATTTACATGCCCGACAGGATGAGCACTTGAAAAAACCTTGTTTTTCCGGTAGCCAGTGAGTGCTCTTCTTCTTAATGTTAAGATCAGGTACACTTTTAGCTATTTTGTTTCTCATTGAAATGCCTCTTCGAAAGGTTAATGTGGGCTTTTGAGGTAGTTCAGGTGTTATGACTGCATCTGTCTGCACTATCGCCCAGTTTCGATTGATTATCGATCGAATTTGGCGATGCTGGTTGTTATAGGTGAGAATCAGCCTAGGTGTATTGGGGGTGTCCTTACTTTCCTCCAAGATTTCCTCTGTTGTTGGTAGTAATGACTCCCTGGGTCTACTATTGGCTTTATCCAAAGCCTTTTGTAGAATTTTAGCCGTGTAGCCTCTCCTACGGAATCTTTCCACTGCCTCTCGTATGCATATAGTTTGCTGTCCCTCATCACTACATATACGCTTTATTCTAAGAAGCTCACCATAGGGAATACTATCAATTAGGTGTTTAGAATGAGCACTGGAGGCATGCAACGTGGAATTGCCGGCTGTTGTTTTTCTATGTAATGTTGTTTTTAATTCCCCATTTTCTACATAGACCTTGGTGTCCAGAAATTCAACCTCTTTAACACTAGTAGTTGAGGTGAAGTTTAAATTCATCTTGTTCACATTAATGTCATGTAAAAAAGTTTTGACACTTTCATCATCCCCTTTCCACAACACAAAGACGTTGTCTATAAAACGTAACCAAATTGTGATGTTGTTACCATATTTTGATGACAGATCTTTCCTTAGTATCTGCTCCTCCCACCAGCCAACCACTAAACAGGCATATATATATGTAGATATATATTCACTGAAAAAAGCAGAGGTTTTAGGGGTGTTATAGATAGTTGGACATTTCACTCATACAAAACCATTGAAGTTTACCCGTTATAGTTAGTTGTACTAACTATAACTCGCGCGCCCGCAATCCACTGCTGATGATGTCACATATTACATCATTCATGACTTGGTCAGTGACATCACTGATAACATCACTGATGACATCTCAAATGACATCACTGATGACATCACTGATGACATCATCCAGTGAATGTGGTTTGGTTCGATATTTAAATAAGTATTATATATATATATATATATATATATATAGCAATCTGCCTTTTAGACTGAGTGGATGTATAAGTGTCTGAATGGAGGATTTTGTAGCAATGTGATTGACTGTCTAAGTGATGAATTTAAAGTGCCTCACTAAATATATGGGATAGTGATTAAACTGTGTGAATACCTGTATCACTATATTTCTTGTTGTATAAACTACTTCATACGTTGCTTACTAGTTATTTGAAAGTCTATATTAGTTATTTATTAGTTAAGTGAGTATTTGTATGGGATAGTGAATGAATGTGTGTGAGGTTGGGTGGGAGGTGTGTGACTGTCCAAAGATGTGTAAATAATTGATTTAGTGGGTATATGAGGTTAAGACTGTATGTGGAAACAGTTGTTTGGGTGAGTGAATCTCTTTATGGGTGCGGTGATGAGTAAATACATGTCCAAAAAACTAGAAATATAAAAGGCAGTGTATGTGACTGTTGTTGTATATAAATAAGAATACATAAGACTCAGTGATTGTATGAGTGATGTATGGATAACTGTATACTTTTAATAGTGATTTTATAACGCATTAAGTATGAGTTACTATCTATAGCAACAAATAAAGTGGTGCTTGTGTAAGTGTGTGGCTTATTAAATATAAGTATGATCAATTGTTTGCATAAGTGAGTAGGATGACTGCATAAGTGAATATGATGAGTGCTGGTGTGTAATGTTGATGTAGGTGTATAAGTATATTTAATAGTGTTCTGTTGATCTTTGCTAGCATGTATGAGTGAATCTATAGGTAAGTATTCAGATGTGTGTGTAGATGTAGGATTCACTGTGTGGGTATTTAGAAACTTGTATTGGTGTGTCAATGGTTTCAAATATAGTACTCTATATATTGTAATGAGTGTTTAAAGGTTATACTAGTGTATGATAAGATGTATCAGATTGTCACATGGATGATGTCATCAGTGATGTTATCAGTGATGTCATTTGAGATGTCATCAATGATGCCATCAGTGATGTCATCAGTGATGTCACTGACCATGTCATGAATGATGTAATGTGTGACATCATCAGCAGTGGATTGTGGGCGCGCTCGTGGGCGCGCAAGTTATAGTTAGTACAATGGTTTTGTGCGAGTGAAATGTCCAACTAACTGTACCACCCTAAAACTTATCGTTTTTCGGTGAATTTCTAAGGTTTTTTTAAATGCTAACTCCTAACTATAACATGTATGAAACCTATGGTTTTTTCAGTGAATTTCAAAGGTTTTATAAATTACAATTTTTAAATCTATTAATTTTTATATTTATTTTTTGACACTGATTTACTAATTTTTTTTTAACTATTTATTTTTAGATATTTTATTTTTTAAATTACATTGTAATCACATTATACATTACATTACAAAATATACTTTCTCAGAATGAATTACTTTAGTTTAAATACTTTGCAAATAGGCAATAGACTTTTAAGTACAGTAGTTACAGTTGTTGTTGTGATGCGCACACAATTTCAGACACAATGCAACATTGAGCTCAATGTGAATTTATAGTTAAATGCAATTAGTTACTTTTTTGATTACTTTTTCACCCACAGGACTAGATCCTAGATTCAGTCCTGGGACATCTCCTGTAAACAGTTGAGTAAAAACGTTTTGGTTACAGTAGTGATTTTTAAGGAATATTATTGTATTTTACAAGTTGAAACAAACTTTTTCAAATAGAATCACCAATGTTATCCTATGGGAGGAAATTCACTTATCAGGTAAGTAGTGTTAATGTTACTTTTTCTTACTCAGTGGTGGATCCTGGATCCAGCACGGATGCATCTCCTGTAAACAGTCGAAAGAATGCGTTTAAGTCATACAGGCAATTTTTAAGGAATATTTTTAGTTTGTGAAAATAGACACTTAGAAACTTTTCTGGTGAAAACCACACAATGGATTCCTGAGAAAGGAAATACAAGTTACTGGTAAGTACACTTAAAATTACATTTCAGGGTCAGTGCTGGGCTAAAAGATGCCGCACTGGGTTCTCTCCTGATAAGAGGTGAGTAAATCGGAATTCGTAGTTTGGCTGATTTTAGAGGAATATTTGTACGTTTCAAAAATTGACACAGAAACTTTTCTGCTGAAAACCACACAATGGATTCCTATGGAAGGAAATACAAGTTACTGGTAAGTACGCTTAGAAGTACTTTTCAGGGTCATTGCTGGGCTAAACGATGCATCACTGGGTTCTCTCCTGATAACAGGTGAGTAAATCAGAAATCATAGTTCGGATGATTTTAGAGTAATATTTGTACGTTTCAAAAATCGACACTTAGAAACATTTCTGCTGAAAACCACACAATGGATTCCTAGGGAAGGAAATACAAGTTACTGGTAAGTACACTTAAAATTACTTTTCAGGGTCAGTGCTGGGCTAAAAGATGCTGCACTGTTTTCTCTCCTGATAAGAGGTGAGTAAATCGGAATTCGTAGTTCGGCTGATTTTGGTGGAGGAAGGGGGCGGCGCCTGCAGTGACATGTGCCAACACGCCCTGTGGCACGTTTTAAGTTGGGTAATTAATTCCTCTTCAATCCTGCGGTCCCCTGGGGGCCAACTAGCCCACCAGGCACCGCCAGTATGTGCTAGAGAGCTGCGTTGCAGAGGTATTCACAGGCCACGCTCCTTTTTACAACACTCTGCAACACAGCTCCGTGGCATTACTTTTCCATATGGGGAGCAGCTAACATGCTGGAAAAGCAATTTGCTTTCCTATTTGGAAGAGAGAGCAACCTCGACAATCATGTGGATGAGGACTCTGAGTGGAGCATTTTAGTAAACGTTTTAATGGAAAGAGGGAGGGTACTCAGGCGCTGTGTGAGAACTTTGTCTATCCACCTAATATTGCTCTTACTTTTGGAGATAAGTGAAGCCCTGACAGCACCCGAGTACCCTCCCTCTTTCCATTAAAAAGTTTACTAAAATGATCCACTCAGGAGTCCTCATCCACATGATTGTCGAGGTTGCGGTCTGTAAGTGGTTTTAAGAATGGGGCGTTAACCACTGTAGTAGTAGTAAAACTTTATTCGGTTTCAGTATATATAAAACCATAAAAGTACACATTTAAGCAAGATTAATACATTCATCAGAAAAACAAACATACATATACACTGTGAAAATGAGATAAAAATATGCAGCGAGAAAGTTAAAAAATATAGGAAGAACTCTCCAAAATATAATTAAAGATTCTCTCTGTGTCTAATAAAGAATTAAAAAAACCTAACAATGGGTTAACGTTAACCACTGCCCAGAAGTCCCTCAAGTTATTTGTGGCAGAAGCTTGGAATAGTTTTGCCCAGGATTCTTTCTTCAGTATCGTTAGCCTGTTTGACCAGGATTGGCCCTTACTTTATATTGACCCACTGCTCTTTGAGAGGTTCTTTTTTACTTCTAGCAGGATGGATTCAAAGGCCACAATAGTACTCGATGTTTCCGGGTTTAAATCGAGGCATATTGCTAGTACATTAAGCCTGCTAGATAGTACCCGGGGAAGAAGAACTGCCCTGTCAATGCTCTGCTAATTGAGTGTTATCCCATTCATACTTGCCATGTAATGTTTTATATGTACAATGTTGGAGCCATGTTTACCTGCCCAACACATTTGGTAAGATACAGCTGCATCGTCAATGAAGCCTGAAAATGTAGCCGAATATTACTAAGAACTGCTCTCAGGGAAGCTGAGGCTATTATAAAGTCAATAGTGCAGTTATTTAGAGTAGAACAGAAAGTTTTTAATGGATGGCCAGTAGATTCTGACAAATGGTTTATTATCTCAAGGTCTTTAATGACAATGAGCTTATTTAATAAATTCCCATATTGGTTGTGGCAAAAGTGCATACTACCTCCTCCGTTCTTATCTGTTAGACCACATATTGTGGTTAATGCAATGGGGCAAGAGTGTACATTAATATCGCCTATCCACAACAATTCTGGATCTTTTTTGCAAGGGCTAATTAACCTATTCATGTTTTCCTCCACTAGGGTTGAAACTTTATACATCTGACCCCAAATACATTATAATAAAATGAATAATAAAATAGTGTTGACATTGGGACCTTTAAGGTGCAGCATATTAAGGTATTGACAATCACTATGGGTGGAAAGTACTTTGGATCTCAAGGTATTCTTTAAATAGACACAATCCTTCCCCTTGCCCAAAAAGACTTTGAAGCAATTGTGGGGCTGTAATACGATCTGTAACCTTCTATGTTAATGGGTCCCACTGCCCAAGTCTCTTCAGGCAAAATAGATCAAAAGTAGAGATATACTTAAGCCAATCTGGATCCAGCAATTTGTGTCCCAGGCCTGCAATGTTCCATGTAATAGCTGTAAATTTGTCTGTATCCTTTGGCAGAAGAGCTCGGGGATCCCTGCTTTCTTGGGCACCACCAGCTTCTACATTTTGTGACCCCCTCCTTATTTCTCCATCAGTCGCAGGCAACCAGGTCCAACAACACCATGAATCAGTTTGGAATTTGATAGAAGTGGTGCAGAGTTTACTCCGCACCACATATGCAATTGTGCATCCAATATGGGTGAGATGAGGTCATGGGCCCTGTTTCAATTTATACTTGGCTGATGCGGCCTCGGTTTTTAAAAAAAGCCAATAGATAGGGCAAATATTTGTGTTGATGCTGTTGACATATTAGGTAATAGGAGTTGTAGTTTTTCTGCCAATTCAGGAGACTTAAAAGTTAGAACTACACAGTCCCCCATAACAGATTTGTCTTGATTGCCCAGTCAGGAAACTCTACGTACTGCCTCACTCTCCGATCGTTGATAGATTTAGGAATCCAGTGCTGGGCTTTGTGAAATAATAGGGCGGTAATTTCTATTTGATCACTACTTAATACAGGAGTGTTCTTCAAAATAGCCACATAGGGGTATGCAGCTCCTGGAAAATTTAGCCTTGGCCCCTCATTAGTCATTTGAGTAAGGTGTGGGCCCCCTAACGTAATGGCCAAAGTACCCTGTTCTATGTACCATGGGGCAGGAAGGGGTCAAGTGGCCTTCACTGGCTCTACTACTTGGCTCTCAAACGCGTCAGGCAGCATAATTGGCTCAGGATCTCGAGGGGAGTCACAGAGAGAAGAACGGATGGTCGACTGGTGATCGTGTGCCCTCCTAAAGCTCTCGGGGCATTTGGTGATTCATATATATATATATATATATATATAAATATTCACTGAAAAAAACATAGGTTTCACACACGTTATAGTTAGGAATTAGCATTTTAAAAACATTAGAAATTCTCTGAAAAAAACACCATAGGTTTTACCCATGTTATAGTTAGCTGGACATTTCTCTCGTACAAAACCATTGAAATTCCATTGTTATAGTTAGTTCAGCTAACTATAACTCGCGTGCCCGCAATGCACTGCTGATGACGTCACATATTACATCACTCATGACATGGTCAGTAACATAACTCATGACATCACTGATGACATCTCAAAGATGGTGCTCTACGTGTGGAAGAAGCCCTCACTGAGAGTTAATCATTTCAATTCAGATATGGTTGTATACAGCAGAGTGGAGATAGCAGCGTCCAAATCTTTAAAAAAGAAAGAGAAATGATGTGAGAGAGTAAGAAAGAGAAAGGGAAAAAAGGACATTAAAACGTGGGAGCGACCCACACAACAGGGGAGGGGTACGTGAAGCCAGAGGCGCAACCACAGTCGAAAATATAGGGGGTGGGGGCTAGAAAAAATTTGGGGTGGGGGATTTAGTTCAAGCAAAAAGAAGAGTGGAGTTGCAGGGGCTGTAAGCGGGGGGGGGTTATCAAAGCCTCATTAACAAGCAAAATGTCTTTAAAAGACCTGTGATGTACTCGGGTGTGACTGTGTGTGGGCCCAGGAAGCTATCTCATCCTAGCTGAAGCCCCGTTAGCCCAATGTTTTCTTTGCGCCTGCTGCATACTACATATTCTCTCCTTTGACAGATAACGTCGTTGTTTCAGAAACAAGCTTATTGGCTCACCTTGTGCTATTGCCATTGTCCGTGTTACATAATCCATCCCGAAACTGCTGCACATCTAAAAGATATTAAAAGAAAGATGTTATGATTGGTAATTCTTGCTATATTAATTTGGAGTTAGATAATATTGCGCTTTTATAGTCATTGATTGTAAGATTTCTACGAACTCTTTGTATTGTGAATATATTCCAGACATTTCAGCGATTATAAAAAAATACTGCTATTGGGAGAAAAAATTTAACATGTAAATTAATACATTATGTAGGAGTGCGTTTATCTAAAATACTAAGTCGCATTTTTGTATGTAGTCAGCTACAACCCTTTGACTCCTTCCGATGCATATTCAAGCCTTACTGCTCAACTTTTTGTGGAAAAGACACCTTCTTCATGAGGTAGTTCCGATCTCCAACAAAGAAGTCTCATATATGGTGCCAAGTCGTGATATCTCCATGGCTAACGACATATTCGTGCTCCCATCATCATCATCGCAGGTTCTTCACCCGCTCAGTGCTTCAGGCACCACTAACTCAGTGACCAAAGAGGTCACGCATGTGGTAGTGGGCCCCTTGTTCGATGCTTTGGGAACAACTCTAAAATGGCGTACAGCACGTGCGCTCCATCTTTTTTATACATAGGGTCACACGTGTAGTGACGGATAAGCTGAATGGGTGTGGTGTGGGTATATACCAGTCATGAGGGAGTGTGTGTGTCGAACCGACAACTAGACTTGCAACTAAGAAATCACTACAATGAAAATTTGGACTTTATAGTGTTGTTGTGGTTTCCTGGTAGCGTAAGAGTGGCTTTCTTTTTTCTATGTGATGTTACAATACAGTCACCATGTATGTAGCCTATTTTGTGACGCATTTTATTGTATAATGCGTTTCAAAAACTAGTTGTGGCAGCATGCTTGTAAATTAAACTGTGAAGTCTGCTTACGAGTTTGTTGAGTGTGGAAGTATTTTTTTTTCTATTTTCTATTCTATTATAATTGTGCTGACTTTTCTCCTTTAGCGTGCACCACTGTATTATTTTATAAAATGTATAAGTGTTGAAATCATCTTTGAAAGTAGAATGTAAGCATGTAAGCTGCTGTCTATGATGAAAAGCAATGCCGGTTCCCGCAGGAAGTGGGGAGCCGGCTAGGACAGTGAAGGCCTTGGGGCTCTTCCCACGGTCCACAACATTACATTTGAGCCCCGGTGGATGGGTTCAACGGGTATTTGAAAAAATTGTGATGAAGGCTATTTTTTTCATGGTTGATTTATCGTACGTGTACCAAGCACATATGGACAACGAACAGTACGAAGATTGGAAGTCATCCCATAAGCGTACTGAAGGAAGAAAAAGAAGAATATTTTTCAGATATTTATGAAGTGTATGTGTTTAGATGTTGGGTGGCTCTAAAAAGAGCCCTTGTGTTTATTGGGAGATTTTAGTACCTACAAGTAAGTACCAATGCAGAGTCTAAAGTTCAAGAGGAATACTCTGTTTCCCTCATTTGTAAAATGTACACAGTCTCTCCTATAGATGCCATCCATATTGAAACGTAGATTGTTGTGGTAGATGGACCCCGGAGAAAAGCAGAAACAGATTTATTCACATGTTTCCTAGCTTTTTCAAACTGTGGACAATAGTGGTTGGACAACTTCCATTTCTGCCTTAGGCATACATTAGAATATACAAAGGCAGTTTTGGGGAACAGTGTCATCAATTGTTGAAAGGTGTCCTTCATAAGCATTTCCAGACCTACCCCTGTCAAAGTGCCTATGTCATTGCCACCACAGTGCACAATTATGAGGTCAGGGTGTTGGAGATGTAAAAAGGATTTCACCAATGGCATCAATTGATGCCACTTTAATCCTCTCTGTCCAATCCATTTAATATCTACATTTGGTAAACGTAGGTCTTTGTGAATTCTTTTCTGTTGTGCATACCTTTGGCTCCAGAAAATATAGCTGTGTCCCACAATCCACATTGTAAACATCTTGAAGAGAGATCTGGATGCACTCTGAAGGTCTCTGTAAATGAAAAGGCAGTTTGAAAAGTAAGATTTTTCTAAATTGGTGGACAACATGCAGTTTTGATAAAAGAAAATAAATGATTTGTTGTTCGACAATATTCTACACTAAACTAGGATGCATGTTTGTGTTTTTTAAAAGCCTGATTTTTATTGGTTAAGAAAAACTGATAGAAAAGAACGTTTCATAAAATAAGCTGGTATATTCTCAAGTCAAGCACACTTGCTGTTTTAATTTGCAACAATGTATGATGAACTTTTCACCCGCGTGCTGAGTTGGATCTTTTCTGAAGTGTTTCTATGGTAACTGGCAGTTTGTGGAATGGGAAAGGGTTGAAAGTTTTGTCAGTTGGAAAGGGTGCAAACGTTCAAGCAATATAAAAGTGTGTTTCGTTTTGATTTAATGTGGGAATAAATGTGATTTTTTTATTTATTTGTATATGTGTGTAGATTGAGTGTGTAGATTGACAGGAAAAGTTTGATATTTGCTATAGGACTTCCTGTTCTCCTAGGACTGCTTAGGGGAGTTTACAATGATCCGCAAGGTCAAAGTCTTGGATGGGCTTTGTTGAACCTTTGATGGCTGTGGAGACCATCACCTTAGTGTTATGGGGTGCCTATCCCTGGGACACTGCTGTTTGCTTTGATAGGGTGAGAGTTCTCTTTCAAGTAGGAAAGCAGATTGCTTTTCGTCTGAGACAGCAGCATGTAAGCTAGTCTCTCTGACAAAAAGGAATCCTGCTCCCGAAGGATGCAGGGACTCGGCTGGGACTGTGGGGGTTTTGGGGCTCTCCCCACAATGCTGAACGTTATATTTGAGCACCGGGGGATGGGGTCCCCGGGGATTGAAACAAATTTATGATAGATGCTACTTTTTTTTCACGGTATATTTAGTGTACGTGTAGTATGCGAATTCTGAAAGTCGTTTCACATAAGCATACGTAAGCAAGAAAAAATCTATAAAAAATATATATTTTACAGACATCTATCAAGTTTATGTGTTTATATGTTGGTTGCTTGTAATAAGACCTTTTCTCTTTATTGGTACTGATAAGTAAGTTCGTATGCATAGTCTAAAATTGTTGAGAAGCAGTGTTTTATACAGTGCTGAACTTTTGACCTCTGTTGACAGTTGACTTTTGCATGATCTGTTGGGGGTAGGGTGGAAAGTTATGTCAGTTAGAAAGGTTTGCAATGTTAAAGCAATAGAAATGTGTGTTTCGTTTTGAATTAATGTGTGAAGGATATTAATTGGTTGTTCATATGTATGTATGTATGTGTAAAATGAGAGGGAAAATGTTCCATTTCATGGTTTTGCTGGAAACACTGAACTAGAGAGATTCTGTATAAGAATATCTACTGTGTGAGTGGTATTCTTCTTAATCTAGACATCAATTTGAAAGGTGAGTTCATAAATTGTATGGGAATGTGGGTGGTGCATCTTCGTACATTAAGGAATTATGGGGCATATTATCAAGAAGGTGATAAAATTTTCGCCGCTTTATCGGCAGAAAACTGCAGATATAGCAGCGATAATGGGCTTGATAATATGCTCTATGGAATTCCAATCGAAGCCCATAATAGATGTCCTTCACATCTAACATGGGCTTCGATTGGTATTCCATAGAGCATATTATCAAGGCCATTATCGACGCTTTATCGGATAATTTTATCGCCTGTCTTGATAATATGCCCCTATATTTGTCCCTTGTTAAACATTTTATAGTCGTAAATGTGTTTTGCTATAATGCATGCTGTTATGTTTTTTTGTTTAATATCACATTGTGCTTCTGTGTATATTAAGGAATTATGGGCGATATTATCAAGAAAGGGCGATACATTATCGCCGCTTTTATCGGCAGGAAACTGCTGCTAAAGCGGCGATAATGGGTTTGATAATATGCCCTTGTGAATTCCCATGGAAGCCCAGGTTATGGTGTTAACCTGGGCTTCAACGGGAATTCATAAGGGCATATTATGAAACCCATTATCGCCGCTTTAGCAATAGTTTCCTGCCGATAAAAGCGGTGATAATGTGTCGCCCTTTCTTCATAATCTGGCCCTATATTTGTCCCTTTTTACATAATTTATAGTCTTTCTTTTTATACTTCCCTCTCTATTTTCTTACTTCTCTATCGGTACTACTCTGTTTTTCTTACATTGTCCTCTGTGGTCATATTGCCCTTGTTTGTCTTTAGATTTTCCTGTTTCTTCTCTTATTCGTTCTGTCTCCTCACTTTCTTCCCTTTCTCTTCATATTAATTTTTTTCTTGATACTCCCGGTTCTTGTTTCTTTCCCTCTGTATATAGTCTGGGTCGATTTACAAGCCTCTTGTGCGTCTTTGTTGTTTTATTGTGTTAGGGGCATATTATCAAGGACCGGGGTTAAAATTATTGTTGTTTTATCAGCAGGAAACTGCCGATAAAATGGTCAATATTATAACAATTGGTTCCTTCGGGTGTACAATATTTCTTCTACTAACTCATAATGTATGTAGTATATAAAGTAAAGATCAGAATCCGACACCATTTATGTATTTATGCACTATTTTATGAATTATAGTCATTCATAAATACTCCTTATAAGTTGCAAGATAGGCTGTTCAAAAAGTGATCAAAAAGTGAAAATAGTGACATTTAGTGCTCAGTGCTGGCGGAGCAAAAGGTGACCAAACAACTATACAATAATTATTTACAAGGGGAATACAAACAATAATTTAACTTGGTCTGCACAGTTTCAATTATACCACTGTATACTACATTTGTCAGTATTAAATACAGGATATTGGTATGACAGATCCAAATATTTGTCGACGTTTCGACCCTCTACAAGCGCACGTGGGGCATCAAACACGGGTCTTCATCAGGACTGGGGGGGACAATGAACAGCCTAAGTGATTTAAAAAAGGGGGATGGTTTTAGTTGGTGGATTCTGGAAGGCATTGGAATTCTAATGCCTATGCTAGCCATAACTGCACTCACCTTCATGTAAACCCAGCCGGGTTGGAGGTGGAGCTTGAACTGTGTTCGTCTGTTCAGATAGAAAAGGACCTAATTAGTGCCTTACTTCTATGGACGGGGTTGGAACAGTGTTACTCAGCCCACTTTCTATGTTCCTTACCTGTCGGCGTTGCAGAGATTGCTCCCCCGACGATTATTCTATTTACCGGCTTGTTAATGTACTATGCCAAACCTTTCTCCTAACTTACTCCTTCCTGTATCATTATACTATCTTGTTTTTCTTATACTCTGCTCTCTTTTTATACTTTTTTTTCATACTTGCTCCTCTGTATGCATATTTGTCCTCCTCTTTATATTCTCTCTTGTCTTTATATTCACCACTGTTGTCATAGTTCTTACTGTCTTCTCATAGTACTCCCTCTCTCCTTATATGGTCAGTCTTCCTTTATAATTGTCTTTTGTCCACATTTTTGTGTCTGTGTCTTTTTACAGTCTTTCCTCTTTCTTCATATATACTCTTCTGTTCTTATATTCTGTTTCTTGTTATTCTCGCTGTTCTTTGTTGGTACTACCTATTGTTTTCTCATAGTTTTCTTTTTCTTGTAATACTCTTCTCTCTGTACTCACATTTCTCCTCTCTTTTCTTATACTTTGCATTCTCTACTAATATTGCCGTCTTTTCTTATTGTCATATTCGTCTCCTCATGTTCCCCCCTGTTCTTATACTCCCCCCTGTTTTCATACTCTCATCTCTTTTCTCTTACTTGTGCATGTCTCCTTGTAGTACTGAGATTTTCTTATGTTTCCTTTTGTCCTATACTCCTTCTCTCTGTGTTCATATTTTGCTCTTTTTCTTCATATTCCTTTTCTCTTTTCATTTTCTGTCCTCTCTGTTAATACTTCTTAAATCCGCTGATATTGTTTGCTCTCTTCTCTTACTCCTCCTTGACTCCCTGCATACATTTTGCAGCACTTTCCTCATATTCTTCGTGTTCTGTCTTTCCTTATATACACTGTCCTTTGCAAGTATTCGTTTTTTCTTCTTATAGTTGCATGTCTTTTCACATATTCCTTCTTTTTTCTTTATAGTCTTTCTCTGTCTTATCATAGTGCCCCCTCTGTCTTCTTAGTTTCTTTTTTCTTCTTATACTCTTTCTTCTCTCCTCATATTTCCATCTTTCTCTTCGTAGTCTCCCCCTCTACCTATTGATAGTTTCCAGTTTATTAATACTTCCTTTATCCCGTTATATTGCAGTGTCTGTTTATACTCCCCTTTTTCATTATATTTTTCCTTGTTTCATACTTCTTCCTCTATTG
This sequence comes from Lissotriton vulgaris, assembly GCF_964263255.1. Taxonomy (NCBI): domain Eukaryota; kingdom Metazoa; phylum Chordata; class Amphibia; order Caudata; family Salamandridae; genus Lissotriton; species Lissotriton vulgaris. The sequence goes on along the minus strand of NC_141695.1, from coordinate 983,238,650 downwards.
TTGTAAGTACTTTTATTTTCATAGACTCACGTTTCTCGTCATAATCCTCCCTCTGTTCTTATAAGTAATAATATAGAATATTTCACATATTTACTTTTGTAATGTTATATATATTTTTTTTATAGATTCTGTTCTTCAATATTGAAAAAACTGTATCATTCCTAACAAATGTCAAAAGAAGAAACAACAAAAGAAAGGTGTTTATTTGAAGAAAAGTCATCCACAAGATTTACATGAAGAACCATGAGTTAAGAAAAAGAAAAAAATTCCTGGTAAGAGAAAGAACACTTTTCTGAGGAAAATATTAAAGACTACAAGTAGTGTGCACAAAGGAAAGAATGGTATTAGTGTGTCTGCAACCAAAAAGAAAAATAAGAGTAAAGTGAACAATCATGGAAAGTCAACTGCAGAAAAAATAGTGTATAGTAAATGGAGGAAAACAAATTCATGGTAATTAGGAAAAAATAGAGTTCTGTTCAATTTAATTAAAAAAATTAAGGAATGTAGAAAATGTAGTAGAGAAAGCTTTCGAATTGAAAACAAAATTGTTTATTTTAGTAATCAATAGAATTCGATCACTATATAAACCAATCCATTTAATGAAGGCCAAAAGTAAGTGGAGAACAGTAATTAACAGAAGTAATTTTTGCAAGTTTTTTGGGTGAATTGAAACATAGTTCAAGTTCTGAGCCTTTTTTTAATGAAGAAAGTTATCTTCAGAGTAATGATTTGCTGCATGCAGTTGACACTAGTAGTCGTGCTTATGAGGTTAGAAATGGTTGTCCTATTGAGAAAGAGAAAATTATTCCTAGAAATGTAGAAGAGGTGTTAGCTGATCAAGTTTTTAGGGAGTAATTTCTTACGTAACTATACAAAGAAAAGTGTGAAACAAAAGATTAAGATGTTACAAGGATTAGACCCTTGCAGAGTAAGAGAAAATACTGGTTTGCAGAGTCATTCTCTGGCTTGTGTTTCCAAAAAAGTATGTTGAAGTGTTTTTCACCATTTCAGGATGTTAGCAGTACATCATTCTGAAATGAGGAATTTAGTCAGAAGATTGCAATATGCAAAAAGTCCAGCTCTACTGTTAAAAAGGTTGAACAGTGCTCTTTTGCATGGATCTGTATCGAATGTAAAGAACGTTTGTGATGAAATTGAGGTTAGTTAATTTTTGTCCTGAGGAAGACAGTGCAGAAATTGAGATATTAATAGAAGGAAATGTAGAAGAGAATGTATAACATTGTAGTACAGATAATTTTGAGCAAGACATTACAAAGTTTAAGGTGATTTCAGGTGAAAGGCCAAATTATTGTTGTGTCTGTTGTCGTCGAACTGATTATAAAAATCAGACCAGGAGTGTTGATTTGTATTTAAAGAGTGAAAAGGAAACTAATAATGAGTGGAAGGATTTTGCAATTTGTTGGTAGAGAATTGTTTTAATTTGGGTTCTGATTTACATATTTGTAAATATTGTTATAACAAAATGCCTGCTAGAGCTGTGCATAATAATCTTGAGTTGGTAAATATTCCTTCTAAACTGTTGGATTTAAATACCTATGAGTCTATTCCTATTCAATGTGTGCATGCATTTCAGGCTATTGTTTGTATGGAGCCTAAGACAGGAAAATTGCCTCCTTCTGATTTACAGAGGGATTAAAGGGAAGACTTGTATATTTGCCTCTAGATTTAAAGAAAAATATTGAAACAATTGGTGTAGAAAATGTAGAGGATGAGTCTTTAGTTATTCTTGTTAATGGCGTTCCTACCAAGAGTAAGAAAATCTGGCAAGAATTATTGGATGTTAAGAAAGTAAAAAAAGCAACGTTGTATCTGGTAAAAAATAATGAATATTACAGGAATGTGTATGTGAGAGAAGAATAAATAACTGTAGAAAAAGATAGTAACTTGCCATCTGGACAAATTGAAAAAGTGGATGTGTCCAGAACTGAAGAAATCTACGAACATTGCAGTGTTCATCCACTGCATTCTTAAGAAGTGATGGGTAATACTATAGAGTTATTCCAAATGAAAAAAGCAAAAGGAAGTCCCATTAGTGTATGGGAAAAAAGATTGGAAGCTCGTTGTTTCCCTCAATTGTTTCCAACAGGAAAAGGAGGACGATATGATGACCGACCTGTGCAGATTCCTGCATCTGAATACGGGACATCAAGATTAAATGCAGAGGATCCAAGATTTCGACAATGTGTTCCGTATTTGTTTAATCGTTTGTTTGAGAGTGATTTGTCTGGACTTTCCTATGCAGTAAACCGTATATTGAAAACAGGTGTACATCTGCAAAATGTTTCGGCAAAGGAATTTATGGATAAAGTACTGCAGAAAGATAATGTTTTGGAATCTCAGCTAATTAATCTCATGGCGTGTCAGCGTAGTACTAATGAGTACGTGGAATCGAAATATACTAAATATTGAATATAAGACACTGGGAGAATTGTGCTCTTTGGATCCAGTTAATGTATGCAGATATTTCAATCATAGATTTGAAGCTATGATGTGTTTTATCACTAATAAAAAAAATCCTCCTCCTGGAGAGGTTTTGGACATCTTTTGGAGAAAGCAAGAAGCAAGAGGTGCTCCTCACATACACATTATAATATGGATCGAAGATGCTCCCAAATTCGGTACAGACTCAGATGATACTGTGTTGTATTTTATTGAAGAATATGCTACATGTGATATACCCAAAAGTACACAAGATAAGGACTTAAGACAACAAGTCTTACGATTCCAAAGCCATCGTTGTGGGAAATACTGTCGTCAAAAGTACAATTCTAAGGACCAATTCCACACCAAATTTCATTGTGCATTTCCACATCTGTTAATATCGAAAGGAAGAGTGAACAGTTTTATGTCATCTTTGCGACATACTATCACAAGAAAGTCTCCAAAAAATACCTACAACTTAAGAAGAAACGAAGAGTCAAAATACATAAATGACTATAACCCAGTCATTTTGTCCATGTGGAATGCTAACATGGATATTCAATATGTTGCAGCCAATTCCAATGCTATTGCTTGATATGTAACATTGTATATAACAAAATCAGAAAAGACGGAATTGAAGGAAATGTAGGAAGAGATTTCCCACAAGAAGAGTCTAAGTAAGAAATGATATACTTACAGTTTGAAGATGTTATCTCATCGAGAAATTGGAGCGTATGAATGCTCGGATCACTTATCATATGCAAGTCTATACTCCAAATCAAGAAGAATCATTTGGGTGAGTCTAGGTCTTGCTGCAACACGTAACCGAGTTCTTAAATCTGTACAGGAAATTGAATATTTAGCTGAAAAAGAGCCAGAAAGTTATCAGTTATATTTAGGAATTAGCATTTAAAAAACCTTTGAAATTCACTGAAAAAACCATAGGTTTCAGCCACGTTACAGTTAGGAATTAGCATTTAAAAAGCCTTATAAATTCACTGAAAAAACCATAGGTTTCAAACATGTTATAGTTAGCTGGACATTTCACTCATACAAAACCTTTGAAATTCCCTGTTATAGTTAGTTCAGCTAACTATAACTCATGAGCCCGCAATGCACTGATGATGGTGTCACATATTACATCACTCATGACATGGTCAGTGACATCACTCACTTTAATATAAATTGAAAAACAAAATGTGTACACCTCTCTGCAACGCAGCCGCAAAACGTGTTTGCAGAGGGGGAACTAATTCCCCTTGCATACTGGGGTCCCTGGGGGCCAACTAGCCCACCTGGAACCTCCAGTATGCACCAGGGGGCTGCATTGCAGAAAGGTGTAATGAGGCCACACCCTTTTTAACACCTCTCTGCAACGCAGCCCCCGGGCGCGATTGCAGAGGGGGAACTAATTCCCCTTGCATACTAGTGGTCCCTGGGGCCCAACTAGCTCACCGGCAACCTCCAGTATGCGCCAGGGGGCTGCATTGCAGAGAGGTGTAATGAGGCCAGACCCATTTTTTACACCTCTCTGCAACGCAGCCCCCGGGCGTGATTGCAGAGGAGGAACTAATTCCCCTTACATACAGGGGGTCCCTAGGGGCAAATTAGCTCACCTGGAACCTTTAGTATGCGCCAGGGGGCTGCATTGCAGAGAGGTGTAATGAGGCCACACCCTTTTTTACACCTCTCTGCAACGCAGCTCCCGGGCATGTTTGCAGAGGGGGAACTAATTCCCCTTGCATACTGGGGTCCCTGGGGGCCAACTAGCCCACCTGGAACCTCCAGTATGCACCAGGGGGCTGCATTGCAGAAAGGTGTAATAAGGCCACACCCTTTTTAACACCTCTCCGCAACGCAGCCCCCTGGCGTGTTTGAATTGGGGGAACTAATTACCCTTGCATACTGGGAGTTCCTGTGTGCCAACTAGCCAACCTGGAACCTCCAGTATGCGCCAGTGGGCTGCATTGCAGAGATGTGTAATGTGGCCACACCCTTTTTTACACCTCTCTGCAACGCAGCTCCCGGGCCTGTTTGCAGAGGGGGAACTAATTCCCCTTGCATACTGGGGGTCCCTGGGGGCCAACTAGCCCACCAGGAGCCTCCAGTATGCACCAGGGGGCTGCGTTGCTTTGCCACGGGGGAGGTAGCAGTCCCCGGGGCAGTGTGGAGGGATTGGGCACCGCCCACACTTCTTTATCCCTATGCCCCCCGATTTGGTCCCCTCGGGGGATAATTTGAAAAAAAACATACCAGGTTTAAAAAAAAAATTGGGCCTTGGGGGGTCCTTGTGGGACCACCTGGGCAGGCCTAGTGGGTCAAGGTGTTTCTACCCTGCCCCCTTTTTGTGTTCTACAAGTTTTTTTTTCTGCTTTCTTGTCTGAAAGGTTGGACACGTTGTAATGATACTCAATTAGTTTTTAAGCAATGTTTGCCTAAAGAGTTACCAAATTCTTACCTAATATTTTTAAAGCCAAAATTTTAAGAGCTAAATGTTGATGTTGAAGCAGTGTAGGTGTATGAGGTCTTGAGTGATGTGGCTGCAGCAGAGGATCCTGAAGATCAGTCAGGTAGAGGTGTTTGGATTTGTTGTAGTTGTTTTAGGTGTTTGCTTCAGAGTTACTATTGAACAATTTTCAAAGTAAGAATTTCACACATACTATTTGGCCACGGGTAAAAGTTTGTGAAATCTTGAATAACTTTTTTTTCAAGTTTTGTCATGGAAAATAATTAATGATGGAGTTTTGTTATTTCAGGATTGTTTGACATACCTCATAGTTACGTAAGAAATTAGTCTTACAAAATACATTTAAGATATGTTTTATTTCTATTTTTTAGATTCTTAATGAGATTGTTGTTTGTTTTTTTTAGATAATCTTTTTGATTGTCTTTTTTTGCCCGCTGTTATGTGATGAGTACTATCGAACTCACTGTTTCTAGTGAAATTCAATATATATTCTGAGAACAGCAAAAAACGAAAAGGAAATGTTGTAAAAGATAAATTGTAACTGTATTTTTTTGTCTTCTACAGATGCTAAATTTGCAATAAATATTTTTTTTTTTAATGTATTATTTTGAAGGTAAGTATAACTTTCAAAAGTGAAGTAATACAATGTTCATGCTCTACAAAGGTTTGTAAAGACGGTTTGTATCTTTGAAGCACATTTGAAGAATTAAAAAATATATATAGTGAGTGTAGCTGTGTTCTTTGTATTCTACTACAACACATCAACTGTTTTGGAACTGGTAAGCTGCATAGATATTTTTTACTACTGCATTTTATTATAATAGCCTTAGTTTATTTCTATAGTGATAAACAGTGACTGGTTTGAAAATGTAAGGAAATATTATAACCAAAAATTCATACCAGCATATTTAATTGATATAATCATAATCATATAAAGTACTCAAGAAAGGTTATTGCATAATATTTTTTAAAGGGCAAAATAGTTGATAAAGCTAGTTTTGTATTGTGTATTAGAGTGACAACAACCCTATTGATTCGGAGCCCCCAAACAGTGGGGACAGCTCTCCTTTAGCTCCTACAGCATCACCAGAGGAGCCACCCACTTTTAGAGTCACCTCATGGAACCTAGCTGGGATCAATTCTAAACTCGATCACCAAGAGTGGGGGTATCTAATAGATCAGTATGATCTGTGTATATTCCAAGAGACCTGGGCTCTGGACGTCGCACGCAGACCGGGGTTTGCTACCTTTTGTACAAAGGCTCTACGGGGGTTAAGGGGTAGACCATACAGGGGACTTTGTATATGGGTGGCTACCCACCTGGGCTGTTCTGTGAATGTCCTAGATAGCCACTCTCCAGGTATTCTTTCTATTCTTCTCAATTTTCCAGATGGCCAACAGGTGGCAATACTCAACATTTATTTACGCCCCTTACAAACAAAAGAGGCCCTATCTGTTTTAAATCAATTAGAAGAACTTTTATTATCACTGCCAGCCTCGTCCCATAAAATCATTGGGGGCGATTTCAAATGCCACTACGAACCTCTAGGTGTCATTACACCTGTCACTCCGGGGGATGATATAGTGTGGACCATCCCTGAGTGTTCCATGTACCCAACAAATAGCTGGACTTCGCTTGCTCTAAAATTAAGTAGTCTAACCATTCCACATTCCCTTAGAGCCTGTAACGGAAGATTCCCCACAGATTCCCCCGGCAAGGTACCATTCAATAGACTAGGTAAAAGTACAAAAATTGATTACATAATGGTTAATCTAGAATTCTGGTCTCACATCAGGGTCTTTACTGTCGTTCCTAGAGTGGACAGCGACCACAATCTTCTCTCATTAGAGCTAAAGCGCCCACTTGGTTCGCAGTCCAACTCACGTAGAGAAGAGGGCAGTAACAATCAAAATGTATTTGTAACTGCTGGGGGTTGAAGAATCAGATGGGGTAACTTTGTGCAATCACATGACAAGGTAGCGGAATTGTACCACCAAGCAAACACTCTATGGAGTACATTCCCTTTTTCAGTGGACAAATTGGACACTGCCCACCTACACGCAATAAATAACATCCACAAAGAGCTCACTGACAAACTGTCCTCCTTCTTTTATTCCATCGCCATTAAGAAGGATAGGCCTCATCGTTCAAACAAATGGTACAGCCCAATATGTAGACAGGCGAAATCTCTGTTACTAAGGGAGGTTAAAAGAGGCTCTATTGAATCAATAAGACTAGCCAGATCCCACTGTCAGAACAATTCTGCAAAGGCCAAATTAGAATGGGAGGAAGACAGATGGGCTGACATTAAGTCAGCACTGGATGATCGCGATTACGTGGCCTTTTGGAATTTGGTAAAATCCAGCAATGCCGACGGCCCTTCAGCTATAGCCCCAAATGTAACGAAGAGGCCTGGATCATGCACTAGAAAAACTTGTACTCCTTAACCAATGGTGCTTCTACTGAGGCCACTACTTGCCCCCCAGCTGAGCCTTTAGAGAGCAATGACCTTAATAATCCGGTCCAGGACGTTCTGAGATGCACATTGCTAGAAGTCCAAGCTGCCTTGAGGTCTCTAACATCAGGAAAAGCGCTGTACCTTGACAGGATCCTGTGTGACCTCTTTCTTAGCAAGCAGAAAGTCTGGGCACCATATATCTGGTTATTGTTCAACACCATCTTTCAGGGCATGGAAGTGCCGCTTACCAGGCTCGGAGCCGAAATCATTCCTATTCTCAAAAAGGGCTCCCCCCTTGACCCGGTGAACTACCGTCCAATCAGCCTTATCCTGCAAAAACTGTTTTCTCGAATACTACTCTGTAGGCTACAGTTAAGGATTGAAGATCATAATATCCTTGCCCCCCTTCAGGCAGGGTTTAGGGCTAAGGTCTCCACCTCGGACCAACTTTTTAGACTACAGCTAATCCACTGGAAAGTGATTATCAAGGGGGGAGGCAGTTTGCACCTGATCTTCATAGATCTTCGATCTGCATTTGATCTTGTGCAAAGAGACAAGCTCTGGGCCATCCTGCTAGAAATGGGCATCCCCAACTATCTTTGCCAAATGATACAATTTTTACATCAAGGCAAATATGCCAGGGTCCGTTATGGAAAAATGGGAGAGCTTTCGGCTCCTTTTGGAGTTGAAAAGGGGGTCAGGCAGGGGTTCCTGCTGGCCCCCACACTCTTGTCCATCTTTCTTAACGGCCTGGTCGACCATCTTTTAGGATTAAAAAATCTAGATTCTCCACGTCTGGCAGACTGTCTTGTCCCAGCTCTAATGTACGCTGATGACACGTCACTTATATTCAAGTCATCTATGGGTATACAACGTACATTGGAAGCATTTTGTAACTTTGCCTATTTAGGAATCTGGAGATTAATCTTCATAAAACAAAATATATGGTTTACAATGCCATAACAACAAATTGTCCCCATCCCCAACTGAAGGGTATGCACCTGGGTAGAACATCCACATTTGAATATTTGGGGATTACCCTGAACGACCGCATGGACTGGCGGTCTCATGTGGCTAAAGCCAACCTTAAACTAGCTCAGGTATCGGGGGTATCGTAAAGGTACATAATGATTGCCCCCAAACATTTTTGGCTCCCCCCATAGAAATATATAAGGCCCAAGCAAGGGGAGGAGCATTGTACGGAGTAGAACTCTGGGGCCACACTAACGTAAACACTCTGGAAGCGACTGAGAACAGCTTCTTGAGACGCCCACTATGTCTCCCCAAGAGCACTCCCCTACTCCCACTATGTCTAGATGTTGGCCTGTCCCCAATCAGGGACACAAGAATTGATCGCTACTTACTATATTGGAGATGTCTCTGTAGTACCCCAGCGCTTAGTCATTATACGGAGGAACTGAAGGACTTCCTACTATCGCAGGGGGCAGGAAAGATCCCTTGGCTTAGGCACATTAAACATCTCTGCCAGTCCATGGGAAGGGCCGATCTATGGCTGACTCCAGAACAATCATGTCCCCGTATCTCCAATAAATCTCTTGCATTAGCGCTCAAGGAACACCATCTGGCCACTCTACATCGAAATGGTAAAGTAAGGGCGCTAAGCTCTAGATTTTTGGAGGTCAAATGAACATATCGATTTGAACAATTTTGGATACCATCCATCCCCCCTTGCAAAAAAAGTTATGTGTAATTCAGACATGGAACGCTTCCGGTAAGGGAGTTTACAAACAAGTGGGCTGGAGCAAATTCAACACCTAAGGGCTGTCCTGGCAGTTCAGCTAATGTAGAATCCGATTTACACTTCTTACTCTTCTGCCCATCCTACGCTACAGCAAGAGCCAAATGGATCTTCCAATTATGCCAAATCTAGGCATCAGAAACTATCAGGAAGTTTATCGTATTTGAAGATTTAAGACTTCAAGATTCCTATTCTATATGTGGTGTCAAAGAAGGGCTAAGCTCAGGGCGTTAGATTCTGTGCTTAACATCTAGGTGGTTTATGTAATAAAATAAGGCGGGGGCTGGCAAGTGATCAAATATTTAAATCTAGCTATCATGTTTGTATTTATGCTACTACCTCCGAACTAGAATTGTTTGTAATCAACTTTTATTAATACCCCTAACAACTATTTAAATGTATTTTATCGTAATAATTCAGTCATACCCCATCACTTCATTGTATAATATTTTTAGTCTCGGTTTTACTCTTCTATTTCAGACAATTTTATCGTGTTTTATCTGTGTATTGCTTTTATGGCCCATGGCTTGAAATAAAGATTATTGACTGACTGACTGACTGACTGACATTATGTATTAGGGAAAATTATAAAATGAAGTGTTTATGTTTTTCTGTAAGGAACAACAACATAATAAAGTTCAATATGGAAGAAGACCAGAAGAATATGGAAGAGAGTTATGAAATGACTGACAGTCTGACAGAGGAGTTTAATATACGTTTCATAGACAGCGAGAATGAAGAAGAAAGAATGGTGCAGGAGATATTACCTGCGATTTTTTAGATCCAAGTTTGGACAATGAGTTTAGTGAAGCATTGGACGACGTTGAGATACATAACATGACTTTTGAAATTCATGATGAAGAGAACGAAATTTCAGATGAAGTGATGCTGGAAGTTCTATTAAATTATGAATTGTTAGACGAATAAATGTATGATTACAAATTAAAAATTGTTTGAGAGACTCTTCTTGTAGAATTGTAATCATTCAGCAAGTATCCAAGTTCTCATGGCTATTAAAGTCCCTCTCCCTTGTTAAAGGCCCTTGCCTTTGGCTCAGTCCTGTAACGCCGAAGAGGGCCTTTAATACCTGTAATAGCCCTCTACAGCCGGCTATAAGGCTATTTTACAATATTGGAATGTTGGGAGCTCCACTGATAACAATGGACTGCTGCAAGCTTATAATGGATGGTAAAACGCTGGAGCTCCAACATTACAATGTTACTTTGTTCACTGCTCTGGCTATGAATGAAGGCTTTAGGGAGCCTAAGGGGATTCCAATCCCCTCACACTCCCTGAAGGCTTTGTTCTTTTGTGTTAGAATGGCAGAATATTCTAACAGCTTTATAGCATTTCGTAGCTGGCCTATACTGGCTATTAAATTCCCTTTACCTTGTTAAAGGCTCTCACCTTCAACCTGGGCCTTTAATGTTGTAGAGGGTCTTTAATAGCCAGTATAGTTCTCTACGGGGACCTATAAGCCTATATTCTAAAAGTGGAGCTGTTATACATTCAACCAGATAGTTTCCTTGCAGGTTTCTAATCATTCAGGCAGTACCAAAGTACTTATGAGGTAAAGTAGGCCTAGGGCATGCACTGCTTCTAACCCCTTTAGCCAGTCTCCTCGCAAAATTGTAAACATTCATTGCCTCATTTATGAGACTTCTTGCGGCATTGGAACGTCACTTTTTGTGATGTTCTGTGGCACAGCTGTCAGCGTAATATTTTTAAGATAGCTGTAAGGCACTTTTTTGGTGTACTGTTGCCTGATAAATATCAGACCCTTTAATACAGTGTTATGTGTTAAAGGGGTGTGCAATGGTTGTTGGTGGGCGTGGTTCTAGCAACAATTATGGCCTTTCGACACTGTCCTACATTTACAGTACAGAAATTTTTGGGCCCTATGCTCATAATGCTGTATCAATCCTTACACCTGTTTTAAACAGGTGCAGGGTTTTGACGCAGTATAAGCCCAAAAGTGACTGAATGAAATTTAATAAATTTCACTTAGTCACTTTTAGGAGGCATTCCTGCAGTAGAACATCCCCCATCTACGCAGGAAAGCCTCCTTTTGCCGCATGGCTTTACAATGTGACGCACCTTCCAATTATGTCAGATTGTAAATAGCATACATCATGGTACATCTTTTGCACCACTGCTGCATCACAAATGTGATTCAACAGTTGTGTAAAAAAGATACAAGGGGGTTGTAAAACCGCCCTTAATACATAGAAATTCATCCAGGCAGTTTCACCAATAGTGCAAATTGAAGCATAGACTTGCAACATATTTATATGCATATGTTACACTTAAGTGCTTCGAAGGTACTACAGTATACTCTAGATAAACACCCTATAGATTTATGCTGTAGCACATCCTTATAGTTTTGCATTTTCATATTCATTCATTCATTTATAAACTACACATTCTTTCTGACAAACTTTTACAGACAAACATAGAAATATAGTTGTTTTTTTTTGACCGGTAGAGGTAGTTCTAAAAACACAAAATAAAAAAATAAATAATTTTTTGTGGCATTTGTGCTGCTCCTCCCTCCTAACAATAAGGTCCACTGACTGCTCCCCATAACATAAAAGTTCATTGCAAAACTTGCAGTGTAACTTGATGTTTGCAAATTGAGGAACAATAACTTGAGTAGGAGTGCTTCCTGATGGTGGTGGCTCGGCACTTCAGGTGATGGAAAATCCTGCAGACTGCGAGTCTTCTCCATTGCATAGTTGTGAGGATTCAAATTTTTCACATGTCAATCCATACTTGCAGTCCCAAAAGAATATTTTTTGTTTGGCTCCCCGCGAGAAAGAGTTGTACTGCAAATTTGGCGCGTCGCTATTGGTGCGTTCACTTTTTTTTGGTCTTCTGGAACAGTGAAGAATTTCCAAATAAATACCTCCTTCCTTTTTTTTTGAGGAGGTTCTGCTAGAAAGGTGTTGTCATCTGAAGAATGCTCAGAAGATGCTGGAGACTTAGCAGCCATAATATTCAAATAAAGATTGAAATTAGTTCAGCTAGAAAGAAAGTGTTTTACTCCTACAAAAGTCAAAGTAGAATGAACAAAATGGGAGGGGTCCTTCAACAATTGCAGTAGGAAGTATTATGAACCAATGAAATCTCTTCTTTTCAGGTCACCTGACTGTACGTGCACTTACGGAGCTCTTACGGTGCACTTACGCTCCTCTTACGATGCGATGTTCGAAAGACGTACCCTCGCGATATTCGTAATTATTTCAAAATGTAATATGCGGTTCTTAAAACTTAAAAAAAAATGAGGGGAATATCCCAGATAATGTCTACCTTTAAAATTTACAATAAATATATAGATATAACGTTTTTAATATTATGAAACTTTCGGATGTACACGCATGGCGAGTCATACAAGCGTGGATGACGTCACGCGGTAGCGCCGATGTGCCGCGTAACATATGCGTAAAGTGTGCGCGGGTACACGCAAAGGACAATTTACCGTACAAAGGACTGTGCGATCACCGTAAGCGCACAGTGCGATTATCCCCCCCACAAAAAAAAAGGAATAATATCACATCTTATTTTTATGTTTGTCAGTTTTATTATTATTTTACAGTACAATATGAAATATAATTAAAATGAAATAATATGTAAATATGTATTATAAAAATGAATAAAATTAGTAAAAAAATAATTTCTTTAGTAATTAATACATTTAGGAATTATCATTTTCAAAACCTTTGAAATTCACTGAAAAAAACATAGGTTTCACCCACTTTAAAATTAAAAATTTGCATTTAGAAAACCTTTGAAATGCACTGAAAAAACTATAGGTTTCAGCCACGTTATAGTTCAAAATTTGCATTTAAAAAACCTTGGAAATTCACTGAAAAAACCATAGGTTTCACCCGCGTTATAGTTAAAAATTTGCATTTAAAAAACCTTGGAAATTCACCTAAAAAAACCATAGGTTTCACACACGTTATAGTTAAAAATCAGCATTTAAAAAAACCTTAGAAATTCACTGAAAAACCATAGGTTTCACACATGTTATAGTTGGCTGGACATTTCACTCATGAGATGTCATCAGTGATGTCATGGGTGATGTCACTGACCATGTCATGAGTGATGTAATGTGTGACGTCATCAGCAGTGCATTGCGGGCGCGCGAGTTATAGTTAACTATAGCAGGGGAATTTCAATGGTTTTGTTTGAGTGAAATGTCCAGCTAACTATAACATGTGTGAAACCTATGGTTTTTCAGTGAATTTGTAAGGTTTTTTAAATGCTAATTTTTAACTATAACGTGTGTGAAACCTATGGTTTTTTCAGTGAATATATATATATATATCCTTCCATCCTCTTTTGCAAGAAGAAATCAAGTCAAGTGACTAAAACATTGAAGACAAATTGGAAAATTCTAAAAATGTATCAAACTGTGGCAGAGATTGTGGGGGAACACCCCAATGTAACATATAGGATAGAAGGAATTTTGAAAGATAAACTGGTGCAGAGCCATTATTGGAAGAATAAAAACAAAAAGAAACACTGGTTGAAAGCTACTTGCTTTGTTAAATGTTCAAATTGTAAAGTTTGCCAGCTCTCCAAGAACACTAAGGAAATAATGGGAATCTATCCATAGGTGACAGGGATTCACTAGAGGAGAAGAGTGTATTATTTAATTACATTTCTGTTCTCCCTTCCCCCGCTCCATTTTTTTATTTATTAAACTAACACTTACCCCCTTTTTTCTTTTCCCCCCTTTCTTTCCCCTGTTTTTCCCAAAAAAATTGTATTTTAAAGAGTTATTAGTTTGCTTATAGGTTGATAATCCATACGTTTTATATAAAAAGCAGTATAGAGCAATGACACTGAGTGTGGGTCGACATCCTATTAAGATGGATGGAATTGACATACAAGTATGTTAAAGATTATAACATGTTTGTAGATAGCCATAGTTCAAACACAACATGAAATATGTTATTCAGACTGAAGGGCAAGAAACAAAGTTAATATGAATAAGGATATGGAACTAGCAATAATCTATATATATATATATATATATATATATATATTTGATATTTGATATTTGTGGGGTATTTCTAGAGCGCAACGTTCGCTCCGAAGGGAGCATCTTGGCGCTGGAGGGTCCTGTGAAAGCCAGTCCAAGAGGATTAGATAGCTGCTTTGGAGTAATCGTCAGGGAGAGTGAAAATCCAGGTCTTAAGAAGCTTTCTAAAAGGTTTTTCCTGGGTCAGTTGTCTGAGGGTTTTAGGCAGTCTATTCCAAGCTTTTGTGGCAAGAAAACTGAGGGTTTTCCCGCCCTTGGTTTTCAAATTGTATTTAGAGGGGAGGATAAGATTGTCATGGGTAGAGCGAAGGTGGCGACTAGGGGTATAGTGGGGAAAACGTCTGGTGAGGTATTTGGGGCCTGTTTTATTGTAGGCCGGGAAGGCTATGATCAGGATTTTAAAAAGAATTCTTTTGTGAAGGGGTAGCCAGTGGAGGGATCGCAGTGCTGCGGTGATGGAAGATCTGCGGGGCAGTCCAAGGACTAAACGCACGGCTGTATGTAGTACGCTCTGAAGTTTCAGAAGCGTGCTCTTTTTAGCCCCAGCGAGCAGGCTGTTACAATAATCCAGGCGTGAGATTATAAGTGCCACTGTCACTGTTTTTCTGGCGTCGATGGGGAGAAAGTCGAAGAACTATATATACAGGTCCACGCACTTCTTCCCAGACTATGGACCCTTGGAAGGTGATGCATACGCCGACAAAGTCATCGGCCACTAAATCCAACAGTGTTTGTCCCACCATGGGAATACACGCACTCTCAGGACAAATGCACACGACACTGGAAATGATGCTCAGGTCATTTGCTGCAAAACACACAAGATGATGGACGGAATGTTGCACAATGGCGAAACATTCACCCCAGTCCCAGATCTGGGTTTAATCCATTGTTATTTTGCTCAACATGCCACCCCAGTTCAGACATGGCCATATGCAAATCAGTCTTGACCCTGTGCCTCATGGGAACAGTCCAGCCCGAACTGCCAAGCCATGTCTTTCCTGGACCAGAATCAAGCATCCTAGGACCGGTTTCTGGCTATCAGCCGTCTTCAGCCAGGATAGCTTGACTCCAATGGCTTAGTGAGCAAGGCACCAACGTCTGGGCATACCCATCCCACATAGGGTGAACAGCAAAAAAAACAAGATGATGGACGGAATGTTGCACAATGGCAAAACATTCACCCCGGTCTCAGATCTGGGTTTAATCCATTGTATTTTGCTCAACAAGCCATCCCAGTTCAGACATGGCCATATGCAAATCAGTCTTGACCCTGTACCTCATGGGAACAGTCCAGCCCAAACTGCCAAGCCATGTCTTTCCTGGACCGGAATCAAGCATCCTCGGACCGGTTTTTGGCTATCAGCCATCTTCAGCCAAGATAGCTTGACTCCAGTGGCATAGTGAGCAAGGGACCCACATCTGGGCATACCCTTCCCACATAGGGTGAACAGCAAAACACACAAGAAGAAGGGTTGGAATGTTGCACAATGGCAAAACATTCACCCCCAGTCACAGATCGGGGTTGAATCCATCGTTATTTTGCTCACCAAGCCACCCCAGTTCAGACATGGCCATATGCAAATCAGTCTTGACCCTGTGCAGGTAATGTACTGGCTTCCACTGACCTGCAGCCTTGATTACATGTTGCATGGCAGCACTATCTTATTAATGTATCACTGCTAACCAATAAGAAAGCTATTGTTATTGAGTTGCGAATTAATAGGATCTGAAGACGGGATTCCAAGTCCTTGGAGAGAGCCCGTCACTGAGAGGGGAAATGTGATCCAGAACTGCACCTGTGCATGCAGTGCTGAGATGACCTTAAGTAAATTCCCATCAAGTAAGCTCATTTTCTATCTGCAGACCTGAATCCCTAGATATGTAAATATGTAATGTGCCACCAGTATGATCTGGTTGTCCAGGGAGAATGAGTCCAGGCACAAATGTTTACAGAAAGAGAAGGCATGTAATTTAGAGTGGTTGACCTGAAAGCCTGACAGGGCGCCAAATGTGTGAAGTATTCTAGACTGGTGTGAAATCCCCTCTGTAGTCTCAAACATAGATAGCCATGTCATCCACATATAAAGAGATTGCAGGTGATTGGGGCCCTTGTGGAATGCACCAGTCTGAGTTTTCGTGGCAGGGGCTCCTTCGCCCTAATGTGTAACACAAGATATTGGCTATACTTTGGATATATGGATACCTGGCTTAGCCCTCACCGTAAGGCCAGCGTAGAGGAGCCTGATCCATTTAATGAAAGTGGGAAGGATTTTGAATCTTTGCAGTACTGAGAACATATATTCCCTGTCTGTCAAGTCAAAAACCTACTGAAGGTCCAGTGAGAGACAACCAGCATTGTGGACAGTATCATTAGCTGATTCCTTTACTTGATACAGGTGCCTCAGTTGTGGGACAAAGCTGCATTGGTCAATGTAAACTAGGTCACAATGCAAAGAGAGTATCCTTTGGGCCAAAACTTCACTAAGAATGTTATATTCTGAGTTTAAAAGGGAAATTAGTCTGTAAGTGGAAAGATAATCTGGAGTTCGGTTGGGCTTAGTCTGGAAGAAGACCAAGGCCAGGTTAGTGGATGAGTGTAAAGCATCCATTTCAAAAGATGTATTATCCAGTTTCTCCAGGCGCAGGGATAAGTGAGCAATGAAGGCAGACTACAATTTGATGGGCAGCTCATCCATGGCAGGTGTTTTTTTGTGTGACATGTAGCTTGCCTTAATTTATCTTGCTACAGGGGGGCCTGCAGTGATGCACATGATGCTGGTGTGATCTGTGAATGCCCCAAATTATCCAGAAAGCAACTGTCTCTGTAGGGGATAGAGTGGACCTGACTCTGCATAAGTCTCATAATTGTAGCAGAAGGCCTCATTAACCTCCACTTGTGTGGTACAGTGTATTTGAGATGGTGTTGTGATGGATAAAATCAGAGTGGGGGATAGTGGTGGATGTATCATGTGGGCCAGTCGTGCCCTGGCCCTGTCACCCTCAGAGTGGATCCTCTGAATGTAGTATCCAGACTGGAGTATTGACTGCTGAGTGAGGGGGCCACTGCCTGTGCATCGAAGGTAGACTTTCTTCCCCTCACCCTTTCCGATCATAACCCTGTTAGACTGATGCTCTCCATTCCCACTAATACACATCGTCCATTCACCTTGGAGATTTAGGGGCCGATTAGGATGGCGGACGGAAACGTGCTCCGTCCGCCGTGGAAGGTGGCAAGATACTCCGGACCTGGCCGCGGAAAAAACGCATTAGCGATTAGGATCAAATGTGACCGAAACGCCGACCGCGGCGGACGGAGCACAACAATCCCCGTCCGCGGCGGTCGAAGTACACCTGATTCCGCGGCATGCGGACGGAACCTACAAAACACCGACCGCCGCGTACGCACATGACCAGGAGAACAACAACCTCCCCCGCGATACCTGCGTACTTTCCATGTCCGCAATTAGGATAACTCCGCAAGTACCCCGGTAGCCACCGCGATCCACGTCCGCGGCGGTAGCAATGCAATGAGAAACGGGGCACCACAGCGGAAGTCCAACATCCCTACAGTCAATCCAATGGCATACATACCGACAGAATCCATCACCAAACACAGCAAAATGGACGACCACCCACCTGACACATCTAAACCAAACACAAGACACAATTACCCACCCCCAAGAACTGCATAGACCACACCTGACAACACACCCACCTATCACCTGACTGCCAATCAACATTCACACAGGGCCAACACACAGACTATAAATTGACTCCCACCCACTCCCGAAATCCTCTGCATCACAGCATAGCTGCCAGCAGGAGACAATACTTGACTTGACTAACAGCAAACTATTTGATTCAGACACATAACCCACACCCAAACACACCCTGCACACAAACACCCACCACACCATACCCAAACAGCACACACCAGCACCTCCGAACTCCACACAAACACACCCCCGAGCACCATGGCACCCAAAAAGAATCCTAAATTCTCCGACACCGAGCTCAGGGTAATGGTGGAAGAGATCCTTCGTGTGGAACCCCACATCTTCGGATCCCTCGTGCAGCAGACGAGCATAGCTCGGAAGAACAGCCTGTGGGACCGTATCGTGACCAGGGTCAATGCCTCCGGGAGCGTCCCGAGAACCAAGGCTGACATCCAGAGGCGGTGGCACGACCTGAAGACCCGGGTGAAGTCTATTAGAGCCAGGAACTTCCTCCGGGCCAACCACACAGGCGGTGGACCCCCCCCGGAGCCCCTACCATACACCGAGTGGGAGGAGAAGGTGCTGACCATCCTGCACCCTGACACCCTCGATGGACTTCCTGATGGAGAAGAGGCTGGTAAGTACCAACCAACCACCACAAACACAACAACACGGTGTGGGCCACACAACTCTGAAGACACATCCCACATACCCCAGCCTTGCATGCAGTCCACATACTCACCAACCTCTAAAGCACTCCTACAGGCCCCCATGTCCATAGAGAGGGTGGTGGTGGTGGGTGGGGTGTGTGAGGGGTCGGAACTACAACTTCCAACAGGCCCCCATGTCCATAGAGAGGGTGGTGGTGGTGGGTGGGGTGTGTGAGGGGTCGGAACTACAACTACCAACAGGCCCCCATGTCCATAGAGAGGGTGGTGGTGGTGGGTGGGGTGTGTGAGGGGTCGGAACTACAACTTCCAACAGGCCCCCATGTCCATAGAGAGGGTGGTGGTAGTGGGTGGGCTGTGTGAGGGGTCACTAGTCCGACTTCCAACAGGCCCCCATGTCCATAGAGAGGGTGGTGGTGGTGGGTGGGGTGTGTGAGGGGTCGGAACTACAACTTCCAACAGGCCCCCATGTCCATAGAGAGGGTGGTGGTGGTGGGTGGGGTGTGTGAGGGGTCGGAACTACAACTTCCAACAGGCCCCCATGTCCATAGAGAGGGTGGTGGTGGTGGGTGGGGTGTGTGAGGGGTCGGAACTACAACTACCAACAGGCCCCCATGTCCATGGAGAGGGTGGTGGTGGTGGGTGGGGTGTGTGAGGGGTCGGAACTACAACTTCCAACAGGCCCCCATGTCCATAGAGAGGGTGGTGGTGGTGGGTGGGGTGTGTGAGGGGTCGGAACTACAACTTCCAACAGGCCCCCATGTCCATAGAGAGGGTGGTGGTGGTGGGTGGGGTGTGTGAGGGGTCACTAGTCCAACTTCCAACAGGCCCCCATGTCCATAGAGAGGGTGGTGGTGGTGGGTGGGGTGTGTGAGGGGTCGGAACTACAACTTCCAACAGGCCCCCATGTCCATAGAGAGGGTGGTGGTGGTGGGTGGGGTGTGTGAGGGGTCACTAGTCCAACTTCCAACAGGCCCCCATGTCCATAGAGAGGGTGGTGGTGGTGGGTGGGGTGTGTGAGGGGTCACTAGTCCAACTTCCAACAGGCCCCCATGTCCATAGAGAGGGTGGTGGTGGTGGGTGGGGTGTGTGAGGGGTCGGAACTACAACTTCCAACAGGCCCCCATGTCCATAGAGAGGGTGGTGGTGGTGGGTGGGGTGTGTGAGGGGTCGGAACTACAACTTCCAACAGGCCCCCATGTCCATAGAGAGGGTGGTGGTGGTGGGTGGGGTGTGTGAGGGGTCATTAGTCCAACATCCAACAGGCCCCCATGTCCATAGAGAGGGTGGTGGTGGTGGGTGGGGTGTGTGAGGGGTCGGAACTACAACTTCCAACAGGCCCCCATGTCCATAGAGAGGGTGGTGGTGGTGGGTGGGGTGTGTGAGGGGTCGGAACTACAACTACCAACAGGCCCCCATGTCCATAGAGAGGGTGGTGGTGGTGGGTGGGGTGTGTGCCAATGCCGACTGAATGTCAACCATAAATACATGTACACGTATAGGCAACATTACTCATCATCACATTATTCTTTTGCAGGGGATCCTAATCTGACTGCCGCTATTGACACCAGGCCTCCAGCATCCCCAAACTCCGAGCACTCATGGGACGATTGTGCAGCCACCTCCGGGGCAGAGGATGGTGCCGGATCAACAAGCAGCCAGCCAGGGACCTCTGCCACGCAGGTCACACCTGCAACTACAACGACAACGGGCACTGGCATCACGACAACACCGGCTACTCGGACCTGCACAGCTGCCTCCAGCACCACCTCCACCACCACCACTACTACCACCACTTCTGCCCCTGCCACCCTGCCCAACCCCGCCGCCAACGCTGGGGCAGCGCCATCCCAGCCACGCAGGGAGACAGTGAGGCAACCCACCAATGCAAGGGCAGATCCTGCAGGCAGGAGCAGGGCGGAAAGAAGGGCTGATGACACAACACTGAATGCTGTGCAACAGTGCCATGAAGCACTAGTCCGGGTGGAGGTGGGCTATGCACGTAGCCAGGAACATGCAGACCGGGCCCACCAGGACTTTGTGGACAACACCGCCATGTTGGGGGCCATCGAGAGGCGGCTTGGCCAACTGGTCGACATTTTCAGCGCCAGGGCATCCGCCAACACCACCCCCCCCCTCAAACAACGGCACCGGCCACAACACCGTCACCGCCGACTGCGCCCCTGGCGGCGGATGTGGTACCGGATCAGCCTGCGCCTCTAGCTGACCCCGTCCCGACACAAAGACGGAGGGGCCGTCCGAGGCAGGAAGTGGGCGAGAGCAGTGTCGGAGCACATGGCACACGCTCCAAGAGGTGCCGACAGTGACTCATTGGAGTACCTGAGCCTCCGATCCAACCTGGAAAGTATCCGGTCCCACCTGCCACAGGCCTGCTGCAGTAGGCACACACCACCCTATGTGGTGTCTGCACGGCCATCTCATCTTCCATTACCTTGGACTGTCACTCCCCCACCCCTTCACTCCTTTGTAAATATGCACCTACACCTATGCACAATCTGTAAATAAATACCACTTACTCACTCAATGATGTGTTGCCTCCATGTTCATTCACATGATTGCATCAGAAACAGACGTAACCAGGTTCAGGGATCCAACAGGTACAGAATCATGCCGCAACGGAGTGACCTAGGGAAACATAGAACCCGCAAACAGACGTTAGTAAACAGCATCACACTCATCCCAACTCACTGCAGTGCAACTTACAACAAACCACACACATCACTACACGAATGGATGACACTACACACATCATGGAGAAGTGCATGTACTCATAAATGAAGACACACACACACATGCATACATCACATAACAAAACACATAGATGATCCCCAACACAATGACCCTAGAGCAGCAAACCTACACAGGGCATACACAAGCAGCACAAGAGGGGCACACTCACAGTCAAGGGAAGTAGCGTTCAATGAGCTGGCGCCTCTGGTCCACACCTTCCTCCTCACCACTATCCTCATCAGTCGACATGGGTGCGTCAGGAGGGCAAGGAACTTGCTGTTCATCTGGGTCCAAGATCAGTTCTATGTTATTTCGCACAGCCAGGTTGTGGAGCATGCAGCAGGCCATCACAATCTTGCATACTTTGCCTGGTGCGTAAGGCAGGGCCCCTCCAGTCTTATCTAGGCACCGAAACCTAGACTTAAGCAGGCCAAATGTTCGTTCCACCACTCGACGTGTCCTACCATGGGCATCGTTGTATCGCATTTCTCCTGCTGTGGTGGGATTGCGAATTGGACTCAGAAGCCAAGGCCTGTTTGGGTAAGCCGAGTCGCCTGTGTATGTGGGAATTAGAGAGAGAGAGAGACATCAGTACCTGAACATGTGGCCACACCAAGCCACCCAGATATCACTCCAGTCACCACAGCATACTCACCAACAAGCCAGGCTTGTGCCGGACGCAGATTTGCCATCAGTCGTGGGACTATGCTGCTCCGCATGATGTGGGCGTCATGTGCAGAGCCAGGAAATCTTGCACACACATGTGAGATAATGTTGTCGGCCTGGCACACCACCTGCACGTTAAGGGAGTGGAAGTGCTTCCGATTCCGAAACACCTGCTCACGTGCCCGTGGCGGAATGATCGCAATATGCGTGCCATCAATTGAACCCACAACGTGTGGAATGCGACCCAGTGCATAAAAGTCTGCCTTGACCGCTGCCAACTCTGCCGCCTGTGGAAAATGTATGTACTCATGCTTGTACAGCATCATGGCTGTCAGTACATCCTTGAGTACCGTGCTGAACATGGCCTGTGACATTCCCCCGGCATGTCCTATAGTGTACTGGAATGTGCCTGTTGCAAAAAAATGGAGTGCCGCCATCACCTTTTGGGTGGGTGAAATTGAGCCTGGATAAGTTCTCCGCGGCTGCAGGTGAGGAGACAACTTGTTCACAAGCTCCAGCAATCGACGTCGATCAAGCCTGAATTTCCGGATCACCTCCTCGTCCACCATGTCCTCCAGCACAGTATATGGGCGATGGACATTTTGAGCCCTCCTGTGTGGGAGTAAATGGAATGGAAGTCAATTCACATACAACGCATGTCTGTGCAACTCACTCACATGTCACCGCACTCTATCCAACATGTAATAGGCAGTGTACGATTTGCATATGTGTGACACCTCTGATTGTCACAACAACATGGATTGACGTAGCAATGTGCACCCACCAGCTACATGATGTGTTGCAACATGTCCAATGCACTCTGTCGCACCTCAACATCACTGCCAACAAGGCATGTGACATGACCCAAAAGTGACGGTCATTAGTGGCACACCGATGGGCATGGTATGGAAAACATGGGATAGAGCATGAAGTGTGGAGTCACGCAATCACGCACACAACCCTCATCATGCAGCTGCAGACAATTAAACATGGTGCATCGTCAGCTGACATGCACTCATTGACGCCGCCATGGCGGTGCACTGCTTCCGCTGTTGACGTCTGGCCATACGAGGCCCACGTTCAACATTCCAATTGTCTGCACGTGCTAGACACCGGGACGGATGCATCATTTGCAACAAAGTTGTAACAGTGGCGCCACCATGGCGGGGCACGTATTCGGCGGGGGAGGTGGAGGCCAATACAGCCATAAGCTGATGTCCATGCACATGCCAGTTCATGACCCCCCTTACAGTGACATTGCATCAGCCAGCCTACACCGGCCGGCCCAGCTCTACCCACTACCGCCGTGCCAGGCCCAGCCCATGACCGCTGTTGCAGCCGTGCCAACTACCGCCGCTTCAGGCCCCCTCCACTACTGCCGTACCAGACCTAGCCCATGACCGCCGTTGCGGCCGTGCCAACTACCGCCGCTTCAGGCCCCCTCCACGTGCCCCTCAGGTCTCTAGCACGTGCAGTTGCCGGTGTGTGAGCGTGACAGTCTGTGCAAGTGCAGCCAATGGGAGGTGTGGACATGGGCCACGGTTGGCCAATTGCAAGTACCGTATGGTGTTCACCGCAACACCAGGGCCAATCATTGGCCCAATTCCAAACACGCTCTCACGGCGGACCAATGGCTGGCGCCGTATGCCACTGACATTGCCTCAGGGCCCTATATATGTGTGATGTGCAAAAGCAAACTTTCTACGATGACCACCGACTGCTGCCTGTGACCATCACCTCCACCTGCTGCTGCGGAGCTGACCACCTACTGCTGCCTGTGACCATCACCTCCACCTGCTGCTGCGGAGCTGACCACCGACTGCTGCCTGTGACCATCACCTCCACCTGCTGCTGCGGAGCTGACCACCGACTGCTGCCTGTGACCATCACCTCCACCTGCTGCTGCGGAGCTGACCACCGACTGCCGCTCTAGTGCCATACTCCGTGGCCATGTCGGGAGTCAAAGAGGTCCGGTCTCGTCCCTTCACCGCCACGGAGCTGGATGTCCTCGTGGACGCTGTGCTACGCAACTACGGACGCCTCTACGGCGCACCCGGACAGGCGGTAAGTGTTGTGGGGGATGAGTTGTGGTGCATGAGGTGTCATATGGCACCTGGTCTCTGGGAAACTTGGCGGTGTGATGTGTGAACAACTAAAGAATCGATATGTGCATGGCTGCTGAGAGTAATGTGTTGCTCCTATCTGTGTGACTGGCCAACTGTCCCCTGACTTCCACCCTTTTGTCTCCCATCATGGTAGGTAAAGCTGCACCTTCGCAAGGACGTGTGGAGGAGCATTGCACGTGAAGTACGAGCAGCGGGGGTGTCCAATAGACGACATACACACTGCCACAAACGCTGGGACGACATTTCCAGACTGAGCAAGAATGTAGCGGAAGTGACACTAGGGCTGATTCCACGGACGGCACGTCTGGCCCGACGCTCAATGACCCCTCTCATGCACCGTATCATAGCTGTGACGCATCCTGACCTGTCCGAGCGGTTGCGTGTGGATGAACAGCAACGTGGCGGTAAGCTTACTGTCAGTGTATGTTGCTTGTGAGTGCAATGCATGTATGGTTGCCCACACACATTAGGGTCTTCCGTCGATCGTGAGTCTATTTCCAATGGCATGTTGGTGACATTGCCACAGTTAACTTTTCACTTGCAGATGCGGAATGTTGAGACGCCACCTGCTAAGCTGTTCAGTTGTCATGCACATGCTGTAGTGCTCCGTCACCCCTTGGCAACACTTGTGTGCTGATGTAGTTCCTCATGCCCAGTGTGCATGCTGTACATGTATTACGGCCAACGCCACAGAATTCCTGTGAGGATGACTGCTTGGGGTGGGCTGTGTGCAGGTTGGGGGATCGATGGACAGTGTCATCAGTGGCTTTAGGGATTCCGCAGCAGTACTGTACGTGTGTGTGCCCATTACTTACACCCATTTCCTGTGCTTTTCAGCTTTGGCAGAGGGCACTCAGCCACAGACGGCGGAGATTACAGAAGGCAATGCATCCGGATCAGACGTCGCGCACACGCAGACTGACACCGAAGGGGCCAGCAGCGGAGAGGGGGACAGGACCGTCCCGGAGGACTCGCATGTGGAGACAACATCGTCATCATCTTCCGACAGTGTTGGTGAGTCAGCACTGTTGTCACAGATTGGGAGTGTGCAACAAACACATTCGGTCGGGACACATCACACAGGGCCCACCCTGCCGGCAACTGCACCATGTACTGTTCGTGCACGCAGGAGTAGGGGGAGCAGAGTGGCGTTCGGTGTCGGCACCGCTGCCCCAGCCTCGGTGACCCAAAATTCACTTTGTGCAGAGGCTGTTGATCTGCTGCGACAGCTGTGTGTGGGCCAGACCAATATGATTAATACATTCCAAGACCACGATAGGAAGTTGGGGCAGGTGGTGGCATTCATGGAAGGTATGCATGGTGATCTGGCTGGTGTACACAGGACACTGCAGTCATTGTCTAACAGTGTGTCGTCTGCCATTGCACAGTCGCATGGACTGGGTGGTACTTCTGTTCCACCATCTACAACTCTGGATGTGTCAGGGGGGAGTGAATTTTCTGATCTGGACTCTAATACAGGTTATTGCACTAGAAGCAGCGTCAGCCAGCACGTCAAGGCACGGAGGCCTCAGACCCCATCCCCTAGGTCAGGTAACTCTGTTCACAAGGACAACGTCAGATATAGTGGAGTACACACACGTGAGGCAAAAGAGGGGTTGGGTGTAATGGCTACACATGCTGCACAGCCATCCCACACACAAGGTACTACCAGGCCAAGACTCACTCCCGCTTCCATTGACACTACCCTGTACGAGGACAGTGAGAAGACGAATACATCTCTTGAGAGCTCGCATACTCCCAGTGCCAGGGACACTAGGAAGGAAGGTGCCACTCCCAAGGCCAGGGAAAGCAGGAAGGAAGTAGGCACTCCCAAGGGCAGGGAGACTAGGCAGGTAGGAGCCACTCCCAAGGGCAGGGAAAGCAGGAAGGATGTAGGCACTCCCAAGGGCAGGGAGACTACGAAGGAAGGTGCCACTCCCAAGGCCAGGGACAGCAGGAAGGATGTAGGCACTCCCAAGGGCAGGGAGACTACGAAGGAAGGTGCCACTCCCAAGGCCAGGGACAGCAGGAAGGATGTAGGCACTCCCAAGGGCAGGGAGACTACGAAGGAAGGTGCCACTCCCAAGGGCAGGGAAAGCAGGAAGGATGTAGGCACTCCCAAGGGCAGGGAGACTACGAAGGAAGGTGCCACTCCCAAGGGCAGGGAAAGCAGGAAGGATGTAGGCACTCCCAAGGGCAGGGAGACTACGAAGGAAGGTGCCACTCCCAAGGGCAGGGAAAGCAGGAAGGATGTAGGCACTCCCAAGGGCAGGGAGACTACGAAGGAAGGAGCCACTCCCAAGGGCAGGGACAAGAATAGTCACAAGACAAACGCACCTAAGAGGAGCACGGACAGTCCCAGGGGCAGGGACACACACGGGCAGAAGGGGTGTCCTGGTGATATGTACACCACAGACGACAAGTCTGCTGCCTGGAAGAGGGCACCATCCAGGGAACAGGGCAAGTCCGCAGACTACAGTACTCCTACGGAAATGGAACATCCAAGGCCCAAGGACTCACCCATGAACAGTGGCGCTGTCAGGGACAGGCATACATCACCCATAGTTGCTCTGAGACAGCTGTTTTCTGGCAAACGGAATACAGAAGACTCAGCAGTGGAGTCACCCCTTACCGCCACTCCCATCATGGCCCGTCAGGGACGGATGCAGGTGGACCCTGTCGTGGCATCCCCCATGACACATGTTGCAGAGGCCACAAGGCAGCCACACAGCAAACGACAAGCAGGCTCCTGCACGTCCCCAGAGACCATTCCCCCCCCAGCACATGCACCTCCCATGGTGGGTGAAATTGCTTCTCAGTCCGGTCGACTTGTGAGTCCTGTCCTGTCCAGGGTGCAGGCACATGTCCAAAAGAAGCGTAGACACACATGCCCAATCCGATGTCGGCCAATTGCAACTATCCCCCGCTCCCAGAGCCACCCTGCCTCCTGGACCATACAGCCCTGTGGCTCATCATTTCAGTGGTCACAGTGGCGCTGGTGCAGTTGACTCGCATGTGTCTGTTAGTGGCAGGGTATCAGTCGAGACATATCCTGTATCAGGTGCTGGCAGTGTATCTGGGTCTATGGGCCATGTGTCAGTCACTCGGGCTGTGTCTGTGTGTCACACTCCTGTATCAGGTGCTGGCAGTGTATCTGGGTCTATGGGCCATGTGTCAGTCACTCGGGCTGTGTCTGTGTGTCACACTCCTGTATCAGGTGCTGGCAGTGTATCTGGGTCTGTGGCTCACGTGTCAGTCACTCGGGCTGTGTAGGTGTGTCACACTCCTGTATCAGGTGCTGGCAGTGTATCTGGGTCTATGGGCCATGTGTCAGTCACTCGGGCTGTGTCGGTGTGTCACACTCCTGTATCAGGTGCTGGCAGTGTATCTGGGTCTATGGGCCATGTGTCAGTCACTCGGGCTGTGTCGGTGTGTCACACTCCTGTATCAGGTGCTGGCAGTGTATCTGGGTCTGTGGCTCACGTGTCAGTCACTACATCTGTGGCTGTGTGTCACACTCCGGTTTCTGGTGCTGCCAGTGTGTCCGATGCGGGTACTTCACGCAATCCACCTGATAGTGTGCTGTAAGTTGCTGTACTGTGCCCTCTGATGTTCCTGCTCTGGTGTCCACACTGCCCTGTTGCTATCCTCATACTGATGTACTGCATCTGATGTACCTGCTCTGGTGTCCACACTGCCCTGTTGCTGCCCTGTTGCTGTTCTCATACTGATGTACTGCATCTGATGTACCTGCTCTGGTGTCCACACTGCCCTGTTGCTATCCTCATACTGATGTACTGCATCTGATGTACCTGCTCTGGTGTCCACACTGCCCTGTTGCTATCCTCATACTGATGTACTGCATCTGATGTTCCTGCTCTGGTGTCCACTATGGCCATGCTCCATCCTAGACTGTGACTTTGCTCCGAATCTGCGTAAATGAAATTGGGATTAATGTGTCGTGCTTTGTCAGAGTCATTCTTGCGTGTGTGATGCTGGTGTGGATTGGTATTTTCTTGGGGGCGGTGGGTTCTGCTCAGGACCCAAGTCCTGCAAAAAGAAGTGGGGGGACGCTGAAATCACGACAGGAAGTGACGACACAAAAGGCGGCTTCCACTCAGTTGCAGTTTATAGTTATCATGCTCCCTGTTAAATTAGTGGGGGGACGCCGTCCACCCGCGTGGT
This sequence comes from Lissotriton vulgaris, assembly GCF_964263255.1. Taxonomy (NCBI): domain Eukaryota; kingdom Metazoa; phylum Chordata; class Amphibia; order Caudata; family Salamandridae; genus Lissotriton; species Lissotriton vulgaris. The sequence continues at coordinate 983,210,361 of NC_141695.1, read as the reverse complement.
ACCCCGACTTGAGCCCTGGTTCTGCTACGTGTCACTCTCCCCTACCTGGGTCACGGCCCTTGGAGGCGTTGCCGTACACAGGCATTTGTGCATTTTGGGACATGTCACTCCCCCCTCCCTACGTCACCGCCCTTGCCGGTACTCCTCTCCAGACAGCGAATGCTTAGTTGCCTACCTGCGTCGTCGTCGATGGTGGGCCAAGACGAGGACGTACTGGATCGCGTAGAATATCGGGTAAGCCTGTAGTGCAGGGTCCATGTCGGCGTGCGGCTCGTGGTGGGTATGGTCGCTGTGGAGCATCCGCCGTGTTCAGGCAGGTTGTTTTTCCGCCGCGCTTTTATGTGTGTTTTCCGCCATCTTGATTTGGAGGACGGTCCTAGTCGTCAGTCCGTACGGCGGAGTCTCTGGAAAGGTTACGTCCGCCGCGTAGTTGGGTGTGGTGGTGCGGCGGACCTTGTTCTACCGCCGCGGACGGATTTTGGCACGTATTTCGTATCCTGATTTGGCGGACGGAGTGTCCGCGACGGGCGCACGGAAAATAGGCCTGTTCCGCATACTCAGGGTCTGCGGAGGCACTTCCGTCCGCCATCCTAATGACCCACTTAGATTGGAGGCTCTGCTGGATTCAGTTTATGCAGATACTATCAGGAAAGAAATCACACACTATTTTGATACTAATGTGAGCACTGTAAATATTGCAGCTACCTCCTGGGAAGCCTTCAATGTTAGGATTAGAGGAGTATGTATAAGTACTACGGCGGGTATTTTAAAAGATATTCAAGGGCAACTTACGAAAATGGAACACAATATATTGCGACTAGAACACGAATATACTGCAAATCCTTGTAACACTACATTGTCTAGTATTCACGAGTTGCTCCTGAAATACAATGAGTTAGCGAAAACCAAAGCGAACTATCTTTCCAGACATCATGTTGCATGTGCATATTGGGAGGGCGGAGACCAGACCGTAATCTTGCCACTAAGCTCAAATTTCGCACAGACCATAACATATTTTGAAAATAACAGATGAGCAAGGTGTAGAACATTACAAACCTCAGCTCTTAGCTGCACAGCTTTGTGCGTGCTACACTGATATATTCATGTCCCGTGGAAGCGTGAGCTCGGATGAGTTGACAAACTACTTGACAGACATTGATGTGAGTGGCTTGCTGACAGCCATCGTGAATATCTTAGTCGGCTGATAGAAGCATCAGACATCCAAGAGGCTATTCGCTCATTGCAGAATAAAAAAGCTCTAGGACCTGATGGCCTCACGGACGAATTCCATAAAGAATATGCCAACTTATTAACTCCTTATTTATTAGAGGTTTAAGCTGAGGCACATGAAATTGGTCATTTGCCTCTGTCACTTCAACAAGCCAGGATTATAACCCTCCTTAAGAAGAAAAATATCAACATCTATGAGTGACGCCTACCACCCCCTTTCCCTGATTAATTTGGACACGAAAAAAGTAGCAAAAATACTCGCCATGCGACTCCAGCCCCTGATTACATGTCTGGTGTTACCAGACCAATCTGGTTTTATACCGGAAAGTTCTACATCCCATAATTTATGTACTATTTTTTCGATGTTTCACATGTTAGACCCTTCATTGCATGCTGCAGCTGTTCTACTGATGGTGCGAAAGCATTTGATTCCATTGAATGGTGCTACAGGTTTCAGATATTAAAGCGCATGGGGTTTCCTCCGTTTTTTATTAATTGGATACGTCTTTTATATACCAAGCCTTTGGCAAGAGTATGTATAGGTGGCTACACTTCGGAACTGTTCACCATGGAGCGAGGCACCAGGCAAGGTTGCCCTCTTTCGCCTTTATTGTTTGCCCTACTGCTGGAGCCCTTGGCATGTATTATACGCCAATGACATAGGGAAACAGCTTTAATTTTTCTTCACTGTCCTGTCGGCATTTATCTTCATGCGAACAACAGGGTTCTCTTTGTACAAGAGCCTCAAACATATCTGGCTCAAGTTCTTGGCGAATATATACGGTTTGGTCTCTACTATGAGGTGCTTTGTGACTGGATTATACGGGCGCTGGGCTCCCTCATTCTGGCGGGCTGATTCAAGGGTCACCTTCAGGATTCCAGTCCTTGGTACAACAAGGCTTTGACTACACTGAGGAAGTCCTGTAAAAGAACAGAGCGAGATTAGAGGAAAGACTATGATCCTGGGAAAAAAGCACACTATTTGGCCGAACTTAAATAATACCATAGAGCCGTCTGTAAGACTCGGGAGGCCTATTATGCCAAAGAGATCAAGCTTAGCTCTGACCCTGCTAAATGCATTTTTAAGATCTTAAAAGATCTCAGACCCAGGAAAAACTTGGCACCTATAATTATTTCTGAATTCCATTGTGAAGAACTGGCCTCTTTTTTATGGAGAAAGTGTGTGCTATTTATAGATCCTTTCCTTCTATGGCCACTCCCCTTGAGCATATCCCTCCAAGACCGGGGCCGAGTTCCAGTCTTATGATCATTCCTGAGATTTTTCATGAGGAGCTTATTAGGCTGAGTGCGAAAATTGAATCCCGCTCTCCAGCTGACCCTCTAAAGCCTGCTCAGTTTAGGGAGCCTTTCCGCTTTTTCTGACTCCTCTTCGTCAGATAGTTAACTCTTCTTTCTCATCAGCCATGGTGCCGGTGCAGTGGAAACAGGCCTGGGTTTCCCCATTCCTAAAAAAACAGTGCTGGACTCAGCTAAACCTGAGAACTTCAGGTCCATTGCTCTTCTTCCCTGGGTGGCAAAAGTTGAGGAGGCACATGTCAACATCTCACTATCCAATTTTTTTTACCTCCAATAACATTCTGGATGCATCTCAACAATCCTGCCTTATCTTAGTGCCGCCTTCGACATGGTCTCGCATGGTGTTCTGCTTCAACGTCTAGAGGAGGCAGGTATTACGGGCTTGGCTCTGGAATGGTTTAGATACTTTTTGACCGGAAGATCCTTCCGTGTCTCTACCCCCCTTTTCTATCTAAAGTCCATTCCATTGAGCAAGGGTTCCTCAGGGCTCGGCTCTGAGTCCCACATTGTTTAACCTATATGTTCAACCACTACCTGCGGTCGCCAGGCAATGGGATCCTTCGATGATCTCATATGCGGACGACACACAGCTAGTGGTTGCATTGGCTGAAGGTTCTACCTTGAACGCCTCTAGGTTCAGAAGCGGCCTGTCGGCCGTGGCTGAATGGATGACGTTTAATTATTTGTAACTAAATGCAAATTAAACTGAAGTTCTGTTAGTTGGAAAGAATGCAAGCCTTTGGGGGGAGGACTGGTGGCCGAATGCTCTTGGCAAGACGCCGGAACTTAAGGAGGAGGTTAAGAACTTGGGGGTGTGGATAGACTCTCTCTTAGTTTCCGTATCCACACCAAAAAAGTTGCAGGTACTTGCTTCGGTCTTTTGAGAGGTCTTAAACCTCTTTTGAAGTTTTTTGAACCCTCAACTTGTCAGCTGATAGTGCAGTCGACTACTTTTTCTCGTCTGGACTATGCTAGTTCCTTGTTATTGGGGGCTAATCAAGCTGAGATTACCCGATGCAGCGTATCCAGAATGCGGTAGCCAGAACCTTGCTGGGGCTCCCTTGGTTTTGTGCCGTCACCGATACCATCTGAAAACTTCACTGGCTCCCTATGGTAGAGCGGATTCAATTTAAGACTTTATGTCTTTCTTTTAAGATTCTGAAACTAGCTACGCCTAATCTGCTCTGCAATTTACTGACTCCGTATGTTCAACCCCGCGCATTGCATTCTTTGAGGCAGCATTTGGTCACTGTTCCCCCGGTGAAGCATTTTTGAGCGGGAGGACGTTCCTTCCGTTGCTTGGCGGCCAAATTATGGAACTCCTTGCTGGATCATATGAGTGGACTGGAGGATCTGTTGGATTTTAGAAAAGCTATCTAAACATACCTTTTTCCTTTAAAATAGCTTTCTGCCCTCTGTTTTGTTAGAGCTTCCCGTTGTAGCAACCAGGTTAGTTTTTCTGTTCTTGGAAGCGCTGGGACGCCCATTTGTTGGGGCAGCTGTGTACTATATAAGCTCTGATAACATAACATAACAACATCACTCAGGTCTGACTATTAATTGGGGGAAATCCATTATAATTCCATTGACTCAAGGGGCTTCACCCCCGAATCTTGACTACCCATTGATATGGTCTACGAACCCGGTTAAATATTTAGGAATTTGGGTGCATCGAGATCCCTATGTGGTTATAAGAGATATTTACGGGAGAGCATGTGAACATCTGGAGAGACTGGTTGAGAGAAGGATGACACTGCCCCTATCATTGGCAGAACGAGTCTCTATTATTAAAATAATATTTTTTCCACGTTTCTTATATCCTTTTAGCAATATTCATTTCAAACTCACTGCTCATTTTTTTGTCAGTATTCGATCTGTATTGCTGAAATTGATTTGGGGAGGTTAGCAGGCCAGGGTAAGCTGGACTACATAGATAGACTACGCTAAAGGATGTTATTGTGCTCCAGATTTCTATATATATTATTTATGCGCTCAGGAGCAATATGCATATTTTTGGTATAAACTGCATGCTTTTACACCACGTGTGACAGTAGGGGATGGGAAAGCCACCCTGTTCCTTTGCCTGGCATTCTCACATACTTGAAACAAGGCACACCACGCAGCGAAATCAACACCATAGATACGACCATTGCTGCGTGGCAGGCCATCGAGAAATTAACAGCCAAACTCCCACTACATGCACTGGCATTGCAACTGGCTCATCATGCGGCACTTTCGGTAACACAGAAAGAGGGTTCGATACGGTCCTTAAAAGAAGCTGGCATGGATACTATGCATGACATTTATCCAGAAGGGACATTTCTCACACAAGCAGAGCTTCAGTATATCACCAATCCAACTATGCTGTTTATATTCATGTTCCATAGACTGAAACTAGCTGTGAAAGCACATTATCCCACATTTCCTGCTGAGCCTCCCTCTCTGCAGTCCCTGCAACTACTCTTAGTTACACCCACATGACGTAAATTAGTCACCAAGTGATATGAAGCAGTAGGTGATGAGATAATTATTACTGGTGACAAAAGATTAGCTCGTTGGAATGCTAAAACTGTACCTCCACTTGCACCACTAGACTGGGAGCATATATGTAAATTAACTGCCACCCTCCCTCCTAATGGAAACTTGAGGATCATCCATTTCAAATGTATCCATCAAGTATATCACACACCTTTAAAATTATAGACATGATCAGGGTATTTGTTCAGCCAAGGGATCATTGCCATGATGTCAACTGGAGTAGGTAGCGGTGCCCCCCGGGCAATATTAGACATGTTTGGCCCCTCCTCTACCCCCTGTATCACCATTCTTGGCTCTGCACGAACTCTCGGGGTGTGAAGACTGTCCGCACCCTGCACACTCATGCCTGAACTTGCATGTCCCTTGTGGCCTAGTGCACTTGCCTCTGTTAAAGCTCCAACAGACCCCTTTCCTACCCGAATTCCCATTACTCCTTGTGTGTTGATCACTGCTGGCGCCCGCTCGAAAGGGCGCCGCCGAATAATGGCGGGAAGGCTCCGCCCCGTTCCCGCCAAACGAAGACGACTTCGTCGTGTTCGGCATAACCTGTTTCTGCCAGGAAATGGAGTCGAAACAATCCCACGTCAGGGATGAGTCGTGCTCCTTGGCCTTACGAAATTTGTTATCATAACCCATCCATTGATTACCTTCATACGTTTCATAAAATTCCATTATACGTGTCTGGTAACAAGCTAATTCCTGCAATACTTCGGGCCTACGTTCCCCCATGATTGCAGTGAACATTCCAAACGCCCTGGCCCAATTAGCGATCGTTTCATCTACTCTGAAACCCGCCATTTTTGCACGCCATACACTCGGATGCAACAGCTCCTTCTGATTTTTAACGTGCTCTATCTCATAGTGATCAGTCAACAGCGAAAACATGTTCACATATTTATCAGCCCAGATCATTTCTTTCGTGGCCATCGGGATATGTTGGACCACCTTTTCCCTCCTTGAGGGTAACGATCCCTCCCTCGCCATTGGCAACGGCTGCTTACCCGAATCAGTAGCTGGACTTGATGTTGCTGCTGTTCCAACGCCCGACGCCGGTTGTTCCGAGATAACCTGAGGGGAAACAAGAGGACAAGGTGCCTTCGCAGCATCTCTCGATTGCCGCAACTGCTTCATTATTAACCTGGCCTCCTCGGCCGTGTCTCCCGGTGCCACGGCACCCTCGTTGCTCTTGCCTAACCACGCCGCCAACTGGGCGGCCAGCTCGGGAGGCATATCCCCCTCGTTAACAGGTGTAACTACCACAGGGATCGGCTGTCCCGTGTTCGGGATCGGAACTGGGGCCTCCACTGGACTGACCGGGCTTGCCGGAGGTGACTCGGGAACCGGGGCCTCCCCCCCTGTCGCCCTATTTCTGGCCCTTTTACCTCTCCCGGCAGGGACTACTCCCGGCAATGCTGGTCCGATGACTTTCTTCGGTCTTCCCGTACCATTCATTGCCGCCATCTGCTTCTTCATGTTTGCCATGTCTTTCACCAGCATGCGAAGCATTTGTTCGGTCCCGACCTTCTTTCCGACCCTTTTGCCAGGCATCGTTCACGGATATTCGACTCGAGGTCCTGGATCCAAAGATTCGGAATCACTGAAAAGAGAAACACAAAATTACAAGTTCTCAAAATTGGCTCCTTGTTCCGTCTAGGGCTCACGTGCAACGCGGAGGTGCAGCTTCCAAGCACAGGAACAAGAGGATGCTTCCTTGGATTTTTGCTCCTTTTATTCTTCCTCGGGAGGGCGTGTACCCTCCTCTGATCCGCCTACGGGGCGTGGCCAGCGGTGTAAGTGTCTAGGACAACCCCTCTTGGGCGGGAAAAGGCGCGCCCCGGCTACGCCGCTTCGGGCATACCAGCCGAGACACGCCTCCCGCCCAAAATGGTTTCCCGGGGGGGTCAGGGCACCCTACCATACGTTCGGGGGGACCGAGTGGTCGCCCCTTTCCTTTTGCTTCATTTGGTGAAACTCCATTCAGTAGTTGTCAAGAAATTACCATTAGATTGAAGAATCTATTGTGCTTTGGAGTTGAATAGATGAATTACTTTTAACCCCATTTGATGAATTTGGATGACATTTAACAGATGCCTTGCATGTTTAGCTTATTTTTTGTGTTTTATGTTCGTGAATATTCCTCTAAGTGACACAGTTAAAAGTTGGAGGAGTTAAAGGAATGTTTCATTGGTAAAATACCATGGCATCAACTGACGCAAAATTTGCCAGATATTCAAATGTTTAGTCTTCTTTAGGTATGGCCAGATAGTGTGTCAATTCGCAACCAGTTTCCACTTTTAAAATATCTCTAATTTACAGTTTTATTATTACATTATAAAATTGTGAGTTCTACTAGAACCCATTTCCTGAAAGCACAATATCTGACAGAGAAAATGATTTTGTAGAATTAAGCTGAGGTTAAAATAGAATCTTAAATGTTCACCTTAAAATGATGAACTTGCATTAAGGAATATATTAACTAATGGCTGGTTCTATGGTTACCGTACAATGATGGTTCTCCTAATCCTCTTCAAAGAGTGTTAAAAACTTTTCAAGCAACATGAGATTTAATTTACACCTCCAAAAGAAGAACAAGTTGTGACAGTAGCCCGTGTGGCAAAGAACAGCAGGTGAAATAACCTTCATCACGGTTTGAGATACAGACTCGCATCCTTGTCTGACCACTTTAGCTTTGAATCAATTCGCAAAGCACTGGAACATGACCAACAGAACAGTGAATCTGGCATTGAAATAATGCAAACCATTTGTTTTATTTTGAGTTTGTACTAGTGTGAAAAATATAGTTTCAGCTTTGTAAAAGCACGTATATCTATTGCGATATTTTTTCTAGATAACAGATTGTTTTGAAAAAAATAATCAGAGGAAAAAGAAAACTTAATTTCTAAAACATAATGACAAACTGGTAAAAAATAATTAGTAGTGAGATGTAAGTCTATCTTAATTTCTTCTCTGCTAGGCCTTTCCTCCCCTGTGCAAAGCCTTTTTTCGACTACTTGAGGTAGTTTACGCTTAGGCCCCTGTAACTTTTTGACCACATAAGGTATCCATACAAACTTTTTGTGTCCTTTTCTACCAACATCATGGGGATTCTAAAGGTACCCAGTGTTTGTGGATTCCCCTAGAGGGGACCCAAAAATTAGCAAAAACACAGCTTCATTTTTTTTTTATATTGGAAAAAGGGCTACATATGAAAGCGTCTGTTTTTTCCCTGCAAATAGTATCAACAAAGGGGTTGTGGTGCTGAAATTACCATTTTCCTAGCTTTCAGGGGCAAGCAGACTTTTGTCAGAAAACCACAATTTTTTACACAGTTTTGGCATTTTTCTGGGACATAGCCTATTTTTCCTATTTTTTGTGCTTTTAACCTCCTTGCAGTTAATGGGTGTAAGGGGTATGAAAGCAATAATGGATCCTGAAAAGCTATACATTTTAGACAAGTAAACAACATTCTGAATTCAGCAAGGGATCATTTGTGCTGATTCTTCAAGGTTTCTTTGTAGAAACTAACAGTTGAATATAGGAAAAATTTTAAATTAGTCAAAAAAAACCAGCCATTTGTGTCAATGTTTTCACCTGTAACTACTTCTAATTAGACAACTGTCTGAAAGCAATATACTGTTACATCCGCTGGACCTTTCTGGTTTTTGGGATATATAGGACTTGTAGGTTCACCAAGAACCCGACAAACCCAGAGCCAATAACTGAGCAGTGTCTTGCAATGGTTTTTTATTATGCACCGGGTATATAACAATTATATTTGGGAAAATATGTAAATGGAAAAATTGGAATGAAAGGTTTCCCCATGAACTGATGTTATCGCAGGAAAAGTTACTTCTGCTAGATCAATTTCCATTATTAGATTTGTGCCACAGTAGTGCTGGTCAACTAAACCTGTGCCAGCACAAATGCTATATTTCTGAAATTGGAACAAAATATATAGTGTAGAAACAGTAGATATTTGCTAATTTCCAAAATTGTGAGTACCCATACTAGCATGAGAATTATAGGTCATTTTTCAAAATGACTTCTTCTTTACAAATTGTCTTTCATTTGGAAGGAAGAAATGCATTGAAAGTCAATAGGTAATAAAAGTTGCTCTACAATTGTATGTTACCCTAAGACTCCTGATAAAAATGGTAACTCACTTGTGTGGGTAGGCCTAGTGCCTGCGACAGGATATGTCTCAAAACGCAAAGTGAGCACGCATTATTTTTACAGTGAAAGCTGACCCTTTTTTTGCAAAGTGCCTAGCTTTAGATTTTTAAAAACTAGACACCCATGGTATTCCAGAACGGGGTGACTTGCCTGGCTTTCACCAGGTTCTGTTACCCAGAATCCCTTGCAAACTTCAAACTTTACAAAAAAACAATACTTTCAACACATTTCTGTGGTGGAAAGTTCTGGAATCTACCACCCACCATTCCTCCAGGACTCTCGATAACAATGGTACCTCACTATTGGGGGTGTCCCAGGTACCTGCGATAGGCAAGGGCCTAAAACGTATTGTGAAGGAATCAAAATGACTTATCACAAAACAACCTGGTTTTGCAAGGGGAGTCACCCATGTTACCCACCACACTGTGCATACTTAGTATAGGGGAACCCATGCACACCACCCGGCAACCAATTCCGAGGGCTCCAGGTGAAGGGGGCCTGGTTTGGCTCCCTGAAGTCCAATTCCGGCAGCCGTTTCATCAGTCAATGCGGCTGTCCAAATTGGTAATCGTACTTGCTCATTCAGAAGTCGGGTCTATTGTGTGGCACGATTCGGCTCCAAATGAGTCAGACAGACAGATTCAAGTTTGAAAACGATTTGGTCGGCGTGGATGAGATCTTTGCAATGTACTTGGTCCTTCGGAATGGGGGACGATTCAGATGGAAACATTAGCTTCAAATCAGATTTGGTCATTCCTGATTACATCAACAGCCCTTCCGACCGAGATCAGAATCGAGCCCTTATTAGTAATTCTGGGAGGGAAGTGGATGTGTGATGGACTACAAAATATATATGCTTTAGAGAGGAGAAAGGAGGGGTTATGGTAGGGTTAGGGAGGGGTTTAGTTAGGAACATGAATGCATCCACTAAAGAGTAAGCCCGCTGCTTCTCATAAACTGCACTTCTAAGGTTACAACAGACAAAAGGGACCCAAAACAGTAGTAAATGTACTCTAGCTCGAAACTAAAGTAATTCTAAAACCACACATGGCTAACCACTGGTACTGAAACACCCTTCCATTGAAAAAATAAAGGTTGGGACTCTAAATAAAACCCCATAGGAAATATTGTTACATTAATTTTTTGAAATATTTCAAATATGAATACATTAAAAATAATGTTAAACAAATATTTACAAATAAAACATATATATAAGTTTATGCCAAAATATATGGGATGCCCGGAGTGCTTCCAGACAGGCATGCCACATGATTCCATCATGATGGTCTGAGGCTGTTAGCAAGATAGCTCTAATGAGTTTGTTCCCCATGTAAATGCTGGCAGATTGGGCAAATGTTGGAAAAGCAACTGTGCCAAACCAATAGTCTCACGAATGGGAACCGCGTAGCTGTATATTATACAACTGTGACCCAGTGAGACCTGGTGGTGCCTTCACTTAAGGGGTGTTGAGTCAATGATAAAGATAAGCAGTTGCTGAAGATTGGAACTGTATAGCCACAGGCTACACAACTGCTCAACCACAGGTACTGCTGTTGCAGGGATTCTGCTCAGGAAGAGAACTATGCTTGGGACCATAGAACGTCAGCAGGTAGGGACTGGGTCACCATATCACCCCAGTATCTGTGAGCCTGAGTCTGACTAGCTAGCCTTATCAGGGAAACAAGTGAATTAGCACCCCAAAACACAACACTCTTGGTCCTCTCAGGGATTGCGGTAACAGGACACACCCTTTAAGGCTCTCATTTGCACTCTTCCACAGTAAAATAAACAAAAGAAATTGAAGAAGTTTAGAATATTTATTCAAACTATTGTGCCATAGAATGCAGTATTCGTGGCTCAATTCAAAGACAAGTGCATATCAGAAAGATCTCCAGGATTAGTAGGAGATCCATGTACTGCAGCGTACACAGATAGACCCTCTACATCTCAACTGCCGTAATGATCTTGTCTCAGAAATCTTACACTCTTGTACTCAGCTATATGACAAGACTTCTGAGAGAGTAGAGATTTCCCTTAACAAATTTGGGACCAACAAATTAAGGAACCATAGTAACAATAATTTATATAGATGAGGACAAACGTGCATTAGGCTGCACGTTTCTGAAAAATTCAAAAATGCAACTTTGATTCAGATACTGCATTGTAAACGCATGCAGAATGCTAGAATAAGCTCATATTATATTTTATGATTACTTAATAGATGTGAATTATTAACACTTTTAATGACATTGATTTTATCGTTTGATAATGTGACTTTAATAATAATAAAGACATTTTTACATGCAAAATGTAACATTTTATGTATTAGAAATAAATACCTATTTCATGTTGTAACATGTAGACTGAAAATGACAAAAGAAAAGTAGTTGCTACATGGGTTTTAGTGCAAATTTTTTCTTTCAATCTTTCTTCAAGGGTACCTTTAAGATATGTGTGCCTAAATATTATATATGCAAAGAAGATTTATAGTTCCTATATATCTGTAATTTTGACATTCACAAATCATTTTTAAGAGTGCCCTATACTTACATGAGACAATTATGACATTTTTACATGCAAAATGTAACATTTTATGTATTAGAAATAAATAACTATTTCATGTTGTAACATGTAGACTGAAAATGACAAAAGAAAAGTAGTTGCTACATGGGTTTTAGTGCAAATTTTTTCTTTCAATCTTTCTTCAAGGGTACCTTTAAGATATGTGTGCCTAAATATTATATATGCAAAGAAGATTTATAGTTCCTATATATCTGTAATTTTGACATTCACAAATCATTTTTAAGAGTGCCCTATACTTACATGAGACAATTATGACTTGATTGAAGTGTTTATTAATGGATTTATTTGTGAGATTTATATTATTTGCTATTCAATGCGGGATTCATATTTTAGCATAATTCATTGTGAATGAGCTGTATTTCATGTAGGCCTCAAATCTTACTTCCTTTCCTAACGTGGACTCGTGTACTAAATAGCTTGAAGTCTGTGGGAAACTTTATTAAAGTTGCCACTTGTATTCTAAGTCTCATTAGTCTCTTTGGATATCCTCAGCACAGCTTCACTGGATTTGCAACAAAATCTGTTATTTACAAAAACAGTTGCTTGAGAAAGGATTGTCGACAATTCAAGAGCAGGTTTTCGCTTCCTCTCTGAATATCTCATTGTTCATATGACTAAGCGTGCAATGGTTTTAGGAAACTACGAAACTTGAATTGCTTACATTTTCAGGATTGTACACTTTTATTATTGAAGACAACCAATGGTACAGAGTGGTCTGACATTCCTGATGGTGTCAAGGGTGTCACCCCGGAAACCTTTGGGTTATAATTGTTTTGATCTTGGAACTAGAATTGCACATGTGTGTGATAAGCTTTACAGCAGTAAGTCTGATGGCTTGGACTTCTGAGGACAACATAAACTGTGATATAATACTGCAGTCTGCTGACAACTGGTATGCTAGTGCAATGGAACCTTTCCAGCTTAAAGAGCTTGCATCATGCTGCTGTGACTTTGGTGTTGTAGCGGCCGACAGAGACAGATTACGGCCTTTAACGAACTGGGGATGGTCCCTTGGAACTTACTGAATGTTACTAAGGATTTGTAAGAGGCTCAACTGATTTCCTATTGAACCATATGATATAGATGTCCAAAATCTCCCTCAGCTGAGCTAAAGTGTTCCCCTCTCATCCTTGGATCTGATAGAGTTTGATATTGTTTTGTTAAACCTATTATAAGTTTAAATTTAAGATTGGATACAGTGTCATTTAATGTTCTTTACTCCTGAATGAATAACTAAACTATGTGATTTAAACTATATTCTGCGGGTTCTGACCCATTATTTATCTTGTGGACAAACCACTTGATTGATATCCTTTTTAGTTGGTATTATTGATTTTCTAAAGCTAAGGAACAGCCTTTGAATATAAAAATTATCTTATTCCAGATCCTCATTTGATAATTGCTCATTCTTTGAATATCCAATCATTTTCAGCACAGAATCAATTGTGTATCGGGAACCCAGAGCTTAGTTGAAAATTATGAATTACAAATATAAGGTTGGGCCCAGTACAAAATGCTACAGCGCATATGTGCCCATTAACAGCAGCTGTGTTCTCGTGTTATGTCTAGGGGCTAGTGCCTGACCAGAAATAATAACAAGAGGCATTGTTGTTTGACATTGTCTGGGATGTTCAGACTAAATCCCAGAAAAAGAACGCAAACGCGCATGCAGGGTCTGTTTGCAAGTACAGTGTGGCACAAAGCAAGTATGTTTATATATATGTATATAGTATTGTCTGCAAAGGAAAATGTGGTCTACAACATGGCCAACTAGGCTCACATAGAGAAAACCACAAAAGGCCCTGCAGGAAACACATAACACTGTGAGATCTTGAGGCAAACTTTATTCTGGAGTGTGAACCACCACCCTCCGCACCCCTTGACGGCAGCTAATGAGGAGATTGAGAGGCTGGAGATGAGGTATTGTGGCAGACAGTAGGAGTTGGGGGGATTGCAGTAGTTTTTACCACATCCCATGGCACAATGATAGTTCTCTGAACGTGTACACAATTTAATACGGTTATGAACACTGGCTGTGTCAGATTGAACTCTGATCTCACTTCATTTTGTTTGCATATGTTTGGCTCTATACAATAAAATAGAGGGACATTACACTTGCCCCCTTTTTCCTAGAGGGATCTCTTAATGTAGCAACTCTCGGTTGGTCAAAAGATTTGGGTAAAAAGACTGTATAAAACTATGAATCCATACTCTGCAAGAAAAAGCAGCTGATTGCATGGCTCAAAACCCTCAATGGATCTACATACCAGATCAACCTGAGAGCGAGCCAAAACCTTACTAAAGGGAGATGGCCATGAGCCGTAGTAAGGACAATCATTCTGACGGCAATGAGTTCTCCTGAACCTAACTCCCGCAAAGTGCTCATAACAACTAGAAAGAACAATTGCAGGCTGTATATATTGTGCATTCCTCTTTCCCTGAGCAAATTGAGTGCCTTGAGTATCCTGAGGATCCGGGTACTGATGTGGCTGCCATTCCACTACCCTGACAACTTCCAGGATGTGTGCATAAAAGTGTGCACGAAGCTGTTACTGGTGTTGTAGTGTCGAAGGCTTTAACCTGCTCTAACGTTCAAGTAAGCTCTGCTGCACCTACTGCTCTCCCAAACTGCTACTTAATGGATCCACCACAGATTCTAATCTTAGACAGATATTCCCCTCAAGATTCCCAAACTGAGAGTTTGCTCTTCTCGTCTGATGGTTCATTGACACATTGATAAAAGAAATATCGATCTAAAAAATATCGAGTAAAAAATATAGACAACAAAAATATTGATTCCTATACTTAAACAGGTAAAAAATCTATGTAAAAAATATAAATGCTAAAATATCGACTTTTATATAAATATACCATAAAATATTATATATTGAATATTAAATCTAATTTTAACCAAATAAAATAAATGTATTATACATTTAAATAAAATATAACAAATAAACTTAATAACAAAAGATAAGTACACAAACATAACTGCTTATATATATATTTACTTTAACACAACTAATAAACTATTTTTTTTAAATCTCTGTTAAAAGTTTCAAATTATTCAAAATAAAAATATACATCAATGATTTAAAATATAAAAAAATAAAAATCTATATTAAATTAAAACATTAAACTATTAAAAAATACTTAAACTTACATTTCACAATACAGTCAGTGCAACAGTAGGGAAAGTGTTAGACAGTGGAGCAGTAAAAACAGCTATTCCCACTCCAGTGAGTGCAACAGTAGGGAAAGTGGTGTATAGCGGAGGGGTAAAAACTAATACTTCCACGCCAATGAGTGCAACAATAGGGAAAGTGTTTGATAGAGTTGGATAGTGGATGGGTAAAAATTACTATTTCAACTCAAGTGTTTGCAACAGTACGGAAAATGTTGGATAACTAAGGGGTAAAATGTGTTAATCCCATTCCAGTAAGTGCAACAGTAGGGAAAGGTTGGATAGCTCAGGGGTAAAAAATTGTAAAAAAATTGTATTCCCACTCTGGTGACTGCAACAGTAGTGAAAGTGTTGGATAGCGGAGGGGTAAAATTACTATTCTCACTCTAGTGAGTGCAACAGTAGGGAAAGTGTTGGATAGCGGAGGGAAACAAATTACCATTCCAACTCCAGTGAGTGCAAAAGGAAAAGTATGCTTATTTAAGTAATTCTAATCAGATAAAGTTTTCAATTTAATACTGTTTCTTAATCTTTGTAACAGTCTATAGATTATGTTGCCATTTGTAGGATATTTTTTTAAATCATACACTGCCTGATATGTTTTTTATTTTTTACTAATCTAATACTGCCTTTTTAACCTTGTTACATACTAGAGATTATGTGTACATTTGCAGGATAATATCAAATCTATGTACTCGTTGATATGTTTCTTAATGCTCTTTTTACATGCTTTTATGATTGTCTAATATAGCAATCGAATAAAGCTTTCTTTGACATTGACTTTAAGTGCAACAGTGGGGAAAGTGTTGGATAGCAGAGGGGTAAAAAGTTACTATTCTCACTCCAGTGACTGCAACAGTATGGAATTGTTGGATAGCGTAGAGACAAAAAATATTATTCACACACCAACAGTTCAAAATATAAATATTATATATTTATATATATATTACCTACTGGCGGTCGCCAGTAGGTAGTTATAGTTAGGACCTAGCTACCATAGGAAATCTGCAACATTCTATTGGGAATAACTTTGGCGCCGGTTGAGGAATTTGCATGTAATTTTCCATAAATTAGGCCAGCTCCGCTCCGCTCCTTCCCTGGAAGTTTTGGGGATTTCGTCATGCGGGGGCCGAGAAAAAAGGGGGGTCCCAAAACGTGTTTTCCCCATGTTAATTTATTAATGATTAGACACGGCTACAGCCCGAACGGCTGAACGGAATTACACCAAATTTGCCAAAATAGTAGGGACTGGTACGCAGAAGTGCCTTTTCTATATTTTATGAAAATTGCTTCAGTGGTTTTTACGAAAATTAACTTCAAAACCACATATATATCTATATGCGCACTTCGAGCGCTTACAGGTATGCATACCGGGGAGCGCACCTGGTGCGACACGGAAGTGCGCGAGCGGAAAGCTGATTGGCTCTCGGGTGTCTGTCAACATTCCAAACCGTCCGGAGAGTCCACCATCTTTTGCCTTGGTAGAATCGAGACACAAGAGGTGAAAAAAAAGGGGGCAATGATTAAAAGGGGGCAGGGTAGACACTCCCTGACCCCCTAGGTTTTCTGAGGGGGGCCTAGAAAGACCACGAAGGGCAAAAAAACTTATTTTTTTTTAAAACAATTCGCGGGGTAAGCGTTGGGCGCGTTCCCATGTACGCTTCCAGGTACGCGCACCCTGAGCGTACCACAGGGAAAAACAGTGAAAGAAAATAGTGTAAAATAAGAACTTGGATTGCTTAGAGGTAGAGTAGCTCTGAAAAGAGCTGTTGTGTTATGTGGGTGATTTTAGTACCTACAAGTAGGTACGGATGCAAAGTCTAAAATTCAAGTGAAAGACTCTGTTCCCCTCATCTGTGAAATGTACACCGTCTTCTCTGTAGATATCTTGCATGTTGTAATGCAAGTTATTGTGGTATATGGAACTCATACCATAGTCTCTCAGGAAAGCAGAAACAGATCCTTTTGGGACCCCCTGAGAAGGTCTAGGGGGTGAGGGGCACTCTATCCTGCCCCCTTTTCATGTTCAGAACTATTATGTTTCACTCTCTTCGGTAACTACACAAAATGGTGGCGATAGGGTGCTTCAGAGACAGACAGTGAGAGAAAGGAGGCAGGAGATGAAGAAGAGATGTCAAATACACATTGGAGAAAATATAGTGGGGGAAGGGAAGTAAATATGAGTAAACTTACTATGTAACATAAAAATGTTGCATTTTATACTATAAGTCTCACATTATACTACAATCACTTCACTACTACCTCATAAATTAGAAATAAAAATGAATAATATGTCAACCAAGTTTTATTCTAAATATTAATTTATTGTTCAGAATTTTCATAATTTAAAAGAACTTGTAAGATGTCCTCATCAGGAATTTCCTCTTCAATTATATCATCAGGAATCTCCTCATGAAAAGTCTCAATGATGATTGTTGGAATTCGATGGTATCCAAACATTGGATAAATTCTTATGGGAGACTCAGCATTTTGGCCGGCAGCGGGACCCAGGAGCCAGCAGTCACCAGGAGAGCAGCGGCCCCTCCCCCTTGACACCGGGGGCTTAAAAGATTACCTCACGCCTCCTTCCCCACGGGAGACGCAGCGCTTTGGCCGGCAGCAGGACCCTGGAGCCAGTGGTCACCAGGAGAGCAGCGGCCCCTTCCCCTTGACACCGGGGGCTTAAAGGATTACCTCCCACCTCCCGCTCCGCGGGAGACTCAGCGTTTTGGCCGGCAGCGGGACCCAGGAGCCAGCGGTCACCAGGAGAGCAGCGGCCCCTCCCCCTTGACACCGGGGGCTTAAAAGATTACCTCACGCCTCCTTCCCCACGGGAGAAGCAGCGCTTTGGCCGGCAGCGGGACCCTGGAGCCAGTGGTCATCAGGAGAGCAGCCGCCCCTCCCCCTTGACACCGGGGGCTTAAAGGATTACCTCACACCTCCCGCTCCACGGGAGACGCAGCGTTTTGGCCGGCAGCGGGACCCAGGATCCAGTGGTCACCAGGAGAGCAGCGGCCCCTCCCCCTTGACACAGGAGGTTATTTATACAAGTACTACTTCCGGCCCTGTGGGACGTGCGCGGGCTAAGTCCGGGCAAAGGGGGGGCCATCTGTGGCCGCCCGGTGCTGGACGAGGCAGGGCAGGGCCCCCTCCCTAAGCTGTGATCAAAGACACCATATTTGCTGGGAACAAGGTACTGTGGGGCTCCGAAGGGGGAAGCGGGGACAAAGACACTGTTTGTAGGTGTTATATCACTGGAGTTACATTTTGCTGAGTAGTGATTACCATCTGTAGTGATAAATGGGAAAGAAGAAGGCTACTGAGGGGGCCCTTTCTCAAGTGCAGGCAGCGGGACGCAGGAGCCAGTGGTCACCAGGAAAGCAGCGGCCCCTCCCCCTTGACACCGGGGGCTTAAAGGATTACCTCGCGCCTCCCGCTCCGTGGGAGACGCAGTGTTTTGGCTGGCAGCGGGACCCAGGAGCCAGCGGTCACCAGGAGAGCAGCGGCCCCTCCCCCCTTGACACCGGGGGCTTAAAGGATTACCTTGCGCCTCCCGCTCCACGGGAGACGCAGCGTTTTGGCCGGCAGCGGGACCCAGGAGAGCAGCGGCCCCTCCCCCTTTACACCGGGGGCCTAAAGGATTACCTTGCGCCTCCCGCTCCACGGGAGATGCAGCAGGACCCAGGAGCCAGCGGTCACCAGGAGAGCAGCGGCCCCTCCCCCTTGACACCGGGGGTGATTTATACAAGTACTACTTCCGGCCCCGCGGGACGCGCGCGGGCTAAGCCCGGGCAAAGGGCGGGCCATCTGTGGCCGTCTGGGGCTGGACGAGGCAGGGCAGGGTCCCCCCCTAAGCTCTGATCAAAGACACCATATTTGCTGGGAACAAGGTACTGTGGGGCTCCGAAGGGGGAAGCGGGGACAAAGACACTGTTTTTAGGTGTTATATCACTGCAGTTACTTTTTGCTGAGTAGTGATTACCATCTGTAGGGATAAATGGGAAAGAGGAAGGTTACTGAGGGGGGCCTTTCCCAAGTGCAGGCAAAAAAGGGTAAACAATCAAAAAAATCAGCCCTTGCGGCCACTATCTGTGCTCTTGTTAGAATCAAAAGCATTGTTAGGAACTGTGAGGAGGTTCTGACTGGGGGCCCAAACACGAATCTTGCGGGACCACTTGACCCTCCTCTGATGCCCTACTTCTACATCGTAAAAAAGGGATCCCTGCAATCTTCAATAAAAAAGCTCCCTACACGCCCACGATTTGTGAAGTTCATAATCCCCCTGAAGGGCCTTCAAACCTCCTGGCCCCTCAATCCAGCGAGAATACATTACAAGAGCTTGGCCCTGAAGGGGAGGAGGATAAGTTACCTCACAGCCTGAGTATCGATTGTTCAAATAGATTTGCAGTCCTGGAAGGCCTTTTGGGCGACCACGCTTAAGTCCCAATAGTTGGTACTAAGGCTTTGGAGTTAACTCCTGCTGGGGGGGGGGGGGGTTGTGCGAACTGTTCCTATTCAAACAGAATATTAATGAAGAAATTAGAGAAATTAGAGAATGATCTGGATTTTATTAAAAACATCTTAAAGGGGGTTGTTGACACCCAGAAACCGGTCACGATTAATGACTCGCAAGCTAAAGCATCCTTACCTCCACCTAGGGTTATTAAAAAAAGGGGATAACTGCTCCCACTACACAACTACAAAATGGGGAGGGCAGAGTGGGTGGGAGTCTAGTGCAGAAACATTTTAATGATAATAGGGCAACCAAAACCTAGTACTTATGCAGGAATGGTGAAATCCAGATCGGGAGAAGACATGGGCAGGGGTCCCAATTCAATCAAAGAAAGCACTACAGGAGGATTGAATGTAGGAACCAGGCAGGTTATCCCGCCTATTCATCATCCTTCCTTTAGATTCAACCCTCTAGTTGTCTATATGACGAAAGTCAAAAAGCTAGGCGCAAGGGTTACCGAAGAGGATAGGGAGGAGGTTCACAACAAAGTTATACACTGGCTGCGTCATGTGAGGGGGTGTTGTTCTATTATTAGAGAAGAGATGGCCGTGGTGGAAAGAATGACCCTCCCCAGTTCTTTGACTGATTGTATTAAAATTGAGTTATACAATAGGGAAATTGCGGAGAATCTGCTGGCACTTGAGTACTGGTCTTGCCCTCCCAAACACTCAAATATCCAAATTAGACACATGCCACTCTGGTCTCTTACTGGGGATCAGGTCGACTCTGTGCTCAATAGTGTGGACTGACTACCTAGTAATAGTGTTGTTGTCCCGCCCCCCTTTATAGAATAATCTGCACCTGAGAGTCAAGAGACCTTGCCACCCATAGCGCAGTTGACCACAGGTTCCCAGGGTGATGCATCCTACGAACAAGCTATCCGGGGCACCCCTCTTGTGGAGAGTGGAACTGCTAAAGTAATCAAGCTCCTTTCCTGGAATATTGCAGGCCTTGAGAAAAAAGATGGTAATACCGGAATGGAATGGTTTCATTTCCAATTACGACGTTTGCATGTTTCAGGAAACAAGGAGCATGACCCCCTTATACAAGTCAGGGTACACTACCTTTTTTATCTCAGCGACAAGCTCAGGTAAAGTCTGGCCAGCCGGTGGCCTTATTATTTGGGTTAATTTGGCACTGAATTGGTCCATTAAAATGAATGTGTCTGGTTCAGTAGACATTCTACATTTATCAATTAAAGGGTCCCAGAATAATTTTAAGATGGAGCTTTTTAATGTGTATGCCCGAGGCACGCCAGGGGCCCAAATATCGGGCACTATTTCGCTCCTAGACTCAGCCCTTGCAGGTATCCTGCATGGGCTAAAGTGTTGGTGGGAGGAGACCTAAACACTACTTTTGAGCCCCTGAGTGAGGATAACTTCTTGGAAACCAGCGAGGAGGATGCAAAATACTCTATACCCCTGTTTTCCCTGCCCCCAATAAAAAAGTGGTCACCCAGGGCGATCCAAATTAACGCCCTGACTACCGAGTATAATCTTCGTGCTCTAAATGGAAGAACACTATCTGACCCAGAAGGGCCTAATACCTATATTAGAATTGGTTGCCCATCGCAGATTGATAACTTATTACTGGATTTGTTTTCAAGGGGGACCTTGTGGATACGGAGATTAAGCAGTCTCAGGATAGTTACCATAATCCTTTATGTTTGGAAATTAGATGGGGAGCTACCGGAGATGTCCCTAAGGCCCCATTTTTGTCATCAAAAGAAATAGTCCCTTCTAACTGCAATCGCAGACTTAAATGGAATAGGATTGTAAGCCAAAAAGATACACTAAATCAAATTAAAGATTTGGTAGATCGAGGAAATATAGATCTTGACACTCTTAATGCTTCCCCGGACATTAAACAGAGCACCCAGGCAAGCAATCTTTACAGGGAAATGGTGGAGAAGTTGGGGTTGTTTTTCTTCGCAAATGTCTCAAAATGTAAAAATAATAAAGGCTCAAAGCAGGGGAACCTATGGTATATTCCCCTATGTAGGACAAAGAGACAGGCAATATCTCTAGCACTACGGTCAAAAAATATGGTAGGAGTAAGAGAGGCTAGGAAGGACTACTACAATATCTTAAGGGTGGCAAAACGGGAATGGGAGGAAGACCTTTGGCAAAATCTAAAACTTGCAGCTCAAGCAAAAGACTCTTATAAGTTTTGGGACTTAATCAATATCTCTAGTAGGAAAAGCTCGCATCCCATTGTAAACCACATCACCGCTCAACAATGGCATGCCCATTTTTCCAACTGATATTCTGGTGATGAGGTTTTGGAGTTGGACCCAGAGCCTATAGCTGTGCCCTACCAGGAATCTAGCTTGGGAAGCCTTCCTGACCCAGACCCCTTCACCCCTAAAGAGGTCGAGCGAGCCATTAAAAACATGGCCCCAGGCCGAAGATAGTTGGCAGGGTCATTGTCTCCAGAATGGGAGCATGGCTGGAAGAAGGAAGTATTCTGTCACATTTCCAGGCAGGTTTTAGGCGGGGGGTGGGTACGATAGACCAGGTTTTCAGATTCTTTGCGGTTTTCTGGAAATCTGTGTCATCGGGAGGGGTTCCCTTTACCTGGCCTTTATCGACCTGAAAACCGCATTTGACCTGGTGCCCCGTAACAAACTATGGCAAGTGCTGCACAACATGGGTTTCCCGATCTATCTCCTGGAATTAATAAAGAAACTTCACAAGGGCAATTATGCTAGGATTAGATGGGGGAGCCAGGGAGACCTGACAGAGAGGGTGACTGTGAATAGAGGGGTGCGCCAGGGCTGTGTGATGGCGCCGACCCTGTTCTCCCTCTTTGTGAATGGGGTGGTGGACCATTTGAGAGAGGACCCGGCCGACGCCCCAGTCCAGGTGGGAGAGAAAACACCCACCCTTCTCTTCGCAGATGATACCCTCCTGATCTCAAAGACACCAATGAGCCTCCAGAAACTCCTGGACAAATTCAGCTCGTTTTGTGCAGAGCGTGGCTTAACCATCAACACCTCTAAAACAAAGCTGATGGCACTGTTCTCATCCAAAAAAGTAAGAAGGTTAAACATCTCACTTAATGGGGCGCCTCTGGAGGTTGTCGAGGCTTTTGACTATTTGGGCATAAGAATTAATAATAAAATGACCTGGAACTCCCATGTCTCGAAAATGCTCCTGAACCTCAAGAGAGTGGCAGGAGCTATTGCACAAGACCATCGAGGCTTGACCAGCAGACCAATAGCCCCGGCCCTGGCAGTTTATGAAGGGAAGGCGTTGGCTTCAGCAGTTTATGGCTCCGAACTTTGGGGTTCGAGAACATCCCGGAACTGGTTAGGGCAGAGAACAAGTATTTTTGAGATTTGGTCTCGCTCCCAGCCTCAACCCCTCTAAAACCACTTTTCCTTGATTTGGGCAGATGCTCAATCAAGGATATAGTCCGCCTGCACCCTTTGTTATTCTGGGTGCGCTTGCGAAGATCAACGGATCTAGTCAATTACGCTGCAGCATTTGATGAACTCATCGGCTTGGGCGGCTGTGCCAAGATTCGATGGCTGAGAAAGCTGAAGGAGTTGGTCACGTGGTTGGGATTGTGCAAGCTTTGGCTGACTCAGTCCCCCCACCTAAAAAATGTTGTTAAGAAGTTGTATTGGGATTGGGTTCTGAAGGAGGAACTAGAGGGACATAAGTGGGGACCTCTGACCGATCAATTTCTGAACAATAAGTCTGCCAGAAAGTTCGAACCATTTCTGGATTTCATTCAAGCACCTGGCGACAGAACACTTTTCTTACAATTCAGATATTGAAGCCTACCTTTAAATTATTTTACTGGAAAGTGGAGACCTTCCCTGCCTGATCATACCTCATGTCCATGTTTCCCATGCCCCAAAGAGTCTTTAGCACATTTTATATTCGCTTGTAGAGCCTATAGGGGTGTAAGAAGACGGTGGCTTAGGCCAATTTGTAGGCAGCTGGTCTTCAGACAGCACCTTAACGCCCTGCGCATTCTTACAACAGATGTTTCATCATTGGCTTTGGTGTGTGGGGTCGCGAAATATTTGGGAAGAGCGTGGCAGATAAGATCTAAGCAGCTAAAGATGATTTCAAATGAGGGTGCTAAATGATATCTCAGGTTAACTGTGTCTGAATATGCTGCTATCCTTTTTTTAATGGTTTTCCTGGTGTATCCAATTTTAACTGTATATATGTTTTTAACGTACATAAATCTGTATCCTGTTTTGTATGATTTTTAAGGGTGATAAATGTTTTTTATCGAATAAAGTACTACAACAATAAATTCTTCGTCAAAAGATTGATCAAAAAAATAATTCATGTAATCTCCTCCTTGTGAAAATATTTCATTATTGGTGCTGTCAATATCCGGGACATTTTGAATTTCAATAAATGTAGTTGAAAATCCAAATGAAATTTCCATGGTCTCCTCATTCTGATCCATTTTTTTTTTTACTTTTTGCTGTAAATTGCAGAAAAAAAGTAATCACTTTCATTTATCGTTTTTAGTAATACATAATATAATACCTGCTTAATCAAGTATTTAGTTTTTTTTAATTAATTGGGCAATGTATAGTATCAGGCAGGAACTAGAAATATAAAGCATTGCAAGTGATGAAGCCTATCTTAATCCATAATTATAATTATAACAGAATGACTGTAAATAACTAAGTGAAAACATTTTTCAAATTATCTTAAAGTGTATAACATAGCTTCTCTTACAAATTAACAACTCACCTTTTTGAATGTAGGAGAAGAGTTAGTACTGTGTAATCAAACAGCAGAAATTGTACACCAAAAATTCCTCACAAATGTACCTCAGACAGTAGTATCACAAAATGGCTGTTTTTTCCTCTTATTTAAGATATATACATAACCAATCAAACTTCATCACACATATATTCAAAACCA
Source organism: Lissotriton vulgaris (assembly GCF_964263255.1). NCBI lineage: Eukaryota > Metazoa > Chordata > Amphibia > Caudata > Salamandridae > Lissotriton > Lissotriton vulgaris. Next base: position 983,185,922 of record NC_141695.1, on the reverse strand, counting down.
AAGTAACATTTTAATTGGCTCTAAATTTCAACACTTTCAAATGTGTTTTCGCCATGCAATTTTCCATAGGACATTTAGACATTGCTACAGCCCGAACGGCTGAACGGAATTATACCAAACTTGGCAAAATGGTAGGGACTGGTAAGTAGTAGGGCCTTTTCCATATTTGTTTATATTTGCTCCAGTGGTTTTTATGAAAAGCAACTCCAAAATCACATATATATCACTCACTTCACTCACTGGTTCTCTCACTTCCTCACTCCCTCTCTCTTAGCCTCACTCTCTCCCTCCCCTCACTCTCTCAATCCTCTTTCGTCACACTCAATTCCTTTAACTCACCTACACTCCCTCACTTTCTGAACAATAAGTCTGCCAGAAAGTTCGAACCATTTCTGGATTTCATTCAAGCACCTGGCGACAGAACACTTTTCTTACAATTCAGATATTGAAGCCTACCATTAAATTATTTTACTGGAAAGTGGAGACCTTCCCTGCCTGATCATACCTCATGTCCATGTTGCCCCTGCCCCAAAGAGTCTTTAGCACATTTTATATTCGCTTGTAGAGCCTATAGGGGTGTAAGAAGACGGTGGCTTAGGCCAATTTGTAGGCAGCTGGGCTTCAGACAGCACCTTAACGCCCTGCGCATTCTTACAAGAGATGTTTCATCATTGGCTTTGGTGTGTGGGGTCGCGAAATATTTGGGAAGAGCGTGGCAGATAAAATCTAAGCAGCTAAAGATGATTTCAAATGAGGGTGCTAAATGATATCTCAGGTTAACTGTGTCTGAATATGCTGCTATCCTATTTTTAATGGTTTTACTGGTGTATCCAATTTTAACTGTATATATGTTTTTAATGTACATAAATCTGTATCCTGTTTTGTATGATTTTTAAGGGTTGTTGATACTTAAAAGTGTTTTTTACTTTTATGATAAATGTTTTTTATCGAATAAAGTACTAGAACAATAAATTCTTCGTCAAGAGATTGATCAAAAAAATAATTCATGTCATCTCCTCCTTGTGAAAATATTTCATTATTGGTGCTGTCAATATCCGGGACATTTAGAATTTCAATAAATGTAGTTGAAAATCCAAATGAAATTTCCATGGTCTCCTCATTCTGATCCATTTTTTTTGTAATTATTTGCTGTAAATTGCAGAAAAAAGTAATCACTTTCATTTATCGTTTTTAGTAATACATAATATAATACCTGCTTAATCAAGTATTTTGTTTTTTAAAATTAATTGGGCAATGTATAGTATCAGGCAGGAACTAGAAATATAAAGCATTGCATGTGATGAAGCCTATCTTAATCCATAATTATAATTATAACAGAATGACTGTAAATAACTAAGTGAAAACATTTTTCAAATTATCTTAAAGTGTATAACATAGCTCCTCTTACAAATTAACAACTCACCTTTTTGAAAGTAGGAGAAGAGTTAGTACTGTGTAATCAAACAGCAGAAATTGTACACCAATAATTCCTCACACATGTACCTCAGACAGTAGTATCACAAAATGGCTGTGTTTTCCTCTTATTTAAGATATATACATAACCAATCAAACTTCATCACACATAAATTCAAAACCAAAGTAACATTTTAATTGGTTCTAAATTTCAACACTTTCAAATGTGTTTTCCCCATGCAATTTTCCGTAGGACATTTAGACATTGCTACAGCCCGAACGGCTGAACAGAATTCTACCAAACTTGGCAAAATGGTAGGGACTGGTACGTAGTAGGGCCTTTTCCATATTTGTTTATATTTGCTCCAGTGGTTTTTATGAAAAGCAATTCCAAAATCACATATATATCACTCACTTCACTCACTCGTGCTCTCACTTCCTCACTCCACTTCCCTCACTCCCTCTCTCTTAGCCTCACTCTCTCCCTCCCCTCACTCTCTCAATCCTCTTTCATCACGCTCACTTCCTTTAACTCACCTACACTCCCTCACTTACCTTTCTATGCTCCCTCACTCAGTCCCCTTATCTCCCTCTTTTCTTCACTTCCTATGTTTCCTCACTCCCTTTTTATATGCAAATAAATGGATGTTCAATAATTTATTTGCATGTGTGAGTATGTGTGTGAGTAACTTTTGGATGACTGTCGGTGTATAACAATATGTATAGATGTATCACTACATATGACGAGTGAGTATATGTATGAGTGACTATATAGAACTGTTTGTAAATGAGTGGATGTGTATATAGATGGTGGAATTACTGAATTGGTTGTTGTACCTGGTATGGGTATCTCCATTTTTTTGAAAATGTTACTTTCTATTTTTGTATATCTATTTCAAGGGTTACATTACACTAAAAGGAGGTCTGTCACTCTGTCACAAGGATGGTGTCATAAGTGATGTCAAGAGTGATGTCACTAACGATGTCATGAGTGATGTAATATGTGACGTCATCAGCAGTGCATTGCAGGCGCGCTTGTTATAGTGAGTCCAACTAACTATAACGTTGGAATTTCTATGGTTTTATGTCAGTAAAATTTCCAGCTAACTATAACTGGTGTGAAAGTTATGGTTTTTTCAGTGAATTTAAGAGGTTTTTTAAATGCTAATTCCTAACTATAACTGGTGGGAAACCTATGGTTTTTTCAGTGAATTTCAAAAGTTTTTTAAATGCTAATTCCTGACTATATGTAGGGCCTCAAACCTATGAAATGTAATATTTTGTATAATGAATCCTATATTGTATATTTATATAATACTTTTTTTAATTTATTTTAATTTTTTTGCCCTGGTGCGCTCCCGGTGCGCGCCCCGGTGTGCGCACTGGAAAGCGCATTTTTTTGGAGCGCCCCGGGTCGCGCACCGGTGAGCGTCCCGTTAGCGCTATTGCCGCGAACGAAAACATCATGACGTATCGCGTAGCTGCGTCCGCGTGATACGCACTGCGTAAGCGCTCCCGGAAATACTCGAGCGAATACGATCGCGCAACCAAATCATCTGACGCGCTTACGCGACACGCCCCGTGGCGCGCCCCCAGGCGCGCCTGGGGGCATGTCGCCTAAGCGCGTCGGGTCATGTGACCTAAAAATAACACTTTTTATTGGTGCAGAACAGTTTTGGTTTATAAATGATGAAAGCCCGGGTCATGTGACCTGAAAATAACACTTTTCATTGGTTCAGGACAGTTTTTTTTTTCCAAATGATGAAAGACCCCACCTTTTTTCCTTATTCTGACTTTGTCCTTTGACTGAAGAAGACCTGTTTGGAAATCTATCAGAAATATTTTGTACTTTAAAATGGCTACAGTAGCAGAAGCAGCTGGAGCATCTGCACCACCACCACCACCACCAAGAGGACCACCACAACATTACATTAGTGGTCAAGAAGAGGAGGAGGAGGAGGAGGAGGAGGGGAGAAGGTGGCTGTCAGAAGACAAAACCCCATACAAGCCAAGGCTACTTTGTGAAGATTGAAAATAAAGAAAGAAAAGAATACATAATGGCTTACTGATATATTTTTTGACCTCTCTGATATTACTCATTGTACATTATATGGTGTGCCGAACTATTTCTCTGAATTGTGTACAGTGCCAAGGCAGCACATTGTATGGGAGTTTTTTTTCTATCCCAGAGGGCAAGAAGAAAGTCAATGCGCCCAAGGTGACTTGCCTAATCTGTGGCATGGAACTTTCAAGGGGGAACCCTAACAAAAAATATTCTTTTGGTAATAATACCATGATTAGACACATGCAGCGCAAGCATCCGAACAACTATGCTGCCGCAGAAGTGAGAGAACTGGCCAGTAACCCTCCCCAAGCTTCAACCACCACCTCCAAAAGAAAGCAACCCACTCCATCGGGACCAGAGACAAGGGAGACGATCCCTTGCATACAACCACAGTTTGGGAAATTCAGAATTACATGTATTTTTTGTGGTAAGACCATCTCCTATGGTGAACATGGAACATGTGAATTTCAAACTCCCATCGCAGTTCCACAGCGTTGTTTATAAATGGTTTTGTTGAAAAGGAAAACATTATTATGTAGGCACAATGAAATCATTTCCATTATCATTTTCGAATGTTCTCTTCGATTGATGGGTTGTTGATCAAGGAAATATCGAATTGAATTCGATGATTTCGTTGTGCCTACATAATAATATTTTCCTTTTCAACAAAACCATTTATAAACAACGCTGTGGAACTGCGATGGGAGTTTCCTTCTCTCCAAGCTACGCTAATCTCATGATGGGGTGGTGGGAGAGAAGCGTGGCTTGGAGAGAAGAAAATGACCATCACATGGCCAAAGTGGCCCTTTGGCCTTGATTTATTGACAATATTTTCCTCTTGTGGAAAGGCACAGAGTCAGAGTTCTACACATTTTTTGCTGTCCTAAATGACAATCAAGTGGGTTTGAAATTCACATGTTCCATCAGCACGAAGGAGATAGAATTCCTGGACACAAAAGTATATATTGCAATGATAGAATACAAACCACTGTCCACAGAAAAAAGACGGCCACAAATAGTCTCCTTCATGGTCTGAGCTTTCACCCACAGAAACTAAAATAGAGCATACCGTATAGAGAACTATTACGGATGAGAAGAAATTGCCCAGAGGACACGGAAATGGAGAACAAACTTAAAGAAACCAAAGAACGCTTCAAACAGCGAGGATATAAAACATCTGATCTCAACATGTGTGAATTGAAAGCAAGAACAAAAACAAGAGCGGAAACTCTTCTGAACGAAGAAGACAACAGGAACCAAGCCAAAGCAGGAACTCAGCAAAAAACAGAAGAAAAGGATGAACAGCCATGAATGATAATGACTTTCAGCAAAGAGAGTTACAGAATACAGAAAACACTAATGAAATTCTGGCATGTACTGCTCAAAGATCCGGACATAGGAACGAGCATAGGTGATCACCCATTGATCTCATACAGAAGAGAGCCAAATATCTCTGATCATCTGATTAGAAGTCATTTTGAAATCAAAAAACGGAATCCTGGATGGACACGAGAAAACGAGGCTTTACCAAATGCACAACATGCAAGGCATGTAGGATAGGTCGAAATACCAAAAACCTAAAGGACCAAGAAGGCAAGAACTTTACAATAAGAACAAGCATCACATGTGAATCAACATTCGTCGTCTACATGCTGCAATGTTTTTGCTGCAAAGCCTACATTGGCAGTACGACATGCTCCCTCAAAACATGAATTCTACAACATATTCGTGCGATTCAAAATGGTGACCACTCATATGCCATTGCGAAACACATGGCCAGCCATGAGACTAAAACATTGGCTGCATGTAAAATACTTTGGATTGGCAAACATCCAACAGCATGAGAGAGGGGGAAATCGAACACAAAAATTGAGACGACTTGAATCAAAGTTAATTATAAGATTCCGAACCAAACAGCTGGCAGGCCTGAATGGAGATGAAGAACTTTATGTTCATTTATGACACAGGACAATTTGCCAACCAAAAATGCTTTAATATCTGCATTATAAGAAAATAGTCACTTTGAATACTAATAGGTTTGTCGGTGATTGACTGTTTCAAATGATAAACCCAACCTGTTAGAAATGTGAACCAATAGCAACAATCTCAATTAAATTGCACAATGTGGGTGGTGACACACAGTGGGGACGTAGGGCACTCAGCCCTTAATTGTTATATGACATGGAGTCCAAAGTTACACACCATGATCAATGATCAAGTACACTGATTCATGATCAATTACGCTCGTGCTTGTCACGATTGCGAAAGAAAGCGGCAGTGTCCTATAACCAAAGGAACGCTTTCAGTGTTGTAACAAAATGAACACCCCGCTGACACGCAGAACCCCCAATGTGCAATGCATGAAAACTGCAATTCGAGCTATAGAATTTCTGTAACTACAAGTTCCAGCATGCCCCAGGTAGTGAAAGGGGGGTGCACCTGTATAAATATAGAAATGGAAATGGGATTATTCACAGATACTACCGTGAACAGGAACTACGGCTCGAAATGCGTAATACTACCGTGAACAGGAACTACGGTTCGAAATGCGTAGGAGTTTTGTGTCACGTTTGGAATAAAATAATTGTGTGAAATCCAAGAAGTGTGCTGCAACTTCATTCCTTTGTATATATATATATATAACCTACTGGCGGTCGCCAGTAGGTAGTTATAGTTAGGACCTAGTTTCCATAAAAATCCACAAAATTCTATTCGGAATAACTTTGGCGCCGTTGGACGAATCTTTGCGAATTTCTCCAAGAAAATGGCCTTTTCAGTTCCGCTCCTTCCCTGAAAGTTTGGGAGTGATTCGTCAAGTGGGGAGAAAAGGGGGGTCCCAAAACATGTTTTCCCCATACAATTTTTCATAAGGACGTTTAGCCATGGCTACAGCCCGAACGGCTGAACCGAATTACATGAAATTTGGCAGAGAGTTAGAGTTCTGTTTGCAGATTGTGCTTTTTGTTAAATGGTGTAAATCCGTTCAGTAGTTTCTGAGAAAATTACAAGTAAAATCATAGCGATATCTAGAGATGGAGTTCAGCACGCGTACTGAAATCTGTTCAGTTACGAGCACGAGCTGCATGCTGATTGGCTATGAACTGTCTGTCAATACTCGAAACCAGGACGTGTTGGAGCCATCTTGTGCCTTGCTAGAACCGAGTTACAAGAAAACAGTAAAACAAAGTTGAGAAATAAGGGAAGGGGTAGGGCAGACACATTCTGACCCTCTAGACTTGCTCAGGGGGTCGTACATGGATGTTTAGGCTCTATTTTTTTTTAATAAAAATCGCGGCTTACGCGTATGGAAATACGTACAATTACGAGCAGGAGCTGCATGCTGATTGGCTGTCACTACTCCAAACCAGAAAGGAAGTGTTGGCAGCCATGTTGTTTGTTGGGAGAGCAGAGTCACAAGAAAACAATAAAGCAAAGTTGAGAAATAAGGAAATGGGGCAGGGTAGAAACATTCTGAGCCTGTAGTCTTGGTCAGGCGGTGGTACATGGGTCTTTAGGCTAAATTTTTATTTTTTTTTAAATAAAAAATGGCGGGGTACTCGTACAATACTTGTACACTGTGGAAAAGGTGAAAGAAAAGTAGAAGTCCATTTTAATCATTAGGTCCCAGGGGGGCAAATTACGGGGGCAATTTTTCTGCATAATGGGGGCTTGTAAGGTGCCCCGTGCACTGGGGAACGGCACTCCTCTGGTTTTATTTTGAAGTATGCGGGGGGTTATGGTCCTATTCCCTGCAGTCTCAGTGAGGGGCACCCTTCAGGTCTTTTTAAAAAAATATTGGTTTTGAGCTCTATCTCTCTCTCTTCCCGTACACGTCGCGGGGAACGCCACATTTATGTGATATGTAAAATGACCTTCCAGCTCCGGAGTTCCTGCATTGTCTGAAGTTTTTTATTAATGTAGGGAGGGTGGGCTTGATAATACGTCCTTGTAAATTCTCATAGAAGCCTATGTTCTGGTGTTAACATGGGCTTCTATAGGAAATAACAAGACCGTATTATGAAGCTCATTATTGCCGTTTTATCGGCAGTTTCCTGCCAATAAAACTGCAATAATTTTAACAGCGGTCCTTGATAATATGCACCTAAGTTTACTGGTAAAAAAAGAGCAATGGGCCATATTATAAACAAAAGGTGATACATTATCGTCGCTTTTATTGGCAACTTCCATGGGCAATTGCGCAGCTTCTGCGTACGCCAATTTATTCATGAAGCATTTTGAAGAGCAGCACATTTTGAACGATCCTTCTTGGCAGGAACATGGAAAATTATTTTTGCATTTCATAGATGCCATTTTTATCTTATGGTCAGGGTCACCTGACTCATTGCAAATCTCCCTACACAGCATGAACCAGCTAGATGAACGCATTTCAATTTACTTGGGACACGAACAAAGAATTCATACACTTCCACTTCTTGGATGTCAGAATACAATTGATCAATGGCAACTTGTCGACAACCTTATTCTGCATGATCACAGATCGCAATTCCATCTTACACTACAACAGTTTTCACAGACCAGGCTTAAAGAAAATCCTACAATTTTCACAACTCCTCAGAGTAAAACGTATTGTTTCTTCACCAGTGGAGAGCGAACAAGAGATTACCGCCATGCTCAACAGATTCAAAAACAGAGGGTATCCTGAAGATATCCTCAAAAATGCGTAGGACCGATGTAAGACAATAAACAGGATTGACCTGTTGAAAGTCAAGGAGAAAAAATCTAACAAACGGATGGTAGTAGTGATTAAATATTCCATCCTCAGCCAAAAGTACAGGAACATCATCTTGAAACACTGGCCACTGTTGAGTAGTGAGCCTGATTTCAAAGGATTATTTGTTGACAAGCCGATCTTTGCTTACACGAGAGGTAGGAACCTGAAAGAAATCCTGACAAGACCCGGTGAGAGTGCCACATCCTGCGTTGTGCAAAGGATTGATGCCATGTTACAATTGCAGCATTTGCCACAACATTATTCAGGGAAACGTCACTCACCATCCCATGAAGGGAACCAAGATCAACTTGAAAGTGAATGCAACTTGCAATTCTGCCAATGTCATCTATATGTTGAAATGCCCCTGTGGGTCCTGCTATGTGGGACACACTGAGAGGAAGATACGCATACGGATACTGGAACACAAAAGTAATATTCAGGCTAGAAATATCAAATCCACCGTAGCCACACACTTCATGGAGAAAAATTACACTGTAGCTCAGCTCAAGTTCCTCATTTTAGAGGTCATCAAACCACGTGAGAACAATAAAAACACATTATTGATGAGAGAAAACTATTGGATCCGCTTTATGAGCACGATGCAGCCTAACGGCTCAATGACCGAATGGAATTCTCTTGTTACCTTTAAGTGAACTGTACATGACAAGTGTTTACATTAGGACGTTATTTATTTACCATTGTCACATTGACCATTGTTTTGACATGTTTTTGTTGCAGTTTTATCAAGTTTCATACTGTTTCATCTTATCCTTTTTTCAACCCACGTTTTTCACATTTACAGCCGTTTTCACCTCGCCTTCTATGCACTTTTTCAGTCACCAACCCACAGTGATTTACCCTCTTAAGATGGCGCCCATACTCCGGGCCAATAATGTAGTCTCTTCTCAATGTTTCACCCTTATTGCTTATACACCGCGCGTTAGGATGCCACTCACCCCCCTCCGTTACCGGCGAGAGGTTGTTCCAGCCGTATTTCACCAACACCTGGAATAATTTAACCCGCAGGCCAGTTACTTCTTTAAAAGTAAGTACCTCTCCTGAGGACCCGTTCTTGAATCTTTCACGTACATTTGTACCCTGTACTAATGTTCCGCGTTCTCGCGTTTATTTACAGATTTTCACAGCAGTTTAAGCTTCACCGCGTGAGTTTATTTACATTTGGTTTTCGCGTGAACTTTGACACCATGCATGTTGCCGATGCACAATGTCAGCTGTTGAGTTGTATTCATTACGTTACTCTTTATCTCTGAATTTCACCGCTCTCCCCAAGCAGATAAGCACGAACCGGCTTTTTCTTTGTATTTTGCACACAGATGATACACGATTGTAGATTGTATCCACGTTTTTGCTTATGCAATTCTCTTAACTCCAGACACAGTTTTTTTTTATCCTTGAAAATCACCCGATTTTGAACTCGATGAGGGAAAACTCTGATTCTGGTTTAGAATCACACGTTTTGCATGGATTCCTTGGCTCCTTAATATGTTGAGATTTGAATGTTAGTTGAGACGTTTTTTGATGTTTACCCTTTCTTTATTTGTAGAGTTAATCCCTGACGAAGGGCGTATTGAACGCCCGAAATGCATAAGGAAATGAATTTCGGTGAACTATGTATGTAGGAAAATACACTGGATTATTTCAAAATTGAAAGTTGAAGAAATTGGATCATGATGAGAATGATCATGAAAAATTTGAATTGAACTACTTTCGTTGAACCTTTTGATTTAAACATTCTATTGGATTAGAAACTGTCGTGTTTCTGTATAGCTGTGCACAGAGGGTCAGCCTCAAGTCCGAGGTTGCATTGCATCTCTTCTAAATAATTCAAGATTGTATTGAATGTTTTCTGTAGTGCTAGTGCTCTTGGTGTCTAGTTGTGAACTGTACTGAGCGGAGAATTGATTGAAGGCACTTCTAAGCATCCATAGTGAAGAGAAATTTCCATTGCAAGCTGAATTGACGTTGTGAACTCCACTGTGTGTAATGTAGATCGAAGGTACTAATTGATACAAATATTAGCAAATGCTATTTTGTACAGTTAACAGAATCTGAGGACAGAGTACAATTGTCTGTATGTTAAGAAACCAAGGGTAGATGTAATGCTGTATTTAATGTACAAGGAAAGCTGAATTGAAGTTGTGAATCCGGCTGTCTGCAGTGTACATTTAATGGTGGATTGTATCATCTGTAATCATGATTGAAATGAAAGATAGAACATTTATGGAATGCATTGTCAAAGTATGTATGTTTCAGGGGCATAATAGTTCAAATTGTGACCTGTGTTGTTTGTAGTGTAGACTGTCATTCAGTGTTCTTTTGGACTTGTAAGATAAATGTTGTTATTGTACTAAACCTATAACTGATATAAATCAAGTTCATTAAATGCAAGAATAATTGATAACCTTAGCCAAGTAAGGTAGTGTGCACATTTTTAACTGTGTTTGGGTGGGGTAGTAACTACATCAGAAAGGTTTGATAAAGGGCCTCGAGTTTGAATCCGAATATGAAATTGAAGAATAGTTGATAACCACAGTGAAGAAAGGCATGAAGTAGGTTTGTATATGTGTGGATGCTATGTTGATTGAGTGGAAGATGAATAAGGTGAAAAATAAGAATTGCTGAAGATGTGCAAGCTATCCATTTCCTTGTAAGGGAAGTGGGTGTTTTAGTTTTCCAGTCCATTACACAGACGGGGTGGTGGATTCTGCAGTGGGAGCCTGAGCAATGGATACCATATTTAAGGAGGCAAGGTAGTGCAGAAAGTACACACATGTGCGGTAGAAAGGACGCAAGAAAGGACGCAAGTGTGCAAATTACCCACTCCTATTTATGGGTAGTAGTTAACAAGAAGGGTCAATGAAGGGCCTGTAGTTTGAATTTCAATTTCAAGAATAATAATTGATAACTCTAGTGTAGAAAGGCTGCAAATGTGGAAACTTGTACAACAAAAAGGTTTAATAAAGGGCCTTGACTTTAAATCAGAATATGAAATTGAATAATAATTGATAATCCCAGTCAAGAAAGGAGGCAGCAAGTGTTCACTATTAGTAAAATAAATACATTAGTAGATAGTGCTCAAAGCTGTATTATTTTTCAATAATAAATTTATTCTATTAATATCTCATAATTTAAGAGACATTGCAATGCAATTCATCAGATATGTCATTCAGATCAGTTTCCTCATCAGCAGTTTCTGATTTAATTTGTACTAAAATGTAAACATAATTTAAAACTTTCAGAAAATCTCCATCAAAGCTTTTGTCTTCAAAATCACAACTCATGTCTGCAGCACTAATTTGTCATTCTGCACTCTGACAGATACAATTAGTTCTTCAATTATACTCAAAGTAATATCCAAAATCTTCTGAGTATGAGGCTCAATAAAGGGCCTGTAGTTTGAATTTCAATAAGAACAGAAGAGTTGATAAGCATAGACTATTCTGGCTCTTTTTTAATATTGTTAGACTTTTAAGTTTTTGTTTATACATGAATGGCAGGAAGTGCACAAATTACCCACTGCCATTCACAAGTAGTAGTTACCAAGAAGGTTCAATAAAGGGCCTGCGCTTTGAATTTGTATTACAAGAAGGACAATTGACAACCTCAGCCAAAAGTCAAAATGTCTTTATTCGGCTATTAAAAACTTAATAACCATGAAAGTACAGATAAAATCACAATCCAGAATAAACATTTTTGCAAATACACACCTTCTCAAAAGTACAATAATAATAGTAATTCATACACCTGTTATCATAAGTCCATATACAAATCATTATTTTCTTTTTCCGCTCTCCAATAAATAATTCATCAAAATTCATAACACCATTAATTTTCGTATTTTAAGAGCACTTTTTAAAAATGAGGAAATAAATATGACAGTTAAAATATTATCCAATTGCTGTACAGCTAAAAAGGCAGGGCGACAACGATTAACACACATGATCTTCAGTAGGGGAATAACTAATCTGCGTCTAGAATCCATATAATATTTACAAAAGAAAAGAATATGCATATCTGATTGCTCTGATACATCGTCGCAAGGGCATTTTGCCAGCTGTTTCGACCAATCATTCATTTTGGGGTAACTAAATAAGCGAAAGAGTAGATTAAATCTAAGACCGGTTAATAAAAACCTCTCATGTTCGCTCATTGTCAGCTTTAGATATGGCTGCATTTTCCTTGAAATTACCGTTTGTTGGTGAGCAGCCACAGTTATCTTTTCTAACTCTTTTAATGCTTTCTTGTCCTGAAGGAATACCATACACATTTTCTGCAAGGATTTCCTTGAAATGTTATCTAAAGACAATGGGTCATTAAAATAATGTACCATTTCTAAATCCACAAAAAATTGCTTCACATACGACAACCAGGAAATGTTGTCTTTCTTTTCCAGGCCTAACACATCATTCAAGATAAGGCGGTTTAGCTGGCATTCATCCGCTGTCCAAACTCTATGCCATAACAGTATTGGGGCTGTCCAAGAAAGGCAGCAAGTGTGCAAATTTCCCATTGCTTTCGACCAGGGTAGTAGGTACATCAAAAAGGCTCGATAAAGGGCCTCGAGTTTGAATCAGATTATGAAATTGAAGAATAGTTGATAATCACAGCGAAGAAAGGCAGCAAGTAGGTGTATGTATGTGTGGACGATATGTAGATTGATTAAAAGATGAATAAGGTGAAAAATAAGAATTCCTGAAGATGTGCAAGCTAACCATTTCCTTGTAAGGGAAGTGGGTGTTTTAGTTTTCCAGTCCATTACACCGACGGGGTGCTGAATTCTGCAGTGGGAGCCTGAGAAATGGTTACCATATTTAAGGAGGCAAGCTAGTGCAGAAAGTACACATACTGTGCTGTAGAAAGGACGCAAGAAAGGACGCAAGTGTGCAAATTAGCCATTGCTATTTTTGGGTAGTAGTTAACAAGAAGGGTCAATGAAGGGCCTGTAGTTTGAATTTCAATTTCAAGAAGAATAATTGATACCTCTAGTGAAGAAAGGCTGCAAATGTGGAAACTTCTACAACAATAAAGGTTTAATGAAGGGCCTTGACTTTGAATCAGAATATGAAATTGAGGAATAATTGATAATCCCAGCGAAGAAAGGAAGCAATGGTGCATCTAAAGCAACAAAGTTCGGTGGAGTGTGTGCTGATGTGTGGTGCAAGCAGCACAGATTGGTGAAAATCTTTAAAATACAGTTGGTTGTCTATTCACAGAAGTAAGTTGAAGTATATTTTCAAAACGTATGATGTATTTTTTTCTAAATAAGTCATCTCATTCAATATGGTGACATGGTGATGATTTGTGGTGCACTGAGTTAGTAATACCTTTGGCGTTGAGCTTGAATGTACCCTGTGATGATATGTGGTCAGGGTGAGGTACAGTAGTTGAAGTAATGCCTTTTGCTGATTGATTTCTGCATCAATTCCATTTAAAAAGGACTGTATGTGTCACTGTGACATAAAAGTGTTCACTCTTGATTGTGATTATTTATGGTGCGCTGAGTAAGTAGTATCTTTGGGGGTGAGCTTGTATGTTCCCTGTGCAGTGTGGAGTGAAGGCAGTTGTTAACAGACATAGATGAATGTTTTTTATTACTTATTTAAACAAAATGTGAAACACATATAGTAGAATTTTGTCTGCATTAAATCAATGAAGGCTGAATTTCCATTTCCTAGTGTTCAAAGTTTAAGAAAATGTGGGGATATTGTGCAATTGTCAAGTGAGCATGGGCGGAAAATTCATTCCGCTCGCGGAATTTGCGGATTTTCCGCAATTTCGCAATCCGCCAATCTCGCGATATCGCGGTAAAATCTGCGAATCAGCTGGGATGAATGTTCAGCCAAGCACTTACAGGGTTACAGCAGCAGGTGCAAAAGTTGAAGCAAATGTTTCGTAACCTTTCACAAAAGGGTTACAAAGAAATTAACTTCAACTTGGGCACCTGCTGCTGTAAGCGTGTAAGTGCTTCCTGGCGCCTCGTTGCCTACCTGCACTATTCTCTGACCCTGCTCTGACCCTTGAAGCAGGGTCAGAGAATAGTTACAACTAGGCAATGAGGCGCCTGTCACAAAATTTAAACCTAAACAGCAAGCACTGACAGATATAAAAACAAGCATTTGCAATGCAACAGGTCTTGCATTAGGAAAGTTTGAGCTATTGGTCTTGTAAATGATTTTTTTTTATTTATGTGTTGGTTTTGAAAATAGCTAAATTAATAGCTTTGTCATTTACAATGCCAATAGTTATAACTTTCGCAAATGTGACACCTATAGCATTTGTAATGCAACATGTTTTGTATTTACGTGACTTAGCTGTATTGATATTACAAATTACAATGGCTTTTATTTTTTTAAATAATTAATACTTAAATAAAAGTGATTTTAATTTATAATGGCAATATCTTAAACTTTTGTAAATAATTTTTGTGAAGATTATGTTCAGTGTATTTTATTGTGACGAAAATCCAAGAACAGAAGTGAAATATTAACATCTTTTTGTGACATTTGTAATAAAGTTTGAAACATTGAGAGAACATATTTTAACAGGTTGTTGTTGAATGGTTGCGCAGATTGATGCTGGGGTGGCGCTGAGTGGTGCTGTGGTGGTGCTGAGTGGTGCTGTGGTGATGCTGAGTGGTGCTGTGGTGGTGCTGAGTAATACTGGGATGGTGCTGAGTGATGCTGGGGTGGTGCTGTGGTGGTGCTGAGTGATGCTGTGGTGGTGCTGAGTGATGCTGTGGTGGTGCTGAGTGGTGCTGTGGTGGTGCTGAGTGATAATGTGGTGGTGCTGAGTGATGCTGTGGTGGCACTGAGTGGTGTTGTGGGTGTGCTGATTGGTGCTGTGGTGGTGCTGAGTGATGCTGTGGTGATGCTGAGTGGTGCTGTGGTGCTGCTGAGTGATGCTGTGGTGGTGCTGAGTGGTGCTGTGGTGGTGCTGAGTGATGCTGTGGTGCTGCTGAGTGATGCTGTTGTGGTGCTGAGTGATAATGTGGTGTTGCTGAGTGATAATGTGGTGGTGCTGAGTGACGCTGTTGTGCTGCTGTGGTGGTGCTGAGTGATGCTGTGGTGGTGCTGAGTGATGCTGTGGTGGTGCTGAGTGGTGCTGTGGTGGTGCTGAGTGATAATGTGGTGGTGCTGAGTGGTGCTGTGGTGGTGCTGAGTGATGCTGTGGTGGCACTGAGTGGTGTTGTGGATGTGCTGATTGGTGCTGTGGTGGTGCTGAGTGATGCTGTGGTGATGCTGAGTGGTGCTGTGGTGCTGCTGAGTGATGCTGTGGTGGTGCTGAGTGGTGCTGTGGTGGTGCTGAGTGATGCTGTGGTGCTGCTGAGTGATGCTGTTGTGGTGCTGAGTGATAATGTGGTGTTGCTGAGTGATAATGTGGTGATTCTGAGTGGTGCTGTTGTGCTGCTGAGTGGTGCTGTGATGGTGCTGAGTGATAATGTGGTGGTGCTGAGTGATGCTGTGGTGGTGCTGAGTGATGCTTTGGTGGCACTGAGTGGTGCTGTGGTGGTGCTGAGTGATGCTGTGGTGGTGCTGAGTGGTGCTGTTGTGGTGCTGAGTGATAATGTGGTGTTGCTGAGTGATAATGTGGTGGTGCTGAGTGATGCTGGGGTAGCGCTGAGTGATGATGTGATGATGCAGAGGGCAGAAAGGCACAAAAAGCAGTCTAACAAATGGCAGAAGGGCAGAAAACCAAGGAAAAAAGGAGTCTAACAGAGGGCAGAAGGGCACAAAAAACCAGTCTAACAGTGGACACAAGGGCAGAAAAACAAGGGAAAAACGAGTCTAACAGAGGGCAGAAGGGCACAAAAAACGAGTCTAACAGGTGGCAGAAAGGCACAAAAACGAGTCAAACAGAGGGCAGAAGGGCACAAAAACGAGTCTAACAGAGGGCAGAAGGGCAAAAACAAGGGAATAACAGGGCAGAAGGGCACAAAAAACGAGTCTAAAAGAGGGCAGAAGAACAAGGGATAAATAAGTCTAACAGTGGGCAGAAGGGCACAAAAAACGAGTCTAACAGGGGTCAGAAGGGCAGAAAACAAGGGAAAAACGAGTCTAACAGAGGGCAGAAGGGCACAAAAAACGAGTCTAACTGGGGGCAGAATGAATCCCCCCCTGCGTGTTTGTCCACGAAGATGCCACCTTTTTGTGCAGTACTTCTACTCAACTGGAGTACTTTCTACTGTCTAATCAGTAATGTATAGGGGCAGATTTACATTAACTGGCGCATCCCCAGGGATGCGCCAGTTATTGTGCGCCATAGCTCCGCCACCCATGATGCGCCGCATTTACAATGTGGCGCACCATGTGGCAAAAACAGCACAGATGCGTCACACATCTGTGCCGTAAAAGCAGCGCATTGTTGGAGCTGGGTCGCAAGCACGACGCAGCTCCAGCAATGCTCAGGGGGGCCCTATCTCCCCAATGCTGCGTCAAGCCTTGCGCCTGCTTCAAGCAGGCGCAGGGTTTTGACGTAGCATTGGCCTAAAAGTGACTGAGTGAAATCTTGTAGATTTCACTAAGTCACTTTTAGGAGGCGTTCCTGCACAGGAATGCTCTCTCCTGTGCCGGAACGCCTCCTGATGGCGCAGGGCTTTGCAACGTAATACCATACCAAACACAAAAGTGACGCAACTGCGGCGCAAATAAGGCAGAAACGGCTTGTAAATCTGCCTCATAGTGCTTTTACAACATTGTAGCTGTGTAAAGGGCCAGAAGATGTGTCTCCATTGACCATGGTCACTGGAGACACATCTTCTGGCCCTTTACACAGCTGCAGTGTAGTAAAAGCCCTACACATTTACCCAATGAGGGAGCACTTACTGGATTAGCCAGTAGAAAGTACTCCAGGGCAAATCGCAAAAAAATCTGCGATTTTGCGATTTCGCAGGGAAATCCGCGAATTCGTGGATCGCGAATTCACAAATGTCGCCCATTCTTAGTTTTAAGTAAATCAAGATTGTATTGAAGGTTTTCTGTAGTGCTGTTGCTCTTGGTATCTAGTTGTGAACTCTACTGAGCGCAGAATTGATTGAAGGCAGTTCTCACCACACAAAGTGAAGATAAATTTACATGGAAAAGTGAATTGAAGTTGTGAACCCTGCTGTCTGTAATGTAGATCGAAGATACTAATCAACAGAAACATTGATGAATGGTATTTTGTACAATTAATAGAATCTTAGGACAGAGTAGAATTGTAACTGCGTTAGGGAAAACAATGTTGAATGTAATGCTGTCCTTAATGTAGAAAGAAAGCTACATTGAAGGTCTGAGCGCAGCTCTCTACAGTGTAGATTGAAGGCAGTTGTTGACACAAAGATCGATGAATGCTATTTTGTACAGTTAACAGAATGTGAGGACACAGTATAATTGTCTCAGCCTTAAGGAAAGGAAGGCTGAATGCAATGCTGTCCTTTATGTTGAAGGAAAGATGAATTCAAGTTGTGAACCCAGCTGTCCGTAGTGTAGATTGAGGGCAGTTGTTCACACAAAGATTGAAGAATAGTATTTAGTTACAGATAACAGAATCTGAGGAGACAGTATAATTGCCTCTGCATTAAGGAAAAAAAGGCTGATGCAATGCTGTCCTTAATGTAGAAGGAAATACAGGTGTCCCCAGTGTAGATTGAAGGCAGTTGTTGAAACAAAGATCGATGAATGCTATTTTATCTTACTTAACAGAGTCTGTAGTGAGGACATAGTATAATTGTCTCTGTGTTAAGGAAAGGAAGGCTGAATATAATGTTGTTCTTAGTCTAGAAGGAAAGCTGATTAGAAGTTGTGAACCCAGCTGTCTGGAGTGTACATTGAAGGTAGTTGTTGACAGAAAGATCTGTGAAGGCAAGTTGTACAAGTTAACAGTATCTGTGGATGCAGTATAAATGTGTCTGTCTTAAGGAAAGTAAAGATCAATACAATGGTGTCCTTAATGTAGAAGGAAAGCTGAATTCACGTTGTGAACCCAGCTGTCTGCAGTGTAGATTGAAGGCAGTTGTTGACACAAAGATCGATGAAAGCTATTTTGTCACTGTTTGTATAACCTGAGGATACAGTATAATTGTCTCTGTCTTAAGGAAAGCAAGGCTGAATACAATGCTGTCCTTAATGTAGAAGGAAAGCTGAATTGAACTTGTGAACCCAGCTGTCCGCAGTGTTGATTGAAGGTAGTTGTTGACAGAAAGATCTGTCAATGCAAGTTGTACAAGTTAACAGTATCTGTGGACGCAGTATAATTGTGTCTGTCTTAAGGAAAGAAAAGCTCAATACAATGGTTTCCTTAACCCTTTCACTGCGGGGCTAATTTCCCCGAGGTGCGGGGGGAGGGGGGCCACGCACGGTGCCGCTGTGCTCATGACGAGCCCAGGCTCGTCATGCAGCACGGTGCTCGTGTGCTCATGACGAGCCTGGGCTCGTCATGAACCCGCCCGCGCAATGGAACGCTCAGCACAGTGAGGGAATTAGCCCCGCGTGTGAGCGTTCCATGGCTCATGATGAGCCCAGGGTCGTCATGAGCACACGAGCACCGTGCTGCATGACGAGCCTGGGCTCGTCATCAGCACTGAAGGGGTAATGTAGAAGGAAAGCTAAATTCAAGTTGTGAACCCAGCTGTCTGCAGTGTAGATTGAAGGCAGTTGTTGACATAAACATCGATGAAAGCTATTTTGTCACTTTGCATAACCTGAGGACACAGTATAATTGTCTGTGCTTTAAGGAAAGCAAGGCTGAATAGAATGCTGTCCTTAATGTAGAAGGAACGATGAATTGAAGTTGTGAACCCAGCTGTCCGCAGTGTAGATTGAAGGTAGTTGTTGACAGAAAGATCTGTCAAGGTAAGTTCTGAAAGTTAACAGTATCTGTGGACGCAGTATAATTGTGTCTGTCTTAAGGAAAGTAAAGCTCAATACAATGGTGTCTTTAATGTAGAAGGAAAGCTGAATTGAAGTTGTGAACCCGAACCCGGCTGTATGCAGTGTAGATTGAAGGCAGTTGTTGAGACAAAGATCGAAGAATGCTTTTTAGTCACAGATAACAGAATCTAAGGACACAGTATAATTGTCTCTGCCTTAAGGAAAGCAAGCAAGAATACAATGCTGTTCTCAATGTAGAAGGAAAGCTGAATTGCAGTTGTGAACCCAGCTGTCCGCAGTTAAGATTGAAGGAAGTTGTGAAAGTTAACAGTATCTGTGGATGCAGTATAATTGTGTCTGTCTTAAGGAAAATAAATCTCAATACAATGGTGTCTTTAATGTAGAAGGAAAGCTGAATTGAAGTTGTGAACTGAGCTGTCCGTAGTGTAGATTGAAAGCTGTTGTGAGCAGTTATAGATGAATACTATTTGTGACATTCTTTTACAAAATCGGAAGACATAAAATCCATTAGTCTCTACCTTAAATGAAGCTAGGCTGAATTCAACGTTTTCTGTAGTAGTGGAGCTCTTGGTATGAAGTTTATATTTCTACTGACCGCAGAATATATTGAAGGTTGTTGTAAGGAAAGATAATGAAGATAATTTTAGTTCTAAAGCTGAGTTGAAGTTGTAAACACTTCTGTCCGCAGTGTAGATTGAAGGCAGTTGTTGACACAAAGGTGGATGAATGCCATTTCATCACAGATATTAGAATCTCAGGATACAGTATAATTGTCTCTGCCTTAAGGAAAGGAAGCAAGAATACAATGCTGTCCTCAATGTAGAAGGAAAGCTGAAGTGAAGTTGTGAACCCTGATGTCTGCACTGTATTTTGAAGGTGCTACTCGACACAAACATAGATGAATGTTATTTTGTACAGGTAACAGAATCTGAGGACATAGTACAATTGTCTGTCCCTTAAATAAATTGAGACTAATATGTCATACTCTGTTCTAAGGGAATTTACAACAGCATATTAAGAACCCCTTATCGCCGCTTTAGCGGCGGTTTCCTGCCGCTAAAGCGGTGATAATGTTATTGCCCTTCCTTCATAAAATGCCCCATAATCTCTGGATTCATGTATTTAATTTTAAGAACTTCTTAAACCACACTCTATCTTGCAGATCCCTGAATTCTAGCCAAATGGGTGATGGAGGATAAACACTAGGGGCTGAGTGCAAAAGGACAGCGCTCTGTTTCCTCCTCCCTCTCTTCTTTTAACTTTTCCTCCCTTTCTCACTTCCACCCACTGCCCCTCCCTACCATTTTTGCTATGGTCCTTTCATTCAAACTAGCTTTCTTTACCTCTTCTACATAGCACACATACTTATGTTTCATTTTTGTCTTGCAGGTTACCTACGCTGCTTCCACTGGAGTCCATCCCACGTTTTTTTTATTATACTGTTCTTTTAAAGTTACATTTCTATTTATTTCTGTTTTATTAAAGGTTACTTTAAAAAAAAATAACTGAGTGTATAGGTCTTCTTTTTGACTATTATTTATTGTGATAATCATCTGTGTATAGAAGATTTTCAAGTCAATATTATTTAACATAACAGTGCACCTACAAAAAAAATGTAACTAACTGTTAGGCACATGAATCCTACAGATTTAAATAAAGATTCTGAGTATGATGATCCCCGGATTTAAGTTCAACTTGAACTCCTTGAACAATTAATAAACAATACCCGGGAAGGTGTTCTGGCCTTTTCAGAGGTTCTGGCTGTAGGGAAGCCATCATATTTTCCCAGGGGCCTCTACATGACAGAGGGGAAAGCAAACAGAGACGACGGAGCGCTGTGTACATTAGGAGCAAAAGGAGTACACAACTCTTTGAATTAACCTCAAGAGAGGGCGCAGGCAGCAGCCACTGGTGTTACAAAACCCCATGTACAATTTGCGTACTCTATGGTCATCAGTGGGCAAATCTATATCGATCCCAGTTAAACACTGCTGTTTCACGTTTTGAGAAACGCTTCACAGTGTGATCTTTACTAAATAATTTGTGGCTATTTAAGTGGGAGACAGGATTGTCGACGTGCCAAAACTTAGAGACTCCTAATTTTACCGGAAAAAAATTACCACCTACCACAAATTTTTATTCTCCCTGAGGACCCCATCCCCCGAGACCTATATACAACATCTGGGACCATGGGGGGAGCCCCAATGCCCCCACGGTCCCAGCCAGCTCCCTGCGTCCTTCGGGAGCTGCCATTGCTTTTCCACACGGGGAGCTGCTAAAATGCAGCTCCTCATGTGGAAAAGCAATCTGCTTTGCATTTTGAAAGAGAGAGCAGGTTTCCCCTGCTCTCTCTTTCAAAATCCAAAACAAGTTTGCTATGGCAGGTTTCTTTTTTGTCTTGCAGATTTTGTACGCTGCTTCCGGAGGAGTACCACCCACTTATTTCATGTTATAAAGTTGTGTTTCCATTTATTTATTTTGTTTTAATAAAAGGTTTTTTTACCAATAAATAAGTGAGTGTATGTGTCTTCTTTTTCTGACAACACTTGTTTATTGTTAAAATCGGCTGTTTATAGGAGGGTATGAGGGAAAACATTTGTAACTTTGCGGTGCACCTACCTAATATAAACCTACAGACTATTACATAAATGAAGCCTGCGTAATTCTACAACTGCAAGGGTCCTATCAGTGTATCACTTTATAACACCATGAGTACTGCCCGTGTGATTACAGAACCAATAAGGAATTGCCTAGAGCCACCGAGGCTTGATGGACTGGCTGGGCCTATCCTGCATATTTAAGTAAAGCCCCGGAGGGTGGCGATCCCCGGACTTGAGTTGGCCTCGAAGCCCCCTGAACAATTAGTAAACAATATCCGGGGACGTAGCAATCCCCTAGGCTGCGAAACGTCTCTGTGCCATCCCGCGCCTAATTCACATGTGAGATTAGGGTCTCCAGTGCTGCAGAGACCCCGCAATATAATATTAGGATTGTCCCTGGAACATTACCCACCAGGGGGCTCATTTAAATGAACGGGTGAGACCCTGCTTAATTTTTTTTCTCCATTTTTACCATTCGGATCCGCTCAATTAAAGCGATACAAGGTTTTTCTCGTCTCGCTTCAATGGGGCAAACAAGGATTTGCTATTACAGTGTCGAAGCCATGAACCTGCCTTCTAATAGCAAACATAAATGTCCCGCAGATGCACACCCCGGGACATTGTAAGAGCTGCGCCTGGGTGGTGGCGCTCCCTAGGACAATGATGCATTGGTTACTGCATAACTACAGAATTTGTATAAACGCATACTAACACTACTTGCACATGTGTAGTACAGCAACCAGAGTGTAATGAAGAGGCAGAGGAAGCCCAAAATCAAAAAATATGAATCCTACCAAGGGTTGGATGACATAGTTCAATGAGGTGACGACCCTGGGATGAGTAAAAACAGCTTCACGAAGAAAACGGGTCTTCAGCAGAACGCAAGCAAGCTCGAAATATTGGTGAGGCTGCCTTCTTTTTACCTTCTCCCGCTCGTCGCCAAATTTATGTAGTGAAGAGGCAGACAGCAGTGGATCCAATAAGTGGAGTTATTGCAGGAAAACAAGACAGCTTAAACAACCACCAACAGGAGCAGACAGCAAGGCAACTGTCTTCTCCAGCACCCTGTACAAACTCCCCAAGGTACCCCTCATGACAGCCCTACATTGTAACATTACATACTTACATTCTAGTAGCATTACATACTACCAATCTACTATGACTTACATTGGAATACTACACAGAGCACATGACTTTACAGCAATGAGCTCATGGTTTCATCCAGGAGTCTTGAGACCGGTAGGGGTGAGTAGTTCGCTTCCTACTCCCTGAATTGTATAAACGCAAACTAACACTACTTTCACAGGTATGCTACACCACCCAGAGCACATTACTTTACAGCAATTGGTTCACGATTTATGCTCAGAGTTTAATTCCGAGTCTTCAGACCAGTAGGGGTGAGTAGTTCGCTTCCCACTCCCTGTATAGTTTAAAAGCATACTAACACTACTTACACAGTTATACTACAGCGGCCTGTTTGCTATAGCACCAGAGCCCATCACTTTACAGTAATCTGCTCGGTTTGATCCCCGAGTCTTCATACCAGTAGGCATGAGTACTTCACTTCTGGAATAGTATAAATGCAGGGTAGGGGTCAGTAGTTTGCTTCCCACTCCTTGTATGGTATAAACGCCTACTAACACTACCTGCACACGTATGCTAAAAAGACCAGAGCACATCACTTTACAGCAATGAGCTCACGTTTAGGCTCTCGGTTTCATACCCGAGTATAGCAACATCTCATCTCAGCACCATGTCACTTTGAGAAACACTGCACTTTCAGAACGGTAGGAGTGACTACTTTGCTTTGCACTCCCTCACAGAGGTTACATGGCTCCTATGCTCCTCTTCCTTACTCTTTTTGCCCTTTTTGCTCCTTTCTTGTTTCAACGGAATCACCAAATGGCTGCCAACACTTCCTAGTTGCAACCGCTCGCACCACTCGCAGCCAATAAACAGCAAGCTTGTGCTCGTAACGCCTCAGCCAATCCGATGGCAGAATTCCCCAATATCGATATCTGTAAATTGCAATATTTCTCCAAAACTACTCAAAGGATTTACACCAAATAAACAAAAGTGTGCTTTCTAGACCAAGACCATTCTCCCTGCCAAACCTAGGGTAATTCTATTTGCTCGTTCGACCTGTAGCCTTGTCTAAAGTTTCCTTTTGAAATTGCATGGAGAAAACACATTTTGGGACCCCTCCTTTTTCTCAGCTCCCCCTGACAATCACTCCCAAATTTTCAACATAGGAGCTGATATGAACAAAGAATTAAACAACGCGAAAGTTATAAGCAAAACAATAAATGGTCTACCTATGGAAACCTGGTCAGAACTATATATGGTGCAAAATATGCTTTTTAGCAAAGTGTAATTAGTCACCAGTGCACAATGTGATAATTTGGTGGTGTTTGGGAGAAAGGGAGCTGAGAGAGGCGATCTTCTCTTTGGAAAATTCGCATGACAGGCACAATACTGGAACATTACTGAGCATTTATGCACTTTGCAGCTGGTATCAGTTTTAAAGGAAGCACCTTGAAATATGTCAAAAGGCTTGTGACAATTGGTGAAAAATATGCTATTTAGCAAAATGGAATTAGTCACCAGTGGACATTGTGATAAAGAGACATTTGATGCATTCTGAGACCTGTAGTTAACCGCTGGAGGCACGTGACCACAAGAAGAATAAAGAACACTCACCTGTGAACAAGGTGGCACCACGCCGAAATGGGTAAGGATTTAAAGAGTGTTCCCTGTTCTGCAAAGTAACCAGTCTAATAAAGTCAGCCTTTCTGGAAGTCGGCGTTGGGCTCTGCTTTTTTTTGTGGCAAACTGCATTACCAGAATCTCCATTCCTGGTCCAAGAGCCCGCCCTGCAGGGTTGAGGCCCCCCAGCAAAATCGAGCCCTTTCGTAAATATGTATATATGTATATAAATGACACTCCAACTTGTCTATATATATATATATATATATATATATATATATATATATATATGTATTCACTGTTCACACATGTTATAGTTAGCTGGACATTTCACTCATAAAAACCCATTGAAATTCCCCCATTATAGTTAGTTCAGCTTACCATAACTCACGCGCCCGCAATCCACTACTGATGACGTCACATATTACATCACTCATGACATGGTCAGTGACATCACTGATGACATCTCAAATGACATCACTGATGACATCACTGAATACATCATCCAGTGAATGTGTGTCTTTCTGAAAAATAAATATTCTTTATATATGTATATCCAGTGCTTTATTTGTAAAATATTAAGTGCAGGTGCTCAGATTTTTGAAGGAGGCCACACCCAGTCTGCTGCCTCCGCCCACTTCATCCACTGACTCCACCCACTTCCTTTATTGGCTCCACCCACACCCCTCAACACATCGCAGCCAGATCCTTATTTCTTAAGTTCCGCAAGGAGCTGCATACCTGGAAGTTCATATAAGCACCTTCTGGTCATCTGTGCTCTGGTACTACACTTCAGTGGAACGCTGCTGCCAGTCATGGGGGCCCTACTTGCATACTATGCTGAAAGTGTACTCTTTTTCTCTTGGTTAGTTGTATATGCATGGCTTTTTGTAGAGACATTGGTTTGTCTGCTTCAACATGTGTTTTCTGTTAAAAGCCCATCAATATTGTGTGCTTGCATGCATCTGTGCTTCCACTATTGAAAAGCCAACCTATTGGTTTTATTAGTGCTTATTTTGTTTTGCTTGATACTAACAGAAGCCAAATTTCAAAGAGCAGTGAAACACTGTAAAGAGAACACCTATTGTAGTTTTAGCTTCTCAAACACGAGGTATAAATAGAAATGTATGTAGAACCTGTAGGAAAGGAATTGGGTTGTAATCAATTGGGGAGAATAAAATGATTTGCTTACAATGGCAGAATGTGTTGTGCATGAGACAGGATTAGAACAGAGCAGTGCTGGTAAGTGGCAGCAGAGGGTAAGAGGGAGATGAGAGGGTGTTTAATGGGGTGTTAAATGGCACCTGCTGCAAGTAGAAAAATATGATTTAAAGCAGCTTAATCTGAAATCACTGAAATCAAGAGGGACGATGTAGTGTGCAGGACTTTTAATGCAACAGCTACGAGAGCTCATTTTAAGATTGGTGACTTGTGCCCTGCGTCCCCCGTGGTAAAAGCCAGCCCAGTTAAGGAACCAGATCTCCATTCCAACCCTGTGCTCAGGCGAGAGGGGGGAAGGCAAGTGAAGGTATAATTTCCTAGCGTTTTCTCATTACCTTGAAAGTGCTTAAAGTGGAACCCCCAAAAAAGGGGGAAAAAAAGAATGTATTGCTTCACAGCTACACCTTACACTTGCTCAGTGTCTTTGCACTTAAAATAATCTGGGCACATCGACTAAGATCCACACATGGAGGCTGAGGCCAGAAAAATGGCAGAAAACAAACACGAACACAAAGGAAGCCTCCAGCGAGAACGCCATAAATAAAAAAATAGGTTTACACCTCATTGGCGACCTCGAGCTCACAGGCCTCTCATAATTAGTTTGCAGTGCACACCTTCAGGGCAGGTCCAAGAGGTAACCCCCTGCCCCCCGATTTCCATACAGCCTTGCAGCAAGAGTTATGAGGACCTTCGAAACTGTGCGTTTAACTGTATTGCTTTCTCATGCTCCTGAATTTAAATACATGTTTAACATTATTGAAAATGCAGCCCAACTCTTTTCCGTACTTGGTTACCATACTCCAAGGTATGTTCTGTAGCCATTAGACGCCCGTTAATGGGAAAGTGACACCTCGTCACTTGTAATCATTTACTGCATTCACTAATGACGCACTACATTTAACCGTCGCATAACAGAGTGGCAGTTCCCACATTGAAACGAATCTCGGCGTTTGCTGAGAACTCACAGTGCAAGGCAGCAGGAAAAATACCACCCGCCTCAGTCACTTTGTGCCTCTGCCCTCTCTCACACCATTGAAAACATACCAACACAGGAGCAATAGTTTCTTCTCTCCTTCTCTAGTAAGCTCGGCAGGAACAAGCACACTATCCCGCCGCAGAACATCTCTTCTTGACCCCTTGTTTGGTTCAACTGCAACATTTATCTCGACTTCCGTCCGCTTTTGAGGCAGATACAACATAGTCGGGTGTGAGAAACAGAAAACGGACCAAAAAAAAGTGTAACGCTGTGGCCAACAAGCATTGGCAACCACAACCAGTGTCCCGGAGACATAGACGCGGCCCTGTGAAATAAGTGCCGGGGCTAAGCACCGGAAAGCACCGGCACAAATTAAGCACTGTGTATATCTAAAGGTCAATGGAAGAATAAATGTGCAAATAGGTGTCTAAATGGTTGTTTTTTTGTAAAAATTATTGTATAACTGACGTATTAAGTGTATCTTAGTAACTACATGTATTAGCAAGTAATGTTTAAATATGTAAATATCTGAATCAGTGTCTCACTTTGTGTATAAGTGGCTGCATGGGTTGGTAAACAGCTACCTGTTTATATGTGTTATTAGTTATTTTCTTAATATCAGTATGATTGTCTGTATGCTTTGGTGGGGAGTATTACTTAGCACATAGATGCATGAATGACTGACTCACTCTTTGTATGTGTTTTGAAAACAGCATGTCTACAGGGCTGTATGGGTGACTGACTGTGTATATCGGTGTGTTAGTGAGTGAATGACTGTCTCAATAGTGTATTTATGAGTAAGTACATATGTTTTAAACTAGTATATGTGAGTATTGATGTATATAAGTGAGAGATTGGAAGAGTTCCTGTAAAAATAAGTATGTGTTTCTATAAGTGTTTGTTTAAGAGAGTAAGTATGTGTACGTTTCTGTAGACGTAAGTGTACTGGTGTGTGTATAGCAGTATATGCAAGTAAATGGATGTATTATAATTTATTTGCATTTGTGAGTATGTGTGTGAGTAACTCTATGTATGAGTGTAGGTGTGTAACAGAATGTATAGGTGTATGAGTGCATATGTTGAGTGAGTACATGTACGAGTGACTGTATAGAACTGTTGGTGAATGAGTGAATGTGTATGTAGATTTTGAATTACTGAATAGGTTGTTCGAACTGGAATTGGTATCTCCATTGTTTTGAAAATGTTAGTTTCCATTTTTCAATTTGTGTGTATCAAAGGTTATATTGGGGTGGGAGGAGGTCTGACACTCTTTCACAAGAATAATGTCATCAGTGATGTCATCAGTGATGGCATTTGAGATGTCATCAGTGATTTCATGAGTGATGTCACTGACCATGTCATGAGTGTTGTAATATGTGACGTCATCAGCAGTGGATTGCGGGCGCACAAGTTATAGTTAGCTGAACTAACTATAACAGGGGAATTTCAATGGTTTTGTATGAGTGAAATGTCCAGGAAACTATAACATGTGTGAAACATATGGTTCTTTTCAGTGAATTTGCAAGTTTTTTTAAATTCTAATTCCTAACTATAACATGGCTGAAACCTATGGTTTTTTCAGTGAATTTCATAGGTTTTGTAAATGCCAATTTTTAAAAGTATTAATTGTTATTTTTATTTATTTGATACTTATTTCCTAAATTTTTTACAAAAATTATTTTTAGCTATTTTATTTTTTAAATTACAGTACATATTTTTAATGTAAAATAATACAAAAATAAATTCAAAAATGATTTTTATTTTTGTATTTTTTTCAATATATTAAAATTAATTTCTATATTTTTTTGTGGTAAACGTAGGGTACGCGTACCGTCCTTGTACACTCCTGCGCATCTGTAATCGTACTGTACGCATACCGAAGTATACGTCACAAATACGTTTTGACCTTACGTGTCGCATCGGCGCTTCCGAGTGACGTCATGTACGTTTGTACGGCGTACGCCACGCGTACCCCTTGACATTTTTCTAATCTTACGATATATCTATTTATTTAATGTAAATTTTAAGGCAAGACATTATCTGAGGTAATCATGAAAATAGTATTCATTAGTTTTAATAAGCGAATATTACTTTAAAAGTAATTACAGGAATCGCCGGGTACGTCATACGTACATGCACCGTTAGAGCAGTCTATGCGCACCTCATGTGACTTCAAAACAACAGATTTGATTGGTTCATAATACTTCCTATTCTAACTGTTGAAGGACTCTACCCATTTTAATCATTCTTCTTTGACCTTCACTGAAGAAACATCGTTTTGTGAAGCTGCTGTGTTTTTCAAGAGATCTCCAATATGGCTGCACACCAGGATGAAGATTTCTCTGAACACTCTTCAGAAGAAGAATTTGTTGCTAAGGATTCAGTCCCCAAAAGGGAGGAAGCACTTATATGGATTTTTTTTCGATTCCTGACGGAGAAAAAAAAGTAAATGCAGCAAAGGTAACCTGTAAGGTGTGTGCGACAGTGCTTTCCAGAGACAACTCTAATAAAAAATATTCTTTTGGAACTGCCAGCATGGTGAAGCATGTTAAAACACAACATCACCTCCACCGGCTGTAGCCAGCACTTCCGCAGGACCATCAAGTCCTCATCCAGACATCTGACCTGATTTTGCTGATTTAATTATTTTATGCAAATTTTGTAAAGTAACTCTATGTTATGGAGAATAATCCATAAATTTAATTTGCAGGCACAAACAAGACCACCGTTGCTCCCACCGTAAATTTTGTATTTGTTTATTTGTTCCAGTTTCAGACTGTTTTGTTTGTGCAGTTCCCTTTTTTTCCTTTAAAAAAAAACAACAAAAAATTGTTCAAAATATCCCAAAAAAATACAAAACAAGAAAAAAGGCACACAAAAAAAGTTATTTTAAGAACTAACTTCCCTGGTCAAAAAAAAGAGCTATATTAGTATGATAGTGTGTAAAGGTTTTTGGGAATGAATGTGTAGTGCATACTTGAATGAAATAACACATTGGTAGTGTATGGTGAATGTGAAAGTGCAGAACTATAAGGAGGTGCTACAGCATAACTCTATAAGGTGTTTACTTGCAGTATACTGTAGTACTTCCAAAACACATGAATGTAACATATGTACATAAATATGTTTCCCTCTGCACTTTTGGTGAAACTGTCTGGGTGAGTTTATAAGTGTTTGTGTTTTAATGCAGTGAATGGATTAGTACATACTGATGAATGGGTCACTACAACAGTGCAACAGCAGTGACAGAGTGCTTGGTGAAAGTGTAAGGATACAGACTAAGGAATTGAAGGTGTGAAAGACAAGTGAGCAGGTGGATACAAGACTGAAGGCAGAGGGCATAGGGGTTTTAAGCAGTCCTTGTCCTAAAGTCTACTTCACTACATGAGTACTTGGGTACTGAGTGAATGATTATACTACTGTAAGGAGAGTGTCTGAGGGAAGCTATAAGTGCTTGAGTTTTAGCACACTGAATGATTAGTACATACTGCTGAATGGGTCCCTACAACAGTACAAGGGCAATGACAGAGTGTTTGGTGTAAGAGTAAGGATACAGAGTGGAGAATTAAAGATGTGAAAGACAAGTGTGCAGGTGGATAGAAGACTGCATGTAAAGTGCATAGGGGTTTAAAGCAGTTCATGTCCTAAGGCCTAATTCGCTGCATGAGTACTTGGGTACTGACTGAATGATTAGAGTACTGTAAAGAGAGTGTCTAAGAGAACATATAAGGGCTTGTGTTTTAGTGCAGTAAATAGATTAGTACATACTGCTGAATGAGTCACTACAACAGTGCAAGGGCAATGACAGAGTATTTGGTGGAACTGTAAGGATACATACTGGGGAACTGAACATGTGAAAGACAAGTATGCAGGTGGATAGAAGACTACATGTATAGTGTGTAAGGGTTTGAAGCAGTTCATGTTCTAAGGCCTATTTCGCTCTATGAGTACTTGTGTACTGACTGAATGATTACAGTTCTGTAAAGACAGTGCTTCACTGAACTTATAAGTGCTTGAGTTTTAGCACAGTGAATGGATTAGCACATACTACTGAATGGGTCACTACAATAGTGCAACAGCAGTGACAGAGTGTTTGGTGGAAGTGTAAGGATAGAGAGTGGAAAATTGAAGATGTGAAAGACAAGTGTGCACATGGATAGAAGACTGCATGCATACAGCATACAGGTTTGAAGCAGTCCTTGTCCTAAGGCCTACTTTGCTACATGAGTACTTGGATACTGAGTGAATCATTACACTACTGTAAGGAGAGTATCTTAGTGAATCTATAAGTGTTTGAGTTTTAGCGCACTGAATGATCAGTACATACCACTGAATGGGTCACTACAACAGTGCAAGGGAAATGACAGACTGTTTGCTGAAAGTGTCAGGATACAGACTGGGGAATTGAAGATGTGAAAGACAAGTGTGCAGGTAGATAGAAGACAGCATGCATAGTGCACAGGGGTTTGAAGCAGTCCATGTCCTAAGGCCTACTTTGCTGCATGAGTACTTGGGTACTGACTGAATGATTACAGTACTGTAAGGAGAGTGTCTAGGTGAATATCTAAGTGCTTGAGTTTTAGTACAGTAAATAGATTAGTACATACTGCTGAATGGGTCACTACAACAGTGCAAGGGCAATGACAGAGTGTTTGCTGGAAGTGTAAGGATACAGACTGGGTAATTGAAGATGTGAAAGACACGTGTAGAGGTGGATTGAAGACTGCATGCATAGTGCATAGGGGTTTGAAGCAGTCCATGTCCTAAGGCCTACTTCGCTGCGTACTTGGGTACTGACTGAATGATTACAGTACTGTAAGGAGAGTGTCTAAGTGAATATATAAGTGCTTGAGTTTTAGCACAGTGAATGCATTAGCACATACTGCTGAATGCATCACTACAATAGTGCAACTGCAGTGACAGGGTGTTTGGTGGAAGTGGAAGGATACAGAGTGGATAACTGAAGAAGTGAAAGACAAGTGTGCAGGTGGATAGAAGACTGCATGCATAGTGCATAGGGATTTGAAGCAGTCCATGTCCTAAGGCCTACTTCGTGGCAAGAGTACTTGGGTACTGACTGAATGATTACAGATCTGCAAGGAGAGTGCCTGACTCAATTTATAAGTGCTTCAGTTTTAGCACAGTGAATGGATTAGTACAAACTGCTGAATGGGTCACTACAACAGTGCAACAGCAGTGACAGAGTGTTTGGTGGAAGTGTAAGGATACAGACTGGAGAATTGAAGATGTGAAAAACAACCAAATCATTCTCTCTCAAATTTCTCAAATGGAAACTGACTCACAGTTTGGTTCCGGACAAATAACAGTATGTCTTATAAATGGAGTGTATAGATACTGACTGGGGAAATGTAGGCCTGAAACACAAGTGTGAATTTGGTTACATTTCTACTTGCATACTGCATAAGAGTTTCAAGCACTGCATGCCCTAGAGACTGGCTCACTGCAACAGTACATGTACTTATACGTCTGCAAACACATCAACTAACCAAATCATTCTCTCTCAATTTTCCCAAATGGAGACTGACTCACGGTGTGATTCTAGACAAATAACAGTATTTCTTAAAAATGGAGTGTTTAGATACTGACTGGGAAAATGTAGGCTTGAAACACAAGTGTGAAGATGGTTACCCTACTACTTGCATAGTGCATAGGAGTTTCAAACACTGCATGCCCTAAAGCCTGGCTCACTGCAACAGTACATATATTTATATGCCTGCAAACACATCAACCAACCAAATCATTCCCTCTCAATTTTCCCAAATAGACACTGACTCATAGTGTGATTCTAGACAAATAAAAGTATTTCCTTTAAATGGAGTGTATAGATACTGACTGGGAAAATGTAGGCCTGAAACACAATTGTGAAGATGGTTACACTTCTACTCGCATAGTGCATTAGAGTTTCAAGCAATGCATGCCCTAAAGACTGGCTCACTTCAACAGTACATGTACTTATATATCTGCAAACACATCAACCAACCAAATCATTCTTTCTCAATTTTCTCAAATGGACACTGACTCACACTGTGATTCTAGACAAATAACAGTATTTCTTATAAATGGAGTGCATAGACACTGACTGGGGAAATATAGGCCTGAAACACAAGTGTGAATTTGGTTACACTACTACTTGCATATTGTAAAAATCCTTCTCTCAGAATGATTCCTAAATACGCACAGACTCACAATGTGATTCTAGACAAAAAATATTAAACATTGCATTGTACATAAACACATTTACTAGTCTAGAAAAGGTAAGGTGACTAAACACATTCTATATATATGACTACTGCAATTTACCACACAATCCTGACTAATTTTGCAAATACATAAGCAATTTGCTGCATTATTTGTGCAAACATTACATCAAAAAAGTGACACAATAGAACAACAAAGAGGCGCAAGGAGCTTGTAAATCTGCCCCAGAGTGTATGCAACAGTGTTTGTATACTGACTGGGAAATTGTACATTTGAAACACAAGTCTGATTCTAGAAGAGCAACACTATTAATTACTCTTGAAGGGCTAATATGACTGCACACATTTCAGAAATATAAATACTACATTTTAGTGTACAACCCTGAGTCATTTTGCAAATACAAAAACAATAACTAGTTGCTAATTCTATCAAAACTTGAAAAAAGGATAGGTTTTTAAGCAGTGATGTGTCTGCAAACACAAAACGTACAAAAATACCTCTCTCAGAATGATTCCTAAATGCATGCAGACTCACAGAGTGATTCTAGACAAGAAATATTAGACCTTGCATTTTACCAAAACACATTTACTAGTCTAGAAACGGTAAAGTGACTGCACACATTCTATGTATATAACTACTACATTTCAGTGCACAACCCTGACTCCTTTTGCAAATACATTACCAATTTGCTGCATTGTTTGTGCCAACATTGTGTCAAAAAAGTGACAAAATGGCAGCTCAAAGAGGCGCAAGGGGCTTGTAAATCTGCCCCAGAAAATTTGCAGTAGAGTATGTATACTGGATGGAAAATTGTAGATTTGAAACACAAGTCAATTCTAAACAAGCAACAGTATTACCTACTCTACAACTGGAAAAGTGACTGCACACATTCTAAATGTTTCAGTACTGCACTTTACTGTACAAAGCTGACTCACCAAACACATAAACTTACCAAATGCTTTTATCACAATGGTTATCCAAATGCAGACAAACTCAGAATGTTATTCTACACAACTAAACTACTCCTTGTACTTTAGCAGGAAAAACACATTACTCTTATTAAAAACAAAATGCACCACATACATCCCCTTACAAGTTAACAACTCACCTTTCAAATTGATTTGTAGATTAAGAAGAATGTCACTCACACAGCAGATACTCTTATACATATTCTCTGTACTTTACTGTTCTTAGCAAAACCAGAAAATGGCAAACTTTCCCTCTCAATCTACACATATATACATGTAAATAACAAATCAAATTGCTTTCCACATTAATTCAAAAGCAAACACACATTTATATTACTTGAACTTTTGAACCCTTTCCAACTGATATACCTTTCAACACTACCCCCATTCTGCCTTCTGTCTGTTACCATAGAAACACCTCATGAAACACTTAACTAAGCACACAGGTCATAGGTTCATCACACAATGTTGCTAATCAAAACAGCAAGTGTGCGTGACTTTTAAACATATCAGCTTATCTTATGTAAAGTTTCTTTCTATCAGTTTTTCTTAACCAATAAGAATCATGCTTTTAAAAAACAGAAACATACACCCTAGCTTTCAATGTGGAATGTTGTCAAACAACCAATCATTTCTTTTATTTTTTCAAAACTGCATCTTATCCACCATTTTAGAAAAATCTTAGTTTTTAAACTGCCATTTCATTTACAGAGACCATCTGCGTGTATCCAGACCTTTCTTCAAGATGCTTAGAGTGTGGATTGTGGGACACAGCTATATTTTCTTTAGTCAAAGGTACGCAGAACAGAAAGGAATTCACAAAGACCTAGGTTTACCAAATGTAGACATTACATGGATTGGACAGAGAGGGTTAAAGTGGCACCGATTGATGCCATTGGTTAAATCCTTTTTACATCTCCAACACCCTGACCTCATAATTGTGCACTGTGGTGGCAATGACCTACCTAGGGGTAGGTCTGGAAATTCTAATGAAGGACGCCTTTGGAGAACTAATGTCACTTTTACCCCAAATTGTCTTTGTCTATTCTAACATATGCCAAAGGTAGGAATGGAACTGATCCAATCAATTTTGTCTACAGATTGAGAAAGCTAGGAAACATGTGAATAAATCTGTTTCTGCTTTTCTCCAAGACTATATGATGGGGTCCATATTCCACAAAAATCTGTGTTTCAATATGCATGGCATCTATAGGAGAGATGGTGTAAATTTTACAGATGAGGGCAACAGAGTCTTCCTCTTGAACTTTAGACTGTGCATCAGTACTTACTTGTAGGTACTAAAATCTCTAAATAATAAAAGGGCTGTTTTTATAGCCACCCAACATCAAAACGCATAAACTTGATAAATATCCGAAAAAGTATATTTCCTTTTCATCCTTGGAAACGTGTAACGGACGCCTTAGAAATCAGACAGCATACATGGTACAATACGCGTACCCAACGTGTGCACACCAGAGGTCACGCTGAGCGCCGCACTCAGTACGCGTATCCTAATTTTACTGTAAAAAATAAAACCTACCCTTAATTTAAATATTTAGTGCCCCAGGGAGGTGGCAGACCCCAGGGCTTGGGGGTACCTTTCACCCCTACAGGGGGAGCCGGCAGCGCTTTTCTACATGGGGAGCAGCTAACATGTAATACGCGTATCCTACGCGCATCCCGCAATTTTTCAAAAAAAATTTTGGGGTGGGGCCTTGGGGGTCTTTGTGGGACCCCTTGAGCAGGCCTAGGAGGTCAGGCCCCCTTTGCGTCTTTTGCGCACTTGTTTTTCAGTTTTCTTGTGCCTCGGTTCTACTGAGACACAAGATGGCTGCCAACACTTCCTCGTTTGGAGTGTTGACAGACATTTGACAGTCAATTAGCATGCAGCTTGTGCTCCTAAGGGTATGCGAAGGATACGTGTACCCGAGGCGCCCATAGATATATCTATGATTTTACTTTTGATTGTCTCCAAAAACCAAAGCAGACTACCAAAGCAAACTACAGTGTCCCAGGGGTGGGCACCCCGGGACATTGCAGGAGCCGGCACTGGGGGGTAGCGGTCCCCAAGGCCACTACAAGGCTCCAGCTGTGGTGCTGCATGACCCCCTCCCAACATTTGAAAGCCCCAGGGGGGTGGTGGTCCCTTGGACTGGAGGGTCCATCGCGGACCCCCAATTTAAAAATGTAGTGCCCCGGGGAGGTGGTGGTCCCCAGGGCATGTGGGAGGGCTTGAGCCCCCACACACAGGTTTTTTAATTTAAAAAAAAAAGAAGCCTCGGGTGTGGCGTTCCCGGGGCTGCGGGGAGCTGTCAGCACCCCGCATACATAATGTTAAAGTCCCGGGGGTGGTGGTCCTGGGGGCTGGGGGGCCACTCTAGTCCCCCATTATAATTAAATACATAGCCCCCGGGATTTGGTCTCCCCGGGGGCTAATTTGAAAAAAGCAGGCTTTTTTTATTTTAGCCATGTATCTTACGCGCATCCCGCGATTTTTCAACAACAAAAAAATTGAGGGGGCCTTGGGGGTCCTTGTGGGACCCCCTGAGCAGGCCTAGGGGGTCAGGGTGTTTCTACCCTGCCCCTTTGCGTCTTTTGCGCACTTGTTTTTCAGTTTTCTTGTGCCTCGGTTCTACTGAGACACAATATGGCTGCTAACACTTCCTGATTTGGAGTGTTGACAGACATTTGACAGTCAATTAGCATGCAGCTCGTGCTCGTAAGGGTACGCGGAGGATACGCGTACCCTACGGGCCCATAGATATATCTAAGATTTTACTTTTGATTTTCTCAGGAACTACTGCACGGATTTACACTATTGCGTGAACTGTGAACCAAACTCTAACTTTTTGCCACATTTTGTGTAAATCCGTTCAGCAGCTCGGGCTGTAGCCGTGGCAAAATGTCCCTATGGAAAATTGCAATGGAAAAACACGTTTTGGGACCCCCCCCATTTCTCCGCCATTTCTCAGGACTAAAAACAAAGTACTTTAAAAGAGGAGCAAGTGTTGAATTTCCAAAGTTCTTCTCTGTCCCACCGCTCCTGCCTGCTCCACCTGTCGCTGACACAATGAACAGCTGCGAACCCCCTCACTTCTCAGGGATGTGCGTCCTCATGACCTGGGCCGGCCATAAAATATTGAAAGAAAGATTGGCCTACTGTGAGGCGCACCCACTGGCGGTATGCAGCATTCGGCACCACCACAGTCCTCTGTTGCACATGCCTACGCATTTCGGGCTTGAACGCCCTTCATCATGGGCAGACATCGTAAGAATGGCAAGCACGAACCTCCTGAACATTGTTTTTAGTCATGAGAAATGGCGGCGACCCACTGGGGGTGATTAATCAGGACTTCCAGTCCCATGATGCAAAGCGGAATTCTCACCTGCTGCTAATCGCATATAAAATAAAAGGGATGTTCTGGAAGACTGTGCTTGCCATTACTTATGATGTCTGCCCATGATGAAGGGCGTTCAAGCCCGAAATACGTAGGCATGTGCAACAGAGGACTGTGGGTGCGCCGAATACCCTTGTGTTTTAACAGCTGCATGCCGCCAGCAGGTGCGCCTGACCGGTAGGGCAACCTTTCTTTCAATATACACATATATATATATATATATATATATATATATATATATATATATATATATATATATATATATATATATATATATATATATATATATATATATATATATATATATATATATATATATATATATATATATATTACCTACTGGCGATAGCCAGTAGGTATATATAGTTAGGATTTTTTTCCTATGGGATTTTTGAAAATTCTATGTCGAATAACTTTGGCTTATGAGGACAGAATTGGCTGAAATTTTCAGGAAAATGGAACATTTTGTTTCTGAGCAGCCCCTGAAAATTTGGAGGGGTTTCGTCAAGGGGGGGCCGAGAAAAAAGGGGGGTCCCAAAACGTGTTTTTCCCATGCAATTTTCCATAGGGCGGTTGGCCTCACTTTTAGCCTGAACGGCTGAATGGATTTACACCAAACTTGGCAAAATTGTAGGGACTGGTAGCCCGATGTGCCTTTGCTATGTCTCAAGATATAGGCTCCAGTGGTTTTTACGAAAATTAACTTTGAAAAATATATATTGGGCTACATTGGGCTATATATATGTTGGAGCCCAAATGTAGCCCAATGTAGCCCAATGTAGCCCAATGCAGCCCAAAGATGGCCGCCAGAGACAAAAAAAACAAATGTAGCCCAAATATCAGCCAGATGTAGCCCAACTATAGCCCAATGACAGATTGTCCCAGAGTGTTCTAAAGAACAACTAGAGTGCTAACAGTCCTACTTATTACAAAGGTATGGCACACCTGAAGCCATCTTGATTGGAATAAAGTGGTAACTCTTAAAACATTTAATTTAAAAAGGAACAAAATGAGGGGGTTC
Organism: Lissotriton vulgaris; assembly: GCF_964263255.1. Lineage (NCBI taxonomy): Eukaryota > Metazoa > Chordata > Amphibia > Caudata > Salamandridae > Lissotriton > Lissotriton vulgaris. Next base: position 983,147,714 of record NC_141695.1, on the reverse strand, counting down.
ATTTTGCCATAGAAAGTATGATTAGCGAATATATGACGAAATCCCGCATACCATCAGTCCGCAAAAAAAATCCCGCATGTACTATTAGGCCGCAAATTAAAATAACGAAAACTTTTAGAACGAATATGCCTTTAGCATACACTAAACAACTAAACTACCCTAAACCCTAAAACACTACCCCCAGCATGACCCTACACTACACAAACAGTACAACACTACTCTAAACCCTAAAACACTACCCCCAGCATGACCCTACACTACACAAACACTACAACACTACCCTAAACCCTAAAACACTACCCCCAGCATGACCCTACACTACACAAACACTACAACACTACCCTAAACCCTAAAACACTACCCCCAGCATGACCCTACACTACGCAAACACTACAACACTACCCTAAACCCTAAAACACTACCCCCAGCATGACCCTACACTACGCAAACACTACAACACTACCCAAAACCCTAAAACACTACACCCCAGCATGACCCTACACTACGCAAACACTACAACACTACCCTAAACCCTAAAACACTACCCCCAGCATGACCCTACACTACACAAACACTACAACACAACCCTAAACCCTAAAACACTACACCCAGCATGACCCTACACTACGCAAACACTACAACACAACCCTAAACCCTAAAACACTACCCCCAGCATGACCCTACACTACGCAAACACTACAACACTAACCTAAATCCTAAAACACTACCCCCAGCATGACCCTACACTACGCAAACACTACAACACTACCCAAAACCCTAAAACACTACACCCCAGCATGACCCTACACTACGCAAACACTACAACACTACCCTAAACCCTAAAACACTACCCCCAGCATGACCCTACACTACGCAAACACTACAACACTACCCAAAACCCTAAAACACTACACCCCAGCATGACCCTACACTACGCAAACACTACAACACTACCCTAAACCCTAAAACACTACCCCCAGCATGACCCTACACTACGCAAACACTACAACACTACCCTAAACCCTAAAACACTACCCCCAGCATGACCCTACACTATGCAAACACAACAACACTACCCTAAACCCTAAAACACTACCCCCAGCATGACCCTACACTACGCAAACACTACAACACTACCCTAAACCCTAAAACACGACCCCCAGCATGACCCTACACTACGCAAACACTACAACACTACCCTAAACCCTAAAACACTACCCTCAGCATGACCCTACACTACGCAAACACTACAACACTACCCAAAACCCTAAAACACTACCCCCAGCATCACCCTACACTACGCAAACACTACAACACTACCCAAAACCCTAAAACACTACCCCCCAGCATCACCCTACACTACGCAAACACTACAACACTACCCAAAACCCTAAAACACTACCCCCAGCATGACCCTACACTACGCAAACACTACAACACTACCCTAAACCCTAAAACACTACCCCCAGCATGACCCTACACTACGCAAACACTACAACACTACCCAAAACCCTAAAACACTACACCCCAGCATGACCCTACACTACGCAAACACTACAACACTACCCTAAACCCTAAAACACTACCCCCAGCATGACCCTACACTACGCAAACACTACAACACTACCCTAAACCCTAAAACACTACCCCCAGCATGACCCTACACTACGCAAACACTACAACACTACCCTAAACCCTAAAACACTACCCTCAGCATGACCCTACACTACGCAAACACTACAACACTACCCAAAACCCTAAAACACTACCCCCAGCATGACCCTACACTACGCAAACACTACAACACTACCCAAAACCCTAAAACACTACCCCCCAGCATGACCCTACACTACGCAAACACTACAACACTACCCAAAACCCTAAAACACTACCCCCAGCATGACCCTACACTACGCAAACACTACAACACTACCCAAAACCCTAAAACACTACACCCCAGCATGACCCTACACTACGCAAACACTACAACACTACCCAAAACCCTAAAACACTACACCCCAGCATGACCCTACACTACGCAAACACTACAACACTACCCAAAACCCTAAAACACTACCCCCAGCATGACCCTACACTACGCAAACACTACAACACTACCCAAAACCCTAAAACACTACCCCCAGCATGACCCTACACTACGCAAACACTACAACACTACCCTAAACCCTAAAATACTACACCCCAGCATGACCCTACACTACGCAAACACTACAACACTACCCAAAACCCTAAAACACTACCCCCAGCATGACCCTACACTACGCAAACACTACAACACTACCCTAAACCCTAAAACACTAGCCCCAGCATGACCCTACACTACGCAAACACTACAACACAACCCTGAACCCTAAAACACTACCCCCAGCATGACCCTACACTACGCAAACACTACAACACAACCCTAAACTCTAAAACACTACCCCCAGCATGACCCTACACTAAACAACCACCACAACTCTACACTACACTAACACAACACTACACTACACAACACTACACTACACTACACAATCACTAACCCACGAAAAAATTAACACAAACTCACTTACCTCTCTCGTCATCGTGGTTTTCACAACGCAAATGCATTTACCATACATGCCTTTAAAACGTAATTCTTTGTAAAGGCATGCGCGATAAATGCACATGCGTTTTGAAAAAATGCGGGATAATGGTATGCGAGCTCAATGACCTTGCGGGATAATGGTATGCGGACTGAAAGTCTGCGGGATAAAAAATGCGGGAAAAGTAGCTTTACTACAGTGATCTAATGAGCAACTAGAGTGCTAACATTCAGAATTTATGGCAAATGTGTGACACATCTGAATGCCTTCTTGATAGAACCAAAGTAAACAAGCATTGAAAATGCAATAGATCTCGCCCTCGTTTAAGTTAAAGCCATTCTGTTTGTAATGAGGTGGCTTTTTAGCTTTGCTTTTATTAGTGTTTTTAAAACTTTCATGTAAATAACATGCATATGTATGCATATATGTATATGTATGCATGCATTTATATTTATATAGATATGCAGATTACATATGTTTATATATGTATATTACCTACTGGCGATAGCCAGTGGGTATATATAGTTAGGATTTTTTCTCTATGGGATTTCTGAAAATTCTATGTCTAATAACTTTGGCGTTTGTGGACGGAATTGGCTGAAATTTTCAGGAAAATGGCACATTTTTTTTCTGAGCAGCCCCTAAAAATTTGGTGGGGTTTCGTCAAGGGGGGGCCGAGAACAAAGGGGGGTCCCAAAACGCTTTTTTCTCATTCATTTTTCCATAGGGCGGTTGGACTCACTTTTAGCTCGAACGGCTGAATAGATTTACATGAAACTTGGCAAAATTGTAGATATGGTTTGCCCGACGTGCCTTTGCTATGTCTCAATATATGTGCTCCAGTGGATTTTGAGAAATTAACGTTTAAAAAAATATATATATCTGTGACAGCGCTCCGGTTAGCGCCCCGGTTCGCGTACCTGACGCGTAACGGAACTTCGCGAAGCGAATCTGATTGGCTCTCCGGTGTCTGTCAACATTCTAAACAAACCGGAGCGGCCGCCATCTTGTCTCTCGGTACGATCGAGAGACAAGATGTGGTGAAATGAAATGAAATGAAATGAAAACAATATTTAATAAAGCGCACTGCTGCCAAGCGGCTTCCTGGCGCTGGGGGACCTGGGTCAGAACTCACAGAGGGGGACAAAGGGAACCTAAGAAGGAAAAGCCAAAGAAAAAAGAAAAGTTTTTAAGGCTTTACGGAAATGACTGAAGATCAGGATGGAGCGAAGATGAAGTGGGAGACTGTTCCAGAACTGGGGGGCCAAGACAGAAAGACGAGTGCCCCCGGATCTGGCTTTGCGGAAACGGGGAATGTGAAGAAGGGAGAGAGAAGAAGACCGGAGGGTACGACTAGGAACGTAGGAAGAAATAAGGGAAGTGATGTAAGCTGGGGCAGAGCGAGAGTAGGCACGAAAGGCAAAGCAGGCTAATTTGAAAAGTGGTGAAAAACGAAGGGGGAAATGAAGGAAAGGGGGCAAGGTAGACCACTCCTGACCCCCTAGGATTGATGAGGGGGATATTAAAGTGCCCCGCGGGGCAAAAAATTTTGCGATTTTACGCCGTAGAGGCGCGTCCCGGTACGCGAACCGGGCAGCTCACCGGGCAGCTAACCGGGCAGCTAACCGGCAGCGTAGCTGTCAACATTGTAAACAGTCCGGAGCGGCCGCCATCTTGTCTCTCGGTAGGTTCGAGAGACAAGATGTGGTGAAAAAAGAAGGGGGAAATGAAGGAAAGGGGGAAGGTAAACCCCTCCTGACCCCCTAGGATTGATGAGGGGGATATTAAAGTCCCCCGCAATTTTTCGCGGTAGACGCGCTTCCCGGTACGCGAACCGGGCAGCTAACCGGCAGCGTAACGGGAGTCCGCCATCTTGTGTTTTTGGAGCGTCCGGTTCGCGTACCTGGTAGCGTCCCGGTAAGCGTAACAAGGGGAAAACCAAGAGAAACAGTAAAAAAAAAATTAAGGGAATAGATTTCCAGCAAACTTGGCAAAATTGTAGGGACTGTTTGTTTGATGTGCCTTTGCAAGGCCTCAAGATATGTGCACGTGTGGATTTTGTCTAATTAAGGTTAAAAAAAATATATATATCTGTAAGCGTGCTCCGGCACGCTTACGTTACGGGTTTTGTTTGCGCTGCAGAACCGATACGTCACGGTTATGCGACGCGTCATGAGGCGTCTCACGTGGCTACGTGATACGTCACGTAATAAAGAATATATTTTACAGCTATAGATATTAGCTTTTAAAAAACCAATGAAATTCACTGAAAAAACCATAGGTTATAGACCATATATAGTTAGGAATTTGCATTTACAAAACCTTGAAAATTCACTGAAAAAACCATAGGTTAGAGACCATATATAGTTAGCTGGATATTTTATTGACATAAAACCAATGAAATTCCATATATAGTTAGTTGCACTAACTATATATCGCGCACCCGCAATCCACTGCTGATGATGTCACATATTACATCATTCATGACATGGTCAGTGACATCACTGATGACATCACTGATGACATCTCAAATGACATCACTGATGACATCACTGATGACATCTCAAATGACATCAGTGATGACATCATGACACACCAATACCAGTTACTACATACGCACTCACTGATTCCTACGTCTACACACACATTCACTCATTCACCCATACAATCACTCATACATACAGTCACTCATTATTACAACACTATCATATGCACTCATACACCTATGCAGACACTCACACACTGCCACTCATCCATGGAGTTACTCACACACCTAGTCAGTCCTGTAAAGAATCAATCACACTTCCATTTCCTCATCTATACAGTTAAACACAGAACACCATACTTCAGTGACATCACTGATGACATCACTGATGACATCTCAAATGACATCACTGATGACATCTCAAATGACATCACTGATGACATCATGACACACCAATACCAGTTACTACATACGCACTCACTGATTCCTACGTCTACACACACATTCACTCATTCACCCATACAATCACTCATACATACAGTCACTCATTATTACAACACTATCATATGCACTCATACACCTAGTCAGTCCTGTGAAGAATCAATCACACTTCGATTTCCTCATCTTTACAGTTAAACACAGAACACCATACTTTTCACACATATACTAACACATACTTACTCTCTTATACAATCACTGATACAAGTACACATTGATATGCACAGAGTCACACACCTCCCAGCCAGCCACACACACACTCAGTCTTCCATACATCCACTCATTCTTCAATATGTAAAACATATTTAAACTTTACAAAAACACACAGACACTAGATGATGTCATCAGTGATGTCATTTGAGATGTCATCAGTGATGTCATCAGTGATGTCATTTGAGATGTCATCAGTGATGTCATCAGTGATGTCACTGACCATGTCATGAATGATGTAATATGTGACATCATCAGCAGTGGATTGCGGGTGCGCGATATATAGTTAGTGCAACTAACTATATATGGAATTTCATTGGTTTTATGTCAATAAAATATCCAGCTAACTATATATGGTCTCTAACCTATGGTTTTTTCAGTGAATATATATATATATATATATATATATATATATGTATATATGTTGGTTCCCAAAAAATATATAGATATGTATGTTTACAAAAATATATATATATATATCATACATTCACTTAAGAAAACAAAGGTTTCAGCCGCGTTATAGTTAGGAATTAGCATTTAAAAAACCTTAGGAATTCACTGAAAAAAACAGGTTTCAGCCACGTTATAGTTAGGAATTAGCATTTAAAAAAACCTTAAAAATTCACTGAAAAAACCATAGGTTTCACACATGTTATAGTTAGCTGGACATTTCACTCATAGAAAACCATAGAAATTCCCCCGTTATAGTTAGTTCAGCTAACTATAACTCGCGCGCCCGCAATTCACTGCTGATGACATCACATATTACATCACTCATGATATGGTCAGTGACATCACTCATGACATCACTGATGACATCTCAAATGACATCACTGATGACATCATCCAGTGAATGTGTGTCTTTCTGAAAAATAAATATTTTTTATATATGTATATCTAAAGGTCGATGGAAGAATACATGGGTATATAAGTGTCTCAATGGATTTTTTTTGTAAAAATGATAACATAACTGACTTATTAAGTGTATCTTAGTGAATACATGTTTTAGTGAGTAATGTTTAAATATGTAAATATCTGTATCAGTGTCTCACTTTGTCTATAAGTGGCTGCACGGGTTGCTGAGTAGCTACATGAGTGTATATATGGGTTATTAGTTGTTTTTTTGAGTATCAGTATGAGTGTCTGTATGGCTCGGTGGTGGGTATTACTTACGCATAGATGCATGAATGACTGACACACTGTTTGTATGTGTTTTGAAGACAGCATGTGTGCAGGACTGTATGGGTGGATGAGTGTGTGTATGGGTGTGTTAGTGAGTGAATGACTGTCTCAATAGTGTATTTATGAGTAACTATAAATGTTTTCATCTAGTATATGTGAGTATTGATGTACATAAGTGAGTATATGTGAGAGTTAGAGATTGAAAGAATTCCTCCATAAATAAGTATGTTTTTCTATAAGTAATTGTTTAAGAGAGTAAGTATGTGTTTGTTTCTGTAGAAGTAAGTGTAGTGGTGTGTGTATAGCTGTATATGCAAGTAAATGGATGATTTGTATGTGTGAGAATGTGTGTGAGTAACTCTATGGATGAGTATTTATGTGTAACAGGATGTGTAGGTGTATGAGTACATATGATGACTGAATACATATATGAGTGACTATATAGAACTGTTAGTGAATGAGTGGATGCGTATGTAGGTGTTGGAATTACTGAATATGTCGTTGTAACTGGTATTGGTATCTCCATTTTCTGAAAATGTTAGTTTCTATTTTTCAATGTGTGTATCAAAGGTTATATTAGGGAGAGAGGAGCTCTACCACTCTTTCACAAGGATGATGGCACCATTTTTTACATTATATTTTATAATCCTAATGTAAAATGATAACAAACCTAAATTGTATAATATTTTTTTAATTAATTATTTTTTATCCAATATATGAAAATTTAATTCTATATAATTCCTTTAACATTGCTTTCGTTTTTTATCATCGTACCATATGCATACACTAATCTAATTACACCAAATTTGTCAGAGAGGTAGAGTTTGGTTTGCAGATTGTGCTTTTTGTTAAATGGAATAAATCCATTCACTAGTTCATGAGAAAACCCCAGTAGACTATGCATGTAGTCTTCTATGCACCAGCAAACTTCTCTTTTATACCTTCAATTCTCCAGTCTGTATCCTTACACTTCCAGTAAACACTATCACACTTCCGTTTCAGTATTGTACTGACCATACAACACTATGCGCTTATGTGTACACTACTGTAAAATAATCCATTCACTACATTAAAACACTAATCAGCAGATGTACAATAAGTGCTACATTCCCAGAGATATGACTCTTATTGTATACTGTGATATCACCTCCTTCTGTCGCAGGGCTTTATAATGTGATGCACCTTCCACACACCATGACACATCTTTTACGCTACCAGTACATCATAAAAGTGACGTAACAGCTGTGTTAAAAGATTTTTTTAGATGTATCACCTCTTGAAAGAGTTATTTGGCAAAAGTTACAGGTTACTTTTGGAGCATTAACCTTTTTTCGCCCCACTGGAAAATTGCCAAATTAGATCTTCTATCCTCTTCTTTGGAGGTTCTTCAGGAATTAAATATTACTCTGAAGAATGGCTGGAAGATGAGTCGTTTGTTGTTATTATGGTAATCTTCCTTCTATTTGGCAGGATTCTCAGAACGGATGCTTCTTCTTAGAAAGACAAAGTAGAATGATTAAAACAGGACAGAACTTTCAACAATTAGAATAGAAACTATTATGAACCAAGCAAATCCCATCTTTTAAAGTCACATGGCTTTGCGTACGCTTACGCTTAGCTTACGGTGCTCTTCCGTTGCGAATACACATAACATTCCACCACGATTTGTGTAATTGCTCTTAAAAGTAATATACGATTGTTTAAAGCTTAAAAAAACAATTTTCATAACTACTCTACATAATGTATTCTGTTAGTATGTTTATTAAATACATAAATATATATTTTTAAACAATTAAAAACATTTGCGCCTTTCGCGTTCGGGGCGCCGTACATGAAGTCACATGGAAGCTTTGATGCAACGCATATCGACGAAGCGTATTCGTAGCGCATGCGCGAGTACGTGCTGAGATTGATTAGCAATACAAACTTTGCTGCAATCACTCTCACATGTCAAATCAGACATAGGGCGTGCTACGAGAATGGTTACTTGTGGTCACTTATTGGAGATCGGATTCTGGGTCTGCCTCTGCGCACATGAAAAGCCCGCTCCCGTCTCTCTCGGTGCACACACTCACACTTGCGCAGTGCACGCCCGCCTACACTTTCCCACATGTCAACACGTACCTTTCTTGCTATTACTAAGCCTGGAACCGAATACATTAGCCAATAAGAGGCCCCCCAGGTCCATCATTCTTCTAGACCGGAAAAACGCTACCAATAACGACCCTGAACTTACTTTGGTCAGCCCCACGGTTCCCATATAAAACGGATAGTGACCTAACGATGCTCTCTTTTGCCTCTGCTGCAGTGACTGACAGACTCTCATTGTCGTCGATTGTACTACGAACTGTTTACTCGAGCGGAGGAGGACTCGTGACACTCGTCGTGGTGTCACTGCTGCTGCCATCCAGCCAGGCCACCATAGCCGCAGTGGCGGCATCGCCCGCGCCCACCCACCCAGGTCCAGCCAAAGCCCCAGCCTTTGAAGACAAGACAAAAGACATCAGAAGCAAAGGTATTAGAAGCCGTCACAACATCACCCTCCATTGTAAATTATACCTGCATCATAGTATTTTTTTTTTACTGTATCACGTGGCCCTCCAAGGTCGGCTTTCCTTTATTTTTGTGCGACACATACTTTGTACTTCATTGTATTTGCTCCCTCCTAGTCCTCTCGTCACTTTTAATAGTTATTACTGCCTCTCATGGCCTTTCCAGGCCTTTATTAATATTCATCATATATAATTGATCATAATATTTTCTTCTGCGTTAGGGAACCCTCCTAGGCCTTTTCTAAATGAATTATACGTGCATGAATTTCAGTGTCAGATTTTTGAAGTGTCACGTGCTTTAGCCTGTATTCTTATAAATTGTGCGTTCATAATAGTATTATTTTTTTGACTGCGTCATGTGCCCCTCCTAGCTCTGTTTTGCTTCATTTTTTTGCTCCATATGCTTTGTACTTCATCGTATTTGCTCCCTCCTAATCGTCCTGTAACTTTTCATATTTATTGCTACCTCACCTGGCCTACCCAAGCCTCTGGTATAATTGATCGTATATGGTTGATCGGAATATTACTTTCTGCATCACGGTACCCTACTAGGCCTTTTCTAAATAAATTGTGCGCGCATGAATTTCTGTGTAGTATTTTTTAACTGTGCCCCGTGATTTAGCCTGTATTGGTCCAATTTGTGTATTCATATTAGTATTATTTTTACTGCGTCACGTGGCCCTCCCAGCTCTGTTTTGCTTTATTTTTGTGCTCCACTTGCTTTGTGCTTCATCGTATTTGCTCCCTCCTAATACTCCCATGACTGTTAATGTTTATTACTACCTCACGGGCCTTCTCAGTCCATTATTGTAATTGATCGTATATGGTTGATCGTAATATTGCCTTCTGCGTCACTAGTCCCGATTAGGCCTTTTCTAAATAAATTGTGCGTGCAAGAATTTCTGTGTAGGGGGGCGGAGCTAGCCAGCGTCGATGGCGGACGTGTGAGCGTTCGGCTCCTCGCCTAAGTCCCTAAAATATCCTGATAAACTATCCTACTGCATGCCGGCATAGCTGTGTTCGGTAACTGGTGACCCCTGGTTCCCCCCGACCCGATTGAGTGGACCAGAGCGACCGATAGCTGCGGAGAAAACCCGAACAAGATCGGCGAAGGAGAGAGTGGCGGACCAGGCCTGAAGCCGCGACCTCTCCTGCGGAGCAGACCGCGCGACGTCACCCGACGTGCAGCCCCGGGCGCTGGTGGAGACGGGGAGAGCGGTGCTGAGATCGGCGCGCCGACAGCCGGACACACGGGAGGCCCCCCCCAGCCACTCCGCGCCACCCCAGAGCTAGCGCAACAACACCCCCTCTCTGCCACACCTCAACGGAGCGGGACGAGCACAGTGACGGACGAACACGGGCTACGAGGGCTTGGGAGAAGCGCCGGCCGCGTGTACGCCTCGGCTCACCTGGGAGCCCACGAACCGCGGCATTACCACTGTAAGGACACTGTCGTTAGCAGACCCGTTGGGGTCAGCACAGAAATTTGCGGACAGCGGAGGCCTGCACAAGAAGCGCACCGGAGGTTACGCCCTCGACACAGCCGCCATCTTTGGCCCACCAGCTCCACCAACTCTGGTGCGGCGGCCGGGAGTGGCGGAGGAGTGAGCGGAGCACTACCCTCGCGGCCCAGCCTAGACGTCGACGAGGTGGTTTCTCAAAGACAGAGCCCCCCCTTGCACTGGGAGATCATCATGGGGAAAAATGATGCGGCGCAGGCCAAACTGTCGTTTGAACGCCGGAGGCCGAAGGGGACGGAGCCACCTGCGCCGGAGGCCTCCCCTAAAGGGGCTACGGCGACAACGGCACCTGCAGAACTTCGGGACCTGCTGGCAGCGATGGAGAAGGGCATCCAGAACAGCATCGAGGCGGTGGGCTCCAAGATAGACGCTTTGTCGTACCGCATGGACCGCATGGCAGAGCGAGTAGACAAGCATGCGGAGCGCCTAGATATGGCGGAACGGCGCCTCACGGAGGCAGAGGAGGCGCAGACCGAGTTGGACAAAGACCGTCGGCAATTCGGCAGGCTGCTCCAAGTGATCCGTGACAAGGCCGAGGACTTAGAAGCGCGCTCCCGCAGATCGAACATTCGTATAACGGGGGTGGCGGAATCGACTCGGACTGGTAAGATGGAGCTCTACGTAGAAAATTTGCTGAAAGTGCTGCTTGGGGAGGAGGCCTTCTCCCCAATGTTCATCGTGGAGAGGGCGCATCGCACTTTGGGCCCTCAACCTCAACCTGGCTTGCCTCCCCGACCCATCATAGCAAAGCTCCTGAACTACAGGGACAGGGACACGGCCTTACCGCTGGCTAGGGAAAAAGGACAGCTCCAGATGGAAGGCATGAACATATCGCTGTACCCTGACTTCACGGCCAAAGTGCAAGAGGAGCGCCGCCAATTCATTCCGCATAAGAAACAGCTCCGCGAGTTGGGACTTGACTATGCGATGCTATACCTGGCCAAACTGAGGATCAACACTGGCGGGAAATCGTACTTCTTCACAGACCCTAAGGAGCTGCAGAAGTCGCTGAAAACGTGGGCCAGAGAACGTAGGGAACACCGACAGCAGCACGGAGAGGATTCGGGGGCAGCGTCGACCTTGGAGGAACAGGACTGAGGCGGTGCACCCAGTATACATTGCACCCATCTGCGAGTGATGCCGTCGGACATGCTGCCACAAGGACAATGTGTGTCCCCATAAAGTGTGCTGCACATCGGATTCAATTTGGGACACTTGCTATGAGATGGGAGGAGTATCCACTCCGCGGTTCGCGCTGCCCGGTTTTTGCTGGGAAAGACTACAAATGCCGGTGAGGCGTACACAGTATTGTAATCGGGGACGGGTTGGGGGGTTAGGGGGAAATGGGTGAACTCAGTGTAAGGCACTGAAACGCTTGGGGGCTGGGCAGAGGTGCAGAACTGGAGATAAACTTTGAAACCGTTAGTGGTTCTATGCAGTCTTGGCACGCTTTGCCCCTGTGCTTTTGGTCGAGACACTCCCCAGGGAGTTGGGACTTGTATTGCCTACAACTTTGAGGTTCTTGAGTTGATGGGGATTTGTGGGGGGCTCTGTCTGGCCGGGTTGGGGGTGGTCAGCTGTGGGTGGGAAGGGGACAGGGGGGAGGGGTGCGGAACCTGGTTTGGGGGGTTCGTTATGGTTCGGAAGTTGAGGGGTCCGTGGTTTGCTATGAGAATCTGGCTTGGAGGGAGTGCATGTGCATGGAGTGATTGTCTGATCGCCTTAGGTACTAATGCTCTGTGCGGGGGCACGCCACCTGCCTATGACGTCACTATGGCACGATGTGATCTGCGATGTCTGCTGCTGTAATGTCTGAACACCCACAGGCCCGACGCACGCTAACCCTGCTGACCTGGAATGTGCGAGGGCTAAACGACCACCGCAAGCTGAGGAAGGTTATGAGCATTCTCCACAGACATCATGTGGATGTTGCCCTGCTGCAAGAAACACACCTGCCTGTCCATAGTAAGATGTTGCAGAATAGAGGGTTGGCGGGAAATATAGTGGCGGCGGGTTTCACCACTCAAGCGCGTGGCGTGATTACCTGGGTTAACCCCTCCTCGAGATTGAAACTGACCCCGATACGTGTGGACACAGAGGGTAGATATGTAGTGGCTAGGTGTGCGGGGAGGGGGCTGGAACTTCTATTAGTGAACGTTTATGGTCCCAATCATGATAATCCGGAGTTTTATGCAGCCCTGTCAGCCACCTGTAGGACACACATACACTCCAAAATGCTATGGGGGGGGGGACTTCAACTTTGTATTTGACCCCGACAGGGATCGTTCCGCGGGCCCTGCTCGAAGGCCAGTGGCGTCAGCTGTCTATATGAGAGCGGAAATGACAAAACTGGATCTAGTGGATGTATGGCGGGAAAAACATCCTATGCAGGGCGGATTTACGCATTACTCGGCATATCACAACATACACACTAGGATAGACTACTGGCTAGCCTCCTCTTCAGTGCTTGGCGGCATCAGCTCGTGTACAGTTCTCCCACGCACGCTATCGGATCACTCCCCAGTCCTGATCAGTCTCTCCACCGCTAGAAAGGGGATCCCGCCTTACACTTGGCGTTTCCCGCCCTATGCGCTCCTAGACGACGCCTTCCGCGGGGAAATGGCGGAAGACATAGAACACTACTTCGCCACCAATATTAATTCGGTTGATAGCTTCTTCACTGTGTGGGAAGCCTTCAAAGTATATATTAGAGGAACGGCCATGTCCAAACACTCCAGCGTCCTGCGCTCCATTAGGAGGGACCTCTCCGACTTGGAAAACAAGCTGGCGGACTCTGGAGGCGACGCGGGACAAGTGCTCCCGCCCCTGTTGGCGGAATACAACGCGCTTGCGGACAGAGAAGTCCTTTACATGGGCAAGTACGCCACTGCCCGAGCTTATGGTGAGGGGGAGAGGCCGGGGGCACTGCTGGCCCGTATGGTCAAGGGCTCCCGGAGACCCTTAGTGATAGAAGAACTGTAGACCCCGGAGGGCGACAGGGTAGTTGAGGAAGACCAGATACTGGAGACGTTCCGGCGCTATTACACGGAACTCTACCGTTCCAAGGCGGGGGGTGCGGAAACGGAAATTGACGACTACCTGGAGTATATCTCAATGCCGTTCCTTAAGAACTCAGACAGGGAATTTCTTATGGCCCCCTTCCACGAAGACGAGATTTTAGATGCACTGGGAAGCATGCGGTCAGGGAGCACCCCAGGCTCTGACGGTCTCACAGTAGGCTTTTACAAAGCATTTAAAGACCTCATGCTCCCACACCTGATCGCCCTCTTTGATACCATCTGCGAGGATGGAGAGATGCCACCCTCCATGCGGGAAGCCTTGCTGGTTACAATCCCGAAACCGGGGAAGCCTCCGGATCTCTGTGGATCGTACAGACCGCTCAGCTTGCTGAACGTAGACGCGAAGCTGTATGCAAAGGTGCTGGCCAATAGGCTGGCTCTACTGGTCCCGGACCTGGTGGCACCGGAGCAATCGGGTTTCGTGCCTAGCCGGAACCTGACTTATAACATCCGCACGGTACTGGGTACGATACAGCATGTTAAACAGGAGAATCCCGCGTTGGCAATTTTCCTGGATATGGAAAAGGCGTTCGACTCCGTCGAATGGCCGTTCATGGTCAGGGTATTGCGAAAATTAGGACTGGGAGAACCGTTTTTGCAGAGGGTAGGGGCACTTTATCACCACCCTTCGGCCCGACTGCGCCTAGGTGACAGGGTTTCGGACCCGATATGCATCGGTAGAGGAACCCGACAGGGATGCCCCTTGTCTCCCCTGTTGTATGCGCTGGTGGCAGAGCCACTAGCATCTGCCATGCGAGAATACCATAGCCTGGAGGGTGTCAGTTTCCCCACCTACAAGATTGGCATCTCGACATATGCAGATGACACCTTACTGTATGTCCGGGACCCAGAAGCCAATTTGACCTCGATACTCAGGGAAGTGGTCCGATTTGGAGCGCTGTCTGGACTCAAGGTGAACTGGGACAAGTCCACAGCTTTCCCCCTGACCCCAGTCATGAGGCCGTTCGAGATGGAGTATCCTCTACAGTGGACTGACGACTCGGTGCGATACCTGGGCATCCGCCTACACACGGATCCTGAGATCCTGATCCGAGACAACTACGGGGTCGCATTTAACAAACTGGTGGACGATGTGGATGTCTGGATCAGACTCCCCCTCTCCTTGTTGGGCAGAATGGCCCTCATGAAAATGGTAGTGCTTCCCCGGTTCCTCTTCCTCTTTGTTAACATTCCGGTGGTACTGTCGAGAATATTCTTTAAGCGATTGACTCAGGTCCTAGTCAGGCTCGCCTGGGGCGGAAAACAACCTCGAGTCAAATGGGCGACACTAATACTCCCATGCGAAATGGGGGGACTGGGGGCGCCAGACTTGGAGCGCTACTATCGAGTGGCACAGGCGATACACTTACACTCATGGATCCATGGAGATGCACATACACCACATCTCATCCTAGAGCGGCTGTTCGCTGACCCACTCCCCCTGCCGGCCACGATCTGTCTTCCGTCGGACCGAGCGGTCGGACAGATGGACTCGCTCAAGGCGACCAACCATGCATGGCACGCATTGATGAGAGAACGGGGATGTGACTTAATGTACTCCCCACAGATGCCGGTGGCCTGGGCCCTGTGGCTAGACCCGCTCAATGAGAAGGGGGTGACGGAGGCCCTAAAAGCCTTTGGCGTACAGAATATGGAGGACTTGTTCTTGGATGGTACCCTGAAAACCTGGGAACAACTCCCCCCTATCTCCCCGGCTCCCTCGCTGCTACAAAGGTTCCAGTATCACAGGATCCAGTCAGCCTGCCGAGAAGTACTGGGCCCCTCGCTACAGGAGCCTGAGGAGGTCCCTGAATTGACATATATAATTAAAACTAAAACTCCTACAAAATTGGTCTCTATGGTCAACAAGCTCGGACCCTCGCACCAGACATTACCCACCTCTGCTCCTAGGGCGGCGTGGGAATCGGACCTTCAAGCCCCCATCGATGACGCTATGTGGCGCTACTGTTGCGCCAACACCCGTAAAGTTTCTCTTAACGGCAGGCACCGATTAGTGCATTTTAAATTTCTGCAGAGGGTATATTATACCCCTGAGCGACTACACCGCTATGGCCTACGTGGCTCCTCGGAGTGTGAGCGCTGTCGGGCCCGAATTGCTGATTTCTTTCATTTAGCCTGGTTGTGCCCGGGGGTGAGCTCCTTCTGGGAGGAGGTCTTTGCGGAGCTGGAAAGGATTTTGGGGGAGCCACTGCAGAGATCCCCATCGCTCGCACTGCTGGGCTTCTCCAAACCGCTGGCCCCTTCGTTGCGCGGGATAGTGGATATAGCGTTGCTGTTGGCCAGAAGGGTCGTGGCAACGTGCTGGATGCGCGGGCCACTCCCCACCAAGACGAGATGGCTTAGGGACCTCCAATACTGCTGCACTCAAACGGAATTGTACAGCGAGCTGCTGCCGCCCAAAAGCAGGCCGAAGTCTTTCTGGGACCTATACAAGGACCACCTACTGAAGGGAGAGAGGGACGACACTGACACGTCGGAGGTAGACGAACTTCAGGCTGAGGAGTTGGAGAATGATTTAGAACTGGGGCAACCGCCACAGGATACGATAAGACTGGCGTGTATTGGTTTGTTCCATCACCTTGCGCCGCCGGGCCTCCGGGATGCTGGCACTCAGGCTGTGTATAATGCTCTACAGACCTGCCCACTGGGCTTTCACGAAGTTTTGTGCACTGTACAGTTGTAATGCAATGTCACTTTATGCTGATGGTTGGCGATATTAACAATAAAGGTCTTTTTATAAAAAAAAAATAATTTCTGTGTAGTATTTTGGAACTGTGCCCCGTGCTTTAGCCTGTATTGCTCCAATGAATGCATTTATATCAGTATTATTTTTTTACTGCATCACGTGCCCCTCCCAGACGTTTTGCTTTACTTTTCTGCGGCACATTCTCTGCGCTTCATCGTATTTGCTCCCTCCTAATCCTACCGTGACTTTTATTATTTATTGATACCTCACCTGGCCTTCCCAGGCCTCTGTTCTAATTGATCATATATGGTTGATCGTAATATTACCTTCTGCGTCACGGGGCCCTACTAGGCCTTTTCTAAATAAATTGTGCGCGCATGAATTTCTGTGTAGTATTTTTGAACTGTGCCCCGTCCTTTAGCCTGCATTGGTCCAATTTGTGCATTCAACTTAGTATTTTATTTACTGAGTTACGTCGCCCTCCCAGCTCTGTTTTGCTTTATTTTTGTGCTCCACGTGCTTTGTACTTCATCGTATTTGCTCCATCCTAATCCTTCCATGACTTTTAATGTTTATTGCTACCTCACGTGGCCTTTCCAGGCCTTTATTGTAATTCATCGGATATGGTTGATCGTAATATTACCTTCTGTGTCACGGGCCCTACTAGGCTTTTTCTAAATAAATTGTACGCGCATGAATTTCTGTGTAGTATTTTTGAACTGTGCCCCGTTCTTTAACCTGTATTGCTCCAATTTGTGCATTTATATCAGTATTATTTTTTTACTGCGTCACATGCCCCTCCCAGCTATTTTGCTTTTTTCTACGGCACATGCTCTGTGCTTCATCGTATTTGCTCCCTCCTAATCCTCCCATGACTTTTAATATTTATCTCTACCTCACGTGGCCTTCCCAGGCCTCTATTCTAAATGATTGTATGGTTCATCATAATATTACCTTCTGCGTCACGAGGCCCTACTAGGCCTTTTCTAAATAAATTGTGCATACATGAATTCCTGTGTAGTATTTTTGAACTGTGCCCCGTGCTTTAGCCTGTATTGGTCCAATTTCTGTATTCATATTAGTATTCTTTTTTTACTGCATCACATGGCCCTCCCACCTCTGTTTTGCTTTATTTTTGTGCTCCACGTGCTTTGTACTTCATCATATGTGCTCCGTCCTAATCCTCCTGTCACTTTTAATGTTTATTGCTACCTCACGTGGCTTTCCCAGGCCTCTATTCTGATTGATCGTATATGGTTGATCGTAATATAACCTTCTGCGTCACGGGGCCTACTAGGCCTTTTTCTAAATAAATTGTGCTTGCTTGAATTCCTGTGTAGTATTTTTGAACAGTGCCCCGTGCTTTAGTCTGTATTGTTACAATTTGTGCATTCATATTAGAATTATTTTTTTACTGCGTCACATGGCACTCCCAGCTCTATTTTCCTTTTTTTTCACCCATAAATTTAAAAATGTAATACTGCCTCAAATGGCCTTCCCAGGCCTGTTTTCTTACATATTGTGCTATCATAAATATATATGTTGCATTTTTGTGCTACGCCACGTTCTTTGTGTTTCAACAAACGTTCTCTCTCCTAATCATCATATTTGCTCCCTTTTAATCATCCACTGTCTAAACATTTCTTGCTTCCTCACGTGACCTATAGTTGCTTTTTTCTGTGCTCTAGTTGGCCTATGAAACTTTTACCTCCTCAGACTAGCACAGTTTTAATTCATAATAATTGTTGCATTTATAACTTTGACACTACGTTGTTGTACTAGCCCTTTATTTGGCTTAGGTTACCTAACCATTTTTCCATGTATCGTACATCTTTTGATAACATGCTTTCACCAAAATACATGTTTTCGACACTTCAACACTTCATGATCAGTCTTTAAATGCAATTGCTGCCTTTTTTGAAAGTGTAAGAGTAATTGTTTGTCCATGATTAAAATGTTACTCTTGATAGTTATGTATACCAAGGCTGCTCATGTACATGCTACAACTGTGCCACCCACACAAGAAACTCTAAATATAAAAATCAAGCCTATCACTGCAGGGCCTGAGCGCCCTTTGTTAAACTGTCATGTTTTCAAACTGCATCCATTTGACAGGCCTTACCTCTGTATTCGTATAGACTGTACTCTATATCCCTCGCTTAAACTTTCTGCACACAACA
Organism: Lissotriton vulgaris; assembly: GCF_964263255.1. Classification (NCBI taxonomy): domain Eukaryota; kingdom Metazoa; phylum Chordata; class Amphibia; order Caudata; family Salamandridae; genus Lissotriton; species Lissotriton vulgaris. The sequence continues at coordinate 983,128,715 of NC_141695.1, read as the reverse complement.
TATTTTTCAAACTACTCTAATATAAAAGAAAATATTTTGGAGTAACTCTTTGTGTTTAAGAAACTTTTCTGTTAGGTTGTTAAACTAATTTCTTCTTTAACAAATGTTACTTTTTCAAAATTAATTTGCAAGAAGAATAACCAGTGATAATTCACCAGCACCTGATCAATCTTCACAACGTGATCAATCTTCACAACGTGATCAATCTTCACAACCTGTACCAGGTATACCATGTTCTGCTACATGTAAATTGAGTATACTATACCTAATAGCGTATTATGTACATATTTTGGTTCCTCTTTAGAAGCTTGTGTGCTTTCATATATTTTTACAAATAATCAATACCTTCCTCTCAAACATATGTCTCTCAACACCAAATATATGTATATTTTCATTCCTATTACAGTTATCTTTAAATAATAATTTCCCATCAATATGTGTACTGAGATTCTCTACTCTGAAACCTATGATTGGTTTGACATTCTGGTTCCACTTTTCCTCAACAAATACATTTGTTATTATGTTTTCAGTTTGCAGAATGCTACCCAACGCCGCAGCCAGTAGCCCAGATTTTTACTAATGTAATATTTCTGAAGAATTATGGACTGCAAATTGCAATGAACCTAATGGACTCATCACGTTTGACTTTAAACAATAATATGACACAAGTTGTGGGTTTCCTATATGGTCTCCACATCTTGGGACATTCTAAGTCTATATATCCAGTGTATAATCCTATTGGTTGGAAGTGCTCAAAAGATGGTATTTACGTACCCACCCACCTGGGTAACGATAATATTCAAGACCAAAGAAGGCACTGAATAAAAAAATATTACAGCTACACCAGAGCACACTCTATCGTTATATCTGTAATCCTATACACAACCAAGGTCAGTCCAGAGAACAGAGATCACTGTGGAGAAGTCTACCACCAGAGGTACACTGGTGGAGACTGCCCCACAGTGATCTCTGTTCTCTGGACTGATCTGGGTTTGTGTTTAGGATTACACATATAATTATAGAGTGTGCTATGGTGTAGCTGTAATATATACATTTGACTTTAACATTTCAATGATAAATAAGGTCTCACACTCTAGTGTTGTCCTCAACATTGGATTCTTCTTTATTTTCTTTTTTCATACAAAATCTTTCATAGATAAAAACATATCATTACTTTTTAACATAGTATGGTAAGATATTGTCATTATAGTTCTGAATTTTCAATATTGTTTATAGTAAAGCCATTTGAATATCTTTCCAACAGTTGTAACTGTCTATAATCCTGCATCTAAAAACACCTACACTCATGCATAATATATTGCAAACTAAGTTTTTAATTGTTAGCATTATGATGTCCTAATGTACATCTTTTTTTTACATTTAGAGTCTGTTTAAAAGGTATTGTCTGCAACTAAGATACTTCAATGACATAAGTGCAAACGTTAATGTTAATTATCTTCAATGACTGTAAATGCAGAATATAAACATTAAGTAATATAATTCCTTGGAGTCTTTAGAACACATCAACTCTAGATCACATTTGTCTAATACAGGAACTGTGTTACTCTCACTTAGATAACTGAGGCATTTGCAAAGGTCTTTTGAAAGTTACGTCCATCATGTTGCAAAGCTGGCTATGCACCCTTCAAATTAAAGGAGGCATTACCACGTTTCCACTAAGTGTTGAGAGATCACTATATTTACATGTGAATACATATAAAGTTTTCATTTCAAAAAGCTATTGACCTTTAAACAATGCAATGTTAATAACAAGCTACTTTTCACTATCTTTCCAACACGCCCAATGATTTGAATGCAGCTTCAATTTATATAACCTAATGTAAATCCTACTTACCTTGTACTGTTTATGTATGTATTTAATGTTTGTTTTTAAGTAACATATGATCGCATGCAAAATGTCTAATTATATATTTGCATACTCCTGCAATCTAGTGTTATTCAGATTAACATGAAAACTAATGTTGAGACACACTTCTTTCAGCTGTCATGATTTGCACAATCCTTTTAGAGTTGGACCACACTCTCTATAACATTCCGACTTAATTTTCTTTTTGAAATTGAGCAATTATTTTGTTTAGGTGTTGAAATATAAATTTAAATCCTCCTCCTCTCTTAAAGATCAACAAGCAATACCTCTCCTCTACACAGTATTGTTCAATGGTAGTCTAAAAAGTAGTGGTAATTCCACTATCACTAAGGTAGACATCTGACAATAGAATCTATGACCTAATTACACCACTATTCCATAGTCCTAATCCAAAAGGAGTGTTTAGACTCAACAAAAAGTACAATTATGTACTTTTTATGTTGGACAGTATTGCTTCTAAACACCCTTTCACTCCTTTCTTCCATACATTTAAAAAAGATTTTATGGATTTACATGCATAGTCTTTCAGGTCTCTATATCTCTAATGTAAATTGTAAAGAAATGTAAAACAAGCATACTTATTTTTCTTTTCTTTTGTCACTGACATATGTAATCTCATCAGTCACTCCTATGGTAAGATTTTACAATCCTGAATGCGGAGTGCTAGGTTTTGTGTGAGAGGATGCCCATACATAACCAAACTAACTTTTCTTTAGCTACATAGAAACATGTAGTGTTAGATGTCAAAAACCCTCCCACTAGTCCTAGAGGTGGATGTAGAATTCAACCGTTCTTCATAAAATAGAATTATATGTCACTAAGTACAAAGTATTTCTGCATTATGGAAGCCCTAATGCGTCCCTTAAAGATTCACGCGAAGTCCAAACACATACTAACTGAAACACACCAACCATTAGTAACCTGTAAAATTTGCCAAACAACTCTTTCAAGGTGTGATCCATCCAAAAAATAATCCTTTAGCACAGCAAATATAGTACAAAACACATAAAGCACTTGCACCCCAACAACTTTGCTTGAGCTGCATAACAGAGATTGCAGGACTACCACTTGCTGCTGTACCAAGCACATCAACAGCTACAACACCATCTTTAGCAAACAGTCCATACTCACATATTGATCTTGAGTTTCGTAAACTTAAATTTCTATGCATTTATTGTGATGAAATTTTGTGTTATGCAAACAGTATATCAACCTCATCAAAAGCAAGAAACGGGAGCATCGCTGTCCTCAACATTAGTTATTAGACATTTATCAAGCTTTTTTGTTGTAAAAACTACTGTGACTGGGTGGGCTCCCTTGAGCCCCTAGAGGAGGATCAGACTATGGACTGGTGGTCCGCTGTTTCACATGCCTCCGTTCCCTCCCTGCAGCAGCCTGATAGCACCTGGGATGAGGACTGGAAAACCGGAGACCCGGAGTACTGGTGGCCGACCACGGATGGAATCAACCCCTGTGCCTTTAAGGACTTGGAGCCCACAGTGGCAGCCCCGCCCCTTTGGAGTGACGTGCCGGCATCAAAAGAGGCCCGGATGCAGGAAGCGAGGGACAGCGTTTCCCAGGAGGTGAGGAGAGAAACTGAGGAGCGAGTGAGTATCTGCCGTGACGAGCCGGAGACCAACGCGAGAACCGGAGAAGAGACGGAAAAGCCAGGAGGCCAACGGAACAACAAGCCGCCCCGCCACACTCCCACGGGAGGAGTATGGCTACAACAGGTACGGGGCCGTCTGGCGGGTTGGATGGGAAATCGAAAACCACCTCCCGTAGAATAACTGTGTATAGACCCTTGTAAAGCTCCCCCGTGATACCCTGCGATTCACGAGCACAAACCCCCCTCTCACGAACCGCTCTTGTATAAAGCACTGACTCACTGGTTTTCCTCACTCCCGGCCCTACCTTGTATAGTCCCTGCTTGGTCCTAATAGGTCCTTTGTCTCTTCTTTGATACGGCGATACCTGATTCACCGGAAGACCGAACCCGAGACCGAGGCACCCTGGATCCTCCCCGTACCCCGGCTTATGATCCAGCAGCGTTCGCCAGAGAACACATTACCAGCAGGCGGAGAAAGACCTATACTCAAATAAATCCTTCCTTGAAAAGTTTATTTAAGTTCTCTGGCTCTACTTCGTTTGAACCGACCCCTAGGGTCTCAGCTAAGGTAGAAGAAGCTATCCCTGTCCTCCAGTCCCCTGTCACCTTGGGACAACTGGTGTCAGAAGTAGGATCAGAAGACCAGCCCATCTGTGCCAGCGAGATGGACGCCCTAATCCAGCACATAATAAAGGGACAAGAGAAACTCGAGTTGGCAGTAGAAAGACAGCTATCATCCGCCCAGGCTGACCGTGAGTTGTTCAAATCCACAATCTCTGCCCTGATCGAGAGCCTGAAAAATGTGCTGCCTCCACCTATAATTCCTCTGGGAGAAGCAAGAGTACACACTCCTAACCTCTCGGGTATAGCCATGCAAAATATCTACACAGGGAAGACCCCGACGCCTTCCTGATGAACTTTGAAAGGGCAGCCAGGGCCTTGGGATGGCCCGAAGACAAGTGGCCCTTCTTCCTGGCCCCATTGGTTACCGGAGAGGCGCAATCCGCCTATCAGGCTGCGAATCCCTTAGGGAACACGCCCTACCCAGTGATAAAGGGAGTAATACTGGATCACTTGGGGCTAGACCAGGAAGCGTATCGAGTAAAGTTCAGGAAGGAGAGAGGCATCCCAGGAGAGAACCCCAAGACCCTCTTCTACCGCCTCAAAATGGCCGCCGACAAATGGTTGACGCCAGAAGCCTGTACCAAGGAGAAAATACTCAATAAAGTGTATCTGGAACAATTCATGGACGCCCTTCCCTATGCCTCCCAACGATGGCTACGTCAACATTCAGGATTAGGGATCGATCAGGCCATCGAAATGGCGGCCAACTACGCCCGAGCACAGCCCAAGCACCCAGCTTGGGAAAATGAGAAAGTCTCCAAGCCTTCGGTGCCGTTAAAAACGGATAGAAAATCCAAACCCGGCGTGGAGCCAGTACGTTTCAAACACCCCGGAATGATCTCCCCCATGATCAGAGGGCCGCAATGCTTCAAGTGTGGTGAATGGGGCCACATTGCTCGGATGTGTCCCAGAAAACGACCCTCCCGAAGAGCCGATGGAGGTGGGGTATCTTCCCAGGACTGTATTATACTCCGCCGAAATGGGCACGTCTTTCTACGGAAGTATGAGGATGAATGGCTAATAGGTGAGGGCCCTTTTAGACTCAGGGTGCAGGCAGTCGGTGGTACAAGAGCGCTATGTTTTGCCAAGCCAGTATGTCCTTGGGGCCCTAGTACATATCAGATGCGTCCATGGGGATGTTAAGCCCTACCCCCTGTCCTCTATCACACTCACCCCCAAGAAGAAGGGTCCCTGTACGGTACGTGTAGGGGTGGTGGATTCCTTACCGGAGGATGTCATGCTAGGGGTAGATAATCCCGACTTCCTTTCCCTGTTCAGGGACTCTCTCTGGCCCTCCCAGCAAAAAGACGCCCGTCCCATACCCCACTACCTCACGCCCGAGCCTTGGACAAGAGACCACAGCTTTCGGTATGCTCAGGCTGAAGACCGAACACTGTTCAACGCCTGGGAAAGCGCTCATGCACAGCAGGGAACACAATCCCCGGTCTACCCTCTATTCCTCATACAGAACGGCCTGCTATAAAGGCGGCCACAGGAGAACAGCCAGCCACAGCTATTGGTACCACGGGCATTCAGAGACCAGGTGCTCTTTGTCGCCCACACGCACCTAACCGCTGGACACGCCTGCAAAGAAAAGACAATGGAAAGCATTCTGAGGTATTTCTTCTGGCCTGGCATATATAAAGAGGTGCAAGAATACTGTGCCCAGTGCGAGGTGTGCCAGAGGAGGAATACTCATCATCCTAGCGCCGCGCCATTGCATCCTTTGGCCAACATAGGAGTCCCCTTTGAACGAGTCGGCATGGATTTAATAGGCCCTCTACCTAAAACCGCTAAAGGACATGTGTATGCGTTGGTGATCGTGGATTACGCCACTAGATTTGTAGAAGCATTTCCTCTAAGAGCCCCCACTACCGCGGCCATCGCTGACCGGTTCGTGAAGCTGTTTTCTAGAGTGGGGTTTCCCAAAGAAGTGTTGACGGACCAAGGGACGCCGCTTACCTCTAAACTGATTAAAGAGATTTGCAAGACCCTGAACATAAAGCATCTGAAATCCTCCGTCTACCACCCCCAGACCGACGGGCTGGTCAAAAGGTATAACCAGTCACTGAAAAACGTTCTCACGAAGATGATGACGTCAGAGGGACCGGACTGGGATCAGCTGCTGCCGTTGGCCCTATATGTTATACGATCCCAAAAACAAAGCAGTCTAGGGTGCTCTTCCTTCGAACTGCTGTACGGACGTCTACCTAGGACATTACTGGAGATAACCAAGGACCTGTGGGAATCGGAGGAGATACAAGAACAGAAATCCGTTCTCGATTATACGATGCATTTGAAGACTAAGCTTGGCAAACTGAGGAGCCTTGCTTCCTCCAATTTGGAGCAGAAACAAGGAGAACAAAAGAAGAATTACGACAAGGGGAAGAAATTGAGGCGTCTCTCTGTGGGGAAGTGGGCCCTAGTGTTACTCCCCTCTATAAGTGGGAAAAACAAGAGCGAATGGCAGGGGCCGTACCAAGTGGTAGAAACCATAGGGGATACAACATACAAACTACGCCTGTCTGCAAGAAAACCCCAGAGTTACCATATCAACCTATTGAAGGAGTGGTTGGGACCGGCTCCTAGAGGGGTGCACATGGCGTCTCCAGCGACAATGCCTCCTTCCACGGTAAAGAAACTAGTGGTGAACCCTGAACTGACCCCCAAGATGGAGGGGGCCCTGCACCATGTTCTTCTCCCCTTTTCAAACATCTTCTCGGATCTCCCAGGAAAGACTAGCCTCGTTGAACATCACATCAATACTGACAAGGGGATGATTGTTAAACAGAAACCTTACCGGATCCCCGCAGCCCAACGGGAGGCAGTGAAAAAGGAAGTACGGGAGATGTTGGACCTGGGGGTGATCAGGCCCTCTAACAGCAACTGGTCCTCCCCGATCGTGATGATCCCAAAACCCGATGGGTCCAAGCGTTTTTGTATGGATTTTCAGGCTCTGAATGCGATTTCAATGTTTGACACCTACCCTATCCCTAGGGTGGATGAACTAATAGAAAAGATCGGAGATGCGGTATACATAACCACCCTAGACATCACGAAGGGATACTGGCAGGTGCCCCTTCGTGAGGAAGACAGGAAGAAAACTGCCTTTGTCATGGATGACGGTCTCTATGAATATACCGTGCTGCCTTTTGGCCTTCATGGGCCCCCGGCAACCTTCCAGCGCCTCATGAACAGTGTCCTACGACCACATCTGTCCTTCAGTTCAGCGTACCTGGACGATATAGTGATCTTCAGCCAGACTCGGGAGGAACACCTACAACACATCCAGATCATCTTGACAGCGGTAAGGGAAGCCGGCCTTCATATCAACGCCAAAAAATCCAAAGCAGCTTTTTCTAAAGTAAACTATCTGGGGAACGTACTCGGAGAAGGACATATAGCCCCTCAAGCAGAGAAAGTAAAGGCCATCAACCACGTGACCTTCCCGACTACAAAAAAAAAGAGTTGAGAGCCTTTTTAGGCCTCATAGGCTACTACCGGCGCTTTATCCCCAACTTCGCCGAAACAGCCTCTCCCCCTTACCGACTTGTTTCGAAAGGAAGTAAGACCCCGAGACCTAATCCATCCCTCCCCGGAGGCTCTCAATGCATTTTCTCTTCTCAAACGCTCCATGACATCTGCCCCATTGTTGATATCCCCTGACTTTGAGAAACCCTTTGTACTAGCCACTGACGCGTCCAATGTGGGGGTGGGACCGGTCTTGTCGCAGAAAGGTCCCGATGGTCTTGAGCACCTCATCATGTATATAAGTAGGAAATTATATCCTCAGGAGACTAGATATTCCACCATAGAGCACGAGTGCCTAGCAATCGAATGGGCTGTAGAGAAGTTACAGTATTATTTGGAGGGAAGGCCATTCGTCCTCCATACCGATCATGCCCCGCTCCGGTGGATGCACCTAAACAGTAGTCACAATCCCCATGTCCTGCGGTGGTTTCTCTCTCCACAACCCTATTCCTTCTCAGTTCAGCACAAAAAGGGAAAAGATAATGGGAATGCGGACTTCCTTTCCAGGGTGTTTCCTCTCCCCGATCGGGAGAGTCCAGGGGGGAGGTGGTTGATGGGGTGGGTTCCCTTGAGCCCCCAGAGGAGGATCAGACTAAGGACTGGTGTTCCGCTGTTTCACGTGCCTCCGTTCCCTCCCTGCAGCAGCCTGATAGCACCGGGGATGAGGACTGGAAAACCGGAGACCCGGAGTACTGGTGGCTGACCACGGACGGAATCAACCCCTGTGCCTTTAAGGACTTGGAGCCCGCAGTGGCAGCCCCGCCCCTTTGGAGTGACGCACCGGCGTCAAAAGAGGCCCGGATGCAGGAAGCGACGGAACCATTTCCCAGGAGGCGAGGAGGAAAACTGAGTAGCGAGTGAGCAGCTGCCGTGACGAGCCGGAGACCAACGTGAGAACTGGAGACGAGATGGAGAAGCCAGGAGGCCAACGGAACAACGAGCCGCCCCGCCACACTCCCACGGGAGGAGTGTGGCTACAACAGGTACGGGGCCATCTGGCGGGTTGGATGGGAAATCGAAACCCGCCTCCCGTTGAATAACTGTGTATAGACCCTTGTAAAGCTCCCTGTCATGAAGCATAGATCCTCTTCATTAAGAAGATCCATAGACCCCTTCAGAAAAACCCACCCCTTTCCCATGTACCCAGCACGCTACAAAAATCAGTGTGATTGTGTACTGTAACGTTAGACTATTTCTGTAACTCATGACTTTCCGTTTGTACTGTAACGTTAGACTATTTCTATAACTCATGACTTTCCTTTTGTTCTGTTTGCTATTATGTTGCCTTTGCTTTTCATGCATCCCGGTGAGGTCGGAAAGATCCTTGTTTAGTTTAATGAAAGAGAGCTTTTGCCTGTACACAGAATGGGGGTACTAAAGCCAGCCACCATGCAGGTAAGAGCCCTGAGTTCGAATCCCGGCTTTGTACGCACGCACGTTGTCTGTGCGCGGCTGGGTGCGGCTGGGTGCGGTTCCCTATTTAAACCGCACCCAACCTTCCAGAAGACGCTTTGCCTTCCGCCTTGCATTGAGGAAGGATTGCGCTTGGGGCCTCGCAAAGGGACTTCACAGAACGGATGGAAAACCGGCAATCAGTGATCACCAAAGCATTTCATCCTCGAAAGGAAAGCTAAGTACAGATCTTTATTTCTTTCAAGGCGTCCTTCGCAAGAAAGGTCAAGAGTAATCTTTGGACCAACACTTTCCCTGAGACACGCAGAAGGTTACTTTTGGGACTTCAAATTGAGAACCACTCGTGTTTAAAAGGCTATCCTGTATTACAAGAGATATTGTGATATTTAGGTTTCTTTGTTTTTGTAAATGTTTGGCGCTTGAAGTATCTTGCTCGATAGTATCATTGTAAAAGCACTATTGTTATCCTATGAAAAGTGCAAAACCTCATCTTAGTTTTTATTTTCGAAAAAATAACTAAAGTCTGTAATGTAAAAGAAAGATACCTTTTGGAATGTTTTTGCGTTTAGAATCAGTTCTCTTCAACCTAAAAAAGAATCCCTAATTGGAAGGTGACCAACAAGAAACATACAGTAAGTGAATGTCTCGGAGCTTTTTGATTTAAGGAAAGAATTATGAGAAATACTTTCTAAATTTAGGTTTCTTTGTTTCAAAGCCCAAAAAGGTCATCTCCCAAGAAAAGACTGCGCTAGACAGACAACAAGAAGTATCTGACGCCTTGACCATCACGATAAGACAAGACAAAGAAATACTGGACGAAGACAAGACAACACTGATCGCAGGTAGGCGCTTAGGCAAACAAGACACTCACTTTTACAACAGTGTGAGGGGGTAGGTAGGGAAAGCTAGTGCTTTAGATCATAGGGTAGTTAAGAAAAGATCAGAGGTAGCTTTTGAGTAATATCTTGGTGCTTGTTGATTCGCAGGTCGACAGCAAGAACAAAATCAACAACTCAACGTCCACGTCCAGTACCGGCCCTCCTCCCTAATTTCTAGTTTAAATCTTGATTTGAATAATTGTTCAGTAAGGTTTAGTTAGTTGTTTGGGAAGTTGGTCCCTTGCGTCTCTGCAAAATCTTCTACGTCATCCACAAGGCTTCAGCTTCAAGACAAGGTAAGGGACGACGTAGCCAGTCTTGACAGAAGGCAAACCCATGAGAATCATTTCGCCCAGATGCAATGGATCAAGTGACCTTACAAGATCTTGCAACCATCTTGGAAGATTTAAGACAGAAAAATGTAGCCTTACGTAGGGACATGTCTACCCTCCAAGATGCAATTCAGACTTCAGCAACCTATCAGAGGACCTCCTTGGATTCTGGGTCTCAAACTCAGATTCAAGTGGTAACGCCAGTTCCTACTACCTTAGTGCAGCCTGAGAGGTTTTATGGGGACTGTAATAAGTTCTCAGTATTTTCACAGCAGTGTCATTTACATTTCATAGCTAAAACTTCAGCATTTCCTGATGATTCATCCAAGTTAGCATTTATGTTATCTTATTTAGGTGGTATTACAGCTTGTTGGTCAGTCCCTCTGATAGAAAACGATGACCGAATACTATATAATTTTAAAGAGTTTGAGCGTACATTAAAAAAGATGTTTGCTAAACATGTATTTGTTCAATCCGCGGATAACGAACTTCTTAGTTTAAAACAGGAATCCTTCGATCTGCTTCATTACATCTCTTTGTTTAATCGCCTGGTTTTAGAAAGAGATTGGCCTTATGACAAAAGAGTTCACATTTTTTACAGAGGGTTAAAAGACGAATTGAAGGACATGATTACTCAAATTTTAGAACCTCCAGATGACATCAGTGAGTTTATAGATCTGGTAGTAAAATTAAACCACAGTTTGTCTGAAAGAAGAGGAGAAAAGGGAAGGTCCGATCACAAATTAGTTTTCTTAAAGGAAAAGACTTCTAGAGAGGTCTGTCCCAGAGTTGATTCTGCATAACCAATGCAAATAGGTTCATTTCGAGGCCCAATTTCTAAAGAGGAAAAAGAAAAGAGACGGAGATTGAACCAATGCCTTTACTGCGGTAAGACGGGACATTTTGTCAAAGAATGTCCGGCACGGCCTAATAAGGTTAAGACTAAGACCTCTGAGATAGCCATAACTCAAGAAGGTTCGGGAAACGAGAATGCTTGGTAAGGATAGAGCCAGTTTATCGAGTAAAGATTCCAGTTTGGCCTCTACTCTTCCATCTCTAGGGTGTAAGCATTTCAGTATATTAGTAGAATTAAGAGGGCCTGCTTCAGCCTCTCATTCTAGAAAGGTAGAAGCAATAATTGATTCAGGAGCTACAGGAAATTTTATCGATACACACTTTTTTCAGAAATTAGGATTTAATTCAGTCCTTAAGGAACATCCAGAAACAGTTAGAGCGGTAGATGGCAAGGAACTGTCATCTGGTCCAATCAATAGACAATCCGAAGTATTAGAAATGGATTGTTCATATGCTCACAGAGAGAAAGTTCATTTTGACATCATTGATGCTCCTCAATTCAAATTAATACTTGGAATTCCTTGGTTAGTTCAACACAACCCTCTCATCGACTGGGTATCCAAGACAGTGGAGGAAGAGGAAAAAACATGAAGGGGTGTTCCCTTAAATAACAAAGTTCAGCTCACATCAACAGTTTAACCCACTCACCACAATGAGAAACAATTTATTCAAAAAAAAGTTTTAATTTTCATTTTTTGCATCTAAATATAAATATTAACATGATTTTTAGATAGAAAATTCCATTAAAGCAGTAAAAAACATTTTGGAAGTATTTACATAATCGAAAACGTGCAAAAAAAGTCAAAAACCTAGGACACGCAGTGATACTACAAAAAAAGGTTACAAAATAGATCCACTCATACATCCAAAACTCCCTTTTATACAGTCCAATTCATACACAGACATTCACATCCATATCTCTACACACAAAGACAAGAAAAGCGCAGACGCGCGTTTCGGACAAGTGCCAAAAGGCTTCCTTCATCAGGGCGCACTTGGGATATTGAACTGGCAGACAAAGGACATAATGTCTGTACCACGGTCCTGAGAAGCGGTCCTAGAAACAGCAAGGCTGTGGGTGGGTATTCTGTGGGCAAAAAGAACAAATTAGGGGCAAAAAAGGATAACATTTCATAAAAAAGAGCAAGACGGCCTGTAACTAGAGTCAGCAAGACACAAGGGTTCCAATCAACCAAGTGCATTCATGTCACTAGAAAAAAGTTCTCCTTATATCCCCAAAAGTTTATAAACACTGAAAAGGAATTGATCAAGGATTAAAGAAGTGTGCAAAGAATGTAAGAGAATACATAGACCGGTCGCCTCAAGGATGGTGCGCCTGTAACCAAAAGCCAGATTTCAAAAAAGGGGGGGCAGCCTACATAAATACCCTACAATAACGGAACCCCTTTTGGATATGAAGAGGGGTCAGTAGATTTTGAAATAATGAACACGTGGGGAAAACTCCCAGGGTTCCACAGGTCAGGATTTCGCACTTTTAGATGCGCCCACAGGGGATCCAGGCGTTAAAGGGGGCCAGGGTTAAAAGCAAGTCAATGGAGACTTTCCAGGTATCTGATGGAAACATAAAAGTAAGGACAGAGGTAACATATCTATAAAAGTTACACTAGGACAAAACAGGGTGAAATGAGTAAAAGTCTAAAACATGCGGAGGGGGGGAAGAGCAGGAAAACTACCTTAAAAGTAATAACAGACGCAGAAAGTGTACAGACACTGAAAGAATACAGGTGGTAACAGCAGAGTCAGGAATGATAAATAACAACCTGAAAAGCAATAAGGCAGAAATAAATTTCACAGAATATGAGGAAGTCGTGCTTCTAACACGAAGCAGAAAAGTCATGCAAAAAAACTGGAGACATACCTCAACGCAAGGGGAAAGAGCAATGCTTCATTAGAGATAAGATAGAAATGGAGAGCATCTGGATACTGAAAGACTTCCGACCCAGCAAATGGGGGGCCTAAATAAACAAAGAAGTAAAATTCTATTTTAAAAAAAAAAAAGGAATTTCAAAAGGGTTAAGGTAGAATAAGTAAGAGAGATTGCTTGGAAGGAGTCTCGCGAGGATAGAACACACAAGACCCGCAGAAAGTAACCACAAGATCCGACTAGACTGACCTGAAGCGGCTCGGCGGTCAAAGATTAAATGGGGTCCTGGATAGAGATGAGCGCGGGACTCCTTCCCACTCCGGCGAACGGGTTTGTCGGTAAGGAAAAGCAGAGGGGGCAGTGGGATTATATACAGGTGCTGGTGAAGAAAATGCTTAAACAACAAGGGGTGGTGATGGACAGAGTTTCTGAATTAAGCAGAATACTCTCACCCAGTCAAGAGATCAGGGCTAGATCCAACACCGTTTTTTAGCTCAATGCACCATCCCAGCTCAGAACCTGGCTATATGCAAATTAGTCTGTTCCTGTCCCAGTGCATGATGGGAACAGGGAAAACCAAACTACAAAGCCAATTCTTTCACTGGGAAGGAAACAAGCTTCCGGGGACCGGTTTCTGGCATTACAGCCGTCTTCGGCCCGGCTTGCTTGAATCCTGATGGTGCAATGAGCAAGGGACTCACATCTGAGTATACCCTTCCACGCTTATGGTGGACAAAATAATTAAACAACAAGGGGTGGTGATGGACAGAGTTTCTGAATTAAGCAGAATACTCTCACCCAGTCAAGAGATCAGGGCTAGATCCAACACCGTTTTTTAGCTCACTGCACCATCCCAGCTCAGAACCTGGCTATATGCAAATTAGTCTGTTCCTGTCCCAGTGCATGATGAGAACGGGGCAAACCAAACTACAAAGCCAATTCTTCCACTGGGAAGGAAACAAGCTTCCGGGGACCGGTTTCTGGCATTACAGCCGTCTTCGGCCCGGCTTGCTTGAATCCTGATGGTGCAATGCGCAAGGGACTCACATCTGAGTATACCCTTCCACGCTTATGGTGGACAACATAATTAAACAACAAGGGGTGGTGATGGACAGAGTTTCTGAATTAAGCAGAATACTCTCACCCAGTCAAGAGATCAGGGCTAGATCCAACACCGTTTTTTAGCTCACTGCACCATCCCAGCTCAGAACCTGGCTATATGCAAATTAGTCTGTTCCTGTCCCAGTGCATGATGGGAACAGGGCAAACCAAACTACAAAGCCAATTCTTTCACTGGGAAGGAAACAAGCTTCCGGGGACCGGTTTCTGGCATTACAGCCGTCTTCGGCCCGGCTTGCTTGAATCCTGATGGTGCAATGAGCAAGGGACTCACATCTGAGTATACCCTTCCACGCTTATGGTGGACAAAATAATTAAACAACAAGGGGTGGTGATGGACAGAGTTTCTGAATTAAGCAGAATACTCTCACCCAGTCAAGAGATCAGGGCTAGATCCTACACCGTTTTTTAGCTCACTGCACCATCCCAGCTCAGAACCTGGCTATATGCAAATTAGTCTGTTCCTGTCCAAGTGCATGATGGGAACAGGGCAAACCAAACTACAAAGCCAATTCTTTCACTGGGAAGGAAACAAGCTTCCGGGGACCGGTTTCTGGCATTACAGCCGTCTTCGGCCCGGCTTGCTTGAATCCTGATGGTGCAATGAGCAAGGGACTCACATCTGAGTATACCCTTCCACGCTTATGGTGGACAAAATAATTAAACAACAAGGGGTGGTGATGGACAGAGTTTCTGAATTAAGCAGAATACTCTCACCCAGTCAAGAGATCAGGGCTAGATCCAACACCGTTTTTTAGCTCACTGCACCATCCCAGCTCAGAACCTGGCTATATGCAAATTAGTCTGTTCCTGTCCCAGTGCATGATGGGAACAGGGCAAACCAAACTACAAAGCCAATTCTTTCACTGGGAAGGAAACAAGCTTCCGGGGACTGGTTTTTGGCATTACAGCCGTTTTCGGCCCGGCTTGCTTGAATCCTGATGGTGCAATGAGCAAGGGACTCACATCTGAGTATACCCTTCCACGCTTATGGTGGACAAAATAATTAAACAACAAGGGGTGGTGATGGACAGAGTTTCTGAATTAAGCAGAATACTCTCACCCAGTCAAGAGATCAGGGCTAGATCCAACACCGTTTTTTAGCTCACTGCACCATCCCAGCTCAGAACCTGGCTATATGCAAATTAGTCTGTTCCTGTCCCAGTGCATGATGGGAACAGGGCAAACCAAACTACAAAGCCAATTCTTTCACTGGGAAGGAAACAAGCTTCCGGGGACCGGTTTCTGGCATTACAGCCGTCTTCGGCCCGGCTTGCTTGAATCCTGATGGTGCAATGAGCAAGGGACTCACATCTGAGTATACCCTTCCACGCTTATGGTGGACAAAATAATTAAACAACAAGGGGTGGTGATGGACAGAGTTTCTGAATTAAGCAGAATACTCTCACCCAGTCAAGAGATCAATGCTAGATCCAACACCGTTTTTTAGCTCACTGCACCATCCCAGCTCAGAACCTGGCTATATGCAAATTAGTCTGTTCCTGTCCCAGTGCATGATGGGAACAGGGCAAACCAAACTACAAAGCCAATTCTTTCACTGGGAAGGAAACAAGCTTCCGGGGACCGGTTTCTGGCATTACAGCCGTCTTCGGCCCGGCTTGCTTGAATCCTGATGGTGCAATGAGCAAGGGACTCACATCTGAGTATACCCTTCCACGCTTATGGTGGACAAAATAATTAAACAACAAGGGGTGGTGATGGACAGAGTTTCTGAATTAAGCAGAATACTCTCACCCAGTCAAGAGATCAGGGCTAGATCCAACACCGTTTTTTAGCTCACTGCACCATCCCAGCTCAGAACCTGGCTATATGCAAATTAGTCTGTTCCTGTCCCAGTGCATGATGGGAACAGGGCAAACCAAACTACAAAGCCAATTCTTTCACTGGGAAGGAAACAAGCTTCCGGGGACCGGTTTCTGGCAATACAGCCGTCTTCGGCCCGGCTTGCTTGAATCCTGATGGTGCAATGAGCAAGGGACTCACATCTGAGTATACCCTTCCACGCTTATGGTGGACAAAATAATTAAACAACAAGGGGTGGTGATGGACAGAGTTTCTGAATTAAGCAGAATACTCTCACCCAGTCAAGAGATCAGGGCTAGATCCAACACCGTTTTTTAGCTCACTGCACCATCCCAGCTCAGAACCTGGCTATATGCAAATTAGTCTGTTCCTGTCCCAGTGCATGATGGGAACAGGGCAAACCAAACTACAAAGCCAATTCTTTCACTGGGAAGGAAACAAGCTTCCGGGGACCGGTTTCTGGCATTACAGCCGTCTTCGGCCCGGCTTGCTTGAATCCTGATGGTGCAATGAGCAAGGGACTCACATCTGAGTATACCCTTCCACGCTTATGGTGGACAAAATAATTAAACAACAAGGGGTGGTGATGGACAGAGTTTCTGAATTAAGCAGAATACTCTCACCCAGTCAAGAGATCAGGGCTAGATCCTACACCCTTTTTTAGCTCACTGCACCATCCCAGCTCAGAGCCTGGCTATATGCAAATTAGTCTGTTCCTGTCCAAGTGCATGATGGGAACAGGGCAAACCAAACTACAAAGCCAATTCTTTCACTGGGAAGGAAACAAGCTTCCGGGGACCGGTTTCTGGCATTACAGCCGTCTTCGGCCCGGCTTGCTTGAATCCTGATGGTGCAATGAGCAAGGGACTCACATCTGAGTATACCCTTCCACGCTTATGGTGGACAAAATAATTAAACAACAAGGGGTGGTGATGGACAGAGTTTCTGAATTAAGCAGAATACTCTCACCCAGTCAAGAGATCAGGGCTAGATCCAACACCGTTTTTTAGCTCACTGCACCATCCCAGCTCAGAACCTGGCTATATGCAAATGAGTCTGTTCCTGTCCCAGTGCATGATGGGAACAGGGCAAACCAAACTACAAAGCCAATTCTTTCACTGGGAAGGAAACAAGCTTCCGGGGACCGGTTTCTGGCATTACAGCCGTTTTCGGCCCGGCTTGCTTGAATCCTGATGGTGCAATGAGCAAGGGACTCACATCTGAGTATACCCTTCCACGCTTATGGTGGACAAAATAATTAAACAACAAGGGGTGGTGATGGACAGAGTTTCTGAACTAAGCAGAATACTCTCACCCAGTCAAGAGATCAGGGCTAGATCCAACACCGTTTTTTAGCTCACTGCACCATCCCAGCTCAGAACCTGGCTATATGCAAATTAGTCTGTTCCTGTCCCAGTGCATGATGGGAACAGGGCAAACCAAACTACAAAGCCAATTCTTTCACTGGGAAGGAAACAAGCTTCCGGGGACTGGTTTCTGGCATTACAGCCGTCTTCGGCCCGGCTTGCTTGAATCCTGATGGTGCAATGAGCAAGGGACTCACATCTGAGTATACCCTTCCACGCTTATGGTGGACAAAATAATTAAACAACAAGGGGTGGTGATGGACAGAGTTTCTGAATTAAGCAGAATACTCTCACCCAGTCAAGAGATCAGGGCTAGATCCAACAACGTTTTTTAGCTCACTGCACCATCCCAGCTCAGAACCTGGCTATATGCAAATTAGTCTGTTCCTGTCCCAGTGCATGATGGGAACAGGGCAAACCAAACTACAAAGCCAATTCTTTCACTGGGAAGGAAACAAGCTTCCGGGGACCGGTTTCGGCATTACAGCCGTCTTCGGCCCGGCTTGCTTGAATCCTGATGGTGCAATGAGCAAGGGACTCACATCTGAGTATACCCTTCCACGCTTATGGTGGACAAAATAATTAAACAACAAGGGGTGGTGATGGACAGAGTTTCTGAATTAAGCAGAATACTCTCACCCAGTCAAGAGATCAGGGCTAGATCCAACACCGTTTTTTAGCTCACTGCACCATCCCAGCTCAGAACCTGGCTATATGCAAATTAGTCTGTTCCTGTCCCAGTGCATGATGGGAACAGGGCAAACCAAACTACAAAGCCAATTCTTTCACTGGGAAGGAAACAAGCTTCCGGGGACCGGTTTCTGGCAATACAGCCGTCTTCGGCGCGGCTTGCTTGAATCCTGATGGTGCAATGAGCAAGGGACTCACATCTGAGTATACCCTTCCACGCTTATGGTGGACAAAATAATTAAACAACAAGGGGTGGTGATGGACAGAGTTTCTGAATTAAGCAGAATACTCTCACCCAGTCAAGAGATCAGGGCTAGATCCAACACCGTTTTTTAGCTCACTGCACCATCCCAGCTCAGAACCTGGCTATATGCAAATTAGTCTGTTCCTGTCCCAGTGCATGATGGGAACAGGGCAAACCAAACTACAAAGCCAATTCTTTCACTGGGAAGGAAACAAGCTTCCGGGGACCGGTTTCTGGCAATACAGCCGTCTTCGGCCCGGCTTGCTTGAATCCTGATGGTGCAATGAGCAAGGGACTCACATCTGAGTATACCCTTCCACGCTTATGGTGGACAAAATAATTAAACAACAAGGGGTGGTGATGGACAGAGTTTCTGAATTAAGCAGAATACTCTCACCCAGTCAAGAGATCAGGGCTAGATCCAACACCGTTTTTTAGCTCACTGCACCATCCCAGCTCAGAACCTGGCTATATGCAAATTAGTCTGTTCCTGTCCCAGTGCATGATGGGAACAGGGCAAACCAAACTACAAAGCCAATTCTTTCACTGGGAAGGAAACAAGCTTCCGGGGACCGGTTTCGGCATTACAGCCGTCTTCGGCCCGGCTTGCTTGAATCCTGATGGTGCAATGAGCAAGGGACTCACATCTGAGTATACCCTTCCACGCTTATGGTGGACAAAATAATTAAACAACAAGGGGTGGTGATGGACAGAGTTTCTGAATTAAGCAGAATACTCTCACACAGTCAAGAGATCAGGGCTAGATCCAACACCGTTTTTTAGCTCACTGCACCATCCCAGCTCAGAACCTGGCTATATGCAAATTAGTCTGTTCCTGTCCCAGTGCATGATGGGAACAGGGCAAACCAAACTACAAAGCCAATTCTTTCACTGGGAAGGAAACAAGCTTCCGGGGACCGGTTTCTGGCAATACAGCCGTCTTCGGCGCGGCTTGCTTGAATCCTGATGGTGCAATGAGCAAGGGACTCACATCTGAGTATACCCTTCCACGCTTATGGTGGACAAAATAATTAAACAACAAGGGGTGGTGATGGACAGAGTTTCTGAATTAAGCAGAATACTCTCACCCAGTCAAGAGATCAGGGCTAGATCCAACACCGTTTTTTAGCTCACTGCACCATCCCAGCTCAGAACCTGGCTATATGCAAATTAGTCTGTTCCTGTCCCAGTGCATGATGGGAACAGGGCAAACCAAACTACAAAGCCAATTCTTTCACTGGGAAGGAAATAAGCTTCCCGGGACCGGTTTCTGGCAATACAGCCGTCTTCGGCCCGGCTTGCTTGAATCCTGATGGTGCAATGAGCAAGGGACTCACATCTGAGTATACCCTTCCACGCTTATGGTGGACAAAATAATTAAACAACAAGGGGTGGTGATGGACAGAGTTTCTGAATTAAGCAGAATACTCTCACCCAGTCAAGAGATCAGGGCTAGATCCAACACCGTTTTTTAGCTCACTGCACCATCCCAGCTCAGAACCTGGCTATATGCAAATTAGTCTGTTCCTGTCCCAGGGTATGATGGGAACAGGGCAAACCAAACTACAAAGCCAATTCTTTCACTGGGAAGGAAACAAGCTTACGGGGACTGGTTTCTGGCATTACAGCCGTCTTCGGCCCGGCTTGCTTGAATCCTGATGGTGCAATGAGCAAGGGACTCACATCTGAGTATACCCTTCCACGCTTATGGTGGACAAAATAATTAAACAACAAGGGGTGGTGATGGACAGAGTTTCTGAATTAAGCAGAATACTCTCACCCAGTCAAGAGATCAGGGCTAGATCCAACACCGTTTTTTAGCTCACTGCACCATCCCAGCTCAGAACCTGGCTATATGCAAATTAGTCTGTTGCTGTCCCAGTGCATGATGGGAACAGGGCAAACCAAACTACAAAGCCAATTCTTTCACTGGGAAGGAAACAAGCTTCCGGGGACCGGTTTCTGGCATTACAGCCGTCTTCGGCCCGGCTTGCTTGAATCCTGATGGTGCAATGAGCAAGGGACTCACATCTGAGTATACCCTTCCACGCTTATGGTGGACAAAATATTTAAACAACAAGGGGTGGTGATGGACAGAGTTTCTGAATTAAGCAGAATACTCTCACCCAGTCAAGAGATCAGGGCTAGATCCAACACCGTTTTTTAGCTCACTGCACCATCCCAGCTCAGAACCTGACTATATGCAAATTAGTCTGTTCCTGTCCCAGTGCATGATGGGAACAGGGCAAACCAAACTACAAAGCCAATTCTTTCACTGGGAAGGAAACAAGCTTCTGGGGACTGGTTTCTGGCATTACAGCCGTCTTCGGCCCGGCTTGCTTGAATCCTGATGGTGCAATGAGCAAGGGACTCACATCTGAGTATACCGTTCCACGCTTATGGTGGACAAAATAATTAAACAACAAGGGGTGGTGATGGACAGAGTTTCTGAATTAAGCAGAATACTCTCACCCAGTCAAGAGATCAGGGCTAGATCCAACACCGTTTTTTAGCTCACTGCACCATCTCAGCTCAGAACCTGGCTATATGCAAATTAGTCTGTTCCTGTCCCAGTGCATGATGGGAACAGGGCAAACCAAACTACAAAGCCAATTCTTTCACTGGGAAGGAAACAAGCTTCCGGGGACCGGTTTCTGGCAATACAGCCGTCTTCGGCCCGGCTTGCTTGAATCCTGATGGTGCAATGAGCAAGGGACTCACATCTGAGTATACCCTTCCACGCTTATGGTGGACAAAATAATTAAACAACAAGGGGTGGTGATGGACAGAGTTTCTGAATTAAGCAGAATACTCTCACCCAGTCAAGAGATCAGGGCTAGATCCAACACCGTTTTTTAGCTCACTGCACCATCCCAGCTCAGAACCTGGCTATATGCAAATTAGTCTGTTCCTGTCCCAGTGCATGATGGGAACAGGGCAAACCAAACTACAAAGCCAATTCTTTCACTGGGAAGGAAACAAGCTTCCGGGGACCGGTTTCTGGCATTACAGCCGTCTTCGGCCCGGCTTGCTTGAATCCTGATGGAGCAATGAGCAAGGGACTCACATCTGAGTATACCCTTCCACGCTTATGGTGGACAAAATAATTAAACAACAAGGGGTGGTGATGGACAGAGTTTCTGAATTAAGCAGAATACTCTCACCCAGTCAAGAGATCAGGGCTAGATCCAACACCGTTTTTTAGCTCACTGCACCATCCCAGCTCAGAACCTGGCTATATGCAAATTAGTCTGTTCATGTCCCAGTGCATGATGGGAACAGGGCAAACCAAACTACAAAGCCAATTCTTTCACTGGGAAGGAAACAAGCTTCCGGGGACCGGTTTCTGGCATTACAGCCGTCTTCGGCCCGGCTTGCTTGAATCCTGATGGTGCAATGAGCAAGGGACTCACATCTGAGTATACCCTTCCACGCTTATGGTGGACAAAATAATTAAACAACAAGGGGTGGTGATGGACAGAGTTTCTGAATTAAGCAGAATACTCTCACCCATCAAGAGATCAGGGCTAGATCCAACACCGTTTTTTAGCTCACTGCACCATCCCAGCTCAGAACCTGGCTATATGCAAATTAGTCTGTTCCTGTCCCAGTGCATGATGGGAACAGGGCAAACCAAACTACAAAGCCAATTCTTTCACTGGGAAGGAAACAAGCTTCCGGGGACCGGTTTCTGGCATTACAGCCGTCTTCGGCCCGGCTTGCTTGAATCCTGATGGTGCAATGAGCAAGGGACTCACATCTGAGTATACCCTTCCACGCTTATGGTGGACAAAATAATTAAACAACAAGGGGTGGTGATGAACAGAGTTTCTGAATTAAGCAGAATACTCTCACCCAGTCAAGAGATCAGGGCTAGATCCAACACCGTTTTTTAGCTCACTGCACCATCCCAGCTCAGAACCTGGCTATATGCAAATTAGTCTGTTCCTGTCCCAGTGCATGATGGGAACAGGGCAAATTCAGACACTCTGTTCATCACCACCCCCTTTTCTGAATCGTTTTTGGCCACTATAGGTGTGGCAGGGTATACTCAGACATGAGTCCCTTTCTCACTGCACCATCAGGATTCAAGCAAGCCGGGCCGAAGACGGCTGAAATGCCAGAATTCGGTCCCCGGTAGCTTGTCTCCTTTCTGGTGAAGAATTGGCTTGGCAGTTTAGTCTGCCCTGTTCCCATGATGCACTGGGCCAGGGACAGACTGATTTGCATATAGCCAGGTTCTGAGCTGGGATGGTGCAGTGAGATAAATAACGGTGATGGATCAAGCCCTGATCTTTGGACTGGGTAAGAGTGGTCTGCTTAATTCAGACACTCTGTTCATCACCACTCCCTTTTCTGAATCGTTTTTGGCCACTATAGGTGTGGCAGGGTATACTCAGACATGAGTCCCTTTCTCACTGCACCATCAGGATTCAAGCAAGCCGGGCCGAAGACGGCTGAAATGCCAGAAACCGGTCCCCGGTAGCTTGTCTCCTTTCTGGTGAAGAATTGGCTTGGTAGTTTAGTCTGCCCTGTTCCCATGATGCACTGGGCCAGGGACAGACTGATTTGCATATAGCCAGGTTCTGAGCTGGGATGGTGCAGTGAGATAAATAACGGTGATGGATCAAGCCCTGATCTTTGGACTGGGTAAGAGTGGTCTGCTTAATTCAGACACTCTGTTCATCACCACCCCCTTTTCTGAATCGTTTTTGGCCACTATAGGTGTGGCAGGGTATACTCAGACATGAGTCCCTTTCTCACTGCACCATCAGGATTCAAGCAAGCCGGGCCGAAGACGGCTGAAATGCCAGAAACCGGTCCCCGGTAGCTTGTCTCCTTTCTGGTGAAGAATTGGCTTGGTAGTTTAGTCTGCCCTGTTCCCATGATGCACTGGGCCAGGGACAGACTGATTTGCATATAGCCAGGTTCTGAGCTGGGATGGTGCAGTGAGATAAATAACGGTGATGGATCAAGCCCTGATCTTTGGACTGGGTAAGAGTGGTCTGCTTAATTCAGACACTCTGTTCATCACCACCCCCTTTTCTGAATCGTTTTTGGCCACTATAGGTGTGGCAGGGTATACTCAGAAATGAGTCCCTTTCTCACTGCACCATCAGGATTCAAGCAAGCCGGGCCAAAGACGGCTGAAATGCCAGAAACCGGTCCCCGGTAGCTTGTCTCCTTTCTGGTGAAGAATTGGCTTGGTAGTTTAGTCTGCCCTGTTCCCATGATGCACTGGGCCAGGGACAGACTGATTTGCATATAGCCAGGTTCTGAGCTGGGATGGTGCAGTGAGATAAATAACGGTGATGGATCAAGCCCTGATCTTTGGACTGGGTAAGAGTGGTCTGCTTAATTCAGACACTCTGTTCATCACCACCCCCTTTTCTGAATCGTTTTTGGCCACTATAGGTGTGGCAGGGTATACTCAGACATGAGTCCCTTTCTCACTGCACCATCAGGATTCAAGCAAGCCGGGCCGAAGACGGCTGAAATGCCAGAAACCGGTCCCCGGTAGCTTGTCTCCTTTCTGGTGAAGAATTGGCTTGGTAGTTTAGTCTGCCCTGTTCCCATGACGCACTGGGCCAGGGACAGACTGATTTGCATATAGCCAGGTTCTGAGCTGGGATGGTGCCGTGAGATAAATAACGGTGATGGATCAAGCCCTGATCTTTGGACTGGGTAAGAGTGGTCTGCTTAATTCAGACACTCTCTTCATCACCACCCCCTTTTCTGAATCGGTGAAGAAAATGCAGCGCACCTGAACGTTGTAAAAATCAAAAAAGGACAACGCCGAATATTCAGGGAGAAGAAATAGACGAAGGGCTAAAAGAAAGAACAACACCACAATCGAAAACAATAAAGACAAACTATCGAAACCAACTACTGGGAAAGTAAACATGTAAATAAACCCAAGACACGATCTAAAACAAAAAAACACCGCAAGTGGATCAGACAGTCAAGAAGAAAAATAATAAAATAAGGAATCGACTAAAAAATGAAACAGCGAAGGATATGGAAAGAACAAGGTAACCAAGTGAATGAAAAAATGCAAACTCAAACTTGAAAAAAGAACTCTCTCAAAAATAAGTCTAGAGCAATAAAAATGTACAGAATTGGAAGAACATGAAAGTCCACACAGGAGTAATACATCTCCAGGCTTTTCACAGAATGGCATTCTCCCAGGGAATAGATTCGTTCAATCCTGAGACAGCCGTCTCAAGATAAAAAATCCAGAAGACTTCTCTTTTGGCTCTAATGGCATCAATGTTGCCATCCTTACGGTGTTTTATTTTCTCTAAAGTAAGCCATTTCAGGTCTTCCAAAGTGTGGTTAAGGGCTTTCCAATGTGCAACAAGCGGGGCTCCAGGGCGTAGGTTTCTGATGCATGATTTATGCTCCGAAAACCTAGTCCTGAATTCCCTGCCCGTTTCTCCTGCATAGCCCTTGGAGCACGGACATGTAATGAGATATATGACGTTGCTAGTTCTACAGTTCGTCATATCTTGCAGCGTAATTCTTTTTTTATTCCAGTTAAATTCAGGCACTGTCATAATATTATCACAAGCGTGACATCCGCCACATTTATGACTCCCAGTAATGGGATGGGTCCCTTTGATGCTGCGTTGGCTGACCATAGGTGCGTCAGGGAGAGAAGCTCTAACTAGGACATTTCTGAGATTCCTATTGCGGCGAAACGCAAATATGGGTTTCTCAAATTTCTCCATATTTTTGTTTAAGTTAAGAAGATGCCATTGTGAATTAATGATATATCGAAGTTTCTCATTAAAGTTAGAGTGGGTAGTAACTAACACTAACTTGTCATCAGGTTTTTGGGTTTTTGATTCTAAAAGAGCCTCCCGGTTGTAATATTTAGCTCTTTTGTAGGAATCCCTAATAAGCCTATTAGGCTATCCCCTGTCGATAAATTTCTTTTTCATAACAGTGGCATGGGTTTCAAAGTCCCTAGGGTCAGTACAATTCCGACGAAGCCGAAGGAACTGCTAAACGGTATGCTGTTTCTTTGTGTACAAGGATGAAAACTATCGTACATCAAGAGGGTGTTTCGTGCTGTGGGCTTGGTGTAAAGGGAAAACTCTATGTGTCCATTAATAGCCTTAATCCAGACGTCTAGAAATTCAATTTTCGAGGAGCTGATGTTAGCTGTGAATTTGAGATGGGAGTCACAGAGATTTATCCATAGGATAAATTCATCAAGTTGGTCTCGTGTCCCCCGCCAAATAAAGAAGATGTCGTCAATGAACCGGTTATAGTACATGACGTTTTAAAAAAACGGGGCCATCTCATTGTAGATGTGTTTCTCTTCAAAAATCCCCATGTAGGAATTGGCCACATTTGGAGCACATGCCGCCCCCATGCTGATGCCAAGGATTTGTTTATCCAAGACAGTGACCTTTAAATCTTCTCATTGTTCACAACATTGTTTTCTGCTAGAGAAGAAAGAAGATGCACTGGGCCAGGGACAGACTGATTTGCATATAGCCAGGTTCTGAGCTGGGATGGTGCAGTGAGATAAATAACGGTGATGGATCAAGCCCTGATCTTTGGACTGGGTAAGAGTGGTCTGCTTAATTCAGACACTCTGTTCATCACCACCCCCTTTTCTGAATCGTTTTTGGCCACTATAGGTGTGGCAGGGTATACTCAGACATGAGTCCCTTTCTCACTGCACCATCAGGATTCAAGCAAGCCGGGCCAAAGACGGCTGAAATGCCAGAAACCGGTCCCCGGTAGCTTGTCTCCTTTCTGGTGAAGAATTGGCTTGGTAGTTTAGTCTGCCCTGTTCCCATGATGCACTGGGCCAGGGACAGACTGATTTGCATATAGCCAGGTTCTGAGCTGGGATGGTGCAGTGAGATAAATAACGGTGATGGATCAAGCCCTGATCTTTGGACTGGGTAAGAGTGGTCTGCTTAATTCAGACACTCTGTTCATCACCACCCCCTTTTCTGAATCGTTTTTGGCCACTATAGGTGTGGCAGGGTATACTCAGACATGAGTCCCTTTCTCACTGCACCATCAGGATTCAAGCAAGCCGGGCCGAAGACGGCTGAAATGCCAGAAACCGGTCCCCGGTAGCTTGTCTCCTTTCTGGTGAAGAATTGGCTTGGTAGTTTAGTCTGCCCTGTTCCCATGACGCACTGGGCCAGGGACAGACTGATTTGCATATAGCCAGGTTCTGAGCTGGGATGGTGCCGTGAGATAAATAACGGTGATGGATCAAGCCCTGATCTTTGGACTGGGTAAGAGTGGTCTGCTTAATTCAGACACTCTGTTCATCACCACCCCCTTTTCTGAATCGGTGAAGAAAATGCAGCGCACCTGAACGTTGTAAAAATCAAAAAAGGACAACGCCGAATATTCAGGGAGAAGAAATAGACGAAGGGCTAAAAGAAAGAACAACACCACAATCGAAAACAATAAAGACAAACTATCGAAACCAACTACTGGGAAAGTAAACATGTAAATAAACCCAAGACACGATCTAAAACAAAAAAACACCGCAAGTGGATCAGACAGTCAAGAAGAAAAATAATAAAATAAGGAATCGACTAAAAAATGAAACAGCGAAGGATATGGAAAGAACAAGGTAACCAAGTGAATGAAAAAATGCAAACTCAAACTTGAAAAAAGAACTCTCTCAAAAATAAGTCTAGAGCAATAAAAATGTACAGAATTGGAAGAACATGAAAGTCCACACAGGAGTAATACATCTCCAGGCTTGTCACAGAATGGCATTCTCCCAGGGAATAGATTCGTTCAATCCTGAGACAGCCGTCTCAAGATAAAAAATCCAGAAGACTTCTCTTTTGGCTCTAATGGCATCAATGTTGCCATCCTTACGGTGTTTTATTTTCTCTAAAGTAAGCCATTTCAGGTCTTCCAAAGTGTGGTTAAGGGCTTTCCAATGTGCAACAAGCGGGGCTCCAGGGCGTAGGTTTCTGACGCATGATTTATGCTCCGAAAACCTAGTCCTGAATTCCCTGCCCGTTTCTCCTACATAGCCCTTGGAGCACGGACATGTAATGAGATATATGACGTTGCTAGTTCTACAGTTCGTCATATCTTGCAGCGTAATTCTTTTTTTATTCCAGTTAAATTCAGGCACTGTCATAATATTATCACAAGCGTGACATCCGCCACATTTATGACTCCCAGTAATGGGATGGGTCCCTTTGATGCTGCGTTGGCTGACCATAGGTGCGTCAGGGAGAGAAGCTCTAACTAGGACATTTCTGAGATTCCTATTGCGGCGAAACGCAAATATGGGTTTCTCAAATTTCTCCATATTTTTGTTTAAGTTAAGAAGATGCCATTGTGAATTAATGATATATCGAAGTTTCTCATTAAAGTTAGAGTGGGTAGTAACTAACACTAACTTGTCATCAGGTTTTTGGGTTTTTGATTCTAAAAGAGCCTCCCGGTTGTAATATTTGGCTCTTTTGTAGGAATCCCTAATAAGCCTATTAGGCTATCCCCTGTCGATAAATTTCTTTTTCATAACAGTGGCATGGGTTTCAAAGTCCCTAGGGTCAGTACAATTCCGACGAAGCCGAAGGAACTGCTAAACGGTATGCTGTTTCTTTGTGTACAAGGATGAAAACTATCGTACATCAAGAGGGTGTTTCGTGCTGTGGGCTTGGTGTAAAGGGAAAACTCTATGTGTCCATTAATAGCCTTAATCCAGACGTCTAGAAATTCAATTTTCGAGGAGCTGATGTTAGCTGTGAATTTGAGATGGGAGTCACAGAGATTTATCCATAGGATAAATTCATCAAGTTGGTCTCGTGTCCCCCGCCAAATAAAGAAGATGTCGTCAATGAACCGGTTATAGTACATGACGTTTTAAAAAAACGGGGCCATCTCATTGTAGATGTGTTTCTCTTCAAAAATCCCCATGTAGGAATTGGCCACATTTGGAGCACATGCCGCCCCCATGCTGATGCCAAGGATTTGATTATCCAAGACAGTGACCTTTAAATCTTCTCATTGTTCACAACATTGTTTTCTGCTAGAGAAGAAAGAAGACGTAAACCAGGGTTTTGACTTTAGAACAGAAGCAGCACCAAATGTTTTAGTCTTAGATGGAGTACCTTCAGAATACTCAGATCTTTTAAACGTTTTCGACAAAAAGAGGGCAAACACACTACCACCACACAGGGACTTTGACTGCAGAATAGATCTGGTACCTGGAGCCACCCTGCCCTGTAGTAGGATCTACGCCCTAACCGAAAAAGAGAATGTACACCTCAGAGAGTATCTTGACGAATACCTTGCAAATGGCTTCATACGACATTCCAAATCACCAGTGTCATCTTCTCTTTTTTTCATTCCGAAAAAAGGAGGGGAATTGCGTTTGTGCATAGATTACAGAGCCCTGAATAATATAACCATTAAGAATAGGTATCCACTGCCTTTCATTCCCACACTTTTGGAATCAGATAAAAAAAGCAACCATTTATACAAAGTTGGATCTGCGTGGAGCGTACCATCTTGTACGAGTACGAAAGGGAGACGAGTGGAAGACAGCCTTTCGCCCTAAGTTTGGTCTCTTCGAGTACCAAGTTATGCCTTTCGGACTCTGCAACGCTCCAGCAGCTTTTCAATTTTTTATAAATTAGGTTTTGCACGAATTCATAGATGTATGCTGTGTAGTTTACATAGATGATATTCTCATATACTCCAACTCAGAAGAAGAACATGTACAGCAAGTTCGCGCCATTCTCCAAAAATTGCTTTCAAATTCTCTTCACGTAAAACTTGAAAAGAGTCTGTTTCATGTCTCTAAGGTAGATTTTCTTGGTTATGTCATCAGTCCCATGGAAATCGAGATGGATCCTAACAAGGTTAATGCAGTCAGTTCTTGGCCAAGTCCCACTACTGTAAAACAAATTCAAAGCGTTCTAGGATTTGCAAATTTTTACCGCCGATTTATACAAGACTTTTCACAAATAATAACTCCCATTACTAAGTTGTTAAGAAAAGGCGTAAAATTCCTTTGGTCAGCCCCTGCAGAAGAAGCTTTTCAAGAGCTAAAGAAGAGATTCACGTCAGCTCCAGTTTTGTCCCATCCTGATCCTAGTCAACCTTTCATAGTAGAAGCTGACGCTTCCCAATTTGCTTTGGGTCGCATATTATCTCAAAGAGATCTTGATACAGGTCAAATGCATCCAATAGCCTATTATTCCAGAAAACTGTCTGAAGCTAAACAGAATTATGCAATCGCTGACAAAGAACTATTGGCAATCAAGGCGGTATTTGGAGAATGGCGTCACTATTTGCTTGGAGCTCGTCATCCTGTAACTATATATACAGATCACAGAAATCTTCAGGCTTTAAAATCCATAAAAGCTCTTTCTGCCAGACAGTTACGATGGTCACTATTCTTCAATGATTATAACTTTGTAATCACTTATCGACCTGGGAAAGAGAATCTAAAAGCTGACGCCTTATCCCGAATTGAGGATAAAGGTCCTGATCAACCAGATAAAATACTTCCTGTAATCCCTACTTCTTGTTTTCAGGCTAGTTTATCCATTTGTGATATAATTACTGAAATTAAACAGGCCTTGGAAGAAAAGGATTTAGATCTATGGAAAAGAGAACATCCTTTCCTTCAGGAAAAAGACAACTTGATGCTGGTTCATGATCTTATTTTTGTACCTACTGAGTCACTTAGAAAAGACATTATTCATCTTCATCACGATACTCCTTTAACTGCTCATCCCAGTATCATGAAATCCTATGAGCTCATCAAAAGACATTTCTGGTGGCCCTCGATGTTCCAAGACATTCAGCAATTTTACAGAGACATGTAGCATCTGTATTCAAAACAAAGTCTCTCATCAAGCTCCTAGTGGTTTTTTGATGCCACTTCCTATCCTACCTCTGCCGTGACATACGATATCTTTAGACTTCATTGTTGAACTGCCTGAAACCAAGAAGGGATTTACAACAATTTTAACTGTGGTAGGTCAATTCTCTCGAATGGCTCATTTCATTCCCCAAAAATGACTTCCCTCTGCTATGGAACTTGCCCACCTAATAATGACACATATGATTCGTTTACATGGCATTCCATCTGTGGTAATTTTGGATAGAGGATCTCAATTTATATCTCGAGTTTGGCGCAATTTAAGTTCTTTGCTTAACATGGAGGTGAAACTGTCTTCCAGTTACCACCCTCAAACAGATGGTTTTACAGAACGAACCAACCAGACCATTGAACAATCCCTCCGTTGCATGCTGCCTGGAGTATCAGAAGAATGGTCTGATCTTTTAAGTCCCTTGGAATTCGCCTATAACAACCTGGAACATTCCTCTATCAAAATGTCTCCATTCTTTTGTAATTACGGATTTCATCCCAAAAGTATTCCTAAGCTTACTGACATAATTGAGTCTGTACCAGCAGTTTCTGAATATGTTTCTAAACTTTTTGCAATCCAAGAAGAAGCTAGATACAATTTTGCCGAGGCAAAAGAAACTCAAAAAGGTGCAACTGATAAACATAGAACCAACCAGAATACAAAACTAGAGACAATGTATGGTTAAGTACCAGGAATTTAAAACTAAAGGGAAATAAGAAATTTAACACTAGATTCATAGGTCCCTTTCCAATAGTAAAAGTCGTCAATCCTGTTTGTGTAAAATTAGATCTTCCTCGAAAATATCTGATACATCCAGTTTTCCATGTTTCTTTGGTGAAACCTTTCCATTCTCAAACCCGCCTGATTCAATCACCTCCCTCCATTGATATTGAGGGACATCCTGAATTTGAGGTAAAATCAATCTTAGATTCTAAAAGAGTCTGAGGAAAACCTTTTTATTTAGTCGATTGGAGAGGATATGGCCCAGAGGAAAGAACATGGGAACCTTTGGAACACTTACAAAATGCTCCGAAAATATTAAGGACATTTCATCTTCGACACCCTGACAAACCAAAACCTATATGTACAGTCCTTGGGGGGATCTTGACGAGGGGGTACTGTCATGAAGCATAGATCCTCTTCATTAAGAAGATCCATAGACCCCTTCAGAAAAACCCACCCCTTTCCCGTGCACCCAGCACGCTACAAAAATCAGTGTGATTGTTTACTGTAACATTAGACTATTTCTGTAACTCATGACTTTCCTTTTGTACTATAACGTTAGACTATTTCAATAACTCATGACTTTCCTTTTGTTCTGTTTGCTATTATGTTGCCTTTGTTTTTCATGCATCCCAGTGAGGTCGGAAAGATCCTCGTTTAGTGTAATGAAAGAGAGCTTTTGCCTGTACACAGCCTGGGAGTACTAATGCCAGCCACCATGCAGATAAGAGCCCTGAGTTTGAATCCCGGCTTTGTACGCACACACGTTGTCTGTGCGCGGCTGGGTGCGGCTGGGTGCGGTTCCCTATTTAAACCGCACCCAACCTTCCAGAAGACGCTTTGCCTTCCGCCTTGCGTGGAGAAAGGATCGCGCTTGGGGCCTCTCAAAGGGACTTCACAGAACGGATGGAAAACCGGCAATCAGCGATTACCGAAGCATTTCATCCTCGAAAGGAAAGCTAAGTACAGATCTTTATTTCTTTCAAGGCGCCCTTCGCAAGAAAGGTCAAGAGAAATTTTTGGACAAACACTTTCCCTGAGACACACTGTAGGTTACTTTTGGGACTTCAAATTGAGAACCACTTGTGTTTAAAAGGCTATCCTGTATTACAAGAGATATTGTGATATTTAGGTTTCGTTGTTTTTGCAAATGTTTGGCGCTTGTAGTATCTTGCTCGGTAGTATCATTGTAAAAGCGCTATTGTTATCCTATGAAAAGTGCAAAACCTCATCTTAGTTTTTATTTTCGAAAAAAATAACTAAAGTCTGTGATGTAAAAGAAAGATACCTTTTGGAATGTTTTTGTGTTTAGAATCAGTTCTCTTCAACCTAAAAAAGAATCCCTAATTGGAAGGTGACCAACAAGAAACATACAGTAAGTGAATGTCTGGGAGCTTTTTGATTTAAGGAAAGAATTTTGAGAAATACTTTCTAAATTTAGGTTTCTTTGTTTCAAAGCCCAAAAAGGTCATCTCCCAAGAAAAGACTGCGCTAGACAGACAACAAGAAGTATCTGACGCCTTGACCATCACGACAAGACAAGACAAAGAAATACTGGACGAAGACAAGACAACACTGATCGCAGGTAGGCGCTTAGGCAAACAAGACACTCACTTTTACAGAAGTGGGAGGGGGTAGGTAGGGAAAGCTAGTGCTTTAGATCATAGGGTAGTTAAGAAGAGATCAGAGGTAGCTTTTGAGTAATATCTTGGTGCTTGTTGATTCACAGGTCGACAGCAAGAACAAAACCAACAACTCAATGTCCACGTCCAGTACCGGCCCTCCTCCCTAATTTCTAGTTTAAATCTTGCTGTGAATAATTGTTCATTAAGGTTTAGTTAGTTGTTTGGGAAGTTGGTCCCTTGCGTCTCTGCGAAATCTTCTACGTCATCCACGAGGCTTCAGCTTCAAGACAAGGTAAGGGACGACGTAGCCAGTCTTGACACTCCCCCGTGATACCCTGCGATTCACGAGCACAAACCCCCCCCTCTCACGAACCGCTCTTGTATAAAGCACTGACTCACTGGTTTCCCTCACTCCCGGCCCTACCTTGTATAGTCCCTGCTTGGTCCTAATACGTCCTTTGTCTCTTCTTTCATACGGCGATACCTGATTCACCGGAAGACCGAACCCGAGACCGAGGCACCCTGGATCCTCACCGTACCCCGGCTTATGATCCAGCAGCGTTCGCCAGAGAACGCATTACCAGCAGGCGAAGAAAGACCTATACTCAAATAAAGCCTTCCTTGAAAAGTTTATTTAAGTTCCCCGGCTCTACTTCGTTTGAACCGACCCCCAGGGTCTCAGCTAAGGTAGAATAAGCTATCCCTGTCCTCCAGTCCCCTGTCA
Organism: Lissotriton vulgaris; assembly: GCF_964263255.1. Taxonomy (NCBI): domain Eukaryota; kingdom Metazoa; phylum Chordata; class Amphibia; order Caudata; family Salamandridae; genus Lissotriton; species Lissotriton vulgaris. The sequence continues at coordinate 983,095,493 of NC_141695.1, read as the reverse complement.
CCCTGGGACAACTACCCCGTCCGAAGGCAGTTGAAAATGTGCACATTTGCTGCATTTCTTGGCTGGGGTTATCATTTATTCTTGAATTTCATATTCTAATTAAAACTCGTGGCCCTTTATTGAGCCTTTTTGTAGTACCTACTACCCCGGCCAAAGGCAGTGGTAAATTTGGATACTTACTGCCTTTCTTGGCTGGGGTTATCAATTATTCTTCAATTTCATATTCTGCTTCAAACTCCTGGCCCTTTATCGAACCATTGTGTTGTAACTACTACCCCAGCCAAAAGCAGTGGGAAATTTAAACACTTGATGCCTTCCTTGGCTGGGGTTATCAATTATCCTTCTTCTAATACAAATTCAAAGGGCAGGCCCTTTATTGAGCCTTCTTGGTAACTATTTTCTCGTGAATGGCAGTGGGTAATTTGCACACTTCCTGCCGTTCATGTATAAAATAAAGCATAACAAAAGTCTACCAATATTAAAAAAGAGCCAGTATAGTCTATGGTTATCAAATCTTCTGTTTGTTATTCTAGTTCAAAGTGCAGGCCCTTTATTGAGCCTTCTTGCAAACTACTACCCGTGAATAGCAGTGGCTAATTTGCACACTTACAGCCTTTCTTACTTTTTACATTATTCATGTTCCACTCAATCAACACATTATCTACACGTACACACACCTACTTGCTGCCTTTCTTGGCTATGGTTATCAACAATTCTATTTCATATTTGTATTCAAACTGCAGGCCCTTTATCAAGCCTTTTTGTGGTAACAAGTACCTCAGCTGAAGGCAGTAAATTGCACACATGATGCCTTTCTTAGCTGGGGTTAACAATTACTATTGAATTTCATATTTTAATTCAAACTCATGTCCCTTTATCAAGCCTTTTTATGTAGATACCACACTGGCAGAAGGCAGTGGCAGATTTGCACACTAACTGCCTTTCTCTGCTGAGGTTATCAATTATTGTTCAATTTCATATTCTGATTCAAAGTCATGACCCTTTATTGAGCCTTTTTGTTGTATCTACTACTCCAGCCGAAGATTAATAGTGCAAACGTGATCTTTAAAATTTGCCAAACATCTCTTTCAAAGTGTGATCCATCCAAAAAATACTTCTTTAGCACACCAAATATAGTGCGACATGTGAAGAACTCGCACCTTAACAACTTTGCTTGAGCTGTAACACAAATATTGAAGGGTAACCCACTTCCTGCTACACCAAGCACATCAACTGCTGCGACAGCATCTTCAGCAAGCAGTCAATTCTCACATATAAATCTTGATTTTGTTCAACCTATATTTCTATGCATTTATTGCAATAGACTGTTTCACATAACAGAAAAGTTCATCAACCTCATCAAAAACAAACAGGAGCATCGCTGTCCTCACGTTACTCATTAGACATTTATCAATCTTTTTTGTTGTAAGAACTACCCCGTCCAAAGGCAGTAGCAAATTTGCACACTTGCTGCCTTTCTTGCCTGGAGTTGTCAAGTATGGTTCATTTTGATATTCTTATTCAAAGTCAAGGCCCTTTATCAAGCCTTTTTCATGTAGATACTACTCCAGCATAAGGTAATGGGAAATTTGCACAGTAGCTGACTTTCTTGGCTGGGGTTATCAATTATTCTTGAATTTCAAATTCTAATTCAAACGTGTGGCCCTTTATTGAGCCTTTTTGTTGTAGCTACTACCCCTGCCAAGGGCAGTGGTAAATTTGGACACTTACTACCTTTCTTGGCTGGAGTTATCAATTACTATTCAATTTCATATTCTGATTCAAAGTCAAGACCCTTTATCAAGCCTTTTTGTTGTAGCTACTACCCCAGCCGAAGACAGTGAGAAATGTGCACCCTTGCTGCCTTTATTGGCTGGGGTTATCAATTATTCATGAATTTTATATTCTGATACAAACTCCTGGCCCTTTATTGAGTCGTTTTGATGTACATACGACCCCGGCCGAAGGCAGTAGGAAATTGTCACACTTGCTGCTTTTCTTGGCTGGGGTTATCAATTATTCTTCAAGTAATTCAAACTTCAGACCCTTTCTTGAACCTTCTTGGTAACTACTACCCAAGAATGGCAGTGGGTAATTTGCACACTTGCGTACTTTCCACCACACAGTGTGTGTACTTTGTGCACTTGCTTAACTCCTTAGATGAGATACCTGTTTCTCAAGGTCCCACTGCGGAATCCAACTCACAGTCTGGAATGTACTGAAAAACTAAACACCAATTTCCATTACAAGGTAGTGGGTTGTTTCCGCATCTGCTACCTTTCTTCCTTTTCACCTTATTCTGCATCCACTACCTCAAACACACCTACCTGCTAACTTTCTTGCAGCGTTTGCCAAGTATTCTAATTCAAATTAGAGTCCCTGAAATAGACCCGGTGACTGTTCAATTTCATATTCTGCTTCAAAGTCAAGACCCTTTATGGAGCCTTTTTGTTATAGCTACTACCCCGGCCAAAGGCAATCGGAAATTAGCACACTTGCTACCTTTCTTGGCTGGGGTTATCAATTGTTCATGAATTTCATATTCTGATACAAACTCCTGGCCCTTTATTGAGTCGTTTTGATGTACATACGACCCCGGCAGAAGGCAGTAGGAAATTGTCACACTTGCTGCTTTTCTTGGCTGGGGTTATCAATTATTCTTCAAGTAATTCAAACTTCAGACCCTTTCTTGAACCTTCTTGGTAACTACTACCCAAGAATGGCAGTGGGTAATTTGCACACTTGCGTACTTTCCACCACACAGTGTGTGTACTTTGTGCACTTGCTTAACTCTTTAGATGAGATACCTGTTTCTCAAGGTCCCACTGCGGAATCCAACTCACAGTCTGAAATGTACTGAAAAACTAAACACCAATTTCCATTACAAGGTAGTGGGTTGTTTCCGCATCTGCTACCTTTCTTCCTTTTCACCTTATTCTGCATCCACTACCTCAAACACACCTACCTGCTAACTTTCTTGCAGCGTTTGCCAAGTATTCTAATTCAAATTAGAGTCCCTGAAATAGACCCGGTGACTGTTCAATTTCATATTCTGCTTCAAAGTCAAGACCCTTTATGGAGCCTTTTTGTTATAGCTACTACCCCGGCCAAAGGCAATCGGAAATTAGCACACTTGCTACCTTTCTTGGCTGGGGTTATCAATTGTTCATGAATTTCATATTCTAATACAAACTCGTGGCCCTTTATTGAGGCTTTTTCTTGTACCTACGACTCCGGCCGAAGGCAGTGAAAATTCGCACACTAACTGTCTTTCTTCGCTAGGGGTTATCAATTATTGTTCAATTTTATTTTCTGATTCAAAGTCAAGTTCCTTTATCGAACATTTCTATTGTAGCTAATACCCCGACCGAAGGAAGTAGGATATTTTCACACTTGCTGCTTTTCTTCACTGGGGTTGTCAATTATTTTAAAAGTACCTACAGCTTAGGAACAATATTTTCTTTTGGAAACAAAGTTTTCTTTTGGAAGCAAAGTTCAAAGTAATTGTCTTTGTAAAACTTCTTTGCCATGTTCAGTCATTTCTCCAATTCTTATTTCTTGTAGAATAGTTCCATATTCAGCATCATTTCCTTATTGCATATTTGTAATAACTTCCTTATATTAAAAATATAACCAAATGTTAACATTACCAATGCTACATTACTTCATTTACTTATACTACCTGTGGAGCATAACAACAAATTACAATACCACAAGATATCTGGAAAAGCTTGTTGTGAAGACTCTTGAAGAAAATGAAACTTCTCATTATTGTAGACATAAGCATGGTATCTAACTTAATGCTTGCCTTTGTGCATTTAAGAATGCTGCAAACTCTTAAAACAGAGTATGACATATTAGTCTTAATTTATTTAAGGCACAGACATTTGTACTATGTCCTCAGATTCTGTTAACTGTACAAAAGACCATTCATCAATGTTTGTGTTGATTAGCACCTTCAATATACATTGCAGACATCAGGGTTCACAACTTCAATTCAGCTTTGGATCTAAATGTCTCTTCATTCTCTGTGCTGAGAACTGCCTTCAATATATTCTGCCATCAGTAGAGTTCAAAACTTGATACCAAAAGTAACAGTATTACAGAAAATATTCAATATAGCCTTGTTTTATATAAGGTTGAAACTAATAGATTTTATATTTTCTGAATTTGTAAAAGAATGTGACCAATAGTTTTCATCTATAACTATGCTCACAGGAGCCTTCAATCTACACTGCAGACAGCAAACTTCACAACTTCAATTCAGGTTTGGATCTACACTAAGGACACCATTGGATCCAACCTTGCTTTATTTAAGGCAGACACAATTGTACTGTGTCCTCACATTCTGTTAACTGTGACAAAATAGCATTCATCAATGTTTCTGTCGAATAGTACCTTCGATCTACATTGCAAACAGCAAACTTCACAAGTTCAATTCAGCTTTGCATGTAAATTTCTCTTCAGTTTCTGTACTGAGAACTACCTTCAATCAATTCTGCGCTCAGTAGAGTTGACAACTAAATACCAACAGCGCCAGCACTACAGAAAACATTCAAAACAATCTTGATTTATTTAAAACAGCCAATTTCACAATGTCCTCAGATTTCCTTACAGTTTGAACAGTAGGAAATTCAGCCTTCATTTTTTTAATTTAGAGATATTTCTACTGTATGTCTTCAGATTTTGTTTAAATAAGTGAAAAAAGCAGTCCTCAATGTCTGTGTCAACTACTGCCTTCAATCCACACTACAGACAGCTGGGTTCACAACTTGAATTCAGGTTTCCTTCTACAATAAGGACAGTATTGCATTTAGCCTTGCTTTCCTTAAGACAGAGACAATTATACTGTGTCCTCGGATTCTGTTAACTGTGCCAAAATAGCATTCATCGATCTTTGTGTCAACAACTGCCTTCAATCTACACTGCAGACAGCTGTGTTCACAACTTCAATTCAGCTTTCCTTCTACATTAGGGACAGCATTGGATTCAGCCTTGATTTCTCTAAGGCAGAGACTATTATACTGTGTCCTCAGATTCTGTTAACTGTGACAAAATAGCATTCATCGATCTTTGTGTCAACAACTGCCTTCAATCTACACTGCGGACAGCTGGGTTCACAACTTGAATTGAGCTTACCTTCTACATTAAGGACAGCATTGTATTCAGCCTTGCTTTCCTTAAGGCAGTGTTAATTATACTGTGTCCTCAGGTTATGCAAAGAGTGACAAAATAGCTTTCATCGGTCTTTGTGTCAACAACTGCCTTCAATCTACACTGCGGACAACTGAGTTCACAACTTAAATTCAGCTTTCCCTCTACATTAAAGACAGCATTGTATTCAGCCTTGATTTCATTAACGCAGAGATTATTGTACTCTGTCCTCAGATTCTGTTAATTGTACAAAATAGCATACATCAATGTTTGTGTCAATTAGTACCTTCGATCTACATTACAGACAGCAGGGTTCACAACTTCAATTCAGTTTTCGATGTAAATTTCTCTTCACTATGTATGCTGAGAAGTACCTTCAATCAATTCTGTCTGCGCTCAGTATATTTCACAACTAGATACCAACAGCGTCAGCACTACGGAACCCATTCAATTCAGCCTTGCTTTATTTAAGGTACAGACTAATAGATTTTATATCTTCTGATTTTGTTAAAGAATGTCACAAATAGCATTCATCTATAACTGTGCTCCCTAGAGGCTTCAATCTACAGTGCGGACAGAAGAGTTCACAACTTGAATTCAGCTTTGCAACTAAATTTGTCTTCAATATCTGTGCTAACAACTGCCTTCAAAATATTCTGCAGTCAGTAAAAATCACACCTTGATAGCAAGAGCTCCACTAATACAGAAAACATTCAATTCAGCCTTGCTTTATTTAAGGTAGAGACTAATTGATTTTATGTCTTCCAATTTTGTAAAAGAATGTCACAAATAGCATTCATCTATAACTGTGCTCACTAGAGCCTTCAATCTACACTGTGGACAGCCGGGTTCACAACTTCAATTCAGCTTTCCTTCTACATTAAGGACAGCATTGAATCCAGCCTTGCTTTACTTAAGGCAGAGACAATTGTACTATGTCCTCACATTCTGTTAACTGTCACAAAATTGCATTCATCAATCTTTCTGTCAACAACTGCCTTCAATCTACACCGCAGACAGCTGCTTTCACAACTTGAATTCAGCTTTCCTTCTACATTGAGGACAGCATTGTATTCAGCCTTGCTTTCCTTAAGGCAGAGACAATTGTACTGTGTCCTCACATTCTGTTAACTGTGACAAAATAGCATTCATCGATCTTTGTGTCAACCACTGCCTTCAATCTACAATGTGGACATTTGCGTTCACAACTTTGCTTCAGCTTTCCTTCTACATTGAGGACAGCATTATATTCAGCCTTGCTTTCCTTAAGGCAGAGACCATTATACTATGTCCTCAGATTCTGTTATCTGTGACTAAATAGCATTCATCGATCTTTGTGTCAACAACTGTGTAATGGGGTGGAAGGGGCAGAAGGAAGGGAGTCAGAGGCCTTAAGTAGGGATCTCAAAGAAGGCTTTATTTTTATATAGGACTTCCGGTTTGTCAGTCTTTCCCTGGCGAAGGCTGCTGGGTCCGTCTTGATACCGGGACAGAAGCCACGGGTGGTGAATGGCTTGGTCTCTGGGAGCACAGATGACAACAGGTTCTCCACTCCATCCGGCAACCAGGAGAGAAAGAGACAAGTAGGGGTATTAGAAGGGTGACAGGGAGCTTTTGGTAAGGAACGGGGGTGAAGGAAACCCAGTGTAGGAGTGCTATCTACAAACTCAATAAAATTCTCGGAGTGCTCGTGAAGGGGACGGGTTATTTGGCAATCTGTATACAGACTTTTTACTCTTATTTAAACTGGTTATTGGTAGCAGGCACGCTGTTTCGCCCCACCCATGCTGCCATTCTGCCCCGTACCTGTTGAAGCCACGCTCCTCCCATGGGAGCGTGGCGGGGTGCCTCGTGGTGACGTTGGCCTCCGGGCTTGCTGGTATCACCGCGGAGATCTTCTACTGTCTCGTCCTCCTTTGCAAAGTTTTGCTCTCTCCTCTTCTCTGCTCTCCAAAGCTGCTCTCGTCCTCTGGGGAAACGCCGTCCGCCGACTTCCTGATTCCGCTCGCATTTTTTGCCAGCAGCGAGGTGACATCATTGGGAGGAGTCTCACCATGGTCAAACCCATCATTAAAGGACCCGTCTTTGATTACCATGCCGCTGGACCAAAGGGGCTCATTTTCTTGTTCGTACCATTCATCCTGGTGGAAATGAGGGGACTCCTGGTGAGAAGGGACACAAGCAGGTGAGAGGGGGGTAGCTAGCCACCAGTCCCGTGTTTGCTCCACGTCCCCTGAAGGGGTACCGGCTCCAGCACTGTCACACACTGCCTTCAATTTACACTGCGGACAGCTGTGTTCACAACTCCAAATCAGCTTTCCTTCTACATTAAATATTGTATTCAGCCTTGCTTTCCTTAAGGCAGAGACAATTATAATGTGTCCTCAGGTTATGCAAACAGTGACAAAATAGCTTTCATCGATCTTAGTGTCAACAACTGCCTTCAATCAACACTGCAGAAAGCTGCGTTCACAACTTGAATTTAGCTTTCCTTCTACATTAAGAACAGCGTTGTATTCAGCCTTGCTTTCCTTAAGGCAGAGACAATTGTACTCTGTCCTCTGATTCTGTTAACTGTACAAAATAGCATACATCAATATTTGTGTTAATTAGTACCTTTGATCTACATTACAGACAGCAGGTTTCGCAACTTCAATTCAGTTTTCCATGTAAATTTCTTCTCACTATGTGTGCTGAGAAGTGCCTTCAATCAATTCTGCGCTCAGTAGAGTTCACAACTAGATACCAAGGGCGCCTGCACTACAGAAAACATTCAGTACAATCTTGATTTACTTAAAACACAGACAATTACAAAATATAATCAGATTTTCTAAAAGTTTGAACCCTAGGAATTTCAGCCTTCATTTAATGCAGACAAAATTCTACTATATGTGTTTCTCATTTTGTTTAAATAAGTGACAAAAACCATTCGTCTATGTCTGTTAACAACTACCTTCAATGTACACTGCACAGGAAACGTACAAGCTCAACGCCAAAGACACTACTTACTCAGCGCACCATAAATCATCACAAACAAGAGTGAAAACTTTTATGTCACAGTGAGACATACTGTCCCTTTTAAATTGAATTGATGCTGAATTCAATCAACAAAAGACATTACTTCAATTCCAGTACCTCACTCTGACCACACATCATCACAGGATACGTTCAAGCTCAACGCAAAAGGTATCAGTGCACCACAAATCATCACCATGTGACCATATTAAATGATATGACTTATTTAGAAAAAAATACATCATACTTTTTGAAGATATACTTCAACTTACTTCTGTGAATGGACAACCAATATTTATTAGAAAACTTGATTTTAAAGATTTTGCTACCAATGCGTCCTGCTTGGACCACACATCATAGCACACTCCACAGAACTTTGTTGCTTAAGATGCACACTTGCTTCCTTTCTTGGCTGGGATTATCAATTATTCCTCAATTCCGTATTCTGATTGAACATCAAGACCCTTTATCGAACCTTTTTGTCATTTCTACTACCCCAGAAGAAGGTTAATACTCTAAAACTAATCTGTAAAATTTAGCAAACAACTCTTTCAAGGGATGACCCATCCAAAAAATACTCCTTTGGCACACCAAATATGGTGCGCCATGTAAACACTTGCACCCCAACAACTTCGCTTCAGCTGCAACAAAGAGATTGCAGGACAACCCACTTACTGCTGCACCAAGCACATCAACTGCTGCAACAACATATTCGGCAAGCCCTCCATACTCACATATTGATCTTGATTTTGGTAAACTAAAATTTCTATGCATTTATTGCAATGAACTTTTCTGTTAAGTGAAATAGTGTATCAACCTCATCAAAAATAAGAAACAGGAGCATCGCTCTCCTCAACATCAGTCACTATATATTTATCAAGCTTTTTTGTTGGGACCCCGTCCAAACGCAATGAGAAATTTGCAAACTTGCTTTCTTTCTTGGCTAGAGTTATAAAGTATTCTTTAATTTCATATTCTGATTCAAACTCAAGACCCTTTATAAAGCCTTTTTGTTGTAAAAGTTTCCACACTTGCTGCCTTTCTTTGCTAGGGTTATCAATTATTCTTCTTGAAATTGAAATTCAAAGTGCAGGCCCTTTATTGAGCCTTCTTGGTAACTACTACCCGTGAATGGCACTGGGTAATTTTCACACTTGCGTCCTTTCTTGCGTCCTTTCTACCACACAGTGTATGTACTTTGTGCACTAGCTTTTCTCCTTAGATCTGCTACCCATTTCTCAGGTTCCCACTGAGGAGTCCGACACCCTGTGGTTGTAATGGACTGGAAAACCAAACACCCACTTCCCTTACAAGGTAGTGAGTAGCTTGCACGTTTTCAATACTAAATATTTCCCTCAATGACCTACACGCTTTTAGCTACTGACTTAGTTCGTATACATTTCATCAGATTTATGGACATTCCGAAAGCAATAGTGGCCATTCAACTCTTCTCATTGTTTTTTAATATTTCATATTCTTTTTTTCTTATTTCTTTTTTTAAACATTATCAAACTCATATTATCAAAAAAGCTTTTCTATTAAAATTGTTCATCTTCATAATTCCATATTAATAACATTTTTTACAGGCATAAACATACAGTGTTTATAAATAAATTATACCAAAGGACATTTCCTCTGAAAAAATCTTTTTCCGCAATTTGCCCCTGAAAGAGAATAAATACATATAATCAAGTTACAACCACACAAATACACACACTCTCACCCCGGCTACATTCATACTCTATCTGTACACAGTTGAGTAATTCCTGGCAAGACGATACTCCTGCCAGCATGTGAGTCCCGGACGAACGAAGGACTCCGCACAAGGTCGACGCATGTTTCTGTGGACAGCAGTTCTATAAGCCACCTTCCTCAGAACCTATCCAGATATCACGCAAACAATTCCCGGGGGGCATAACATTAAAAGGGCTAAACTTCTGCACCTTGGTGCTATAATTCCCCGAAATACGAGTCCATATAGCCGAAGGTCATTAGGATCTCCCACGGTAAATTTTCAAAGACGTCCGAGAGCAATGTGGTGTTTGTATATAGATTTATCCACTTTCAAAAAGTCACAGCAAGTCAGCTGATATTATTGGTTCACAGACATGAGTCTTTAGCAAACTAGACCATTTATAATTTTCTCCACTTTCATCCAACACAGAATGGTATGATAGTTTTTCAATTTTTTTAATATTCCTCCATGGTGCCATCTCGCGTACCCGCTGGAGATCGACTTGCACGTCTTCAGCCTTTCTTATTTCTCACCTTATTCATCTTCCACTAAATCAAAACATCATCCACACATACACAAACCAACTTGCTGCCTTTCTTGGTTGTGGTTATCAACTATTATTTAATTTCATATTCTGATTCAAACTCAAGACCCTTTATCGATCCTTTTTGATGTAGCTACTACCCCGGCAGAAGGCAGCAAATAATTTGCACACTTGTTGCCTTTCTTGGCTGGCATTATCAATTATTCTTGAATTTCATGAACTTGTTTTATATCAGTTATAGGTTTAGTACACTAACAAAATTCGTCTTGCAAGTCTAAAAGAACACTGAATGGCACTTTACACTGCAGACAGCACAGGTCACAATTTGAACTATTATGTCCCTGAAACGTACATATTTTGACAATGTATTCCATACATCTTCTATCTTTCATTTCAATCGTGATTACAGATGATACAATCCACCCTTAAATGTACACTGCGGACAGCTGAGTTCACAACTTCAATTCAGCTTTCCTCCTACATTAAGGACACCATTGGATCTACCCTTGCTTTATTTAAGGCACAGACAATTGTACTCCATCCTCAGATTCTGTTAACTATACCAAATAGCATTCATCAATCTTTGTATCGATTAGTACTTTCGATCTACATTACGGACAGCGGAGTTCACAACTTCAATTAAGCGTTCAATATAAATTTCTCTTCATTATGTGTCCTGAGAAGTACCTTCAATCAATTCTCTGCTAAATACAGTTCACAACTAGATACCAAGAGCGCTAGCACTACAGAAAACATTCAATAGTATCTTGATTTACTTAAAACACAGACAATTGGTGTAGAAAATGTAGAGGTTGAACATTTAGTTATTCTTCTCAATGGCGTTCCTACTAAGAGTAGGAAAATCTAGCAAAAATTAGTTGATATTAGGAAATTGAAAAAGGCTACGTTGTATCTGCAAAAAAAATCAATATTACAAAAATGTGTATGTGGGAAAAGAAAATATAACTGTAGAAGAAGATAGTGACTTGCCATTGCGACAAATTGAAAAACTGGAAGTTTCCAGAACAGAAGAAATGTACAAACATTACAGTGTTCATCCACTTCATTCTAAAGACGTGATTAGTGTATGGGGAAAAAAGCTTGGAAGATCGTTGTTTCTCTCAGTTGTTTCCCACAGGAAAAGGAGGACGATATGATGACCGACCTGTGCAGATTCCTTCATCTGAATACCGAACATCAATATTGTATTCAGAAAATCCAACATTTCGACAATGTATTCCATATTTGTGTCATCTTTTGTTTGAGAGTGATTTGTCTGGAAGTTCTTATGCAGAAAACCATATATTGAAAACGGGTGTACATCTGGAAAACTATTTTGGCACCGGAATTTATGGATAAAGTCCAGCAGAAAGATAATATTTTTGAATCTCACCTGATTAATCTCATGGCATGTCAGCACTTTCTAATAAGAACCATCTCTTTTGAGAATCCTGCCAAATAGAAGAAACATCACCATAGTAACAGCAATGGACTCATCTTCCACCTATTCTTCAGAAAGAGTTTTAATTCCTGAAGATCTTCCAAAGAAGAAGAAAGAAACTCTAATTTGCAATTATTTACTTTCCCTGAAGGGCAAAAAAAGCTTAATGCTCCATTAGTAACCTGTCAAATGGTACTCATGAACTTTTGTGTTACCATCACTATCCTCAATATTAGTGAATGCACATTTATCAAGATTTTTTGATGTAATAACTACCCCAGCCGAAGGCAATGGGAAATTTGCACACTTGCTGCCTTTATTCGCTGGGGTTATAAATTATTGTTTAATTTCATATTCTGATTCAAAGTCAAGGCCCTTTATCGAGCCTTTTTCGTTCTAACTACTTCCCTGGCTAAATGCAGTCGGTAATTTGAAAACTTGCAGCCTTTCTTATTTTTTATATTATTCATCTTCCACTCAATGAACACATCATCCACACATACACACATCTGCTTGCTGCCTTTTTTGACAGGAGTTATCAATTATTGTTCAATTACATATTCCGATTCAAAGTGCAGCCCTTTATCAACCCTTTTTGTTGTAGCTACTACACCGGCAGAAGGCAGTGGGAAATTTGCACACTTGCTGCCTTTCTTGGCTAGGATTATCAATTATTGTTCAATTTCATATTCTGATTCAAAGTCAAGGCCCTTTATCAAGCCTTTTTTTTGTAACTACTAAGCTGGCCAAATGCAGTGGGAAAATTGCTCACTTGCTCCCTTTCTTGGCTGAGGTTATCTATTATTCTTCTTGTAATACAAATTGAAAGGGCAGGCCCTTTATTCAACCTTCTTGATAACTACTTCCTGTGAATAGCAGTGGGGAATTTCCACACTTGCATCCTTTCTTGCAACTGAGCTGGGTATCCAATGATCTACTTCTCTGATAAGGCAGTAGTTACTTTACGCGTCTGCAGCCTTTCTTACTTTTTACCTTATTCATCTTCCATACAATGAACACATCATCCACACATACATACACTTACTTGCTGCCTTACTTGGATTGAGTTATCAATTACTCTTCAATTTTATATTCTGATTCAAAGTCAAGACCCTTTAACAAGCCTTTTTCATGTGCATACTACCCCGGTAGAACACAGTTGAAAATGTTGCTCTTGCTACCTTTCTTCGCAGGTGTTATCAATTGTTCTTTAATTTAATATTTTGATTCAAGGTCAAATCCCTTTACCGAGCCTTTTTGTTGTAGCTACTACCTCGCCTAAAGACCGTGGGTAATTTCCACACTTGCAGCCTTCCTTATTTTTTACATTATTTATCTTCCAACCTATCAACACATCATCCAAACATACATACACCCACTTCCTGACTTTCTTGACTGTGGTTATTAACTATTGTTCTATTTCATATCCGTATGCAAAGTGCAAGCCCTTTATCGAGCCTTTTTGTTGTAACAACTACCCCGGCCAACGGCACGGAGAAATTTGCACACTTGCTGCCTTTCTTAGCTGGGGTTATCAATTGTTCTTTAATTTAATATTTTGATTCAAGGTCAAATCCCTTTACCGAGCCTTTTTGTTGTAGCTACTACCTCGCCTAAAGACCGTGGGTAATTTCCACACTTGCAGCCTTCCTTATTTTTTACATTATTTATCTCCCAACCTATCAACACATCATCCAAACATACATACACCCACTTCCTGACTTTCTTGACTGTGGTTATTAACTATTGTTCTATTTCATATCCGTATGCAAAGTGCAAGCCCTTTATCGAGCCTTTTTGTTGTAACAACTACCCCGGCCAACGGCACGGAGAAATTTGCACACTTGCTGCCTTTCTTAGCTGGGGTTATCAATTGTTCTTTAATCTCATATTCTGATTCAAAGTCAAGGCCCTTTATTGAGGCTTTTTGTTGTAGCTATGACCCCAGCCAAAGGCAGTACAAAAGTTGCACAATGGCTGCCTTTCCTGGCTGCGGTTATCAATTATTCTTCTTGTAATACAAAATCAAAGTAGACCCTTCATTGAGCCTTCTTGGTAACTACTACCAATAAATGGCAGTGCATAATTTGCACACTTACGTCCTTTATTGTGCCCTTTCCACCACACAGTGTATTTACTTATTACAGTTGCTTCCCTCCTTAGATATACTGCCACTTTCTCAGGCTCCCACTACGGAATCTGACTCACAGTCTATATTGGCATGGAAAACAAAAGACCCACTTCTTTCTCAAGGCAGTGCATAGTTTCAACGTCTGCTGCCTTTCTTAATTTTCACCTTTTTCATCTTCCACTCAATCAACACATCATCCACACATATACACACCTACTTGCTGCCTTTTTTACTGGAGTTATCAATTATTCCTGAATTTCATATTTTGATTCAAAGTCAATGCCCTTTATAGAGCATTTTGGTTATAGCTACTACCTCAGCCAAACACAACACAACATAGCAGGACTATAAAAAACATCGAAATCTACAGCACTACATACCAAAAAGAAATGCTTACTGTGCAAGTGACATTTTCCACCTGTAACATATAACATCTGTTAATACAATAGAAACATGTTCTCAGTGAAATGAAATTAGTTTTTGTGATATTTGTATACCATGAGTAAGAAACAGGACCATTCCTGTCCTCCTATACGCAGATGACGCTGTGTTACTACCTCAAACCCCTTTAGGTCTCCAGAGGCTCTTGGAACGATTTGGGACCTTTATGAATTCCCTGGATTTGTATGTAAATATCTCCAAATCCCATACCTTGACCATGGGACAACGTAAGAATACAGCTAAAACTTTTTACTGTATTGGGGCAGAGGTCACTAAAGTAAAAGTTTTCACATATTTGGGCATCCTGTTTGATGACAGATGTTCTTGGGCTCCCCAGCTCAAAGCCAAAAAATATGCTGTGCTGAGATCGTCATCACCATTACTAAGCTTTGCATGGCGATTGGCAGCCAAGCCCTGTGAGACTATTCTCGCCATCTATAGGTCAAAATACCTGGCTATTGTCACTCATGGCGCAGCTATTTGGGGATACAAACATGCGGTAGGGGTCCAGATAGCAGAAAATAAATTGTTTTGCTCCCTTCTGTCCATCCCCCAATCCACTCCAACCTTTGCTATCCACCAGGAAGTATGGATGGGATATGTGACCGACCGGGTGAGCTTGGCTCCTTTCGTTTGCTGCATAAAAACTTGGCCCACTCACAGTATCTGCTTGATCCCATCTTTTCCAACATTGAATCAGCCATAGTGGCTGCCCCATCCCGGTTCCTTGGTCAGACCATATGTTGTCTTTACCCCTAACTGAACCTTTAGGTAAGATAACCAATCAACCTGCTCACAAGCGCCCATGGTGGAAATTGAAACTAGACGATTTCTATGCTCTGTTCAGAGCAGACCCCCTTGAACGTTTTGACAACGCAGAGTCCGGCTACAAGATGTTTTGTGCCTGGATATTTTGGGCTCTGGACTCTGATTCTGGCCAGCTGGTTCAAGGGGAGTTCGCAAGAGTCCAGTCCATGGTATAATGACATCCTGACTACTATGAGGAAGTTGTGCAAAAAAACTGAACGGGACTGGATGTGAGATTATGTTCCAGTTATAAAAGCCCACTATATGGCAGCACTTAAAAACTACCATAAAGCCATCTGCAGGACTCCGGCAGTCTACTACGCCAATGAGATTAGGCTTAGTACTAATCCTTCTAAATGTATTTTTAAAATTTTAAAAGACCTTAGTGTTAGGAGATCTTTGGCACCTGTAGCCATTTCGGAATTACACTGTGAAGAATTGGCTTCCTTCTTCGTGGAGAAAGTACGGGTTATATATAGGTCCTTTCCATGTATGTCAAAGCCTTATAAGCCTATCCCTTCTAGTTCTGAGCTGACCACCAGACTCATGACGATCCCTGAAATCTCCCACGAAGGGTTCAACAGACTGTGTGGAAAAATTAAGTCTG
Source organism: Lissotriton vulgaris (assembly GCF_964263255.1). Taxonomy (NCBI): domain Eukaryota; kingdom Metazoa; phylum Chordata; class Amphibia; order Caudata; family Salamandridae; genus Lissotriton; species Lissotriton vulgaris. The sequence continues at coordinate 983,079,618 of NC_141695.1, read as the reverse complement.
GTTCTCCTGCCAACCCCCTAAAACCCACCCAATTTAGAGAGGCGTCCACACTCTTGTTGACTCTCCTCCAGCAGATATTCAAATCTTCCTTTCTGTCGGCTGTGATACCAGCGAAGTGGAAACAGGCGTGGGTATCCCCTATTATCAAAAATCCAACGCTGGACCCCACCAAACCGGAGAATATCAGGCCAATTTCCCTCCTTCCCTGGGTAGCTGAAGTAGCGGAGGGACATGTTAATAAAACTCTTACCAGATTTTTGTGCTCCAATAACACTCTGGATGCTTCTCAACATGGTTCCGCTCTGGCTATAGCACGGAGACAGCGCTTCTAGCCATGACCGAACACCTGCGGACCATTCTCAACTCTGGTCAAATGGTGGCACTTATCCTGCTGGATCTGAGTGCCGCCTTTGACTGGGTCTTGCATGGAGTTCTGCTCCATCGTCTGGAAGAAGCTGGTGTCATGGTCCTGGCCTTGGAGTGGTTTAGATCTTTTCTAACAGGACGCTCCTTTCGGGTTTCCACTCCCCCGTTTCTATCCCAGGAACGACCTATTGAGCAGGGGGTCCCTCAGGGCTCCGCGCTCAGCCCCACTCTGTTCAATCTCTATGTCCAGCCACTAGCTGTGGTCGCCAAGCAATGGGAACTTTCTTTGATCTCATATGCGGACGACACGCAGCTAGTGGTTGCCCTGGCTGATGATTCCACTCTGAGTGCAACCAGATTTTAGAATGGTCTGAAGGCCGTGGCAAACTGGATGACCGATAATTACTTGCAGTTAAATGAGAGTAGGACAGAAGTGTTGTTAGTGGGTAAAAACGCCGATCTCTGGGGTGAACAGTGGTGGCCGAACTCACTAGGTAAAATCCCGGATCCCAAGATAGAAGTAAAAAGCAGTAGTCTCCTTTTCATGAAATCGACTGCAGCGGTGACCAATTTTGTATTAAAATTGGGAAGAAGGCCCCGTGAGATGCTCCTCAAGATCTACAAGGCCAAATGTCTGAGCCTTGTATTTTGAATATTATTATGCAATGTTGGGTACTTGCAGATTGTATGTTGTCCACTTGGCAAATGTATACCCCCCTTCTCCTAGTAACATTTGTATTCTATTACAGATTGCACCGGTCTAGCTGCTTAGTTGCTATGCAGCAAGAGCATAGTTACTGTGTAATACTCCCGGCACATGAAATTTCAACATTTGCAAAGGTTTTTGCAAATCCATTTCTATAATGAGTTGGATTACCTGAAAAGTTCACTTTTAACAGAATCAGGATTGGCTTGCTAAATATCATGTCCGATGTGCTGTAAAATCTTTACACTGTGACCATGGTGCCATTTGGGTTAAAGGTAACATGAACACCAATCACAATTATGGCTTTGACGAAGAAACAGCGTCGGGGAGGAGACCGCAAAAAAGCCCTCAGACAGTTAGAGACAAAAATGATTTTAGAGCTCGATACTAAATTTCCGTATGGTCTGAATAACACGGAAGACCTGCACAATTTCCTGTAAAAAGTAATTTGATCCTTTGCAATATGGTACAGTCCACAGGAGTAGGAGGTTCCCTCGTGCATGGGACTTATCTAGGATAGTTTGCCATGAATAGGAATTGTCTTTTCCGCTGAATATAGGCATTTAGCTGAGCAGCAACCTAGGATTCTTGGATACACTTAGGATTGGATTTTATTCAGTTTGGGGTGTCTTCCATGTACATGGCCTATTCTCTCTATTTTCTATACACAAACGTTTTTAACAATATTGATGAAAATGGGTTAGAACACTTAGGGCCATATGTATCATACTTCCGTTTTGCGAATTTAAAATAGCGAATCTTAAGAAATCGCTATTTGGAATTCGCAAAACGGTATGTATGTAGGTAATCTAGGAATTTTAGCGATTCCTTAATATTCATTATTTGCGAATTCGCAAATTGCAAATTCGCAAATAATGAATGGGAAATTTGCTAATCGCAATTTGCTAATCGCAAATTGTGCGAATTTTCAAGGGTGCAGGGGGTGTCTCAAGAACACCCTGCTGCACCCCTGAAAATGACATGTGTGCGCATATCGCGCACATACATGCCCTAAGGGCATGTATGTGCGTCATATGCCACCCTCACAAATGCACAATTGTGCATATTTACAAGAAATCGCAAATTACCATCAACTACAGGTTGGTGGTAATTTGCGATTCCTAAACCTGAATTTGCATTTTTAAAATGCTTCTTACATAGCATTTAAGGAATCGCAAAATTGCGATTCCTTAAATGCTATAGCAAAATAAGGAATCGCACATTTTTGCGATTCTTTATGATGCTATTTTTTGATACATTGCAAAAATGCTAAAAAGGCCTTTTGCGATTCGCTAAGGTTCGAAATTCTGCGAATTTCGGCCTTTGCGAATCACAAAAGCCTTGATACATATGGCCCTTAGAGCATTGACACTTTAAGAATATTGCAGACTTACACATTTACTTGAAGTTTTTGGTTGCAATTTCGGCACAGTCTAATTTGAGTATGGTTGTTGTTTCTAGTGTCGGATATGAAACAATAGATAGGTACTAATAAGGGTGTAACTGAGCAGGAATGGTGGTGTCATATTAGGAGACCCATTAGATTTACTTCTAAAGCTTATATATAAGCAAATTGGGATACAGGTACATTCATTCCAGAGATGAAGTAGTTACATTTAGATAAAGGGATAGTATGAGATATAATGACAACAGATTGCGTATTTTGTAAATTTTTGTATATGATATACTGCAATCTATTTATGAACGCATTTTAGGATATTTATATAGTTATATAATTTATAGTTATAAGTATCATACTTTTCCCTTTTTTTATATTACAGATGGAAATGAAAATACTAACTGCACCCATGTATTTAAACAGTTAAATCCCTTATTATGGACCAACTACTTATTCAAAGGATACATTTAATGTGATAAATTGACCTACATTGGATCAAGGACACTAGATAAAATGTGACAAAGCAAACCACAGGAAAGAGAAAACAAGAAGCAAAAAATAAATAAAAAATAAATAAATATAAGAACAAAGAAAGTCTGTACGCCAATTGATGGACACATACATTAGTATTTTTTCTATGTGTTTAGCACTGGAGTTCTGTCACGAGGTTTAGCATCACATATAAAATAATGCCGTTTGTATTCCTTATTTATGTGAACAAGGGCAAGTGGTGCCCGAATCGCGTCAGGAGGAAAACAGAAATCAATAAAGAACTTGCCTGAAGATTGTGGTTTGTGGTTCCTTTGCTGGGCGAAGCAGTGTGTATGAAGGTGGGAAGCAGACGGAGGTTCCATTGCGATTTACATATACATATATATATATATATATATATATATATATATATATATATATATATATATATATATATATAAATATATATATATATATATATTTTTTTTTTTCTCTGTAAAAAACCAGAGGTTTAAGGCCTGATATAGTTAGGAATTAGCATTTAAAAACCCTTAGAAATTCACTGAAAAAACCATAGGTTTTAGAGGTGTTATAGTTAGTTGGACATTTCACTCGTACAAAACCATTGAAATTCCTCCGATTTGGGGGCCGATTAGGATGGCGGACGGATTGCCTCTGCCAGGCCAGCGGTAGCCGCCGCCGGCCCAGCGGAGAAAATCCGTCCGCCAACCTCACAGAAAAGACCCCCCGCCACATTAGGATGGCTGGGGGGTTGGCGGCGGATGGCAAGACCGTCCGCCGCTTTTCCGCCGGTCTCCTTCGCGATTGGCGGAAAAAGTGCATACATATGGTGGCGATGACTGCGAAACACCGCCAGCCATATTATGATGCCGGCGGTCCTATGCCCGTGAACAGGCATACAGTCTTTGCTTTGGGGGCCCGTTGTGGGCCCCCAGGGTGAAGGGGAGGTGGGTGGTGCACATGGGGGGTGCCTATGGTACCCCCCTGCATTTACATGCACAAAGCAGCATGCTGCTTTGTGCATGTAATTCTAACACATGCTTTTTTAACCTTGCGGCGGGAGCTGCTTCAAGCAGCACCCGCCGCAAGGTTGAAGATCCAGGATGTGACCGCCAGGGTGGTGGTCACATCCTAATTGCACCGGAGGGACCGCCGCTGCCCCTGCGACGGTCCACCATCCTAATGAGGCCCATAGTTAGTTGTGCTCACTATATCTCACGCGCCCGCAATCCACTGTTGATGATGTCACATATTACATCATTCATGACAAAGTCAGTGACATCACTGATGACACCTCAAATGACATCATCCATGTGACAACCCGATACTGATTTACTACATTTTTTAAACTATTTATTTTTTACATATTTTATTTTGTAACCCCTTCGCTGCTGATGACGAGCTCAGCTCGTCATCAGCTACAACGATTGTATGCTGATGACGAGCTGAGCTCGTCATGTAAAGTGGGTTTTTAAAATCTGCAGCACACCGCGGTAAATCGTACCGCGGTTAAGGTGTTAAATTACTATATAATTACACTAGCAATTGTTTTGTAGGATTTCATTTAGATAGCATTTTTTATCTGTGACATGCCTGTGAAACGCTCTGATTCACTGCTGATGCACTTAAGAGTGCGCGTTCAGTAGCGTGTGAACTCAAGTTTCCCTACTTTATTTTTTCCTTGCAATATTATATAGCGCAAACTCAACAACAAGGCATGAGCACAATTTACATTACAGAAGAATACATTCATTTGTGGTAGGCACGGGGAGACAAAGCGATTTGTCTGGAATCACAGGATGTTGAGCTGATGCCGAGATTCGAACGTAGCTCCCCAGCTCTAAAGTTCGCAATTCTAGAACTTGTGGCGGGAGGTGTGTCTAAAAGTGTATGTCGGTGCTGGCCATCAATGAGAGAGACCTGTGCATTTTTCAAATGGGTTGTGAAAAAAATATGAGTATGTTGCTGGAGATGTGGGCCGCCGTGCCACCAATGTACTTACCGGGGAAGGGTAAACTCCCATTATTCCGCAACTTTCTTTCCGCATACCATCCCTCCGCATACTGACATTACGAAAGTACCATGACTCCGCAATGCCATTATAATGCAACGCAACGCATACATTTACAACGAAATTCGTTGCAAATGCATGAACGGTAAAAGCATGTTTTTTTTAATGTTTGGATAAGGTAAGCATGGGTATAGGGGTATATGTTTTGGGTACTGAGGGATATGTTTTGGGGTGTTTGGGTATTTTAAGGGTTCAGATATAGTTTTGGGTTATGGGGTACAGGGGTACTTTAAGGGTTCAGGGCTAGGTTTGGGTTTTGGGGTACAGGGGTATTTTAGGGTTCAGGGGTAGGTTTGGGTTTTGGGGTACAGTGGTATTTTTAGGGTTCAGGGCTAGGTTTGGGTTTTGGGGTACAGGGGTATTTTTAGGGTTCAGGGGTAGGTTTGGGTTTTTAGGTACAGGGGTATTTATAGGGTTCAGGGCTAGGTTTGGGTTTTGGGGTACAGGGGTATTTTTTTAGGGTTTAGTGATAGGTTTGGGTTTTGGGGTACAGGGTGTATTTATAGGGTTAAGATGGGTTAGTGTTTAAGGGTGTTGGGGTATTTTAAGGAGTAAGGGTGGGTTATGATTATGGGTGCAGGGGTATTTAAAGGGTGGGATTTGCACACAATATGAGACATAGCATGAAGGGTGGAACGTACCACACGCCCCCAGCGTTTGTCACGTCCCCAGCACACGCCCACAGCACAACGCAGACACACCCACAAGGGACTACTTTGCTGGCACGGTTCTTTTACATTTTAAATGTATATGGTGGGTGTCTGCATAGCCTATGTCCTTCTGCTGCAACTGCCCCTTCCAACGCTGTATTGGGTGTTGTGATTGGTGCTGTGGTTCCTAAGATTACCCGCCTCAAAGGTTTGGGCTCTCTCTTTATTATATTAGTATGGATTATACATTACATTACAAAATATACTTTCTTAGAATTAATTCAGCCCTTGGACATCTCCTGTAAACGGTTGAGTAAAAGTGTTTTAGTTACAGTAGTGATTTTTAAGGAATATTATTGTATTTTAAAAGTGGACACTTTTTGACATTGAATTTCCAATGTTATTCTATAGCAGGAAATTCCTTTAGCAGGTAAGTAGCGCTATTGTCACTTTTTCTTACTCAGTGGTGGATCCTGGATCCAGCACTGGTGCAGCTCCTGTAAACAGTTGAAAGAATGCGTTTAACTCATACAGGCGATTTTTTAGGAATATTTTTAGTTTGTGAAAATAGACACTTAAAAACTTTCCTGGTGAAAACTAGACAATGGATTCCTATGGAAGGAAATACAAGTTACTTGTGAGTATGGTTAGAAATATTTTTCAGGGTCAGTGCCCAGCTAAAAGATGCAGCACTGAGTTCTCTATTGATAACAGGTGAGTAAATCGGAATTCGTTGTTCGGATGATTTTAGGTGAATATTTTAAAGTTCTAAACCTCCACACTTAGAAGAATTTCCAAGTGAAACCAGTCAATGTTACCCAAGGGAAGGAAATTCACTTAGCAAGTAAGTAGTGTTATCGTTACTTTTTCTTACTCAGTTGTGTATCCTGAATCCAGCACTGGTGCATCTCCTGTAAACAGTTGAAAGAATGTGTTTTAGTCATACAGGCGATTGTTTAGGAATATTTGTAGTTTGTGAAAATAGACACTTAAAAACTTTTCTGCTGAAAACTAGACAATAAATTCCTATGGAAGGAAATACAAGATACTGGTAAGTATGGTTAGAATTACTTTTAAGGGTTAGTGCTGGTCTAAAAGAAGCAGCACTGATGTCACTCCTGATAACAGGTGAGTAAATCGGAATTCATAGTTCGGCTAATTTTAGAGGAATATTTGTATGTTTCAAAAATCAACACTTAGAAACTTTTCTGCTGAAAACCACACAATGGTTTCCTATGGAAGGAAATAAAAGTTACTGTAAGTACGCTTAGAATTACTTTTCAGGGTCAGTGCTGGGCTAAAAGATGCAGCACTGGGTTTTCTCCTGATAACAGGTGAGTAAATCGGAATTCGTAGTTCAGCTGATTTTAGAGGAATATTTGTACAATGATGAAGGAAGGGGGCGGGCCTGATGTGACATATGTGGAAACACGCCCTGTGGTGCGTTTTAAGTTGCGTGATTAAGTGCCCTTGAATCCTGAGGTCTCCTGTGGGCCAACTAGCCCACCAGGTACCTCCAGTATGCGCCAGGAGGCTGCGTTGCAGAGAGGTGTTCAGAGGCAGCGCCACTTTTTACAACACTCTGCAACGCAGCTCTGTGGTGCTTACTGGAGGTAGCTGGTGGGCTAGTTGGCCCCCAGGGACCCTCAGCTTACATGCTGCTACCAATATGGAAAATACATTTGCTTTGCTTCATTGAAGCAAGAGCAGGTTTCCCTGCTCTTGCATCAAGGAAACAAGCAGTTTGCAATGGCAGGGTGGGAGCCGCCCTCCAATTGCAAACAGCAGTGTCAGGGGTGGCGCTTCCCTGGGCAGTGCGGGGGGGATTGGGACCCCCACCACTCTTTCTTTCCAACAATGCCCCCGGGGGCCAAATGGACATATTTTCTGTGGAAGACCAAGTATTTTTTTTTTAATATCACTAGGATTCGCAAATTCTACGCAAATCCTGCGATTTAAAAAAAAAAATTCAATTTGGGTGGGCCTGGGGGTCCTTGACCCCCTTTTCGCGTTTTGCAGTGTTTGTTTTTATTATCTTGTGCCTCGGTTCTACCTAGCCACAAGATGGGTGCCAACACTTCCTGATTTTGACAATTGTCAGCTAATGAGCATTCTGCTCGTGCACGGCAGGGTGGTTTTAGGCTCCGCGTAGGGTACACGGATAGATCGCGGATCCACGGTGTCCATAGGTATATAAATGACTTTAACTGTAATTTTCTCAAAAACTATTGAACAGATTGACACAAGACAAGCGAAAGACACAAGTCGAAACTCAGGACTACCTCTCTACCAAATTTGGTGTAATTCCGTTCAGCCATTCGTGCTGTAGCCGCGGCTAAAGATCCTATGGGGAAATTGCATGGGTAAAACACGTTTTGGGGCCCCCCTTTTTTCTCGGCCCCCGCTTAACCAATCACCCCCAGGGAAGGAGTGGAACTGAGCTGGCCAAAAGTTTGGAAAATTTTGCGCAGATACATCAATCGGCGTCAAAGTTATTGTCAATAAAATGTTACGGATTTCCTATGGATAATAGGTCCTAAGGTCCTAACTATATCTACCTACTGGCGAGCGCCAGTAGGTAATTTATATATATATATATATATATATGCATACAGATTCTTCCAAACGAAAGAAAAACAGCGACCCAGGAGGAAACGGTGTAAACACTGGTTTAATGGCACAGATGCGAATGCATTTCGGCAGCCATTCTGCCTTCCTCAGCGCCCAAAGCGTCCTACCAGCGAGATGTCATGCTGCAGGTGAGTCCCTCCTTTAAACGCCTGCTAATGCAGGCCAGCTCCACCCCTAGGGTTAGTTCCCACACCTGTGTAGAATCCCGCATGTAGTGCAGGACAACAGATCCCAGAATGCAACCAAGTGGTGCCTGGAACCAAGGTGCAGGAGGATACCGTTAATGGTGAAATGTCAAAGCGGGGGGGCAGGGAACAGCGTGAGCCTCTGGAGTTTGCTGTGATGGAAATGCCGCTTTGGTGTGCCAGTTGTCCGGTGCCTCCTCCGGTCCCCCAATACCGTCACAGCCACGAACACCAAAAAGTCAATGAAGCAGGGGATGAACCACAATGTGTTCTACCCAGCATGAAATTGTCCATTCCAAAACTGCTCGCTTTTCTCCTCGGCTTCGGTGGCGGGCTTCCAACCTGTCCAACTAACGCTGGCAAAATAAACCGGACTACAAGAGTCCGAAAGTTCCAGTGAAGCTGGTCGCCCAGAGCGTGACGGGGGTCATCTGCAAAAGCGCCTCTGGATAGCGCTGTAACTTGTGCATACAGATTCTTCCAAACGAAAGAAAAATAGCGACCCAGGAGGAAACGGTGGAAACACTGGTTTAATGGCACAGATGCAAATGCATTTGGGCAGCCATTCTGCCTTCCTCAGCGCCCAAAGCGTCCTACCAGTGAGATGTCATGCTGCAGGTGAGTCCCTCCTTTAAACGCCTGCTAATGCAGGCCAGCTCCACCCCTAGGGTTAGTTCCCACACCTGTGTAGAATCCCGCATGTAGTGCAGGACAACAGATCCCAGAATGCAACCAAGTGGTGCCTGGAACCAAGGTGCAGGAGGAAACCGTTAATGGTGAAATGTTAAAGCGGGGGGGCAGGGAACAGCGTGAGCCTCTGGAGTTTGCTGTGATGGAAATGCCGCTTTGGTGTGCCAGTCGTCCGGTGCCTCCTCCGGTCCCCCAATACCGTCACAGCCACGAACACCAAAAAGTCAATGAAGAAGGGGATGAACCACAATGTGTTCTACCCAGCATGAAATTGTCCATTCCAAAACTGCTCGCTTTTCTCCTCGGCTTCGGTGGCGGGCTTCCAACCTGTCCAACTAACGCTGGCAAAATAAACCGGACTACAAGAGTCCGAAAGTTCCAGTGAAGCTGGTCGCCCAGAGCGTGACGGGGGTCATCTGCAAAAGCGCCTCTGGATAGCGCTGTAACTTGTGCATACAGATTCTTCCAAACGAAAGAAAAACAGCGACCCAGGAGGAAACGGTGGAAACACTGGTTTAATGGCACAGATGCGAATGCATTTCGGCAGCCATTCTGCCTTCCTCAGCGCCCAAAGTGTCCTACCAGCGAGATGTCATGCTGCAGGTGAGTCCCTCCTTTAAACGCCTGCTAATGCAGGCCAGCTCCACCCCTAGGGTTAGTTCCCACACCTGTGTAGAATCCGGCATGTAGTGCAGGACAACAGATCCCAGAATGCAACCAAGTGGTGCCTGGAACCAAGGTGCAGGAGGATACCGTTAATGGTGAAATGTCAAAGCGGGGGGGCAGGGAACAGCGTGAGCCTCTGGAGTTTGCTGTGATGGAAATGCCGCTTTGGTGTGCCAGTTGTCCGGTGCCTCCTCCGGTCCCCCAATACCGTCACAGCCACGAACACCAAAAAGTCAATGAAGCAGGGGATGAACCACAATGTGTTCTACCCAGCATGAAATTGTCCATTCCAAAACTGCTCGCTTTTCTCCTCGGCTTCGGTGGCGGGCTTCCAACCTGTCCAACTAACGCTGGCAAAATAAACCGGACTACAAGAGTCCGAAAGTTCCAGTGAAGCTGGTCGCCCAGAGCGTGACGGGGGTCATCTGCAAAAGCGCCTCTGGATAGCGCTGTAACTTGTGCATACAGATTCTTCCAAACGAAAGAAAAACAGCGACCCAGGAGGAAACAGTGGAAACACTGGTTTAATGGCACAGATGCGAATGCATTTCGGCAGCCATTCTGCCTTCCTCAGCGCCCAAAGCGTCCTACCAGCGAGATGTCATGCTGCAGGTGAGTCCCTCCTTTAAACGCCTGCTAATTCAGGCCAGCTCCACCCCTAGGGTTAGTTCCCACACATGTGTAGAATCCCGCATGTAGTGCAGGACAACAGATCCCAGAATGCAACCAAGTGGTGCCTGGAACCAAGGTGCAGGAGGATACCGTTAATGGTGAAATGTCAAAGCGGGGGGGCAGGGAACAGCGTGAGCCTCTGGAGTTTGCTGTGATGGAAATGCCGCTTTGGTGTGCCAGTTGTCCGGTGCCTCCTCCAGTCCCCCAATACCATCACAGCCACGAACACCAAAAAGTCAATGAAGCAGGGGATGAACCACAATGTGTTCTACCCAGCATGAAATTGTCCATTCCAAAACTGCTCGCTTTTCTCCTCGGCTTCGGTGGCGGGCTTCCAACCTGTCCAACTAACGAAGGCAAAATAAACCGGACTACAAGAGTCCGAAAGTTCCAGTGAAGCTGGTCGCCCAGAGCGTGACGGGGGTCATCTGCAAAAGCGCCTCTGGATAGCGCTGTAACTTGTGCATACAGATTCTTCCAAACGAAAGAAAAACAGCGACCCAGGAGGAAACGGTTTATATATATATATGTATCCACTTTTCAAAGTTGCCCCGAGGAAAGCCTGAAAGGTAGGTCATTTTCCATTTTATGTCACAAAAGCTGCAGTCAGATTAAGGGAGAACAGGCAGCAAGAACGACGACTGCCAGACGCGTTTCAAATACACTTACTTTTAATCATTGGCAATTTCAGTACCAGCGACAAAAAATGTGCAATTCCTTTTGAATAACACCCCAGTGGGTGTGGTCACTTTCATGGCCTGATTGTCTTTGTAGTTTGCACATTTAATTAAACTCCAGTGAGTGTGTTTGATTTGATTTGATTTGGTTGGAAGATTATTAGAGCGTGCGAATGCCCGAGGGCATCTTGGCGCTAACAAAGATTATGCTGCCCGAAAAGTCGAGCTGGTGCGCCCAACTGGGCTAAGTTGAGAAAAGCCAGGTCTTTATATCCTTTTGAAAAGACCACAATGATGGGCTGTTTTTCAGTTCAACGGGTAACTTGTTCCATTTTTTTGCTGTGTTACCGATGAAGTTTCCCCCCCCCCCCACCGTAGGTGTTTAAATCTGGGGGTCATGAGAAGCTTAGCGCTGCTGGATCTTAGTGTCCTAAAGGTTCGTAGGGTTGTAAGTTACTTTTTAGAAAGTGAGAGCCTGAACCGTGCAGTGTTTTGTAAGCCAGACAAGCTGACTTGAACTGAATTCTTTTTCCTCTAGTGAGCCAGAGAAGGCCGAGGACCGGACCGGTTTCGAGGTAACACCTCTCATCAGCCCGGCTAGCTTGAGTCAAGCTAGCCGGGCTGTTCCCATGGGGCAACAGGGTCAGAGCTGATTTGCATATCGCCATTGTCTAACCCAGGGTGGTGTGGAGTGCAAAAAAACGATGGATTTTGGCCCAGATCTTTTGACTGGGGGAATGTGTGACATTGATCCACATTCGGTCCATCACTTGTTGTTTTTGCAATCGCCGCCCTAAGTGCGCTGGGGATGCCCAGACGTGGGTCCCAGGCACTCCACACCACTTGGAGTCAAGCTAGCCGGGCTGATGAGAGGTGTTACCTCGAAACCGGTCCGGTCCTCGGATGCTTGATTCCGTTCTGGGAAGGACATGGCTTTTGTAGTTCGGACAGGACTGTTCCCATGGGGCAACAGGGTCAGAGCTGATTTGCATATCGCCATTGTCTAACCCAGGGTGGTGTGGAGTGCAAAAAAACGATGGATTTGGGCCCAGATCTTTTGACTGGGGGAATGTGTGACATTGATCCACATTCGGTCCATCACTTGTTGTTTTTGCAATTGCCGCCCTAAGTGCGCTGGAGATGCCCAGACGTGGGTCCCAGGCACTCCACACCACTTGGAGTCAAGCTAGCCGGGCTGATGAGAGGTGTTACCTCGAAACCGGTCCGGTCCTCGGATGCTTGATTCCGTTCTGGGAAGGACATGGCTTTTGTAGTTCGGACTGGACTGTTCCCATGGGGCAACAGGGTCAGAGCTGATTTGCATATCGCCATTGTCTAACCCAGGGTGGTGTGGAGTGCAAAAAAACGATGGATTTGGGCCCAGATCTTTTGACTGGGGGAATGTGTGACATTGATCCACATTCGGTCCATCACTTGTTATTTTTGCAATTGCCGCCCTAAGTGCGCTGGGGATGCCCAGACGTGGGTCCCAGGCACTCCACACCACTTGGAGTCAAGCTAGCCAGGCTGATGAGAGGTGTTACCTCGAAACCGGTCCGGTCCTCGGATGCTTGATTCCGTTCTGGGAAGGACATGGCTTTTGTAGTTCGGACTGGACTGTTCCCATGGGGCAACAGGGTCAGAGCTGATTTGCATATCGCCATTGTCTAACCCAGGGTGGTGTGGAGTGCAAAAAAACGATGGATTTGGGCCCAGATCTTTTGACTGGGGGAATGTGTGACATTGATCCACATTCGGTCCATCACTTGTTGTTTTTGCAATTGCCGCCCTAAGTGCGCTGGGGATGCCCAGACGTGGGTCCCAGGGACTCCACACCACTTGGAGTCAAGCTAGCCGGGCTGAAGAGAGGTGTTACCTCGAAACCGGTCTGGTCCTCGGATGCTTGATTCCGTTCTGGGAAGGACATGGCTTTTGTAGTTCGGACTGGACTGTTCCCATGGGGCAACAGGGTCAGAGCTGATTTGCATATCGCCATTGTCTAACCCAGGGTGGTGTGGAGTGCAAAAAAATGATGGATTTGGGCCCAGATCTTTTGACTGGGGGAATGTGTGACATTGATCCACATTCGGTCCATCACTTGTTGTTTTTGCAATTGCCGCCCTAAGTGCGCTGGGGATGCCCAGACGTGGGTCCCAGGCACTCCACACCACTTGGAGTCAAGCTAGCCGGGCTGATGAGAGGTGTTACCTCGAAACCGGTCCGGTCCTCGGATGCTTGATTCCGTTCTGGGAAGGACATGGCTTTTGTAGTTCGGACTGGACTGTTCCCATGGGGCAACAGGGTCAGAGCTGATTTGCATATCGCCATTGTCTATTCCAGGGTGGTGTGGAGTGCAAAAAAACGATGGATATGGGCCCAGATCTTTTGACTGGGGGAATGTGTGACATTGATCCACATTCGGTCCATCACTTGTTGTTTTTGCAATTGCCGCCCTAAGTGCGCTGGGGATGCCCAGACGTGGGTCCCAGGCACTCCACACCACTTGGAGTCAAGCTAGCCGGGCTGATGAGAGGTGTTACCTCGAAACCGGTCCGGTCCTCGGATGCTTGATTCCGTTCTGGGAAGGACATGGCTTTTGTAGTTCGGACTGGACTGTTCCCATGGGGCAACAGGGTCAGAGCTGATTTACATATCGCCATTGTCTATTCCAGGGTGGTGTGGAGTGCAAAAAAACGATGGATATGGGCCCAGATCTTTTGACTGGGGGAATGTGTGACATTGATCCACATTCGGTCCATCACTTGTTGTTTTTGCAATTGCCGCCCTAAGTGCGCTGGGGATGCCCAGACGTGGGTCCCAGGCACTCCACACCACTTGGAGTCAAGCTAGCCGGGCTGATGAGAGGTGTTACCTCGAAACCGGTCCGGTCCTCGGATGCTTGATTCCGTTCTGGGAAGGACATGGCTTTTGTAGTTCGGACTGGACTGTTCCCATGGGGCAACAGGGTCAGAGCTGATTTACATATCGCCATTGTCTAACCCAGGGTGGTGTGGAGTGCAAAAAAACAATGGATTTGGGCCCAGATCTTTTGACTGGGGGAATGTGTGACATTGATCCACATTCGGTTCATCACTTGTTGTTTTTGCAATTACCACTATTTGGGTGTCATCAGCATAGGATAGTGGGACGAACCCGCAGTTTCTGATGATGTAGGCTAAAGGGGCAGCATATATATTAAAAAGGGAAGGGCTCAGGGACGAGTCCTAGGGGACCCCCCACGGCAGACTAAAAGACCTCGATACAAATTCCCCAAGGTGAACTGAGAAAGATCTGTTTTCCAGGAAAGAGGCCAGCAAGGCAGTAGCTGATGTATGAAGGCGTATATCTTTCAGCCTGTTTAGGAGGATATCGTGGTTAACAGTGTCGAAGGCCGCCAACACATATAACAAAATGAGGCCGGCCTTCCCCCCTGCGTCCAGTATGCTCCTGATTTCGTCAGCTGCCATCACCAAGGCAGTCTCAGTCCCGTGTTCCTCACGGAACCCATATTGGGAATCATCTAGGACATGAAAAACCCTGCAAGTTGAGAATTCAACAGCTGGTTAACGATTTTAGCCTGGAAAGGGATTCTTGAAATTGGGCTGAAATTAGCTGGTATGGAAGGGTCAAGGTTAGGCTTCTTAAGGAGAGGAAGAACTGAGGCCACCTTCCAGGCTTTAGGGTAGCAACTGGACTGTATTATGTTGGCGAGGAGCGGCTGGAGTTGGGAGCTGAGCAGCACTGGGAACAAGTGTAGGACCTTGGGGGGGCAAGGGTCTATAGGGCCCCCGGACTTAGTAGACATAACCAAGTGTCTGATCTCTTCAATTGAAGGAACTGAAAACCTAAATTTAGATATTGGGGGGCTAGGGTCTAAGGGCTTGCCCGGACTGGGCTGGCCAGGTTGACTGGCATGTGGGTCAAGGTGCATCGGAGAGAAGGAATCATAGATAAGTCTCACCTTATCCATGAAGAACTGTCCTAATTCGTTACACAGATCTGTGCTACCTGAAACCTGTTTGGTCGTGGGCTCTGTAAGTTTCTTTGCAGTGGCGAACAGTTCTTTGCTCGAGTCTTTAGCCTCGTTGATTTTTTTAATGAAAAAAGCAGATTTTTCGCCTGCTAATATATTTATAAGAGGCTAAGGTTTTGCAATAATATTTTTTCTCCCTTGCCCCATAGTTGGCCCTCCATCTCCTTTCTGCCCTCCTGCAGTTCTGTTTTTGCAGTCTTAATTTCTCTGAGAACCATGGCTCAGAGCGTTTACTCCTTTTTAATTTTTTGATTTTGATAGGGGCAACTGCAAGAACTGCTGATTTGATCCAGTTCTCTACTTGATGTGAGGCAACGTCACAGTCTTTATCTAAGCTTTAAATAGTGCTGCCAAGCTGTGCGTGTAGTTCGGCAATATCAATCTTTTCCCATTCCTGGTACGGGTGATCCTCCCCCCCGAGGTGCCCTGACCGTTTGTTTATGGTCCAGGGTTAAGGAAAAGTGTGCTACTGTATGATCAGACCAGGGGACCGGCATCACTTCCCCGATCACGATGTTGGGGTTCGAGGTGAAGATCCCATCCAGGGTAGGTCCAGCGGAATGGGTTCCTTGATGTACTAGTTGGAACATACCACAGCTGGTCATGGTCTCTAAGAAAGATGACGTATTGCGATCGTCAATTTTTTCCAGGTGGATATTGAAGTCCCCCAGAATCTTGAAATCCGCCCCGGATAAGCTGGACTCTAGGGCGGGACCCAACAACTGTGACAGAGGGGTATTGGCCTTTGGAGGCCTATACAGCAGAAGGCCAGTGAATGTATATTTATTGGTGATGCAAATTTTAAAAGGCAGGGTTTCACACTCAGTTCAAACCCTCCAAGCCCTGCACCTGAAATGTATCTTTGCTGATAATGGTTAGGCCTCCTCCCCGCTTACCAATTCTGTCTGCGCGAAGGAGCGAGTAACCTGCCGGCACTGCTAATGCTAAGTCAATGTCTGAGGATCTATCTGCCCATGTTTCAGTTATAAACAATAGATCAAGATCGTAGGTGTCAATCATGTTTGCTGCTTCTGTGTTGTGTTTCACAAGGGACCTAGCGTTCACTAGAGCTGCCTTTGTCTGTTTCCTTGCTGGGAGACTGTGCTGCTGACAGCAATGAGCTGTTGTCCTACAGTGCATGTAGTAGAACTGAAGTTGACAGCTAGGTCAATGTTTGACTTCGTCCCCCGGATTGAGGGAGGCACAGGTCGGTTTGGACCATAGTTCCTTCAGTTGTGAGCTGGTGTAAACCTTCCTAGTTGTGTTAGTTTTAATTTACGCAGGGATTATGGCCCTAGGCCCGGGCCAGACGGGCGCAGATGGGCTTGCCTTTGTCGCGCCTTCGGCACGCCGCCGGCGCGTCCGCTGCGCACACGAATTAGCATTGGTTTAAATTGTCGCATTGCTTCAGCTACTAGCCCGCTCACCCCCGTACTGCTCTCCCAGGCCGGAAGTGATGTTATCTCTACCTGCGCCCTCACGCCCCCTCCATACAATCAGCACTTGCCGTAACGGACCGGGGAGCCTTGGCGGGTAGCTGTGGCAGTGGCGGTAAGGATATCAACTATACAGTTTTAAAATCACCGTACAATGGATATTAGCTATACAGTTTTAAAATCACCATACAGTTTTTTAACCCTTTCCATGCGGCCGCGATTCCCCTGATGTGCTGTAAACAGCACGAACAGGGGCGGGCCGTGACGAACCCCAGCCGTCATCAGCACACGAGCACCGTAGTGCATGACGGCTGGGGTTCGTCATCAGCATGGAAGGGGGTTAAAAGAAATAAAAGACAATTGTTTTTAAATAGAGCAAGTTACCAGCGCCAGCACCACAATGTAGCAGCGGCAGTCGCAATCTTATTGACCCTGTGTCTACACTTCCATGTTATTTGTAGTCTCAGGGCTTCAGTTACTAGCCCATTCACCCCCGTACTGCTTTCCCAGGCCGGAAGCGATGTTATCTCTACATGCGCCCTCACGCCCCCTCCATACAATCAGCACTTGCCGTGACGGACCGAGGAGCCTCGGCGGGTAGCTGTGGCAGTGGCGGTAAGGATATCAACTATACAGTTTTAAAATCACCGTACAATGGATATTAGCTATACAGTTTTAAAATCACCATACAGTTTTTTAAAAGAAATAAAAGACGATTGTTTTTAAATAGCACAAGTTACCAGCGCCAGCACCACGATGTAGCAACGGCAGTCGCAATCTTACGGACCCTGTGTCTGCCCTTCCGTGGTATTTGTAGTCTCAGGGCTTCAGCTACTAGCCCGCTCACCCCGTACTGCTCTGCCAGGCCGTAAGTGATGTTATCTCTACCTTCGCCCCCACGCCCCCTCCGTACAATCGGCACTTTTCAAGGGTCCCCAAGGCAACCATGGAGATAGATTTCGGCAGCACTCAAGATACCACAAGGCCGTGCGAGCGGCCAAACCCACTGGGGCCAGGTATCAAGAATGAAGATAAGTGCACCGTGTGCCATGTATACTTGTTTTAATTGGCTTTGACAAAGGGCAGGAGCCTGAAACGTGTCAGCCAGAGGCACAGGCTGCGAGAACTGACCTGTTAAAGCTGTGCCTTTTCACTAAATTGTCAGCTATACCAAACTTCTGTGGGCCTTTTCTGTTGAGGACAACTCTTGTTTATGGATTTGAAATGGCTGGTCCTGGCCATGGAGGAGGTCCTGCTGCGAGTAAGCAGACCCTGCTGACGCCAACCGGCGTATGGGATGAGGGGACCGGCGCTGTGTTGAGTAACTGTGATATGTCAACGGAACAGTGCTTGGACTGTGCAGCAACCCATTGTGGTTTTACTGAGGAACATTTTCCTTTATTCATGACACCTTACTGGTGGAAGATTTCGGCAGCACTCAAGATACCACAAGCCTGTGCCAGCAGTCACACCCACTGGGGGCAGGTATCAAGAATGAGGATAAGTGCGCCGTGTGCCATGAATACTTGTTTTAATTGGACTCGACAGAGGGCAGGAGCCCGAAATGCGTCGGCCAGTGGCACGGGCTACGAGAACTGACCTGTTCATGCTGCAGCTTTTCAATAAATTGTCAACTATACCAAAGATGTGTGGGCCCTTTTCGCTTAGGGCAACTCTTGTGGATGTATATATATATATATATATATATATATATATATATATATATATATACACTCGCCGATGGGTGCTTTCTAGATGCGGGGGTGCACCCGCACAATCAATTACACTCCAGTCTCCTTCATATCCTCATTTCATGAAAGAAGGAAAGCACTCCCGGGGATCATTTCTGTTATTTATTCACAGAAGAATAACACAACTCCAACAACAGGCGCGTTTCGGTATCCAACCTTCGTCAATGTTTACCGAAGTGCCTGACCACCATGTTATTTAACATACATTTCCTGTGTATTATATATCACCTACGGGCGGTCGCCAGTAGGTAGTTATAGTTAGCACCATGTTTCTATTCAAAAAGCATTTTTTCTTTTGCAATATCTTTGGCGTCGTTTGAGGAATCTTTGCGAAATTTTCAAAACTAATGTGGCACTCCGGTCAGCTCCTGACTTTTAAAGTTTAGGGGTGATTCGTCAAGCAGGGGCCGAGAAAAAAGGGGGGTCCTAAAACACGTTTCCCATGTTAATTTTCGTAGGAACTTTTGCTAAAGCTACAGCCCGAACTGCTGAACATAATTAATCCAAATTTGGCCGAATGGTAGCTCTTGCTTAAGAAAGAGACCTTTTTTTAAATGGTGTAAGTCTGTTTAGTAGTTCCTGAGAATTTTAAAAATAAGTTTTGATATATGAGCACCGAGGAGGAGTCGTGACACCTCCAGAGAACAGGCGTCACTATGATTGTCTGCGATCACTCCAAACTAGGAAGTGTTGGCAGCCATCTTATGACTCAGTAACGGAGTCACAAGAAAAGAGTTAAAAAAAGGTGAAAAACAAGAAAAGACGTTAGGGTATAAACACCCTTTTTAAAACAAATTGTCTGTATTTGCGCTGGGTGTTCGAATCGGGATGAAAAAAAAAAAACAAAGAACTGATTCCCGCGCTCCGTTTTTGAAAGCCCACTGTTGGGCCAGGTCCCGTTGGCATTCACCAATTAATATTCAGGGCCCCGTGGGGGCCCCTGCAGCCCCAGGGACTGCCACCTCCCCAAGGCTTATTTAATTGTATGCGGGGGTCCCAATCCCCCCTCGCAGCCCATGGGACCGCCACGTCCCAGGGACTCTGTTTTCAAAAACAAATGATGTGTGGAGAGGGCAAGAGTCCCTGGGCACATACTCATTTTAATGCGGGAGTTTGTAGTGGACCCCTTGGTCCCGGAGCCACCACCTCCTTGGGGCTTTGAAAATGCTGGGAGGTGGGCCGCGCTGCCCCCCTCCTGGATCCCATGATTGCTTTCGGGATCGCCACCCCCCAGGGAGTAGCGGAGTCATAAGAAAAGAATAAAAAAAAGGTGAAAAACAAGAAAAGGCATTAGGGTATAAAACCCTTAACTTTTAGGCCTGCTGAGGGGGTCTCACAATGACCCCTGGGCCCAAAACATTTTTTTTTAAACAAATTGTCTGTATTTGCGCTGGGTGCGCGAATCCGGATAACATTTTTTTTAAAAAACAAAGCACAGACTCCCGCGCTTTGTTTTTGAAAGCCCGCTGATGGGCCAGGTCCCTTTGGCATTCACCAATTAATTTGCAGGGCCCCACGGGGGCCCCTGTAGCCATAGGGACTGCCACTGCCCCAAGGCTTATTTAATTGTATGCGGGGGCGCTGCAGCCACCTGCAGCCCAGGGGGACCGCCACCTCTCCGAGGCTTTAAAAATAAATGCAGTTTGGGGTCCCAATCCCCCCCCGCAGCCCAAGGGACCGCCACCTCCCCGGGGCTTTAAAAATGTATGCATTTGGGGGTTCCCATTCCCCCCTCGCAGCCCAAGGGACCGCCACCTCTCCAGGGCTCTGTTTTCAAAAAAAGATGATGTGTGGAGAGGGCAAGAGCCCCCCACATGCGCCGGGGATTAACACCTCCCAGGGCACATACTCATTTTAATGCAGGGGTCTGTTGTGGACCCCTTGGTCCCGGAGCCACCACCTCCTCGGGGCTTTGAAAATGCTGGGAGGTGAGCCGCGCTGCCCCCCCTCCTGGAGCCCTTGATGGCCTTCGGGACCACCACCCCCCAGGGCCTGTTCCTGCAATGTCCCTGGGTGCCCACCCCTGGGGCATTTCTGTTTGTTTTGGCAGGGCATAGCAAAGTCTGCTTTGCCTCATTGAAGTAAGAGATTTTGTTCATTGATTGATTGACTTGAGTATAATGTTTATCAATTATAGGTTCATTAGAAAATTAAACCCAGTGTATCCACAAGATTACTTCGACATTAATCAACATCTTTTCAGGTAAATATATTCAGTGTAATACAATACAATAAGTACCAGTGCACCAGGAACTGAGATTGCAGAGTGGTGTAAAAAGGGGGCATGACCTCCGACCACTCTCACCAATTCAGGTGTTTGGCACCTACTGGAGGTACCTGGTGGGCTAGAGGGCCCCCAGGGACCCTCAGGAATGAAGGGGACATAATACCCCAACTTAGAAAGCATCAGGAGGCTCGTTTGCAGAGTGGTGGGAAAAGGGGGTGTGGCTTTTGTCCACCTCTCAGCAATCCCAGTGTGTGAGACTTACTGGAGGTAAGAGGTAGGATCGCTGGCCCCTAAAGGACCCCCGCAGCTAAAGGGACTTCAATACCCATCCAAGTTCGGGCCAAGAAGTGTGTTTGCAGAGTGGTGGGGAAAGGGGGCGTGGCCTGCTATGACAACTTAGCAATCCTGCTGTGTGGACTTACTGGATGTAATAGGAGGAGTGGTTGACCACCACGGATGTCCTTTGGGGGCCAACTACCCCTCTTGTTACCTGAGGTAAGTCCCACACAATGAGATTGCTAAGTCGTCTTCGGAGGCCATGCCCCCTTTCTCCACTACTCTATAAATGCGCTTCCTGGCAGACTATGGGATGGGGGAAGAAGTCCAATTTATTCCTGAGGGACTCCTGAGAGCCAAGAAGGCCTCCTGGTAGCTTCTGTAAGTCCTTGGCAGCGAATTTCCTGAGTGCTGGTCAGATGTACAGCACCCTTTCTTCACCACTCTGCAAACGTGACTACTAGTTAAAGAAGTGTTTGCAATGTTATAGGTTTCACATTTGCGAGAGTAGAGCTATTGGCAATGTAAATGTAAAAGTTATTTAATGTTTTTCGGAGCGGAGTGGTTGTACGTTGTGTGTAGTGGACGTATGTGGTAAATTGTGCAGTGAAATTATGTGGATAGAAAGTATGTGGTATTTATTTTATAGGAATTATGTAGAGTTGGATTATGTGTTATGGAGAGTAATTATGTGGTATGGTAGTCTGTGTTGTGAGTGGTAATGTCAGGTTTAGTCTTCCTCTTTTCCATAGAAGCTCATCTATGTACTCAATGAGACCAAAAAAAAAGGAATCATTGAGGATCACTTCTGGACCTAGTCAGAGCCACTGGAATTATGCCACTGTTTGGCTGCACCGACTTTTGCACAAATTATACATTTTCTTAATTAGCCAAATAATTCATCATCTGCTACCTAATCTGTAGATTTGAACATAAAATGCCTTGTTTCTGGCTCACACGTTACCAAAAATGCAGCCACAAGTGTTACAGCGTGATGGAAGGCCCTTTGCAGACCTAGAATGGTCACCTCGCACTTATTGCTAAATGTGGATGTTAACTTGGTACTAATGGTGTGCAAGCCACTCTTGCTTCCTTCTGTGCCTATCTCTGTGCCTCTCTTCCCTTTTTCTGCATTTATGTTGCTTCCTTCTGCACATTTCTTCTACGTTCTGCATCTCTCTTGCCTCTTTCTGCATGTCTGTTGCCTCTTTCTGCAACTCATTTGTTTCTTTCTGTACCCTCTTGCCTCTTTCTGTACCCTTATTCCCTCTTTCTGCAGCTCTTTTGCCTTTTTCTGTATCCCTCTTATGTCTTTCAGTACCTATTTTCTGCCTCTTTCTGCACCTCTGTTCCTTCTTTCTGCACTTCTTTTGTTTCTTTCTGTACCTGACTTGCTTGTTTCTGTACCCCTACTGCCTCTCTCTCCAGTCCTCGTCCCTCTTTCTGCACTTCTGTTGCTTCTTTCTGCGCTTATCTTGCTTCTTTCTGCACCTCACTTGCCTCTTTCTGCACCCTATTGCCTCTTTCTACACCTCTCGTTCCTCTGTTCTGCACCTCTGTTCCATCTTTCTGTACCGCTTTCTGTAGTTTCCTTGCCTCTTTCTGCACCCCTGTTGCTTAATTCTGCACTCCCCATGCTTCTTTCTATACTTGTCTTGCTTTTTTCTGCCTTCCTGTTGCCCCTTTCTGCATTCATCATCCCTCTTTCTGTACCTTTCTTTTTTTTAACTGTTTTTATTTATGTTTAGAATGGTAAAAGATAACCAAACAAAAAGCAACAGATGTACCCCGTAACTTTCTTTACATATAGAGTCAATCAAGTCACAATTGGTGAGATCAGGGAGTTAATAACATTACACTTCACTATTTCCAGGCCACTCCCCTGGTTTGCACTGAAAGACCGGGTTTTAGAACCCAGCGGCGTCAGGGAGAACGCCTTAAACCTTTGAGTTCCCCTGTCTTGGCAAACAGAAACACGGGATACTTCTTGATGACGGGTTTATTGGCTGCAACCAGGAACAGAGATCTACGAAGTACACACGGGTAGTTTGT
Source organism: Lissotriton vulgaris (assembly GCF_964263255.1). Classification (NCBI taxonomy): domain Eukaryota; kingdom Metazoa; phylum Chordata; class Amphibia; order Caudata; family Salamandridae; genus Lissotriton; species Lissotriton vulgaris. Next base: position 983,056,638 of record NC_141695.1, on the reverse strand, counting down.
CAGAGACTGCACAAATTCAATAAGCGGAGCATGGTCTTTTATGCCAAAAATCAAGCCTCAGGCAACATTCCAATTTACATTTGGTGCATCAAAAACTGACCAATGACAGTGTAACATTTCAAAAGTAGCGAATGACGACAGTCAAAGACAATCCCATTTTCCGTTGTCCAGCCCACCTGAAATGACCACGCACATTCCCTGTTTCCTGTTCGATCAGGCCAGACAAACCCATCATAAACCCTTTGACCCAAATTAATGATTATGTCGTAAAGGAAAGGCAGAAACAGATTGGAAAGGAGATAGAAAGGTGGGAGCAGTGTACCATAAACTCGGGCATGTCCTGCTCTTTGATCTTTATCAGACCAGCTGCTGAACAAGGAACTGGCTCAGCGAGGTCAGCCTTGGGCTAGGAGTCAGTTCGGCCAGGTCACCCAGAAGTCAGCTAAGGCATACGTGTTTCAAGGACTCGCTCGGCCACAGTCATCAGGCCTATGTTAGGGCAACCACACAAAATGCCGTATACAAAATGGAACTCGAAGGTTCAAACTAAATCCTTGAATAGAGAGTGTTCTCCTATATCGATTCATACGAAAACACTCAGACACGCTACACTCGCCATTTGCAGGCTGCTGACACCAAAATCGTCCATTTCCGACAATCTTTATTGAACGGGTTCGGAACCATCGAACCCAGTTCGTAAACCACAGAACCACAGCACCCTCCTGGTGACTAATACACCCCTAGCACAATGGATTCCTGTTCCAAGACTCCGGGCTCCACTTCCACTCTTTCCCATGAAATCCGGTGTATCATTTCTGTGTCCTCATCATTGAGATCTAACCTAAAATATTGCAACCATGGTTGCCAAATCTTCCGAAATTTCTTGGGGTATCCTCTTGTCTGGTATATCGCCTTTCTGCCCCCATATACATATCCATTCCAGCCCTCCAATCGTTCATGTTTGGGGGGTCTGCTCTTCCCCCGTTCCTAGCTATGTCACGTTTTCTGTACCTTTCTTGTCTGTTTCTGCATCTCACTTGTCTTTTTCTGCACTTCTCTTGCTTCTTTCTACACCTCTGTTGCTTCGTTCAGCAAATTCTCTTGACTCTTTCTGCACTTCTCTTGCTTGAATCTGTACCTCTCTTGCCTCTTTCTGCACTTCTCTTGCCTCTTTCTGTAACTCACTTGCTTCTTTCGGCATCACTGTTGCTGCTGTCTGTACCCATCTTCCCTCTTTGTGCAACTCTCTTGCCTCTTTCTGTACCTTTCATGCGTCTTTCAGCACCTATGTTACAACTTTCTGCACTTATCTTTCTTCTTTCTGTACCCCTCCTGCCTCTTTCTGTACCTCTCTTACCCCTTTGTGCACCCCTCCTACCTTTTTCTGCACACCTCTTGCCTATTTTTGTACCTCTGTTGATTCTTTCTGCACTGCTCTTGCTTCTTTCTACACCTTACTTGCCTCTTTCTTCACTTTTGTTGCTTCTTTCTACACCTTTTTTGCTTCTTTTAGCAATTCTCTTGCCTCTTTCTCCACTTCTCTTCCTTCTTTCTGTACCCTTCCTGCCTCTTTCTGTACCTTTCTTGCCTCTTTGTGTACCTCTCCTACCTCTTGCTGCACTCTTCTTGCGTCTTTTTCTACCTCTGTTGGTTCTTTCTTTACTGCTCTTGCTTCTTTCTGCATCTCACTTGCCTCTTTCCGCACTTCTTCTGCTTCTTTCTAAACCTCTGTTGCTTCTTTCAGCAATTCTCTTGACTTTTTTTGCCTTTCTCTTCCTTCTTGCTGCACCATTTCTGCCTCTTTCTGTGCCTCTCTAGCCTCTCCTGTCGTAAATTAACAGCAATGGGTTAGCATTTAGCTGAAGCCATCCTGTATTTAGAAGTTATCTTATCCGCTTTGTGAAAGCCATTTTGTATTTTTGACAGCCATTTTGTTTGCCATGTGCTCGCCATGTGATCTGTCCTACCTTTCTGTTAACTGTTATTGTAATATGCCTAGAGACAAACTATACTTAGTATCCTTCACTTTCGCACATGCCCAGAAGGGCCTAGCTAGTAGAATGTACCTGCTTCTCTAGTATAACTGTCAGGCTGTTTTTGCTGCTGTATGGAGAAGTAACTCTCCTCCCACTTTGTTGAGCAAGTAGATCTCATATGCCCAACTTAGTCATTCTGCATGCGTACATGAGCCAGGACTGCCCCTTGCATTTATGCTTACTATGTAACCCTAAGCATATATAAAGCCCCAGTTTCCTGTACTCCTCAGACTGCCTCATTCAGTTGCTAAGGCTTCTGTGTGACGTAATCTCACTCATTTGAGTTTAATAAAGATGTTCTTTTATATTTCAGCTTCTGTGCCAATTTCTTCTTTGTTGGTTTAAAAGGACCAAGTATCAGTGGGACCCCTAAGAAGGTTAATTGATTTCTACACTCCTACCTCTTGCTTCACTCCTCTTGATTCTTTTTATACCTCTGTTGGTTCTTTTTGTACCCTTCCTGCCTCTTTCTGCACCTCTCTTCCCTCTTTGTGTACCACTCTTGCCTCTTTCTGTACCTCTGGTGCTTCTTTCTGCACTTCTCTTGCCTCTTTCTGCACCCTTTGTGCCTCTTTCAGCAACTCTGTTGCTTCTTTCTGCACTCCTCTTCCTTTTTTCGCCACCCCTCATGTCTCCTTCTGCACCTCTGTTGCCTCTTTCAGCACCTCTGTTTGTTCTTTCTGCACTGCTCTTGCTTGTTTCTGCACTTCTCTTGCTTCTTCCTGCACCTCTCTTGCCTCTTTCAGCACCTCTGTTGCTTTTCTTGCAGATTGCTAGCCTCTTTCTGACCCTCACTTGTCTTTTTCTGCAGATCTCTTTCCTCTGTCTGCACCCTTGTTCCCTGTTTCTGCATCTTTCATGCTTGTTTCTGTACCTCTCTTGCCTCTTTCTGTACCTCTGTTGCCTCTTTCTGCACTTCTCTTGCTTCTTCTGCACCCTTCACACATCCTTCAGTACCTCTGTTGGTTCTTTCTGTACTGTTCTTGCTATTTTCTGCATCCAACGTGCCTCAACCCGCATTTCTCTTCCTTCTTTCTGCACCCCTCCTGCCTCCTTCTGTACCTCTTTTGCCTCTTTTTTGTGAACCCCTCCTACCGCTATCTGCATCCCTCTTGCCTCTTTTTGCACCTCGGTTGGTTCTGCACTGGTCTTGCTTCTTTCTGCACTTCTCTTGCCTCTTTCTGCACCTCTAACTTAGAGGTAGATTTAATCCCCCAGCTCTAATATGTACTAGAGTCTTACAGGGGAGATCATGCCAATCACAGGGGTACCCAACCCATAGTGCACCCTGGTGTATGTAGGTGTTTTCACTGTGTTCCAAGTGTCTTTCATGATAGCACTGGCCCCAAGCCTGGTTAGTCAGTTACCACTAGTACCAGTCATCAAAACGTTGTGGGCACAGGATGACTTTGCAACAAGGTGTCTTTCTGCACCTCTGTTGGTTCTTTGTGCATATCTTTTGCTTCTTTATGCACCTCTCTTGGTCTTTCTGGACTTCTGTTGTGTCTTTCCGCATTTCTTTTGCTTCTTTTGGCACATTTCTTCCTCTTTCTGCACATGTCCTACCTCTGTAGGAATAGTTAGAAATTAGCATTTAAAAACTTTGAAATTCACTGAAACAACCATAGCTTTCAGGTACCTTATAGTTAGAAATTAGTATTAAAAAAAAAAACCTTAGAAATGCACTGCTGATGACGTCACATATTACATCATTGATGAAATGGTCAGTGACATCACTGATGATATCACTGATGCCATCTCAAATTACATCACAGATGTTTGCAAAGCTGGAGGACCAGGAGGGGCAATCTCGATGAAACAACATTCACATTATTGGCGTGCCGGAGCGGACAGGTGGCCCGGCCCTTGGTCACAACTCATCTTCAGCCACGGTTCCTGTCTAAATATTTCTCCGTAGAAAGGGTGCATCGGGTGCCCTGGAGGTAGACCTAAGCCGGGGGCCCCACCGCGTCTAATTTTGACGCGCATTTTTAATTTCAGGGACAGAGATGTGATACTACAAGCGGCCCGTAATGCCCCGGTGATACTGATAGACAATGCAACCATTACAATTTTTCCAGAGTACACAGTTGCAGTCACAAAAGAAAGACGAGGATTTCTTGAAGTCAAAAGGGTTATCCCTGACCGGTAAATCAAATATTCCATGTTTTTTCCGGCCAAATTAAGAGTGGAAGCTGAAGGTAAAACTTGGTTCTTCCTGTCACCAGAAGACGTCCAGGAGTGGCTAGAGGGGTGGTGTGAGGCCACCCTAACAGGAAGATCAGGAGGAGACAATGCCCGAAACAGAACTCATGAGATGGGGTACGAACAGGAATAGGCCTACGCAATGGAACATGCAGTATGCTCAAAGGACTTAGATACAGACTGAAATACAGCGATGGCCTTATTGGCAACAGAATGTACAACTGACCTTTGGGATCAACACGCTGTTAACTGCAGAGACTGCCAGGGAGCTGAGATACAGGTCCAACAGCGGACTGTACTTTCCTGGCTACTCATGAGGGCAGGGACCAACCATGATGAGCACACTGTATCCTTGCATAATTTGAATGATTTGGTTGTGAAATTACTGGGGAAGGCGATGACTACTACAGGTTTGAAGGGGTTCTGGGGGAGGAGGATGTTCATTCTCACCTCCACCAAATGGTAAATGGGAAGGGTAAGGAGCGCTCTGCACAGTTGGGGTGGTGGGTAGTTTTGAGTTCATCCACCAGGGAGGCAGGGTGGAGGGTGGGTAGGGGGGCAATGTTCTATTGGTATTTTATGTTCTTTGTTGTGTTTTTTACGAGGGCATGCTATTTAGCTGTGATTGTTTGATTTGCAGCGGAAGTGATCCTATGACAATACATGTTGCACATGGCAAAAAGGATAATGCAGGCACAACAAAGGTCTAGCTCGAGGACACCCCAGGTGTCCTCATAACTCTTTGTCGCTGATTACATGGAACGTCCATTATTCACCAATAATGCTAACATGTACGACCATCACGAGGCATGGCAACGTGTCTACCCTGTGTATCCTGGGTATCTACGTATTCCGTAAATTTCTATAGGCATTGTGCAGGCAACAAGTCACTACTTTTGAGGAAAACGCCTCATCAGTTCAGTCCTCCGGTAGTATTTGGGAGATGTATAAAACTGTGATCCGTGGTCAGGTCATCTCCTCCATTGTAGGTTATAGGAGAAAAAAGCAAGCAGAGCTGGAAGCTATAGAATCAGAATTGACAACAGCTAATGCTCAGCACGCACAGAACCTGTCCCCGGAAACTCCCACACCGGACGTAATAAGCAAAGTGAATTTAGGGAATATAAGTGGGAGATGGCTAAGGCTCGACTACAGGATATGAAGCAAAAAATATATGAAATAGGGGATAAGGCGAGTAAACTAATAGCCTGGCTTGATAAGAAGGAGCAAGCGCAGCGAACTATAGCACAAGCTATGCACTTCCGATCGTTCCCTCACGATTGCGCCGGAGGACATAGTAAATATATTGGTAGGGCACTTCGAAAAGGTGTACGAGTCGCAGACGACCATGGAGACGGATGAGGCTCACACCTATGTTAAAGATATCCACATGGAATGGAATGGAAAGAGGATTTGTAGAGCGCAATAGCTATCCTAAGGCGTCCTAGCGCTACAGAATTGTGAAAGAAGGGTGTAGGGGGGGAGGCTAATCAGGGTATGAAAAGAGCAGAGTCTTTAAATGCTTACGGAAGGATAGTAAGTTGGGTTGTGCACGCAGGTGAAGGGGAAGAAAATTCCAGAGCCTCGATGCGTTGTATGAAAAGGCTCGGCCTCGGCATCTGACTTTCTTGATCCTAGGGACTGTAACCAGGAAAGAGGTTAAAGATCTGAGATGTCTTCCGGGGATATAGGCAGGGATCTGGGAATGAATAATGGGTCGTCCCTTTTTCCAGTAAGCTCGGTGGGTGATACAGAGAGTCTTAAACTCAATTCTTCGTCTCACTGGCAGCCAGTGGTAGCTCCTCAGTCCGGTCTTAACCGAGATACGACGGGGGATTTGAAGTAATGTGCGGGCTGCGCAGTTCTGTGCGATCTGGAGCGTGTTCAGGGTGGACTGGGGGGCTCCTAAGTAAAGGGCATTTCCGAAATCCAGTCTGGAAAGAACAAGTCCTGGATCATTATTTTCCTAGCTTGGAAGGGCAGTATAGGAAGGATCTTCCGTATTAGCCTAAGTAGGCCAAAACAGGTCGCCAATAGTTTAGTGGCTTGGGCGATGAGATTGAGAGATTTATCAAGCCATCTGCCTAGGCTCTTGATTTTGTCCTTAGGAGTGGGGTGTACACCAAGTGAGGGGGGCCAGTGTGACTTGAGAGGTAGTGGGGAGGGGTTGCCTAGGAGCATTAGCTCAGTTTTTTCGCCATTCAGTATAAGGTATGACAGGGTCATCCATTTGGAAACCTCTTCCAGGCAGGTTTTGAGGTTGTCGGGGTTTGAGTCTAGTTGGTTAACGGACACCACTAGCTGGGTGTCGTCTGCGTAAGTGATGATTTTTGTTCCAAACGGACGGACTACCTCAGCTAGTGGCCCCATATAGACATTAAACAGTGTCGGGCTCAAGGACGAGCCCTGGGGAGCGCCGCAGACAAGGGGCTTACTTGGGGAAGTGATGTTACCCTCAAACACTTGAAAAGAACGATCGGTGAGGAAGGATTCAAGCCAAGACATGGCCTTGCCTGATATCCCGAAGCCGAAGGAGTAGTGTGCTATGGTTGACAGTGTCGCAGGCGGCACTTAGGTCCAGGAGGATTATGGCGGCTGATCCTCCCAGGTCCAAGATCTTCCTTGCCTCCTCCGTCACTGCAAATAGCGCGGTTTCGGTCCCATACTTGGGGAGTAAACCAGTTTGTGAGTCATCGAGCAGGTGGTTAAACTTGATGAAGTCTACTAGTGTGGTGTTGATATGTTTTTCAAGTATTTTACTCATCCAGGGAAGTAAGGAGATTGGCCTATAGTTTTTCGGGTCTGTCTGATCTAGGGTTTTTTTTTAGGAGGGCCTTAACCATGGCGCACTTCCGGGGAGATGGGACTGAGCCAGTGGCTAGGGAGGAATTAAGTAAGTTGAGTACAGTTGGAAAACTTTTGTCATTTACCAGATTCAGAGTGCGTGGAGGAGCCGGATCATTGGGGGTACCTGATTTTACCTGTGATAGAATGGCATATAGTATAGTGGGAATGAGAGGAGTAAAGGATTGCAGGGAGGTGGTGGGATAGGTATCAATGGTGGTGATAGTTGCTGTTTGAGCAGAGGTAAGGATAAACTGGAAGGAAGAGTAGATGATTTGAATATCCCCAGAGGAGGCCCTCATATTGGAGGCTGACCTGGCGATTGAGGAACTGAAGGTGGCTATCGACTCCCTGCAGTTAGGGAAAGCAGTGGGACCTAATGGTTTGCCTATTTAACTATATAAAAAGACTGATGACACAATTGCCCCCTATTTACTAAAGATGTATCATGAAAGTTTAGAAGCAGGTGAGCTCCCGCGAGATCAGAGACTGGCCACCATAGTGACGATCCCAAAACCAGGGACTGCACTTCTTATCACCTGATATCCTTAATTAACGCCGAAGCCAAAATATTAGCCAAGCTTTTGGCAACACGACTAACCCCATATCTTGCAGCTCTGATTCACCCGGATCAGTCCGGGTTTATGCCCCATAGGAGCACCGCTCTCAATTTGCATTGATTGCATGCAGTATTGGCTTGCAAGTCATATATTCAGGAACCAGCGGTTATTCTTTCCCTTAATGCACTGATGGCGTTTGGCAGGGTGGAGTGGCCGTATCTCTTAGCAGTCCTTAGACACTTAAGTTTGGCCCAAAATCCTGTGCGTGGATTCCGTTAATATACACAAAACCCCTAGCTCACCTGGTGGCCAACGGACATTTCTCAAGAGATTTCCCTGTGAGGCGTGGAACCCGGCAGGGATGTCCGTTGTCCCCATTGCTTTTCGCCTTTGTGTTGGAGCCACCAGCGGCCTGGATCTGGTGGGAACCAAAGATTTGAGGGCTCAGGTTGACACCAAACTGGGAAGACCGCATCTCCCTATATGCGGATGATGTGCTGTTGTATCTAACATCCCCTAGACGATCCGTTCTGGTGTTACTGAATATTTGTGAGATATTTGGTCGGGTGTCTGATTACACCATTAAATGGTCCAAACCGAATTTAATTATATTGCATCTCCCGCCACTGGTGATTCCAGAGAATTGCCCACTGCAGATCACTAAAGGTACCTTCAAATATTTGGAAATCAATGTCTCAACCGAGCCCAATGAATTTTTTCGGAGAAATCCTAAGCCCCACATGGAGTGGTTTAAATGGGACACAACGGTCTAGCGCAATTTACTGCTTTCATTGCTGGGAAAGGTAGCACAGTTTAAAATGATCGCACTCACACGTTTCTTATTTGTCTTGGAAAATACCCCGTTTCGCATACCACTAAGCTACTTTAAAACAATAGCATCAGAAGTCTCTAGTTTGCTATAGGGAAGTAAACCTGTGCACACAGCACAAGATAAGTTAGTTAGGAGCTGGTATGATGGTGGTATAGCCCTTCAGAATATACAATTGTACTATTGGGCAGCTCCGCTGAAAATAATTAACTGTTGGATACATGCCCCACAGACTGACCCAGCATTTCAGGCAGATTGGCAAGGAATGGGAGAAGAAGGGGTCATGTCCGTACTCTACAATAGAAGCAGATCCAGACTGCTAATTGGGCCGACTGCGCACACAGTTAATATTTGTTCCTCGGTGCATGCTAAGTTAGGATGGCAGGGGATCATCACACAAATGATACCACTCTGGACATCACAACAGCTTGAGAGACTCAAAAACAGTAAAGGCTTTAGTAAATGAGATGTCATAGGCATGTCAATGGTGGGTGATCTCTGGAAGAAGGGCGAAATGGTCACGTTTGAACATCTAAGGGCTCAGTATGAACTCGCCTCCTCAGAGATCTTCAGGTACGCGCAGATTAGGCATGCATTGCAGGCAGTGTTGACTACAGGCACTGCCTTATCAGAATCTACTTCACTAGAAGATAGGTTATTGATGGAATATATGTAAAGAAAGGCCACCTCCTTCACTTACCGTAAGTTAGTAAACAACTTGCCGGATCCCATGCTGGCACTTAGACAAAAATGGTCTGTGAATTTGGGTGAATTTGATGACTCGGATTGGCAAGGGGCACTTTCCTCCCCTTGTGAGGAAGCGATACCCTCACAATTAAGGTTGGTACAACTAAAAATATTTCACAGTACATACTACAATAGAGTGACCCTTTATAAAATAGAGACAGCTTCTCATCGGTTCTGTCTGAGAGGTTGTGGGGAGGAAGGTACTTTCTATCATACTATATGGGAATGCCCGAAGATTATGGTGTATTGGGTTAAAATAATGAGGACTGTATCGCAAACTGTGGAGGTGTCTTTGACTCCAGAACCAAAACGATGTTTACTAAATATGTGGGAACCGAATGATCTTGTTGTATTTCTATCTAGGACCCTAATTCGATATTCCCAATTCATGCCCTTGTGCGGTTATAATCAATAATATCCTTACAGAGGCATAAGAATCATATCCATATTCAGTAATAGCCCATGCAGTCCAAAGCACAGCACGGCTACTCCAATCGACTCCTAGAAAGCGCCACGCATTCTTTAAACAAACCAAGCCTCCATCAGCCCGGGAAATTCCCCCCCCCCCTGCTTTTGTTTTGATTTGAACAAAAACTCCTGGAGTCCAGCCAGAACTGTTCGTTCTTAGTATTGGGCTTAGGTCAGGTACATCGGGGTAGGCGTAGTTAGAAGCACCAGTTGAGTACGTTAGTCAATGGTTATATATATGTATATATATTTTATCTATTTTAAGTATCATATGGCTAAGAAATGTAACGACCGGATTTTCGGACCAGATAGAATTAGCTCACCAAGACACCACCAACCCGGCCGAAACTTAACCACCTCCCTCCTCAGGGCCTAATTACCATGGTACCTGGGTACCTACCTGGGGATGGGGAATTAGCAATATACAAGCTTAGATCCTCTAAAACACCACCAAATCTATAGGGATTACTAAAAACAATCACTAATCGCTACGGAATTCCATATTCTACACCACACTTGTATCTTATAGTCTCGCAGCAACGTGGGCCCAGACTATGCTACCCTCCTGCTCATAGTGAAAGGGGGCAGTTCTGATTACTTACCATTACACACTGACCACAATCAGTGCTCACACAAGCCACAATCCTGTGGGTATCGGCATCGTATCCTCCCGATGCTCTCACTCTCTTACACAAGCCACAATCCTGGGGGTATACACACTGGGTTATCCCAGTGCTCTCACTCTCTTCCACAAGCCACAATCCTGTGGGTATACACACTGGGTTCTCCCAGTGCTCTCACTAACGCCGCTACACAACGACAATTACGGTCCTATTGATACCTTTAACTCTCTCTCTCTCTATTGGGAAGTTTCATTATATACTACTGGGAATATCTCATATACAATTTAATCCTTTTACACAAGAATGGCCGGATTACGATATGCAAAGGTTATTTTCTGATTCAAGTGCTCCCTGCTTCCTTGCTCAGTTACCACTTACCCGGACGGGAAACGCATCCGTCCACATAACAGCATCTGACTAGAAGAAAGGTTAACTGTGTCATATAAATAACAATTACACAATGGTTCACTAAGAACTGGGGTCCCTTTATTACACAATAACAAATTATAACAACAATATAATACTGCAATATAACATATAGCCTGAAAAGCAAAGGAAAGAATTAGAATGTGTGTGCACGCTAATAAGACGTCACCTTAGAGTACGAAGTCTGGACTCTGTTGTCATCTGGGTTCCCTTTTCGTCTGTGCCTTGTCTCATCTTAGGATCACCTCTGCAGTCACGGATACACGTCTGCACCGCTATGCTCTGTCTCCTCTGCTCCCCTCCAAGTCTCCAAGTCACTGGAACCTTCCTCTTGTTCTCTGTTTCATCTGTCTCACTCTCGCTGTTCTGCACTACTCCTCTCTCCTCTCGATCACGGATTATCTTCACCTTCCAACTTCGATCTTATAAATCAGTTTCTGCCACTCTAGTATTCGTTCACTCCGCTAACTTCTTCACTCTGTATGCTCTGATCTTAGTATCAAAGCTCACCAGCTGCTCCAACTAAAGTAACTTCAATCTTTCTGAGAGATTATCAGCCTTCGGTCTTTTTCGGACTTCAAAATGGCGACTGTCTGCTTTAAGGTTGATTACCTGCAAAAATGCTAACGACTAGCTGCCGTCTACTAACTGACTCTCTGAACTCTCCGTACTATTACTAATATAGAACCTTGTTCATGCATGGAAATTTCCAGCCAGTAACCTGCCGCCCACCAAATTCTTGTACCACCCCGTGCTAAGAACACGTTCTCAGCCGGCCGGCCTGATGTTATGTCTTCGATGCGAAGAAAAATACAGTCTTTCGATAAGGGCCAGCCCGAGCCGGTTCTCTCCAAGCGAACAACACCTTATAACTAAAACATTACATTTGACCTAAAAGCATCTCAAGAAGCCGAGGCAGAAAGAAAGATGGAGTCTCTCTTGTTTGAGGCCTAAAGGGCCCGAAATAGGCATAACCCCATCAGAAATATACTAGTAGCTTCACAAAAGGACAGAATAATACTAATACTAAGGAATCTATCCCCTAACATAAACTTATAGGCCCTAGAATAAAGAAAAGAATAGGGAATTATATCAAACACCTTGTAAATAGGCCAGGTCTGAGGCTCTAATCCTTCCATTAGAATGATAGCAGGCTAAAGTCACCTTCACCCAGAAAGGGGAACAAAAACCCGGTCAGAACAGAAACCATATCTATGCTTTTACAGTATTATTTCGTAATACTACTTTTACTGTACGCACTTTACTTCATAATAAGTATTGCAATTGTGGCAATTCATTTCTCTTGCATGAGAAAGAAGACTGCTCAATAAATAACACCTTTTTATTGAAAACGCCCGTCTCTCTATTTCTCTGCACTCTGGTGAAACTAAGTATGCACGGTTGACTGAGTGAAATAGCTGCCTATTGTTTTCACACGACTCTAGAGATACACTCTTTATTCTGAGGGAGCAAAGTTGTCATGTTTATGCGGTTGTCAGAAGCTGAATCCCTTCTTGTCTAAATCAGGGAAGTTAACCCCTCCCTATTTATTCGAGAAAGTTTCTAGTGACCTCTGAGCTAGCTGGCAAACCTGAATTAAGTCTAACATAGTCAGTAGAGACCTAGATGACCTCAGTCCTACGTCTACACTGCTGTTTATGTTATTCCAATGCGCAGAGCCTATTGGGAAAATAGGAACTACACTACAATCTGAAACATCCAGCGCAGGATTGGGTAACATTGCGGCTGATGTTAGCTAAGCGGAATATTGGGAAGATTTGGGGTTCAGGGGAATCACCTAAATTACAAGAGTGGTATACAGACATCGATGAAGCTATGGTGGCGGAGAGGGCGGCATATGTACATAGAGGGTGTCCTCAAAAATGGGAAAGAGATTGGGGAGCTTGAAATAAATTCAGAGTATATATATGTGAACCACCGAGCAAAGAGACTGATCAGACGTGTGACTAAAGGAGATGGGGGGGGGAGAAATTGATACAATATTTGTGAGATTGTTCCTATTGCCATGGGTAAGATTGAAGTCGATGATGTAGGAACTGTATGTGCCTGGATATGTTAATCAAACTGTACCATGTGTGATTTTGTGATGCCCTAAGTTTACAATAAAAACAAAAGTACTCAAGAAGTTGGCAGCACCTAACCTGCTCCCCCAGCTCATCAGCTTGTGGAATCCGTTGTGTATCAGACTTGGTCATGTCATTCAAGGTGCAGTAGCCCACACAAAAGAGCAAGTCTTACTTGGGCATCAATACTACTGGAATGGCCTCAGGACTACATGCATGTTCAATGACTCACACAGTTTGGGGTAAAGGATATTGAAACAAAAATATTGACTGGTCCCAATATTGTGACCAGAATATAGAGGGAGAAAACATTGTCATGTTCAGTTAGGCAATCAATCCCAAGTTCATGTATGTATCGTTCATTGAAAGCACTTTCCTGCAAATGTTGGTAAAAATAGTTTTGTATTGTGTAAGTCAGCATTAATTGTCAGTCATATTACATTTATATGTGCGGCTGTTGGAAATTGCCCTTTTTGCAGGGCTATCACCAAACATTTTGCTACTTTCTCCTTTATTTTTTGTGATCCACAGTTGTTGGCAATATGATTCTGGGCACTTTACCACTGCTGATCAGTGCTAAAGTGCATATGCTCTCTAGGTAAATTGTTATTGTGATTGGTTATCCATGATTGGCATATTTGTGTTACCAGGAAGTTCCTAGTAAAGTGCACTTAGTGTGCCAGGGCTGGCGATTCAAATGCTACTAGTGGGCCTGCAGCACTGACTGTGCCACCCACATGAAGTATCGGCCGGTAGTGAGAGTACCGGTCGGGCGGTGATGTGGGGAGGGGGAGGGGCAGGGTGGGGGGTAGTAAGGTATGTATTACAGATTTTAACAGGTAATTAAATATATAAATATTTAAAACAAATGTTGTTGCGCGCACTGATTCACATTTGGTGATACAGTGCATTCAGCAAAATTTGGTTTATTTATGTATATGTTTACTTACCTGTTAAACTCCGTAATCCATACATTACTACTCCCCACCCTGCCCCTCCCCCTCCCCAATTCACCGCCTGCCGGTACTACCACTACCGGCCGCGGCTGCCCATATGAGTAGCCCTAAAATAGTTTCTCAGGCCTGCCACCGTAGTGCCTGTGTGCAGTTGCTAACTGCCATGCTGCCCGGACCAGTGTCCACACTGGCCAGGCCTAACCCTTCCCTTTATGTACACATTGGACACCCCTATAGAAGGCCCTAGGTACCCCCCCTGGGCATTGTGCGGTGTATATGAAAGGTGGAGCATGTACTAGTGTGTGTGACATGCTCTGGTAGTGAATTACATCCATTTTCGTTTTTCACTATTGAGAGGTCTATCTTGCCCGTAGGCTATAATGGGGAATGTTGTGTATAATATTTACTTGCATATCTTCCCAAGATAGAAAATTGAAGTCTGATATCCTTGAACTCAGAATTTAATAACACATATTTTAGGAAGAAGGGTTTTTAAATCATGTGTTTGAAAGCGGCACTTTTAGAAAGTGGCTGCTTTCTTGTCTGACCTTTCTGTGTGCCTTTGGCTGTTTGTGAATTGACTGTCTGGTTTGGGAGTGACAGGGCTGTGGGATTCCAGGAGACAGAATGAGTCCGCCCAGTGGTGAATAGAGAGATTTGCATCTAGATGGAAGGGAAGAATGGCACCTGGGACCTGAATAGGACTGTGCCTGCCCCCCCACAGTGCTAGCTTCACCCCCTGTGATGCGTCTGATGTCTCTGCCCTGCACTGTGAAAGGAAAGAAGGAGTCATGTAAACAGAGTGCTCTAGAACTGGTTTGAACCAGGCTCAGAGCTGTCCTGCACAAAGGGAACACAGACTTTTTGAGGTATATGTACAAGATCCCAGACCATTGGACTTTAGATCATCCTGGAATCAAGAAGGAACCTCAACCAAGGAGAAAGCAGGAAGACTGAAGAGGAAGGACTGTCCTGCTGTGTACTTGTGGGTGACCTGCAGTTGCTTTGCTGCCAAGGAGAGGGGAAGGACTTTGCTTTGTGATGTGTCCCCTTGCTTGAAGAGTTCTCCAATGGCCTGAGTAGAGCTGGCTCCCTGTTAAGAAGTACCAGGAACAAAAGGACTTCACCCCCAGCTTATCCCCTGAACTCTGCTGTATGAGTTCTGTCCTTCCTAGAGTGCTTGGTCTAGTTGTGGTGCCTCTGGAAGTTGTACCTGTTGTTTGGGAAGCTGCACCAGGAGAAACTAAGACAATCTGAAAATGTTCACACATCGCTCACTTGCGGAGCACATCCCCGAAAGTGCGACGAAATTCCCGCCGCCGTGAAGATCGAGATCGTCGCAGCGCCTGTTGCTGCTGCAAGAACCGACGCATCCTTCGCTTGCAGTGGCGAGTATCGTCGCAGAGCCTGTCATCGCTGGGTGAGATCGCTGCACCGCTTGCTTGCGGACTACATCACATCTCTGAAAGTGTTGTCGCAGAGCGATTGTATCGAGTGGCTGCGAGAGGAGAAGATCAACACTGCGCATCGCCGCCGCACCTGAGATCGTTGCTGTCCCAAAGATCATCGCATCGTGCCTTTACGAGATGCTTCCTACGAAACTTACACACCGGAATCCATACAAGGTATCGCCTCCCTCCCCATACAGACCGAATTTGTCGCAACACGCCTCCTGCATCCAGTGGGGCTGTCACATCACCTCCCCAGGGTCTCAGGAGTGACGCATTGCTTGTTTTTTAAAGCTGCAGCTTTCACTTTGGAACTTTTGTCGCACCTAAAGGTACTTTTGGCCAAACATGACGCAACTGTGGATTATTTTAACACAAACCCTAGAACTCTTTTAAAGTCATATTCTTGAACTGTGTATGTTGGATTTTTGTCTTTTTGGTCTTGTGTAGAATAGATAAAGATACTTTATTTTTTTTAACTGGTGTGGAATCCATTTGTGGTGTTTTCACTGGTTTACTGTGAGTGTGGGTACACATACTTTTCACATTGCCTTTTAATAAATAAGCCTGTCTGCTCCTGCCAAGCTACCAAGGGGGTGAGCAGGGGTTATCTAAAGAGTGTATTCCCCTTACTCTGACTAGAAGCAAGGGTCCCTATTTGGACATTGGTACCTACCTCTGCCAACTAGAGACCCCCAGATCTAACAGTGGTAGAATATGAAACAACTGTGGTTGAGCCAAAGTCTGCTTTCACTGCTCGCTGCATATTGATTATACAAAGGGGAGGGAGAGAAAGAAGGAGGACGTGGCAGTGGCTAAGAAGAATTTTTCATTTCACTGAGCCGGTAGCTTCCTCTCTGCAACACTGATCCTTGCCTCAGACGTTGTAGCCGGGTGGTCGTAGATGCTTTCCTTTTCCTCTAGAAAATTATTACGCACTTTTTGGTGTGGCTCGAGGAAGAGTCACACTGGATGCAACCAACATTATCAGGAAGCGCTCAATGCATAGGACCTACTCAGGTAAATAAAGCAAAGGTTATGATTGTATGCCAACCCAATCAGTGCCCACTGCTGAGGCTAACAAGACAAGCATTGTCATCTCCAAGGGAACACACACAAGGCCATGCCAACATTTTGCATATGCAAACACCACATTCTCATTCTTATACATACATTATTTTCAGCTTTTAAATATCCACATCGATTGCCTTTGTTAATTGTGATCGCCTTTAATGCTTTATTTTGTGTGTTGAAAGCAAGGGTGGCCGTGTGGTGTTGGACGGGAGTCTTGTTTGAGCTGAGTACGTTGCTTCACAACATAAAACGCCCATGCATTACTGTGAGAGCATATTTTGCTATTTTTAGAAGCAAAGGAGACAAATACACATTATGCCCGCTTCCCCCTCCACAGCAGCAGTTTACTAGGAAACATAATTTTGTTTAAAAACTGAATACTGAAAATGCCATATATCTCAAGGCAGTGGCTTGTTCTTTTTGCTCTCTGTGTAATGAGCCAGTTAACCCCAGAAGGGTAATGTAGGAAGTATGACAGCGTCAGTGAATGAGTCAGACCTCATCTCCACAGACGGGTGACATTTAAAAGACCCAGAACAGTTACCTAGGGCTTGTTTCTTGTTTGAGTGTGATGGTTGAAAATAATTTGTTTGTAAGGGATTAGGTAAAACAACACTTCAATCTATGGTACCATTTTATTCTTTGTCTCGTCCTGTCATGTGACAATGTGCAGTTCTCACATTATTAGCTCATAAAAACTGACTTACTTGTGTGCGCTATCAAGTTCAATAAGCAAGAACCGCGCAAGAGGCTCGTCTGATTCTGATCGTTTGTGGTTGGTATTTTTTCGCAGCCTGCTCTGATTTCCATTCTAAGTTTGATTGTTTTTATAATAATGTACAAACACACCCTTGCAGAAATCACTATATGCATTAGTGTAATATAATTTCTTTATCAATATGTCTATGTTAACTTACGCGTTTTATTGTCATATATATCAACACAGTATCAGATCATGCGAAAGAACCAAAACGTGTTTTTGTTTTGCTTGTAAAGGAGTATTTACGGATTATGGACCAAACCAGATTACCCTTTACCTCAGGAGGAGGATCTTAGGACCTCATTGCCAGTGGCCTGGTGCTGATCTTTATTACACCCTATACATTTCGACCACGCTGGGTTGGGATTAATTGGGTGTGATTAATAGCACCCAATAACGTGTGTGTCATGGATGATGGGAAAACGTGTACATTGGATGTACGCCCAGATCTGTGTGTTCCGATAATTACCAGCATTTATCCCTTGGTTTGACCTTTCCAGAGTAGATTGCGGGAGTGCAGTGTCAGCCATCATACTCATAATTTAAGTATGTGTAGTAACAGCCGTTATTCACCAGGGCCAGAGATGCGCTCTGATTCTATCATGGTGAGTTTGGCAGTTCAGCTAGGCATGACGGTATCAAGGAAATGCGTGTTCCATTCTACAGTTTGTGTCAATTCCTTATACACCTGGACAGAAATGACATGGCCACGTTGACTTTAAAGGATCTTCAATTAAGTGCACGTGAGGATTAAGGAAGTAGTTATGTACTGTAGCAGAGTAGTGGCAATGTGTAAAACATCTCTAGAAGGGCAAGCTATGGGTGTTTTACTAATTAAATAATGCATGGTAATGTAAATGGTAATAGTGTGCAATTCGACATGGTTAACTGGGGAGAGCAAGACATGAACTCCCACAAAGATAATCGCTAATTACATACCCACAGCTGGAGTGAGAAAACTTGGGCTTGCCTGTGGTAACTGTGGCACAAAGCAATAGGGTTTTCTTCGGAGAAATAAGAGAGAAGTATTAAAACAGTACTTAATTAACATTAAACTAAAAAAAAAAAAATCTATTCACTAAAATGCTCAAACCAATTACAGCAAAGAAAAAAAAGTAAGATTTACACCTGAAAAATTAGCGCAATTTTTGAGAAAAATCAGACAAGAATATTCAGACCTGGACTGAGGGAATGAGAGTATGGTTGCATGGAGTTCCAGTAGTTTGCTTTTACATAATTTTGAACAATTTTGGGAAGTTACATGTAAACTACGTGAAGTTACATGTAATTATGACAAATGGAAATCAGTCACAAACACGCCAGAACTTTGATTGCAAACCAGCCCTGGCAAATACGTCCAACATGCCCCAGGAGGATGTGGGGGGGGGGGCTGGTGGGACCTACTGCTGCACTTTTGTTACAAAGGGGGTGATTTTGCGGCCCTGCTGCAAAACTAGCCCTCAGTAATAAAAACGGCCCCCACCAGTCCAAAACTGGCCACCACTCTTTCAGCCTACCTGGGAAACGCCAGTTGCCCGCTGTAGCCAGTCCGGCCCTGGTCACACAGCACTACATATTAGTGCGACACACATCCTTGCATACATTTTTGGCACATGACACATTTCACATGTACAAATAGTAAGAAAACCACAATATCTTCAAACAGCGTCTCATGTTCTGGTTGTTTGCATGGTTCCTGCACTATGGGGGATATTTACAAGAACTTGTGCTAAACATCATCAAGAATGCAAATGCAACTTTACACATCGCAGCCTATCACAGGAAAATAACCTTGTGTCAACGTGGAATTCACAACAAGGCGATACCATTCGATAGTCTGCCAAAACCACAGCCAATGTCCGCAATATAACCACCTTGACAGAGTTAAAAACATAAACCACAACACAAAAACGTGCGATGAGCCTATTTGTGATGTGGAAAGCAGGGAAACGCACCGCCAGACCCGCGACACTTAGAGCAGGTGGCAATAAGCACAACAAAAGCCTGAAAAAGAAAGACAGTGCAAACACCGCCAAACACAATGGAGGCAACCCGAGCCAGCAGACAAGCCCGCAAGTCCTATTGCCAAGAAAACATTGTACATGGCAGGTCATCTTGGACAAGGTGAATGTAGCCTAAGAATGGAGAAGGATAATGGAAGAAAACCAAAACATCCAGAATGATGCCAAAGGCACAAACTAGCAGAAACACACCAACAACAAGAAGGCAGCAATGCACAGTGGAGGTGGGAGTCCAGCGCTACACCAGGAGCTGAATGACATGGAGGAAATGGTGTTCACCACATCAGTCTGGAGTTGCATGTCTGTATGCTGGCGATGTGTGGTGTGTTTAATTTGGACTTACCAATGTACACTGCATTTCCATGTGTGCCATCCTGGGAACGCTGGGTGATGATGGACTGTCGGAGATGTGAGTTTCATGCATTCTGCCTGGGGAGTTGGCCACAACATTGTTGAGGAGTAACGGGCATCCACTATTGCCTGCACATTCATGGTATGTGTGTGCTTTCTGTTGTGGTAGTTGTGTGCAGGGTGGGCAGGGGGCATGAGGGGAACATGTGTGCAGTTATTTGTCCCTGACATGTGAGGGAATCCAGCTGTGGCGTAGGCGCCGTGCTTGGTCTCCAGCTGCTCCTGCACTGTGTGGGTGAGGTGGGGATGCCGGGGTACCAGGATGATGTTGGCATCCAGAACAGGTGTGATGACATTGGATGGGGCTGGCTGTGTGACTCCTCCGACTTTGACATGTGCTGCACAGCCGGCAGCTTTGTCTGCGGAGGGATGCTTTTTGTCCTCTGGGTTGGTACCGTGAGCAGGTGGGGGATGTGGGTCAGGATGCGGGGGATGGTAGTCCTTTTGGGCCTGTAGTGGGCAATGTCCTCCTCTTGTGTTGGTGCATTTCAGGTGGGTCCCCTGTCTTTTTGTACGCTGCCTCTGTGGTGTGCCGGGAGGTGGGATGGGTACTGGGGTTGGTGGCGGGCCTGGGGTGGTTATGGTGAGTGTCGTGGCCATCATGGGTATCCACGTTGCATGATCATTGTCTCCATGGCATCTGTGGGTCTTCCGATGTGGCTCTTGGCTGGGCTCCCTTTTATGCTGCAGGTAGTTGTCCTGCCTAACACCAGCAAAAGGCAGGTGTTAATTCCCTGCTGCTACCACGGCTTATCGCCTGTTTTTGGTTTGCATCGCCGATCTGGCAGTTTGTTGTGAAAGTGGTGTTGTGGTTTTTTAGTGTCTTTTTGCACAGGAACGCCTACTCCGCATTAGGTTGGTGGTGTCCACAGTGGAGATACATTTTGAGCCAGTTATCGCAGAAATTCTGGCGATGTCTGCAGTTTGCACCAGCTTGTGAATGGGGTGTTCAATATATCTCCACTTTTGATGCGTTAAGGTGAAGATAAATCAGAGATAAGTCCTTGTGAATATCCCCCTATATGTTTACAGTGAACAACTTTGTAATAAGCAATTGGTCTAATGGAGGTTTATGATCATTTATTTTAACAAGCGTAACACAAAACTCCCAAAATTACATAAATTAAGGCAGCATCATTTAAACTTCGTCAAGACAAATAAGATAGATTCGTTTTTGAAGTTTAAATGTCCAAAAAGCACCAAGAAGCACAAAGTTCCAAAATAAGGCAGCATACAGAAAACATTACACCCTAGTTAATAGCCTTAACTTCTACCAAAAATTAAATTATGTAAATGTCGTTGGGTCAACAGGGCAAGGCAGGATGCCGTGTTCAGGGAGTGCCTCCCATAGTTGTGGATTTATGAACACATGGTCCCAGTGAAGCTTTGAGGTTTGGCAGCAAAACCTCAGAGTCAGCCAAATTTGAAAAAAAAAGCCATCGAGGTCACTTTGCTGCTGGGATCACTTTACAACACTTTCCCAACCCTGAATTTTACCATAAAACTTAAAAGAAATAAATGAACATCCAGTGGGATGAGGCAAAGAGCCACGGCCTGCTTAAACTTATTTTCTGAGTGAAAGGAGCTTTAAAGTGGACAGACCAAGAAATCTTGCAAGTCTAGGTTGCACCTTTCTTGAGTTGATTCAACTCCTTGTCACTGTCCTCCGTCGAGCCCTCATTTTCTAGAATGATTAAGTTATTTGTCTTAGTGAGTCCTCAAGCTGCGATACCTAAGGGGCTGCCATGATTGTACTGCAGCATAGACTGATGTCAAAGGCAGGCTCCACCACTCTTTTCAGCCTGGAATCCAGCTTAATTCCAATCACCCAATCATCTGCAGATTCCTCACAAAAAACGTGTTCTCTTTCTTCCTTTATGTCCCACAGACTATAGGAGGGTCGCTGGCCTGATTCTTTAGAACTATTTTCAGTTCTTAGATACACAGGAAGTAGTTCCAGGCCTCTGCCATGTTCCAGAGAGACACAGCAGGTGCATATCCATCCTATTTTCCTCTAGAAGCCTCTATTATGATTTCCACTGGCTATCGATTTAAGATAAAAGATCAATCTATCCTGTAAATGTTTCTAAAATTATAACATTTTCTTTTTTAGTACTTCCTACTAGTCATCCTGGCACCCTGCTCTGGTACTCCGGGACAGAAGGCAGAACCTCTGAGCTTTTGTTTGGAGCCATATGTCCCACTTAGGAAATTGTTGTAATAAAATGGGAAACATCCACTAGAAAACCAAATCAGCTTGGCTGAGACCATGACAGCCCCCCCCCCCCGCCCAATTGGTACATGAGGCAACTCAGCTATAAGCAGGACACAAATTAGACCCCCTCTGTAGAACCCTATATACTATAAATATGTCACTCTGAGAGACCCTGTCTGCCATGCCCCTTTGTGTTGTCCATCCATTTTATCTGTCACTACTCTCACCTCATATTCCTGGAGGCATGGGTAGATGTTTTCTAGTTAAGCTCCCCATCCCTTACTGCTGGATATGAGCTGTCAGGCTATGTCCCTTTGTTTTCCACATCTAATAAGCAGACTAGTATCATTAATTACTGTCACTGGAGGAAGGGAAGGCTGTTAGATCTCTGTATTAACTCCCTAGGCTCCAGCTGGAGATGGAAAGCTTTTGTTAAAACTATCTATAGAACATACTTAACAGAAATTATGTTACCAAATAAATACATTTTTGATTAATAATACAAAGATGGGAAGATTTTGTTCTAGAATTTACCTAAGCCAAATTATGAAATGTGACATTTACTCTAAACAGTCAATTGAAGCATATGCTCTTGTATTCCTTTCACTACAGAGATGTCAGTCCCAGCAATGGACATGTTTCCCCATTTACATTATACACCGTGGGCCTCTGGGCTCTAAGGATTTATGTAGGCATGGCTTAGCTAATGTAAAAAATGGGCTTCTCCAGAAGTCAACACATATTCAATTTGGATGTGCAGGCTGCAATTGTGGTTAAACCATTTTGGCCATCACTTTCAGTATCAAGGGCAGTGGCTTAAAGCCACTGCCACCGCCTCCCCCTCCTCCTCGCTACCTGGGCCACTCTCAGCTGAGTGTTGACGCTGAGAGCCCGGTCCCGGGTAGACGAAGAAGATTAGCGGCCATATTGGGTGTGTTCAAGCGCTGGGATGCGCTCTAGCTGCGCATAAAAGGGGCATCCCTTAGCCCTGCGCTCGTTTAGGCTGTTCGATAATTTCCCTCCTGAGGCGGAAGCCGGGAGGTTGTTGTGCCACGATTTCTGCTTAGCTTTTAAAAATTACCATTGCTTTTAAAATTACTTTTTCGGCTTGACTGACAAAGCCTTTACTTGCCACCACCTCCCCCCTCCTCCTCGCTACCTGGGCCACTCTCCGCCGAGTGTTGACGCTGAGAGCCCGGTCCCGGGTAGACGAAGAAGATTAGCCGCCATATTTGGTGTGTTCAAGCGCTGGGACGCGCTCTAGCTGCACATAAAAGGGGACGGTCATGTCTCCGCGCAGCGGACGCGCCGGACCTGCGTCTGAGTCGTGCCAGAGTCCTGCCCGTCTGCGCATGTCAACGCCAAGGAAGCGCCTGGGGCCAGGGAGGCTGGCCCTATACACATCCAATCCTCATGTGAACCTTTGTATTCCCTATCTGGCCTAAGATCCCTGAAACCCCCCTGGAAGTCTTGCCATCACACTTATCCTCCGGACTTTCTCATGACTAATCCTGACTGTGATTGTAATAAGGAAGACAATCATCACAACTTCCCGGATTCCACCTATAAGCAGTTTACCCTTAATAGGCCAGCCCCCCCCCACTTTTAACTACTCTGGGTTTCTTATCAATACCCGCTCGTTAGTTAAAAATAACGTCACTTTCTGGGAATTTCTTCTAGAACAAAACCCCACCTGGGCCTTTATCACAGAAACCTGGGCTACTGACTCTTCCGAGCCTGACCTAATAAATGCGATTCCAGAAGGCTATGCCCTGGCCAGAATGGACAGAGTTGGCCGTAGGGGAGGAGGATTGGGGATAGTTTATCACAGCTTGACAAGATGTTGAATCGATCACCTGTCCTCTCCGTCTGACCCTTTCCAGGCCTTATATTTCACCCTAAATCCCTCCCCCACTGTGTTCTTCACTGGGATCCTGATATACAGGCACCCGGGCCCGAGATCCACTTTCAGCCTCGGTCTTCTTAAGACTTTGGAACCCTACATGGATAGATCTAACCTTACGGTTCTTGGGGATTTCAATTTCCATTTGGAGAATTCTACTTCCTCCGAAACTGTACATCTGCTGGACGCCCTTGCTTCCTGTGGACTCCCTCAGGTAGTGGGTAGTCCGACCCACCTAGCTGGGCACACTCTGGATGGGGTATTCACCAATGACCCCTGGCTTCAGATTGGCTCCCCCCTTCCCCTGTCTTGGTCAGATCATTTAGCTGTTCCCCTCAATCTTGTTCTTCCCCTTTCCACGGTGTCCCAGTTGGATAATAATAAGTGGGAATAGAGGAGGGACTTCAGAAGGCTAAACAACAATACACTCTCCCCCTTTATATCTAAATTCAAGCCCCTGTTAGAGAGTGATGCTGATGCCGCAGCCCTTGACCTGACTAATACCTTGGCAGGTACCGTTGAATCTTTAGCGCCGGTTAAGCAACACTACTTTGCTAGGAAACGACCTTCAGCACCTTGGTTCTCTGACTTCCTCAGGGTCCTCATACAGGGATGTAGGAAACAAGAAAGACTTTGGAGGCTACATTTGGACCCCATAGAAAAGGGCAAACACAAAATACTTCTCAAGGGCTATAAGGCCGCGGTTTTAGCAGAAAAGAAGGCGCATTTTGCCAAAGTGACTGCTTTTCTCAGCTCCCCTAGGGACCTGTTAAAAATAGTTGACACCTTGTCCCTCCTCCGGTCTCCCGACCCTATAGTAGCCTCCCAAGAACTATGTGATCAGATCTCCACCTTCTTCCACACTAAGATCATGGACATTTACACCGACCTGGAAACTCTCAACCTTAGTCCTGGGAGTCCCTTTTCGACCGTCGCACCCCCTTTGGATAGCCAGATGCCCGAACCCTGTTGCTCCCTCACTCACTTTCCCCCCCTTTCCCCCGAGCTTCTTAGCCCTCTCCTGGACAAACTTAAGTCCGGATCCCCGCTTGACCCCTGTCCCTTGAAAACTCTCAAAGAGTGTAGGGAGGTAATACTACCTCCTCTTGCTGAGGTCATGAATCTGGCAATCTCGGAAGGCGCCTATCCCCTTCCCTGGGAATTGGCTATTATCAAGCCCTTGCTGAAGAAGCCTACCTTGGACCCTGGGACATTGAAAAACTTCCACCCCATTTCTCTCCTCCCTGACCCTGCTAAGCTACTAGAGGCACACCTTAATTATCATCTGAGTGCCTTTCTTGATAGCTCTAGCTCCCTGGATCCCTCACAGCACGGCTTCCGGAAGGCTCACCCCACTGAGTCTGCGCTTACAGTGGTCGTCGATAGTATCCGCACTAAGGTCGACAGTGGCCAGACTGCCTTACTGGTGCTGTTAGATCTTACTGCGGCCTTCGACACCCTGTCTCCCTCCATCTTAGCTAGCAGACTCAGTGAGGTGGGAGTGGCAGGCCCAGCACTCAGCCTCCTAACATCCTTCCTTGACCAGCGGAAGCAAATAGTGAAGTTGGGCGATTTTCTTTCGCCCGTCAAGCCTGTGAAGTGTGGGGTACCACAGGGCTCCTCCTTGAGCCCCACGCTCTTTAACATCTATGTGGCCCCACTCGTCAGGCTTGTAAGATCCTTTAGGCTGGAAGTTCTTTCCTACGCCGATGACACACAGATTGTGGTCTCCATATCACAATCAGTGAATATAGTGGCCTTAAATTTTAAAAACTGTATGGAGGCAGTCGCAGGCTGAATGGTTCAGAACTTCCTTAAGTTAAACGGGGAGAAAACGGAGGTCCTTATTTTTGGAGGTAAACATGAGATCTGGTCAATGGACTGGTGGCCTGCTTCTCTTGGTGCCTGTCCCATGCCCTCTACCTCTGCCCGAAACCTGGGTGTTACTCTGGACACCACCCTTACTCTTGATAAACAGGTTAGCAGGACAGTCTCTACCTGCTGTGGTGCCCTAAGAATCTTAAGAAAAATTTCTCACTATCTCTCCCCAGAAGCACGAAAACAGGTTGCGGTGGCTCTTATACCCTCCCGGCTGGATTACTGCAATGCACTATATCTAGGCATTAACAACGGCTTGGTCCAACGACTTCAGATTGTGCAAAATGCAGCGGCCTGCTTTGTGGTAGATGCCCCTAAGCGTGCGTCAGGCACGGCCATGAGGAAGAACCTACACTGGCTCCCCATCCAGGCCAGGATCAACTTTAAGGCCCTCTGCCTTACGCACCATGCCCTAAATGGTTCTGCGCCAGAAGACATTTGTCCCCTCGTGTCTTTCTATGTCCCTGGCAGGGCTCTTCGCTCCGCCGATAAAAATCTATTGACTGTTCCTCGAGTCCTCAAGGCCAGATGGGGTGGAAGGGCCTTCCGTTCCCTCGCACCTAAACTCTGTAACATGCTCCCTGATGACCTCAAGGTACTTGCCTCTCACTCCCTCTTCCGCAAGGCACTTAAGACCTGGCTTTTCCGAGAAGCCTACCTATGATCTGCACATCTCCTGCTCATACAGCTATACCATCTTCAGCGCCTTTATGCCTCTGGGTTTAGTCACAATCTATAAATTCAAATTCATTCATTCATTCATTCATTTGTATTATTGTATGTTCACTATTACTCATAAAAGTCCATTAGAATTCACTATTTCCTTCCATTGTCATGTTTAGGGATCAGTGTATTCCAGAGCCCCTCGTCATAATATGTCAATACATCTAGTCAGAAAAATAAGAGGAGCCATAAAAAACGTGCATTTTCTGATATCAAAGTATCAATTTCAGGTAAAACAATGTATAATCTCTCTCTCTCTCTCTCTCTCTCTCTCTCTCTCTCTCTCTCTGTCTCTCTCTCTCTCTCGATCACACACACACACAAACTCCCAGACACACACACACAAATATATATATATACAATCACACATATATATACACACACACACACATATATATATATATATACTAGCAGCTCGTCCCGACATTGTCCGCGTATGACAGACATTTGTGCAATTCGAAAGCACCCCAGCGATATGTGCAGGCGCCGACACGTGTGTACCTGCTCTGAAGTTCTGGCCCCACAGTCTGCCCCAGCGATATGTGCCTCTTGCCATACTGCCGTGCACATCGTGCCTGGGCTCTCGTGCCCGGGCTCTGCATTCACAACACAGCGTAATGCTCTGAGATGCCACATGCCGTGTCTACGTCACACGACGGCGAACTGAGCCGCCGCAATAGAACGCTGTTCACACGCTCCATACGTCACCCGATGGTGTAAACAGGGATAGAACGCTATTCACACGCTCCAATCGTACGCACACGCCCACCTCAGAGCCGGTGCTACTTTCAAAGGACTACTTTGTCACACAACATGCTTTTACCCTTCTAATGTATATGGTGGGCTGCTGTATAGCCTATGTCCATCTGCTGAAACTGTCTTTTCCAATGCTGTATTGGGTGTTGTGATTGGCGCTGTGGTTCCTGAGCTTACCCGCCTCAAAGGTTTGGGGTCTCTCTTTATAATATTAGTATAGATATATATATATATATATATATATATATATATATATATATATATATATATATATATATATATATATATATATATATGTATATGTATATATATGTTTTTGGACGGCCGAAACGCGTCATGCCGATGGCGAGGGAAAAATAAAGCCACTTTTGATTTAACGTCTTGGTGTTGTGGAGATCTGTACCTGTGGGATGTGTGTGGAGCCACATTGCAGGACCTCGTTTATATGTATATATATATATCTATATATATATATATATATATATATATATATATATATATATATATTTATATTTATATATATTACCTACTGGCGATAGCCAGTAGGTATATATAGTTAGGATTAATTCTCTATGGAACTTTTGAAATTCTATGTCTAATAACTTTGGCGTTTGTGGACGGAATTGGCTGAAATTTTCAGGAAAATGGCACATTTTGTTTCTGAGCAGCCCTTGAAAATTTGGGGGGTTTCGTCAAGGGGGGGCCGAGAAAAAAGGGGGGTCCCAAAACGCGTTTTTCCCATGTTAATTTCCATAGGGCGTTTGGCCTCACTTTTAGCTCGAACGGCTGAATGGATTTGCACGAAACTTGTCAAAATTGTAGGGACTGTTAGCCCGATGTGCCTTTGCTGGGTCTCAATATATGTGCTCCAGTGGATTTTGAGAAATTAACGTTTAAA
The DNA here is from genome assembly GCF_964263255.1 of Lissotriton vulgaris. Taxonomy (NCBI): domain Eukaryota; kingdom Metazoa; phylum Chordata; class Amphibia; order Caudata; family Salamandridae; genus Lissotriton; species Lissotriton vulgaris. The sequence goes on along the minus strand of NC_141695.1, from coordinate 983,028,773 downwards.
AAAATGTATAAATCTGTGACAGCGTCCCAGATAGCGCTCCAGATCGCGTACTTTTCGCGTCACGGAGCTTTGCGAAGGGATGCTGATTGGCTCTCCGGTGTCTGTCAACATTCTAAACAGTCCGGTGCGGCCACCATCTTGTCTCTCGGTAGGATCGAGAGAAAAGAAGAGGTGAAAAACGAAGGGGGAATTTAATGAAAGGGGGCAAGGTAGACCCCTCTTGACCCCCTAGGAATGATGTTGGGGTTATTAAAGGGTCCCGTGGGGAAAATAAAAAAAATGTGATTTTTCACGGTAGAAGCGCTTCCCGGATTGCGAACCGGGCCGCAAACTGGTAGCGAAACGGGAATTCGCCATTTTGTGTTTCGATTTAATTAAATTACTAGGTATAAGGGGGTACGGGAGACGTATCCTGATCCCTTATGTTTTCTGAGGGTGGCTGAGGAGGCTCATATATGTTGATACATGTCTTCCAGCGGCTGTGCGTGAGCGTTTTTTTTTTTTGCTGCGTGATGTCTGTTAACGTTCGATTCGATGGAAATCAGGAAGTGTTGACCGCCATTTTGTCACTGCGATAAAATATTTTGTTATAAATTAATCCTTATTGATAAACATTGTCTGCGCCATCTTGCCTTTTTTCCAATGCCACAATTTTGTCGTGCACTGCAGCCATTTTAGATGCCTTGACCAGACCCACTCTCTGCACGCCGTCGATTCTCAGCACGGCTCCCCACCCTCGCAAGCATCTCCCCCACGCACTGGTCACCCCCGCTCTCTCTCTCATGCATGGGCCATAAACCTCCCCCCATCTGCGCTGCTCTTCCCTGAGAATCACACCCCGTGCCCGCCCGACACCTTCCTTTCACCCTATTCACTACCGCACCCTCTGACACTCCTCTTCCTCTGTGTCCGATTGTCCAGGCCGGTCCCAGGCTATCACCTAGCCCTGCGGATGTAGTTTATGGCCCCAGCTGTAGAGAATCCAGACATGCCAACCCTCCCGATTCAGGCGTGAGAATACCGATTTCAGTGCTAGTCTCCCGCCTCCCGATTCCTGCAAGCAAAAACCCGATTCCTCGGGGGTTTCAGCTGACAGGGCTTGGTATTGTGTAACGTGCTAATTCTTCCAGGAAACGTCAGAGGGCCGATGCAGGGGCTCTAGAAGGGGGGATAAACCATTTAAGCCTCATTAACAAGCGCATGGTCTTTTAAAGATCTGTGAAGTACTCGGGCGGCGGTGTGTGTGCCCTGTTTCAGGAGCGGGCGGGGGGGGGGGCACTGCCAGCAACTTGCCAGGCCAGGCAGTGTTCAACACTTGCATCACCCTTTCTCTGCCTGCTATTGCGCTCCATGCTTCGGAAAGGTGAGTTTGAAATGTCCGATCCTGCAGCAGCTCACTTCCAAAGCCCACACATGACAATAACCCGATTCAAGGCCCCATTCTCCCGATTTTTTTTAAAAATCTCCCACTTTGCTCTTCTGAAATGTTGGCATGTATGAGAATCACCCCTCTTCAAAGGAGTTACAGTAGATGAAGGCCCCCACCCCATGAGATCCATCACACCATACGGGTTCCTACTATCTGATAACCATCCTGTATTGTGCTTGGGGAGGGGATTCTCACTGTGAGGGTGTGTGGGACCGAGCCTGAAGCAGAAGAATCCAGGGATGCCTCTTTGTACATCAAAGTTTTTACAATTATGTGTCACATTAATAATATATAGCACTTCAACAAAGTAGTAGAATTATAAAACTTTAATAACTTATAAATATATACAATGCAACAAAAACAGTAAACACATTTAAACATTTTTTTGTAAAAAGAAGCAACAATGGTCAGTAGCTGTGTTTTGTGTGAATAGTCCCAAGGCAGCACAACGAGCTGAGTTCTGGACGGCACCCAGGTGATGTCACCTGGGTGCCGCCCTGGTTTTTGGTATCCTACAATGCAGCTCCGAAAAATGGCGTGGGGCGTCCCTGGGGAGGCCTTGTCAGTAGCGGTCTGTTGTGCGAATAGTTCCAAGGCAGCAGAACGCGCTGAGATGTGGATGGCACTCAGGTGATGTCCAGTAAACTGCCGCACTGGTTTTTGTATCCTATAATGCTGCTCCGAAAAACGGCGTGGGGCGCCCCGGGGGAGGGGGGGGGAGGCGGCGTGAACGGGCCTCCCCAGGTGGCGGCTCGTGTGCTGTAGTGGGGCGCCCCTTTACCGTTTCAGTTGCCATTCCGCTCGCTTTTGGTACACTGTGCCAAAATCCGCCATTCAGCTGAGTTGCGCCTACTCTTGCGGTTCAGGGATAGGCGGCTGCCACAGGATCTCAAAATGGCGGCAGGCTCTTTCCTTTTTGGGCCTGGTCCACTAAAATGGCCCTGGGACCACCTTGGAACTCGGACGCTCGATGCTAGGTCTTGGACCCCATTCTCGAAAGCGTCCCCTCAGCCGTGAAGATTCTACAAAAGTCTTGGGGGCCCTCGACTCCTGCAGGCTTCCGGTGGGGAGCAGCTGCCATGATTGCTCGCGGAATGACCACGACGGAGCCACGAGATGGTGGTGCTTTCATGCCGACGCCAGCTTCAGTCTGAAACATCCAGAAACAAGGTGGGGCTTTCATCGTTTTGGAAAAAAAAAAATTCTAAACCAATGAAAAGTGTTCTTTTTAGGTCATATGACCAAGCCTTCCATCATTAGGAAACCAAAAGTAAAATGAACCAATGAAAAGTTTTATAAACAAGTCACATGACCTGTTATGCGGCATAGGGCTATAAAAAGCGTAGAAAATCCGTTGGCACGTGAGGCGGCGTCAGTAGCGGACCGATATGCGAATAGGCCGAAGGCAGCACAACGCGCCGAGATCCGGATGGCACCGAGGTGGTGTCCAGCAAGTTGCTGCACTGGTATGGCTATCCTACAATGCTGCGCCGAAAGTCAGCGTGGGGCGCCCCGTTGGCCTGTGAGGTCGCGTCAGTCAGTGGGGGCTGTTTGAGGATCTGACTGCATTGGAAAGCAATGTGATGCTGTGCGTCGCCCCCAAGATGGAGGCTCCTCGGCTGCAGTGGGGCGCCCCTTGGTGTTTCACTCGCTATCCAGTTGAGTTGCGTTCGCACTTGCGGCTACAGTAGGCCGAAGGTAGCACAACGCGCCGAGATCTGGATGGCACCAAGGTGGTGTTAAGCAAGTTGCCGCACTGGTGTGGCAATCCTACAATGCTGCGCCGAAAGTCGGCGTGGGGTGCCCCGTTGGCCTGTGAGGTGGTGTCAGTAGCGGACCGATGTGTGAATAGGCCGGAACCAGCACAAGGCGCCAAGATCCGGATGGCACCGAGGTGGTGTCATAGTTGAGAGTTCTGAGCAGTGCTTGTAACACTGTCTGAAGCTTATTTGCACCTGCTGCAGCTTCACTATCGCCCTGGTGTGGCCAAAGATCGCCCATGACATAGGCGGGCGGCTCCCGGGGTCTGGCGGAACTTTTTTCCTTTTCCTTTCTGTATCTTGTCCCACAAACCGTTTGACCTGAAGACACAACCAGGTCCCTGAATGTGTGCAGGGGGACGTTATTGATTGAATCAAAATGGCGGCTTCACACAAAGCTGAGTCAAGCGTTGCTGTTGATGCTATACAGACAAAAATTGGTTTTCAGTTTGTACATTCTTCAGGATTTTTTTTTCCATCCAAGTCTGGTTGAGAGTTTGTAGAACAATGGCTTCAGATTTTCAACATACTACTCTTCAACATTCTTCCTAAATGTAACAATGTGAGACTCACTAGGAGAACGGCTGTTTATCTTTCCTTTCAAAATGCTGCCAACAATATTTTCTGAATGGAAGACACCATCTTGTAGCATAAAGGGCCGAAAGGGGTTCTGGTCCGGCCGATGGTTGGTGGAGACATTTTGACTATATCCTGGACCTGCCCGGCCTCGCCCAAAATGGTGCCAGTATAAATGGGACTCGTAACTCCTTGTTGTGTACTGGTTGAACAACCTTGATATCACGAGATATGAATGCAGTTTTGAAGCACATGGCGGGCGGGGACGAGAATTGATTGAATATTTCGACATCCCTATTGATATTAAGTTCTGATGTGTTATTGATTACTGTACTATTGAAAGTTCGAATTAACGTCACCCATGGTACTTGCCCGCAAATGTATATCTAGATAATTTTATTGAAAGTGGCCCTGTCGTATTTTAATTACAAAATGTACGTCCACCGATTCCGCAACTGTTAGACACCTTAGTTCTTGCAACCTAATGGCCCGCTCGTTACGTTCCTCTACAATGTAAATGTCTCCTCATCATATACGATTTCAGTTTGCTCCGTGGCCGGCCCACGTGGTTATAGGCCCGTATTTGTATACTGACATTTTCACAATAAAGGTTTTAAAAACAAAACATGGTAGTAGTATTTACATTGGTAAAGTTTTTAATTTTAGTCACTGTTTTCGAATCAGTAAAAGGCAAGTGAAATAAAGCAGTCCAATTACATGACGGATAAAAGGTATAATACGCAGGAACGCAGTAAAGATAAATGGTCAAGGGCAGTTGTGTTTTCCACTCCTGCAACATAAACTGATCGATAAGAATCTGATAATCAGGCGTATCGGCCACTAAGACAGCAGGCCGAGCCTCTTTTACTCAACGGCTCCGTCATGGGACGAAGAAACGCCTTTTTTCTCGAAAAAGGAATATATTTTACTTGCAGGACAGTTGTAAATTTTCCGGGAAAGTACATTAGCCTGGAACATTATAACATATATGTTTAAGAAAAAATAATGTTCGAAACCAATAAAAAGCGTAATTTTTAGCTCATATGACCAAGCCTTTCATCATTAAAATAACAAAAGTAAAAATTGAACCAATGAAAAGTTTTATTAACAAGTCACATGACCTGTTATGCTTACGTTACGCGCTGCGCGCCGCGCCCCGGATCGCTTCCGGGAAGCTGCGCTTCGCGCACCGGAGCACTTCCGGGTGCGCTAACGCGGCGTGTCATATAACGCATTACGCGACAACGTAGGTCCAGAATATAGTCAAAATGTCTCCACCAACCAGCGTTCGGAACACAACCCCTTTCAGCAGTCTAAAAAGTTCTGTTAAATGACAACAGAAGGGACAGGCAACAAGAACCATCAGTCAAAGAGGGGAGGGCAAGTTCTTCTCTACCGGGTCATGTTGGGGCGCTACCGGAACTGATCGAATTGGTAGTCTACAGTGTTTCTGGATGTTTCAGACTGAAGCTGGCGTCAGCATGAGAGCACTACCATCTCGTAGCTCAGTCGTGGCCATTCCACCAGCAATCATGGCAGCCACTCCCCACCAGAAGCCTGCGGGAGTTGGGGGCCCCCAAGACTTTTGTAGAATCTTCAAGGCTGAGGGGACGCTTTCGAGAATGGGACCCAAGCCCTATCAGGCAATCGTCCGAGTTCCAAGGTGTCCCAGGGCCATTTTAGTGGACCACGCCCAAATCTGAAGAGCCGGGCGCCATTTTGAGAGTCCTGTGGCAGCCGCCTATCGTTGCATCGCAAGAGCGGGAGCAACTCAACTACATGGTGAGTGAGACGCTGTAGTCGCAAGAGCGGGCGGTAAACAGCTGAATGGCGGAAGAGGCACAGTGTAGCAAAAGCGGGCGGAATGGCAACTGAAACGGTAAAGGAGCGCCCCACTACAACGTGTCTTCAGGTCAAACGGATTGTGGGACAAGGTCCAGAATGGAAGAGTCATCAAAAGGGAAAAAGTTCCGCCGGACCCCGGGAGCCGGCCGCCTATGTCGGGGGCGATCTCAGGCCACACCAGGGCAACACGACTTGGGGAGGGGGCAGGAGCTAAGTGCCATCTCACCGCCCCTCGGGGGCCTCCATCAAGCGGTTCAGGGAGGCACCGCATCACATTGTTTAACAATGCAGTCAGGTCCACAAACGGCCCTCACTTACTTTGAGAATAGTGAAGCTGCAGTAGGTGCAAATAAGCTTCAGACAGTGTTACAAGCGCTGCTCAGAACTCAGAACTATGGCACCCAACATCCAGGACTTATGCCATTTGAGCATGGCAGTGACATCGAAGCAACTCAGGGACCAAAACCATGAACGTACACTCACGTATGAAAATCTTACTTGGGGAGGGGGCAGGAGCCAAGCGCCCCCTCCCAGTCCGCGCCACCACACCGTATGTTGAAAATCTGAAGCCATCGTTCTACAAACTGTCATCCAGCCTTGGATGGAAAAATCTAGAAGAATGTACAAACTGAAAACCAGTTTTGGTCTGCATAGCATCAGCAGCAACGCTTGCTATCAGAGTGCATGAGTTTCATGCTCGATCGATTGAGCTAGCCGGATCGGGCAACCAAAAGTATAAAATAGTTATGTAAATAGTTATTTAATAAAATGTTTTACCCTGTTACTTTGCTGGTGTGTTGTATATATTTATAATATTTGCATAGGGTTTGTCGTTATTTTGGGTGGGGTGGGGTGGGCGGCAGAGTCGAGCTGTCTTGCAGCCATCATGGTGTGGAGCTAAGTTCATCTTACTAGTTTCGTATTTCTCATGAGGGGTTGTTCTTAATGTTTCTATTTTAGCGAGGTCAAAAACAGATCCCATTAGTGGCCTACTGATTTTGCTCGATTCCTTTTGTTTTTTTAAACTATTTTTCACTATCTGCAAAGACTAAACAGAGTATTGCGACTCTGTGCTTGTTTGTAAATACAGAATGAACCAAAGAGAACCAATTCTAAAACAGTAAATGCTTGGATAGCAATCAATCAAATAGAGAGAGAAGCAGGCACAACGGATTACAACGGGGGCAAAGGCCTGCGTTAACTAACCTTCACTATCTGCAAAGAGAGAGTACTGCTAAGAGAAAAGAGGAGGGGGGAGGGGGGCAGCGTTCAAAGCACATCAGCGTGCATAAACACGAAAATGTTTTTACCTATCATGTACTTGACATTTGACAGCATTTGATATTTGGTATTAAAAAACCATAGGTTTTAGGCCATATATAGTTAGGGATTTGCATTTACAAAACCTTATTTTACTCGCATAAAACCATTGAAATTCGCATATATAGTTAGATGCGCTAACTATATATCGCACACCCGCAATCCACTGCTGATGATGTCACATATTACATCATTCATGACATGGTCAGTGACATCACTGATGACATCACTGATGACAACTCAAATGACATCACTGATGACAACTCAAATTACATCACTGACAACATCACTGATGACATCAATCATGTGATAAAACGATCAACCTCTTCAGACTCTAATATAACCTTAGATACACTCAGAGTAAACAGACACTCACAGACTGTCACTCATCCATGGAGTTACTCACACACCTAGTCAGTCATGCACTGAATCAATCACACCTCCATATCCTCAACTATACAGTTATACACACCTTACTTATTCAAACACATACTAAGACATATTTACTCTTTTATACAATCCCTGATACAAGTTCACAATGATCCATACAGCCACTCACACATTCACTGGCTCTTATGCACAGTAATTTATATATGTGAACTTTCACATGTACTGTTTTGTACATATGTACTTACTTTGACATGTAGCACTGAGATATCCATTCACTCACCAATACACTCGTACACAGTCAACCACCCATATAGCAGTTTCCACATGCAGTTTTGAACCCATAGATCTAGTGAATAAACTGTTCACACATGTATGCACAGAGTCACACACCTCCCAGCCACCCCCACACACACACTCACTCTCCCATACAAATACTTGGGCAACCAATCAATAACCCATACAGTTACTCATATAGCTACTGATCAACACATGCAGCAGTTCATAGAACAACAGATATAATGATGCACAAATTAAGATAGTTTAGTCACTAACCCATGCACTCAGTGAGACACATTTAATCACTCTCTCATACAGTCAGTCATGCACCTACTAAATCCTTCATCCAGACACTTATACATCCACTCATTCTTCAATATGTAAGACATATTTTAACTTTACAGAAACACACAGCCACTGGATGATGTCATCAGTGATGTCATCAGTGATGTCACTGACCATGTCATGAATGATGTAATATGTGACATCATCAGCAGTGGATTGCGGGTGCGCGATATATAGTTAGCGCATCTAACTATATATGCGAATTTCAATGGTTTCATGCGAGTAAAATAAGGTTTTGTAAATGCAAATCCCTAACTATATATCGCCTAAAACCTATGGTTTTTTCTGTGAATATATATATATATATATATATATATATATATATATATATATATATATATATATATATATATGTATGTATATATATACATATATATATATATATATTTCACCAAACTCTCCATCACCGATGAAGCGGAGTCGCACTCACGGGGTCTGCAGACAGGTATTTTATTCTTTGGCAGTGGCAGTCCTGACGCGTTTCGTTTCTCTCGTGAACTTTATCAAAGGTAAGCCACGCACGTTTTTACACTGAAGGTGTTCCTACAGCAATTGCCATTTACTTGTAATTTATAGCCCTCTAGTGGACAATGTCTTTCTTTTGCTGGTATCTGTAGTACAAACCAACAGTGACTTTTTTTACCCTCTGGTGGGTATATATATTCACTGAAAAAAACCATAGGTTTCACACAAGTTATAGTTAGGAATTAGCATTTAAAAAACCTTGCAAATTCTTTGAAAAAACCATAGGTTTCACATGTTATAGTTAGCTGAACATTTCTCTCATACAAAACCTTTGAAATTCCTCCGTTATAGTTAGCTCAGTTAACTATAACTTGCGCGACCGCAATGCGCTGCTGATGACGTCACATATTACATCACTCATGACATGGTCAATGACATCACTCATGTCATCACTGATGACATCTCAAATGACATCCTTAATGACATAACACATACAAATTCACCCAGGCACCTTCACCAGCAGTGCTAATTGAAATATAGACTAGTAACATATTTATGTACATATAATACATCCAAGTGCTTCAGACATACTACAGTATTACTATAGATAAACGCCTTATAGACTTATGCTGTAGCAGTTCCTTATATATCTGCACTTTCACATTCTCCATACACTAGCAACAAATTCATTCATTTCTTTATCAACTACACATTCATTCTGACAAACTTTTACACACTAACATAGAAATATAGTTCTTTCTCTGACCAGTGAAGGTAGTTCTAAAAAGAACTGTTTTTTTTGTTTTGCATTGTTTGGGTGTTTTCTTAACAAATTCCAAGCGGAACAAAAGAATGAAAAAAAGAACAACTAATGTTGAGGACAGCAATGATCCTGAAAGCTGCGTTTCATCAAGTCTATAGACTGTTCCCCATAACACAAAAGTTTATCGCAATAAATGCATAGAATTTTAATTTTAGCAAAGTCAGAATCAATATGTTGGTGTGGACTGCTTGCTGAAAATCCAACTGCTGCAGTTGATATGCTTGGTGTAGCAGCAGGTGGGTTCTCGTGCAACCTCCGTCTTGCAGCTCAAGCAAAGTTCTTGGGGTAAAAATTCTTCACGTGTCACCCCATATTTGCTGTGCCAAAGGAGTATTTTTTACATGGATCACCCCTTGAAAGAGTTGTTTCGCAAATTTTACAGGTACATTTTGGAGCATTACCCTTTTTTTGACCTTCTGGAAAAGTGAAAAACTTCCAAATTAGAGCTTCTTTCCTCTTCTTTAGGGGTTCTTCAGGAATGAAATCTCCCTCCAAAGAACTGCTGGAAGATGACTCCATTGCTCTTATTATTGTGATCTTTCTTCTATTTGAGAAGATTCTCAGAACAAATGCTTCTTCTTAGAAAGTCAAAGTCGCATAATTATAATGGAACGGAACTTTCAACAGCCGCAATAGGAAAAGTTATGAACCAATCAAATCTCTACTTTTTAAGTCACATGGCTTTGCGTACGCTTATAATGCGCTTGCAGAACTCTTTCAATACGAGTACGCATGATGTTCTACCGCGATTTGTGTGATTCTTTTTAAATGTAATAAATGATTATTACAAGTATTACAAAAAACATAGTTATCCCAAATGTCTGCCCTTAGTATGTCCATTAAATACATACATGTTTTAAACCAATTAGAAACATTGCCCCCTTTCGCATACAGAACGCCGTACATGACATCACACCGAAGCTTTAATGCGACGCGTAATGTCAAAGCATATTCGTACTGTATGCGCGTGTACACGCTGAGTATGATAAGCAGTACAATGGTGCGATCACCTTTCAGTGACAAATCAGAGCTCAGGGCGCGCTAAGGAGAATGATTAGAAGTGCTGACTCATTGCAGATCTGATTCTGGGCCTGCCTCTGCGTACATTATAACACCGCCCCATCTCTCCCTGTTGTTAATTGTTAGTGCACACACTCATACTTGCACATGCGCGGAGCATGCCCGCCCACACTACACACATGCCACCACCAAGCATGCTTGCTATCATTTAGCCTGGAAACCAATACATTAGCCAATGGAATGTCCCCCAGGGCCATCATTCTTGCAGACCGCAAAAACGCTACCAATAATGGTCCAGGCTTGGTTTGGTCAGCCCCCCAGTTCCCATATAATGCGGGCACTGATGTGAGCACGCCCTCTTTTGCCTGCCTCTGCTGCGATGACACACAGACTGTTGAAAACACCCCAGACTCAGCGAAACCAAAGCCTTTCAAGACACGACAAAAGACGAGAAAAACAAAGGTAAGAGAAGACGTCACAACATCAGCCTCCACTGCAAATAGTATATGCATAACACTATTTTTTTAGCCTTCATATGGCTTTCCTACCCCTCAATGGAATTAAATTGTACTTACTTAATTGAAATATTTCTTTATAAGTCACAAGGTCCTATACACCTCTCATCTTAAAAATTGTGTGTGCATACATTTCTATGTCATATTTCTGTTCTACGCCAAGTGCTTAGGCCTTTATTATTATTAATTGGGCATCCATGATAGTATTTTTTTTTCTGCGTCATGAGGCCGTCCCAGGCCTCTATTAACTTATTGATCTTCCTTTGTTTGCTGGAGCTGCAACAGTCTTTGTAGTTGCGCAACTCAGTTTACGATGACTAATCAAAATGTCCTTTTGTTTCCTTCAGCAACCATCGTTCACAAGCAACCACGGCCTATTGAGCAACAGCAATGGAATTCTCTGCAACTTATTGAATATACTTTGATGTATAGAAGCAGAGTTCAAATGGAGTGGTGAACTCCGGTGGCCGCACTCTTTATACAAGATAAGCACAGCAGCCTAGATCTCCAAAGCCTTCATAGGAATGCATTAGAAATAAGTCTGCATAACGGGCGTCAGTAACGCAGTAGGCACTTCCATATAGACACCACTTGAACGCTGCACTATAACAACTGAAATATACCAGGTACACTGCACTCGTAAAACTGTAGTCGTAGCTTTATTCGTGAAACAAGAGAGGGCCATATTATCAAGGATGGGCGACAAAATTATCACCATTTTATCGGCAGGAAAGTGGGGATAATGGGTTTGATAATATGCTCTATGGATTCCAATCGAAGCTCATGTTAGATGTGAAGGACATCAGACATGAGCTTCGATTGGAATTCCATAGAGCATATTATCAAACCCATTATCGCCACTTTAACGACACTTTCCTGACGATAAAGTGGCGATAATTTTGTCGTCCAGGCTTGCTATTATGGCCCAGAAAGCGTACTCTACAGCAGCTTCTTTTTAAATTCTATAATTACCTCCGAGCAATGACAACAGATAGGTTACAACAGTCTGACAAACAGATCTACAACCTTATTACGCCACTTTTGAGTCACTTTTAACATGGTTAAAGTGATGCAAGGAGCTTGTAAATCTACATCTCACTTTTCAATAAAAAATATCAACTCCAGACTCTGCGACTCAGTTTTAATGTTGTTTTCTCTCTCTTTCTCTCTCACTCTCTGTGACATCATTTCTCTTTCTCTCTTAAATTTAGACACTCCTGTCTGCTTAAGCATGTAGAAGAATTGTTGAAATCAAGTTGTCAATCCAACTGCCTGAAGTGTTTGGCTGCAAGGTTTATACAACGGTAAGCACAGAGGCCTAGATCTACAAATCCTTCATAGGAATATATTAGAAATAATTCGGAATAACAGGCGTTAGTAGCTCAGTAGGCACTTCCATATAGACACCACTTGAATGCAGCACTATAACAAGTAAAATGTACCAGGTACACTGCACTCGTAAAACTTTAGTGTAACTTTTATTTATGAAAGGAGAGAGGGCCATATTATCAAACCTTGGCAACAATATTATCGCCACTTTATCGGCAGCAAACTGATGCTAAAGTGGCTATAATAGGTTTGATAATATGCTCTATGGAATTCCAATCGAAGCTCATGTTAGATGTGAAGGACATCTAACATAAGCTTCGATTGGAATTCCATTGAGCATATTATCAAACCCATTATTGCCAGTTTAGCGACACTTTCCTGCCAATAAAGTGGCGATAATTTTGTCGCCCAGGCTTGATATTATGGCCCAGAGTTTTAATGTTTTCTCTCTCTCTCACTCTCTGTGACATCATTTCTCTTTCTCTCATAAACTTAGACACTGTTATCTGCTTGGACGTGTAGAAGAATTGTTGATGTGAAGTCTTCTTCCGTATGTGTTTGGCCGCAAGGTTTATACAACAGTAAGCACAGAGGCCTCGATCTACAAACCCTTTATAGGAATGCATTAGAAATAATTCGGCATAACAGGCGTTAGTAACGCAGTAGGCACTTCCATATAGACACCACTTGAACGGGGCACTATAACAAGTGAAATGTACCAGGTACACTGCACTCGTAAAACTGTAGTGTTGGCTTTATTTGTGAAACGAGAGAGGGCCATATTATTAAGCCTTGGTGACAAAATTATCGCCACTTTATCAGCAGCAAACTGCCGCTAAAGTGGCTATAATGGGTTTGATCTATAATTACCCCCAAGCAATGACAACAGATAGGTTACATTAGTCTGACAAACAGATCCACAACCTTATTACGCCACTTTGGAGTCACTTTTAACATGAGTAAAGTGACGTAAGGAAAAAATCTCAACTCCAGACTCTGCGACACAGTTTTAATGTTTTCTCTCTCTTTCTCTCTCTCACTATCTGTGATATCATTTCTCTTTCTCTCTTAAAATGAGACACTGCTGTCTTCGACATGTAGATGTGTAGAAGAATTGTTCAGAATAAGTTGTGACACCCAACTGCCTGAAATGTTTACCCGCAAGGTTAATACAATGGTAAGCAAAGAGGCCTGGATCTGCAAAGCCTTCACAGAAATGTATTACAAATAAGTCGCCATAACGGGTGTCAGTAAAGCACTAGGCACTTCCATATAGACACCACTTGAACGCAGCACTATAACAGAAGTGGAATGTACGAGTCACACTGCACACGTAAAACCGTAGTTACTAAAACTTGTAGGGCATATTATCAAGAACGGCGATAAAATTATCGCCGTTTCAGAGAGAAGAAACTGCCCCTAAAGCGGCGAGAAGGAGCTTGATAATATGCCCTTGTAAATTCCCATTGGAGCCCAGGAAAACACCAGAACCTGCACTGCTATGGGAATTCACAACAGCATATTATCAAGCCCATTATCGCCGCTTTAGCTGCAGTTTCCTGCCGCTGAAATGGCGATAATTTTATCGCCATTCTTGATAATATGCCCCGTAATGTTTCAGCTCATTTACTCACATCTACATAATTCTAAACTCCGATTTGCTTTTTTCTTTTGCAAATTACCAATCGGACACCTTTTGGAATCCATTTCACAATTTGTTTATAACATTGTTTAAGTTATTTTTCCAGTTCTAATATAGTTATAATTGAGTTTCGTTTATATTTATTGTTTAATAAAAGTTAATGAAAAAAAGGACATACTTCTTTTATTTTGTGGGGGAGGGGTATGACGGCCCATAATAAAAATATTTTTGAAATACTATAGTAAGATATTCAAGACTAGGATTGAAAACTACTGAGTTCTAACTAACAGATATAACAAAAACAATGGTGAGAAACAATGAAAACGGTGATGGACGGAGTACGAAATCAACGTTTGGCGCCTCAGCACTACCTTTCAAATAAATATATAAAAAATATGACTATTAATACTGTACAAAAGTACAGCAGTGGATGACACACACAAACCGGGAAAAGAAAGTGACAGATTTACTAACTGATACAAAGAAAGGTTTGCTTGTTTAACTTGAAGAAAAAGAAAACGTGGGCTTTGAAACAACTCTGAGCATGCGAAGAGAGTACAACTGCTACACCAAAAAAAAAAAGGAAAGCTTTACATACTATCACAAAAAATGAAAATTGTAACACTGGTTATTCACAAGGGCATATTACCAAGCCCATTATCGCCGCCTTATCAGCAGTTTCCTGCCGATAAAAATGACGATAATGTATCGCCTTTTGTTGATAATATGGCCCATTGCTCTTTTTTTTTACCAGTAAATTAGGTGCATATTATCAAGGACCGGTATTAAAATTATCGCCATTTTACTGGCAGGAAACTGCCGATAAAACTGCGATAATGAGCTTCATAATACGGCCTTGTTATTTCCCATAGAAGCCCATGATAACACCAGAACATAGGCTTACATGGAATTTACAAGGACGTATTATCAAGCCCACCTTCCCAACATAAAAAAAAAACTCCAGACAATGCAGGTACCCAGAGCTGGAAGGTCATTTTACATATCTCTGCCCCAGAAATGTGATGTTCCCCGTGACGTGTATGGGGAGAGAGAGAGAGAGAGAGAGAGCGCATTTAGACCGGTTATTACAATTATCGCAGTTTTATTATCAAGAAACTACAGATAAAACGGCGATAATGACCATCATAACACGGCCTTGTTATTTCCCACAAAAGCCCATGTTAACACCAGAACATAGGCTTCTATGGCAATTAACAAGGACTTAATATCAAGCCCAGCCTCCCAACATTAATAAAAAACCATAGGCCCTTGTAAATTCCCATAGCAGCCCAAGTTCTGATGTTAACCTAGGCTGCTATGGTTATTCACAAAGGCATATTATCAAGCCCATTATCGCCGCTTTATCTGCAGTTTCCTGCCAATAAAAGCGACGATAATGTATCGCCTTTTGTTGATAATATGGCCCATTGCTCTTTATTTTACCAGTAAACTTAGGTGCATATTATCAAGGACCGGTGTTAAAATTATCGCCGTTTTATTGGCAGGAAACTGCCGATAAATCGGCGATAATGAGCTTCATAATACGGCCTTGTTATTTCCCATAGAAGCCCATGTTAATACCAGAACATAGGATGCTATGGGAATTTACAAGGACGTATTATCAAGCCCACCCTCCCAACATTAATAAAAAGCTCCAGACAATGCAGGTACCCGGAGCTGGAAGGTCATTTTACATATCACTGCCCCAGAAATGTGGCGTTCCCCACGACGTGTACAGGGAGAGAGAGAGAGAGCTTAATTTTTTTTTTTTTTAACAAAGACCCGAGGGGTGCCGCTCACGGAGACTGCGGGGAGTAGGTCCGTAACCCCCTGCATACTTCAAAATAAAGCTAGAGAAGTGCCGTTCCCCAGTGCCCGGGGCACCTTACAAGCCCCCTTATATGCAAAAAAATTGCCCCCATAATTTGCCCCCTGGGACCTAATGAACAAAACGGACTTCTACTTTTTTTTCACCTTTTCCACCGCGTACAAGTACTGCACGAGTACCCCGCCATTTTTTATTTTAAAAAAAATTGAGCTTAAAGATCTATGTACCACCCCCTGACCAAGACTTTTGCCTCAGAATCTTTCTACCCTGCCCCGTTTCCTTATTTCTCAACTTTGTTTTACTGTTTTTTTGTAACTCTCCTCTTCCAACAAACAACATGGCGGGCAACACTTCCTGGTTTGGAGTATTGACAGCCAATCAGCATGCAGCTCCTGCTCGTAATTGTACGTATTTCCATACACGTATGCCGCAATTCTTCTTCAAAAAA
Organism: Lissotriton vulgaris; assembly: GCF_964263255.1. NCBI lineage: Eukaryota > Metazoa > Chordata > Amphibia > Caudata > Salamandridae > Lissotriton > Lissotriton vulgaris. The sequence goes on along the minus strand of NC_141695.1, from coordinate 983,012,762 downwards.
TAAAATTAAAAAAATAGAGCCTAAACATCCATATACTTCCCCCTGAGCAAGCCTAGAGGGTCACAATGTCTCTAGCCTACCCCCTTCCCTTATTCCTCAACTTTGTTTTACTATTTTCTTGTGACTCGGTTTTAGCGAGGCACAAGATGGCCACCAACACTTCCTGGTTTCGAGTGTTAACAGACAGTTCAGAGTTAATCAGCATGCAGCTCGTGCTTGTAATTGAACAGATTTCAGTACGCGTGCTGAACTCCGTCTCTAGATATCGCTATGATTTAACAAAAAGCACAATCTGCGACCAGAACTCTAACTCTCTGCCAAATTTTGTGTAATTCCATTCAGCCATTCGGGCTGTAGCCCTGGCTAAAGGTCCCTATGGAAAATTGCATGGGGAAAACACGTTTTGGGACCGCCCTTTTTTCTCAGCCCCCCCCATTGATGACTCACCCCCAAACTTTCAGGGAAGGAGCGGACCAGAGTAGGCCATTTTCTTGGATAAATTCGCGAAGATTCGTCCACCGGCGCCAAAGCTATTCCAAATAGTATGTTGTGGATTTTCTATTGAAACTAGGTCCTAACTATAACCACCTACTTGTGACCGCCAGTAGGTAATATATATATGTTTATGATCCTCCCAAGTATTCTAAATCCCGCCACATGCATTGAATGATGAGGTCTTTCCTCTGTGTCTTCACCCGATTTTTGTCCCTTTTACAATGCCTAGCCTTAAACTGCAATTCCGTAGAATTATGTAATAACGATGCACTGCACAAGATCACTATAATGAACTAATTCACGGGGGTTATGTAATTCATTTATCTAAATAACATTGGGTGAAAGTTTTTTTCGCAAGGACTGTGCTTAAACGGGTTCAAATGATGCAAAGAAACTCTTCTATGTTTGTTGTTGTACACACGAGTGAACCGGGGTAACCACGGTAACCAAACACCAATCACAGTGATGTAACTGTGTTTGTGCTGAGGTATATATATTTTGCATTGTCGTTTATGTAGATGAAATGAGCAAGGCGGAGGTTTCCGCCGAAACGCATCTTTAAGCAGCGTTTCGGAATAAACTGAAACTTGAGTTGAATTCATGGTGTCATTGCCATCCTTGATCGAGAGGAATGCAGCTTGGTGACCAATACGAAGGATTTATGTTTTCCTGAGAATCCTACACTGACCCTCCTCGCTCCTCGCTCTGGCAGCGCTGTGCCTTCAGGATTACTGGTGGTGGAACCCTCGAGAAGAGAGATGCGCAGCGCCCCCCGAAACCCGTTACTGTGAGGAGACTGTGTTACTGCACACAGACTGGTAACTGAATTCCTGGATTCCTGTGAGGGCTGGAGAGCAAACACAGGCAGTCAGGTAAGACAGTGAAAGTCTGTTGTGTCAGCTAATCAGTAATAAGCGCAAGGGTTTATGGGAGAGGTAGTCCCGGATCTGAAAAGCAAGAAACAGACAGTGAATTCCCCAAGCGAACAGCAGTTTCCTGAATTAATGTGGCTGCTGAGTGGGAAAAGGAGAGGGAGGAAGCTGCACTGGATATTTTTGCGGACACTGATACAGGCAAGTCTGCCAAGAACAAACAATCGGCAGTGAATAATGAATCTGAACCAGATAATAGCACAAAAAAAGTATGTGGTGAATTGGAGAAACTCCGCAAAAAAGAAATAGCCAAATGGTGGGAGATCAAATCATTACAAAGATATTTGGACGTGGTAGAATACCGAGGGGGATGAGAATTCTAGTAGCCCCCACATATGAAAATCCGGATCCGGCCATGCTGCAAGACTGGGCCGACAATTCTGCGCAAGCATCTCAAAACATGGTCAAAATATTAATACAATATGCTGCTAGTGACCGTGACAAACTAATAGCCAGAATTGAGGAAATCTTGAAAGAACTTGATTCAAGAGAAGAACAGGATGAGATCACGAAAATAGTGAAAGAAAAAAAGATAAAATTCACAAAACATGATGAGTAAATTAAAGAGCGAAAAGCCATAACATTTCAGAGAGACCGAATTGATATATCAACGGGCGAGTGTACACATTTGCCAGAAAATTTGACAATATTAAAAGACAACAACTCTGCGCAACTGCAAGTGGAGGAGATACAGCATCAGTAATAAGTGGCACAGATCTAAGTTCCTCCATAGGCTCAGACACAGACAGTTATAGTTCATTTGGGGCAGGAGGCCCAATTCCCAAACCAGCGCAAGAACTAGCTTATTTCCGCTTACAGCGCCTATCAACACTCCGACCGCAAACTCAACGGCAGGCATGGTACAGGGGCAAAACGAAACAAGACAAAAAACAAAAAGCCGACGGAGAAAAGACAGATGTTGGGGCAAACGCGGTGAGAAAACAAACAAAGCCAAACTACAGAAAGAACAGGAAACAATAATGGCGGACAAACATTTAAAAAACATGGACAATACGGTTGTAAACCTAACAGACTTAACACTAACTGTGGAAGACACTAAGATTTTATCTTTTGGATTGACCTACTGCACTGTCACAAGTTTTGATTATGCCCAAACCTGGATAGATCTATTTCAATTCCTACGGAAACTAAAGTTACAGAAACATTTCTGGAATTGTGCTAAAAAAGACTCTGAGAAAGATCCGGGCATAGAAACAGAAAAAATGCTAGCGATTTCAGACATGGCGGTTCTAAGCGACATGATTGTGTTAGAATACGATGAATCACTTAGCCAGCTATCAACAGGCGACATAGCAGCCCAATCGAACTTGAACACTAACTTGGCTGCCAAAACGAATTTTAGACCCAAATCTGTTTTATGCCCATGTTAATGAAACACAGATTTGTTCTCGGAATACGTAATCAAAGAACTCAAGGAACCTTCGCTAATGAGCACCAAGAATTTCTACATGACAGACCACAAAAAGAGGTTCGAATACAACAATCTCATGAAGAAAATCAAAGACAGACCGTACATAGTGGTAAGATGGTCTGACAAAGGCAGTAATATTGTACTGTGGCCACTCAAGATGTATAATGAGGAAGCGATGGCACACCTGCAAGATTGAGAATGTTACTGCAGAATAAGTCCAACCTTGACTGTAGGAATTCAGGAACGTTTCCATGCGGAACTGTACAAGTGGAAAGGCTCAAATTTGATAAGCAAACCTGAATTCGAATTCCTTAAGAATGACTATCCAACAACGCCCCAACTTTACCTCATACCAAAGATACTTAAGAACGCTTTGAAACCCCCAGGGAGACCAATAATCTCAGCTATAGGCAGTTTGTTTGAAAATACGAGCATATATGTGGACAGTTTTTTGCAAACATTTGTAAAAAAATCTACCTGCTTATGTACAAGACAGTGGAGATTTTCTCCGAAAAGTTTATGATTTTGATTGGAATGAGGAATATGTGTTCATGACCCTAGATGTACAGTCATTGTATACTAGCATTAGACACACAGATGGGCTCAAAGCACTCCAACACTATCTTAACCAAGGACCCATTGCGTTGTACGACCACACGGCTATGCTCCTGCAGATGGTAGAATGGTGCTTAACGAATAACACCTTTATTTTTGATCGTCTGCACTATAAACAGCTGCAAGGTTCGGCCATGGGTACTTGCTTCTCCCCCAGTTATGCTAATCTGCATATGGGCTGGTGGGAGGAGCAAGTATTGGCAGTCACTCAGGCATCTAGCATAGAAGAAAATGTGATAATCTACAAACGATACGTAGATGACATTTTTATTCTATGGAAAGGGTCAGAAGAGAGAGCTCAAACATTTGCTTTAGCGATCAATGAGAACACCCTCAACCTAAAATTCACATGTTCCACCAGTAAAGAGAAAATACAATTTCCAGATTTAGAGCTGTACGTAGACAAAAATAAAATCCAAACTAGAACATACAGAAAGCCTACGGCGGGAAACGCAGTGCTGCATGCACAAAGTTTCCATCCTGTTAAACTAAAGGAATCTATTCCCTATTCAGAATGTCTACGTATGACCCGAAATTGTAGTACACAAGCAGGGGCCAACAAAGCTAAATCCAACCTATTTGACAGGCTCAGCAAGAGAGGGTACAGTCCTCAAACTTTATCCCGAGCAGAACAGAAATGTAAAAATGTGAATAGAAGGTATCTCCTAATTTCAGAAAAAAACAAGAAGGAACAACAAAGGAAATCCGCCCCAGACATTCCTAGGCAGATAACGGGGTATAATGCCTATCACAGTCACGTGAGAAAAATCCTGCAGAGGCACTGGGCATTGATACAGAATGATCTAGTAATAGGGCAGTTGTGTGGTAGAAGCCCTTCAATTACCTTTAGAAGGGCTAAGTCGATGCGCAACCAGCTGGTAGTCAGTGCACCGACCATAACAAAGCCACCCATATGGTTACACAACCAAAAAGGTTTCATTAAGTGCACAAAATGCAAAGCGTGCAAACAAGGCGTCAACACCAAAGAAGTCACAGTTCCTTTCAGAAATAAGCCCTATACCATCAGAGGCTGCTACTCTTGTAAAACAGAGTACGCAGTGTACGTCCTTGTTTGTAAATGCGGCAAGCGCTATGTAGGAAGCACCATCCATCCGGCACATGTCCGAATCCTGCAGCACTTGCGAGCCACAAGCAATAATGATGAGACATATCCTGTGGCCAGGCACATAAACAAAGCGCATTCCGGCAACAGCAATGACATCAAATATTTTGTCATTGACAGCATTGCCAAAAGTATCAGAGGAGGTAATCGCAGGCTTGCCTTGAGGAGTCTGGAATCTAGATACATCATCTTGTTAGATTCCACGATCCCCAATGGGCTCAATGCCGATGAAGCATTGACCGTACACCTATAAATCAGCACAGAAATACTTCCTCAACCTTTCCCACTCCTGAACATCTGCACCATCACTTATGTAAATACCTTCTTTCTTTCTTCTGGAGCACCATTATTATTATTATTATTATTTCAAGTGGTTCTAGTACGGCAACCTTTAGTACTGTCTAAGCACGGGTGGAGACCGGGTGTCACACCTTTGTATTAAATAGGAGGAGAATGGACTCGAATCTGCATTTTGGTGCATAATTGTGTATTTCCTGCCACATACTCAATAGATACACTGTTACATACACATAAATTAACTCCACTTGGAGACGAGGCTCGTTCGAGTATCCTAATGTGTGAATTTTATATCTTTAGAAATATTGTTTGTTTTTACATATTAAATTGGTTAATATGAAGTATGTGGCAACTTTACCTGCATTAGACAGTCACTGGCAGTTACAATGCATTTTGCCTAAATAGATAATAGGATGTACCATATGCCAAGTCACCTTATACACATTGAATATGTATTAATATCAGTTTTGTTTATGATCCTCCCAAGTATTCTAAATCCCGCCACATGCATTGAATGATGAGGTCTTTCCTCTGTGTCTTCACCCGATTTTTGTCCCTTTTACAATGCCTAGCCTTAAACTGCAATTCCGTAGAATTATGTAATAACGATGCACTGCACAAGATCACTATAATGAACTAATTCACGGGGGTTATGTAATTCATTTATCTAAATAACATTGGGTGAAAGTTTTTTTCGCAATGACTGTGCTTACACGGGTTCAATGATGCAAAGAAACTCTTCTATGTTTGTTGTTGTACACACGAGTGAACCGAGGTAACCACGGTAACCAAACATCAATCACAGTGATGTAACTGTGTTTGTGCTGAGGTATATATATTTTGCATTGTCATTTATGTAGATGAAGTGAGCAAGGCAGAGGCTTCCACCGAAACGCGACTTTAAGCAGCTTTTTGGAATAAACTAAAACTTGAGTTGAATTCACGGTGTCAGTGACATCCTTGATCGAGAGGAATGCGACTTGGTAACCAATATATATATATATATATATATATATATATATATATATATATATATATGTTCAATAACCAAAGTCCAATACCCACGCTCTCAGGAAACAACACGGAGACACCAAGATAAAGCCAGTGCTGTTTAATCCACAACGCGTTTCGCCGACAAACGGCTTGATCACGTGGATTAGCATTACCGTATCAGTGCCATATATCTCAAAAACAATGGAAATGAAAAGAGGACTGGTTTGGCAACACATTGCAAAAGTAAAGTTTCCTAATACAATACTGTCGTAAAAAATTCACTTATACATTTTCGAGACAGTGTGAGAAAAATGTTGAATAATCACATGTTTTCCACAACAAATAAGCATTAAAGTGAAACACAGTATTATACCTGCGCAAACATACAAATTAATACATTGATATGTCAGCAGCTGAAACGCGGCAATTACCGCAATATAAAAGGCATATTAGAACCTCCTTCCTCATGCACCAACACCTCACCCTTAATGTACGCCCAATGCGTGAGAAAAGGGCTCACTCGGTGCTGCAGGCGTCAGAAAGTTAATGTGCGCCTGCGCACCCGAACAATAAATCAAGCACTTGTGACCATAATGGAATGTCTCAGAATAAAACGAGGGAGGTGCAAGGAGAGAAATAATCTTAGTGGCAAGTGCCCAAACCATACTCTCATGCAAACACAACAGGTGATGGACCGAATGTGGATCAATGTCACACACTCACCCCAGTCCAAAGATCTGGGCCCAAATCCATCGTTTTTTTGCACTCCACACCACCCTGGGTTAGACAATGGCGATATGCAAATCAGCTCTGACCCTGTGCCCCATGGGAACAGTCCAGTCCGAACTACAAAAGCCATGTCCTTCCCAGAACGGAATCAAGCATCCGAGGACCGGACCGGTTTCGAGGCTGATGAGAGGTGTTACCTCGAAACCGGTCCGGTCCTCGGATGCTTGATTCCGTTCTGGGAAGGACATGGCTTTTGTAGTTCGGACTGGACTGTTCCCATGGGGCACAGGGTCAGAGCTGATTTGCATATCGCCATTGTCTAACCCAGGGTGGTGTGGAGTGCAAAAAAACGATGGATTTGGGCCCAGATCTTTGGACTGGGGTGAATGTGTGACATTGATCCACATTCGGTCCATCACCTGTTTTGTTTGCAATTGCCGCCCTAAGTGCGCTGGGGATGCCCAGACGTGGGTCCCAGGCACTCCACACCACTGGAGTCAAGCTAGCCGGGCTGATGAGAGGTGTTACCTCGAAACCGGTCCGGTCCTCGGATGCTTGATTCCGTTCTGGGAAGGACATGGCTTTTGTAGTTCGGACTGGACTGTTCCCATGGGGCACAGGGTCAGAGCTGATTTGCATATCGCCATTGTCTAACCCAGGGTGGTGTGGAGTGCAAAAAAACGATGGATTTGGGCCCAGATCTTTGGACTGGGGTGAATGTGTGACATTGATCCACATTCGGTCCATCACCTGTTTTGTTTGCAATTGCCGCCCTAAGTGCGCTGGGGATGCCCAGACGTGGGTCCCAGGCACTCCACACCACTGGAGTCAAGCTAGCCGGGCTGATGAGAGGTGTTACCTCGAAACCGGTCCGGTCCTCGGATGCTTGATTCCGTTCTGGGAAGGACATGGCTTTTGTAGTTCGGACTGGACTGTTCCCATGGGGCACAGGGTCAGAGCTGATTTGCATATCGCCATTGTCTAACCCAGGGTGGTGTGGAGTGCAAAAAAACGATGGATTTGGGCCCAGATCTTTGGACTGGGGTGAATGTGTGACATTGATCCACATTCGGTCCATCACCTGTTTTGTTTGCAATTGCCGCCCTAAGTGCGCTGGGGATGCCCAGACGTGGGTCCCAGGCACTCCACACCACTGGAGTCAAGCTAGCCGGGCTGATGAGAGGTGTTACCTCGAAACCGGTCCGGTCCTCGGATGCTTGATTCCGTTCTGGGAAGGACATGGCTTTTGTAGTTCGGACTGGACTGTTCCCATGGGGCACAGGGTCAGAGCTGATTTGCATATCGCCATTGTCTAACCCAGGGTGGTGTGGAGTGCAAAAAAACGATGGATTTGGGCCCAGATCTTTGGACTGGGGTGAATGTGTGACATTGATCCACATTCGGTCCATCACCTGTTTTGTTTGCAATTGCCGCCCTAAGTGCGCTGGGGATGCCCAGACGTGGGTCCCAGGCACTCCACACCACTGGAGTCGAACTAGCCGGGCTGATGAGAGGTGTTACCTCAAAACCGGTCCGGTCCTCGGATGCTTGATTCCGTTCTGGGAAGGACATGGCTTTTGTAGTTCGGACTGGACTGTTCCCATGGGGCACAGGGTCAGAGCTGATTTGCATATCGCCATTGTCTAACCCAGGGTGGTGTGGAGTGCAAAAAAACGATGGATTTGGGCCCAGATCTTTGGACTGGGGTGAATGTGTGACATTGATCCACATTCGGTCCATCACCTGTTTTGTTTGCAAACCATACTCTCAATCAAGTAATCAGTCCAGTCAAACTCCAAGTCTTAGTGATGGCAGATCCATAACGCCAAGGTGCTCATGTGACAAGAACCGGATTAGGGGAGGGGTCCCGTGAAGTGAAGTGACGGTGAACTGGGCCCCTTATCTCGGTCCTACAACAAAACAAATAGACAGAACTAGTTAAAAACAATTTCATAACATTGAAAAGTTACATGAAGCTAAAATATAATCATCAGACAGTTGAACATGGTAAAAGAAGAAGAACGCTAAATAACAGTTACATTATTCCTTTAGGTGTACGGCCAGCTCCTCATCCTGGTTAAGACCCCCAGGGGTCTTGGTTTGGAAGTCTATGATGAGTTTAGACTCCCTTTGGCGTAATTTCAGTACCCTGTTGCCCCCTCTGGGATTCTTTCCTATCTGTTCCAAGATGAAAAAACTAAGATCCTTGACATTAGAGAAATGTTTATCTCTAAAATGTCGTGCCACTGGGTATTTGGGGTCAAAATTGCTGATGGCTCTAGTATGTTCCAATATTCTTTTTTTGGCCATACATGTCGTACTGCCTATATACCATTTGTTGCATGTGCATGTACGGCCAGCTCCTCATCCTGGTTAAGACCCCCAGGGGTCTTGGTTTGGAAGTCTATGATGAGTTTAGACTCCCTTTGGCGTAATTTCAGTACCCTGTTGCCCCCTCTGGGATTCTTTCCTATCTGTTCCAAGATGAAAAAACTAAGATCCTTGACATTAGAGAAATGTTTATCTCTAAAATGTCGTGCCACTGGGTATTTGGGGTCAAATTTGCTGATGGCTCTAGTATGTTCCAATATTCTTTTTTTGGCCATACATGTCGTACTGCCTATATACCATTTGTTGCATGTGCATGTCGGATTCACTCCGCCGACGTCCACTCCACCTTTCATGGGTCAAGGGACCCGGAAGGAGTTTTGTGGTGAAACGAATATATATATATATATGTATATATTACCTACTGGCGATAGCCAGTAGGTATATATAGTTAGGATTTTTTTCCTATGGGATTTTTGAAAATTCTATATCGAATAACTTTGGCGTTTGAGGACAGAATTGGCTGAAATTTTCAGGAAAATGGAACATTTTGTTTCTGAGCAGCCCCTGAAAATTTGGGGGGGTTTCGTCAAGGGGGGGCCGAGAAAAAAGGGGGGTCCCAAAACGTGTTTTTCCCATGCAATTTTCCATAGGGCGGTTGGCCTCACTTTTAGCCTGAACGGCTGAATGGATTTACACAAAACTTGGCAAAATTGTAGGGACTGGTAGCCCGATGTGCCTTTGCTATGTCTCAAGATATAGGCTCCAGTGGTTTTTACGAAAATTAACTTTGAAAAATATATATTGGGCTACATTGGGCTATATATATGTTGGAGCCCAAATGTAGCCCAATGTAGCCCAATGTAGCCCAAAGATGGCCATCAGAGACAAAAAAAACAAATGTAGCCCAAATATCAGCCAGATGTAGCCCAACTATAGCCCAATGACAGAATGTCCCAGAGAGTTCTAAAGAACAACTAGAGTGCTAACAGTCCTGCTTATTACAAAGGTATGGCACACCTGAAGCCATCTTGATTGGAATAAAGTGGTAACTCTTAAAACATTTAATTTAAAAAGGAACAAAATGAGGGGGTTCATTTTGCCATAGAAAGTATGATTAGCGAATATATGACGAAATCCCGCATACCATCAGTCCGCAAAAAAAATCCCGCATGTACTATTAGGCCGCAAATTAAAATAACGAAAACTTTTAGAACGAATATGCCTTTAGCATACACTAAACAACTAAACTACCCTAAACCCTAAAACACTACCCCCAGCATGACCCTACGCTACACAAACAGTACAACACTTCCCTAAATCCTAAAACACTACCCCCAGCATGACCCTACACTACACAAACACTACAACACTACCCTAAACCCTAAAACACTACCCCCAGCATGACCCTACACTACGCAAACACTACAACACTACCCAAAACCCTAAAACACTACACCCCAGCATGACCCTACACTACGCAAACACTACAACACTACCCTAAACCCTAAAACACTACCCCCAGCATGACCCTACACTACACAAACACTACAACACAACCCTAAACCCTAAAACACTACCCCCAGCATGACCCTACACTACGCAAACACTACAACACAACCCTAAACCCTAAAACACTACCCCCAGCATGACCCTACACTACGCAAACACTACAACACTACCCTAAACCCTAAAACACTACCCCCAGCATGACCCTACACTACGCAAACACTACAACACTACCCAAAACCCTAAAACACTACACCCCAGCATGACCCTACACTACGCAAACACTACAACACTACCCTAAACCCTAAAACACTACCCCCAGCATGACCCTACACTACGCAAACACTACAACACTACCCAAAACCCTAAAACACTACACCCCAGCATGACCCTACACTACGCAAACACTACAACACTACCCTAAACCCTAAAACACTACCCCCAGCATGACCCTACACTACGCAAACACTACAACACTACCCTAAACCCTAAAACACTACCCCCAGCATGACCCTACACTACGCAAACACTACAACACTACCCTAAACCCTAAAACACTGCCCCCAGTATGACCCTACACTACGCAAACACTACAACACTACCCTAAACCCTAAAACACTACCCCCAGCATGACCCTACACTACGCAAACACTACAACACTACCCAAAACCCTAAAACACTACCCCCAGCATGACCCTACACTACGCAAACACTACAACACTACCCAAAACCCTAAAACACTACCCCCCAGCATGACCCTACACTACAACACTACCCAAAACGCTAAAACACTACCCCCAGCATGACCCTACACTACGCAAACACTACAACACTACCCAAAACCCTAAAACACTACACCCCAGCATGACCCTACACTACGCAAACACTACAACACTACCCAAAACCCTAAAACACTACACCCCAGCATGACCCTACACTACGCAAACACTACAACACAACCCTAAACCCTAAAACACTACCCCCAGCATGACCCTACACTAAACAACCACCACAACTCTACACTACACTAACACAACACTACACTACACAACACTACACTACACTACACAATCACTAACCCACGAAAAAATTAACACAAACCCACTTACCTCTCTCGTCATCGTGGTTTTTACAACGCAAATGCATTTACCATACATGCCTTTAAAACGTAATTCTTTGTAAAGGCATGCACGATAAATGCACATGCGTTTTGAAAAAATGCGGGATAATGGTATGCGAGGTCAATGACCTTGCGGGATAATGGTATGCGGACTGAAAGTCTGCGGGATAAAAAATGCGGGAAAATGGCTGCAAACCATGATTAGCAGCAGACTTCCCTGGTGAGCACTAGCTTTACTACAGTGATCTAATGAGCAACTAGAGTGCTAACATTCAGAATTTATGGCAAATGTGTGACACATCTGAATGCCTTCTTGATAGAACCAAAGTAAACAAGCATTGAAAATGCAATAGATCTCGCCCTCGTTTAAGTTAAAGCCATTCTGTTTGTAATGAGGTGGCTTTTTAGCTTTGCTTTTATTAGTGTTTTTAAAACTTTCATGTAAATAACATGCATATGTATGCATATATGTATATGTATGCATGCATTTATATTTATATAGATATGCAGATTATATATGTTTATATATGTATATTACCTACTGGCGATAGCCAGTGGGTATATATAGTTAGGATTTTTTCTCTATGGGATTTCTGAAAATTCTATGTCTAATAACTTTAGCGTTTGTGGACGGAATTGGCTGACATTTTCAGGAAAATGGCACAGTTTGTTTCTGAGCAGCCCCTGAAAATTTGGGGGGGTTTCGTCAAGGGGGGGCCGAGAAAAAAGGGGGCTCCCAAAACGCGTTTTTCCCATTCATTTTTCCATAGGGCGGTTGGACTCACTTTTAGCTCGAACGGCTGAATAGATTTACATGAAATTTGGCAAAATTGTAGATATGGTTTGCCCGACGTGCCTTTGCTATGTCTCAATATATGTGCTCCAGTGGATTTTGAGAAATTAACGTTTAAAAAAATATATATATCTGTGACAGCGCTCCGGTTAGCGCCCCGGTTCGCGTACCTGACGCGTAACGGAACTTCGCGAAGCGAAGCTGATTGGCTCTCCGGTGTCTGTCAACATTCTAAGCAGTCCGGAGCGGCCGCCATCTTGTCTCTCGGTACGATCGAGAGACAAGATGTGGTGAAAAATGAAGGGGGAAATGAAGGAAAGGGGGCAAGGTAGACCACTCCTGACCCCCTAGGATTGATGAGGGGGATATTAAAGTGCCCCGCGGGGCAATAAATTAAAAAAAAATTTTTTTTGCGATTTTACGCCGTAGAGGCGCGTCCCGGTACGCGAACTGGGCAGCGAACCGGGCAGCTAACCGGGCAGCTAACCGGCAGCGTAGCTGTCAACATTGTAAACAGTCCGGAGCGGCCGCCATCTTGTCTCTCGGTAAGTTCGAGAGACAAGATGTGGTGAAAAAAGAAGGGGGAAATGAAGGAAAGGGGCAAGGTAAACCCCTCCTGACCCCCTAGGATTGATGAGGGGGATATTAAAGTCCCCCGCGATTTTTCGCGGTAGAGGCGCTTCCCGGTACGCGAACCGGGCAGCTAACCGGCAGCGTAACGGGAGTCCGCCATCTTGTGTTTTTGGAGCGTCCGGTTCGCGTACCGGGTAGCGTCCTGGTAAGCGTAACAAGGGGAAAACCAAGAGAAACAGTAAAAAAAAATTAAGGGAATAGATTTCCAGCAAACTTGGCAAAATTGTAGGGACTGTTTGTTTGATGTGCCTTTGCAAGGCCTCAGGATATGTGCACGTGTGGATTTTGTCTAATTAAGGTTAAAAAAAATATATATATCTGTAAGCGTGCTCCGGCACGCTTACGTTACGGGTTTTGTTTGCGCTGCAGAGCCGATACGTCACGGTTATGCGACGCGTCATGAGGCGTCTCACGTGGCTACGTGATACATCACGTAATAAAGAATATATTTTACAGCTATAGATATTAGCTTTTAAAAAACCAATGAAATTCACTGAAAAAACCATAGGTTATAGACCATATATAGTTAGGAATTTGCATTTACAAAACCTTGAAAATTCACTGAAAAAACCATAGGTTAGAGACCATATATAGTTAGCTGGACATTTTATTGACATAAAACCAATGAAATTCCATATATAGTTAGTTGCACTAACTATATATCGCGCACCCGCAATCCACTGCTGATGATGTCACATATTACATCATTCATGACATGGTCAGTGACATCACTGATGACATCACTGATGACATCTCAAATGACATCACTGATGACATCACTGATGACATCTCAAATGACATCACTGATGACATCATGACACACCAATACCAGTTACTACATACGCACTCACTGATTCCTACGTCTACACACACATTCACTCATTCACCCATACAATCACTCATACATACAGTCACTCATTATTACAACACTATCATATGCACTCATACACCTATGCAGACACTCACACACTGCCACTCATCCATGGAGTTACTCACACACCTAGTCAGTCCTGTAAAGAATCAATCACACTTCCATTTCCTCATCTATACAGTTAAACACAGAACACCATACTTCAGTGACATCACTGATGACATCACTGATGACATCTCAAATGACATCACAGATGACATCTCAAATGACATCACTGATGACATCATGACACACCAATACCAGTTACTACATACGCACTCACTGATTCCTACGTCTACACACACATTCACTCATTCACCCATACAATCACTCATACATACAGTCACTCATTATTACAACACTATCATATGCACTCATACACCTAGTCAGTCCTGTGAAGAATCAATCACACTTCGATTTCCTCATCTATACAGTTAAACACAGAACACCATACTTTTCACACATATACTAACACATACTTACTCTCTTATACAATCACTGATACAAGTACACATTGATATGCACAGAGTCACACACCTCCCAGCCAGCAATACACACACTCAGTCTTCCATACATCCACTCATTCTTCAATATGTAAAACATATTTAAACTTTACAAAAGCACACAGACACTAGAAGATGTCATCAGTGATGTCATTTGAGATGTCATCAGTGATGTCATCAGTGATGTCATTTGAGATGTCATCAGTGATGTCATCAGTGATGTCACTGACCATGTCATGAATGATGTAATATGTGACATCATCAGCAGTGGATTGCGGGTGCGCGATATATAGTTAGTGCAACTAACTATATATGGAATTTCATTGGTTTTATGTCAATAAAATGTCCAGCTAACTATATATGGTCTCTAACCTATGGTTTTTTCAGTGAATATATATATATATATATATATATATATATAGCAACAATCCTTCAAACAAACCCTTCCAGGAAAATGAAGGAGGCGGACCAAGAGAAACCAGCCAGGAAGGTAATTTATTTTTCCCCCGCTCTGCTGCGACGCGTTTCGAGCACAGCCGTGCTCTTGCTCACACAAAGTTATAGCAGCAATGTGGTACATTTAAATTTCCTTCTAACTGCCCACCCACTGTGCACATGATCACGTGATGCATTCAAGCATGAACATAAAAGACATACTAGTGCAATTTTGGCGTCTTGTTTTCTCAGTGCAGTGAATCATTATGTTTTTGTTCACTCACAGTATATCAACATACATATGTAAACATGGACTCTCGTTATCTGCTTAAATGCCTTTTTAATTTTTGCATTAACTTCATCTTACATCTGGAATTCTTGTGCAAAAATTCACAATAAATAGATAAATACACTTTTATAACATTCCCCCACATTTTAAAATATGCACAGGTTTGTGTATCACTAAAATTTCATAAATATAGTTTATACCATAAAACCATAAATATACACATTTTTGTAAAATTATATAAGCAAATCCGCTCAACTTCATAATTTATCATTATGCGTCTATACACATTTCAAAGTGCAAAAAAAACCTTAATCCTTTGGAGTTTAAACCTTTTACATACTACGAGAGTTGATATTACTGCATAAATGCATTGCGCTACGCACCATTAAAACATATTAGGAGGCAGCTTAAAGTGCTTGTGAATTATAAAGTGCTGAAAGTGCAGAACAGATTTAAATCCTAAAAAAACACATACCCCATAAATAATGCTTATGTTAAACTTCCTGAGTGGAATCGGAGGCTAATTATTCTTTTCATACAATTATTCAAAATTTTCAATTTCTGTTTGTCTGGTAAATCATTGATTTTACTGTGCTGTGTCCTGAAGCAGCTGTTACTGTCATTGGATTCCTATAGATAAGGATGCAGATCTTCTATGTAGTTTAACCCATTGGGATTTTTACTGTCTAACTCAACTATCATCTGAGTTTCCATCTTCCTTAACAGTTTTTCCCTATCTCCACCTCTACGCAGTGGTGCTACTGCGTTGATGACAAAATAGGATAGACAATTCAGGTCATTGTTGTGTGTTGTTCTAAAGTGTCTCGCCACTGGGTAAGCTGCGTCATTATTGATGATTGCCCTGAGATGCTGCAATATTCTGACATGCACCTGCAGCTTCGTACTACCCACGTAGCGAAGCCCGCAGGTGCACGCCAGAACATTTACAGCAAACTCAGTGCGGCACCCAAAATTTCTCTTCATGGCTACACTCCTATTTGAAAATGGGGTGGTGTAATGTGTCAGGCACTGACTCTACGCGCCTATATGAGGTCAATTAGATGGGAACTACATCACCCAGAATCCTTGCTGGACATGGGAGGAGCTACATTTATATTACCCAGCAGGCCCATTCATCTGTGCGCGTAATACTGTTTGAGTAGCTTGCTGCCTGTCAAGTGTATCGGATGATCCTGTTTCCTTGTTGTTAGACTTTGTTGTGCTGTGTAAGCGCTTCTTGTTTCAGAATATTTTCATTCCGCTGGTTGACTGAACTGGACGTCCCGTTTTCTTTGGATTCCGCCGCGCTGATGGAAGCGCTGTAGCGGAAAGCTTCAGTATAGACTTTGTTGTTTCACGAGCGCTGCTCGTCATCTTAAGGTCCCCCAACTTCGAAGGTTGCTTGTAATAGATACTTGTTCACGGTCGAGCTGCAGGAAGCGCCGACGTGACTTTTTGGATTGCTTCGTGCTGTTAGAAGCGATTCATCTGGTTTCCAGTTTCTCGTTGCACTGAAGGAAGTGCAGGCGAGCTGAATGATATGGACTCCTTGGCCTTGACCTTTCAGTGCTGAGGGAAGCGCTCAAGGGTATTCTTTTCCTCTCGCAGTACATCAGGCTTTGTGTTTTCTTTGAACTGCGCTGAGGTAAGCGTGGATAATTAAGGATTACTGGGAAGTTCTGAACTGATCTATTCCTGAAGTTAATGAACTCGAACTATTTTTGGATACCTGCTTTTGGGAGAACTTTAGTACTTCTTAGTTTTGGAAACCATTATTAACATTTAAGCTGGTCTTTCCAATTCCTCATTTTCTTAACATTCTTCTCCTCTTGCCTGGGAATTCTTGATTGGAATATCATTGGGGTATGAATTAATTCTCGGAATGAAAGGTTAATGTTGTATCTTTGTGTTGTAGGTTTTACACTGAATTGAAGGTGAGAAGTATCTCTAGCTGAACGGTGGAAGACTTTCTTGGAAGTTATATGTTGGTCCCACATTTAGCTCAGGTATTTATAAGACCTAGCGAGAATTACAAGAGTGTAGTCAGAAACATTTTATTGTATTAACCATGTGCCTTTTTGTTACAGGTGTCCCTTTCCCCACTGTTCCTTTCCTAATACCTTCCCTCACCTGATTGCCTCATTACTCTGTGTTTTAGTGTTCAGAGTAGGGGGGACGTCTGGAGGTGGACGCCTTTGAGCATCATCCAGAATCCAAGGAGAGGACGTGAATATTACAGAATGGGTCGTATTTATACCAAATTTGCATGCTCTGCATGATGAGCACTTAAAGAATCCGAATCTCTGCTTGAGCCAAGTCCCGTCGGATTTTATTTCTGGGCTCGATGTAACTAGTTGATTTCTCATTGATCTAGCTCGCCTGAAGGTGATTGAAGGAAACTCTGGTAATCTGCTACCAAGTACACCATCAGTTAATATAATAGGCCAATTCTTTTTAATGATGGCTTTAATTTTTCTTTCTTGCTTGCTAAAAGTGGTTATTAGTCGAGGACTTTCATTATCATCATTAACCACTGTATCTTTGTGAGCCAATAGTGAACAACAGGAACGTTTCTCAGTTATACCCCAGGCTCGCAAGAGGGTGGATTTAGAATTCCCTCTAATGTAAAGGAAATTCTTTATAGGACGGGTCATCATATGCTGTGGTCAGATCCGGGAGACCAGGTATTTCCGCCAAAAAAAGAATTCAAACTAATGTTTTGGTCCACAGTCAAAGAAGATTTGGTTTTGCTTTCACAGAAACAAAACTTGACTGGCTTCTTTTTGCTCTATAAAGTGGTTTCCCACACTGAGATATACTGGGACAAGATCACCAAAAGTGCAGATAGGAAACTATATCATCAATTTCGGGTTGGTACGTTGCCAATAAGGGAATTTACCAATAAATGGCACAATCAACTATCTTTGCACTGCCCCTGGTGTAGTGAGCAAAAGGAAACAATGGGTCACTTTCTTTTTGTTTGTCCAGCATACTGTGCGCCGCGTCAGAAATGGATAAAACCCATCTGTAGAAGGATTAATACACGGGTGTGGGAAGAAGCGCTGCTAACCTTGAGATATAATACAGTCGAGTGGATCTCGATAGGTGTGGCGAAATACATTGGATGGGCATGGACCATTAGGGCCAGATACCTCTCAGGAAGATTACTAAGACTACTATGGGAATATACTCAGTTTAATTTCGAATGTATGAATTGTGATTTGTAAATCCTTTTTAACGATCTATGTAAAACGTCTTGTGTTACTGTTTAATTGATTTTTATAAATGTCTCGATGGCCACTTATAACCGTTTTTTAAACTTGTACTATTCATGATGTATGATGTATGTAAATTTGTATGTATTTTTATATGTGTCTTTTATGAAGAAAGCTTCGAAATAAAGACGTTAAAACCTGGTAAACCTGGGAATACCCTCTATTGCTCAATCTTTCCATCATTTCCTTTGTGCATTCCTCATAGATTTGTTGGGAGCTACAAATACGTTTTAATCCAAGTAGCTCACCTGCAGGAATACTTTCAATAGGGTGACGGGGATGGCTACTACTTGCATGCAAAATACTGTTGCCTGCAGTTTTCTTTCTAAACAGAATTGTTTCCAAGTTGTTATCAATAACTATTCAACAGTAGACACATTAATATTTGATGTGAAATGTAGATTGCAAGAATTTACATTTAAGTTTGCTACAAACTCTTCTGCACTCTCTACATCTCCCTCCCATATTGCAAAAGCGAAGCCAATATTTAACTCTGTGCCTGTTAGGTGCATTCTCTAGGACCTCTTTCTCCCACCAGCCTACGTGCAAGCATGTGTAGCTGGGGGAGAAGCAGGATCCCATTGCTACTCCTCGTTCTTGCTTCCAATATTCCTTATTAAACAAGAAATAGTTATTATTCAGACACCATGCGATTAGTTCACAAATCATCTTATTGTGACTATAATATTCACAAGATTTGGTCCCTAAAAAATAATTAACCGCACGTAGGGCTGCCTCATGTTCAATACTTGTGTAAAGTTATTCAATGTCTAATGTAATTAGACACCAATCACTACTCCATTTGATGCTGCCAAGCTTGTTTAAAAAATCTCCTGTATCTCTCACATAACTAGGAAGACTTTTAACATGATCCTGGAGGTAAAAATCTATATATTGAGACACATGTTCCGCCACACTATTAATTGCAGAGATTATGGGCCTACCCGGTGTGGGTGAGACCATCTTATGCACTTTTGGTATTAAATATAGGATTGGAATTACCGGGTGTTCTACATTTAAAAACTTGAATTCAGTTAATGATAATAACCCATTTCTTCTATATTCATGTAGAAGTTTCTTTATTACATCTTTTGCCCTTTCACATTCCAGTCCACGAGCTTTAGAATAACAGTATGTGTCTCCCAATTGTCTCACTGCTTCTTTTAGATAATCACTTAGTTGCCATAAGACAATGTTACCTCCTTTTTCCGATTTATTTATTATTATCTCTTGATTTTCCGATAATTTCTTCATCAACTTGGCATATTGTTGTGCATTATAATTTTTCTTTTTATTGTGATTCTGTTTTTGCACAGTTCGATTTAGTTTCTTTAGGTCTTCAATAGAGCATTCATGGAAAATGTCAATGGTGTCTTTGGGCATACTAGGCATAAAAGCACATTTTATGGTTTAAAGGGACTCTCTCCAGCTCCCCTTTGTTTCACCTCTATTGCTCCAAGTTGCTCTTGTGTGTTTGATATTCCTCCTCAAAACTCACCTTTTTAAGCAGGCCTACTAATTCAGTTTTGTTGCCATCTGTTTGAAACCGCACCTCGTCAGGATACTCAAGAGTAGTTGTGCGCACTACAAATTCTCATATAACATAACATATTCACAAACACACACACACACACATGCCACATGGCCAGCAATGAAGGAGCCATGAAGTACAAAGAGCCTGTTGGCTTATTCTGCCTGGAGCACCTTCCTGCTCAAGACAAATGTTTCAGGGCTACAGGGAAAGGATTACACAGATATACCCAAATTGAATCTGGAACCACATGCTGTTTTTAACCACTACCAGTAAATCAGCAATGTCAGCAATGAGAATAATATAAACTTTAAAAAATCCCCATCTTCAAACAGTCCCAGGCAACCTCAATTACGTCTCCTTAATACTTGATAAAGTTGCAAAAAAAAAGAAAAATACAATATCAACCATGTCACACACACACTTAAATACACACACACAAAGTCAACAAATAGTGTGCCAGCACATGAGGAAGAAGGGATATGACAACAAAGGAATACGTGTCCCGGTGGATCTAGACTTCAGGACCCACCCTGACCATAGCCACCAACAGGCATATGCAGACAAAAAAAAATAACCTACATTTTGCATTTAATACAAGCCCATCCACAGCCCCTTGACAAGATTAAAAATCATTTAGCAAAAGGACTAGGAGAATGTGATGAAAACATTCCAAAATACACCCAATGCTTACTGCAGGGAAAACTAAGTCTCTAACAGGAATACAATAGCAAAGTGAAATTAGTAAATCAAAAGAGAAGGAATGCCCAAATATTGAAAGAAGGTTTTTCCAGTCCAATACTGTAGTCCGTGAATACTTTATTTTCAATATCCAATATTGTCCAACAAGTCAAGATGCATCAGATCCAATGTAGAAAGTTCATGATCACAATCAATTAGAAATATTGAATTTGTGATCATGAACTTTCTACATTGGATCTGATACATCTTGATTTGTTGGACAATATTGGATATTGAAAATAAAGTATTCATGGACTACAGTATTGGACTGGAAAAACCTTCTTTCAAAATTTGGCCATTCCTTCTCTTTTGATTTACTTGTGGACAATGTTGTGGCTTGGTCAGCGAACCACAGGAAGTAGAGTGCCACAGCAGTTATACTTTGTTCAAGTGGATAATTTTTTAATATACCCTTGTGCATACCTGGTCTTGCCTTCACCGTCATTGTTTAGCAAAGTGAAATTATTAGCAAATCTGTACAAAATTCACAAAAGTAAATATCGTTTGCAGACAACCAGAGAGTATTACAGTATCCTCACAGTTTCCCCCTTCCTGCTTGAATGAAAAGATTTATTCTGCTCTAAAAGAATTACAAAAATGGTCCATTTGGGTACAAATTCCACTCCAAAGTGTAATTTCGAATTGATTTCCCAGTTGCTCGCATTTAAAGTTCAACCATTCGTGTTCAGTTTTGTAGTTTTGACCTCTAAAGCTACCGAATGGTGTGCTCAGGTAAAAAAACTACCTGAAACCTGCCTTAAAGCAACTGCTGCTCATGTTGAGAAGATGCAGCTTATATTGGAAAGATGCCACTCGTATTTGTGCAGATCATGTTGTTTCCCAACATTTCTCGTTGCAATTTCTCCCTAAATAGGAGAACCATTACGCCACATCACGTAGTCGTGCATTCTCTGTAATTAGGCATATATTTCACTGCACACAATCATCAATATTACACTAATTACTCCAGTGTAGTTAAAGTTTTGTCCAGGACTAGAAATAAGACCATAGTTTCCAATGTGAACAGAGATGGGTGTACAATGTACAGTGTGGATTGTTGTTTTCAAAACTCTAAACTATGAGTTCAAGAATAGAATACCACCATCAGGGCGTTGTAAAAAGAATGAGGAAGAGCAAACAGGTCTGCATTTGTGAAAATTGTAATTTGACACCACCATTATATTTTGTTGCCTCACTCAGGAGGAATGTCTGCCACATAAAATGAGGGGTATATTCACAAGAAGGTGTGATAACTACTGCAAGAGTAGCATAATGCAACTTTCAACATTGCAGCCCATTGCGGTAAAATAACCCAGTGTCAACGTCGAATTCACAACATAGCGGTAGCATGCGATAGTCTGCCGACACCGGGAACAATGTCCGCGATACCACCACCTAGATGGAGACAAAAAGGCAAAAAAACTTGCGATGGTTCAAAGCGCGATGAGGAAACCAGCGAGAAGCAGCGCCAGGCCTGCCACACACCTGGCAGGTGGGAAAAATCACCATAAAAGTTAAAAAAACACCCCAAAACAAACTGACCAACAACCAAGCACCTTGGAAGCAGCCAGAGCAGGAGCAGAGGCGAGCGCAACCCCTTAAGCACCCCGGACTACCAGCCAGGGACCTCGGGGACAGGGACCTCAGGGACAGGGTAGGGCAAGGACAAGGACAAGAAGAAGAGGAAGATGAAGTTAAGTCCACAGGCAAACAGGATCATAGTTACGGAGGTGATGGAACACCATCAACAACTGTTTGTCACACCCAACATGTCCTTGGGCACCAAAAATGGAATATGGCTGGACACCGTGGACAAGTTTAATGCCATTGGGGAGCACAAGAGGACAATGGATTAGGTCAAGTGGCGATGGAATGACATCAAGCAGCGGACCAAGGAGAAACTCTCCGCCAACCAGAAGGCAGCAACGCAGACTGGAGGTAGGGGACCAGCGCCACAGCTCGAGCTGAATGACATGGAGGAGCTGGTGTCGACATTCATCCGTGTGGAGACTGTGACCAGAGTCGGGGATCAGACACTGCTCGACAGGACACAACACAACAGCGTGAGTGACCACCAGGTACAGGGGGCACGGGTGGAGATGGGCACAGTGGGACACATGCACAGTTGAGCAGAGTACAGTGCATACACACAATGACTCTGGGTACTCGCCCAGATCTACAGACTGTCACAATCACAATACCATGCTGTCTAAATGTCAACATGTACCATGCAGCTACATACATGTGGACACATTGTAATACACCCTCTCCCCTTCACATCGCAGGGGCACCGTCAACACCTCAGGCAGAGCAGTCCCAGGCACTTTTCACTGATGACGAGGAGGACACCACCAGCATCGACACCCAAGCCATCCAAGACATCATGGACATCATCCACAACTCACCTCCAGGATCAGAGCAGGCCAGCTGCAACAAGGAGACCCCACCCACTACCCAAAGCACCCAGCAGGAGGCACCCACAGCCCGGCAACCCCAAGACCCACAGGAACAACACATGGCCTTTCAACTCTGTGTGCTGCAGTGCCAGAGGGAAACCGCAGAGCAGGTGCGATTGGGCTTCGGCAACATGATCTCCAACGAGCCATAACTGACATTGTGGAGTCAGGACGTTGGGATAAGAACAACTGTACACTCAGAGAGGCTCCAGCGATACCAGCTGTGAGCTGCCACAGATGCGAGGCTCATGGAGGACATGGTGCAGATGGAGGCCGAAAGGATGGCATCCCCCGCTGAACGTAGCTGAGATCTACCATGCCCTGCATATCCTCATCATGGCATTGCTACCACAAGGCAAGGCGATGTTGAATGCTGCTGCCCCCACACCATCCGCATCTCTGCCCCCCTGGTGTCCTGTGCGGCAGGCCTAACTATTCCGGCACCTGAGGAGTCAGTGCACACAGTGTGGCAGACAGACCACCTCCGGCACCTCAGGTGTCAGTGCCACACAGTGCTGCAGCCAGTACAGCAACACCCCCAGGTGGGGCAGGGCACATATCCGGGGACAAGGACGCGGATGGGCATGTGATCAGAAGGGTTCAGTAGCATTCATTTCTGTCACCTAGCCTGTTCCTGGTTGGTCCCACACGTGGCCTCCTTACCTTCCACTGACCCCCGATTCACTCTGATGCACTCACCTTCGACAGCGACATGTACTGGTTGATGACCAATGACACGGTGACTAGACTGCGGACTGCACCCCTCCTCTTTCACAGTACTTGTCTTCCACGGATGGACACTGGCTGGCCCTCCACGGGCCCATATAGTGTGGTGTATGCGGCAGTGCCTTGTACCGCTCCAGCTGCGGAAAATCACTGGATGTGCAATAAACCAACATCCTGTGATGCACTGATGTGTCATGTCTTTCCTCATTCATGTATGTATGTGTGGATGAATCTAGTCACAGTGATTTCCCTTGTGTCAATGATGCATAGCCTGTGGGATGCCAGTCAGAGGGTGCAACATAGCAAATTGTGTCACAGGTTCCGTGGACACCACAACAGGGACACATGCAGCAGCCACTTTCTTTGCTGGACATGGACTAAACCAAGCCCAGTGCCTACGAGTCATTTTAACACGCCCTGCCCTGTTTTGGCGTTCAGCAAGCCAGCCCACTCTGCTCATGCTCCCAGGGGGGTACGCATTGCTACCCATCGCAGGCGTATTCACTGGTGGTGTGCAAGTCACTAGTCTAGTTGTCAGCTTGTCACAGCCACTCCCTGAGGGCAGGTTAGCATGCACAACACATCCATCCCGCACAGGCATCACAGGCCATATGACCCCACAAATATAAGGGGCAGACAATGTCACATACCACTCTGCCAGTGGTGACTGGATGATGGACCCGAGACCTTGAGGCCGGCATGGATCTACCACCACGTGGCGTGAACTGGGGATGGACAGGGTTTGTGGCAGTCACTGCGTTGCGGCCTGCACAGGCATCCTGCCACGGAATGGTGACTGGGGTTAGATGGGGTGTGTGACAGATGCTGCAAGCGGCCTGCACAGGCACCCCACCACGGGATGGTGACTGGGGTTGGACAGGGTTTGTGGCAGACGCTGCATTGCAGCCTGCACAGGCACCTCCACGGGACGATGATGATGGCCCCTCATAGCGGTCTGGACAGCTCAGGATTTCTGTGCCTTGCTGAACCGCAGTGTAGGCCACGCCAACATCCTGCCTGGGCCTACACCACGTGGTCCCGCTTCCGGGGTCAAAGAGTTAGTGGCACCCATTGGGCTGAGCGGCTGTGCAGGCTGCGATGTTGGCGGGTGCCCTGGTTCATACCATGCCATACCATGCCATGGTATAATGTAGTTCCAGCACCAGATGTGTTATCTGGTGGGGTGTGCATGCTCTGATGGGTGGCGGGAGGGACTGGGATGCCTCTGCCTGGGTGTGCATGGGCAGGCATGCCCCAATGGCTGGCGGAGGGGCTGGGATGCCTCTGCCTGGGTGTGGTTGTGCGGACGGGCGATGTTGTCTTCTGCAAGTGTGTATGCTGTGCCCGTTATGTCTCTGGACTCTCTTTCAGATGACGGCTCTGTCTCAGTTGTGGAACCTGGTGTGCTGCCATAGGTTCCGGCAAGTCGTTGGAGACACACCGGTGGCAACAGGTGAGCTGTGTTGCCTGGGTGCACAGGGTCAGATTTCTCTCTCTATTTCCCTCTCTTTCTTCTCTCTCTCTCCCCCTCTCTTCTTCTTTCTCTCTCTCCCCCTCTCTTCTTCTCTCTCTCTCCTTCGCTCTCTCTCTGTCCCTTGATGAACACTGGACACACCTTCTCATCCTGTTTTTTGTCTTACAGGCTGTGACCTGCGGATTGTGTCGAGGGAAGCCGCCATGTGTCTTCATTTGATTTCTGTGTTGCTTCAATAAAGTTTAATTGTTTGCTTCGATAGTGAATGTGTGATGGGCATTTCTGTGCTGACACATGCATGTCACCAGTTGTGATTGTGCAACATCAGGCAGATTATTTGGTACATGTTTAGGTGTAGCTGATAGCTGATGTTATAGAGGCTAATCTAACTCCTGAGGCGGAAGCCGGGAGAACGCTAGGATTGTAATTTCTTTTAAAAACTTGTGTATTGATTGTGTTTTTACCCACTCACTTCCCCCTCCTGGGCACTTGCACTTTCACTCTCTACGCTCTGGGCAGTCCGCGCAGCAGATTGCATAGTTGCAGCGGGCCACAACATCTTCGCCGCCATTCCCCAGAGGCCACTGGCACGCCCACCTCCAACAGGCCACGCCCCCCCCGCCGAAGGCATTTAAAAGCGCTGAATGCGAGCGCGAGTCAGAGGTAATCTAACTCCTGAGGCGGAAGCCGGGAGAACCCTAGGATTGTAATTTATTTTAAAAAATTGTGTATTGATTGTGTTTTTACCCACTCACTTCCCCCTCCTGGGCACTTGCACTTTCGCTCTCTACACTCTCGGCAGTCCTGCGCAGCAGATTGCATAGCTGCAGCGGGCCACAACATCTTCGCCGCCATTCCCCAGAGGCCACTGGCCACGCCCACCTCCAACAGGCCACGCCCCCCGCTGAAGGCATTTAAACGCGCTGAATGCGAGCGCGAGTCAGAGGCTAATCTAACTCCTGAGGCGGAAGCCGGGAGAATGCTAGGATTGTAATTTCTTTTTAAAACTTGTGTAATGATTGTGTTTTTACCCACTCACTTCCCCCTCCTGGGCACTTGCACTTTCGCTCTTTACGCTCTCGGCAGTCCTGCGCAGCAGATTGCATAGCTGCAGCGGGCCACAACATCTTCGCCGCCATTCCCCAGAGGCCACTGGCCACGCCCACCTCCAACAGGCCACGCCCCCCCCGCTGAAGGCATTTAAACGCGCTGAATGCGAGCGCAAGTCAGAGGCTAATCTAACTCCTGAGGCGGAAGCCAGGAGAACGCTAGGATTGTAATTTCTTTTAAAAACTTGTGTATTGATTGTGTTTTTACCCACTTACTTCCCCCTCCTGGGCACTTGCACTTTCGCTCTTTACGCTCTTGGCAGTCGCGCAGCAGATTGCGTAGCTGCAGCGGGCCACAACATCTTCGCCGTCATTCCCCAGAGGCCACAGGCCACGCCCACCTCCAACAGGCCATGCCCCCCGCCAAAAGCATTTAAACGCGCTGAATGCGAGCCGAGTCAGAGGCTAATCTAACTCCTGAGGCGGAAGCTGGGGGAACGCTAGGATTGCAATTTCTTTCAAACACTTGTGTATTGATTGTGTTTTTACCCACTCACTTCCCCCTCCTGGGCACTTGCACTTTCGCTCTCTACGCTCTGGGCAGTCCAGCGCAGCAGATTGCATAGCTGCAGCGGGCCACAACATCTTCGCCGCCATTCCCGAGAGGCCACTGGCCACGCCCACCTCCAACAGGCCACGCCCCTTCCACCTCCTTTCCTATTAATAATGTGCTTTCCCCGTACACGCAGCGGACAGGCGCAGCGGGCGTGCCACTGGCAAGCCCGTCTGCGCCCGTCCGCGACCGACAGGGACCAGGGGCCACGCACCCTGCCCCAGCCCTCACCTATACCCCAGCTCAAATGCTTCCCTTAAATACAACTCAGCCCATTGCCCCTTCCCTGTCTTTGCACATTGCCGCATTGGGCATCTCTGTCCCTTCCACTCTATCGTCTGAACCTACATTGCTCTCCCCCCGGTTACAGGTTCCCCTTCCCTCCGCTCCCCTCCCTTCTTTACCCATTACGGCCACTGCCTGCCTGCTTAACACTAGATCAGCAGGCAAGCACCAGTATGACCTTTTCAATTTACTGGACACTGACGCTCCGGACCTTCTGTTTCTTACAGACACTTGGTTTGCTGCTGATTCCCTTCCCGATCTGCTATCTGCCCTCCCCGACTCGTACTACGCCCTTAGGGCGGATCGTCCAGCTGGTAAAACCGTCGGGGGTGTGGCGATGATCATTCATTCTAATCTTCAGTTTCAGCTTCTTCCCCATTCTCCCATATCCGACATAGACTTCTTAGTTGCTCGCTCGGTTAACCTTTTAGCTCCCATCACAATAGTTCTTATGTATCGTCCCCCTCAGAACATGCCTACCTTTGTGCCTGTCTTACAAGAATTACTGCAAAAAACACAGTTGATGGACAGAATGTAGAACAATGTCATACATTCACCCCAGTACAAGGATCTGGGCCTAAATCCGTCGTTTTTTTGTACTCTACACCACCCTGGGTTAGACACTGGCCATATGCAAATCAGCTCTGACCCTGTGCCTCATGGGTACAGTCCAGTCCGAACTACCAAGCCATGTCTTTCCCAGACCGGAATCAAGCATCCAAGGACCGGTTTCTGGCTATCAGCCTTCATCAGGCTGGATAGCTTGACTCCAGTGGTGTGGAGAGCCTGGGACTCACGTCTGAGAATACCAAGCACACTCGGGTGAAAATTGCAAAAAACACAGTTGATGGACAGAATGCAGAACAATGTCATACATTCACCCCAGTACAAGGATCTGGGCCTAAATCAATCGTTTTTTTGCACTCCACACCACCCTGGGTTAGACACTGGCCATATGCAAATCAGCTCTGACCCTGTGACTCATGGGAACAGTCCAGTCCAAACTACCAAGCCATGTCTTTCCCAGACCGGAATCAAGCATCCAAGGACCGGTTTCTGGCTATCAGCCTTCATCAGCCTGGATAGCTTGACTCCAGTGGTGTGGAGAGCCTGGGACTCACGTCTGAATATACCCAGCACACTCGGGGTGAAAATTGCAAAAAACACAGTTGATGGACAGAATGTAGAACAATGTCATACATTCACCCCAGTACAAGGATCTGGGCCTAAATCCATCGTTTTTTTGCACTCCACACCACCCTGGGTTAGACACTGGCCATATGCAAATCAGCTCTGACCCTGTACCTCGTGGGAACAGTCCAGTCCGAACTACCAAGCCATGTCTTTCCCAGACCGGAATCAAGCATCCAAGGACCGGTTTCTGGCTATCAGCCTTCATCAGCCTGGATAGCTTGACTTCAGTTGTGTGGAGAGCCTGGGACTCACGTCTGAGTATACCCAGCACACTCGGGGTGAAAATTGCAAAATACACAGTTGATGGACAGAATGTAGAACAATGTCGTACATTCACCCCAGTTCAAGGACCTGGGTCTAAATCCATCGTTTTTTTGCACTCCACATCACCCTGGGTTAGACACTGGCCATATGCAAATCAGCTCTGACCCTGTGCCTCATGGGAACAGTCCAGTCCGAACTACCAAGCCATTTCTTTCCCAGACCGGGATCAAGCATCCAAGGAACGGTTTCTGGCTATCAGCCTTCATCAGCCTGGATAGCTTGACTCCAGTGGTGTGCAGAGCCTGGGACTCACGTCTGAGTATACCCAGCACACTCGGGGTGAAAATTGAAAAAAACACAGTTGATGGACAGAATGTAGAACAATGCCATACATTCACTCCAGTACAAGGATCTGGGCCTAAATCCATCATTTTTTTGCACTCCACACCACCCTGGGTTAGACACTGGCCATATGCAAATCAGCTCTGACCCTGTGCCTCATGGGAACAGTCCAGTCCAAACTACCAAGCCATGTCTTTACCAGACCGGAATCAAGTATCCAAGGACCGGTTTCTGGCTATCAGCCTTCATCAGCCTGGATAGCTTGACTCCAGTGGTGTGCAGAGCCTGGGACTCACGTCTGAGTATACCCAGCACACTCGGGGTGAAAATTGCAAAAAACACAGTTGATGGACAGAATGTAGAACAATGTCATACATTCACTCAAGTACAAGGATCTGGGACTAAATCCATCATTTTTTTGCACTCCACACCACCCTGGGTTAGACACTGGCCATATGCAAATCAGCTCTGACACTGTGCCTCATGGGAACAGTCCAGTCCGAACTACCAAGCCATGTCTTTCCCAGACCGGAATCAAGCATCCAAGGACCGGTTTCTGGCTATCAGCCTTCATCAGCCTGGATAGCTTGACTCCAGTGGAGTAGTTCGGACTGGACTGTTCCCATGAGGCACAGGGTCAGAGCTGATTTGCATATGGCCAGTATCTAACCCAGGGTGGTGTGGAGTGCAAAAAAAACAATGGATTTATTCCCAGATCCTTGTACTGGGGTGAATGTATGACATTGTTCTACATTCTGTCCATCTACTGTGTTTTTTGCAATTTTCACCTCGAGTGTGCTGGGTATGCTCAGACGTGAGTCCCAGGCTCTCCACACCACTGGAGTCAAGCTATCCAGGCTGATGAAGGCTGACAGCCAGAAACCGGTCCTTGGATGCTTGATTCCGGTCTGGGAAAGACATGGCTTGGTAGTTCAGACTGGACTGTTCCCATGAGGCACAGGGTCAGAGCTGATTTGCATTTGGCCAGTGTCTAACCCAGGGTGGTGTGGAGTGCAAAGAAACAATGGATTTAGGCCCAGATCCTTGTACTGGGGTGAATGTATGACATTGTTCTACATTCTGTCCATGAACTGTGTTTTTTGCAATTTTCACCCCGACTGTGCTGGGGATGCTCAGACGTGAGTCCCAGGCTCTCCACACCACTGGAGTCAAGCTATCCAGGCTGATGAAGGCTGATAGCCAGAAACCGGTCCTTGGATGCTTGATTCCGGTCTGGGAAAGACATGGCTTGGTAGTTCGGACTGGACTGTTCCCATGAGGCACAGGGTCAGAGCTGATTTGCATATAGCCAGTGTCTAACCCAGGGTGGTGTAGAGTGCAAAAAAACGATGGATTTAGGCCCAGATCCTTGTACTGGGGTGAATGTATGACATTGTTCTACATTCCGTCCATCAACTGTGTTTTTTGCAATTTTACAAGAATTACTGGCCACACTTGTGGTCAATAATTCCTCTGTGCTCCTTCTTGGAGACTTCAACTATTGGCCGGGTGACCCTAGGGAGGATCTATCCCCCAAAGACTTCTCAGCTACTCTTCAGTGTCTTAATTTTCTTTCTCACCTCCACTAACCTACCCATGTCCATGGCCATACCTTAGATCAGATGTGGTCAGCCAGCTGTACTATTCCTTCCCCCACAGTCCTCCCCTGCACCTGGTCTGATCATTTTTTGATCTCATTTCTCTTTGAGCTTGGAGCCCAAGAGAAACTCCCTTTGCCCAAGAATGTCATAGCTCATAACTGGAATCGGGTTGATCTCAACTCTCTCTGTACCTCTCTTGCTGCTTCTACTCCCGACTTAGGTACTCTTTCTCTTGATCTTCAAGCAGACGCTGTGAATTATTGGCTGTCTTCCACTTGCGATTGGGTTGCCCCCCCTTAGAAAAGTTAAGATCTGCCGCCCCCATGACGCCCAAAAATGGTTCACAGACGAGCTGAAAATTCTCAAATTGGACCTTAGGTGCTCCGAACGCCATTGAAGACGTAATTACTGTCTCTCCTGCGAGCCAAATATAAGCTTCTTTTGGCCAACTACAAGAAGGCTATTCTTTTAGCCAAAACTAAGTATTTTTCGGAGAGAATATCTCTATCAGCCAACATACCTAAGGAAATCTCCTCAATAGTCCGCAACTTAGTTGCTTCAGATAGAGCCAATCCAAATCTTGTCCCTTCTCAAGCTCTCTGTCTGTCTCTCAACGACTTCTTTCTAGAGAAGATCGCGAAGATCAAATCTAATATTCCTCTAACAAACTCACCCCTTTTCTCTTCTCCTTCCACTCCACCTTTCCTGTCCTCCCCTTTTCTTGATCAGTTTCCACCCATCTCTTCAAATTCCTTTTTGGCTCTACTTCAGAAAGTGAAGTCAGGCTCCCCGGATGACTGTGCTCCAGCTCACATTCTGAGAGAGCATTTCACTCATTGTCCTGATCCCCCTCTTTCCCTCTTGAATGCCTCTATTTCCTCAGGTCTAGTCCCGCAATTTTTCAAATCAGCAATAGTTCGCCCTATCTTAAAAAAGCCTGGCACAGACCTTTCCCTTCCCTCCAATTTTAGACCCATTTCCCTTCTCCCTTACCTTGGGAAGATATTGGAGAGCTATATTACCTCTTGTCTCTCCTCCTTCATTGAGGATAACCATCTCCTGGCCTCCCACCAAGCGGGTTTTCGTCCAGTCCACTCTACTGAGTCAGTGTTCTTGTCCATCCTAGACAAGCTTAAGAGTAAGGCGGACTCCAACTTGCCTCAAGCCTTGGTGCTCCTTGATCTGTCCTCTGCGTTTGACACGATCGACCATTCAATTCTTCTCGGCCGTGTCTGCGCAGCGAGCATTCGGGACACCGTCATCTCGTGGCTCGCCTCTTTTCTTAAAGGACAGACTCAGGCTGTCCATCTCTCTGGCCACACTGCCCCAACCCGCCTGATTCCCTGTGGGGTCCCCCAAGGTTCCTCTTTGTCCCCTCTTCTTTTTAACCTTTATATTCGTCCCCTTATTCTTTCCCTTCTTGACATCGGGGTCTCCATATATAACTATGCGGATGACCTCCAGCTAGTTTTTGACCTTTCCTCCCCCTTGCACTCCCTACCTAAATTCTACTCCATTCTTGTTTTCATCTCGGAATGGATGAACTGTAATCAACTCAAGCTTAATCTGGACAAGACGGAGCTTGTCCTGACTGGCCATACCATCTCCCCTTTGTGGGCCGCCTTTTGGCCTCCTACTTTCGTCCGCCCGCCCATACCAGCGGCCTCAGCTAAGACCTTGGGTATCAAAGTCAGTCGGGACCTCTCCATGCATGCCCAGATTAGCTATGTTGTTTCTTCTTGCTTTCTTTCCCTCCGTATTATTCGGAAAGTGTCCCGTTTATTTTCCCCTGATGCCCTCAAACTTATTATGCTGGCAATGATTCTCTCCCGTCTTGATTACGGGAATAGTCTCTATGTCGGCATTCCGGCTTACGAACTACGCCGATTGCAGGCCATTCAGAATCAGGCCGCTCGAATCATCCATCATCTGTACAAATCCTCTCACATTACGCCTGTTCTGAAATCTCCTCACTGGCTCCCCATCTGCCAGAGATCTCTCTTTAAGATGGGTTGCCTGGCTTTCATGGCCAGCACTCGTACTGCCCCAGCCTTCATCAATTCACTCATCACCCCTTACACTCCTATTCATGCCCTTCATTCTTCCAACCAATCCCTCCTTAATGTTCAGCGGTTTCGTAGATGTAAAACTGGAGGCACCAGATTCTCGGTATTAGCTCCCCGTTTCTGGAACAGCCTCCCCCTGTCTATCAGGTCTATCCCAGACTACTCTCAATTTCGTAAAGCCCTCAAGACTCATCTGTTCTCCATAGTGTACTCCGGCTGATCTCCTCTCGGTACATTCTATCCTCCTTAGATCTCTACTCTCAGCGCCAGGAAGCCGCTTGGTCGCAGTGTGCTTTATTAACAACTTTCTTCATTTCATTTCATGTCTTTGCCTGGATAGGACCCGGGGGTGGGGGGGGGGGGTTTCTAATGGTGGTGTCCGTGGGTATTGTGGCCCTCTTTGGTGTCCGGGCTGCATGTTCAGTAGCACCATGGCATATGTTGCCCTTCCGGTAATGCCCTAGGCTGGGCTCCCTACTGTGGTGCCGGCTGCCGTCCGACTTCACACCAGGTCAGAGAAGGTGTACATTTTCCGAGTGTTTTGTGTTCTTATCGCCGATCTGTCTGGTCGTTGTGAATGTTGAGGTGTGGTGTTGTCGCAGCTTTTTGCACGGAAGCGCCTACTCTGTATCTCATTAGCGATAGTTGTGGGTGTCCTCTGTGGCAATGTTTTTTGAGGCTGCTATCATGGGAAATCTGGTGCTGTGGGCTGTTAGCACCTCCTTGTGAATGGTGGGGTAAGTTTATCACAACTTTGGCTGCGATATAGTGCAGTTAATTTGGTGATAGCTCCTTTTGAATATCCCCCTAAGTAGGATGCTGTGGCAGATGGTAGCTTTTACCTAAAATCATTGTGCTGGGAAAAACACAGTTCCATTTTCACCTTGCTCTTGATAGCGCTGTAAATCCAATAAAATAAATGGTGTAATTTAAAGTTTTCTGAGATCATTTGTAAACCAGAGCATGTTGTTTAGAGAAAAAATGGTAATTTAGGTAGCGTGGAAGCAAAGATTTGACACTGTGTTAATTAATTCCATCTGCTCCTATTTTTGCTGGCTTGCTTGTTCCTCCAAACATAAATGCATTCATTTTTGTAGCGTATAATGTACACGCATATTTATTTATGCAGGCGGTAATGTTCTCATTGTGGATATTCTGAAATACCCAATTCTTTTCTGCTGTACCTTCTGTGCAGATATGCAAACCATTCCGTACTTCAGGTTGCCAGTGTTCCAGGGTACTGTCTTAATTCTTCTTTTAGTTCCACATAGTAACTCAGCAAGCCATTTTTGGGCGAACATCCAAAACTAGATGTGGCAACAATTCGAGATATTTCAAAGTAGTTGTGTAAAATAGAATCATTACTTGAACTTTAACTGTGGATGTACTGAACCTACAGAAAGAAAGAAAAGTTAAGTCAACAAGAACTTGAGATATTGGTACATAAGATCACTAAGCACAAATCCTTGTTACTTGAAGTATGTGCCTATACAGTCACCAATAGTCGCATACGAGGATGCAGTTGAAATAAAGGGGCGGCCTGATGGTGGACGTAGATCCTGCCACATAAGAAATAAAACCCTTTATCTTTAAAGTGCATTACAATTCCTCACTTTTGGCATATGGGTCTCAAACAGCCCACATGTCACCATTCCCAAATATGCATCCAACATGTCACTGACACGCATCACCCCCTGCACTGAAAACTGATACTCTAATTTTGACAACTACTTACATTTCCTTTCAATATGCCGCATCTCCGGTGCATTACAGGTGACAACTTCTTTCGAATAGCCCCTGCTGTGGTAGTGCCAGAGACAGTACTTTCAAGGGTACTCTGCCCTAACACCCAGCCATGCATGCCTCACTGCCATTAATCCTGCAACCACATTCTTGACAATGGTGCTACTTTGATTGTCCTAGCTCAACACACGGCCGTAAAAGTATCTAAAAAATGCATTCTCTACAGTTATGTTGTACATAAATTAGGCTTAAATAGCCTCAACAAGGAATTTCCACCGTGGCAGATTCTGCATTGCCATTCTTTCTAGCACCTGCCCCATCTTAATTGCTGCTGATCTACTAACATAGCCATGTGGCTGGCCTCTGATTGGTTCCAAAACCTAGTAAATCAACATCCATATCAAACATTCAAAGTTCTTGTATCTCTGCCACTGCATAATTGTGAGGATAATGGGATAATGAAAACATCATTTCATGGCACAGTAAGGGCGCCTGGGTTCAGCTTGCCCCACCAGGAGGAGGCATAAAATATAGGCCTGTAGACTAAAACTAAAAAGCACATTCATGTGTTCTATTTCATGGTTAAGTACATGTATATGATTCCTGTGGCTCACTCAATCCAGTCATATCCCAATTGCAGCCAGTAATCCATTGGTTCTCAGTACCCAATACTCAATGGCATGACAATATATGTGTGCAACATCGTTTTCCCGTTGATTCACTAAGAACATGACTCTGTGTATGTTTAGTCTATTTATAACACTTACATATTCCCATACCTTCGTTCTATTTGTGTTGTAATATATCCCTTCTTTGCATGTTTTTTATTTCACAGCTGCAGTGGCATTTTGTCTTCTGGTGTCTACACTATGGCCTACCCAACAAATTACATCACAAAACATTCTGCAATCAGTAGTTTGTCCCTTTGCCATTCATCAGTAGGGTACATCTGCCACCATTTGTGACCTAATACATATACTGCTATTTATTCCGATTTGCATTCCATTGACACTTATTCTAATTTCTAACAAACACGGGGACGGTTTCTCAATAAGAGCTATGGGGACGCGCCCCTCTGAAATATTTAAATATATGTAAGATCTACCAAAGTGTGAGAATAAAAAGTAAAAAAATGGTGCTAAATGAAATAGTGACTGAAAATAAAACTAAGGGGCCCATTAGGATGGCGGGCGGATCGCCCTCGCCAGGCCGGTGGTAGCCACTGCCAGCCTGGCGGGGGCAATGCACCCTCCATCCGTGCCGGAATGACCCCCCACCATATTAGTATGGCTGGGGGGTCCGCGGCAGATGGAAACATCGTCCGCCGTTTTTCCGCCCCGGTCGCCTTGCGACCGGGCGGAAAAGGGTTTATATGGGGGCGGTGTCTATCAGACACCATCAGCCATATTAGGATGGGAAATTTGCAATGCCTTAAAGTCATGCGGATTCTGCTTTGGGGGCCCGTTGTGGTCCCCAAGGACTCCAGGGGGTGGGGGGTTCACATGGGGAGTACCTATGGTACCCCCCAGCACTTCCATGGACAACATGGCAGGCACCGTGCAGTGCCTGACATGTCCGCGGTGCATGCCATGTTGTGCATGGAAGTGCACTGCATGCCTTCCTGCCATTGTGGCAGGCGGTACTAAGTGCACCGCCCGCCACATTGGTAGGAATGATGGATGCGCCCACCACTGTGGCGGGCGCATCCTAATGCAACCAACAGGACCCCCGCCCTTATGATGGGCCATCCTATTTTGGGATGGATGGCGGGCGGATAAAGTTCGCCCGTCATCCTAATGGGGGCCCAAATGTTTTGATATGAATCACAATAAAGAGAAAATAGGAGTGTAACAGCGAATCATGGTAATTTTTGAAAAGCTTAATGTTATTGGAATTGTTTAAACAGGTGAATAGTGCTGTAGTAATAAACAGTGGTGCATACGGAGAAATAAAATGTCAAACACCGAATCAAAACTATTTACTTTTAAAACCTACTTAATTCGGAAAAGAAAGCAAACCTTTTCTATTTTTAATTAATACATCAGACAGATAATATTGCACTCAAAATCTTTTAAGAATTGAAAAATCAAGAAAGCATCCAATTAGAATTAAACCATCTTGAAAGTACCGCATATCTTTTTAAGGTAAGTAAATTTATAACAGAACCTAATGAACATGTGCAATGTAAATAACAGTTCAATGTTGCAATAAAAACTATTTTTATAGATGCCTAACTCTTTTTAAATATTTCTCAATGTATAGATAATGGTGCAAAGAGAAAACATTGTTATATTAAATCAAGAACATTTCTGCAGGGGGAGGAGCTACGCGAGCATCTGAGATGGCCGCTTGAGCACAGGGCTCCCGGGACCCTCGCCGCTCTTTGCAAAATATCCTGACGCTATCCTCATTTTTCAGATGGGTTACTGAAGATGAACCTCAGCTTATGCTTTTGCTCTTTGAAAAATTTGATTTGGACTCAGGGAACCGAAGTTACGTTGGACCGAACTTTTGAGGCCCACCTTGCGGTAAGCCGGAGGCTTGGCAAGTTGGCACGCCGGGGAGAAGTTGAACAACAACGGTTGAGGGGTCTTCCCCCAGTAGTCCTGCATCAACTTTCGGTTTCGCTTTAGGGTCCTGGCATTGTCAGATCGCAGGACTGTTCCGTTCTGTCGGAGATCCGACCAGGCTCTGTCTCATCAACGGGTGCCTTATATTCTTAACGCTTCTGTGTCGAATTGCGTTGTCACCTCGGCCACACGAGTCTACTTTTGTAGACTTTTGTTGACTTGCCAGCAAGCGGCCAATTTCACCAGGTCTCACTGGCCCCTCCAGGGCGTATCTTCCAGTATGGCGGCAAGGACCCACAATGAGAAATGGAAAACCAAGGCGCCTATTCGCGGGGGACCGGTCCAAACTAATATCATGGATCGTTACACCCAATCTGAAGGATCCCCCGGTGGCACCAGCCGCACCCCGGGGGACGCCAAGGAAGACTCAACTGCGCTAACTGAACTGTCTCTCCAAGAAGTCATGAGCGCCATTGCCAATATGAAGGCTACCATCGGCCAGCAATATGAGGCTCTGGCCCATAAAATCGACACGGTTGCCATCGATGTCACCTTGATCAGAGCCGGTTTGTCTAAAACTAACGAGAAAGGGAAATCGTTGGACTTGAAGACTTCTAGCCTTACGGTCGATGTGTCGGAACTGCAAACGGAAATCGGCAACCTGAAATCATCCAACGACCTCATGTCTCATCGACTGGAGGATTTTGAAAACAGGGCAAGACGCAACAACATCCGCGTCATTGGTGTCCCTGAAAACCCCGAAAATCTTTCAACAGACCTCCTGGTGGAGGACCTTGTTCTGAACTACCTTGCCCCTACAGGACTGAGCAAATTCTTTGCAGTGGAGTGTGCCCACCCTGTCCCCGGTGGAAAACCGAGGCCGGGCGCCCCTCTGAGGCCTATCATTGCCAAGCTCTTTCATTTCAGAGACCGGGATGCTATCCTGCAGGCCTCAAGGGTGAGCGGCCCGGTAAAATTCGAAATCGCTACAGTCAACTTTTACCCGGACTTCACTCAGCTCATCCAGAGGCAAAGGATGGGCTTTCAGGGTGTAAAGCGAAGACTCCGAGACTTGGGCCTGAAGTAAGCTGTGTTGTTTCCTACCAGACTTCGTGTTGAGTACGAGGACCGGACGTTTTTCTTCGACCGGCCAGAGAATGTGAATGACTGGCTGGATTCTCTGCCTGCCCGGAACGATCGAACTGAGCACCCTGGTGACGCCGAGGGTGGTGAGCCAGAACAGAAGTGACGATGCGGTTGTTGATTTCCGAACACTTGACTTTTCACTGCTGGGTTCGAATATTTTACCATTGTTGTATTTCATTGTCGTATACCCGAGGGTGGCGGGGGTGGTGTGACTCTTTCCTCCTCCAGGGTTCTTTTTGTAGACTAGTTTTAATGGTAGGGCGACAGGCACACTGCAAGTTGGGGTGGCTTTCTAGTCTTATGCAGGGGTGCAGGGTGGGGGGAGTTGTAACGGGTTTTCGTTGGGGGGTGGGGGGGTGTGTTTGTGGGTTGGTTTTCTTTTCTCAAGGCAACGTATTGCTCCTTTCTATGATTCGATTATTGTGCTCTTTGTGGGGTGGGTTCCACATTTCTTGTTGGGATGGGGGGTAGTGGGTTAAGGCTAATATCTTGGAATGTCAACGGGTTGGGTGATAGAATAAAACAGGGAGTGGTGCTGCAATTCTTGCGTCGCCTGTCCCCAATGTCATTCTTTTACAGGAGACACATCTGGTGGGGAACACGTGTCATGCCATGAATAGGTGGGGTTACCGTCTTGTTGCACATTCTGGGTTCACCACTGGTTCTAGGGGCGTTGGCATTCTTGTTCGGTCCTCTCTCCCCCTGGAGATAGACGACGTAATCCTCGACAACAGGGGGCGCTATGCCGCCCTCACTGGTAGGTGGGAGGGTAGGACTGTTTCGTTGCTCACTGTATATGTTCCACCGGGTCTACATGTTGTTATGGGTGGGGACTTTAATTCTGTTGTTTCTGGCAATGTAGATCGTCACCCCCCCAGAGATCTTCCTAAGTCTCAATCATGGCTGAGTGGGTTTTTGGAGACTTTTGGTTTGGTGGACTGCTGGAGGTTGATGCATCCAGCGCAGATACAATACGCTTTTCATTCTGGTGCCCATGGAAGTCTTTCCAGACTTGATTACATTCTAATGCCGGCGGCACAGTCACCTTCTGTCAGAGAGATCAGGCACCCGGGGCATTTCAGACCATTCCCATTGTGGCTTTGTATGGATACTAGAGTGTGTTGTGCAGGGCGAGTCGCTCCCATAAACCCCTGGTATTTACGTAATCCTAAGACCCGTGCTGGTTTGATAAAGTCCCTGGATCAATATTTCCTTGAAAACGAGGGGTCTGTGTCCTCATCTGTGTCACTATGGGAGGCCTTCAAGACTGTCATTCGTGGGCAGGCCGTATCCTTAATTGCCGATGCTAAGAAAACTAAAAATAAAGCAATTGTTCATCTTAAGACAGAAATAGTCGAGCTGGAGAGTGAATTGGAATCAGGCGTTACCCATGCCAAACTCCACACCCTTGGTTTGAAACAACTTGATTACAGGTCCCTGGTCACGGATGCTGCCAAAACAATGCACAGAGAGCAGCAGGGCAGATTGTACGATGGTGGGGACAAGGCGAGTAAATTGATTGCGTGGCTTGATAAGAAAGAAAGGGTGAATTGTGTGGTCCCCGTGATTCAGAATCTGAATGGAGAGTGTGTGACTGATCCGAGTGAGATAGTGGGGTGTTTTGTGGACTATTTTCGTACAGTGTATTCTGCGGTCTCTGATAGAGATGAGGAAGACTCTCATCTGTTGCTACGCGATATTGCGCTGCCACGCCTATCAGAGATTGACCGAGACCTAATGGATGCTCCATTGTCGGCGGATGAGATTTCAATCGCCATTCGCTCTGTTCACTCTGGCAAGGCCATGGGCCCCAACGGTCTGCCCATCGAACTATACAAATTGTGCTCCGATAAAGTTGCACTGTATCTCCGAGATATGTTCCTGGAGTCGCGAGACCTTGGCTCCCTCCCTTGTGATCAGCGTTTAGCCACGATTGTGGTAATTCCTAAGGAGGGGAAGCCTCGGGATCGCTGCGCTTCGTACAGGCCCATCTCCCTGTTGAACGCCGAACCTAAAATCCTAGCTAAGGTTTTTGCTAATCGGCTGATCACGGTGATTAGTGACCTGATCCACCCGGACCAATCTATTTTTATCCCGCATCGTAACACCGCACTCAACTTGCGGCGTTTGCATGGCGTTCTCGCGAAGGCGGGGTCTCTTCAAGAGCTGGCCATCTTGGCTTCCTTGGACGCCACGATGGCCTTCAACACTATAGAATGGCCATATCTCTGGGCCACCCTCGCGAAATTTGGTTTTGGTTCTCAGTTTATCGGGTGGGTGAAACTTCTATACGAGGAACCGCTGGCTCAGGTGGTCGTTAATGGCCGAGTTTCTGATTCTTTTACTCTTGGGAGGGGTACGAGACTGGGTTGCCCGTTGTCTCCCCTACTTTTTGAGCCTGCCTTAGAGCCTCTGGCTACTTGGCTTCGATAAAGGGCATTCAGTGGACTCCGGATTTTGAAGACCGGATCTCGCTTTATGCTGATGATATCCTGTTATATCTTACCTCCCCCCAAAAATCGCTTAATGTTTTGTTCGATGTTCTCACATCGTTTGGCAAGAACTCAGGTCTAGTTATTAATTGGACTAAATCCTGTGTCTATGTCATTTCGGGTGGTCTTCCCCCCTTGCCTCGTAGATTTCCCATCCAGGTATCACAGACGGGATTCAAATATTTGGGGATTTTTATATCATTAGACCCCGCTGTTCGCTATGAACGCAATTTGCTTCCCCTTCTCCAGAGGCTGAAACCTGACGTTGTTCGTTGGCGTAGATTACCACTGTCGCCGCTTGGTCGTGCTGCGCTTTTTAAAATGATGTCCCTGCCACGTTTTCTGTACGCATTCCAGAAATCATTCGATATTATCCCGGCGGGCTATTTCCGGGAGGTGGAGAGCTTGCAGAGGCGGCTTGTCTGGGACGGGCGTGCAAGAATCGCCCTTGCTAAGCTAACCCTCCCCTGGTATGACGGGGGCATACCAGGGGCGCTCCCAAACATCAGGCGGTATTATTGGGCCTCTCAGTTGAGCGCGATTAACCACGCAATGTATGCACCCAGCCCAAATCCTGCATTTGAGATGGACAAATATCAGTTGCTGGGTGGGAATTACAAAAAGGCGCTCTACTCTAAGGTGGCAGGGCGAAATTTAACAGGTCCCACTAAGATTGCTGTACGAGTCTGGTGTGATGCGAATGCGGCCCTGGGTTGGAAGGATCGACTGACACACGCAACTCCTTTGTATGCGTCTGAGAGATTGGGATGCCCCCGGACAACGAAAGTTTTTGAGAAATGGGATATGATTGGTATTAGCAGAGTGGGCGACCTCTGGGCCAAGGGTGCAGTTAAGACTTTTGAGACTTTGCAGAAGGAATATGAGTTGAGTGACAGGGAGTTTTTTTAGATATGCACAGGTTCGTCATGCCTTGACCTCGGTTTTTGCTGCCGATGCCAATATCCCTGAGTCCTCCCCGTTGGAAGATCGTGTGCTTGATGGTCATGTGCCTGATAGTACGATCTCACTAATATACAAGAAATTGATCAATAACCGGGCGGATCTCCTTGTACGTCTTAGAGAAGTCTGGACCGGGGATGGGCTGGAACTGGATGAT
This sequence comes from Lissotriton vulgaris, assembly GCF_964263255.1. Taxonomy (NCBI): domain Eukaryota; kingdom Metazoa; phylum Chordata; class Amphibia; order Caudata; family Salamandridae; genus Lissotriton; species Lissotriton vulgaris. Next base: position 982,970,941 of record NC_141695.1, on the reverse strand, counting down.
GAAGACTGGCAGTCTGTGTTACCTTCACCTAAGGAGGTGGCTATTCCTGCCCGTCTCCGCCTCGTCCAACTTAAAATTCTCCACCGTGTGTATGTTACTGGTCCTCGTCTGGTTTCCATGGGTTTTTCTGCTGATGGGTTATGTAAGCGTGGTTGTGGAATGATTGCTACCTTCCTCCATAATATTTGGGAGTGCCCGGAGGTGACAGCGTTTTGGAATCGTGTGCATGCAGTGATGGAGTGTGTCACCGGAGTCGCGCTACTGCCTGAGGCCCGGCGATGTCTGTTGAATGTGTGGGAACCTAATGATTATAACATCGCTCAGACCCGGTGGGCGACCCTTGGGAACATGATTGCTAAGAGAGACATCACACAGTTGTTGGGTTCCCGGTGGCCGCCCACTGTGTCAGTATGGAAGGAGAATATGGACTGGTGCATGTTTAGAGAGAAGACTGTGTATTTGGCTAGGGGCAAGCCTAGGGCTTGGACTAAAATCTGGAGCCAGTGGAACTCCTACCGAGGGAACATATGGTCGCCCACGCTGGAGGACAATCCGGACGTCTCCCTCTCCCCCTGATCCAACATTCCATGTCTTGTTTAAATTTTGTACCTATTTTTGACTCTCCCACTGGTCCCCCTGATCCCCTCCACTAACTATTAGTTTGCACAACTTTGCACTTGCAGGTCCCTTGTGTACGAGCACAACTTTGTGTACAATGTTCCATGCCTTGAGACTTATTTGTTTTCTTTCCTTTATTTTCTTCTTTTGTAAAAAATAAAATAATACTTCATCATGGCTCTATCCTGTGTTGCTTTGGATCTTATCCTGCCTCGCTGCCCGGCCTCAGGGATGTCGGCGAAAGAGCTGTGGTATATACTGTTTACTACTACTTTTCCTAGCAGCCGGCCCCTGTGGTTGAATGAATGAATGAATGAATGAATGAATGAATAAATGAATGAATGAATGGTTGTAGGCCCTTGTGTGTAACCTTATTTAAATGCACAATAAAGTTTTTTTTAAAAAAGAACATTCTGCAAGTGTTTGCAAAATTCATAATTCAATCTTTTTTTAAATGTTGTTTTCTATTATTTGCTTACATAGATGCATATTGATAGACATATATGACTTGTTTCACTAAAAAAATTCAATTTTTTTTTCCTAAAATAGATATTTCTTAAAACATAAATAATTTTATGTATACAATATATCTTACAACAGATATCAACAGTCTGTAAAGAGCTCAGGCAAAATCCATAGTACACCTGCTTTGCAACTCCTTCTAAAGAAAATTAACAGCATCTTCACTACCTCAAAAAATAATTCAAAAGGTAAGTTCTTTTACAAAATGAAATGAAAAAATAAAGTGACCCCCTTTTCTCCAAAAAGTACAACATACCTAAAAGACAATAATAATAAAGCAAAGAAATATCCTATTCTTTTCCAGCATAAAATAATCTAAATTGCAAAGACCAACTTAAAGACCAACAGACTCCGTCTTCAAGCAAAGCCAACCAACCCAAAAGTTACTATAAACTGAAACAAATTCACAAATGTATATTTTTTTCAACAGGAACAATTCAAAGTATCATAATAAAACAAGCAACACAGATAATCTTCCATAAATGTTTTTTTAAACAAATGTTCAAACTGAACCAATACTAAAAAATAAAAAATAAATTAAAAAAAAGATTAATTCTTACAATTTTTCCTTCACATTCTTTTCATTTCAGATAATGTCAACGAATCAGATAGCCCATTATATCACATCAAGCAAGGGAAACCACCTTTTAAAGGATGCAGGGTACATTTATTGCAAGGAGAGAATAACAGAACCAAGGAGACATTGGAGATGGGTGCAATACTACTCAACCCATTGCACAGGCAGAGCGGTTACTCTGGGTGACTCAGTTGTAAAAACCACAGAGCATAACCACTCTGCTTCTGCAATGGAGATTGAGGTGAGAGAAACAATAAATGAAATGAAAGAAATTGCAAGCACCTCCAATGACTCCTCTGGCTCTATTTTGAGGGAGGTTGCCCAACATGTCCCTAGTCTTGTTGCTAGCAGTATGCCCATCATACCCAATCTAAGACAAATTTTTACAGCACAAAAAACAGGGAAAGAGTTACACCACAAACCTTCTCAGATATTCTTATTCCTCCTGAAATCTCTGTTTCTATATCTAATAAACCTTTTTTACTGCCTGACAACAAAAACCCTCTAAAACAAATCATTATCTTTAGCACACCCCGTAATCTAGGTAAGTTAGGGAATAGTGATATTTGGATGATGGATGGGACGTTTAAAAGCACGCCCCATCCATTCACCCAAATATAGACATTAATGCTTAACTTAACACTACAGTAGTCCCCTTGGTATACAGTTTGCTACCTGATAAACAAACCACAACTTACACTGAACTTTTAACAGTGTTAAAATCCAAAACATCAAACAAAAGTCCTAGGAAAAGTATTATTGATTTTGAATTCGCAATGATAAATGTTATTTCAAAAACTTACATGGATACCCAAATTCAAGGATGTTTTTTTCACTTTTCCCAGGCATTTTGGCATAAAATGCAAAACAATCCTTAGTTGTGGATTACGTATCAGATAGCAAACTGTAATTCGAACTAAAAAAACTAACTGCACTTCGCTTTGTTCCTCCTGATATTGTAGACGAGTATTATACTGCAATTACTGAATCTGACTTTTACACCACAAACGAAGAAAAATTGGCACCCTTACTAAATTATTTAGAAGACAAATGGATTGGGCATCTAAGCAGGTCGGGTTGCAGGAGGAAGCCATGTTTCCATGTGGAGTGGTGGAACTGCTACTCGAGCTGCTTAGAAGGAGGAGCAAAGACAAACAATGCCATAGGGATGGAACAGCTCCTTCAACCACACAATTGGCAAAGCTCACCCCAACTTTTATCATTTTTTGGAAACTTTGAGGAAGAAACAAAGTTTCCAAGAAATGAGAATGTCACAAGCATTAACAGGTAGTCAAAACCCACGAATTTCTAAACAATCAAAGGAAATGTCGGAAAGACTATTGGGTGCATTACATCAATTTTCGTTGTGTGTGGCTTTAGACTACCTGGATAATGTTGCACACATTCTACATTACTAATACAACCCACACTTTTACTTTCCTGTTTTGCCCTAAGTTTTACTTCTACTTATATTTGGCATTTTTCAAATAATTGTAAAAATAAATAAAGTCGGCTCACCCTACCTTAGATGTTTTCTTTTTTCATTTCTTTAATAATCAAATCCAAAACAATGTTTTCCATGATTGATTGATTTCCAAATTCCAATCCTCTTTCGTAAACCCCTTCGAAAAATCTTCTTTAAAATTACTCAATTTCCAAAACAAAAAACTTTTTCAAAAATGTATACTCCTTTGCAAAAATCCATCCAAAATACAAAGGTTGATTTCCAAAATGTCAATCAAAAAGTATTTCTTGTACTTCTCCAACATTTCTTAATTCCAATACATCCGAGATAACGATCCTTCTCCAATCTGAAAATATAATCCAAACTATCGAAATCCGCAAACGTAGAAAAGATTTCAAAAATCCAAAAAAGCATTGAAGTCATCCTCAATGAACAATCCCAATATCCATTCGTTATTCCAAAAATAAATCCATATATGTCGAAAATCGATCTTCTTCTTTCACCGCTTTTCAAATATCAAAATCTTTTTCCATTTTTTTCAAAAAAATTACATTATTCACAAATAGATATCCTTCCTAAATACTTCTTTACCAACCCTAGTTTTTTTTTAAGGTTAACACGTGACCCGACGTGGGCATACACTATCAACAAGGTTAGTGACATGTTATTACGAAACAAACATAACACATTATTAACTTCTAAAAGCCTCCCCTTTTCCTCTTGCAACAAATGTCCCTCATACCCTCATGCACTATTGAATTTAAAAAGTTTCTTAACTGAGCGCAGGTCTCCCAAGCTTCTCAAGTTTCACGTTTACATCTGGAGCTACAAAAAAAAAACAGATTAATTTATTACTTATGTTTTACATTCTATTATTATTTAAGTCAAATATTTTCAAAATAAAGTTTTTCAATATAATAAAAATATGTTATGAAGTTATTTTATTTAATATTTTAATAATTAAAATATTAATATAATTTAAAAAAAATTAACACATTCTCGCATTATTACTTTTTTTACTATTATATTTCAATAGTACTAATACTTTATATAATATGTATTTATGTTGAAACAAATATTCTTACCTTTTAGATGCTCCATTAGGCTTCTTTTCCCTTCCGCGTTCCACTGTAAATGAACTTGAATAACATAGACGTGGCAATCTCCTTGACATCTATTGAAATAAAAGAAGGACATTTTTTTCAATTCACTTTAATGTTAAAGCGTGGGAAAATAATTCTATATCACTTTTTTAAATAATTAATTCATATGTATAATTTTTTATGAAATAAAAAATCAGTTTTTTTTACAATTTTTAATGCAAATAACATGTTTTAAAATGCATATTAATTAATAATTAATTGTATTTCTGAATTGAAGTGCAGTATAGTTTTGAATTATTAATTTCTATTCTACCACCTAGGGGGTGCATCTGTACGGTAAGTGCAGGATAGTGTAGGGGCAACAATTATTATTCTAAGTCCAGGGGGATGCATCTGTAGGGTAAGTGCAGCATAGTGTAGGGGTAAAAATTTGTATTCTAAATCCAGGGGGTGCATCTGTAGGGTAAGTGTGGGATAGTGTAGGGGTAACAAATACTATTCTAACTCCAGGGTAGTGCATCTTTGGGGTAAGTGCAGGATAATGTAGGAGTATTAATTACTATTTTACCTCCAGGGGTGTGCATATGTAGGGTAAGTGCAGGATAGTGTAGGGGTAACAATTACTATTTTAACTCCAGCGGAGTGCATCTGTAGGGTAAATGCAGGATAGTGTAGGGGTAACAATTACTTTTCTAACTCCAGGGGTGAATATGTTGGGTAAGTGCAGGATAGTGTAGGGGTAACAATTACTATTCTAACTCCAGGGGGGTGCATCTTTAGGGTAAGTGCAGGATAATTTAGGAGTATTAATTACTATTCTAACTCCGGTGTGGTGTATATGTGGGGTAAGTGCAGGATAGTGTAGGGGTAATACGTACTATTCTTTCTAACTCCAGGGGTGCATCTTTAGGGCAAGTGCAGGATAGTGTAGGGGTAACAATTACTATTCTAACTCCAGGGGGTGCATCTGTAGGGTAGGTGCAGGATAGTGTAGGAGTATTAATTACTATTCTATCTCCAGGGGGGTGCATCGTTGGGGTAAGTGCAGGATAGTTTAGGAGTATTAAATACTATTCTAACTCAATTATGGTGCTTCTGTAGTATAAATGTAGGATAGTGTAGGAGTATTAATTAATATTCTACGTCCAGGGTAGTGCATATATATAATAAGTGCTGAATAGTGTAGGTGTAACAAATTTAAAAATATATAAACAAATTAAAAACATTACAATAAAAAACTTACCCAAACTTACATTGTAATAGCATCTGCGTTCTAATGGCATGCATTGTAAGGACATGCGTTGTAAAAGATCTTGCGTTGTAAAAGATTTGTTGTAATGGTATTGCGTTGTTATACCTGCGTTGTGATGGTTGTTTCCTGAAGGGGGAACACATATGTCAAATTATTTGCTAGGCAAAAGTAAGAGAAATTAAAGTGTTTTCAGTTGAGGGAGTGCAGTGCATGTTACGGCAGTGAAGTGAAAAAGATGCGAGGATGCATTCAGGGAAGAGTGAAAAGAGGATTCTGAAGAGGTTGAAGATGTGCAGATGGACAAGATATGCACAGGCCTCAATGATATTTAATTCACAGACTCACTATTTCATAATTTAAACATTTTCAATGTTAATTATTTATAAGAAATAATTGTTGATACTTGTATATCTTAAACAGCTAACACCCAATGACAAAGCTAATCATACTGACTGGCTGTAGGTGTATGTCAGTTGTCATGTCATTTATCTGGATAAAATTACATCTCAGAGAGACACCAAAATACCGGTCAGGTGGCACACTATGGGAATCACAGAAATGTATTTGACATGTTACTTTATAGAGAGCCACCACTTTTTTCATCTCACGTAAAGACCTGTCTGCACATATTTCTGTATGACTGGTTATAGCCAGCATCAGTGGGAACGTCTCGAAGTCTGGTTAGAGCATATTTTCCCAAGTTAAGGCTGCATGCAGTGCAAGACACTGGGCACGCACATTTTAAAGGACTAAAGTTGTCATGCTGTACAATTTACACATTACAGTAACTGTTGAATACATTAATGCATGAGGATATGTGACATTTTTTAATGTGTTTAAGATTTCAAGATTATGTGTTACTAATGCTTAATAAGCCTTGCTTTCTTGCTACATTCATTTGCTTCAAATTGCAGTTTGCCAAGCTTTCTTTCATTTCTTTCTCAGAGTGGGACTCACCCTGGACCCCAGGATTGTCCATCAAACTTGTTCACATCGTACGCTATATAAAAGTCATGCTCAACATTTGCGCCTCATCACTTTGAAATTCACCAGCCGCCACTGAACAAATGTTGCCATTTTGGCAATTTGATCATGTGAAGGGAATATGCCATATCCTTCTTCTACATTTAACTGCATCACCACAAGTTGTCACGCCCCCTAAACTGCCCTAAGTCACACTATCGGACTTCTACATTTTTTCATTATTATTTTCTGCAGCTGTTTCATCAAAGGGCATATCTCTGCTGCCATTTCCAGTGACGGTTAATGAGGAGCTGTCATCATAGGGTCTGTAAGCACAGTATATATGCATAGCACTGCCAGGTAAGAAGTATCCTTTCTCATGGGCACATACCAAGTACAAGTTCCTCTTATTTGCTAAAGTTATGTCCCTTTTGTGTATACTGAAATAGCACCATTGCCCTAAATTTAAAATACAATATGTCATGTTGTTACCATTTCAACCTCTTAAATATTTCATCAATCATTTCCCTTGCCTTTCAGCACCTGAGTAAAATAGACCATCAATCCATGAGTGAAATAATGCATGCATACCAGAGTGAAAAAATACAACTCATCAAAGCTGCATTTTTGGGACCTTCAAAACTGAAGATGAATACGTTATTATTATAATTTTTTTGCTCGTACAGAATTGCACATCAAAGATCACCTCACTGCCAGCCAGCAGTCAATCTACAAGGGCACTCAGCTGTAATGCAAACTCTCTAGGCACCAGCAATAAAGCTTTTCCTGGTAATGGAAATTTCACATCTACCCTCAACCAACGGGTAAATCAGTTGCCTTCTCTAGTTGAGCCTTCTACCCAGATGAACATCCTGTCTTCTTGCCATTTACTCAAAAGAGAAACTTCCATGTGACACAAACTTCTCTATCACTGAATAGTCTTCAACCCACAACCTCCCAAGTATCAACAGTGAACATGCAGGACAACATACGCGCTGTTGCAGATGCCCTATCAAGTGGGTAAGGAAGTTGGTATGGGCAAATTCAGTCCTCTGTTCTTTGAAGAGCAGACCTCTTTGTGAAAAATGATTAATTAAATGTGGGACTATGAGCAACATCTCCACGTACCTTGACAACCTGCCAATGATAAAAAAAAGACAAGCCTGGGTCTTGGAGAGCATTCACAAAAGCCTTCTGAACCTCAAGCCTTTACACCAGCAATTTCCCTAGGAGCCAAGGGATGAAGATGCATGGCAAAATAACCTGCTAATGCACCCCATATTGCCTCCATCAAGCAGGGTCAAACATTCAGATGATTCAGACATTTGAATATCAAAAACCACTTGCAGGACTAAGCACCCATCCTCACCCAGTCACCTGCTTCCAGTGCTGAACTTGATCACCAACCCATTGAAGGCATGGCATTAGGTTGCTGAGGATACAAAGAATTCCCACCACCCCGTGGGGGTGGAAAGAAACCACCACTCCCTTCAATAATCCCCCACCCCGTGGGGGTAGATAGGTACTACCACCCCCTTGTAGACTTCACCCAAACCTCCTAGCCCCAGTCTCACAAAGCATACCATAAATTGTGAGCTCACCTATCCCACCACAGACCATGTGTGGAAAAACGCATTTTGTTTACAATTATATGTAAAATCCACCCACTAATTACACCTTCTGTTATACCTCACATCATTGGCATGGCTTTCCCAATAACCTTTTGGATTCATTTCTGTTTTCTGATTTATTCTTTGATGGCTTAGGACTGTTCTCACTTTACAACTGCTAACCAATGCTAATATGCTTGTGTTCTCTCCTTTAAACATTGTAAAATTAGCTTACACCAATTGCCACATTTAATTTACTTATAAGTCCCTAGTTAATTGGTAACACATGGACCAAGGACCTGTTCATTAGATGCTACTAATGGGCATACAACACTTATTGTGCCACCTACTTAAATAACCCTTTCAAACCTGTCTCAGATTTGCCATTGCAGCCTGTCTGTGTTGTTTTAAACTAGCATTTTGACCTGTCAAAATAGACGTTTTTGTCAGGCCTAAATCTTAATTTTTAATACATAGGCCTTAATAAGTGACTACATTTGTTTCAGAGCATGTAGGATATGTATGCTTGATGTCTCAGAATTGTAATTTAAATCCCTCTTTAATGTTAAGGTTTCATTTTAAGTCACAATTCTAAAAAAAACGATACTTTTAGAAAGTGGGTATTTTCTTTTCCTAACCATTTGCCGAAAGACTAAAGAAACCGAGAAACGGAATACAGCCGACGACTGGGTCGGAGGCCCTGCGGACGAATGCTTTCCTGTATGCGGTGAGTTGAATAGGTGGGAATGTTAACAAACAGGCGGTAGAAGATGGTACCAGATACCATTCAACGCTACCAAACACCCATATAAACACAGCATGTCAGCGGAAACTGTACGCATGCGAGAGGAGGCAGCAGAGGAGTTGTTCGGCAATGTGCCAGTGACGGTAAGAAACATCATTAACCCATCCAATAATAACGATGGAGGGGAACCGAGCATCAAAACACAATTATGGACCTGGAAAAAAAATTGGGAATTAGAAAGCGGTGGGAACACCAATCAATAAGTAAATATGCTGAAGTGAGAAGAGTCCCTCGTGGATTTCGCATTCTTTTGGCCCCCAGCTTTGACAAACCAAATCCTGCCATGCTGAAGGAATGGGGGAGAGCAACTTGGCAGCTTCAATGAACTTAGTCCACATCCTAATAAAATATGCTGCTATTGATCGTGAGGCAATATTGGAGTTGATTGATTCACTAAATAATGAAATTGAGAAAAGAGGGGAAACTGATGAAAGTAAAAAAACTGATGGATGCCATCAATGAACGCCTGAGAAAACATGAAGGAAAAATGATATTCAGAAAGGCACATAAGTTTGCAAGCGATCAGGCAGATTATAGTAATGGCCAAATTTTTCCCTTTGCCCGGAAACATAATGCGGTAAAAAGACAAGAGTACAGCAGAAAAGGCAAAGGGTCTATACCCCATCAAATAATATCTACAAGTGCTAGACCAAATGAGAATGAGGAACTTTTAAGTGTTGAATCAGTTTCTCTCACAAGTGAATCTAGTTTCGATTCAGACTCCTCCAAGCAGCAAGTATTAACTAAATTGAATCTGGAACAAGAAATTGATCTTTTAGTGGAGGAGAAGCTAAAAACGTTGAGACCAAGATAATAAAAGCAACAAACAGAAAAAGAAGGAACAATTGTAGACAAGAGAGATGACGCCATTGCGAACAAAAATCAAAAAAAGAAGAAAAAAAGCATTTGGCAGAACAAACAACAGTAGAAAACAATTCCAACATTAATTTGTCTACAATTGTTCTAACAAAAGTGGAGAAACAATTGTTATCTCTGGGTTTAAATCATTGTCCTATTCAAAGTTTCAATTATGCTAGCACCCATGCAGATCTTTTCTGTTTCATTCATAAATTAAAACTAAAAACATATTTTGCTATGAAAACAGCTAAGGATACTATTGAATCTGAAATGGGCAGTGAAAGAAATAAATTACTATCCTCAGATGTCTCTACCTTTTTGACTATGCACGACTTTAATGAAGCGACAGGGTCCCAACCATCTGGACCAGATTCTGATTTAGCCACACAAACGAGACTGAGTAAAATTATTATGCATCAGAAGGGTGCTGGATTAAGTCCATTTAAAGCCAAATCTAGCTTTATGCCTCCAATGCCAAAAGACGCAGTGGATATTTTTCATGACTGTGTAATCAGTAAAATCAAGAAGTTTTATCAACATACTAAAGGCAAAAAAAGAAAGAAAATCTAACACACCAAATGCGAATATGCTAACCTCATGAAAAAACTTGATGACAACAATGAAATTGTGATCAAAAACTCCGACAAATGAGGTAACTTTGTTATTTGGCCTAAAAAAGACTATATAATAGAGGCCAATAGACAATTAAGTGACAATAACTGCTATGAAAAAAACTACCCAAAAGGAATATGATCAAGAGACTCTCCACAAGCAGTTGGCACAATGGCGTAGGGAAGGACTAATTTCTTCTGAGGAATTCAAATTTATGAACGTTGAGTTTCCAATTCTCCCTACCTTGTACCCAATTCCTAAAGTCCACAAAGGAGTAAGTCCGGTACCAGCAGATCAATCAAATCTGCCATCAAAAGCATGGGGGAACAAGTGGGCGAATATATTGACTTTTTTTACAGGATATGGTCAAAGCCTTACCCAGCTATGTAAGAGATACCAGCGACTTTCTGGAAAAAAATCAAAGATTTAAAATGGAATGCAGACATGCTTCTCATGAAACTAGATGTAGAGTCTCTTTATACAACCATTAATCATGCATGTATGAATGAGTGGTGTCTCAATAATAATTTCTTTTTGTTTGGGAAGGAGTTGTTTAAACAATTTAGAGGAGTGGCGATGGGATCCTGTTTCTCCCCATCTATGCGTGTTTACACGTAGGCTAGTGGGAGGAACAGGTCCTGAAAACAGAGAACAAAACATGGGTCAACGAAAACAAAAGTTATCTTAGGTATATAGATGACATTATCATCTTATGGTAAGGAGATGAACAGGAGGCCCTTAGTTTTGTAGAAGCCATCAACCAAAACTCCCTTAATCTGCATTTCACTTCACACATAAACAAACTGAAAATAGAATTTTTAGATGTGCAGATGTACATTAAAAATGAAAGGATTGAGACAACCCTACACAGAAAACCTACTGCCGGAAATGCAACACTTCATACAACTAGTATGCATCTGAAGCATTTAATATCCAGCATTCCATACGACAACATTTTGAGACTAAAACGTATTTGTAGTTCAACTATGGATTTTGATCTTTACCTTAATGAGATGTTTTTACGGTTAAAGGCACGAGGTTATACTGACAAAACATTACAACAAGTGAGTGACAAGGACAAACTCAGACCTAGAGAAAGCCTTTTTAAACCCAAGGATTCCGGGGAAGAATCAAAGGAGGCCATAGGTGAGACAACCACTCCTAATGAATGTCCTAGACTAATAACTACATTTAGTAGTTAGGAAAGACAAATTAAGGCCATTGTAAAGAAAAACTGGCCTATTCTGATAACAAAAACGCTATATAGGGAGCACCATCTTTGAGGTGAAAAAAAAGAATTCAGGAACATGTCAGTGCTACAATACATAAAGATCGCACTAATGCAATTGCAATACATATGGAAAAACATCATGATGGCAATTGGGAGACATTGAAATACTGTGCCCTGGAACAAATCATAGCATCGGAAAGAGCTGGAGATCGAACAAAAATCCTGCGACAGAAGGAATCAAAACATATTGTTAGATTCAGAACCCTAGATCCCAGAGGGTTACATCAAAATGAAGAACTTTATGTACATCTTTAATGCATATCCAACAACCAACCAAAAAAGGCCCAAACCACAATGAAATCATCGCTCACCAGAGAGCGAAAACAAAGAAAGGATACTGAATGAACATTCCAATCATAGGATAAGCAAAGAGTACCCCGAATCTCCTGAGACAAAAACTGTCAGAGGTATCTGTAGTAAATGAATGAGTATATAATGACTCACTAGAGAGTAGAAATGATTATACATTGTTTATTTTAGACACTAAAGTCTATGCGAATACATTGCCTCTGTATAAATTTTTTAAACTCACTTACTGCAATTATATGCAGTTAATTTTGGAACTTACATGTTTGTAAGTGTTAATGAAATATAGAACAACATCAAGCACAATCAGCCTGATTCATGAAATCCGAATTCTGCGATTTTTAAATTGCGATTTACAGCGAATCGCAATTTAGAAATTGCAGATCGGCATTCATGAAAATTACCGACAAAAATAATGCGATTCGCACGCGGCCGCAAAAAGCGTTAGCGATTTACTGAAATCGAAGAATAATCGCTATTTCCGTCAACATCCGTGTAGGAATAGCGATATCGCAAATTGCGATATCGCTAATTGCGAGATCGCTGAATGCGATCTCGCAAAATCGCGAGATTGGAAAAACGGGAAGTCGCATTTCAAGCACAGTGATGACATCACAACCAGGAAGCAGCCAGTTCCCACCCCCATTCAGAACAGTGAGGCTGATCTCGAGGCTGCAACTTACTGAGCTCCTACCAGGACACCAGCAAACTTGCAAATCCTCAACAAATCTTACTGCAGCAATGGCAGAGGAGGCTGTACCAGGGCCCAGCAACACCGGGCGCAAGAGGAAGATCAAATTCTCCGAACAGGAGTTGGAGCACCTCATTGATGGGGTGGTTGATAACCACCCGACACTTTTTGGGAGAGAATCCAGGAGGGTGCCTGAGCCGGAGAAACGGCGAATCTGGCTTGGGATAGCGACCAAAGTCAACTCTGTGGGCGTGGCACACAGGTCGCTGGAGGAGCTCAAGAAGAGGTGGTACGACCTCCGAGGTCGTGCCAAAGAGAGAGTGGCAGAGAGGCTGGGCGAGACCCTGGCTACTGGAGGGGGAGAACCTACAGTCCCTCCCAACACCCCCATGGAGGACCGCGTGGAGGATACTTTAGAGCCAGAGGCATGCATTGGGGTCATCAGACTGAACTCATCCCGCCCCACCCAAGAGAGCCAAGGTAAGTGGCATGCGACTGCGACCCTGTCCCCTATCAATGGCCATGACCCTATAGCCTCCCATAATCTTACAAAGTCATGCCATCCATGCACATTAGGTAATGCCCTAAAGCATTGTGGGACATGTAGTCTGCCCACAATGTACAAGTACCCCAATGCAGCCAGACATGTCCTAAAGTACGCAATGCCACAGCCAGTCAGGGAATGTCATCCAGCATGCATGTAGCAACTGCATGTGTGACAGATACATGCAACTAATGAACGTCCACTTCCCCTCACAGGTGGTGCTGACAACAGCAGCGGCAGTGACAGGCTGCTCATTGATGAGCAACCAGAGGATGCCGAGGAGGTGCCAACAGCGACACATCCTGCACCAACGGGCGCACCACCTACCCCCGCAGCCAGGGCTACAGCATCTGCGCCACCACCATCAGGCGCAGAACCTACCTCAGCAGCCAGGGCTACAGCATCTGCGCCACCACCATCAGGCGCAGCACCTACCCCCGCAGCCAGAGCTACAGCATCTGCACCAGCACCATCAGGCGCAGCACCTCTGACTACCTCAACTCCACCACCAGCTGGACCCTCTACATCTGGTGCAGCGACAGCGGTGACAGTGCGCACACCCACTGTGGCCAGCCAGCAGAGCAGGCATGGCAGGGCTTGCCAGCAGCACACTGGACGCAGCGGCAGGAGGGGGATGGATGTGCGCATGCCAGGCTTGAGCATTGAGCGCCGGATGCTACGCATACACCAACTGCAGGCACGACGGCAAGGGGCGATCCAAATGCAGCTCCATAACATCGGCCGCAATGTGGCAAATGTGGCAGACAGGATGGACCGCATGACGGCAGCCATGGAGACCAACACTGCTGCGCTCATATCGCAGCGCAACACCGCCCGCCGCCGCCACCGGCAGCTACTGACGCGGCTGTAAGCATACACCCGCTCTAACTATGTTATAGGAAATGCGAGCTCTCGCGACGGTCCCTGGCGCAGCAGCAGCAGTTGATCCAATGCTGTGAGGACATGGCCCGAGTGTTGGAGCACGTCACCACTGCCGTACTGGCACTCCATCCCACTGGGCCAGGCAATGTCAGGGGGGACGATACCAGCGAGGGCACGTCCAGTGTCAGCAGCCTATCTGCCTCACAGGTTGCCGTGTTACGCCGCAGCACCAGGCCCATTGCAGGGTCACGTGCCGTGGCAGAGGAGGAGCCGGAGAGGCGTTTGGGTGCTGCACGCCGGAGGCGCACTTTAGTTTCATGTACTTTTGCTGGGACATGCTGACAATACAAGCCTGTCCTGTGGTTTGTTCGCAGCAGTATGGGGCAATACTGCTTGTATAGAAAGGATAGAAACTTAACACTATTATTGTGAATTCAACAATAATATTTATTCTTGCATCATACATCGGCCTCCTGTCATAATTTCCATTTGCATGCAATTGTGAATTGTTGGGTGAGGGGAGTGGGTGCACTAGAAACTGTTCATTGTGATGTGGTTGCAGCGTCTGTGGCCTTCAGCTGGGCTCTCCCCGTGTGCATGACACACATGTGCAGGTGGCTGATCGTCCCCTTCCGACTCACTGCCAGAGATGTCTACAGATATCCGGCGCTTGGTAGCAATGTTGTGTAGTATTGCACACACAGCCACAATGCGGCAGCACACATCAGGACTGTAGTACATGGCCCCACCTGTCTTGTGTAGTATGCTGAATCTGCTCTTCAGTAGCCCAAAGGTCCTCTCAATGCAATTCCTTGTGCGTATGTGTGCTACATGGTACCGCCGTTGCTGTGGTGTAGCAGGGTTGAGGTATGGGGTGAGGAGGTATTCATGGAGGGCGTAGCCACTGTCACCTGAATGAGAGGAGCAGAGGGTGAGTGCATGTGCAGCGCAGCTACTTCATCGCAGTGTGACATTGTGGGCAAAGTGTACTTACCAAATAGGTGTCCTTCCCCAAAGTCTTCTCCTGGCCAGTCGTGTGAGGAGGCCGCTGTGCCAGAATATGAATGAGTCATGTGTACTCCCCGGGTGCTGTGCCACGATGTCCGTGATGTATGTCTTAGCATTGCAGACCATCTGGATGTTGAGGGAGTGGTAGGACTTGCGATTGCGGTACATGTACTCCGTTGCAGCTGGTGGGCAGATGTTGATGTGGGTACAGTCAATGCATCCTATCGCATGTGGGAAATGGGCAACATTGTAGAATTGATGCTTGGTCTCATCCAAATCCTGTTGGCTGGTGGGAAATTTGATGTGGTGGTGTAGCTGGGTCAGCATTGCGTCAAGGAAACTCCTTAGGCAGCGGGACATGGTGGGCTGGGATATCCCCCCAGCAGCCGCAACTATCCCATGGAAGGTCCCGGAGGCCAGGAGGTGCAGGCTACACAATACCTGGACATGTGTTGGCACGGCATTGGTCCGCCTTGTTGGGTGCTGCATCAGGGGTCAAGGTCCTGTATTAGCTTGATGATCATTGCCCCATTCAGGCGGTCCTTTGTGTATATTTGCTCTCTGGTTTGGCCCAGCAGGGTGACCCGCTGGCGGAATATCCTGTCCTGGATTCTGCGTCTCCTCCGTGCTGCTCGCTGTAGCCTTCGCTGCCTGACCACCATGTACAGTCCTGGCATTCTGACACTCCTTATGCTGATGCTGCTTCTCCTTAAGTGTGCCTGCACCAGTTACTGATTGGCCAATGGTTTTTCGAATTTTTTTTTAGAATGGCTTTGATGGTTACCACCTGCTTTGGGTTGTCCTTAAATTGCGCCTCGCAAACAGCGATTTTGTTTTTTTTCGCTAATTGCGATTTTTCATGAATACCGATTGCGATTGTATTGCGAAATCGCTATTATTTTCGCAGATTCCGTGATTTCTCACTATTTCCGATTCACTAATGGTCTACTGCCGGGATTCTGCCATTCTTTTAGCGATTTCGCAATTATGTGTTTGCGATTTCGCTATTTTCGTGGTGAATACCAATTTGGGAAATTGCGCCCGCGATAGCATTTTCGCAGCTATTGCGAGCGCAATTTTGCTTCATGAATCAGGCAGTATGTGCCTTACCATGAACAGGAAGTAAATGTGTGACTATAGAGATAAAAGAAATCTGTTTCAAGTGCTGCACATCCCGTGATCAAGCCTTGTGTAAAGGCGAAACGCGTTGGGCAAGACAAGCTTCTGAAATAAAGCCGCTTTAAACTTCCAAGAAACACGAGTGAGTGCGTTTTTATAACAATCTGTGGATTGAACTGCGATATTTTAATACCGGCTAGACCCCGCCGGAAAAAACGCACCGCCTCACACTAGAGGGCCATCATCGAGAAGGCTACTCGATTTACAAAAGGGGGTGGTGATGAACAGAGTGTCTGAATTGAGCAGACCACTCTTACCCAGTCCAAAGATCAGGGCTTGATCCATCACCGTTATTTATCTCACTGCCCCATCCCAGCTCAGAACCTGGCTATATGCAAATCAGTCTGTCCCTGGCCCAGTGCATCATGGGAACAGGGCAGACTAAACTACCAAGCCAATTCTTCACCAGAAAGGAGACAAGCTACCGGGGACCGGTTTCTGGCATTTCAGCCTCTTCGGCCCGGCTTGCTTGAATCCTGATGGAGCAGTGAGAAAGGGACTCATGTCTGAGTATACCCTGCCACACCTATAGTGGCCAAAATCGATTTACAAAAGGGGGTGGTGATGAACAGAGTGTCTGAATTGAGCAGACCACTCTTACCCAGTCCAAAGATCAGGGCTTGATCCATCACCGTTATTTATCTCACTGCCCCATCCCAGCTCAGAACCTGGCTATATGCAAATCAGTCTGTCCCTGGCCCAGTGCATCATGGGAACAGGGCAGACTAAACTACCAAGCCAATTCTTCACCAGAAAGGAGACAAGCTACCGGGGACCGGTTTCTGGCATTTCAGCCTCTTCGGCCCGGCTTGCTTGAATCCTGATGGAGCAGTGAGAAAGGGACTCATGTCTGAGTATACCCTGCCACACCTATAGTGGCCAAAATCGATTTACAAAAGGGGGTGGTGATGAACAGAGTGTCTGAATTGAGCAGACCACTCTTACCCAGTCCAAAGATCAGGGCTTGATCCATCACCGTTATTTATCTCACTGCCCCATCCCAGCTCAGAACCTGGCTATATGCAAATCAGTCTGTCCCTGGCCCAGTGCATCATGGGAACAGGGCAGACTAAACTACCAAGCCAATTCTTCACCAGAAAGGAGACAAGCTACCGGGGACCGGTTTCTGGCATTTCAGCCTCTTCGGCCCGGCTTGCTTGAATCCTGATGGAGCAGTGAGAAAGGGACTCATGTCTGAGTATACCCTGCCACACCTATAGTGGCCAAAATCGATTTACAAAAGGGGGTGGTGATGAACAGAGTGTCTGAATTGAGCAGACCACTCTTACCCAGTCCAAAGATCAGGGCTTGATCCATCACCGTTATTTATCTCACTGCCCCATCCCAGCTCAGAACCTGGCTATATGCAAATCAGTCTGTCCCTGGCCCAGTGCATCATGGGAACAGGGCAGACTAAACTACCAAGCCAATTCTTCACCAGAAAGGAGACAAGCTACCGGGGACCGGTTTCTGGCATTTCAGCCTCTTCGGCCCGGCTTGCTTGAATCCTGATGGAGCAGTGAGAAAGGGACTCATGTCTGAGTATACCCTGCCACACCTATAGTGGCCAAAATCGATTTACAAAAGGGGGTGGTGATGAACAGAGTGTCTGAATTGAGCAGACCACTCTTACCCAGTCCAAAGATCAGGGCTTGATCCATCACCGTTATTTATCTCACTGCCCCATCCCAGCTCAGAACCTGGCTATATGCAAATCAGTCTGTCCCTGGCCCAGTGCATCATGGGAACAGGGCAGACTAAACTACCAAGCCAATTCTTCACCAGAAAGGAGACAAGCTACCGGGGACCGGTTTCTGGCATTTCAGCCTCTTCGGCCCGGCTTGCTTGAATCCTGATGGAGCAGTGAGAAAGGGACTCATGTCTGAGTATACCCTGCCACACCTATAGTGGCCAAAATCGATTTACAAAAGGGGGTGGTGATGAACAGAGTGTCTGAATTGAGCAGACCACTCTTACCCAGTCCAAAGATCAGGGCTTGATCCATCACCGTTATTTATCTCACTGCCCCATCCCAGCTCAGAACCTGGCTATATGCAAATCAGTCTGTCCCTGGCCCAGTGCATCATGGGAACAGGGCAGACTAAACTACCAAGCCAATTCTTCACCAGAAAGGAGACAAGCTACCGGGGACCGGTTTCTGGCATTTCAGCCTCTTCGGCCCGGCTTGCTTGAATCCTGATGGAGCAGTGAGAAAGGGACTCATGTCTGAGTATACCCTGCCACACCTATAGTGGCCAAAATCGATTTACAAAAGGGGGTGGTGATGAACAGAGTGTCTGAATTGAGCAGACCACTCTTACCCAGTCCAAAGATCAGGGCTTGATCCATCACCGTTATTTATCTCACTGCCCCATCCCAGCTCAGAACCTGGCTATATGCAAATCAGTCTGTCCCTGGCCCAGTGCATCATGGGAACAGGGCAGACTAAACTACCAAGCCAATTCTTCACCAGAAAGGAGACAAGCTACCGGGGACCGGTTTCTGGCATTTCAGCCTCTTCGGCCCGGCTTGCTTGAATCCTGATGGAG
Source organism: Lissotriton vulgaris (assembly GCF_964263255.1). NCBI lineage: Eukaryota > Metazoa > Chordata > Amphibia > Caudata > Salamandridae > Lissotriton > Lissotriton vulgaris. The sequence goes on along the minus strand of NC_141695.1, from coordinate 982,952,106 downwards.
CAGTGAGAAAGGGACTCATGTCTGAGTATACCCTGCCACACCTATAGTGGCCAAAATCGATTTACAAAAGGGGGTGGTGATGAACAGAGTGTCTGAATTGAGCAGACCACTCTTACCCAGTCCAAAGATCAGGGCTTGATCCATCACCGTTATTTATCTCACTGCCCCATCCCAGCTCAGAACCTGGCTATATGCAAATCAGTCTGTCCCTGGCCCAGTGCATCATGGGAACAGGGCAGACTAAACTACCAAGCCAATTCTTCACCAGAAAGGAGACAAGCTACCGGGGACCGGTTTCTGGCATTTCAGCCTCTTCGGCCCGGCTTGCTTGAATCCTGATGGAGCAGTGAGAAAGGGACTCATGTCTGAGTATACCCTGCCACACCTATAGTGGCCAAAATCGATTTACAAAAGGGGGTGGTGATGAACAGAGTGTCTGAATTGAGCAGACCACTCTTACCCAGTCCAAAGATCAGGGCTTGATCCATCACCGTTATTTATCTCACTGCCCCATCCCAGCTCAGAACCTGGCTATATGCAAATCAGTCTGTCCCTGGCCCAGTGCATCATGGGAACAGGGCAGACTAAACTACCAAGCCAATTCTTCACCAGAAAGGAGACAAGCTACCGGGGACCGGTTTCTAGCATTTCAGCCTCTTCGGCCCGGCTTGCTTGAATCCTGATGGAGCAGTGAGAAAGGGACTCATGTCTGAGTATACCCTGCCACACCTATAGTGGCCAAAATCGATTTACAAAAGGGGGTGGTGATGAACAGAGTGTCTGAATTGAGCAGACCACTCTTACCCAGTCCAAAGATCAGGGCTTGATCCATCACCGTTATTTATCTCACTGCCCCATCCCAGCTCAGAACCTGGCTATATGCAAATCAGTCTGTCCCTGGCCCAGTGCATCATGGGAACAGGGCAGACTAAACTACCAAGCCAATTCTTCACCAGAAAGGAGACAAGCTACCGGGGACCGGTTTCTGGCATTTCAGCCTCTTCGGCCCGGCTTGCTTGAATCCTGATGGAGCAGTGAGAAAGGGACTCATGTCTGAGTATACCCTGCCACACCTATAGTGGCCAAAATCGATTTACAAAAGGGGGTGGTGATGAACAGAGTGTCTGAATTGAGCAGACCACTCTTACCCAGTCCAAAGATCAGGGCTTGATCCATCACCGTTATTTATCTCACTGCCCCATCCCAGCTCAGAACCTGGCTATATGCAAATAAGTCTGTCCCTGGCCCAGTGCATCATGGGAACAGGGCAGACTAAACTACCAAGCCAATTCTTCACCAGAAAGGAGACAAGCTACCGGGGACCGGTTTCTGGCATTTCAGCCTCTTCGGCCCGGCTTGCTTGAATCCTGATGGAGCAGTGAGAAAGGGACTCATGTCTGAGTATACCCTGCCACACCTATAGTGGCCAAAATCGATTTACAAAAGGGGGTGGTGATGAACAGAGTGTCTGAATTGAGCAGACCACTCTTACCCAGTCCAAAGATCAGGGCTTGATCCATCACCGTTATTTATCTCACTGCCCCATCCCAGCTCAGAACCTGGCTATATGCAAATCAGTCTGTCCCTGGCCCAGTGCATCATGGGAACAGGGCAGACTAAACTACCAAGCCAATTCTTCACCAGAAAGGAGACAAGCTACCGGGGACCGGTTTCTGGCATTTCAGCCTCTTCGGCCCGGCTTGCTTGAATCCTGATGGAGCAGTGAGAAAGGGACTCATGTCTGAGTATACCCTGCCACACCTATAGTGGCCAAAATCGATTTACAAAAGGGGGTGGTGATGAACAGAGTGTCTGAATTGAGCAGACCACTCTTACCCAGTCCAAAGATCAGGGCTTGATCCATCACCGTTATTTATCTCACTGCCCCATCCCAGCTCAGAACCTGGCTATATGCAAATCAGTCTGTCCCTGGCCCAGTGCATCATGGGAACAGGGCAGACTAAACTACCAAGCCAATTCTTCACCAGAAAGGAGACAAGCTACCGGGGACCGGTTTCTGGCATTTCAGCCTCTTCGGCCCGGCTTGCTTGAATCCTGATGGAGCAGTGAGAAAGGGACTCATGTCTGAGTATACCCTGCCACACCTATAGTGGCCAAAATCGATTTACAAGGGGGTGGTGATGAACAGAGTGTCTGAATTGAGCAGACCACTCTTACCCAGTCCAAAGATCAGGGCTTGATCCATCACCGTTATTTATCTCACTGCCCCATCCCAGCTCAGAACCTGGCTATATGCAAATCAGTCTGTCCCTGGCCCAGTGCATCATGGGAACAGGGCAGACTAAACTACCAAGCCAATTCTTCACCAGAAAGGAGACAAGCTACCGGGGACCGGTTTCTGGCATTTCAGCCTCTTCGGCCCGGCTTGCTTGAATCCTGATGGAGCAGTGAGAAAGGGACTCATGTCTGAGTATACCCTGCCACACCTATAGTGGCCAAAATCGATTTACAAAAGGGGGTGGTGATGAACAGAGTGTCTGAATTGAGCAGACCACTCTTACCCAGTCCAAAGATCAGGGCTTGATCCATCACCGTTATTTATCTCACTGCCCCATCCCAGCTCAGAACCTGGCTATATGCAAATCAGTCTGTCCCTGGCCCAGTGCATCATGGGAACAGGGCAGACTAAACTACCAAGCCAATTCTTCACCAGAAAGGAGACAAGCTACCGGGGACCGGTTTCTGGCATTTCAGCCTCTTCGGCCCGGCTTGCTTGAATCCTGATGGAGCAGTGAGAAAGGGACTCATGTCTGAGTATACCCTGCCACACCTATAGTGGCCAAAATCGATTTACAAAAGGGGGTGGTGATGAACAGAGTGTCTGAATTGAGCAGACCACTCTTACCCAGTCCAAAGATCAGGGCTTGATCCATCACCGTTATTTATCTCACTGCCCCATCCCAGCTCAGAACCTGGCTATATGCAAATCAGTCTGTCCCTGGCCCAGTGCATCATGGGAACAGGGCAGACTAAACTACCAAGCCAATTCTTCACCAGAAAGGAGACAAGCTACCGGGGACCGGTTTCTGGCATTTCAGCCTCTTCGGCCCGGCTTGCTTGAATCCTGATGGAGCAGTGAGAAAGGGACTCATGTCTGAGTATACCCTGCCACACCTATAGTGGCCAAAATCGATTTACAAAAGGGGGTGACTAATTTGCATACAGCCAGGTTCTGAAACTGGGATGGTGCAGTGAGCTAAAAAACGGTGTTGGATCTAGCCCTGATCTCTTGACTGGGTGAGAGTATTCTGTTTAATTCAGAGACTCTGTCCCTCACCACCCCTTGTTGTAAATATTTTTGTCCACCCTAAGCGTGGAAGGGTATACTCAGATGTGAGTCCCTTGCTCATTGCACCATCAGGATTCAAGCAAGCCGGGCCGAAGACGGCTGAAATGCCAGAAACCGGTCCCCGGTAGCTTGTTTCCTTCCCAGTGTAAGAATTGGCTTTTGTAGTTTGGTTTGCCCTGTTCCCATCATGCACTGGGACAGGAACAGACTAATTTGCATACAGCCAGGTTCTGAAACTGGGATGGTGCAGTGAGCTAAAAAACGGTGTTGGATCTAGCCCTGATCTCTTGACTGGGTGAGAGTATTCTGTTTAATTCAGAGACTCTGTCCCTCACCACCCCTTGTTGTAAATATTTTTGTCCACCCTAAGCGTGGAAGGGTATACTCAGATGTGAGTCCCTTGCTCATTGCACCATCAGGATTCAAGCAAGCCGGGCCGAAGACGGCTGAAATGCCAGAAACCGGTCCCCGGTAGCTTGTTTCCTTCCCAGTGTAAGAATTGGCTTTTGTAGTTTGGTTTGCCCTGTTCCCATCATGCACTGGGACAGGAACAGACTAATTTGCATACAGCCAGGTTCTGAAACTGGGATGGTGCAGTGAGCTAAAAAACGGTGTTGGATCTAGCCCTGATCTCTTGACTGGGTGAGAGTATTCTGTTTAATTCAGAGACTCTGTCCCTCACCACCCCTTGTTGTAAATATTTTTGTCCACCCTAAGCGTGGAAGGGTATACTCAGATGTGAGTCCCTTGCTCATTGCACCATCAGGATTCAAGCAAGCCGGGCCGAAGACGGCTGAAATGCCAGAAACCGGTCCCCGGTAGCTTGTTTCCTTCCCAGTGTAAGAATTGGCTTTTGTAGTTTGGTTTGCCCTGTTCCCATCATGCACTGGGACAGGAACAGACTAATTTGCATACAGCCAGGTTCTGAAACTGGGATGGTGCAGTGAGCTAAAAAACGGTGTTGGATCCAGCCCTGATCTCTTGACTGGGTGAGAGTATTCTGTTTAATTCAGAGACTCTGTCCCTCACCACCCCTTGTTGTAAATATCATCGAGAAGGGTCACACTGCAGGTGGATATATATATATGTATACATATATATGTTTTTAATAACAGTGCTATTATATATATGTATATATATATATAAATAAATATTACCTACTGGCGGTTGCCAGTAGGTAGTTATAGTTAGGACCTAGTTTCCATAGGAAATCCACAACATTGTATTTCGAATAACTTTGCCCGTCAATAAATCTTCGCGAAATTCTTCAAGAAAATGGCCTGCTCCGCTCCGCTCCTTCCCTGAAATTTTGGGGGTGATTCGTGAAGCGGGGCGAGAAAAAAGGGGGTCCCAAACGTGTGTTTTCTCCATGCAATTTTCCATAGGGACCTTTAAGACGGGCTACAGCCCGAACTGCTGAACGGAATTACACTAAATTTGGCAAAAATGTAGAGTTTGGTTCGCAGATTACGCTTTTTGTTAAATGGTGTAAATCTGTTCAGTAGTTTCTGAGAAACTCAAAAGTAAAATCATAGATATATCTATAGACAAAGTACTGTACGAGTACTGTCCGAGGATAGTGTGTATACCATTACGAGCACGAGCTGCATGCTAATTGACTGTCGACTGTCTGTCAACACTCCAGACCAGGAAGTGTTGTCAGCCATCTTGTGTCTTGGTAGAACCGAGGGCCAAGAAAGCAGCGAAAGAAACATGAAAAAAAAAACGGAAAGGGGGCAAGGTAGAAACACCTTGACCGTCTAGGCCTGCCCAGGGGTCCCACAAGGACCCCCTAGGCAAAAAGCATTTTTTTTTTAAAGTCGCCATAAACGCATAAAGTATGTGTATGCTGTGAAAAAGAAGAAAAAAAACCAAGCCCTCTATAGTGTTAAGCCCCCAGGGGGCAAAATCCTGTGGTGAATGTTTTTATTTATAATGGGTGGCCCAGAGGGTGTCCATTTCTCTGACCAGGACTTGGCCAAAATCCTCTGTAATGAGATAAACAGACAAGAGGCACACCCTTGTCGTACATCGTGGCCAAGACCTGGAAAGAACTCACTCTCAGCATCAGATGAACCCCCACACTGAAAGCATTCAGGAAAACTCATAAAACCTGCCTTTTCAAATGACGAAAGCTGCACAAATTCCCCCCACATACACCCCCAGCGCCTGGAAATCCTTACCAGTTACTAGTGAGGTCTATACATCTCTAATTTATTAATTCATATGCCACCACAGTTTGTGTTTGAGTGTTATGAACAGCCGTGCGGCCCCCTCCCAATATTTGAAAGCCCCGGGGGAGGTGTAAATTAATCGAGATTGAATACGTTGGTACAGTCCACTGTGCTTACACTACCAGGAAAACAAAACAACACTACATGGCCCAGATTTTCATTGTACTGATTTCTTAGTTCCAGGTCTAGTTGTCAGATTGTCACACACACTCCCTCATGGCTTGTATACACCCACACCACACCCATCCAGCGCTTTCGTCACTACACACGTGACCCTATCTATAAAAAAGATGGAGCTTACAATGGGCCCACGGTCCCCACGGTCCCGCCGACTCCTCGTGTCCTTCTGGAGACGGCATTGCTTTTACACATGGGGAGATGCTAAGTTGCATGTGGAAATGCAATCTTGTTTGGATTTTGAAAGTGAGAACATATTTTTCTGCTGTGTCTTTCAAAGTTCAATCTAAGTTTGCTATGGGAGGGCAGGAGCTGTAAGACTTCCCCCTTTCATAGCAAACAGCAGTGTCCCGGGGGTAGGCACCCCGGGACACTGCAGGAACTGGCTCTTGGCGTGGCGGCCTCCAGGGCTCTCCAGGGCACCAGGCGGAGAGCCACCGAGCCCCTGTCACATAATACAGAAATCCCCAGGGGTTGGTTGTTCCCAGGGTTTGAGGTCCACACACTTTTAATTTTGTAGGGGGGCGGGGCGTGGATGCGCAAGTGGCGCAAGGGGGTTGTAGATGTGGTACACAGTGTTTTGTTTTATTTTGCTTTCCTTTCTGTCTTGTAGAGGATCCAGGGTAAATATAACGGTTTTTGTACAGTCAGTACCTGTCAACGCTATCCTCAAACGGCTCTCTGCTTGTTACCATTGTAACAGTTCATGGAACACTTGCGTGAGCAAAGAGGTTGGAAGTTTACCACAATATGTTGCTAATTGAAATAGTTACTGTTCTGGAGATTTATATTTAATTCATAGGAACCGTTAGTCATAGAAGAAGTCAGTGGCAATGTTTTGTAAGCGATTCCTTCCTGTTCGGAGAGTATTATGGTAATGTGCTCCAAGCGGGACTTTGCGAAGCTTAATTTTCATTGGCTGTGAAGTATTAAAAGTAGAAGGCTTGGCAGTCATTCCTTCCTCCTCTGCGGAACAACATGGACATTTTATTGGCGAAAGTGTTCTGAGCACCATTTTGCTCCTTATTGGGTGGGAACGGTTCACTGTTGTCAGTGATTTTGTGACGCAGTTCCAAAGGAGTATGGGAAAAGAAAGTAGAAGAGGGAAGGTTAGGAACACTGTTAACTCTGTAAAGTACTCATAACGTGGTTGAGAGGGGTTATGAGGGAAAGTTTTTCTTATATGTTTAAAGGGCCAATTATATTATTGCTGTGTGGTGTATAAATCACAGCGGAAAAATGACAGTGTCTTGCACTGTTTTTTTATCGGATTTGCGGGTGACATACTTCTTAGGAGTACTATTTACTTATAATGTGGTGTTTACTTTTCTGATGGGGAGGTGTGGTTGCGCAGCAGAAAATTCAGTCTAGGGTGCTGATTAGGATGGCGGACGGAAACTGGACCGACCGCCATGGTCGCGGCAAATATACTCCCGGCCGCATCGCGGATAAACCGCGGGTGCGATTAGGTCATTTATTTCATCACACACCGACCGCGGCGGACCGATCACATCAAAGACCGTCGCACGTGGACGGAACCACAGAAACACCGTCCGCCGTGGACGCAATGACCGCAGAAACAGGCTTAACCGCCACAAGACCTGTGGAGGGGGGCGGAGCGCACTATTAGGATAACCCCGCCATCCCAAAGGAACTCACCACCGTCCTGGACCGTCGTAGAAAAAAAGCATCGACGAAAAGAGCATGAACACACATACAACCTGCACACCAACACACCTACCACACAAACCCCCACAACACCATCCCTACATACCACACACCTGCACACCCCGCCCCACCCCACCAACAACTTGCCAATCACACATCATGGCACCCAAGAAAAACCCCAAGTTCACAGAGAGTGAGTTGAAGGTCATGGTGGATGAAATCATCTGCGTTGAACGACATTTGTTTGGTACCCTAGTGCATCAGACCATCTTGGCAACTAAAACCACTATGTGGGACAGGATAGTGACCAGGGTCAATGCTTTCGGGACCGTGCCACGCACCAAACACGACATCCAGAGGCGGAACCACCTGCGGGCACACGACACTGGCAGTGGTGGTCCCGCAGAAGAAATACCATACGCCGAATGGGAGAAGAAGGTGCTAGGCATACTGCACCCTGAGAGTCTGGAAGGAATAGAAGAGGGAGTTGAGACTGGTAAGGTACAAACCAATTATAACTATTACACTGTCATGTTCTGCCTTACACAACTGCTAGGACACATCTCCAAGGCTCCAATCCATGCATGTGGACCACACAGTCACCCAAAGGTGAAGCCCAGGGCTCAAATTCACCCACCATGATCAACCACAAATGTAGCCTCCTACGTTCCCAGCGTTGCATGGGGTCAAGCATCTAACACTACAACTCCCAACAGGCACCCATGTCTACAGGGAGGGTAAGGGTGGGGGTGGGTCCAGCACTACAACTCCCAACAAGTACCCATGTCTACAGGGAGGGTGAGGGTAGGGGTGGGTCCAGCACTACAACTCCCAACAGGTACCCATGTCTACAGGGAGGGTGAGGATGGGAGTGGGTCCAGCACTACAACTCCCAACAGGTGCCCATGTCTACAGGGAGGGTGAGGGTGAGAGTGGGTCCAGCACTACAACTCCCAACAGGCACCCATGTCTACAGGGAGGGTGAGACTGGGGGTGGGTCCAGCACTACAACTCCCAACAGGCACCCATGTCTACAGGGAGGGTGAGGGTGGGGGTGGGTCCAGCACTACAACTCCCAACAGGCACCCATGTCTACAGGGAGGGTGGGTGTGGGGGTGGGTCCAGCACTACAACTCCCAACAGGCACCCATGTCTACAGGGAGGGTGAGGGTGGGGGTGGGTCCAGCACTACAACTCCCAACAGGCACCCATGTCTACAGGGAGGGTGAGGGTGGGTCCAGCACTACAACTCCCAACAGGCACCTATGTCTACAGGGAGGGTGGGTGTGCGGGTGTTTTGCAGCACTACAACTCCCAACAGATATCCATGTCTACAGGGAGGGGGGGAGTGGGGGTAGGTCCAGCACTACAACTCCCAACAGGCACCCATGTCTACAGGGAGGGTGAGGGTGGGGGTGGGTCCAGCACTACAACTCCCAACAAGCACTCATGTCTACAGGGAGGGTGGGGGTGGGGGTGGGTCCAGCACTACAACTCCCAACAGGCACCCATGTCTACAGGGAGGATGAGGGTGGGGTGGGTCCAGCACTACAACTCCAAACAGGCACCAATGTCTACAGGGAGGGTGAGGGTGGGGGTGGGTCCTGCACTACAAACTGCCAGCAGGCACCCATGTCTACAGGGAGGGTGGGTGTGGGGGTGGGTCCAGTACTACAACTCCCAACAGGCAACCATGTCTACAGGGAGGGTGGGGGTGGGGGTGAGTCCAGCACTACAACTCCCAACAGGCACCCACGTGTTAGACCCGGCCTCGTGGCGTGGCCCCTCCTGACCCGAAGCAACCCGACCCTGACCCATGCACCCCACCAGACCCCTGATTATCCCAGCCCACTCCCTCCATGACCCCACAGACAACACGAGACTTCCCCGTCCTCACCTCCCATTTTCCCGGTCCCGGACACTCCAAAATCCTATCAGCCCGAAGGCCTCCGTTGACCATTCCCCTGCACCTTAGATGGCCTCCCCGGCCCCAGCGTGACCTCGGCCCGAGACGCGCCATGCCCGGCTGGGGGGTAGAGAGCTCCCAGGAAGCGAGAGAGGGAGGAGCAATTTCTATCACACCTCCAGCCTCCCCTTGAGAGATGGGTTTCGATCACCCCTCCGGCCTCCCTGAGGGCTGGCTCCATGCCTGCTGTGTGACTGGGATCCCTCCAGACCCGACTTGAAAGGATCAAAGGGCCACGTGGCAGGAAACCCCGACAAGGGACCCCCAGGTGCTAAGACCCCTGCCTGCGAGGACTCCAGACCTCAAAGAGGAGCAGACCTATAACAAGGAGCGCTCTGGGACTATCAGCAGATTGAATCCTGGAACTAAGAGAGCCCTGCTGACGTGGTCGCGGCTCGACAGAACATCGAAGAAAAGACTATTCGGACTTTGGAACCTTGGTGAGCCCTGCTGACATCGTTGCGGCTCCCACCTGGCAGAGAAGGACTTCTGCCTGAACCATATGAGCCCTGCTGACGTGGTCGCAGCTCCCTTGCAACCTTGAGAACACCTGAGCCCTGCTGATGACGGTACGGCTCCCACTTGGTAGAGACGGACTTCTGCCTGATCCATCTGAGCCCAGCTGACGTGGTCGCGGCTCATTAACTGTCCTGGTCCGGCTGGACCCAAGATCGCATCGTATCCCCTGGGGGGGGAGTGACCGGCAAGTTACGAGTAGCTGTCCGAACCTCACAACCTGTGGACTGTCTCCTGGGCAACGACCTAGAAAGTTCCCAGTGGGGACAAGTCGAACGCAAAACCCACCTAGGAATGATGGGCCCACCCGAATGGGTGTGCGCCACCACACGATCCATGTCTGCTCGACTGCCCCCCCTCGGGGAAGTCCAGGATGAACCTCCCAGCCTCACCCCCATTGACGAAGACAGAAACGGCCGAGCCAAACTCCACGACCTCTTCCCAGGAGAAGAAGCCGTAGCCGACGACGGACCTGTACCTCCTGATCCCGCACAGATCATGGAGTTAGATGATCTACCCGAGTTGGCACAGTGGCGCCACGAAGGGGGCACCTGCTGAGAGGAGTTCTGCCCTTCACTCGTTGGACCCCGGCAAGAGGCCGATGCCCAAGCTGTGGGCGACCAGTCCGGAACCCATTCACTTTATTGGGAGAATGGCCTCCTGTACAGTGAGCAGTTGGTCCATCACTAAACTCCCAGCAAGCACCCATGTCTACAGGGAGGGTGGGTGTGGGGGTGGGTCCAGCACTACAACTCTCAACAGGCACCCATGTCTACAGGGAGGGTGAGGGTGGGGGTGGGTCCAGCACTACAACTCCCAACAGGCAGCCTTGTCTACAGGGAGGGTGAGGGTGGGGGTGGGTCCAGCACTACAACTCCCAACAGGTACCCATGTCTACAGGGAGGGTGAGGATGGGAGTGGGTCTGGCACAACAACACACACGGAGAGAGTAGGGTCCAAGGGAATATTTAAAGACCAAAAACACAGTTATAACCCCTTAAACAAGACACTATATATACAAATAATAACTGTGGGTCTAAAGAAACTCAGGTCTCTGTATTCAAATCATGTCTAATCTGCTGAAAAATACATCGGGACTCGTCACAGTGTGATATGAATTCCCATCAGTTACACACTCTGAACAGCCCTTCTTGTCATCATTTGGGCCAGTTTCACAAGGTGGTATGTCCACAACGTACATACAATTCATTTGAATAGTGGTAACCGAAAAGCAGTGCAGAACAAAAAACTGTGAGTGAGAGTGATATAGTTAAAAATGGATAGTGGGTGCACAAATGACTTTAATGAAAAGCAGACCACTTCCAAGATTAAAAATGTAAAGAGCAAAGTAACAGTAGTTTTGAACAAATATCTACTGCGTGTATAGAAAGGTCGACATGTTTCTGGAGTTAACAGATACTAAGGGTATCTCCTGCTTCTTCAGGAATGACAATGTACTTTGCTACTGCTTAGAAAGTGCGTGTGTGCATAATGAAAACAAAATATACCAGGATATCACCTGAATCCGTCCTCTCAATGGTCCTATTTAAGTGAAGCGGATTTCCATATGCGAGAGGAATCAAGTGCAGACTACATATATAAAAGAAAACAGAGAAAGCAGGATAACATATTAGTAAAAAAGTTGTCTCTCCTGAGTTTTATAAGGTACAATAATTTATACATTGGTGTGTTCCAAGAACATTACACAACCATTTATCATTTAGATATGCCTCTCACTCACCTAGAGTTTGAGGGACTGGCGCCGCTCCTCACCTGGCCACAGCTCAGGAATTAGGGGCACCGCTCTGTTCAGAAACCATAAAAACGATAGTGAGAACCCCTCACAATAACTGCCAATTCATAAATCTGACCCGTCCAATCGTTACAATTACCATGATGTCAGTGGTAATGAAAGTATCATCATCATTATGTATCTCATTCATTGTGTTAATATTTCTCAGGGCGATCAAAAGCTGTGCTCAAAATATCATGGGGGAATATTACTTCGATCAAGGGTGGAGTGAATTGATTTTAAGACGACCAATGCCGAAAAAAACTTCGTTTAGATATCAAGTTAGAAGGACACTGAAATGGTCAGCCCACGTGGGATTTAATGCCCTCGCGCGCCATACCTTGTAAATTGCAATCCGGTCAATGTAGGGAAGGTGGGTGTAGGGGTGTAGGGGTGGGTCCAGCACTTCAACTACCAACAGGCACCCATGTCTACAGGGAGTGTGAGGGTGGGGGTGGGTCCAGCACTACAACTCCCAACAGGCACCCATGTCTACAGGGAGGGGGATGGTGGGGGTGGGTCCAGCACTACAACTCCCAACAGGCACCCATGTCTACAGGGAGGGTGAGGGTAGGGGTGGGTCCAGCACTACAACTGCCAACAGCACCCATGTCCCATCCCAGAGCAAGATGGAGTCCGCCTACCATGTGCTGACCACTGCATCTCCCTCTTCCAACTTACATGTAGGTAGCCATCTTCACAGAGGCACCATCCAATAGCAGGACAGGACCACACATATCCAAGTATTGTCTACCCACCTCCACACCACCATAATGCCCAGTACTGTGTAAAGCACCAATTTGATGACACCAACATCCATGTCCTGAATACCTAGGAAATAGAAATGTAACAACAAACCTGTCATGTTCACAGCATTAATTCTGATATTCTTGTCCCTCAGTTGACCGAGACTTGACAAGAGAAACCAGCAACCGCCAGCAACAGTCGCCCCCTCACAGCCTGGACTCTCAGGTGATGATCCCGTGGACACCTCGGGTGCGGAGGCCGATGCCGGTCCAATGACACTCCCAGGGCCATCAGGCTCCAAGGACATCCCTGCCTCCACCACCTTGAACACTTGACCAACTGCAACTACTGCCACTGTGACTTGTGCAGCTACCACCACCACCACCACCACTCCTGCCAGTGCCATCCTGACTGACCCATCGGACGATGATGGACCATCAACATCACAGGCTAGCAGGTAGAGTGGATGAGGGAGGACACAGTTGAGGCCACAGCTCACAAACACGAGGGCAGGTGCAAGGCGAGGTCGGGGAGAAGACCTACACAATCCTGGGACCGAGACCCTGGATGCCATTGCAAGAGTGCAAGCGACGTACGAGCGGTCGCAGGCACAGGCGGATCGGGCGCGCCAAGACTCCCTTGACACCTGCCAGCTGTTGCGGTCCATGGACAACCGTATGGGCTAAATGGTGGATCTCATGAGGCAGCAAACAACTCTTTGGAGGGAGTGGTTATCCCGCGCCACATCAACTTCACCTCCCCCAAGTAGCCCGCGGCACAGGACACCACCACCACCATCAACATCACCTGAGGCCACTGACAGGGAGGTGTCCCCCGAACAACCTGCCCCCACAGCTGGGTACACTCAGGCTCCAAGACGGAGGGGCCGTCCGAGACTGGATTCAAGACCGAGCACTGGCAATGCACCAGCCACCCGCACGAAGAGGGGCCGTCACTGATTACACCCTTCCTTGAGCCTGGCATTGACTCTGTGAACTATCCTGCCCCACATTGCCAAGCATTGACACACGTCTGTTGTACTAGGTGTACATCATACAATGTGGTGTCCCCACGGTGGTGTCATCTGACATGACCTTCAACTCACACTTCCCCTCCACCACCCATTTGTAAATATGTACTGACACAAATCCACACCCTGTAAATAAAAATCACTGAAACACTCAAGGCTGTGTGATCTCCATGTTTAAACACAGGTTTGTCTCAGTTGTTGTCTTCAGCAGGTGCAGGGATCAATGTTGTTTGGAATCATGGCTCTGTGTGAGTGACCTAGTGACAATCTGAGAACAACAAGCACAGGTCAGGAAACTGAATCACACCCATCACACAACAACGTACTGCAACCTCTCACAAACCACAATCATCAAAAAGTAAGCGGATCGCAGAACACACATCAGGGAGCATTGCTTCTACACCATGTCCCACACACATGTGCAAACAGAACATAACAGCACAGGCAGCATTCACATACCACATCCACCCATCACCAGCAGACATACATCACGCATTGAACTGCAGCACAAGAGGTAGTTACTCACAATCAAGGAAAGTACCGATCAATGAGCTGACGCCTCTGGTCCACACCTTCTTCCTCCCCACTATCCTCATCACTGGACATGTGTGCGATGTGAGGCGATCAACCTGTTGGCCAGCAGGGTCCATGATCAGTTCAATATCCTTGTGCAAGGCCAGGTTGTGGAGCATGCAGCAGGCAACCACGATTTTGCATATTTGGCCGGTTGAGTATGGCAGGGCCCCTCCGGTTTTATCCAGGCAGCGAAACCTAGACTTCAGCAATCCAAAAGTACGTTCCACCACCCTAAGTGTCTTCCCATGGGCCTCATTTTAGCGCATTTCACCTTGGGTAGTAGGATTTCGAAGGGGGCTTAGCAGCCACGTGTTGTTTGGGTTTACAGAGTCCCCTAGGTGGGTGGATTACAGACACATACTTCATTACAAGGAATGGTGTGAACAGCATGGCACACATACAACACAGTAGTCATCAAAGCACACTCACCTACAAGCCACGCACGTTCTTGATGCAGATTGGCCATCATTTGGGGGACACTGCTGCTCCGCAGGATGTGTGAGTCATGTGCGGACCCGGGAAATCTGGCACACCCATGGGAGAGGATGTTGTCAGCCAGGCACACCACTTGCACATTGATAGAATGGTAGTGCTTCCGATTGCGATAGATGGCTTCACGTGCCTGGGGTGGAACCAGACCAATATGTGTGCCATCGATGGAACCCACTACGTGTGGAATCTGGCCCAGGGCATAGAAGTCCCCTTTCACTGCAGCCAGCTCTGCCGGACGTGGGAAATGGATGTATTCATCCTTGTAACACATCATGGCTTCCAGCACATCCCGCAGTACCATGCTGAACGTGGATTGGTTCAGAAAAGGGGGTGGTGATGAACAGAGTGTCTGAATTAAGCAGACCACTCTTACCCAGTCCAAAGATCAGGGCTTGATCCATCACCGTTTTTTAGCTCACTGCACCATCCCAGCTCAGAACCTGGCTACATGCAAATTAGTCTGTTCCTGTCCCAGTGCATGATGGGAACAGGGCAAACCAAACTACCAAGCCTGGGATGGTGCAGTGAGCTAAATAACGGTGATGGATCAAGCCCTGATCTTTGGACTGGGTAAGAGTGGTCTGCTTAATTCAGACACTCTGTTCATCACCACCCCCTTTTCTGAATCAAACATGGATTGGGACATCCCCCCGGCATGACCAACTGTGTACTGGAATGTGCCCGTCGCAAAGAAGTGAAGTGCCGCCATCACCTTTGCTGTTGGTGTAATTGCTCCAGGATATGGCCTGCGTGGCTGCAGATGAGGTGCCAATTGTGCCACAAGGTCCTGCAATGTCGGTCGGTCAAGCCGGAATTTGCGGATCATCTCCTCTTCAACCATGTCCTTCAGCACAGTGTATGGTGGATGCACATTTGGAGCCCTCCTGTGTGGGAGTAGATGGTAGCAGATATCAATTATACAACACCGCACAGCTGTGCCACACTATCACATCTTGAAGCACACAATAAAAATCATACATTTTGCAGACACTGATTGGATGTGTGATGTGACAGAAATATAAGGCACTACAGATAACTACACACACACTGTTCACCCACAAACAACATCCTGTGTGCAAACATGTAAAATGCTATGTGCACACATGTTGAAAGAACAGCCAACATCACATGACTGAGGGCCCATATGTGGACAAGCATCCCCACAGACACACATGGATGTACACTCACAACACAAACATGGAACACACCCTCCATGTCTTCATGCACCCATGACACCACCAACAATGCTGCGCATCCTCACATGACAGGCATGGACATACAACAGACGACACACAGATGCATACACAGTAAGCATGTATACCCCCATCATTGCTACTTGCACACACAAAACACACACTCACGACTGCTTCAAAATGTTAGTACACAGCCTTAATGGACTGTGTAGTTGTGTACAATTACAAACGTGTGACCTCAAAACAAATATGTCACCACATTGCCATGCACATCTGACGCAACTTGGGCTCACATCACTGTGCTTTGTAAAGCACTGGCAAGGTCATTGTCATGATCACACATGCAACAAATGGACATTATTGTGACACGTGGGCAGGGGCCATTTACATGACATAACGAGTATTGTTGTTTACCTGACATGGCCTGACACACATGTACACCTACAATCATTACATGTGTGCGGAGACATGCAGTGTGTATACACCCGCCATCCGGGTACGCCTTCCACCATCACAGAACATGATCCTTGACACTGCAATTCTGCGTACCATTGGCTGCATGGTCAAGGTCCATCACGGTCACACACCGCCAACCGCATGTGCTTGCTACCGCGATGGTGCATCATTTGGAATTCATCACTCACTGGCGTCGCACTGGTGTCGCAATGGCGGAGCACGCATTCCGCGGGGGCGGGGCAGGCTAACACATACATTTGAATGTGCAAGTGGAAATGCCAATTGGTACCCCCCTTACAGTCACATTGCAGCACCCACCGCAGACCACCTGATGTGGGCGGTCACCCACGCTTACGGGGTGCTTACGGTGTTCTTACAGTGCGCGTACGTACGACGTATTGGCGCGATGTGCGTAGTTGCTTTTAAAAGTAATATACGCTTATTAAAAGTAAAAATATGTTTATTATTATCCCAGATAATGTCTACCTTTAAAATGTATATTAAATACATAGATATATCGTTTTAAACATTATAAAACTTTCATGGGGTAGAAGTGCGGGGCGCTGTACAAACGTACATGACGTCACGCGGAAGCGCCGATGCGCCGCATAACGTGAAAACGTTTTTGTGACGTGTGAGCAGGTACGCACAGAGTACGATTAGCCGTACAAAGGACGGTGCGATCACCGTACCCGTACAGTACTGTAAAATTGGAAAAAGAAAATATATAGAATTACTTTTTAATACGTTGGAAAAAATATATAATTAATACAAAAGTATTTTTGAAATTTGTTTTGTTATTATTTTACATTAATAATAAGCAATATAACTTAAATAATAAAATAACTATACATAATTATAATAGAAATGTAGGAAATTAGTATAAAAAGAAAGAAATATAATAATCAATACATTTAAAAATTATCATTTACAAAACCTTTGAAATTCACTGAAAAAACCATAGGTTTCACACATGTTATAGTTAGCTGGACATTTCACTATATATAGTTAGTTCAGCTAACTATAACTTGCGCGTCCGCAATCCACTGCTGATGATGTCACATATTACATCGCTCATGACATGGTCAGTGACATCACTGATGACATCTCAAATAACATTACTGATGACATCACTGATGACATCAACCTTGTGAAAGAGTGGAAGACCTCCTCTCACCCTAATATAACCTTTGATACACACATTCAAAAATAGAAAATACAATTTTCAAAAAAATGGAGATACCAATACCAGTTACAACAACCTATTCAGTAATTCCAACATCTACATACACATACACTTATTCACCAACACTTCTATATAGTCACTCATACATGTACTCACTCATGATATGTACTCATACACCTATACATCCTGTTATATATCCTGTTACACACCAATACCCATCCATAGAGTTACTCACACACATACTCACACATGCAAATAAACTATAAAACATCCATTGACTTGCATATACAGCTATATACACACCACTACACGTACTTCTACAGAAAGGTACACATACTTACTCTCTTAAGCAATCACTTATAGAAACACATACTTATTTATACAGAAACTCTTTCAATCTCTCACATATACTCACTTAGACACATCAATACTCATATATGCTAGTTTAAAACATATGTAGTTACTCATAAAGATTCTATTGAGACTGTCGTTTACTCAATACCACACCCATGCACACACTCATACACCCATACAGTCCTGCACACATGCGGTCTTCAAAACACATACAAACAGTGAGTCAGTCATTCATGCATCTGGGCGCTAAGTAATCCCCCACCAAACCATACAGGCGCTCATTCTGATACTCAAGAAAACAATTAATAACCCATATACACACTCATGTAGCTACTCACCAACCCATGCAGCCATTTATACACAAAGTGAGAAACTGATACAGATATTTAAATATTTAAACATTAGTCGCTAATACATGTATTCACTAAGATACACTTAATAAGGCAGTTGTACAATCAATTTAAAAAAAACATCCATTTAGACACTTATTTAACCGTTTATTATTCCATAGTCGTTAAGATATACATATATAAAAATATTTATTTTTCATAAAGACACACATTCACTGGATGATGTCATCAGTGATGTTATTTGAGATGTCATGAGTGATGTCACTGACCATTTCATGAGTGATGTAATATGTGATGTCATCAGCAGTGGATTGCTGACACGCGAGTTATAGTTAGCTGAACTAACTATAACAGGGGAATTTCAATGGTTTTGTATGAGTGAAATGTCCAGCTAACTATAACAGGTGAGAAACCTATGGTTTTTTAATTAAATATATATATATACTAGCAGCCCGTCCCTACGTTGTCCGGGAGCAAAAGGCTGCTTCTGGGCCCCGCCTGGCTTGACGTTAAGGCTGCTTCATGCCCCCGCTCGCCCCGACTTTAAGGCTGCTTCAGGTCCCCCGCCCACCCCGACGGTAAGGGTGCTTCAGGGCCCCTGCCAGCCCCGACGTTGTCATTGTGTCTCCCATTGTGCACCCCGGGTGCTCCCTTCCTCCTGGTGCTCTGCCGGCAGCTTAGACATGGCTCCTGAGCTGCTTTGGCAACAGAAAGTGTAGCGTATCCTCAGGATGTGGGTGGAAGTCAGGCCACTGAATTGCATCACTCGGTAGCCGGATGTACCCAACATAGCATGCAAGGCATTCACTGCTGCGGTACCCGCAAAGAGGCAAGAGCAGTGGGAGTCTTTCTTACCTGCTCCTGAGTTCACTGCTCTTCCGCTCCTCGCCGGTCGTCGCCGCTTCTCCCCGCTTGTCCGCCATTCCTCACCGCTCCTCCCCGCATGTCCACCGCTCCTCCCCGCGCTCACGTCCCCCGCTCTTCCTCTTGCTCCTGTACGCCGCTCCTCCCCGCGCTCCTGATGTCAGCACGCACGTCGCGGCCGGCGCTTCTTCCAAGCGACTACTTTTTTTTATATTACATTTTTTAAATAACGTATATTTGTTTTTTTAATATAGCCTATGTCCATCTGCTTGCCCTGAAGTTTTCAAAGATGTATTGGGTTTTTGAATTGGTGGTGTAGTTTTCGAGTTTACTTGGCTCAAAGGACACACTTCTCTCTTTATAATAGTAGTATAGAGTATATTTGTTTTTTTTAATATAGCCTATGTCCATCTGCTTGCCCTGACGTTTTCAAAGATGTATTGGGTGTTTGGAATGGTGGTGTAGTTTTCGAGTTTATCTGACCCAAAGGACACACTTCTCTCTTTATAATAGTTGTATAGATATATTACCTACTGGCGGTAGCCAGTAGGTATATATAGTTAGGGCCTAGTTACCAGAGGAAAGCCACAAAATTCTATTGGGAATAACTTTGGCGCGATTGAGGAATCTGCGTGTAATTTTCCTTAAAATTGCTTCGCTCCGCTCCTTCCCTGAAAGTTTTGGGGGATTCGTCAAGCGGGGGCCGAGAAAAAAGGGGGGGTCCCAAAACGTGTTTTCCCCATGTTAGTTTCCATAGGGACCTTTAGACACGGCTACAGCTAAGCATGAGCGAATTTTGCGAATCTGGCGTTCGCGAATTTGCGTATTTGCAAATTTGCAATCCCCAAAATCCGCAAATTCTCGCGAGTTTGTGGATTTTTTTGTTTTTATAGTGTTCCCAAGGGTTTCTGCCAGTTCGCGAGGATTTTGTACCAGTTCGCAATTGCAAACTTACTTGTCGGCACGCAACGGTCGCGACTATGTTGTTTCTACGTCTGGTTCATCATCACAGGTTCACAGCACCCTCTGTTTCAACACTGCCACCCTCTGTTTCACCCATGCCACCCTCTGGTACATCAATGCCACCGTCTGGTTCATCATCATCACTATAGATTATGGGGGGAAAAAGCAAGCACACCTGCCCTGCTTCAACTGACATGAATTAATTTGGGGTTGATTTATTAATGTGTCACTGTTTTAAAGTTCCAGTCTGGCACCTGCTTCCTTATCTGTCATTTGCTTTCTGTTGCAGTGCAATTTTTTTTTTCCAGGACCTTTGTGGCCTACTTGTAGCTATTCTATGATCCGGCTGTTAGGTTCAGAGCAGGGTCATACAATTGTTGCAACTAGCAACTGAACTCTGGAGGGGCCCCAGTCAGGAAGCACTACAGGGAATGGTTACTAATGATGAATTTGAACTTTTGCACCTGCTGAGTGCTTTCAGTTTAGCAAAACTCGTTTTTCTGCAGAACAGCAAATGTAATGCCCCAAACAAACTTACTTGTGAAAGTTGATTTCTAATCCAAAAGTGATCCAAAGAAAGTCAAAAGGCCTCAAATCCAAAAAAAAGGCAGGCAAATGTCAACCTGAGGAGTTATTCTGATAAAAATCATCATTTTCAGAAGGTCTATGCTGCTTGCTAGTGGATTTCTTGTGCAGAATTGCACATTTTGTAATTTCGTGAGTGCGAGATTGTTGCTGCCCGCCGCACCTACATGTTCGCAATTGCGAACTTACGCCGCATGCCGCAAAATTGTATCACCAAGAAAAAAAAATCAGCTGCATGCGAATTTGCGGATTTTCGGTAAATTCGCGAGCGTTCGCGGATCGCGAATTTACCGAAACCGCAAAAGCCGCGAGCGGAACGGATTTTCCGCCCATGCTTAGCTACAGCCCGAACGGCTGAATGGAATTACACCAAACTTGGCAAAATGGTAGGGCCTGGTATGCAGATGTGCCTTTGCTATGTTTATTGTAAATCCCTCCAGTAGTTCTTGATAAAATTGAATTTGAAATTTTTCAAATGGCATTATCTATGGGACCTTTAGACACGGCTACAGCCCGAATGGCTGAACGGAATTACCTCAAACTTGGCAAAATGGTAGGGACAGGTATGCAGTAGTGCCTTTTCTATATTTGGTGAAAATCCCTCCAGTAGATGTTGAGAAAATTGAATTTGAGCAAATTATATATGTATACATGCGCGTACCCTTACGTGCCAGAGCGAGTTTCTGATTGGCTGTTAGTCGACTGTCAACATTCCAAACTGTCCAAACCAGGAAGTGTTGGCCACCATCTTGTTTTTCAGGAGAACTGAGGCACAAGAGAGCCCAAAACAAGAGTGGAAAACAAAAAAAGGAGGCAGAGTAGAGACCCCCCAACCCTCTAGCCCTTCTCAGGGGGTCCCAAAAGGACCCCCAAGGGCAAAAAAAAATAAAAAATCGTGGGGTACGCGCACCGTACGCATACGGTACGCGACCCGTGCTTGTACCCCGCGATTTAAAATCACTTGATGATCCTTCTGGGACCCCCTGAGAAGGGCTAGGGGGTCAGGGGGTCTCAATCCTGCCCCCTTTTCGCGTTTTCCACTTTTGTTTTGTGCTATCTTGTGCCTCACTTCTCCTGAGAAACAAGATAGCTGCTCAGGTGGTCCCAGAAGGATAATAGCATATATAAACATTATCCGCTAATAGAATTAGCATTTACAAAACCTTTGAAATTTATTGAAAAAAAATATATGTTTCACGCCTGATATAGTTAGGAATTAGCATTTAAAAAACCTTGCAAATTCACTGAAAAAAAACATAGGTTTCAAGCCTTTTATAGTTAGGAATTAGCATTTAAAAACCTTGCAAATTCACTTAAAAAAACATAGGTTTCAAGCCTTATATAGTTAGGAATTAGCATTTAAAAAGTCTTGCAAATTCACTTAAAAAACCATAGGTTTCAGGCCTTCTATAGTTCGGAATTAGCATTTTAAAAACCATTGAAATTGCTCCTATATAGTTAGTTTCGCGCACCCGCAATCCACTGCTGATGATGTTACATATTACATCATTCATGACATGGTCAGTGACATCACTGATGACATCACTGATGACATCTCAAATGACATCACTGATGACATCACTGATGACATCTCATTTGACATCACTGATCACATCACTGATGACATCATCCAGTGACTGTGGGTTTCTGTAATTTTTAAATATGTTTTACATATTGAAGAATGAGTGGATGTATAAGTGTCTGGATGAAGGATTTAGTAGGTGCGTGACTGACTGTATGAGTGAGCGATTAAATGTGTCTTACTAAATGCATGGGTTAGTGACTAAAATGTCTGAATGTGTGCATCAGTATTAATTCATGACTAATTCATGTTGAGGCGGCTTGCTGTTCCTACACTGCAATCTCCACAGAATAAAGCGACAATACTTACCTGTCTGTTCGGGCTCCCTTACTCCAGGCAAACTTGGTGTTGATGGATATATATATATATATATATATATATATATATATATATATATATATATATATATATATATATATATATTACCTACTGGCGGTCGCCAGTAGGTATATATAGTTAGGATTTTTTCTCTATGGGATTTTTGAAAATTCTATGTCTAATAACTTTGGCGTTTGTGGACGGAATTGGCTGAAATTTTCAGGAAAATGGAACATTTTGTTTCTGAGCAGCCCCTGACAATTTGGGGGGGTTTCATCAAGGGGGGGCCGAGAAAAAAGGGGGGTCCCAAAACGCGTTTTTCCCATGTTAATTTCCATAGGGCGGTTGGCCTCCCTTTTAGCTCGAACGGCTGAATGGATTTGCACGAAACTTGGCAAAATTGTAGGGACTGTTAGCCCGATGTGCCTTTGCTAGGTCTCAATATATGTGCTCCAGTGGATTTTGAGTAATTTAGGTTAAAAAAATGATATATATCTGGGCGGAGCCTAACCACACATCTGATCTGATTGGCTGTCAGCACTTCATCCAAGAAGTGTTGGCAGCCATCTTGGGACCAATATACATGATAGCACCTCATTAAAAAGCATTGTAGTTAATAGAGGGTTTTAGGACTTTAGTTACATTATAAATCATTTGTTGATGGTACCATACTCGTTTTAGGAATTGTGGTGGGTTCTAAGGTGATTTTACCATGTGAAAAAACCTTCTGCTGTGATATCATGAATATTGTTTGAAAGAAAACTAATATCTCATGATTTTCCCACAGTGGTTTGGAAGGGGATCTATAAGCTAAACTGAAAGCATATTTTCTGTAAATTCACATTATCTTTCTCAGTCATGTGAAAATGAAGTCTGACATTCTCAGTAAAACATGTACATCCAACAAGGACAGAGACTGTCAGTTGATTCCTTTGTGTTTTACTGCAGCCTCCTAGAGTGTTCTAAAGAACAACTAGAGCGCTAACAGTCCTACTTATTACAAAGGTATGGCACACCTGAAGCCATCTTGATTGGAATAAAGTGGTAACTCTTAAAACATTTAATTTAAAAAGAAACAACATGAGGGGGTATATTTTGCCATAGAAAGTATGATTAGTGCTGCAGAATGAAAAATTAGGGCACATTTTGAGTGACTTCTCAAATCCTTTTCTATTTCATTAAACATTCTGACATGCAGTCTCCCAAAATGGCCACCAGAGACAAAAGAGCCCAAATGTAGCCCAAATATCACCCAGATGTAGCCCAAGTATAGCCCAATGACAGAATGTCCCAGAGTGTTCTAAAGAACAACTAGAGCGCTAACAGTCCTACTTATTACAAAGGTATAGCACACCTGGAGCCATCGTGATGGGAATAAAGTGGTATCTCTTAAAACATTTAATTTAAAAAGGAACAAAATGAGGGGGTATATTATGCAATAGAAGGTATTATTAGTGCTGCAGAAAGAAAAATTAGGGCACATTTTGAGTGACTTTTCAAATCCTCTTCTATTTCATTAAAAAATTCTGACATGCAGTCTCCCAAAATGGCCACCAGAGACAAAAGAGCCCAAATGTAGCCCAAATATCACCCAGATGTAGCCCAAGTATATCCCAATGACAGAATATCCCAGAGTCTTCTAAAGAACAACTAGAGCGCTAACAGTCCTACTTATTACAAAGGTATGGCACACCTGAAGCCATCTTGATTGGAATAAAGTGGTAACTCTTAAAACATTTAATTTAAAAAGGAACAAAATGAGGGGGTATATTTTGCCATATGAATTATGATTAGTGCTGCAGAAAGAAAAATTAGGGCACATTTTGAGTGACTTCTCAAACCCTCTTCAATTTCATTAAAAAATTCTGACATACAGTCTCCCAAGATGGCCACCAGAGACAAAAGAGCCTGAATGTAGCCCAAATATCACCCAGATGTACCCCAAGTATAGCCCAATGACAGAATATCCCAGAGTGTTCTAAAGAACAACTAGAGCGCTAACAGTCTTACTTATGACAAAAGTATGGCACACCAGAAGCAATCTTGATTGGAATGAAGTGGTAAGTCTGAAAACACTCAATTTAAAAAGGAACAACATGAGGGGGTTAATTTTGCCATAGAAAGTATGATTAGTGCTTCAGAAAGAAAAATTAGGGATCATTTTGAGTGACTTCTCAAATCCTCTTCTATTTTATTAAAAAAATTCTGACATGCAGACTGAAACATGCACTTTGAATACCAGCAGCAGATGTCCCTGGTGAGCAGTAGCTTTACTACAGTGATCTAATGTGCAACTAGAGTGCTAACATTCAGAATTTATGGCAAATGTGTGACACATCTGAATGCCTTCTTGATGGAACCAAAGTAAACAAGCATTGAAAATGCAATAGATCTCGCCCTCGTTTAAGTTAAAGCCATTCTGTTTGTAATGAGGTGGCTTTTTAGCTTTGCTTTTATTAGTGTTTTTTCAACTTTCATGTAAATAACATGCATCTGTATGCATATAAGTATATGTATGCATGCATTTATGTTTGTATTTATATAGATATACAGATGATATATGTTTATATATGTATGTATATATATATATTCACTGAAAAAACCATAGGCTATAGACCATATATAGTTAGGAATTAGCATTTACAAAACCTTGAAAATTCACTGAAAAAACCATAGGTTATAGACCATATATAGTTAGGAATTAGCATTTACAAAACCTTGAAAATTCACTGAAAAAACCATAGGTTATAGACCATATATAGTTAGGAATTCGCATTTACAAAACCTTATTTTACTCACACAAAACCATTGAAATTCCATATATAGTTAGTTGCACTAACTATATATCGCGCACCCGCAATCCACTGCTGATGATGTCACATATTACATCATTCATGACATGGTCAGTGACATCACTGATGACATCACTGATGACATCTCAAATGACATCACTGATGACATCACTGATGACAACATCCAGTGACTGTATGTTTCTGTAAAGTTAAAATATGTCTTACATATTGAAGAATGAGTGGATGTATAAGTGTCTGGATGAAGGATTTAGTAGGTGCATGACTGACTGTATGAGTGAGTGATTAAATATGTCTCACTGAGTGCATGGGTTAGTGACTAAACTGTCTTAATTTGTGCATCATTATGTCTGTTGTTCTGTAAACTGTTGCATGTGTTGATAAGTAGCTATATGAGTAACTATATGGGTTATTGATTGGTTGCCCAAGTATTTGTATGGGAGACTGAGTGTGTGTGTGGGTGGCTGGGAGGTGTATGACTCTGTGCATAGATGTGTGAGCAGTTGATTCACTAGATGTATGGTTTCAAAAGTGCATGTGGAAACAGCTGTATGGGCGGTTGACTGTGTGCATGAGTGTATTGGTGAGTGAATGGATATCTCAGTGCTACATGTCAAAGTAAGTACATATGTAAAACACAGTACATGTGAGAGTTGACATATATAAATAACTGTGCATAAGAGCCAGTGAATGTGTGAGTGGCTGTATGGATCATTGTGAACTTGTATCAGGGATTGTATAAGAGAGTAAATATGTGTTAGTATATGTTTGAATAAGTAAAGTTTGTATAACTGTATAGTTGAGGAAATAGAGGTGTGATTGATTCTTTGCATGACTGACTAGGTGTGTGAGTAACTCCATGGATGAGTGACAGTCTGTTAGTGTCTGTTTACACTGATTGTATCTAAGGTTATATTAGAGTCTGAAGAGGTTCATCGTATTATCACATGAATGATATCATCAGTGATGTGATCAGTAATGTCAAATGAGATGTCATCAGTGATGTCATCAGTAATGTCATTTGAGATGTCATCAGTGATGTCATTTGAGATGTCATCAGTGATGTCATCAGTGATGTCACTGACCATGTCATGAATGATGTAATATGTGACATCATCAGCAGTGGATTGCGGGTGCGCGATATATAGTTAGTGCAACTAACTATATATGGAATTTCAATGGTTTTGTGTGAGTAAAATAAGGTTTTGTAAATGCGAATTCCTAACTATATATGGTCTATAACCTATGGTTTTTTCAGTGAATATATATATATATATATATATATATATAATTATATATATATATATATATATTCACATTTTTTAAGGAAAACTCGAAAGTACTTTATACAGAAAACCAACTTCTGGCAACATTACATTGTATGAGAACAGTGCCCACCCTAAACACCTGATTGCGAGTATACAATATGGAGAAAGAAGTCCTTAGACTTAAGCGTATGTGTAGCATTGAGGCAGATTTTAACAGGTGCCAGAGTGAAATGGTGGTGAGACTAAAAGCTAGAGGGTACACAGATAAAATGATTAGGGATGCTATAAATTAAGCTCACCAGGTACCTCCAGTAAGCACCACGGAACTGCTTTGCAGAGTGTTGTAAAAAGGGGCATGGCCTCATTACACCTCTCTGCAATGCAGCTCCCTGATGCATACTGGAGGTTCCTGGTGGGCTAGTTGGCCCCCAGGGACCCTCAATATGCAAGGGGAATTAGTCCCCCCTCTGTAAACCCACCAGGGGGCTATATATATATACATACATATGACTGAAATTCCCACCTAACTATAACATGCGTGAAACCTATGGTTTTTTTCAGTGAATTTCTAAGGTTTTTTAAATGCTAATTCCTAACTATAACGTGGCTGAAACCTATGGTTTTTTCAGTGAATTTCAAAGGTTTTTTAAATGATAATTCCTAACTATAACGTGGCTGAAACCTATGTTTTTTTCTGTGAATTTCAAAGGTTTTGTAAATGATAACTTTTTAAATGTATTGTTATTTTTTTATACTAATTTACTACATTGTTGTAATAGTATTTATTTTTAGATATTTTATTTTTTAAATTGCATTATATTTTTTTAATATAAAATGGAAAAAAAAATTGAAAATATTGAAATTGTAATATTTTTTTATTACATTTTTTTTAATGCATATATATTTTATATAGCAGGCAATGATATCCTATGAAAGGAAATTCAAGTTACTGGTAAATTTACTTTTCAGGATCAGTAGTGGGCAGAAAGAGGCAGCACTTATGCCTCTCCTGATAATTGGTGAGTAAATCTGAATTCGTAGTTCGGCTGATTTTTCAGGAATTTTTTTAAGTTCCAAAACTCCACACTTAGAAGAATTTCCAAGTGAAACCAGTCAATGTTAGCCTATGGAAGGAAATTCAAGTTACTGTAAGTATGGTTAGAACTACTTTTCAGGATTAGTAGTGGGCTAAAAGACGCAGCACTGAAGTCTCTCCTGATAACAGGTGAGTAAATCTGAATTCGTAGTTTGGCTGCTTTTAGAGGAATATTTGTACGTGTCAAAAATAGACACTTAGAAACTTTTCTGGTGAAAATCACACAATAGAAGGAAGGAAGGAAATACAAGTTACTGGTAAGTACGCCAGAGGGCTGCATTGCAGAGAGGTGTAAAAAGGGGCGTGGCCTCATTACACCTCTCAGCGAGGCGCCCACTAGCACATACGGGAGGGTCCTGGTGGGCTATTTGGCCCCCAGGGACCCCCAGTATTCAAGGGAAATTATTTCCCTATCTGCAAACGTGCCAGGTGGTGCATTTGCAGAGTGGTGTCTTTATGTTTTTTTGGGGGATCGGCAGGGTAGGCGTACCCTGCATGTATCCCAGGATGTAAAAAAAAAAAAATTGGGGGGAGGGATCCCCTGTGCATGCCTAGGGGGTCAGGAACCTCCAGTATGCACCAGGGGGCTGCCTTGCAGAGAGGTGTAAAAAGGGGCATGGCCTCTTTACAGGTCTCTGCAAGGCAGCCCCCTGGTGCGTTTGCAGAGGGGGATCTAATTCCTCTTGAATACTGAGGGTCCCTGGGGGCCAACTACCCCACCAGGAACCTTCAGTATGCGCCAGAGGGCTGCATTGCAGAGAGGTGTAAAAAGGGGCATGGCCTCATTACACCTCTCTGCAATACAGCCCCCTGGCGCATTTGCAGAGGGGGGACTAATTCCCCTTGCATACTGGGGGTCCCTGGGGGCCAACTAGCCCACCAGGAACCACCAGTATGCGCCAGGGGTCTGCGTTGCCCAGAGGTGTAATGAGTCCCCACCCTTTTTTACACCAATCTGCAACGCAGCCCCCTGGTGGGTTTACAGAGGGGGGACTAATTCCCCTTGCATATTGAGGGTCCCTGGGGGCCAACTAGCCCACCAGGAACCTCCAGTATGCATCAGGGAGCTGCATTGCAGAGAGGTGTAATGAGGCCATGCCCCTTTTTACAACACTCTGCAAAGCAGCTCCGTGGTGCTTACTGGAGGTACCTGGTGAGCTTAATTTATAGCATCCCTAATCATTTTATCTGTGTACCCTCTAGCTTTTAGTCTCACCACCATTTCACTCTGGCACCTGTTAAAATCTGCCTCAATGCTACACATACGCTTAAGTCTAAGGACTTCTTTCTCCATATTGTATACTCGCAATCAGGTGTTTAGGGTGGGCACTGTTCTCATACAATGTAATGTTGCCAGAAGTTGGTTTTCTGTATAAAGTACTTTCGAGTTTTCCTTAAAAAACGTGAAGCCTCACATCTAGGAGCTCGATCTGAGTTTTATGAATGTGGGAAGTAAATCTTAAATTCATAGAATTTACATTAATATCAGCCATGAATTGATGTGCTTCAGTCTCACTACCTCTCCACAGAATAAAAACATTGTCTATGTACCTCAGGTATGTTACAACACGTGACTCAAATGGTGCTAGATGTGCTTGTATATATATATACTGTTAATAATGTGGTATTTAACCCTTGATTCATATGATCTAATGAAAAAAACGTTATAAAATGTATGCCTTCTATGACATTAACTAAGCACGTTTGGATAAACCATCCAGAACCTACGAGTATTTCTTCCATGTCCATTTTTAAAACAAGCATGTGATCAACTTTTTTCAACTGAAGCTGTCCCTTTAAAAGAACGGCTCATTATGTTTGACACTGTCATGTGAACAAGGCTTCTTGGAGCCGAAACGTCATGCGATGTGCTTGCACTGAATAAATAATTTGCACGAACTTGGACCGTGTCTGCGTCATTCTATGGAGTGTGGGGGACGCCTTACCCTATGGAGTCTGAGCGCTGATTCTTGGATATTATAACCGGCAGGCTTCCGAGCCGGTTTACACACGGACCCTCCTTGAAATTGGTCGGCGCCTAATCGGAAACACTCTTGGACTTGGTTCCTGGATTTAACTTGTACCCCGGAAGGAGTAAGGCTGCCTGACCCCGGATACCGCTGGTTATCGTTGAACTGTATTGGGAGAAATCGAGTCTGCTTTCGTGCATACCGCACTGCAAGAAAAGCCGGTATATATTGACTCGACACACCGAACATTTATAGTATATGAGCGGTTTGTGACCAGGGAAGGAGTTAAGTGCTTCGGCGGTGAGGAGGAGCAACGATTAAACTTGTGACTCCGGAAGCGCCGAGTGATTGTTTGGTGAATTAGCGGGCATGTCGGCTGACAGTGTCCGAGACCGGGAGGCATTGGCATTAACGATGTTCTCCGCAGTTCTCCTCTCCCTACCAGTAACAGGGAGACACCTGACACTACAGCTAGTAGCAGCGGCAACAACGTTCTACGTGACCTAATCAAGACATTGGAGAAAAAATCTCGGAGTGAACAATCCAAATGGTGGGAGTCAAGATCATTACAGAGGTATGTGGAAGTAAACCGAATTCCTCGTGGTTTGCGCATTTTAACAACTCCCACATATGATGACCCCAACCCTGAACTTATGAAGGAGTGGGCAGAATGTAATTTAGATGCCTCTCGCCGTCAGGTCCTAATTTTAATTAAATATGCGGATATTGATCGCACCAAATTGTTGGTTGAAATTGAAGGCATTAATGAGCAGTTGGCGGGCTTAGGCGACAGCGAGGAGAAAGAACAACTTTTAAAAGCAATGCAAACGCGCTTAAAGAAGGAAGAAACCAAAATCATTGAAAGGAAAACCTACAAATTTCAGAGAGATCGTAATGATTACGAACTTGGTCAGATATTTACACATGCCAGGAAATACGACTCTCTGCGCGGAGGAGGCAATAAGCCTCAACCCCAACCTAAGCGAAAGCCTAATAAACAGACAAGGGAGCAAACTGAAACAACAAACTCGACTTTCATTTCGGACCTGGATTCAGGGTCTGAAACGGAGCGCTTTAATCAATCACAGGTAGCTGGCAGGGTTAAGCCATCACCGGGACAGGAAATGTTTTTTTTATGCCAACAAAGACTGCAAACACTGAGGGCAAGCACGCAACAAAAACATATAAACAGCGAGCAAACTTCAGGAGGCGCCAGAGGGCCCGGGCCAGCAAGAGGAGGCTATCAAAGGAGAAAGAAAGGCAGGGGCCAGGGTCCAAAAACGGGAAATCAGTCCAATTAGCTGCAGACATTAGTAAAACAATTGTAAACTTAACTCCCTTAACATTAACATCAGAGGAGGAAAAAATTCTGCAACTCGGTTTGTCGTTTGCACCCCAATGCAATTTCAATTACCCAGCGACAAGATGTGACATATATAAAGCAGTAAGAAAATTAAAACTATGCAAGTTTTTTGCTGCCAAAACCAAACAGAAGGAGAGAATAACAACTACTACCACTAATACCAGTGAGGGACATGGAGAGATGTTGAGCCAAGGAACTCGAACCATAATGGAATTATGGGAAACAGATGGAGTTGGGTATGAGGACAATATACAGGACATAAATCAAAAGGGAGGTGTGGATGATAATGGAAACAGGATAATGACAATGACACCCTTTAAACCCCCATCAACTTTTACCTCAGTACTCCCTAGAGACTCCATTGATATATTCCATGAGAACGTGGTGAGTGACTTGAAGGATCTCAAAATGAATATGCCTAAATGGAAGTACAACAGACTAACACAAGGATACAAAGCGCTGATTGCCCGCCTAACTAAGGATAAAAATATCGTGGTAAGGGGAAGTGACAAGGGGGGCAACATAGTGCTAATGACAAAATCGGATTACGATAAGGAGGCTTATTCTCAGATCAATGACAGGGAATGCTATGAACGCATCCAAGTTCAAACAGCAACTTCAATCAAAGTGGAATACCACAAAAAATTATCTGGTTGGAAATCTACTAATTTGATCAGTGGGGATGAATATAAGTATCTAAAAGTGAACAACCCAGTTCTACCAATCATGTATTTCATCCCCAAAATACATAAAGACCCTTTAAAACCCCCTGGCAGGCCGATCATCTCTGCCAGAGGTAGTCTGCTGGAACGGACTTCGATCTACATAGACTATTTTTTGCAGGGCTATGTACAGAAACAAAAATCATATATACGTGACACCAGTGATCTTTGGTGAAGTTGAAAGAAATTGATTGAAAGCAAGGTGATTGGCTTATGGCTTTGGACGTGACATCACTGTATACAAGCATTGCACATACACAGGGGCTGGAAGCAGTGAAACACTTCCTGTCTAGAAGATCTGAAGAATGTGATGCCCATAATGTTATGTTGTTAGATATGTTGAATTTCTGTTTATCAAACAATATCTTTATGTTCAACAATTTGATTTATCGTCAAATCCAGGGTGTGGCAATGGGGTCCAGCTTCTCCCCAAGTTTCGCATGTCTGCACATGGGAGCTTGGGAGGAGCTGGTCCTCAGAACGACATACCTGGAGGAAATGGAGAACAACATTATGGTTTGGTTTCGTTTCATTGATGATTTGTTTATTATTTGGAGGGGCAGTGAGGAGTCAGCAGAAAAATTCATTACTAACATCAATGAAAATGAATTGAATCTTAGATTTACAGCCACCCTCAGCCAAAACACTGTAACCTTTTTGGACACTGAGGTGTATGTAAAAAATAACAGACTACATACCAGAATACATCGAAAGAAAACGGCTGGGAACAGCAGTTTACATGCTGCAAGTGCCCACCCTAGGCACCTCATAGCCAGCATCCCCTATGGGGAAATGCTAAGAATGAAAAGAGGATGCAGTGATCCTGTAGAATTGAAAAAAGCCCCAAAGTGAGAGCAAGAAAAGATTTCTCGACAGGGGATACTCAACTGAGAAAATTGATAGAGCCATTGCTAAATCAGATACATTATTTTTTTTTTTTTTTTTTTAACATCATTTTTATTGCATCACCAATATAAAAGTACAGACAAGATATTCATTTACATTAGCATGAACATGGACCAGTTCGATTGAGGACACTTGGTTTCCATCCTGGGAGCTCTCTCCGCTCGTGATGCGGGCAGCTTCATCTCCGTCTTGGTCTCGTATTTCTTACATTGTCCGATCGCTTCATTGTTCACATAACCCTGGAACGCTTTTGTGGTTTACGCCCCTCCCCCTCCTCAAATTTCGGTACCCCAACATCCCTCCAAACCAGCTTCCTACCCACTCTCCCCCGTGGTCGCGCTGCGCTTGAGTAACCATGTATCAGTGCCTGGTGTGTTGCAGGAGGAAGCAAACAATCGCTAAGGTGCGTTCTCCTGTATAGTGTTAGGGTCTGCCCCGGCTAGTTCGCTCTCGCCTTCCTGCCCCTCATCGTCCACATCCCTGAGCGCCTGCACCATCATCTCCCATGCAGTCGCCCTTTCCAGTGCTTTCTCGTCATTCGACCTCCAGGCCATCTGGTATCGCAGGGTACTATCACACGCGGCCCATCTCAGACACTCCCCATACCATTTTTTATACGTGGGCCCTACTCTGGACTTCCAATTTCGTGTGATCTCCCGCTTGGCCAAGATAAGCCCTAAATCTATAAATTTACTTGACATCGTATTTCTAGGTGTGTGTGGGAACCAGTGAAGGATGCCAACTGCCTTAGTATATTGAATATCCCTGTCCGTCGCCTCGTTAAGGGCCCGCCCGACTTCCTGCCAATAGTCGCCTAAAGAGGGGCAATCCCACAGCATATGACATAGATCCGCCCCCGCTGTATTACATCTGGGGCAAGCAGCGTCGGTCGCCCCAAAGTACTGTTGGATTTTCCCAGGCGTGAGGTATGCCCTGTGGATAACATAGAAGTGGATCAATTGGAACCTGGCATTCCTCGAGCTCTTCCGCGCCCTCCTCAGCAATTGGCCCCAGGTCGTGTCTGGTATCTCCACCTGGAGGTCCAACTCCCACTTGGCCTTCAGGGCTGCCAAAGGTTGCAAGGCCTCCCGCTGCATCCTCGAGTACAGGCAGGTGACGGCCTTGAAGGTTCCCGCCGCCATCATGGCGTACTGGCAGGCCATTGAGGTACCTGGTTCCTGCAGCCCTTCCCCCCAGTGGGCTCGGATGGCGCCTGTGACTGCCGCGTGTAGCAGATAGTCACCCCTCGGTAGGTCAAATCTCTCTTGTAGGATCCGGAACGGCAGCAACACCCCATCCTCGTAGAGGTCACCTAGCACGTGTACTCCCGCCTCTTCCCACCCGAGCAAGCGCGACCAGTCACCTCCATGTGGGAGGGCAGTGACCATTCCCAGCGGCATTTCGGGGGCGTACATGAGGCGGACACCCGCCCGCTTACGGGCCCGGTCCCAACACAGGCGGAAAGTCTGCTCCTCGACCGTCAGGTCTCCCACTCGGAGTTTCTGGTGCAGCGTGATATACGCCAGAACGTGTCGCGGGGTACCTTCGACTCTCGCGTCCTCGGGACCTCTATATACTCTCGCCACCTCCTGAGTGAAAGTCTGCAGCTGGGCCGCGAGGTAATATCCCTTGAAGTCTGGCACTGCCATACCTCCCTCATCTTTGGGGCGTAACAGCGTGTCGAGCGCTATGCGTCTCCTGCCCGTGCCCCACAGGAACATTATGATCAGTGACCTCAGGCGTTTGAAAATCGAACTCGGGATCCATACCGGCAGTGTCCTGAAATAGTACAAAAGCCTGGGCAGAGCTATCATTTTTAGCAGGGAAATTCTACCAGCCAGAGAGAGCGGTAGAGTCGCCCAGAAGTCCATGGATCCACGCAGGGCGTTAATACAGCGAGTTACGTTGCCATCCAGCAGGTCGGACGGGGTGTGGTAAACATAAACCCCTAGGTAATGTAGGCAGCGCGGCTCCCACCGGAGTTCCTGAGCAGTGAGTGGGCACGGCTCTCCCGGCCTCAGGGGAAACAGACAGGATTTGGGCCAGTTGACCCTCAGGCCCGATAACCTACCGAACTGCTCCAGTAGCTTCCGCGCCCCCTGGAGTTCGGCGCCGGCATCAGCCAAAAACATTAACAAGTCATCCGCATAAAGGGAGATGAGGTGTGGCCTCCCCCTAAAAGGCAAACCTGCGTAGTGGCGGCCCAGTCTGGCTACCGCAGCGAAGGGTTCCATTGCTAACGCAAACAGTAGCGGGGACAGGAAACAACCCTGTCTAGTGCCACGCCTGATCGGGTATTGTCTCGAGATCAGCGCACCCACCCGGACCCTTGCTACCGCCTCAGTATAGAGGACCTTGGTCCACTGTATATATCCGTCTCCCAGTCCGAAGCGACGCATCACCTCATACAGGTATCCCCATTCGAGGCTGTCGAATGCCTTCTCAATGTCGATGGACAGGACAAATGGGGAGATGGTGTCTGGCCAGTCCATCCCCATCAGTCTCGTGAGTCTGCGGATGTTGTGAGTGGTGTTGCGTGTCGGTATGAAACCGCACTGGTCACCATGAACCAGGCTCGTCATATGTACTAGCAGTCTGTTGGCTAGAATTTTACTGAGGATTTTGTAGTCCGTCGTCAACATAGATAGCGGACGGTACGAGGACAGCGCCGTACCCTCCCTGCCCGGCTTCAAGAGTGGGATCATAAGGGCCTCGCACATAGAGCCCGGGAGTCGGCCCTTCTCCTGCGCCTCATTGTATACCTCGCGCAGCCGTGGAGCAAGATGCTCCAGGTATTTGCCATAAAATTCGATCGGCAGACCGTCAAGGCCCGGGGTCTTGTTTCTAGCCATCTGTTTTACAGCGCAACCTATTTCTCCGAGGGAGATGGGCCGCCCCAACTCCTCTGCCTCCGAGTCCTCCACTCGCGGCAACTCTAGCCCGTCCAAGAACTCCTCAAGCTCCTCCGTCCTTCCCGTATCACCACTCAGATAGAGCCCCTCATAATAGGCTCGGAACTTGTTCAGGATCCCGGGTTGGGAGTGGCAAGGCTCCTCCCCTGGCACCTGGATCCTCATGATCGGCCCTCCCCCCCGGATAGGGTTAGCAAGCCAAGCCAACATCGCCCCCGCCTTATCACCTTCCGCATGCGCCCTCGTCACGTACGCCTTGTGGTCGAAGCTACGCAGCCGCTCTAGCTCTACTGCCAGCCCCTCCCGCGCCCCGCTGAGCCCCTCCTGCAATTCTGGGTGATTCGGGCGCCTCTTCTCAAGATCCCTCAGCCGTGTCTCAGCCTTATCTAAGTCATCCAACAAAGTCTTCCGTGTCCCTGCCGTGTGCCCAATACAGTGTCCCCGCACCACCACCTTGAAAGCATCCCATTCAACCGCCCTCGTGGAAGCCGAGCCACTGTTCTCCTCAAAATACCTCTCGATACAGTCACTCAGGGCCTCCCTGAACAACAAGTCGTCCAGGGTGTCAGGTTGCAGGCGCCATGTTGGTACGCAGTTAACAGTCACCATCCATTCCAGAGACATCAACAAGGGGTTGTGGTCCGATATCGTTCTTGCCAAGTATTCCGCCCCTCCCACCGCAGGGAGCACACATTCGGAACAGAGAAACGCATCCAGCCTCACATGTAAATCATGCAGGTGCGAGTGAAAGGAGTAATCCCTAGTGGTGGGGTGCAACGCCCTCCATGCATCCATGAGGGCCCAACTCTCCTGCCATTCCAATCTACGCTTGGCTATCCTATGTGCTGGGGATGAGCGAAGCGGGGGATGGGACCTATCTAGTAGCACATCCTCAACCGAGTTGAAGTCCCCCCCCAGGAGGACCGGCCCTGCCAAGTAACCCGCCAATTTGCCCGAAACGTTAGACAAGAAAGCGGGCAGGTCTACATTAGGAGCATACACATTACAGAGCGATATCATCCTGCCTCTCAGCCTTCCTTCCACCGCCACATATCTGCCCTCTGGATCTATCGATGACTTCGAGACTTGGAAGGGGACCCCCGCCCGTATCCAAATCAATGTCCCCCTCGCAAATGCTGAAAATGTCGTGTAGAATAACTGCCCCCTCCAGCGCCTTTGTAGAGCCGCCCCTTCCTGCTTATTTAGGTGCGTCTCCTGTAGGAACGCTATGTGAACCCCCCTACGCTTGAGGTAGGCCTGAACCTTATGTCTGCGCGTCATGGACTGCATACCCCGCACATTCCAGGTAACACATTTCAATGCTCCAGTACTAGCCATTCCCCCCTACACAACCGGACCATACAACAAAGAACAGTGTTCGCCTAAGTCCCGCGACCACGGGCCCTCCCCCCCACCCTCTACAAACAGGAAGCCAAACCCCTCCTACAACTACAACCCCTCGGGCAACCCCAACGGCCCGCAACTCCCACCCCCCCAGGACAGGCCCCCCCGCAACTGGAAGTACCCCCATCCAAACCAACACTCCCGACCACCCCTCAAGGAAAGGTGGTAATATTCGCAGTCCCCACTGCGATGACCTTAGGGGCCAGTAGGGCGCAGCTCAATGCTATAAGACCTCCAACAAATCAGCCCCGCGTGCTCCACCCCACAATCCCCACATTACAGATCCCCAAAAACCTCAATCAATGTCTTTCCACTGCTGTGGGTCCATCGCCCCGGTGTCCAACCAGCGAGTCCATTCCGCCAAACCAGTTCAACACGCCTCCAGTATCTCTCCCGAGGTCTGCGGCGTCACAATAGGGCCCCGGGCTCCACCAAACTCTGATTGTCCTGTCTCTGAGCCCGTTCCCGGGGCCTCCGAATCCGTGCCCTTCCCAGTTTGAGTCCTGGCGGCTCTAGATAAGTCCACCACCGCCTGTAGGGCCGCCTGCCTCTCCGTCTCCGTTTGCGACATCGAGGGTTTCCCGGTCCTCTTGCGATTCTTCCTGATCCGTTGGGACTGTCTGATCGGCCTATCCACCTTGGCCTCCTCCTCCCTGGTCTTAGCACCGTCCGTTCCTGCCTTATAAGTGTCCCACCAGTCCCACGCATCCGCGGAAGTCGTGAAGAATAAAGACTTTTCGTCCACCACCACTCGTAGTTTGGCAGGAAACAACAGGGAGTACTTGATGCCTTCCTGGCGGAGCTCCCGCTTGAGGGACAAGAAGTTTGCCCGGAGTCGCTGAGTCTCGAACGTGTAGTCCGGGAACATGGTGACTCTGTTGTTTTCCACTTGAAAGGGTCCTGCTTCTCTCGCCCTCTGTAAAAGCCAGTCTCTGTCCCGGTAATGGAGCAACTTGAACACCACCGGGCGAGGAGGAAGGCCCAAGGCTGGCGGACGCGCCGGAACTCTATGCGCCCGCTCCAGGGAGAAGAAGGGGGACAGACCCTCAGGTGCCACCTCCGTCCGCAACCAATTATCCAAGTAGCCCACCATGTCGTCGCCTTCAATTTTCTCCGGCAGGCCCACTAGGCGTACGTTGTTGCGCCTGTTCCTGTTTTCTGCATCCTCGGCCCTCCTTTCCAGTACCTTCAGACGGTCCATCACGTCGGCCATCTGGGCCTTCACCGTTGCCTGGGCCGGGGCTAAGTCCTTAACCGTGGTCTCCACGGATTTCACCCTGTCCTTAAGCTTGTCGTGGTCGGCCTTCAGGAGGCCCAAGCCCGTTGCCACCTGTGCTATGTCTTGCTGCAGGGCATCCTTCGTGGTGGCAATGGCTTCCAGGATACGATCCTGCATCCGTTGTAACGCCGCCTGGTCTCTCTCCGCTCCTTCCGCCGCCTCGGTGTCGGTCGCGCCATCTCCCTTCCCCTTCGGCTTCCCCATCTGGGCCGAGATGGGCAGTGGTCCTCAAAATATGTTCCTGGTCGCCCTCCAAGCGTCGCCGGGCACCTTCCTCCGGCCGGGTCTTCAGGTCCAGAAATGTCACCAAGAGGCAGGGAGCACCGAGCGGTCGTGGCTCGGCCAGCGCCAGTTGCGCCTGAGATCCGGGGTTCTCGTCACCGAGTCACTGTCGCACCGTTGTCGCCCCAGTCAGGAGACGGCTCTCAACCACCGCCCAAGGGCGTGCCCAAAGTTCTGCCAGCACCTGGGGAGAGGCGCGACGCGGCCGCCGGCACCTCTAGCGTGTCTGGGAGCGGTCTTCAGTGGGTCTCCGGGCAGATGTCTCCATCACCAGCGATCTCATGCCATCGCCGCCATTTTGGGGTCCGCGACTTCTCGGTCGAGTTCAGCTTTCGAAGTTAAGATACTGCTGCGGGAAGGCTCGGTGTTATCTTCCGCGGGTCCCGGACCCTCCGCAGTACCGTCCAGTACCGGATAATGTCCTTTATCTTGGGGTTCGAATGGATTTTCAGGATATTTTCCGGGATCGGGCACGGAGCTCCGAGCTCACGCTGCCTACCTCCTCGGCATCCAAGCCACGCCCCCCTAAATCAGATACATTATCTAGGGACGAGTTACTGGAGGGTAATTACCAAGATAGAGAGGATCATGCCAATAAAGACAAACGTGATTTTAGAATCATAACAGGATACAGGAGGCAATCGAGGGACATCTATAAGATAGTCAATAAATATTGGCCTTTGGTGACAAAGGATCCTATCATTGGTAAGGAATTGCCGACCAGGGTATCCCTAACTTACAGCAGGGCTCCATCCCTTAGAGACCAAATAGTGGACACCAACCCCGAACCTGTCAAAAGTAGTAATTGGTGGCAATCGAACAAAGGATTTTATAAATGCAAAACATGCAAAGCATGCACCCATGGGGTCAATACCACAACATATAAAGAAGGGTTTAGCGATATAGATCATCCAATATCGCAGGTATTGACTTGTAAAACCGACCATGCGGTGTACATCTTGCAATGCCCCTGTTCATTAAAGTACGTTGGTAGTACTAAACTCCCAGTACACCAGCGGATCCTATAACACCTTAGAGCTATATCTAATGGGGACAACACCTACCCAGTAGCTCGCCACTATCGTGAAGTACATCAAAGTAACAACAAATCACTAACGTACTTTGTGATTGACAGTGTTAACACCAATAGACGGGGTGGTGACAGAGAATCTAAGTTGAGGAAACTTGAAACGAAATACATCCTCTCACTCAATACCAAGGCCCCGACAGGATTAAATGTCACTGAGGATATGTACACTTGTTTGCTTTAATACAATTTGATTTAAGACAGTTGGATCATAACCAATAGATTGTATAAAACAGGGACCTGGTTTATAACTATGACATCCTACAAAAAACATAGGTAGATCCCGGCTGGGGTATAAGTTAGCCTTATATGTTTTAATGGGATGACAGTTCACTTCTTTTGAATTGATTTGGAGTCTGTAGAACTGAGTAGCGGCTGCTATTTGATTGAAAAAAAAGAAAAAGAGTAACAGGATCTTTATGTGTTTATTTACAAGTCAATACTATCCAGCATATAGGTCCTTACACCTTGTAAGCTGATTTCATAATTATTGACTTGCTTTAAAATGCTTTGCACTATTTCACTTTATCATGGACTAGGTTGATAATGAAGGCTAAATCATTAACGTCAAGTAACTGAGTGAGAAATGAAAGAGTTTGCGTAAATGATGATCGGCATTTGCACTAGCGTCCTTTAGTGAAACTTCGCCTATCAGATAGTTGTTTGTTTACATAGAATAGTGTTCCTGCGATATTTTGCACATTTTTTGCTATGATAGATGGTATTAAAATATTATCATAGTGGCATTCCTTGTGCACAACTGCAAGACTTTGCACAAGTTATATATGCACTTTAGCGGAAGCACTTTACATTGGATACAATATCAATTGGCCATGTAAATATGTGAATATGTAAATATATTAATTAATTTTTTCTTACAAGGACGTTTGAACAACAAATAGATATGTTTTTGTATTTGACAATTATCATCAAACTCATGAATTCTTACTTACTGTTAATAATGTGGTATATAACCCTTGATTCATATGATCTAATGAAAAACACGTTATAAAATGTATGCCTTCTATGACATTAACTAAGCACGTTTGGATAAACCATCCAGAACCTACGAGTAATTCTTCCATGTCCATTTTTAAAACAAGCATGTGATCAACTTTTTTCAACTGAAGCTGTCCCTTTAAAAGAACGGCTCATTATGTTTGACACTGTCATGTGAACAAGGCTCCTTAAATAATTTGCACGAACTTGGACTGTGTCTGCGTCGTTCTATGGAGTGTGGGGGACGCCTTACCCTATGGAGTCTGAGCGCTGATTCTTGGAGATATATATATATATATATATATATATATATATATATATATATATATATATATATTCACTGAAAAAACCATAGGTTTCACACCAGTTGTAGTTAGGAATTAGCATTTAAAAAACCTATTAAATTCACTGAAAAAACCATAGGTTTCACACCAGTTATAGTTAGCTGGAAATTTTACTGATATAAAACCATTGAAATTCCCACGTTATAGTTAGTCGGACTCACTATAACTTGCGCGTGCAATGCACTGCTGATGACATCACATATTACATCACTCATGACATGGTCAGTGACATCACTCATGACATCACTGATGACACCATCCAGTGAATATGTGTCTTTCTGAAAAATAAATATTAGTGAGTTATGTTTAAATATTTAAATACATATATTAGTGTTTCACTTTGTGTATAAGTGGCTACATGTGTTGATAAGTAGCTACATGCGTATGTATATGGGTTATTTGATATTTTTATTAGTTTTAGTATGAGTGTCTATATGGTTTGGTGGAGGTATTACTTAGCACATAGATGCATGAGTGACTGACTCTTTGTTTGTATGTGTTTTGAAGACAGCATATGTACAGGACTGTATGGGTGGATGAGTGTCTATATGTGTTTGTTAGTGAGTGAATGACTGTCTCACTAGTGTCTTTATCAGTAACTACATATGTTTTAATCTAGTATATATGAATATTGATGTATATAAGTGAGTATATGTGAGAGTAAGAGATTGTAAGATTTCCTGTTTAAATAAGTATGTGTTTTTATAAGTGATTGTTTAAGAGAATAAATATGTGTAATTTTCAATAGAAGTAAGGTGGAAGTGTGTGTATAACTCTATATTCAAATAAATGGTTGTTCAATAGTTTATTTGCACGTGTGAATATGTGTGTGAGTAACTTTTGGATGAATGTCGGTGTGTAACAGAATGTATAGGTGTATCTCTTCATATGATGAGTGAGTATATGTATGAGTGACTATATAGAACTGTTGGTGAATGAGTGGATGAGTATATAGATAGTGGAAGTACAGAATTGCTTGTTGTAACTGATATAGGTATGTCCATTTTTAAAATATTTCAGTTTCTATTTTTGAATATGTGTCTCAAGGGTCACTTTACACTGAGAGGAGGTCTGTCACTGTGTCACAAGGATGGTGTCATCAGTGATGTCATGAGTGATGTCACTGACCATGTCATGAGTGATGTAATATGTGATGTCATCAGCAGTGCATTGCACGCGCAAGTTATAGTGAGTCCGACTAACTATAACGTGGGAATTTCAATGGTTTTATATCAGTAAAATTTCCAGCTAACTATAACTGGTGTGAAACCTATGGTTTTTTCAGTGAATTTAATAGGTTTTTTAAATGCTAATTCCTAACTATAACTGGTGTGAAACCTATGGTTTTTTCAGTGAATTTCATAGGTTTTTTAAATGCTAATTCCTAACTATAACCGGTGTGAAACCTATGGTTTTTTCAGTGAATTTCATAGGTTTTTTAAATGCTAATTCCTAACTATAACTGGTGTGAAACCTATGTTTTTTCCAGTGAATTTCATAGGTTTTGTTAATGCTAATTCCTAACTATAAGTTTCACTTTATAAATAAGACTGTTAGCACTCTAGTTGTTCTTTTTAACACTCTGGTACATTCTGTCATTGGGCTACAGTTGGGCTACATCTAGTTGAAATTTGGGCTACATTTACAATTTTTGGTCTCTGGTGGCCATCTTTGGGCTACATTGGGCTACTTTGGGCTACATTTGGGCTACATTTTGGCTCTAACATATATTAAGCCCAATGTAGCACAATACATATTTTTCTAAAGTTAATTTTTTTACAAACCACTTCAGAATAGGGCTACCTGTCCCTACAATTATCCCATTTTTTTTTTTTAATTTTTGGGGGGAGCGCTCCCGGAGCGCGCCTCGGGGAGCGCCCCGAAAAGCGTATTTCTGAAAAGCGCCCCGGGGCGCGCTTCGGGGAGCGTCCCGTGAGCGCCAATATCGCAAACGAAAACATGATCGTGACGTATCGCGTAGCCGCGACCGCGTAATACGCACGGCGTAAGCGCACCCGGAAGCACTCGAGCGAATACGATCGTGCAACGTAGGCGTCTGACACGCTTACGCGGCGCGCCTCGGGCCGCGCCCCGAGGCGCGTCGCGTAAGCGCGTCGGTTCATGTGACCAGAAAATAACACTTTTCATTGGTTCATAACAGTTTTGGTTTCATAATGATGAAGCCCATGGTCATGTGACCTGTAAATAACACTTTTCATTGGTTCAATAATTATTTTTTTCTAAATTTAGAGAAACCCACCCATTTCTCTCACTATTGATTTGCACTTGGAGAGAGCAAGAGGTGTTTTGTGAATTGTCTACTCATTAATTTCCTGATCTACAGCAATGGCTGCAAGGGAGTCATCCAGCAGTGATTCAGATGGATTTGTGCAAGAGGACCCTCCTCACCAGAAAACAAAGAACCACTTCATCTGGAAATTTTATGAGATCCCTGAAGGACAAAAAAAAGTTAATGCTGGTAAAGTAACTTGTAAAATATGTGGCAGTATTTTATCCAGAGGCAATCCTCTAAAAAAATACAGCTTCGGAAATGCCAATTTAATTAGGCATGTCAAAAGAAAACACCCCAACAATTACTCCAGGGAGAGTGTCAGGGAGCTGGCAGAGAAGGCACGGAGAGATGGCAGCAGCACCTCCACTGGTGGAGCAACACCTTCAGGTTCAAGACATGCAAGAATGGTCCCTAACGTCCAGCCGGTATTTGCAGGAATAACATTTTTATGCAAGGACTGTGACGAACTACTCTGTTACGGGGAGCAGAGCGTTGAACTCATTGCAATAAAGAAACAGGAACACCAATGCTCTCCCCGTCCCTAAATTTTCTCATTTTTTTGCTCCTGTTGAGCATTTTTTGAATCCCTGTTTTTGTTTTTCCCCTGAAAAAAAACCAAAAAAAATATAAAATTGTTTCAAAAAGTATAAAAAAATATAAAACAAAAAAAACAAAAAAAAAGTTCTTTTCAGAACTACCTCCAATTTATTAAAAAATGACACTTTTTTTTAAAAAAAAAGTGTCATTCTTTTTCTCAATCGTACGCTCACCGGTGCGCGTACCAGGCGCTCCCTCGGCGCAAATTTAAAAAAAAAATTTTTGGGGCCCCGTACGGCTTTTTTATGACCCCCACATCAAACCTAGGGGGTCAGGGGGGGTGTACCCTGCCCCCTTTTGCTCATTTCCCCCTTTGATTTTTACCACCTCAATCCTACCGAGGTACAAGATGGCGGCCGCTGCGGACTGTTTCGAATGTTTACAGACACCCGAGAGCCAATCAGCTTTCCGTACGCAAGTCGCGTGGCGCGCTTTGAGCGCTCCCCTGCGCGCGTACCGGGGCGCGGCTCTAGATATATATATTTTTTTGAACCTAAATTACTCAAAATCCACTTGAGCACATATCTCGAGACATAGCAAAGGCACATCGGACTACCAGTCCCTACAATTTTGACAAATTAGGTGGAAATCCATTCAGCCGTTCGGGCTAAAAGTGACATCGACCGCCCTATGGAAATTAACATGGGGAAAACGCGTTTTGGGACCCCCCTTTTATCTCGGCCCCCGCTT
Source organism: Lissotriton vulgaris (assembly GCF_964263255.1). Lineage (NCBI taxonomy): Eukaryota > Metazoa > Chordata > Amphibia > Caudata > Salamandridae > Lissotriton > Lissotriton vulgaris. The sequence continues at coordinate 982,907,725 of NC_141695.1, read as the reverse complement.
CACGCATCCCCCCCAAACTTTCAGGGAAGGACCGGAGCTCCACGAGGCCATTTTCAGGAAATTTTCAGGCAGATTCGTCAACCGGCGCCAAAGTTATTCCAAATAGAATTTTGAGATTTAACATTGAAAAAAATCCTAACTATAACTACCTACTGGCGACCCCCAGTAGGTAATATATATATATATATATATATTCACTGAAAAAACCATAGGTTTCAGGCCTTATGTAGTTCGGAATTAGCTTTTAAAAAACCTTTGAAATTCACTCAAAAACTATAGGGCAGATTTATGAGGCCCTTGCGCCTCCTTGCACCGCAATTGCGTCACTTAATGTGATGCAACGGCGGCGCAAACAATGCGCCCTATTTACAACGTGATGCGTCTTGGAGATGCGTCACGTTGGAAAGCCCTGCGCCATGAGGAGGCGTTCCTGTGCAGGGGGGGCGTTCCTGTGCAGGAACGCCTCCTAAAAGTGGCTGAGTGAAATCTATGAGATTTCACTCAGTCACTTTCTACGTCAACTCCTTACGCCTGCTTGAAGCAGGCGTAAGGGTGACGCACCATGCATTGAAGAAGTGGCTCCTGTGCATTGCAGGAGTCATGTCGCACTTGCGACATGACTCCTGCAATGCGCCGCCTGTACGCCGAGAGATGCGTCACACATCTTCACTAACTTGCACCATGGTGCGCCGCATCATAAATGCGGCGCACCATGGGTGGCGGAGCAGTGGCACACTGTGGCGCATGTTAACTGGCGCATCCCTGGGGATGCGCCAGTTAACATAAATCTGCCCGTATAAGTTTTAGGGGTGTTATAGTTAGCTGGACATTTCACTCATACAAAACCATTGAAATTGCTCCTATATAGTTAGTTATACTAACTATATATCGTGCACCCGCAATGCACTGCTGATGATGTCACATATTAGATCATTCATGACATTGTCAGTGACATCCCTGATGACATCTTAAATGACATCACTGATGACATCATCCAGTGAATGTGGTTTGCTTCGTTATTTAAATATGCATTATATATAGCAATTTGCATTGAAGAATGAGTGGATATATATAAATAAATATTTGGATGGATGATTTATTAGCAGTGTAATTGACTGTTTACTTGACCAATGTATAGTGTCTCACTAAATATATTGGATAGGGACTAAACTGTGTGAATATCTGTGTCACTTTGTCAGTTGTTGTGTAAACTGGTTCTACAGTTCGTTACTAGCTATGTGAACGTCTATATTAGTTATTGATTAGATAACTGAGTATTTGTATGGGAGAGTGAAAGTGTGTGTGGTTCGGTGGGAGGTGTGTGACTGTCCAAAGATGTGTGAATAGTTGATTCAGTAGAGATATGAAGTTAAAATTACATGTTCTAACAGTATGGGTGAGTGAATATCTTTATGGGTGTGGTGATGAGCAAATATATTTCTCAATGGTACATGTCCAACAAACTAGAGGCAGTGTATGTGTCAGTTGTTGTATATAAATACGTATACATAAGACTCAATGATTGTGTGAGTGACTGTATGGATAACCATATACTTGTAATAATGATTTTATAATTCACTAAGTATCACTTACTTTCTGAATGAATAGATGAAGTGGTGTTTGTATAAGTGTGTAGTTGAGTAAATATGTAAGTATTATCCATTGTTTGCATAAGTGAGTAGGATGACTTCATATGTGAATAGGATGTGTGCTGTTGTTTAATGTTGATATAGGTGTATAAGTATTTTTGATAGAGTTCTATTGTTCATTGGCAGCTTGTATGATTGAATCTACAGATAAGTGATTAGATGTGTGTATACATCTATGAATCACTGAGTGGGTTTTTAGATACTTGTATTGCTGTGACTATGGAATCAAATATGATACTCTGTATTTTACAAAGAGTGATGAATGATTTTACTAGTGTATGAAAAGTTGTATGTGATTGTCACGTGGATGATGTCATCAGTGATGTCATTTGAGATGTCATCAGTGATGTCACTGCCCATGTCATGAATGATCTAATATGTGACATCATCAGCAGTGCATTGCGGGTGATGGAAATATAGATAGGAGCAATTTCAATGGTTTTATATGAGTGAAATGTCCAGCTAACTATAACACCCCTAAAACTTATAGTTTTTTGAGTGAATTTCAAAGGTTTTTTAAAAGCTAATTCCTAACTATATAAGGCCTGAAACCTATGGTTTTTTCAGTGAATTTCAAAGGTTTTTTTAATGCTAATTCCTAACTATATAAGGCCTGAAACCTCTGGTTTTTTCAGTGAATTTGCAAGGTTTTTTTAATGCTAATTCCTAACTATATAAGGCCTGAAACCTATGTTTTTTTCAGTGAATTTCAAAGGTTTTTTAAATGCTAATTCCTAACTATATAAAGCCTGAAACCTATGGTTTTTTTCAGTGAATTTCAAAGGTTTTTTATATGCTAATTCCTAACTATATAAGGCCTGAAACCTATGGTTTTTTCAGTGAATTTGCAAGGTTTTTTAATGCTAATTCCTAACTATATAAAGCCTGAAACCTATGTTTTTTTCAGTGAATTCGCAAGGTTTTTTAAATGCTAATTCTAGTAGCGGATAACGTTTAAATATGTTAATATCCTTCTTGGACCACCTGAGCAGCCTTAGGGGGTCAGGTTGTTTCTACCCTGCCCCAACACTTTCAAACTCACATAATCTTCAACCTACACCCACTGTTCTCTATCTATTACCATACTAACTCTCCACAAAACACCTATCTAAACCCAAAGGTGAAAAAGTCACCACTCAATATTACACTTAACCAACATCTAAACATTCAAACTTGTTATTTAAATATATATTTTTTTGTCTTTTTAGACCACCGTCCGCGCACGGTGCACGGACCCCGCAATTTAATTTTTTTTTTTTTTTTGGTCTTCGGGGTACTTTAGAGACCCCATGACAAACCCTAGGGGGGTCAGGAATCTCTACCCTGCCCCCTTTTCAAGTACTAGCCTTCTGTTTACAGCTACCTTCAGCCACAAAAACAAGATGGCGGACAGCACTTCCTCATCTCGACTGACTGGAATGTTGACAGACGTCCAAAAGCCAATCAGAGTTCAGCTTGTGCACGCTAGGGTCCGCGCACAGTGCAAGGACCGTGCAAGGACCGTGCATGAACCCTGCATGGACGGTGTCCCGCCCACAGATATATAATTTGGGAAAATTAAATTTTCTCAACAACTACTGGAGCGATTTTCACCAAATTTAAAAAAGGCACTACTGCATAGCAGTCCCTACCATTTTGCCAAGTTTGGTGTAATTCCATTCAGCCGTTCGGGCTGTAGCCGTGTCTAAAGGTCCTATAGAAAATTGCATTGGGCTACATTTCACATTCAATTTTTGCAAACACTACTGGAGGGATTTTCCCCAAACATAGCAAAGGCACATCTCCATACCAGTCCCTACCATTTTGCCAAGTTTGGTGTAATTCCATTCAGCCGTTCGGGCTGTAGTCGTGTCTAAAGTTTCCTATGGAAATTAACATGGGAAAAATACGTTTTGGGACCCCCCTTTTTTTCTTGGCCCCCGACTGACGAATCCCCCCGAAACTTTCAGGGAAGGAGCGGAGCGGAGCGAGGCAATTTTAAGGAAACTTACACACAGATTCCTCAATCGGCGCCAAAGTTTTTCCCAATAGAATGTTGGGGATTTCCTATGGTAACAAGGCTATATATACCTACTGGCTGTCGCCAGTAGGTAATATACATATATATATATATATACATATATAATAGCACTGATATTAACATAGATATATTGTCTTTTATATAAATCTGTTTGTGTTTTATTTTATTTACTAAACCAGCTAACTATTACTCGCTCGCCCGCAATGCACTTCTGATGACGTCACATATTACATCACTCATGACATGGTCAGTGACATCACTCATGACATTACTAATGACATCTCAAATGATATCACTGATGACATCACTGATGACATCATCCAGTGAATGTGTGCTTTTCTGAAAATTAAATTTGTTTTATATATGTATATCTCAAGGTCGGTTGAAAAATAAAGGGGTATATAAGTGTCTAAATGGATGATTGTTTTGTAAAATTGATTGTATAACTGATTTATTAAGTGCATTTTAGTGAACACATGTAGTAGTGAGTAATGTTTAAATGTGTAAAGATCTTTATCAGTCTCTCTCTTTGTGTATAAGTGGCTGCATGGGTGGGTGAGCAGCTAAATGAGCTTCTATATGGGTTATTAGTTGGGTTTTTTTGGGTATCAGTATGAGTGTCTGAGTGTCTGTGTGGTTTGCTGGGGGTATTAATTAGAGCATAGATGCATGACTGAGTGAGTCACTGTTTGCATGTTTTGAAGACAGTATGTTTGCAGGACTGTATAGGTGGATGAGTGTGTGTATGGGTGTGTTAATGAGTGAATGACTGTCTCAATAGTGTCTTTATGAGTGCCTACATATTTTTAAAACTAGTATATGTGAGTTTTGGTGTATATAAGAGAGTATATGTGAGAGTGAGAGATTGGCAGAGTTTCTGTATAAAAAATATGTTTCTATAAGTGATGGTTTAAGAGAGTTAGTATGTGTAAGTTTCTGTAGAAGTGTGGTGGTTTGTGTATAACTGTATATGCAAGTAAATGGATGTTTGATACTTTATTTGCATGTGTGATTATGTGTGTGAGTAACTCTATAGATGAGTGGCGGTGTGTAACAGGATGTTTTGGTTTATGAGTACCTATGATGAGTGAGTATGTTAGAACTGGGGTCTCTAGTTGGCAGAGATAGGCACCACTGTCCAAACAGGGACCCTTGCTTCTAGTCAGGGTAAGGAGGAAACCCTCTGAGATAACCCCTGCTCACCCCCTTGGTAGCTTGGCACGAGCAGTCAAGGCTTATCAAAGGCAATGTGTAAAGTATTTGTACCAAAACTCACAGTAACACCGTGAAAACACCACAAACTGACTCCACAACAGTTTAGAAAAATAAAAGGAATTTAATCTAAACTACACAAGACCAAAACGACAAAAATCCAACATACACAGTTCAAGAATATGGTTGCAAAAGAGTTCTTAAGGTTGCAATAAAATAATCCACGTTGCGTGAAAAGTTCACAGTTGCGTCACGTTTAGCCAACAGTACCTTTTAAATGCGACAAAGTTCCAAAGTAGAAGCTGGTGCGGTGGAAAACAAGCGATGCGTTGCTCCTGAGAACCTGGGGAGGTGATGCGACAACCCCGCTGCAGAAACGGGCGTGTTGCAATGAATCCGGTCTGTATGGGGAGGAAGGCAGACTTGTATGGATTCTGGTGCATAGGTTTCGTAGGAAGTTTTCTCTCGCAAAGGTACAATACGATGACCTTTGGAGTTGATACGATATCCGGGGTGACGATGTGCGGACCAGCGGTGATCTCTCTTTCACAGCTCCTCCATGCGATGGCTTCTGCAACGACACTCGCAGTGACGTGATGCGGTCCGCAAGCAAGCGGTGCGGCTATCTCACCCAGCGACGACAGGCTGTGCGACGACACTCGCAGAGATGCTAATCTTCCCGCACCGGTCTGGTGCATCCTGCAAATGAAGGATCCGATGGCTCTGGCAGCTGCAACAGGCGCTGCGACGATCTCTACCTTCGTATTGGCAGGAATTTCCTTGCACTCTCAGGGATGCACTCCGCAAGCGAGCGATGCAACAAAACTTGCAGAACATTTTAAAAGCTTGGTTTCCATCTTCTCAACATAGGTACAACTTCTAAAGGCACCACACATGGGCCACGCACTCCAGGAACGACAGAACTCTCTCAGTAGAGTTCAGGGAAGCTGGGGATGAAGTCATTTTGTTCCTGGGACTTCAGAACAGGGAGCCAGCTCTTGTCAGGCCCTTGGAGATTCATTCAAGCAAGGGGACACAGCACAAAGCAAAGTCCTTCCCCTATCCTTGGCAGCAAAGCAACAGCAGGTCAGTCCAGCAGAGCAACAGCAGGACAGTCTTCCTTCTTCAGTTTCAGCTTTCTCCTTGGCAGAGGTTCCTTCTTGATTCCAGGATGATCTAATTTTCTATAGTCAGGGGTCCCCTACCTTTTACCCCTAAAAGTCTTTGTTCCCTTTGTGCAGGAGGGCTCTGAGCCTGGTCCGAACCAGTTCTGGGTGTTCCTTGAGCACTTTGTTTTCCTGGCCTCTCCTTTTCTTTTAGATAGAGGGGCAGCGTCGTCAGACGCTCAGCAGGAGGTGGAGCCAGCATTGTGGAGGGAAAGCACAGCCCTGGAGCACTTTGTTGACATGATTCCTCCTCTCCTTTCACATTGCAGGGTAGAGACATCAGATGCACCACAGGGGGTGGAGCCAGCACTGTGGGAGGTGGGCACAGTCCTATTCAGGTCCAAGGTGCAACTCCTCCCTCCCATTTAGATGCAGATCTCTCTATTCACCACTGGGCAGACTCATTCTGTCTCCTGGAATCCCCCAGCCCTGTCACTCACAAACCAGACATTCAATTCACAAACCCGCCAAGGCACACAGAAAGGTTAGACAACTTTCTACTTTCTAAAAGTGCTGTTCTCAAAAACAGGATTTAAAAAAACACCTTTCCCAAAAGATGTGCTATCAAATTCTGAGTTCAGGGATACCAGACTTTTAAGTCCTATCTTGCTCCTATGGGAAGATATGCTAGTAGCCACTGTAGCCAGCATTCCCCATGATAGCCTATGGGCAAGATAGCCTTACAATAGTGAAAAACGAAAATGGCTGTAATTCACTACCAGAGCATGTCACCTGCACCAGTACATGCTCTACCTTTCACATACACTGCACCCTGCCCAGGGGGGTACCTTGGGCCTTCCATAGGGGTGACCAATGTGCACAGAAAGAGAAGGGTTAGGCCTGGTCAGTGGGGACACTGACCAGTAGGACATGGCAGTTCACAGACTGCACACAGGCACTGCGATGGCAGGCCTGAGACACCATTTTAGGGCTACTCATGTGGGTGGCACAACCAGTGCTGCAAGCCCACTAGTAGCATTTGTATCACCAGCCCTGACACACTCAGTGCACTTTACTAGGGACTTCTGAGGGATACAAATATGCCAATCATGGATAACCAATTACCATAACAATTTACACAGAGAGCATATGCACTTTAGCACTGATCAGCAGTGGTAAAGCGTGCAGAGTCCTATTGCCAACAGCCACAGGTCAGGAAAAATAAGGGAGGAAGAAGCAAAATGTTTGGGGATAACCCTGCAAAAAGGGCCAGTTCCAACAGAGTACATGAATGAGTGACTGTATAGGACTGTTGCTGAATGAGTGAATGTGTGTGTTGATCTTGGAATTACTGAATAGGTGTGTTGTAACTGGTATTGGTGTGTCCATTGCTTTGAAAATGTTAATTACAATGTTTGAGTGTGTATCAACGGTTATATTAGGATGAGAGGAGGTCTACCACTCTATCACATGGATGATGTCCTCAGTGATGTCATGAGTGATGTCACTGACCATGTCATGAGAGATGTAATATGTGACATCATCAGCAGTGCATTCCGGCCGCGCAAGTTATAGTTAGCTGAACTAACTATAACGGGGGAATCTCAATGGTTTTGTACGAGTGAAATGTCCAGCTAACTATAACGCTCCTGAAACCTTTGTTTTTTCAGTGAATTTCTAAGGTATTTTAAAAGCTAATTCCTAACTATAACGTGCCTGAAACCTATGTTTTTTTCTCTGAATTTCAAAGGTTTTTTTTAATAATAATTTCTAAATATGCCTACAGAGATAGGACATTTGATGAAAGAAGAGAAAACGCATAGTAAGAAAAAAAAGAAATGCAGAAAGGAGCAACAGAAGCAACAGAAGTACTCAAAGACGAAGAAAAGTGCAGGAAGAAGGCAAATGTGCAGAAAGAACAAACAGAAGAGCAAAAAGAAGCCTTGTTGCAAAATCATCCTGCCCCCTCAACTTTTTTCAGACGGATACTGGTGGTAACGGAGCTTCACTAACCAGCCCTAGAGCCAGTGCTATGTTAAAAGACACTTAAAATACAGTGAAAACACCTACATATACTAGGGAACACTATGCGTTGGGGTCCCCCTGTGATTAGCATGACCTCCTCTATAAGCCCATAGTATATAATAGGGCAGGGGGATTAAAACTACTTCTTAAAACAGGCCACAGGGCATATTTGCACATGTCACCTCAGGCCCCGTCCCCTCCCTTCACCACTGTGCAAACACGCTCTGTGACCATTTTAAGTTGGGAGATTAAGTCCCCTTGAATCCTGAGGGTGACTAGGGTCCAACTAGCCCACTAGGTACCTCCAGTAAGCGCCACAGAGCTGCGCTGCATAGAGATGTAAAAAGGGGCATGGCCCAGTCCACCTCTCTGCAACGCAGCTCAGTGGCGCTTACTTGAAGCACCTGGTGGGCTAGTTGGCCCCAAGGGGCCCTTAGGTTTGAAGGGGAATTATTTCTCCAACTTAAAACAAGCCACAGTCAGTGTTTGCACACGTCACCTAAGGCCCCGTCCCCTTCCTTCCCCACTGTGTAAACATGCCCTGTGGCCGTTTTAATTTGGGAGATTAGGTCCCCTTGAATCCTGAAGGTCCCTAGGATCCAATTAACCCACTAGGTACCTCCAGTAAGTGCCAGATAGCTGCGTTGCAGAGAGGTGAAAAAGTGGCACGGCCTGGACCACCTCTCTGCAACGCAGCGCAGTCGCGCTTACTGGAAGCCCACAGGGTCCCTCGGGATTCATGGGGAATTATTTTCCCCAACTTAAAACGTGCCACAGGGTGTATTTGCACACGTCTCCTCAGGCCCCGTCCCCTACCTTCCCCACTGTGTAAACACGCCCTGTGGCCGTTTTAAGTTGGGAGATTAGGTCCCCTTGAATCCTTAGTGTCCCTAGGGTCAACCTAGCCCCCTAGGTACCTCCAGTAAGTGTCACAGAGCTGCGTTGCAGAGAGGTGTAAAAAGGGGTGTGGTCTCTGAACCCCACTCTGCAACACAGCTCCCTGGCGCATACTGGAGATACCTGTTGGGCTAGTTGGCCCTCAGGGACCCTCAGTATTGAAAGAGAATTAATCCCCCAACTAAAAAACGCGCCACGAGGCGCGTTTGCATAGTGGTGAAGGAAGGGGGCTTGGCCTGAGGTGACATTTGTGCAAACATCCTGTTGCGTGGTTTAAGTTGGGGAATTACTTTTCTCCTCAATCCTGAGGGTCCCTGGAGGCTAACCAGCCCACCTGGTACCTCCAGTATGCACCAGAGAGCTTACGGGAGGTACCTGGTGGGCTAGTTGGCCCCCAGGGACCCTTAGGATTGAAGAGGAATAAAAGATTGAAGAAGAATTAATTCCCAAACTTAAACTGTACTACAGGGTGTGTTTGCACACATGTCAACTCAGGCCCCGCCCCCTCCCTTCACCACTGTGCAAACACGCTCTGTGACCGTTTTAAGTTGGGAGATTAAGTCCCCTTGAATCCTGAGGGTGACTAGGGTCCAACTAGCCCACTAGGTACCTCCAGTAAGCGCCACAGAGCTGCGCTGCATAGAGATGTAAAACGGGGCATGGCCCAGTCCACCTCTCTGCAACGCAGCGCAGTGGCGCTTACTTGAAGCACCTGGTGGGCTAGTTGGCCCCAAGGGGCCCTTAGGTTTGAAGGGGAATTATTTCTCCAACTTAAAACAAGCCACAGTCAGTGTTTGCACACGTCACCTAAGGCCCCGTCCCCTTCCTTCCCCACTGTGTAAACATGCCCTGTGGCCGTTTTAATTTGGGAGATTAGGTCCCCTTGAATCCTGAAGGTCCCTAGGATCCAATTAACCCACTAGGTACCTCCAGTAAGTGCCAGTTAGCTGCGTTGCAGAGAGGTGAAAAAGTGGCACAGCCTGGACCACCTCTCTGCAACGCAGCGCAGTCGCGCTTACTGGAAGCCCACAGGGTCCCTCGGGATTCATGGGGAATTATTTTCCCCAACTTAAAACGTGCCACAGGGTGTATTTGCACACGTCTCCTCAGGCCCCGTCCCCTACCTTCCCCACTGTGTAAACACGCCCTGTGGCCGTTTTAAGTTGGGAGATTAAGTCCCCTTGAATCCTTAGTGTCCCTAGGGTCAACCTAGCCCCCTAGGTACCTCCAGTAAGTGTCACAGAGCTGCGTTGCAGAGAGGTGTAAAAAGGGGTGTGGTCTCTGAACCCCACTCTGCAACACAGCTCCCTGGCGCATACTGGAGATACCTGTTGGCCTAGTTGGCCCTCAGGGACCCTCAGTATTGAAAGAGAATTAATCCCCCAACTAAAAAACGCGCCACGAGGCGCGTTTGCATAGTGGTGAAGGAAGGGGGCTTGGCCTGAGGTGACATTTGTGCAAACATCCTGTTGCGTGGTTTAAGTTGGGGAATTACTTTTCTCCTCAATCCTGAGGGTCCCTGGAGGCTAACCAGCCCACCTGGTACCTCCAGTATGCACCAGAGAGCTTACGGGAGGTACCTGGTGGGCTAGTTGGCCCCCAGGGACCCTTAGGATTGAAGAGGAATTAAAGATTGAAGAAGAATTAATTCCCAAACTTAAAGTGTACTACAGGGTGTGTTTGCACACATGTCAACTCAGGCCCCGCCCCCTCCCTTCACCACTGTGTAAACGCACCCGTGGCACATTTTAAGTTGGGGAATTAACTCCCCTTATATACTGAGGGTCCCTGGGGTGCAACTAGCCCACCAGCTACCTCAAAGAAGTGCCACAGAGCGGAGTTGCAGAGAGGTGTAAAAAGGGGCGTGGACCCAGAACACCTCACTGCAACGCGGCCCCCTGGCGCATACTGCGGGTTCGTGGTGGGCTAGTTGGCCTCCAGGGACCCCCAGTATTGAAGCGGAATTCTTTCCCCATCTGCAAATGTGCCAGGGGGCGCGTTTGCAGAGTGCTCAAAGGAGGGGGCGTGGTCTCGGGTGCGATGCCGGTCCTTTTTTAAATTTATTTTTAAAGAAGGGGGGCTGTGTGGCCCCCCTTCTTTCCCAAATGTTCTTGGCCCTGGCGACCCTATCCCCCAGGGCCTGCCCCAAATTAATTTATGTTTTTTAAAAAATTGGGAAGGAGGCCGCATGGCCCCCTTCCAAGGGCAAAATCTGCCACGGGGACCCAATCCCCCGGGGCATGGCCATATTGGTATTCTTTTTTTATCATTGGATGGGGGCTGCCTTTCCCCCCTCCTTAGGCCATTTTATGGCCCCGGGGGACCCATCCCCGGGCCCGCTCTTGGTCCTTTTTAAAGAAAAATAATAATGTTTTTAATTTTGAGGAGGGGGACCGCGTGGCCCCCCTCCTGGGTGACTTGTAGCCCCGGGGACCCCATCCCCTGGGGATGGCCCTCTCCGTTGGGGAGCGAGGGGGGGTCCCGAATCCTCCCACAGTCCCAGCCTGCTCCCCGCATCCTTCGGGAGCTGGCATTGCTTTTCCGTGTGGAAAAGCAATTTGGTTTGAAATTTGAAAGAGGGAGCAGGTTTCCCTGCTCTCTCTTTAAAAAATCAAACCAAGTTTGCTATGGCAGGGTTGGCACCCTGGGACACTGCAAGAGCTGGCCCTGGGGGGGTGGTGGTCCCCAGGGCCATCATAGGCTCCAGGAGGGCCCCCTCCCACAATCTACAGAGCCCCGGGAGGTCGCGGTCCCCGGGGCTGGGGAGTCTGTCACGGACCCACCAATTTTAATATTTAGAGCCTCAGGGGGGTGGTGGTCCCCCCACACACAGGTTTATTTTTTTTTAAAAGCCCCAGGGGTGGCGATCCCCGGGGCTGGGGGGGCCTGAGAGCCCTGTTGCAACTATTTCAAAGAAGCCTGGGGGTAGCGTTCCCTGGGACTGGGGGGGCCTGAGAGCTCCCTGCAACTATTTTAAAGTACCACTGGGGGTTGGCAGTCCCCGGGGTTGGGGGGTCCAGAGTTCGTACTGCCCCCGGGATTTTGCCCCCGGGGGTTAATTAGTAAGGAAGCACGCTTTGATTTTTTTTTATCAGCAGGATCCGCACACCCTGCGCAGATCTTGCTGTTTAAAAAAAAAAATTAATTGTGGGGCCTTGGGGGTCTGGCATTGCAATGCCGGAGGTTGAAAGTGAGGTTGAAAGTGAAACCAGACAGTCGATCTGGCTGGATTCCAACAGGCTCAAGGTTGAGGTTGAAAGTGAAACCAGCCAGACATTCCGGTTGGATTCCAACAGGCTCAAGGAGCCCATCGGCCAGTCCGCAGCCCCACCGTAATCCCTGAGGTCGACATTTCCACTGCAGGAATTACAATATGGGTTTCCGACATGCTTTCCATGTCAGGCTTTCGGACATGGGAAGCCTGTCAGAAAGCGAATGCGGCCCCGATTCCTCTATGGCTTTTCAGCTGGGTTGCTGCGGGGGGAGTTTGAGGTGATTGCCACGCAGTGCAAGGATCCACAAAATCTCCCTTTTCTCTATAGGAGCTTGTCCTACAGCTGGCCGGTAATACTGCTGCCTGGACTGCTGACCATCGATTGAAAAAATTATATAAAGAAGTAAGTGATGACATTTTTGGTCAGTCCATACTGCGCAGCTCTGGATTGTTTCATCTCTGATCTCCCGGCTTTCCTCCCATGAACATAAGACATCTTCCTCACGTAAGAAATGTTGGTGAGATTTCACCTTTTGTAAGAAAATTGTAGCTTAATGATCAATCTAGCTCAAGACAAAAACTAAATTCCATTTTCCCTGTCCCTGTACAATGACAGAATGAGTATTCACTACTGCAAAGCATTGACATAATTCCACCAATGGTAAAGAGTGAATTTATTTGCTCGTTAGGTGCCAATGTAAAAACCCATCAAGTGGAGACAATTCCTTGCATGAGCTCACTAAGGTTAATGTCTACCTGCTTTTCTTGCTAAATTAAACATGTGGTGTTTGACATGTACATTCTTTAGTCCTTGTGATTGTGGCACACCCCTTTCTCCCATTTCTCTAAGAACTCCTCTAGATTCCATCATTTCCATTCTTTCCATCAAGGGGGGGTGGAAATTGGGAGGTGAAAAAGGAGTCCAGACTGTCATTAATATAGTAAATACCTCTATGAGCAAAAGGAATAATGATCTAGTGTTCATTTCCTGAAAATTCACTAATGTACTATTACATGCTTGATGTGCTTGACTTAGCTAAATCTTCCTATCTCGAAGTTTCTCGGTCGAAATTCAATTATATGTTCTATACAGTCTATAGAAAGTAGCTTTCCGAAAAGGTCTCATTGTCCTATTCATACTTTTTTCTCAGGAATCCATTATTCATTGCAGTTAACCATCTAAAGTAGTTGCAACGAGCTACTTACAATCCCCACTGAAAAAAACATCAGCAACATACGCCCTCAAGATCAGATATGTTGCTAAACCTCAAAATCAGCAAGATGCTTTCCCCTAAGATCAAATTACTAAAGCACTGTTTCTGTAGCAGGCAAATGTTTAAAATGTTTAGTGATTGGTTACCCTATGAGTTTCCATTTGCTGCTTTAGTCTGAAATTGACAGTACTGCATTGCTCACTGTGACACTCCAGAATTAAGATCATAACGTCCATATCAGTGCGTTCATAAACACGATCACCCATTTTTAAGCTTGATATATTGGTAGAAACAGCTTCCTTTCAAATTCTCATTTTCAGGAGACCTTTACAAAAAGATCAACATTTAATTGGATGGGCACTTTGTTAAATTCCAGCACGACATACTGGAAACCCCTCAGGTCACAGAATTGTGGTTCATCTCTATCATTTGTTGTCTCGGTCCCGTTATAGTAGGCTAGTGCACCCTACGAAATGTGAGCATACCTTGACTGAGGCGTATGTGTTGTGTTGTGGGCCCTGGGCCCTCATGCTAGAGAATGACTGACACAGACACCAGTAGCTACAGGGTACAACTGGCCCAGAGCACGTGCGCTCGGCCTCTTTTATTACAACTGTATCACCTGACCAGTGACATCAGTGGTGGGTGGGTGTTTAGTGTAGGGCATACAGAAACATTAGACTGCTGACTCTGGGTCACTACATCCCTCCCAAACTTGGGGGAAAATGAAAACAAAGCAAAGTCCAACCTATGGGAGAAAGGTGTAGTTCGCAAAAACCACACGACAAAGTTCCACCTATGGGAAAGAAAATGTACATACAAAATAACACTGGACTCTATACTTTGAAGTGAGTCTCTTTGGTGGATTGCAGGTCGCAGATGATGTAGTTACTGATCCAGGACTCATGAGTCACTGTGGCATGGTTTGCCGTTGTTTGGCGGGTCCTATCTTCTGTCTGCGCCGCCTGGACGTTGTTCTCTGTCTTGCCTTTGCTTCGCACCACCGGTGACAGTTGGTAGTTAGAGAGAAGGGTTACATGATCAGAGTATTGTTTTCTTCTTGGTTCTCCTCTTCAGTCTTGACCTTGGTGATGTCTCTGGGCAGGCTTTAAAGTGTTTCTGGGCAGATGAAAGGAGTAGGTGCATACATCCCTCTCACTAGGATGCCCCTCTCGCCGGTATTCCTCTCTCACAAGATGTCTGGGAGCACCTCTTTGCCAGGTTTCCACCTGAATGGTGTTTTCGGTCATGTTGCTCCACCATAGCCTTCGGGCCGTGAGCGGGGCGCTCCACGATCTTCACCGTTGTGTCCTAGTTCCACCTGAAGGTTACGCTGTTGACTCTTTTCTTGCACGCGAAGCTTCCTTCTCAGTGGGTCTTGCAGACGCACCGTCGTGGAGCTGTCTCTCTTGCGGGACTTGCTGCCACCAGAGTCCCTTGGGGCCTTTGCTTCTTGGTCTGCCACGGGTTGGTGTGGAGTGGTCAGTTCCTCATCGGATGTGTGAGCACTCTCGCCATCCAAATCTTCCGCTCAACCCCAAAGGTAGATTGTTGTCAACAGTCCAAACTTGCCCTCTTCTGCGATCGCCACATGGATGGATGGCTTGTAGGTGAATATCTTTAACTTGTGCTGCCGGTGTTCATGCCAAGCCTTGTTCTCTGCGGCACTCCGGTGTTCTGGTGCATGTCATCATCTTCTTCTGATGGGTGTGTGAGTTGACTGGACACACCTCTTCTCTTCTTGTGATCTTCTAGTGGCACCGTGGCACTCACTACCCTTCTTCTCCTCCATTCCTTTCACGACGTGGTCGGTCCCTTTTCTTTTCTTCAACCACCCAGGCCATCTCCTGGTTGTGTCCTACCCTTAGGACACGCCTTCTCTTCTTCCAATGACCAAACCAGGCATCGCACCTTTCTTCCTATCGCTCCTTCACTTCGGGTCGGTGTCATCTGACCTCTTCTGGGTCCCGTCCATGGATCTCTTCTTGATCTATTCAGTTACTATGCCTTTGATCTTCTGGCATGTCTTCCCAGCCGTGTTCTTCTGACTGTCAGCTTCTCCATTCTTTTCCGGGCGACCAACTGACTGGTCCTCTTCTCCTTTTCTTTTCGGGCGACCATCTGACTGGTCATCTTCTCCTTTTCTTTCCGGGCGACCATCTGACTGGTCATCTTCTCCTTTTCTTTCCGGGTGACCAACTGACTGGTCATCTTCTCCTTTTTCTTTGTGGGTGACCAACTAACTGGTCATCTTCTCCTTTTCTTTCCGGGCGACCAATTGACTGGTAATCTTCTCCTTTTCTTTCCGGGCGACCATCTGACTGGTCATCTTCTCCTTTTCTTTCCGGGTGACCAACTGACTGGTCATCTTCTCCTTTTCTTTCCGGGTGACCAACTGACTGGTCATCTTCTCCTTTTCTTTCCGGGCGACCATCTGACTGGTCATCTTCTCCTTTTCTTTCCGGGCGACCAACTGACTGGTCATCTTCTCCTTTTCTTTCCGGGCGACCAACTGACTGGTCATCTTCTCCTTTTCTTTCCGGGCGACCAACTGACTGGTCCGCATCTGGCGGTGACTTTCTGGCAAGTCATCTTCGCTGTGACCTACTGACAGGTTTCCGAGGACGGGATCCCTGCATTACTCGGTCGTGGTGGCGTGGAGTTTCTTCACTCCTTGCGCGGTCCTGCCAATGCTGTGCTGTCCTGATGTGTGGAGTTCCTTCACTCCTTGCGCGTTCCTGCGCAATGCTTTGCTTCTGGCGCGTTCCCGTGCCATCTCTTCAAGTGTCCCTTACTCTTCTGGCGCGTTCCTGCGCTGCTGGTGAGGCAGTGTTCTTGTTCTTCTGGCGCGTTCCTGTGCAGTTCTATGCTGTCCTGTGTCACTGGGCAGTGACGGTGGGTTGTGAACACTGTGGTTTGTGTTGATGCACAGTCACCTCATGTTTCGCTTTTCTTTGTGCACTGCTGTGCTTCAGTGGGGGTGCCTTGATTTTCTTGCTGTAGGTCACAGCAGACGGGGACTGTCTCTTGATCCTTGGCAGTTGCGTGCTGGCTTGACACCATGCTGGCGCGTTCTTGCACTGTCCTTCAGCTGCCTGCAGCTGTCAATCCAGCCCTGTGCTGCCTCTGTGGTTTTGCCTTGTCTCAGGCTTGTTTCTATTCCCTTTTACTGGCTGCAGTTCCAGCCTCAGTCCACTGGATGGCGGTGTGGCATTTAGCTTGGATTCAACAGCAGCCTGCCTTGCAGTTACCTTCTTCCCATGTTTTCTTTACTTTCAGTCGGCTTCTCCCGGGCTGTACCGGGGGCTGGAGCCACGCTGGGGACTGGACCTCACGCTGTCTTCCTGGTGAGTCCCTTTCCTGTATTTGTTCACCTTAGGGGGTAGGAGGACACAGGTATCTTGCACGTGTTGCTGACGGAGGGTGAGGCACCTCTGTGGGCGTGCACGAAGGAAGGGGGGTGGATGCTCCGTGTCCTGACGGGTTCACCGGCATTATTCCATCTATTTTTTTCTTGGGGCACTCTCGCATCCAGTCCCCTCGCGCACACCTAAAAGTTTATTTTGGCGGCGCTGGCTGCTTGCTGGCGTTTATTCCTTACGCCCGGGTCCCAGGAGGTGGGGCAGATTCCCTTAGCCGGCGGCGACCATGCTGCCATTGCTTTTTGCCTCCCCTGCCTGTGGCGTCCTCTCTCAGTCCTCACGTGAGCAGGGAGCTAGGGCCATGTGTGGTCGTGTCGGGTGATCCCTGTTTTGGGGACGTTGACGATAAGGCGCTTCTATGTGGGTGGGCTCCGCTTTCCCCCAGCGCCTCTTTGGAATGCCTACACTGCGGGCAGGGTCAGGCCAGGCCGCGTCTCGCCCGGCAGGGCGCCATTTCCATGCGGGTGGGCTCCGCTTCCGCTATTAGGCGCCTGGCAGCTCCCCTCACGCTGCGGGCGCTCTTCGGTACAGTCTTTCACCCCTCCGCCGCACTTCACACACACGGGGGAGGGGGCGCTGCAGGCAGGCCGTGGGTGGGCTCCGCGAGCCTGGCTTAATTACGGCCGATGCTGGCGCCGCTTACCACTGCTGGGACACGGTCAATGTTCGTAGCAGGTGGGCTCCGCTTTCGGTGCTGGTCACGGCATGATCCTACCTTCGGCCGACAGTGGGTGGGCTCCGTTTCGGTCACCACACGGTGGGGCCTCATTGGTGGCCGACGCGGGTGGGCTCCGGTCGGTCCGCTCCTTCCTTGGCACTTCGGGCTGTGCCTCCACGTGGCGCTCGGTTGCGGCCGGCACAGGTGGGATCTGGTCGGTCCGCTATACTGTCTCCTCACGCCGGGAGGCTCACGCTGGGCATGGAGGTGCGGGTGGACTCCCGGTCACCTCCTTATGGATCTTCAGGCCCGGGGCACAGCACACGCCCCTCGGGCCTCTCGGCGGCCGGCACCGCTTCCCCGGAGGGGTGCCCTGCACATGGGCACTTCCCTTCTTCTTTCCCGGGGTTTTCCTCTCAATCCGCGGCACGCGTGGCTAGCGTCCACCCGCCTCATCGCCAATGTTGTGTTGTGGGCCCTGGGCCCTCATGCTAGAGAATGACTGACACAGACACCAGTAGCTACAGGGTACAACTGGCCCAGAGCACGTGCGCTCGGCCTCTTTTATTACAACTGCATCACCTGACCAGTGACATCAGTGGTGGGTGGATGTTTAGTGTAGGGCATACAGAAACACTAGACTGCTGACTCTGGGTCACTACAGTATGGATACAGTGACTGAGTTGGAACAATGGAGTAAGTATTGAGTCCCTGGTGGTGTGGGATTATCTAGTCAGAATTAAAGGGCGGTGTAAAGTGCTCAAAATGTGGTCTGGTGATAACATATGTTGAGGTGCATGAACGAATGCCAATGGATCTCTCATATCACCATTTTTATTGAATGTCTGTCTCTCTACCATCTTGCTCTCCAGTCTCTTCCTCTGCAACCAAAACGATCCTCCCTATAAAGGGCCTCATTTATGAAGGCCTTGCGCCACTGGTGCGTCACTTTTTCCCATTTTAAAAGTGATGCACCGGCTGCGCAAGACCTTCATAAATAAGGCCCAAAGTACTTAATGTAACTTGAGATCGGCCGAGTTAGATGAGCGAAAAGGCTTCCAGACTTGTCCAGATCTTCTTTTCCCCTTAATTCCCTGTAGCCTAACTCTTGGGGTGAAAGAAGTGGGGAAAGATGTAGAGGGCCACATGACTCTTTGAGCAAGCAGATGGGTCATACTGGAATTAGGAGAAATAACATGTATTGGGGTTAAGTACAGAGAATAATTCAGATTAATATGTGACTGAGGTGGGGAAATGACAGTTTGAACCGTGTTTCTTGTCTAAGTATGGAGTGAAGTAAGTAGGGAGGAATCAGACACTAGAAGTCATTTGAGGGCTGCATGCTTCACCTTAGCCAGTGACAGAATACAAACCCTCACAATCAGTAAACTATAAACAGACCTTTCCAAACACACCCAACATATGCCTGTTTGGATTCCAAACAACACTTTCTTCTCAATCACCATCATTCCAGACGCATCTTCAAATGGTCACCCTCAGATAGCTAACTTTGGATAGAACGCTTACGCCCTAATTTGCACAGCACAATATCCATGCCAAAATGTGGTTTGATAGTGTTAAAAACACTATCAAACCGTCACACACCACTGTTACATATGTAATAGACACATTCTGATAAATCCAACATAAAAGCCCATTCCCTCACACGCACAAATCTACTTTATAATGAGCAAGGGACCATAAGCCATCTTATGTAGAAACAATAAGAAAGACCTTCTGCACACCCACACCTGCACGTAAAAGTCTTATAAGATGAAGCTTAATTTACCTTAATGAAAATGCACATCAGCTGCTTATAAACTTGTAAACATTATAGATGCTGTCTACTTATGTTCCACAAACAGTAACAGACACCAGGTGCTTTTCTACCAGATATGCGACCAAGTTAGAGAATGCCCCACGATACCACAGAAAAGGTAGTTGTTGCTATGCAAAAACAAATATTATAGCATAACATATACATTATTGGTAGTAAGAGTATCAAGCATTCTAAAACCAGGCAAGCACAAACCATACTGTGTTTGTCCTCATCAACCAAAGTGTTCGTTAAAGTTTTAATTGAACTGAGAAGACACCTTTTCAACCTGTGCTCTGCTTATAAATTAACTACCTATTAATTGCTATTTATTTTCTGTTTTCTGTACTGCAGCTTCAAATGTATGTTTTCGTTTACTTTTCAAACGTATACTGTTACTGCCTATGTTTATTCATTATTCTGAGTTTTCACTCCTGCTTGGTGAGATTTACGCTAAGATATTATCCTAAAATAGATGAAAAAAGCTAGTGTAAATAGCAAAATAACTTCAAATTGAGGGCATGACAATCTTTTTTGGTAGTTTAATTACATTGACATGTATTGCCCTACTTACCGAATATATGCCTGCAAATGCACATCACTGGGTAGCCTAATCACACATCCCACATCCCAGACAGAGATTCTCTAAGTCCGCATTGATACGTTTTTTAAACCAAAAGCTTTTATAATATGTTCCCATAGAGATGGATGAATTCTACTACCAAGGTTTGGTTTGAAATGAATAGTCAAAAGCAGATACAGCATCCACATTACAAAGTGTTGACATTATCACCCAGAGATGTGGCACTCTCTCTCTCGAAGAAAGGGTGACAGTACCTTGCATGAGGAATGCTATCTCATGCAGATGAAGTTCAAAAAGAATTACTTGCTGCTCTAGTACCCATAAGACAGACAATTTCACATAGAGAGCAGGGACTCTACCACGAAGAGCAAGGGCCCGATTCACAGTACTAACTTGACAAAATCCAAAACTTACAACTTTTGGTATTCACAGATGTTAGGATTTTGTCTTAAGTTTGTCTTAAGATAGACTTAAGACAGACTTAAGTTAGGATTTTGTCTTAAGTCTGTCTTAAGACAAACTTAAGACAAAATCCTAACTTCTGTGAATACCAAAAGCAGAAAGTTTAGGATTTTGTTTTAAGTTAGTTCTGTGAATCGGGCCCCATGAGTTCGGCACAAAGGCAGTGTACTCACAAGTAGTACGCTCACTACTACACGAAGAACACTCTTACTTAAACATGGAGAGTAAGGACACTATTCTGCAAATAGATACACTCTGAAAGAGAAAAGTGGTTGTCTTTCTTGCAGAGGAAGAAGACAGAAAGAGTAGACTTTCAAACAGAGATTGTACTCTCTCTCTTCCAGAATAGATGCTGTTCATTACTCAGGAAATGGACACCCATAAGGAGAAGTGGAACTCCTTCACCAAAGAAGCAGAATAGTCACAAACCGTCTAAAAATGTCTGCTCACTGGGTACTTAGTAGGTCAGTCCCATAGAGATATGATTATGGTTTCTCTCTTACGGCTTTTCTCATTTAGGAAAACTAGATGTTATGTGTTTCATAGGGGAAGAAAATAGTTGGCAGTCTCCCTGACCACACCTCTTTAAGGAGAAGACATTGAAGTCTAATATGTGGGACACCCTAATTATAGGGGATTTTCAGTCTGAGCTTCTCCAAGAGGCCTTACTCTCCATGGAAATGTCTCTCAGATTGCCTCACTGCCCCAACCCCACAAGCTTATTCCCTGGGACATCTCTCTGCATTTCTCCTGACTGGGAATCTATGTCTTCAGTCCTGGCTATTAACTGCATTGTTTTGAAACCTGTTTACATGCATTTGTTTTGCTTTTAACACATTAATATTCTCAAACCATTCTAACTGCAGCTCCAGTTTCAAGAGGACCAACAATGTATGACCATTGATCATATTCATGAAATAAAGGTAACATGACATCAATGGTAATACTTTTGCCTGATTCATAATGTATCTATCCATCTGCTTTAATTGGCCCAATTGCAATGTAAATCTTACCAAACGCGTTGCCACTGAAGAATGTCCTGAATCGTGGCATTTTCCACAGAAGCAAATAATTGATACAAACTAGTTTTGAAGTTATACATTGTATACACTGTCCTCAGTTATAATTTCTAAGCAGAACTCAAAACCTGAGCTTCATTACCAATTAAACATTCTCTGAGTCGTAAAAATATTCTTAACATAAAGTCAAATGTTTGAAATACATAGATCTAGAAGTTGCTTTAAGAATTGAAATTCCTAAGCATTTGGTTTGAGTATAAGGCCCATATTGTTGTCTTGTGAGTTTAAATTTTGTTTCCTGTGCGAAAACCCTGTTGCACAGGGATCAAACAGGGTTCGTAATTGTGAGTTGTGTGGAAAAGTCTGCACCACCGACTTCATGGTGCAAGTTTGATGCATATGGAATTAGGAAACGGTAAGCAGAATATTGTGCACATTTTCCCACATTTTTTCAAGGAAAACTTAGATCTGAAGAAATGTAAGGCACTCAGCATATACTGCACCTTGCCAAAGTATTGGTGTTGAAATCACTTTTACTGCGCTGATGCAGCATCTGCAGTAGGTATCATTGTCATTGTTACATCTATTGCAATCTGTGAGACGCACATTTGCTGGAGGCTTTGAGGTTTATTTATGAGAGGCCTGCACCACCATTGTGTCTCTAATTGTGATGAGATGGTGGCGCAGGTAGTACTCCATTTATACAAAGGTGGCAAAAAATGTCAGTTTTGGTAGGCCTGCATCGGCAAGTACCTGCGCCAGAACCTGCTGCTCCACGCAGAGACTAATGTATTCAAGGTAGGTTTTACCCAGTAAAGTAGGTTTTACCCAGTAAAATCCATAATAAAACCAATGCAGTGATATTTATGGTTTTGACAATGTGTGACACATCGTCGGCTAGAGTCTTGCGGAGCCTGAAATGTCAAAACTCATGCGCATCAGCAACCCTTGCATAGCAAATGATGCATTTGCTGTGGTACAGGAAGACAAACCACACAAAACAGTTTGGCAAGCTCAACTACGCTATGGAGGTGCTAACTTTGCAGCTGTTAGTTGCAAGGAGGCCACCACCAACTCACCTCCACCCCCACCACCAAGGAAGCACAATGGAAGGGAAGTGATTTTTTCAACAGCAAACATCCATCATTGACCTCATTGAGAATAAGGTCATCACATACTTCTAACTAGGAGGGAGTCCTTAATTGATCTGCTGAACCAGATATCCCCAAGGCTTCAGACACCAACTGCGAAGCCCAACAACATCCCTCTGCCGGTCAAGCTTATGGCTGTCCTTCACATGCTGACATCTGGTTCATTCCAGATCACAATAGCCAGAGCCGCAGGAATATTGCAGCCATCTTTTTCTTCCTTCCTACATCCTGGTTGCCATCATCTGCCTCACACCCCACTACCTTCATTTCCCCAGGATTCAGCAACAGCAGCTGGACAGCAAACATGGTTTCAATGCCACTTTCAGTTTTCCACGTGTGCTGGGTGCCATGGTTTCCACACATGCAGCGACATCATACCTGTACAGGAACCAGAAGCACACATACTCTATCAACATCCAGGCCACCAATATTCATTGCAGTTAACCATCTAAAATAGTTGCAACTAGCTACTTACAATCCCCACTGAAATATATAAACATGCTTTTCTTTCTTCCTGTTTTCTTTTGTCTTGCTAGCAAAGTTACTTATTTTTAAGGGACACCAGCAAGGACAAGGCTATAGGAGGTGGGGGCAGCCGCAATTCAATCACAACAAGAGACAGGGGATAAAAAGCATGAGCTGAGGATAAATAGGTGAAGGGGGAAGCAGCAACAGCCTGAGCGACTAAAGAACAGAGGGGAAGTTTTCGCTAGGAAACAAAAGCGATTACTAGGAAAATGGTTAAAGCAGGGTCATGAGGAGGAGGAGTTTGGCATGGCAAGCAGCGACAGATGGGAGGTGGCGGTGGTGGGATGGCACAGGAAGGTTAACGAAAATGCAATAAAAAGAAAAACATATATATATATATATATATATATATATATATATATAGAGAGAGAGAGTACACTTGCAGCAGGTTGAATCCATCATACAGGTGCTTTATTTAATTTCATGCATCATAAGAAACAGTTGGGAGCCGACTCGTTTAGAGCATGGTGATCTTCATGAAAGGCATACTGTCACGAAGCGGCCACTACACACACCATACCTTTTTTTATGTTCATCACACGCAGGTGAATGAGCTGCAAGTGCCTGGAACTATGGGTCATGTAGTCCATGCGGTGTCCCTGTGGTCTACCGCCTCAATGCAGCCAAATTAAAATCCCGCTGATGAAACACCACAGAGTCACCTCACTTTAGCACAGCATCCCGCTGCTCCGCTTAAGGCCTGCCCACGTGAGCAAGTCGCGGACCCGATTCCCTTCATCCGGTGGTGCACTCCTCGACCAGGCCGGCCGAACTATGTGAGAAGAAGAGGGTTGCCCCCAGGTAGAGTACACTCGCAGCAGGTTGAATCCATCATAGAGGTGCTTTATTTGATTTCATGCATCATAAACAACAGTTGGGAGCTGGCTCCTTTCGAGCATGGCGCTCTTCATCAAAGGCATACTGTCTGTCACAAAGCGGCCACTACACACATCATCCCTTCTTTTATGTCCATCACACGCACGTGAATGAGCCGCAAGTGCCTGGAATTATGGGATATGTAGTCCATGAGGTATCCCTGTGGTGTGCCGCCTCCATGCAGCCAAATTAAAATCCTGCAGATGAAACCCCACAGAGCCACCTCACTTTAGCACAGTATCCCGCTGCTTCGCTTCTGTCACAAACCGGCCACTACACACACCATCCCTTCTTTTATGTCCATCACACGCCGGTGAATGAGCGGCTAGTGCCTGGAATTATGGGATAATTAGTCCATGTGGTATCCCTGTGGTCTGCCGCCTCCATGCACCCAAATTAAAATCCCGACAATGAAACACCACAGAGTCACCTCACTTTAGCGCAGGATCTGGCTGCTCCGCTTGAGGCCTGCCCCCGTGAACAAGTCGCGGACCCGATTCCCTTCTTCTGGTGGTGCACTCCTCAACCGGGCTGACCGAACTATGTGAGAAGAAGAAGATGGTTACCCCCAGGTAGAATACTCTTGCAGCAGGTTGAATCCAGCATAGAGGTGCTTTATTTGATTTCATGCATCATAAGCAACAGTTGCGAGGTGGCGCGTTTCGAGCAAGGTGCTCATCATCAAAAGCATACTGTCACAAACAAGCTATATGGCAGGAAATCATTGAGCAAGGTGCATGCTGTGGTAGTAGAGGTATAATATTCATGGGAGACAGAAGATATTAAAAGAAAGATATGTTTGCGAAGGTGTAGGTGGCATCTTTGCTCCCTTGTGAAAGATCCAGAACATTTGTACTACTAAAATATGTGTACCGTGAATATAGAACTTTAAAATACTTACTCAATTAAAGATTTTAACAGTTACTGAAACTAACAGTTCCTGGGGTGGGTGATGGAAAGGCACTGACTGTGACCTGGCTAGCTACATTTAGGGAAAATTAAATAGATCACGTGTTCTGTTTAATGACAGCAATTTAGGTATTTTAAAATCAAGATTGTTGTACATGCTTGTACACACTTCGTAGAACTCAGGTGTATGAAATCTTGATTCAGCCCTGTCCAGGTATCAGTCTTAAGCAGTAGAAATATATTGAACGGGAAGTTCAATAGATTTCAGCCATTTAGAATTACTGGCCCTCAATACAATTCATAATTTGTTTGTCACTGCACCACTACAGACAGGAGCTAAACCTCTATGAATCAGTCTTGGCCTCACTTCAAACATACAGTCTACCCAAACTAATTGACCAGGTTCCCACTTAATGTGTACACAAACAAACCCAGCCACATTTTGGCACATTTGGACATCATTAATTAGAAACACCTTCAATCTCATGCTACAAATAGCTACAGCATCCAAGCTTGGGAATGCCCATCCCATTTTGGGCTAACACTGAGATGAACTTCAGGTGATGGGAAAAATGTGTGAGAAAGTCATCCTTTTTTCCCTGATCACTCTAATTTATTTTGACTGATGCAGGTTGTTAACCAGTCACAGGGCCAGTGCTCTGTTTACAAGGCATATGGTAATTAGGTATAATTACAATTGGTATGGCAATATACCTGTAAGTAGGCCTGGGTGGAGTACTGCAAAGTGACCAAAAAACTCAGCTGCGCTACGCATAGTTCCGCAAATGGCAGAGTGCATTAGGTCATGCTGGGTGTTTGTCCCGTGATGTAAACTCACAGCAAACTGCACCATGCGCGGTGCAAGATGGCGCTGCTTCTCTCTGCCACTCTAGTAGATGAGATACTCAAGCAACATCTTCCTCAATCAGAACGGATGGTTTCACAACGCGATCATTCGTGACCATCTGAGACAGCCCGAGTAGCTGGGAGGTGGTCTAGCATTGAAACTTCCTCACTTATGCTTACCAGCTTAACTTTGGTGAGCACAAGTGAGGAAAACACTCTGCTCCACTTCTCACAACTATTGGACCATTGTGACTCCCCTGACAGAAAACACCTCTTAAAAGCAACCCAAAAAGGTAGTATTTTGACCTCAGAGAATCAGAAGGCCTTTGACACTCTGAACAAGGTGATGTGTTCAGCGCCAGTGTACTGCTCCTGACTACATAAAGGAATTGATAGTTCAGACTAATGTTTCAGAACAAGATATTGGCGCAGTGTTGGCACAAGTAAATGAGGAGGGTCACCCATTTGACTTCATTGGCAGGTGCGTACTCCCTAGAGGACAAAGATGGGGTGCCATTGAAAAGGATGCCTTTGCAATTGTCTGGTCCCTGAAGAAGCTGAGACAATACCTGTTTGGTGCTCACTTACATTTTGAAACTGATAACAGACCTGTCAGATGGCTTGTGCAGATGTGGGGGGGATAATCTAAAACTGTTGAGCTGGTCCATTTCCTTACAGGGGATGGACAGTGGATCACTGACCTGGGACTACCCATGCCAATGGAAATGTGCTTTCCACAATTTTCCACTTAGCTGATGAGAACAACCAGGGTGTAGGTTAGTTGCCCTTCACCATTCATATGTAAGAGGGGGGCTGTGTGAGCCAGTCATCATTTTTGCCATTATCATCCCATTTCTTTGACTGATAATAGTATTTACTGACTCTGATTGTGCCCTGGGCCCTGCTAACCTTGCCCAGGGAGTAGCGTCTGTTTAAAAGGTATATGGTCATTAGGTGTAATACCAATTGGTATGGCAACCTACCTGTAACCCCCTAGTTTATGGTTTGGCTTATAGGTTTAGAGGCCCAGTGGATTTATTGCACTTAAGTGTGCATTGCTGTGTTGCCTGCTGTCATTTTAAAAGGCAGCTCTGCCTTGCAACCTGCTTTTAAAATAAAACTATGTTCAAATTCTACTTTGGAATTAAAGGTACTTCAAAATCCCTAAAGTACCATATTTTTGCATCTATGTCACACCTAAGGTCTACTCTAGGTGCCTTAAGGGTAGGATGGCGTGTTAAAATAAGCAGGGACAATATGAAAGATGTGATATGTGCCCTGGTGAGATAAAAAAACACCAATTTCATTTTTTACCATAGTTGTGCATTAGCTCCACAGGCTAACTTGGGAAGGTTTTTATTAAACTTTAATAAAGTCTAACTATTGACAGAAGTGAGCTCATATATGAATTCAAAGTGTTAAACCTATAGCAAGAATAAATCCAACAACTTCCCAAGATTGGATTTATTATAACAATGACAGAAATAAGTTATAGAACTTTATTTTCTGATGTGCCTGAATCCAGGCTCACCACCATTTCCTGCATTCCCACCCAGATGAGAGCCCCTGTATTTGCATTAGCAGATGGACTGAAATGGGAGTGTTAGCAAAAGTTAGCCACACCTGTAGGTTGGGCTAGTCAGTACTGAACTTCCAAGAACAATTGTCTCCATTTTGGATTTTTGTGAGCAGTGCTTTCTGGGACAAGAAAAAGGTTACACTTATGGGGAAAGGATAATCACAGAGGGTGGCACCCTGTACATCATTGGTCAGGGGTACCCCCTTCTTGCCAGCCAAGAAGCCTGGACATACATGGGAGAGCTGCCCAGCAACTCAAACCCCTGCCTGGAACGAACAAAAAGACGCACAAATGCCCTATTGAACCCCTGGTCTGCACCAAGAGGACTGCAATTGTAAGGAGGACTGCACCTGCTGCACACTTTGGGCTTCTCCAAAATTTGTATTTTGCCTTGCTCTAAAACTTAGAGCAGTGGACTACTTGAAAGCAGCAGATTAAAAGATCTCTACCTGCATCATCGCCACGAATAAGAACCCAGCTGACCAGCTTCACCTGGACAATGAGGGAGTTGACCAGGCGCATTGTGGGTCTTTAGTCCCAACTTTCCAAGGAGAAACTCAGAGCTTCTGGAACCTTGGATTGCTGTTGCAGACACTCCCAGACCCCAAAAGGACCTTCTGGACGAAAATGCAGAGCTTTGAGACCATTTGGAGAATTTTCTTCAAAAAGCCCATAAGTTGACTAACCCGTCCACAAGAGTCAAGTCGGCAACATTAACTGTGACACTATATGAGAATCAGGTTTCCTCACTGAAGCTCCAAAGCTTGTCACTTTCGATGAGACCCCCAGGAGTTATTAGAGGCTTCCTGCTGAAGCAAGCCACCGTTGTTGCTTTGCAACCTGGACTGCCGAGAGACTTGCTAGATGCTGAGAGAAATAGCTTCAAAATGATGACTAAGCCACAAGATAAAAACTTGAAGAAAAATGGAGGGAGCACCAGGGATGAAGTCACACTAAAGTCAAATTGGTCTTTATCAAATTCCTTTATTCTTCTTTTTAGATTAAAATAGCAGGACAACAGCCACCGCTGTTCGTTCCTTGAATAGGAACTTCATCAGGGCAAGATGTTTATTATGTGCAAAGAACATGTTTTATTCGAAGAACACGGCAATAATCAGCTAAATGGAGCAAAGAGTATTCAGTCCTGGCTGAGATCCACAAGGTGTTCAGCTAAAGTATTACCCTGTATCTGACAGGGTTCCGTGCAATGACACAAAGTATACGTGTCCAAGTTCAATAAGATTTCCAGTGTGCGCAAAGGTTAAATTGAAGCTGTTAAAATAGAATATTACCGTAATCTCAGCTGTTGTATATCGATAATAATGATCCCTCAAAATGAGTGAAGTTATTATAGACCTGAGTCATTGTGATCCAACGCGCCCTGTACTCCCAGCAGCAACGCGTACGTACCGATCTAATGTTGGAAATAGCAACCGAGAGCCTTGCTAGACGTTGAGAGAAAAAGCTTAAAAAAGGTGACTAAGTCACAAGATAAAAACTTGACCGGGCCCTACCGCTCATCGTATCCAGCCCACCCTCCATAGCAGTTTTCCTGAAACTTTATTCTGGGCAAGCGTGACCCGATGTCCCAAGTTGGCACTTTTGGCTTTCAGGCACCAGAAAGCATTAAATCTTTAAAAACCTTATCTCTGGTTCCCTACTTTGGATTTTCGTTTTTGTAGTGTCATTTTAATCATAAAAATATTTGGTGAGCTTACAAATTGGTGTTGGAATTTTTTGTATGTTGCGTCTTACTTATTTACTGTTATTAGTGTTTTTAAATGCTTTACACACCTGTCTCCTGAGTTAAGCCTGACTGCTCATTCTACCAAGGGTGGAGCAAAGATGAATTTATTGATACTGGACCTGATCTTATTTGTGATTGTGGTGTTATTACTAGCTGTTGGTACCTACCTGCATCTTCTAATAAACCACCTTCCAACAGAATGCTTGAACTAATCTCACCCACTGCTAATTACTAATATTTAATTTGCAAACAAAGGTTCTTAATGTACTAAAAGAGAGGTCACAACAGCTGAAATTGCATGTTGACTTCTTTCAGATCATGTCTGCTATTTTGTAATTCAAAATATGTGCTAATAGGTCATGTCACAAAAATCTTCAATCGCAGAGTGTCCCAGAAAGACCTGCCTAAAGAATATTAGTTAGACAGGTCAGAATTTGCTACTCACAGAGTGATGGTGGCCTGCAAGGAACAGAAGACTACCATCACTATGTTGCATTCTCAAAAAGGAAACTTTTTTGAGCAGTCTGCGTTATTCAAAGGAGCCAGTGCTTCCTTTGAAGAAAGCTTCCTGAGAAGACAATGGGGGTAACAGGCACTGTTCCCATGAACCATTGTATGCTTTGCCCAAAGTAAGTTGAAACAGCGTACAAAAGAGAATGGTGTCCAATGGGAACATTTTGCCTACTGCGCACCAGTTACTACCTTCTTTGAAGTGCCTGCAATTGACCAATGTTTTGCAATTGCAACTGTGGTTGCAAATCAATGACACATACAATTGCAAGTTCCAATTGGAAGAGGAGGTCCCTTCCATGCCCCCTCCTAATTGTGATTCAGAATGAACTGCACAATCCAATTTCCAAAAACCATATTCACAAACCATATGGAAAGGGGCGACCAATCGGTCCCCCCGAACGTATGGTGGAGTACCACGATCCCCCCGGGAAGCCATCTTGGGCGGGAGGCGAGTCTCGGCTGGTATGCCCGAAGCGGCGTAGCCGGGGCGCGCCTTTTTCCCGCCCTAGAGTGGGCTGGCCTAGACACCAACGCGGCCGGCCACGCCCTCGGAGGCAGGCGGGGGCGGGTTCACGCCCACCCTGAAGACGGATAAAAGGAGCGGAAGCCAAGAAAGCATCCTCTTGTTCCTGTGCTCTGAAGCTGCACCTCCCCGCTGCACGTGAGCTCGAGACGGAACGAAGAGCAATTTTGAGCGTTGTAATCCCTCTTTTTGTCTTACAGATATCCCGTCTAAGAATGCCCAAGAAGGTCGGAAAGCGGGTCGGTACCGAGGAGATGCTCCGCATACTCATGAAGGAGATAGCCGATCTAAAGAGAAAGGTTGAGGCTAAGGACGGGGAGGGAGGACCGAAACGGCCTTTACAGGGAACAATTCCTGGTGGAAAGAGCAAGAGGCCCAGAAGGGGAGCACTTGGGGGGGAGACCCCGGTTCCCAAAGCGCCACGAGAGGAGCCAACCCCGGCGCCAAAGGAGGGGAATCCGATCCCTGTGGTGGTCACCCCTGCGAACAGGGAGGATATGCCCCCCGAGTTAGCGGCGCAATTGGCAGCGTGGTTGGGAAACGATAGCGAGGGCGCCACGGCTGACGACGCCCGGGCTGTGATGAGGCAACTGCGGGAATCTAGGGAGGCTGCGAAGACGCAATCTTCAGTTCCCCCACAGGTCCCGGCGGTTGGAAGTACAGCAGGCCCAAGTTCGGCGACAAGCGTGGGGTCTACTTCAGGTAAGCGGCCATTGCCGATTGCGGGGGGGGAGTCTGCACCTTCTCGAAAGGAGAAGATTGCCCAGCACGTCCCACTAGAAGTCAAGGAATTGATTTGGGCGGATAAATATGTAAACATGTTTTCATTGCTTACCGACCATTACGAGATCGAGCATGTAAAGAGTCAAAAGGAGCTCATGCATCCGAGTGTTTGGCGCGCAAAAATGGCCGCCTTTAAGGTCGACGAGACCATTGGTACTTGGGGCAGAGCGTGGGGAATTTTTACTTCCATCATGGGGGAGCGCAGACCAGAGTTGTTGACCGAGTTACCCATTTATCAGTCACGTATTATGGAGTATTCTGTGGCGTATGGGGGCAATCAGTGGTTCTGCTATGATAATCTGTTTAGAAAAGCTAAAGAACACAACCCGTTGTTGTCTTGGGATTGTTACGACTCTGTGTCTTGGCAAAAAACTGGAGAGTACAGGGATGTTAAAGGTGCCATTAGTAGGGAGTAACGGGGGGGAATCCTCCCGCCAAAACTCTGGGACGCCCTTTCGGACGGGTACAGGTAACGAGTTCCACACGAAGCCGAGTGGCAACACAGGTAAAAGGGGGATCTGTTGGAATTTTAACAGGGGCAAATGTACCAGGCCCCAGGGGTCATGCAAATTCAGACATGAGTGTGGGGGGTGCGGGCAGCCATCCCATCCTGAGTCCATGTGCAGAGCCAAAACGGGTGATAACGGTGGTAAGGGAGGCGCCAAACAAGTCTAATATAGTCCGAGGGGCGCCTTTACCGACCCCGATTGATACCATGGCAATGATTCCTTGGCTCAGCGAATACCCAGATCATGCTTCCGCTGGGGTGTTACGGAACGGGTTTTCATATGGTTTCCGCATCCCAGTGGGGGATTTTCAGGGGGTACCAAACTGTAAGAATCAAATGTCGGTCTTACAGCACACGGCAGTGGTGCAGGTGAAAATTGGGAAAGAGGTGACTCGAGGTTGTGTCGCCGGTCCATTCGATTTGCCACCAGTTGCTAATTTTGTGTGTTCTCCTCTAGGGGTGGTTCCCAAGAAGGACCCGGGTGAGTTTCGGCTGATACACAATTTGTCAGCCCCACATGGTCTTTCCGTGAATGACGCGATAGACCCGGAAGTATGTTCGGTGCGGTACGCATCTTTCGATGAGGCCGTTGCCATGTTGAATCGCCTGGGGCCCGGGACGCTGATGGCCAAATCGGACATCGAGTCAGCGTTCCGGTTGCTCCCGGTACACCCAGACGATCAGCGTCTCCTTGGTTTTCAGTTTCAGGGTCGCTATTACATGGATAAAGGTATGCCAATGGGATGCTCGATTTCATGTGCCTATTTCGAGAAATTCAGTTGTTTTCTGCAGTGGGTATTCACGAGGAAGACAGGTTTTCGACATGTTATGCACTATCTCGATGACTTTCTGTTTCTGGGGGCAGCCGGGGATTCTGAGTGTGGACAGGCCTTACATGAATTTTGTGTCCTAATGAATCAATTCGGTGTGCCATTGGCGCCAGGTAAGACGGTGGGCCCCTCGACCTTGATTGAGTTTCTGGGGATCGAGCTCGACTCAGTGGAAGGTTGTTTTCGATTACCTAAAGAAAAGGTGTTGAAATTCAGGTTATCCCTTGAGACATGTATTCGTGCAACGAAAGTGAATCTGCATCAATTGCAACAGGTGGTGGGTCAGTTGAATTTTGCCCTGAGAGTAATGCCGATGGCACGCCCCTTTTCCCGCTCGATTGCACAGTCCATGGTCGGCCTGAAGGAAGGACATCATCGTACGAGACTCTCGGCAGAGGTTCGCCAGGACATGCGCATTTGGATTGCATTCCTGGCGGATTTCAATGGTCGAATTGTCTGGAATAAACCAGCAGTGTCTTCCGAGGAGTTGGGGCTATGGACAGACTCGGCGGGGAGTATGGGTTTTGGCGCCATATTGGGTACACAATGGTCGGCTCAAAAATGGCCGTCATGGTGGCATGAGTGCGGGTTGACGAGTAACATTGCTTTTCTCGAACTGTTCCCTATTCTGGTGGCCTTGAAAACATAGCCAGAAGGGTTTAGGGATCACTCTGTGGTGTTCTGGTCTGATAACATGACCGTGGTTGAGTGTATCAATAGTCAGGCAGCACCTTGCAAATTTATTCTGAGACTGCTCAAAGAAATTGTGTTGTTGTGCATGCAACTGAATGTACTGTTTAGGGCGCGACACGTGCCGGGGGTGATGAACCAAGCGGCTGATGCGCTCTCTCGTTTCCGTATGCAGGCCTTCTGGGGTTTTCTGCCCACAGCGGACCCGGTGGCGGCACCCTTTCCCGAAGCTCTCTGGTCTCTCGGTGCCCCGAACTACAAGACCTCGTGGGAGAGAGTTTAGCACCCAGGACGAGGAAGGCATATGAAGGGGCGTTCCGTTCCTATTGGGCCTTTTTGGGTACTGCCGGGAGGGAGCTTTGGGGTCTGGAAGAGTGTGTAGTGAGATTCCTGCTCTCTTTACGTCACGCAGGCAAGTCAGTAGCTACGGCCCAGAGGCATCGGGCCGCCATTTCCTTCATGGCAAGGGCTCATGGGATCCAGGACCCAACAGCGTCTTTCGTTGTGCAAAAGGCGCTACGTGGGTGGCAACGCCTTGAGGGTCGCAGAGTAGACGATAGGCACCCGATAGGTCTGGATAGGTTGGCCCTGTTATTATCCGTGCTACCGGTAACATGTTCATCCCAGTACGAAGCAGTGTTGTTCCGAGCCGCATTTGCATTAGCATTCCATGGGGCTATGCGGGTAAGCGAATTAGTGGCAAGGAACAAGCAGGATACGATGGGGGGACTGTGCCAGGAACACATTCAGGTCAGGGAGGAGACAATGACGGTCTCGTTTGTCAGGTCCAAATCCGATCAGGATGCAATCGGGGACTGCGTAATCATCCAGAGGATCCCCGGGTCTGCCATGTGCCCTGTGGGGTGCGTAGAGGAATATTTAGCACAGAGGGTGGCAGCATGGGGGGGGACCTTGTTAAGACACGCTGACGCCACCCCACTGACGAGGTTTCAGTTTCAGCGGGTGCTTGCGATGTCGATTTCTGCCGCGGGCTTGAACCCCGGCGACTTTGGGACCCATTCCTTTCGGATAGGGGCTGCTACGGAAGCTACAGCCAGGGGTCTGAACGTTGAACAAGTAAAACGTGTGGGGCGTTGGTCCTCGAACTGTTATAAGAGGTATGTGCGGTTGCACATGTTGTGAAGCTGTAATGATGTACTCACGCTTCTTGTTTTTGTTTGGTTTTCAGTTGCGCAAGCCTACGAGGCGGGGCGGACTGTCCAGTCGACCCGACACCGGGGGGCCAGCGGTCAGACATTGCCGGCTGTGAAAAAGGAGGTGTGGGTCGTGGGCCACTCATACGTGAGGCGTGCCGCGGACGTATTCAAAGCAGGTGACATGATTCACGTGGCTGGGGAATACGGGTACAGTGTGTCCTTCTACGGAAAGGGCGGGCTCTGTATTGACCAGTTTCGATCATTTTTTGAGGGTTTGTTAGGGCGGACAAGGTCACCGCCGTCTGTAGTCATAGTACATCTTGGGGGCAATGATTTGGTTACCACTGGTAGACGACTTCTTCTTGAGGCGATGCTTTCCACGGTAAGTTGGTTGGCGAGAAGAGTTCCAGGGTGCACAATTGCATGGTCCCATATGATCCCACGGAAAGTGTGGCGGGGGGCTATTTCTGTTTCTGCGCTGAATCATTCAGTAAGGAAAATTAATAATAAAATGAGTAGATTGTTTCGTTCAAGTACACTGCATTCTGTTTCGCATGGTTGTATTAAAGGGGACAGTATGTATCTGGGGGACGGTGTTCATTTGTCCCGGGTGGGGAACGAATTACTCATAGGAGACTTCATAGCATGGTTAAGGAGTTTACAGCATGACCTTTAGGTAGGAGTCTTTTGTGGGGGGTCCGGATAGCCGGTCAACTATCCGGCCTGTGGCGGTAAGGTCATGATCGGTGAGCAGTAATTGGAAGATCCCTATGAGGGGGCGTCACCCATTACGGATGGGAGCGCGCGGGGGAGGTGGCCAATTGGCCCCTCAACGGGGAGGCGGTCCTGTCTAAGGAGAGGCCGCCGGAAGGAAAGGAAAGGTGGTCAAGGCCCCTTCCTGGATAGGAGGGGCTACGGCCCCTCCTGGGGAATTTCCCGGGGCCAGGACATCTGCGACGGCAGATGGGTAAGTTGTGTGGGGTGCGGGAGGGGGTTTACGCTACCTTTTAGACACCTCACACGAGTCCTCGAATGACCGTTAAATGGCGTCGAGTTTATTGGGGCCCCCGTCAAGTACAAAGGGAAATTGGTAGATGCACTTGAGGTACGCCTCTGTGCGGTCGCTCCTCTCACAAGTGAGGGGGGTATTTCTGGTTTAGGGATCTGACACCGGTTACGACCTTGCCGTTGGCCCTTAACGTTAGGATGTACAATTTCAAGTCAAATGTTTTGTAGGATGTTAGTTCGGCTAGGAGAACCTTTGTATTAGAGATCTGTTAAGGTTAGCCAACATCGTAATGTGGAAATGAAATTGTACATTATATGAAACTGTTATTTTAATGTTTTCTTTTGTTTCATATTTTAATAAATACGGCCGGGAAGGGTGACTCCCTTCCCGCCTTCCAAAAGTTCAAGAACTGTTTCCGGTTTCCCAATTCTTGGGGATTGTGTTGAGAGGGGGTGGCGGGTATCTCGGCCATATGGAAAGGGGCGACCAATCGGTCCCCCCGAACGTATGGTGGAGTACCACGATCCCCCCGGGAAGCCATCTTGGGCGGGAGGCGAGTCTCGGCTGGTATGCCCGAAGCGGCGTAGCCGGGGCGCGCCTTTTTCCCGCCCTAGAGTGGGCTGGCCTAGACACCAACGCGGCCGGCCACGCCCTCGGAGGCAGGCGGGGGCGGGTTCACGCCCACCCTGAAGACGGATAAAAGGAGCGGAAGCCAAGAAAGCATCCTCTTGTTCCTGTGCTCTGAAGCTGCACCTCCCCGCTGCACGTGAGCTCGAGACGGAACGAAGAGCAATTTTGACCCACCCACCAGCCCCTGAGGACAGCGATTCGTTGTAAATACAGTTGATATAGTATCTTTTGTTTTCTCTGTTTTCTTACAGGTTGTGATGATTGTCGTGAAATTTCTTAACGATGCAATAAAGATTGGTTATTTTCAGTATGTTTTGCAAATAAAGTAATTTTGAACAAGGATTGATCAGTATTTACGCTTGATAATAAATGTTGTTTTGCTTTGTAAATCTTAGTAACTTAGGTAGAACTGTCGTATTTATTTTGGTCGGGCGGTAAGGTCATGATCGGTGAGCAGTAATTGGAAGATCCCTATGAGGGGGCGTCACCCATTACGGATGGGAGCGCGCGGGGGAGGTGGCCAATTGGCCCCTCAACGGGGAGGCGGTCCTGTCTAAGGAGAGGCCGCCGGAAGGAAAGGAAAGGTGGTCAAGGCCCCTTCCTGGATAGGAGGGGCTACGGCCCCTCCTGGGGAATTTCCCGGGGCCAGGACATCTGCGACGGCAGATGGGTAAGTTGTGTGGGGTGCGGGAGGGGGTTTACGCTACCTTTTAGACACCTCACACGAGTCCTCGAACGACCGTTAAATGGCGTCGAGTTTATTGGGGCCCCCGTCAAGTACAAAGGGAAATTGGTAGATGCACTTGAGGTACGCCTCTGTGCGGTCGCTCCTCTCACAAGTGAGGGGGGTATTTCTGGTTTAGGGATCTGACACCGGTTACGACCTTGCCGTTGGCCCTTAACGTTAGGATGTACAATTTCAAGTCAAATGTTTTGTAGGATGTTAGTTCGGCTAGGAGAACCTTTGTATTAGAGATCTGTTAAGGTTAGCCAACATCGTAATGTGGAAATGAAATTGTACATTATATGAAACTGTTATTTTAATGTTTTCTTTTGTTTCATATTTTAATAAATACGGCCGGGAAGGGTGACTCCCTTCCCGCCTTCCAAAAGTTCAAGAACTGTTTCCGGTTTCCCAATTCTTGGGGATTGTGTTGAGAGGGGGTGGCGGGTATCTCGGCCATATGGTTTGTGAATGTAACAGTGTTTAGTGCATCTGGGCATGAAGGTTCTGTTTTTTTGTACACCTCTGGTATCTTTCATTCATAAAAAAGCAGCATCCACAGGGAACGTCCCTGCAACAAATTCTGGCAACAAATATTAAGCAATTTGTCTGCAGTCATTCACCATACCAAAATATTTCTTATTTAAAAAATGGAAGCGTGATCATTTTCGTATGCGTGAATTAAAATGCTTCTTTAACATTGGAGAAGGAATCTGTTTAATTTCCTGTCTTCACATAAATAAAGGGGCTTTCTTAGAAATTGACATTTTTATGAAATCCATGAGCTGTGCAGGCTCCCGGTGTTTTGCGTAGGACAATAGCCTCGCTTCTCTCTTCCTTTCATGCATTATGCAGCGAGAACTGTCCCTAAAAAAGAGCCTCACAATTCCCAAGCGACCATTGAAAGAGCTGGACAGTATGTCAGTGTTCTCTGTCTTGCTTTAACCATTCACTGGAACATAATTTTAACATAATTTTGAAAGTTCCATTCTTCTGCTTGGTAAATGGAACCATAGTTTTAAAATGATAAATCTGACAAAAATAGAACAGTTCGCACAATTAGTGCTACACAAGTCACACATCATAATTGTAGACTGTTATTCTGCAACATGCTTGAGTTATCGATATACAGAAACATTACTGTCAGGAATAGTTCATCTTTGATCAATTATACTGTAATGCACACATACAATAGAGAGTGTGGAAGCTATAAAAATAACCTCTGGAAAGTAAACAGTTTAAATAAGCTGTAATTTATCCATGCTGAAATGTTGGAACCATGTTGTCAAAACCGTTCACAATTGTAAGAGATAAAAAGGTAGAAAAATGCCAAACTTGTGAAAAGAGCATATTTTTCATTAATCATTAAGCTCAAGTCCATAATCCGCATTTTGAGCCCTTAATTTACAATTTAACAGGCAGCTCAAACATCCAGATCTGGCAGCAACAGAAGTAACATTTCATCTCAAGGCTTATCTCTTGCATCTGAAAGGGTATGCGGATTTAATTCCAAGTTTTATCCTGTGAGATCAGAGAGGGCAAAGCCAAGAGATGTACAGGATTAATATTAAATACATTAAAATCAAAACTCATTAAATAGCTTGGTTCGGTCTGTGAAAATCTTTAAGGAGGAAAAACCCTCAGATTGGTGTGGAGTATTGCAAGACGGAGTTTGTGGGGATGCGGGAGTTTCTGTTAATTTATTGTTGATATTTAAATCCTACTCTTCTCATTTTCGAATTTAGATAACGGTGGTAAGGGAGGCGCCAAACAAGTCTAATATAGTCCGAGGGGCGCCTTTACCGACCCCGATTGATACCATGGCAATGATTCCTTGGCTCAGCGAATACCCAGATCATGCTTCCGCTGGGGTGTTACGGAACGGGTTTTCATATGGTTTCCGCATCCCAGTGGGGGATTTTCAGGGGGTACCAAACTGTAAGAATCAAATGTCGGTCTTACAGCACACGGCAGTGGTGCAGGTGAAAATTGGGAAAGAGGTGACTCGAGGTTGTGTCGCCGGTCCATTCGATTTGCCACCAGTTGCTAATTTTGTGTGTTCTCCTCTAGGGGTGGTTCCCAAGAAGGACCCGGGTGAGTTTCGGCTGATACACAATTTGTCAGCCCCACATGGTCTTTCCGTGAATGACGCGATAGACCCGGAAGTATGTTCGGTGCGGTACGCATCTTTCGATGAGGCCGTTGCCATGTTGAATCGCCTGGGGCCCGGGACGCTGATGGCCAAATCGGACATCGAGTCAGCGTTCCGGTTGCTCCCGGTACACCCAGACGATCAGCGTCTCCTTGGTTTTCAGTTTCAGGGTCGCTATTACATGGATAAAGGTATGCCAATGGGATGCTCGATTTCATGTGCCTATTTCGAGAAATTCAGTTGTTTTCTGCAGTGGGTATTCACGAGGAAGACAGGTTTTCGACATGTTATGCACTATCTCGATGACTTTCTGTTTCTGGGGGCAGCCGGGGATTCTGAGTGTGGACAGGCCTTACATGAATTTTGTGTCCTAATGAATCAATTCGGTGTGCCATTGGCGCCAGGTAAGACGGTGGGCCCCTCGACCTTGATTGAGTTTCTGGGGATCGAGCTCGACTCAGTGGAAGGTTGTTTTCGATTACCTAAAGAAAAGGTGTTGAAATTCAGGTTATCCCTTGAGACATGTATTCGTGCAACGAAAGTGAATCTGCATCAATTGCAACAGGTGGTGGGTCAGTTGAATTTTGCCCTGAGAGTAATGCCGATGGCACGCCCCTTTTCCCGCTCGATTGCACAGTCCATGGTCGGCCTGAAGGAAGGACATCATCGTACGAGACTCTCGGCAGAGGTTCGCCAGGACATGCGCATTTGGATTGCATTCCTGGCGGATTTCAATGGTCGAATTGTCTGGAATAAACCAGCAGTGTCTTCCGAGGAGTTGGGGCTATGGACAGACTCGGCGGGGAGTATGGGTTTTGGCGCCATATTGGGTACACAATGGTCGGCTCAAAAATGGCCGTCATGGTGGCATGAGTGCGGGTTGACGAGTAACATTGCTTTTCTCGAACTGTTCCCTATTCTGGTGGCCTTGAAAACATAGCCAGAAGGGTTTAGGGATCACTCTGTGGTGTTCTGGTCTGATAACATGACCGTGGTTGAGTGTATCAATAGTCAGGCAGCACCTTGCAAATTTATTCTGAGACTGCTCAAAGAAATTGTGTTGTTGTGCATGCAACTGAATGTACTGTTTAGGGCGCGACACGTGCCGGGGGTGATGAACCAAGCGGCTGATGCGCTCTCTCGTTTCCGTATGCAGGCCTTCTGGGGTTTTCTGCCCACAGCGGACCCGGTGGCGGCACCCTTTCCCGAAGCTCTCTGGTCTCTCGGTGCCCCGAACTACAAGACCTCGTGGGAGAGAGTTTAGCACCCAGGACGAGGAAGGCATATGAAGGGGCGTTCCGTTCCT
This sequence comes from Lissotriton vulgaris, assembly GCF_964263255.1. Classification (NCBI taxonomy): domain Eukaryota; kingdom Metazoa; phylum Chordata; class Amphibia; order Caudata; family Salamandridae; genus Lissotriton; species Lissotriton vulgaris. The sequence continues at coordinate 982,867,967 of NC_141695.1, read as the reverse complement.
ATTGGGCCTTTTTGGGTACTGCCGGGAGGGAGCTTTGGGGTCTGGAAGAGTGTGTAGTGAGATTCCTGCTCTCTTTACGTCACGCAGGCAAGTCAGTAGCTACGGCCCAGAGGCATCGGGCCGCCATTTCCTTCATGGCAAGGGCTCATGGGATCCAGGACCCAACAGCGTCTTTCGTTGTGCAAAAGGCGCTACGTGGGTGGCAACGCCTTGAGGGTCGCAGAGTAGACGATAGGCACCCGATAGGTCTGGATAGGTTGGCCCTGTTATTATCCGTGCTACCGGTAACATGTTCATCCCAGTACGAAGCAGTGTTGTTCCGAGCCGCATTTGCATTAGCATTCCATGGGGCTATGCGGGTAAGCGAATTAGTGGCAAGGAACAAGCAGGATACGATGGGGGGACTGTGCCAGGAACACATTCAGGTCAGGGAGGAGACAATGACGGTCTCGTTTGTCAGGTCCAAATCCGATCAGGATGCAATCGGGGACTGCGTAATCATCCAGAGGATCCCCGGGTCTGCCATGTGCCCTGTGGGGTGCGTAGAGGAATATTTAGCACAGAGGGTGGCAGCATGGGGGGGGACCTTGTTAAGACACGCTGACGCCACCCCACTGACGAGGTTTCAGTTTCAGCGGGTGCTTGCGATGTCGATTTCTGCCGCGGGCTTGAACCCCGGCGACTTTGGGACCCATTCCTTTCGGATAGGGGCTGCTACGGAAGCTACAGCCAGGGGTCTGAACGTTGAACAAGTAAAACGTGTGGGGCGTTGGTCCTCGAACTGTTATAAGAGGTATGTGCGGTTGCACATGTTGTGAAGCTGTAATGATGTACTCACGCTTCTTGTTTTTGTTTGGTTTTCAGTTGCGCAAGCCTACGAGGCGGGGCGGACTGTCCAGTCGACCCGACACCGGGGGGCCAGCGGTCAGACATTGCCGGCTGTGAAAAAGGAGGTGTGGGTCGTGGGCCACTCATACGTGAGGCGTGCCGCGGACGTATTCAAAGCAGGTGACATGATTCACGTGGCTGGGGAATACGGGTACAGTGTGTCCTTCTACGGAAAGGGCGGGCTCTGTATTGACCAGTTTCGATCATTTTTTGAGGGTTTGTTAGGGCGGACAAGGTCACCGCCGTCTGTAGTCATAGTACATCTTGGGGGCAATGATTTGGTTACCACTGGTAGACGACTTCTTCTTGAGGCGATGCTTTCCACGGTAAGTTGGTTGGCGAGAAGAGTTCCAGGGTGCACAATTGCATGGTCCCATATGATCCCACGGAAAGTGTGGCGGGGGGCTATTTCTGTTTCTGCGCTGAATCATTCAGTAAGGAAAATTAATAATAAAATGAGTAGATTGTTTCGTTCAAGTACACTGCATTCTGTTTCGCATGGTTGTATTAAAGGGGACAGTATGTATCTGGGGGACGGTGTTCATTTGTCCCGGGTGGGGAACGAATTACTCATAGGAGACTTCATAGCATGGTTAAGGAGTTTACAGCATGACCTTTAGGTAGGAGTCTTTTGTGGGGGGTCCGGATAGCCGGTCAACTATCCGGCCTGTGGCGGTAAGGTCATGATCGGTGAGCAGTAATTGGAAGATCCCTATGAGGGGGCGTCACCCATTACGGATGGGAGCGCGCGGGGGAGGTGGCCAATTGGCCCCTCAACGGGGAGGCGGTCCTGTCTAAGGAGAGGCCGCCGGAAGGAAAGGAAAGGTGGTCAAGGCCCCTTCCTGGATAGGAGGGGCTACGGCCCCTCCTGGGGAATTTCCCGGGGCCAGGACATCTGCGACGGCAGATGGGTAAGTTGTGTGGGGTGCGGGAGGGGGTTTACGCTACCTTTTAGACACCTCACACGAGTCCTCGAATGACCGTTAAATGGCGTCGAGTTTATTGGGGCCCCCGTCAAGTACAAAGGGAAATTGGTAGATGCACTTGAGGTACGCCTCTGTGCGGTCGCTCCTCTCACAAGTGAGGGGGGTATTTCTGGTTTAGGGATCTGACACCGGTTACGACCTTGCCGTTGGCCCTTAACGTTAGGATGTACAATTTCAAGTCAAATGTTTTGTAGGATGTTAGTTCGGCTAGGAGAACCTTTGTATTAGAGATCTGTTAAGGTTAGCCAACATCGTAATGTGGAAATGAAATTGTACATTATATGAAACTGTTATTTTAATGTTTTCTTTTGTTTCATATTTTAATAAATACGGCCGGGAAGGGTGACTCCCTTCCCGCCTTCCAAAAGTTCAAGAACTGTTTCCGGTTTCCCAATTCTTGGGGATTGTGTTGAGAGGGGGTGGCGGGTATCTCGGCCATATGGAAAGGGGCGACCAATCGGTCCCCCCGAACGTATGGTGGAGTACCACGATCCCCCCGGGAAGCCATCTTGGGCGGGAGGCGAGTCTCGGCTGGTATGCCCGAAGCGGCGTAGCCGGGGCGCGCCTTTTTCCCGCCCTAGAGTGGGCTGGCCTAGACACCAACGCGGCCGGCCACGCCCTCGGAGGCAGGCGGGGGCGGGTTCACGCCCACCCTGAAGACGGATAAAAGGAGCGGAAGCCAAGAAAGCATCCTCTTGTTCCTGTGCTCTGAAGCTGCACCTCCCCGCTGCACGTGAGCTCGAGACGGAACGAAGAGCAATTTTGACCCACCCACCAGCCCCTGAGGACAGCGATTCGTTGTAAATACAGTTGATATAGTATCTTTTGTTTTCTCTGTTTTCTTACAGGTTGTGATGATTGTCGTGAAATTTCTTAACGATGCAATAAAGATTGGTTATTTTCAGTATGTTTTGCAAATAAAGTAATTTTGAACAAGGATTGATCAGTATTTACGCTTGATAATAAATGTTGTTTTGCTTTGTAAATCTTAGTAACTTAGGTAGAACTGTCGTATTTATTTTGGTCGGGCGGTAAGGTCATGATCGGTGAGCAGTAATTGGAAGATCCCTATGAGGGGGCGTCACCCATTACGGATGGGAGCGCGCGGGGGAGGTGGCCAATTGGCCCCTCAACGGGGAGGCGGTCCTGTCTAAGGAGAGGCCGCCGGAAGGAAAGGAAAGGTGGTCAAGGCCCCTTCCTGGATAGGAGGGGCTACGGCCCCTCCTGGGGAATTTCCCGGGGCCAGGACATCTGCGACGGCAGATGGGTAAGTTGTGTGGGGTGCGGGAGGGGGTTTACGCTACCTTTTAGACACCTCACACGAGTCCTCGAACGACCGTTAAATGGCGTCGAGTTTATTGGGGCCCCCGTCAAGTACAAAGGGAAATTGGTAGATGCACTTGAGGTACGCCTCTGTGCGGTCGCTCCTCTCACAAGTGAGGGGGGTATTTCTGGTTTAGGGATCTGACACCGGTTACGACCTTGCCGTTGGCCCTTAACGTTAGGATGTACAATTTCAAGTCAAATGTTTTGTAGGATGTTAGTTCGGCTAGGAGAACCTTTGTATTAGAGATCTGTTAAGGTTAGCCAACATCGTAATGTGGAAATGAAATTGTACATTATATGAAACTGTTATTTTAATGTTTTCTTTTGTTTCATATTTTAATAAATACGGCCGGGAAGGGTGACTCCCTTCCCGCCTTCCAAAAGTTCAAGAACTGTTTCCGGTTTCCCAATTCTTGGGGATTGTGTTGAGAGGGGGTGGCGGGTATCTCGGCCATATGGTTTGTGAATGTAACAGTGTTTAGTGCATCTGGGCATGAAGGTTCTGTTTTTTTGTACACCTCTGGTATCTTTCATTCATAAAAAAGCAGCATCCACAGGGAACGTCCCTGCAACAAATTCTGGCAACAAATATTAAGCAATTTGTCTGCAGTCATTCACCATACCAAAATATTTCTTATTTAAAAAATGGAAGCGTGATCATTTTCGTATGCGTGAATTAAAATGCTTCTTTAACATTGGAGAAGGAATCTGTTTAATTTCCTGTCTTCACATAAATAAAGGGGCTTTCTTAGAAATTGACATTTTTATGAAATCCATGAGCTGTGCAGGCTCCCGGTGTTTTGCGTAGGACAATAGCCTCGCTTCTCTCTTCCTTTCATGCATTATGCAGCGAGAACTGTCCCTAAAAAAGAGCCTCACAATTCCCAAGCGACCATTGAAAGAGCTGGACAGTATGTCAGTGTTCTCTGTCTTGCTTTAACCATTCACTGGAACATAATTTTAACATAATTTTGAAAGTTCCATTCTTCTGCTTGGTAAATGGAACCATAGTTTTAAAATGATAAATCTGACAAAAATAGAACAGTTCGCACAATTAGTGCTACACAAGTCACACATCATAATTGTAGACTGTTATTCTGCAACATGCTTGAGTTATCGATATACAGAAACATTACTGTCAGGAATAGTTCATCTTTGATCAATTATACTGTAATGCACACATACAATAGAGAGTGTGGAAGCTATAAAAATAACCTCTGGAAAGTAAACAGTTTAAATAAGCTGTAATTTATCCATGCTGAAATGTTGGAACCATGTTGTCAAAACCGTTCACAATTGTAAGAGATAAAAAGGTAGAAAAATGCCAAACTTGTGAAAAGAGCATATTTTTCATTAATCATTAAGCTCAAGTCCATAATCCGCATTTTGAGCCCTTAATTTACAATTTAACAGGCAGCTCAAACATCCAGATCTGGCAGCAACAGAAGTAACATTTCATCTCAAGGCTTATCTCTTGCATCTGAAAGGGTATGCGGATTTAATTCCAAGTTTTATCCTGTGAGATCAGAGAGGGCAAAGCCAAGAGATGTACAGGATTAATATTAAATACATTAAAATCAAAACTCATTAAATAGCTTGGTTCGGTCTGTGAAAATCTTTAAGGAGGAAAAACCCTCAGATTGGTGTGGAGTATTGCAAGACGGAGTTTGTGGGGATGCGGGAGTTTCTGTTAATTTATTGTTGATATTTAAATCCTACTCTTCTCATTTTCGAATTTAGAAATCAAGGACTGAATGTATCAAACAGTTTTTGTGTTCTCAAAAAGTCCGATTCTCAGAATCGACCCGTTTGCAAACACAAAAAAAGCTTTTCACAGGTAAAAAACCCTATTTTGCGATGTAATAATCTGTCACTAAGGGCCATATGTATCAAGCCTTTTGCGATTCGTTAAGGCCGAAATTCGCAGAATTTCGGCCTTAGCGAATCGCAAACGTCCTATTTACTGATTGTGAAATGTATTAAAAATTAGCAAAATAAGGAATCGCAAAAAATTGCGACTCCTTAAATGCTATGTATGAAGCATTTAAAAATTGCAAATTCAGGTTTAGAAATCACAAATTACCACCAACTTGTAGTTGGTGGTAATTTGCGATTTCTTGCAAATATGCACAATTGTGCATTTGTGAGGGTGGCATATGACGCACATACATGCCCATTGGCCATGTTTGTGCACCATACGCACACACATGTAATTTTCAGGGGTGCAGCAGGGTGTCCTTGAGACACCCCTGCACCCTTGAAATAATTCTCAAATTGCGATTATCAAATTGCGAATTCGCAAATTGGGAATTATTTCACAGTCATGTCTATGGGCCTCCTGGCCCATAGAAATGAATGGGAAATTATTCCTTATTTGCGAATTCGCAAATTGCGATTTCGCAAATAAGGAATAATTGGAAATCGCTAAAAAATAGCGATTTTCTACATACATACCATTTTGCGATTTCTAAATAGCGTTTCCTTAAAAATCGCTATTTAGAAATCGCAAATGGTGATGATGATACATATGGCCCTTTATCCCAAAATGGGTTTGGATTCATTATTTGGAAGGGGGGTGGAAACCCATTCGCAAACAGGTAGGGTTCCGGAAAGGACCCCTTTTAATTTTTAATTTTGTAAAGCTATCATTCTCTTTTAAGGAAAATGGGCTGCTTAACAAAAAAAAAACATTGTTTTATATAAAAGCAATCACGGACATGGTGGTCTGCTGACCCCAGCAGACCACCATCCCAATGATTTTAGCCATTCCTAGAGGGTCACAAATTGCAACCCTACCTCATTATTATTAATGAGGTAGGTATATTTGTGAACCCCTAGGCGTTTCATACATTAGTAAGAGGGATTACCTAATTGTGATTCCCTGAAAATTGCAATAAGGTAATTGCTATTACAAATGTCTATATGTGTGGTCCATAAGTACATTCTTGTGATTTTTGGAAACTCCAGTGTCAGCCCACCAACCAAAATCACGAACATATAGAAAAAGAAGGTGAACTACGACCGCCAGGCTTGTATAATCTGCCTCGATCTTTCTGTCTATTGTAACACCTAGAGAAGAGATCTCCCTTAGGGAAAATCAATCTGATATTACCGCAGACGCTCAATTACATATCATGCAGTAGGGAAGATTGCTAGGCTTGTGCATACCATGAGGCACAAAAGCTATTATCGTAATTTGAAATTGCAAACTTAAGAATTGTCCCAATGTAGCGTCCCGTGATAGGGTCCATCCCCCTTTGCACTGCAAGGGCCCCAATGTCCTGGGGTTATTCTAAGTTCAAGTTTTCAACATAACTAAAATAAAGAAAGCTCCTTTGTAGTTAGGGGATATTTATTCATTATCTGCCATCTTCAAATTTAGTTCATCACATCACTTGATTTCAGCAGTGATAAGCAAATCTGAGCACACAGTTAGATTCAATCATCAATCCCTTCTTCCATCCCGATGCGTTTTGGGCTAAAGAGCCCTTTGTCAGGGGATAGTTGAGAATTCTGTGAATCTCCCAGTGCTTCCGAGCGGTATAGTGTGGTGAATGGAATAGAACACAGCTGGTTTCATAATGTAAGAGGAAAAAAATATTTTCACAAAGGAATAAAGTGCTCACCATCCTATTGTGCCACAAGGAATCCGTTTTAATTGCATTTGTAATCAGACTATGCTATCTATATTTAATTGGTAGGCATTAGCCTTACTCGAGTATCGAGAGTGGCCCTCAAAGCTTGCTTGTAACTGTTAAACATTTCTCTGAAATGTAGCCTTAAAAAGACCCGCACCCCCAAAAAAAGAAAGACTTCTCTGGATTGTCATCATATTTGCTCTCTGGCCCCTAGACTAGAATTGCACATTTCATTTAAACACCTACCTCTGAATGGACAGTCTTCCTTATTGAATGTTATTGTTTGTTTGACTCCCAAACTATCATTACCTGCTAGACCAAGAATTGACTGCTTAACCACACAGCCCTGTGGAGTGTCAAGGCCCAAATAAGGAAACTTTGGAGAACATATCAGTATTAAAAAATATATATTATTAAAATATATAATACAAAAAAATATAATAAAATAGTTCTTATTACCCGTGAGTCTGAGATCACAGTGAGAAACAACAGTTTAATTGAAATTAAAAGTTTGTAAATCATGCAGTTACCCGAGAACCAGGAGCCTGATTCACAAAGGTCCTCAACACTCGTGGCACAGGGCCTGTAGTCATGGTGGAATCTCTGCACTTGGGGCAGAATCGCGCAAAGGGAATTCTCAATTCTCAGTGTGCGTCCTCTCATTGTGTGTGAGAGTCCCTTGTAACTGGAGGGCCTCCACCATGAGTGCAGAGGACCTTTGTGAATCAGGCCCAGAATGTACTGAGCCTGGAAGGCTAAAGAGTTAGAAGCATGAGTTTAGGGTTAAGAGAATGAATGGGTTTTATGAATGAAGCAGTGTACAGAATGTGTTGGTCTCAAGTTCTTTTGAGGTCTTCAGTAAACTCAGTTGCAGATGAAGTTTGATTCTGTCCTTGGAAGTGAGTTCTGAAAAGGTATGTCCCCTCAGTCTGGTATGCCGAAAATGTGGGTACTGTGTGCAGATGAACTTCAGAAGAATGAAAGTAAAAATCCTCATAAGTTGGAGTGGGACAGTGGGATTAGTGGGGTACATAAGTGAGAATGACCAAGATAGAGTGTTTAAAGCAGAGTAGTGCTAGTAGTCGTACTGAATAGTAATATGGTGCTCTTTTCTAATTCCAATGAGCTAGTATTCTGTGCTATTCTGGATACCCTGAAATAGGTACAGCAAGGTGACAGGAAAACCAATTAACAGGGAGTTACATTATTCGAGAGACATAATCACCAAGTGGACTATGTTTTCCTACAAGGAGCAGGGAGAAGAGGGAGGATTTTCATAAAGGTTCTGAGGACAAGAAAACAAAGCAAACACAGTTTGCTTTTTTGATCTTTGGACGATAACTCAGAATACAAAATGACTGCCAAATTAAAGGCAAAACAACCGTAGTCGGAGAAGGCTCAAAGTAGGCCAGTCACTGGTCCTTCCAAGGTAAAGTTGAATTTTCTCAAAAGATGATCTCAATTTTGTCAGAATTTAATTGTACATAATCAATGCCCATCCAGGCACCAATGGAATACGAGCATTTATTAAATTGCTTTTGGAGAAGGGTGTGGTTGCTTTTAAGATAACTATTATGGTGTTTCATTGGCATAAGTATAGAAGCTGAAGCGGAAAAAAAGGAATCAAATCATTCAAAGAACACTCATGAATATTAAACAGAGTAGAATGACTGCCTTGAAATCATCGCTTGAAAACAATTTAACATAATGAAAGTAAACTTTTCTAGTGCTAGGTCTCTCCCTTCTACAATGGACAGACAATTGCTCATACTGCTGAAAGGTGCTGTTAGAAGGAACAGGACCACTTGTACGCCTTTATAAAGTAATATATGAATGTCATTTGTTGCTTCAATGGGAAATAATTCATTACTATAAGATGAGTAAAAGCTGAAAGTTGACATTTTCTATGAGTTTAACCTCTAATAGTCTTAGATCGGTCAGCCTTAGGGTGGTCTTCCCCCAAACATTTTGTCTGGTTGCCTCCAATTTTGCTAAATTCATTTTGTTGGCCTTAAGACTCTGAGCACTTTACTACTGCCAACCAGTGCTAAAGTGCATGTGCTCTCTCCCCTAAACATGGTTTGATTGGCCTATCCACTATTGGCATATTCAATTTAACTATACATTCCTAGTAGAGTGCACTACATGAGCCTAGAGCCGGTAAATAAAATGCTACTTGTTGGCCTGCAGCACTGATTCTGCCACCCGCACCAGTCGCTCCTTAAACATGTCTCAGGCCTGTCACTGCAGAGCCTGTGTGTGCAGTCCACACTGCCATGTCGGCTTGTTATTTAAAACCCCTTTCAAAGCATTAAACTAGAATTTTATTACAAATGCACTACCCGTAAGGTTGCTCCTAGATAGCCTTTAGGGCAGGGTGCTGTGTAATTAAAATGTATGACATATACTTTTACGTTTTTGCATGTCCTGGTACTGAAATACACCCAAATATGTTGTTTACTACTGCCTACTCCTGTCATGGGTTAACATTGGAAATTCCATATTACACTTTTTAAGCTGTAATTCCTGATTGAGCAGTATGAGATCAGTCATGTTTCATGTGATTGGAATGTTAATGATGAATCCCCTTTACTGGTAAAGTCAAATCTATCAGTACTCTTTTAAAAATGCCACTTTTAGAAAGATAAAAGACACACATATGATGGACAGAATGAGGAACAAATCATGCCACTGGAGTCAAGCTCGCCTGGCTGCTGAAAGCCTGACACCGGTCCTAGGATGCTTGTTTCTGGTCCAGGGAAGACCTAGTTTGGCAGTTCGGGCTGGACTTTTCCCATGGGAAGCAGGCTCAAAACTGTTTTGCATATGGCTGGGTCTAAACTGCAGTGGCATGGTGAGCAAAACAACAATGGATTTATACCCAGTACTGGGTGTGAAAGTTTGATATTTTTTAGCGTTCTGTACATTATTTGTACTTTTTGCATTTGTCACCCTGAGTGGGGCGGCTATGCCCAGACATGGGTCCTGTACTCACCTTGGCACTGGAGTAAAGCTTGACTGGCTGATGAGGGGTGATACTCCAAAACCGGTCCTGAGATACTTCTTTCTGGCAGTGGGAGGTCCTGGCCTGGCAGTTCAGGCTGGACTGTTCCCAGGGGAGCAGAGTCAAGATTAATTTGCATATGGCTGGGTGAAAACTGGAATGGCATGGTGAGCAAACAAACAATGGTGTATGCCCTGACCTCTATACCCGGAGTTAATGTTTGACACTTTTTAAGCATTCTGTCCATCTATTGTACTTTTTGCGATTGTAGAAAGATGGGATTTTTTTGCTCTTAGCACTATCTGCCTGCAGTCGATCTCCCATACACATCTGGGGACAGCTGGGCTTTGTGCATTTTCTTTAGACAGCCACACAGAAAGGGAGCTTAGGTGTAACTGAATGGTCATGGGCAGGCTGGGAGAGAGGATTTGACACTTACATCTGAATAGGTTATGTACTGTCCCCAAACAAAGAACTGTATACGTCCCTGGAGCGAGTCTGGAGCCAGAGCTGTGAGGGAGGGCCTATGTGCACTTCAAAGCCCTTCTTTGAAGTCACCCAAATTCAAAGGCACTGCTGGGTATAAGAATTGGACTTCTGATCCTAACACTTCAGTACACTACTAGACCTGTAATAAACTCTGCAAGTCAAAAGGACTGCCATTCTGGTGGACTGTTGCTCTGGAAGGATTGCTTTTTTGCTATGCTGCCCTGCTTCCTGCTACTCTTTTCCTGCTTAGGAAGGACTGGATCCATCTCCCTTGACTCCAGATTGCCCGTGAATCCAGAGTGACTCCAAGGGCATGGTGGTGTGCCCCTTGTTATAAGTCTCAGGAGCATCAATGACTTTGCATCAACCTGCAACAGCACCTGGACTTTGCTTGCTGCAAGTCTTGCTCTGCCACGTGTGCCAATCCAGTCCTTGGTCCTTGGTAGTGGGTGTCTTGTTCATAAAAATACAACCCATTTTTCTAACTTGGTGTTCAGCCTTTTTGTGGTGCTTTTTATTGTGTTGCTGTTTGAAGTGTTGCACAAACACTTTACACATTGCCTCTTAAGTTAAACCTCACTGCTCTGTGCCAAGCTACCAGAAGGTGAGAACAGCTTAATTTAGGAGTGGTTTGTGAATTATTTTTTCTTCTTGGAAGAGTCTTCTGATATCCCCTGTGAACTGAAGTCATGGTGTCAGAGGTCCAATAATTATACCCAGTTGATCATTGAAATGGGGGACTTCAAATAAGAGTGAGTCTCCCTTTTGCAGCATTTTGTATGCGGCAGGACACAGCTCATTCATGTGTAAGTGTGAGGCTGTGTCCAGCTCCGCCTGTCCATCTTCCAAAATGGTCCATCATGTCACGCCTTTGTGTGTGGCTGTCTAGAGAGAGAATACAAAGCCCAACAGTCACCCAATTCAGACTGCACAGAGGCAGGCAGAAGACACCAAATGGTTAAAGTAAGAAAAGGCCAACATTCTAAAAGTCTCATTTTCAGAATTGGAATTTAAAATCCGACTTCCGGGAGGAGGAGCTTAGCGCGAATCCAAGATGGTCACGTGAGCACAGGGCTCCCCGGACCCTCGCCACTCTTCACAATTTATCCTGACAATATCCTGAATTCTTGGACGGATTATCGAAGATGAACCTCGACTGAGTCCTTAACTCTTTTCAGATTTTAATTTGGACTCAGGAAACCGAAATTACAGCGATTTGAACTTTCGAGGCCCACCTTGAGGCGAGCCGGGGACTTGGCGACTTGTGAGGCCGGGATGAAGTTGAACAACAATGGCAGTGGGGCCTCCTCATTAGCCCTACTCCAACTTTCGATTTCGTTTTTGGGTCCTGGCATGGTCTGATTACGAGACGGTTTCGCTTGGTCGGGGCCTGTCCAGCCTCTATTCAGTGCGAGTGCTATTTCACCATCACCGCCGCTTGGGTCAAGTCGTGACTTTGTCTTGGCCGCACAAACCAGTTTTTGAGAACTTTTGGTGCCCTGCCCGCAGGCGGCCATTTTCACTAGGTCGCGCGGGCCCCTCCGGGGCACATCTTCCAGCATGGCTGCCAGGGGCGACGTTGAGAAACGGAAGAGTAAGACGCCCCTTCCTGGGGGACCGGTCCAATCCAACGTTATGGACCGGTACACTCAAGCCAAAGGATCCCCTGGAGTCTCCAGTCGTACCCCGGGGGACGCCAAAGAGGACCCATCCGCACCTATGGATTTGTCCCTGCAGGACATCATGGGCGCCATTACTAACATGAAGGAGACCATCGGCCAGCAATATGAGGCTCTTGCTCATAAAATTGACACGGTTGCCATTGATGTCACCCTGATCAGGGCCAACCTGTCCAAGACCAATGAGAAGGTGAAGTTGTTAGATCTGAAGACTTTTAGCCTCACGGCCGATGTGTCGGAACTTCAGTCCGAACTAGGCAATTTGAAATCGGCTAATGACTTGATGTCCCATCGGCTGGAGGATTTTGAGAACAGGGCAAGACGCAACAACATCCGCGTCATAGGTGTTCCGGAAAACCCTGAGACTCACTCGATTGACCTCCTGGTTGAAGATCTTGTCCTGAACCACCTTGCCCCTTCTGGACTGAGCAAGTTCTTCGCAGTGGAGCGTGCCCATCGTGTTCCGGGCGGTAAGCCTAAGCCGGGCGCTCCTCCGAGGCCTATCATCGCAAAACTTTTTCATTTCAAGGATCGTGATGCTATCCTGCAGGCATCAAGAGTGAGCGGCCCGGTGAAATTTGAAAATTCCACGGTTAATTTTTACCCGGATTTTACTCAACTTGTTCAGAGACAAAGGATGGGCTTTCAGGGAGTTAAACGACGTCCTCGGGCCTTAGGCTTGAAGTACGCAATGCTTTTCCATACTAGGCTTCGTGTGCAATACGAGGACCGGACATTCTTTTTTGATCGGCCGGAAATGTGAGTGACTGGCTGGATTCCCTGCCTGGCCGAAACGACCGGATGGAGCAGCCCGGTGGTGCTGAGGGTGGTGAGCCTCTACAGAAGTGACCTTTCGGCCCCTGATCTCCGAATACTAGACATTGCTCATCTGGGTTCTATTTCTTCTGTATAGTATGTTTTACTGTTGTTCCCTTCCGGGTGGCAGAGGGACGGGCCTCTTTCCTCCTCCAGGGCCTTTTTGTAGAATGGGAATGTTAGGGCGACAGGCACACTGCATGTTGGGGTGGCTTTGGTCTACTGCAGGGGTGCAGTGAGGGGGGAGTTGTAACAGGAGTTGGTTGGGGAGTGGGATGGGGTGTTTGTGTATGTGTTTTTCTTTCTCAAGGTGACGTTTTGGTTTCTTCTTTGCTTCAAGTGTCCTGCTCTTTGTGGGGAGACTCATGCATCACTTGTGGGGATGGGGGGTAGTGGGTTGAGGTTAATATCTTGGAACGTCAATGGATTGGGTGATCACATAAAACAGGGTGTTGTACTGCAGTATCTGCTTTGCTTGTCTCCTGATGTGGTACTTTTGCAGGAGACGCATTTGGTGGGAAATATGTGTCATGCTATGAATAGGTGGGGTTATCGCTTGGTCGCATACTCCGGGTTCACCACTGGTTCCAGAGGGGTGGGTATTCTGGTTCTGTCTTCTCTCCCTCTAGAGATTGATAACGTAATCCTCGACGACAGGGGGTGTTATGCCGCCCTCACTGGTAGGTGAGATGGTGACAGTCTTTCATTGCTCACTGTATATGTTCCCCCGGGTCTCCAGACCTCTACCTTCTCAGATATTGGCCGGGTGATGCTGGAGCTCCCTGATAGTATTCTCCTTATGGGTGGTGATTTTAACTCTGTGCTCCCTGGCAATATGGATTGCTACCCCCCCAGGGATCTTTCTAATTCCCAGTCATGGCTCAGTGGGTTCTTGGACACCTTTGGTCTGGTGGACTGCTGGAGGTTAATGCATCCGACACAATGTCAGTACACCTTTCACTCTGGGGCTCATGGGAGTCTCTCCAGGCTTGATTACATCCTTATGCGAGCTGCCCAGTCTTCCTCTGTTGGGGAGATCAGACACTTGGCCCGGGGCATTTCGTATCATTCTCCATTGTGGCTTTGTACGGACACTGGGGTGCCTGCTGCGGGGCGGGTCGCCCCCATCAACCCTTGGTACCTGCGTAACCCCAAAACTCGTAACAGTCTGATAAAGACCCTAGACCACTATTTTCTGGAGAACGAGGGGTCTGTTTTGTCCGCTGTGTCCCTGTGGGAAGCCTTCAAAACTGTTATTCGTGGATAGGCCCTATCTTTAATAGCTGAGACCAAGAAAGCTAGGAATCATGAGGTCCTGAGTCTGGAGGCGGAAATACTGGAATTGGAGGCTGACCTAGAATCAGGCGTTACCCGGGATAGACTCCACGCCCTTGGTCTGAAGCAGTTTGACTATGCAGACCCTCCAGGATATCGCGATTTCGCGATTTTGCGATTTGCTGCGAAATCGGCACTTTTATAAAAATGCTGTGATTTTTACAAAAGTGCCCGCGAAATCGGAACTTTTGTAGAAATAGCGGTATTTTTACAAAAGCTAATCCATGCCACATCCTGGGGGGTCTGACTGAGGGGCAGCAGCCGACGTCTGGTGGCCTGGGAAGAACATGTGCTACTTGACGACTCATTAGCACCCCCCTCACAGATGTTATACCACGGAGGGCGGGGGAGGGGCCCAGCAGCCAGGCAGAGGTGTGAGAGTCTAATGGAAGCGAGAAACAAGGCCGTGGGGAGCAGGTGCCCGTGTGCACAGGCAGGATGCAGGAGTCTCGGAGGGGAGGGTGCGGGGGAGGGACTGTGATGGAGCACAGAAACAACATCTTACGTGCACATCACGGCAAGGACAATGGAAACTTAGCAGGTATGAGGTGGTGACACCCGGAACAGAGGCCTCATGACCATTCATTTCACAGTAAAAAAAAACAAAAAAAAAACATTGTGCCACAAGAGGTCTTGTCTCAAAATAGGAAAGGTGAGGTATTTGTCGAGGTGGAGGACAGGGTTAGAGAGTTCATTAAAGTTAAGTAAGGTCAGGGATCAGCCAGCGTAAGTGCAGATGGAGCATAAGGGGAGCTGCAAGGAATGATATTAGGATTAGGGTTCAGGTCAAGGATAAGGGTAGCATTTATTTAATTTGTAAAAAAATAAATAAACCAGTGCAAGGGCCCAAAATTGTTTTATGTAGCCTGCTGCCAGGGTTGGAGAATACCAAAGCTGCCTGATCTTGGTGCCTCTTCATTCCACCGCCCTGCACTTTCTGCCTCTTTATCTCATGAATACTGAGGCTGCCTGGTCTTGATTCCACCTTATGCCTTTTTCTTCCACCACTACACTTCCTGTCTGTTTTTCAGAAGAATACTAAGGGTGTCTAGTCTTCAATAAATCAATGCCTCTTTCTTCCGCCACCCTACACTTTCTCACTTTATCTGACTCTTAAATGTTCTTTCTCACCCCTTCTTTGCCATCTTGTGACTTCTTTCCTACTTTTCTCTTTATTCTTTCTCCATTTTGTATGAATGAAGAGGGTACACAAGAAAGTGCAGGAAGAAATGGAACTACAGAGGTCTAGTCCAGGCACATTGAGCTGGCCTAGGCCCTGTGGAATCAGGTTTCCTGTTTATATTTATCTGTATGTATTACATAGCGCCAAAATGTCCCTGTCTGAGACGCAGGAAGCATATTAAAATACCAAAAAACAGGAGAGGCATTCACAGTACACATATAGCTGCAGAGAACCGAAAGTGCACCGTGCATCACGATGAGGCATAAGTAGGGCCGTGAGCCAAAGGGTGTGCATCACTGTGGACTCGGGTGAACTCTGCATTTGACATCTCGCTCGGTCACGCCATCACCTACTCCAGGTCTGGTTCGACAACAAGCAGAGCACACACTTCAAGAGACCAATGGTGCGGACTGTCCAATGATGTCACGCCCCTGGAATAATTCACCACTTCATTTCCCCACAACCAGCACCAGTATTTGACACATTGAGAATTCCCAAACCATATCCAGAGATACACTCGAATATCTGTACATGCTTTTCGAGGGGAAAAAAAGTGTCTACATTGTAATTAAAGCAAATTTACATAGCTTCATGTTGTTAAATAACTAAAAAAGCTAAGATATCTGTGTTTGTTGTAGGAAATATGGCCAAATAAAATGCCGCAAAATTGCCGCTAAATTTCCATATTTGTGCCGCTAAATTTCCATTTTTGTGCCGCTAAATTTGCGAATTCATGCCGCTATATCCTGGGGGGTCTGACTATAAATCCCTTGTCACGGATGCTGCCAAGACAATGTACAGGGAACGGCAGGGTAGATTGTATGATGTTGGGGATAAGGCGGGTATATTGATTGCTTGGCTCGACGAGAAGGAAAGAGCAAATCGTGTGGTCCCTGTGATTCAGACTTCAGATGGTGTGAGTGTGACTGACCCTAGTGAGATTGTGGAGTGTTTTGCTGATTATTTTCGTGTGGTGTACTCCCCGGTGTCCGATAGAGATGAGGATGACTCCCAAACATTGCTGTGGGACATTGCGTTGCCCTGCCTTTCTGAGGAGGATCGAGAGTGCTTGGAGGCTCCGTTGTCTGTAGACGAGATTGCGACCGCAATTCGTTCTATTTGTTCGGGCAAGGGTATGGGCCCGAACGGCTTGCCTATTGTGCTGTACAAACTGCGCCCGGATAAAGTCGCACCATATCTTCGCGACATGTTTATGGAGTCACGTGATCTTGGCACCCTCCCGTGTGACCAGCGTTTGGCAACGATCGTAGTAATTCCCAAGGATGGCAAGCCTCGTGATCGCTGCGCATCATACAGGCCTATCTCCCTTTTGAATGCTGAGCCTAAGGTTCTCGCCAAGGTCCTCGCTAATCGTCTGCTTACAGTGATTTGTGACCTGATCCATCCGGATCAGTCCGGATTCATTCCACACCGGAACACTGCTCTTAACCACATTGATGCTGATGCCATTTCCCTGCTGTGCTGAGAAATCGTAAATCCCATTGTTCATGACGAGCTGGGCTCGTCATCAGTGTTTGAGGAGGCTACACCATGACGAGCCCAGCTCGTCATCAGCCTCGAAGGGGTTAATTTGCGCTGCTTACATGGTGTTCTCGCTAGGGCGGGGTCTCTTCCGGAGCCGGCCACCTTTGCTTCCTTGGACGCCACGATGGCCTTTGATATGATAGAATGGCACTATCTTTGGGCTGCCCTGGCAAAATTTGGTTTTGGCTCGGATTTTATCGAATGGGTGAAACTTTTATATACGGAACCACTGGCTCAGGTGGTGGTCAATGGTCGAGTGTCACAGTCCTTTACTCTCAGGAGGGGTACTAGGCAGGGGTGCACGCTGTCCCCCCTGCTCTTTGCTCTTGCCTTGGAACAGCTTGCAGCCTTGCTCAGATGGGAGCCATCGATAAAGGGCATTCAGTGGGCCCCCGATTTTGAGGACCGAGTCTCGTTGTACGCTGACGATATCCTCTTGTACCTCACCTCCCCTGGTAAATCCCTTAATGTTCTGTTTGACGTTCTCACCTCGTTCGGCATTGGTTTGATCATAAACTGGTCTAAATCTTGTGTATACGTCATCTCGGCCGGCCTTCCTCCATTACCAAGTAGGTTTCCCATTCAGATCTCTCAATCCGGCTTTAAATATTTGGGGATCTTTATCTCACTAGACCCAGCTGCCCGCTATGAGCACAATCTCCTTCCTCCTCTACGAAGATTGAAACTGGACGTGGTTCAGTGGCGTAGATTGCCGTTGTCGCCACTCGGTCACGCGGCACTTTTTAAAATGATGTCCCTGCCCCGGTTTTTATATGCACTCCAGAACTCGTTCAACGTTATTCCAGCAAGCTACTTTCGGGAGGTGGAAGGTTTACAGAGGAAGCTCATTTGGGACGGCCGCGCACGTATCGCTCTTGCAAAGCTAACTCTCCCCTGGTATGGTGGGGGCATGGCGCTCCCAGATATCAGGAGATATTATTGGGCCTCCCAGTTGTCCGCAATCAACCACACTATGTATGCACCTGGTGCAAATATGGCTTTCGAGATGGATAAACATCAGTTACCCGGCAGTAACTTCAATAAAGCGCTCTACTCACGGACATCGGGGAGGAACCTAACGGGACCCACCAAGATTGCGGTGCGTGTGTGGAAGGATGCGAACGCGGCCATGGGATGGAACGAACAATTGACGCGAGCGACCCCTCTGTATGCTTCTGAAAGACTGGGATGCCTCTGGACAACGAAAGGTTTTGAGAAATGGGATATGATCGCTATTAGCAGAGTGGGTGACCTTTGGGTGAAAGGCGCGGTCAAGACCTTTGAAGTGCTTCCGAGTGAGTATGAGTTGAGCGATAGAGAGTTTTTTAGGTATGCCCAGGTCCGCAATGCTTTGACGTCGGTCTTCGCTACAGATGCTAATGTTCCCGAATCCTCCCCACTCGAGGACCGTATACTTGATGGTCATCTGCCTGATAGTACGATCTCATTGATTTATAAGAAATTAATCAACAATCAGGCATTTCTCCTTGTGCGTCTCAGGGAGTCCTGGACCGGAGACGGGTTGAAGTTGGATGACAAAGACTGGCAGTCAGCACTGTCTTCTCCAAAAGTGGTCGCTATTCCCGCCCGTCTCCGTCTCGTCCAACTTAAAATTCTTCATCGGGTATATGTTACTGGTCCTCATTTGGTTGCCATGGGCTTTTACTCGGATGGGTTATACAAGCGCGGGTGTGGATTGAGTACTACCTTTCTCCATATCATTTGGGAATGTCGTGAGGTGGCAGCGTATTGGAATCGTGTGCATGCGGTAATGGAGTGTGTTACCAGGGTCGGTCTGCTGCCTGAGGCTCGGAGATGCTTGCTGAATGTGTGGGAGTTGAATGATTATAACGTTGCTCAGGCCAGGTGGGCGGCCCTTGGGAACATGATTGCAAAGAGGGATATTGCGCAACGGCCCCCCACCGTGTCAGTATGGAAGAAGAATATGGACTGGTGTATGTTTAGAGAGAAGACTGTATATTTGGCTAGGGGCAAGCCAAAGGTGTGGAGTAAAATCTGGGGTCAATGGAATGCCTACCGAGGGAACATCTGTACACCCCCGTTTGAGGACAATCCGGACATTTCTCTGTCCCCCTGATCCTGACATTCCTGGTAGAATCTACTCTTTTTCCTGATTATCTGACTTCCCCACTGACTCCCCCCCCTGGTTATCTCTATTGCCTTCCTGATTATCTATCCTGTATTGAAGGTCCCCCCTGTCGGAGCTCGACCTTGTCCATAATGCTTTCCGCCCTGAGATTTGTTTGTCTGTTTTTTTTCTTTTTGTTCTTTCTAAAAAATCAAAAATAACTATATCCTGACTCCATCCGGTGTTGCAGAGAACAGTATCCTGTATTTTGCTGGACCTCCAGGGGATCAGTCGCTGCTATGTGATGTCTTACGTTTACTTTTTATGTTCTAGCGGCCGGCCCCTCTGGTTGTAGGCCCATACTTGTAATGATATTGGTATTGCAGAATAAAGTTTAAAAAAAAAAAAAATCCCACTTCACCATAGTTGTGATTTTAAATTGTGATTCCAGAGCAACCAGACTTAAAGGTCTTATCTCTTCTCAATTGGAAATTACACTTATAAAATGTAATACAGTATTCCCTATGTCATCCTTTGGGAGAAATAGGCTGTTCAGTAGTAAAAAACGAATTTAAGAGGTTTTTTTCTACCAATACAAGTAAAACATAAAAGTAAATGTTGTACTTTTTAAATACACTGCACCCTGCATTTGGGCAGTCCAGGGACTTCCTTAGGGGTGACTTCTATGTATTATAAAGGGATGTTTAGGCAAGGCTAGAGGTTTAACTTGCAAGGTCGACATGGCAGTTTAAAACTGCACACACAGGTTCTGCAGTGGCATGCCTGAGACATGGTTAAGGGGCTACTTACGTGGGTGTCACAATTAGTGCTTCAAGTCCACTGGTAGCACTTAATTTACAGGCCCTGGCACATGTATTGCATTTTGCTAGTGACTCATAAGTAAATTAAATATATCAATTGGGTATCAGCCAATGTTACGCTGTTTAGAAGAGAGAACACATGCACTTTAGAACTGGTTAGCATTGGTAAAGTGCCCAGGGTCCTAAAGTCAACAAAAACGTGGTTAGAAAAAGATGCCGAGGAAACAAAACGTTTCATGTGAATCTTCACAGAGGGCCATTTTCCAACAGTGGGGAGACCTATGCTTTTGTCACATCACTAGCTGCCACATGTATACATTTATAATGATTTAATCAGTATCTGAGCAGCAGATATGTACAGCAAACATTCTCTCCATTTTTAACATAGGGCATTTTGTTAATATAAATCATGTGCACTCTAGGACTGGGGCTGAACAAAGGTACCTACAAGCATGTCAGCTGCAGCCAAACAGCAGAAACCCAGGACAAAGAGTCATGGATAATTAACAGCATCCATGCATAAATCATTTAAGAAACAGGAATTCCACCGACATTAAACCTGGTAAACGTTTAATTTATTTTCTATTCATTCAGTTTGTGATGAAGTGAAATTATTGTTATAAAAATAATGTTAATTGTACAAAACACAATGGAGTGGAGTGCAACAGTTTAAAATCATTACATTTATTATGTGATGTATGTAACACATGGAAGAGAGAAATACAGATTACAGAAGGCCCTTGAGATAAGATTTTCACCTTTAGATTCATGCAGTGCTTAATTTGCAAAATATTAAGTGCCAGTGGCTAAAGCACTGTTCAAAGGCAGCAGTTGACGCATTTTAAAGTCAGTGTGCTGGATACCAAGGCTGCATAGCCCTGACTGCATCTCAGTCTGCTTTAATGATACTCCACTGCCTGACACTCCCTGTCCCTTATCTCTCTCTTGCAGATTCCTGCTCTCTCCCTAGGTAAAGTTTTCTGTCTTTTTTGTTCTCATTTTTCCCGTTTTTGTATTTTCCTCTCTCTTGTTCTGGGAAATGTCTAATAAGGACCGCTCCCCAATACTGAGTGCGGTTGCACCCACCGACAACCACCGGCTCAAATTAAGCACTGCTTTCATGAGGAATGTTTTCATCCATGTGAAGGTCGAGGGAAAAAAATATTTTGGACGTCCTTGCAGCCCAATTTTAATATAAGAGGCCACTTGGGATACTGATAGGTGCGCTGGTAGATACAAATTGGAATTTATCAATTGACTTGCATCTTACAGTCCAGGCCGTAGCTCTGGTGTTTATTACCACTGTGACACAAGGTCTAATGTAATATATGACTGGGGAAGGATCAACATATCAGGAGGCTTAACAAAGGCGAGGTGAAGATGGTATTGTAAAATTGATTCAGATTGTTCTAAGTAACATTTTAATGTAAAGTGAGCTTAAAACAACTGTATAATATAAAAACAGGGAGTGTAACTTTTAAAGGGACAGATAACATGCCCATTCGTATACTAACTGGAACAAACTGATAGAGTTCTATGATGTCTTATTCACTTCTCCTTCATCAATACCCCTGACTGGGACCACATGATAGCACAGGAACTGATCGTTAATATTCTCTTAATCAAGCTAGTTCAGAGCTCCAATAGTGGTCTAGAATAACCTTCAGATGACTTATAAATAAAGACAAAAATTTAAAAAGAACAAGAGTTCAGCTAAAACCTGAAAGGAAAAACAAGGTTGTTTTCTAACTGTGATGAAACACAGGGACACGCCAACACAAACCAGTGGAGCTGAGGCTACTATTCATTTATATAGGCTACTGCAACCATCACTATGATCTTGCTAATCAGTGCTAGATGTGCGCCCAGATCAGATTTGTTTTCATAGGAGAGCCAGTTTACTCAGCAGTTCCAAACTCTAAATGCAGTGGCGGCTCGCAGAGGTAAGCCCTGTGAGGCAGTGAGGCGGAGCGGGCAGGGCTGGGTGGGGGCGGGGTAGTGGAGTCCGAAATATGACGTCAAAGGTGAACATAAATAAATAAATACATATCTGCAGAAGTATGTCGGACTCCACCACTTCCCACCCAGCACCGCCATGCCTCACTGTCCCACTGCCTTACCTCTGCGAGCCGCCACTGTCTAAATGAGGGTGGAGGAGCCAAAGGCTTGAATGAGAGCGCCATCATTTTTATGGGAGGGCTACCTTAGTGCCAAACTGTTAATCATATGTTATAAAATAATATTGGTCCCATATGAATAACTGGTTTTCTGACACCAAATCACTATTTTATTTGCATCAAATCAATGATTTAAAACAGCCAAGATACTATTGCATGACCAATTTCAATTTAATTCAATTAATCTTTATTCGATTATGCATCATAATCATAAAATAAAGAAACACAAAAACCACATAAAAACCCCAAAAGCATTAAAATATACAGTCCACTTTAATTTGATCAAATTACACATTCTATAGACATTTATTACAGTTTAAAAACAAAACAGCAAGCAAAGCTATCATTCACATCATTATAAGCTAGGCACACATAATTTTATTCCAGTGTAAGGCTGCTTCTAGATAGTCGGTGACCACCAACATTACCACATGATCAGGTAATAAATGTAAATGAAAAAATGCAGGTCGAAATTAAAACCCATCAATTTTAAAAGTGGTAATGAATACCTCTTACGCAAAATAGCAAAAAATGTACTGAACAATCCCAAGTGCATTAGGGTTTGGGGTGAGCGACCTTCACAAGAACAAGTTAAAAGTGCATGGGGATCATACTGACCCAGGGGAAAACAGATCATTGTACAGATAGAACTCAAGCGAAATTCCGTAAGCAATGATATGTTCCTCGAATTTCTAACTGCTTTGAGGTATGGTTCAATGCCAGTGACAGTTTTTCGGAGCAGGCAGGATCTGTTGGAGGGTTTCTCCAGAGTCTTCTGTTGAACCTGGTGTAGGCATTGGCCCTTTTTGGCTAAAGTTCCTTAAGCGTTTTGTTTTTCCCCAGACCTTTTTTCTGACATGGTGTTGCCAACTTAGAGGCTTTGGGTACTCTGCCACTGCTGATCAATGTCAAAGAGCAAGTGCTTTCTCACACAGGAGAGGGGAGAGAGTCAAACATTACTCTACCACCCAAATCCCCTAGAGTTACATATACACACACAAAGGGGTGGAGAGGAAAAGACCCCAAGGAAGGGAAGAAAAAGCAGTGGCACAAGTATGTGTATTGGAAAACTGCCCTCACTCACACACAAATGTGTGTGACATGCTTCATCATCGGGTCAGCTTACAAAATGCCCTGGCGTAGCCACGCACAGGGCGGAGAATAGGGAGGTGGAACACAAAACAAAGAGACGGAAACAAACTTAGATGTGACAAACAGTGTACAGAACAAGAAGTGTGTAATATCTTAGTTAAAATGTTTTACATGCTTTACACTCCTCCATCTGTAGAACTCTATAATGTTGATGTCGTGTAGAATGTTGGTGCATGAAGCAGACAATTGGAGAAGGGCTGACAGCCTTGCTGGCTGCTCCTGGTGGGGCTGAATACATCTATACTTCAATGCTGTAACCTATCTGAATAAATCCTCTTGAAATATCACAATCAGCGTGGACTAAGTTACTACATATTTTATGGCGACGATTTTAACCTAAGAACCTGCATCCGCTACCTCTGAGGACCGCTGTGGACATCCTGAGTTCCTACTCACAACCTCTGCAAGTTTTGAAATTTCAACTACTCCAACTTTTCTTCTGGCACATCAGCCCCACCAGTGACCACCCACCGGTCGCCCTCAACGCTCAAGTGCCAGTTTCCAGTTCCAGTTTCTTTTGTGAGGGTAAGCCTGCCAGTATGCGTCCTGCATGATCTGTTTGCCTGTTACTTGCCTACACATTTTGCCTGCTGTTCCTACAGTGTGTGTAAAAGACTTTCTTAGCGACGCAGGCAGCACCTCAAGCTTCACTTGATTCAGTTTGTGTGTCCTCACAGCGTTCCCTATTTACATGAAACAAGGAGTTGCACTTCCTTTTACAGTTCAAGCCTCTGCCTGCTGTGGTTGTTCCTACAGTGTCTATTTCATATGCTAACCCAAGACTGGGTAAAGTGATAGAGCAAAGTGCAGTCAGGATAGTGAAGTTAAAACTGGCTCATGGATACCTGTCATGCCTTTATTCATAGGTTCCAAGGTCAGGATTAAAAATGGAGTGAAGGATGGTAGTGTTGAAAAAGGAAGTCAGGATCCTCCGACACCCCTCCTTAAACTGCTATAGTCAACATGTTTCGACCTTATAGTGCCACCATTCAACAGGTCACGTCAGTCTTCTTCAGGATGTGTACCAGTCCCAGTCTTCTCTAACCCTTTACCTTAGTCAGGCACTATAGAGGTAACAAACGATCAAGCCGATCTGGACAATGTGGAGGGAATTACGCCAACACGGAATCTAAATACTAAGAAGAGTTATAAAGTAATTCTAGAATTGTGATCCAAACAAGTATTATAACCTTATTAGTATACTGAAGATTTGAATCATCATACCCTCCGTACAAGTATTGTCTTCATACACTAAATGTATTCATTCAAGTGCCCCCATTGGCATCTACTTAGTTAATCAAAATGCCCCTTTACCACAATGTGGCTCCAAACATTAAAAATAGACGAGTTTCCTTAGTCATACTACTGTTGCCCAAGTATGTTTTTCGCAACTCTCGCTGTCACACATGGCATTAGACAAACAACATATTCAAATCCATAATTAAAGCCCCATATTCAACTCCAAATTTAAGTCCATAATTAAAGCCCCATGTCACTTAGCATGATCCCTCACCAAGTTCATTTGAAGATTAAACCAGAAATGGCGCCCGGCAGGAGGAGCTCCAAGGAACACAACCTGTGTTGAAAATCAGAAGGGGAAGGGGGAAATCGGGAAAATTTGTAAAATGCACCTATAAGAAGATATACCACTGTGCATTTGCCTATATTCCAAGGTGTCCTTTCAGTACATCCTGCATGCCCCTTCTTACTAGTAGAGTGGACATACCCTACAGTATTAGCCACCATAGTGAGCCCTGCACCTCGTTAAGCATCTCCGTGTGGTGATTAAAATGCGGAATCTTGCGGCCAAATGATCAAGCACTCGACATCCCAAAGGTATCTTACTGTTCCGATGTAGCTTCCGGCACCTCTCGTGCCCGTTCCAGTGGTGCCGCGAAGGTAAATGCGGAACGCCAGTGCCTCCATTATAACCATGTTCTCAGCAGCAGAACGTCCGACCGTCATCGCAGGAGCGTCTACGTCGTGGCGCGCCTGCGTGGTAGTGACGTTTGTAGGAGGATCATGGGAAATGTAGTCCCAAAGCCTGTCCAGCACTCCGATTTCACTACTGGCGTCCTACTAAAGTGCAAGTGCTCCCTGTGTAAAGTATAATGGTAATTGGTTGCCCATGATTGGTATGTTTGGCTTACTAGTAAAGTCCTAAGTAAAGTGCACTATTTGTGCCAGGGCTGGTAATGCAAATGCTACTAGTGAGCCTGGAGCACTACTTGTGCCACCCACACAAGTAGCCTTAAAAAGGGAACTCAGGCCTGCCATTGCAGTGGCTGCGTGTAGTTTGGTAAACTGCCATGTTGTTCTGACAAGTGCACTCACTTGCCAGACCTTACACTTCACTTTCTATGCACATCAGACACCCCTATGGTAGGCGCAAGGTACCCCCTGGGCAGAGTGCAGTGCATGTGAAAGGAAGGACATGTACTAAGGTGTGTACCATATCCTGACAGTGAAATAATCTCCATTTCGTTTTTCACTGTTGAAAGGCCATCTTGCCCATAGGACAGAATTGGGAGGCTGTATAACATGTTTTCCAGCCTATCTTCCCAAAGGCTTAGGATGGAGAGGTGAAATTTAGTATGCCTGATCTCACAATGGAAAAACACATCTTTGTATGAAGGTGGTTTTTGCAATATGTGTTTATAAGCCATTATTTTAGAAGTGGCTGGGTTTTTGTGCTCTAACATTACAGTGTGTCTCAGCCTGGTTGTGGATTGACTGTCTGGATTTGAAAGTGATAGGATCTGGGAATGTCTTGACCCAGGGGAGGAGGTGAGACAGCAACAGGCTCTCCTGCATCTGGAATGTAGGGGGGGGAGTAGCCCCTAGAGATAAAGAGGCCTGGGTGGCTGCCATAAAACAATTGTCCCATTTCCTGCAGAGTTATGAAATTCCAGACCCCCAGTAATCAAAGGAAAAAGGTGGCACTGGCCGGGGGGCACCCAGAACTGGTTTGAACAGGGGTCAGTGCCCCCCTGTAAACAAAGACTTCAAATCCATTGAGGGGTATTACTATGAGAGCTGAAGACCCTGAACTTTATAGAATGGCTTGATCAAGACTGAACAAGACAGGACCTACTTCGTGGTCAACAGGAACCTTTGCCAAGGACGAACCAACTGAAGAGACTGAAGGGAATTACTGACCCATGCTGTGTGTTCTGGGGCTGGCCTGCAGTTTGCTGTTTTAACCCAGGAAGGCATGCGGGCAAGCCCCTGTCTCAAGGGAGAGGGAGTGAGTGTGAGCAGCATCCTCAGGGGTTTACCCCCCCCACCCCAGGGACTGGAGGGTTCCTTAGAGGAGCAGCAGAGTGGAGGCCCAGCGCCTACTTGTCAGTGTGCGAGGAAGAATACCTAGCATCAGGAGGGCATGGGGAGTCTGTCACCAGACCTCCCGCAGTCCTGAAGTTTGTGGGTGCCATTCCTAAATGGCAGGCACAGAAATCTAAATGTCAGGTTAAGGGAGGAAGATGTCCCCCCATGGGAAAACCCGTGGGACCGGGTCCAGCCCATAGCGCTAGGTCCCCTAGGAGTGACCAGGGGAACCCACTTCTAACCTGGGTAACAAACTACCTGATAAGTGTATTATGCAGTGCACTATTTCTGCATAATAAAGTACCTGGCTGTTGCATTACATATTGCATTATTTCTACATTGCAAAGTGCCTGATTGTTGCGTTACGTATTGCATTATTTTTACATTGCACAGAGCTTGATTGTTGCGTTATACATTGCATTACTTTTCCATTGCAAAGTGCCTGATTCTAGCATTACGAACTGCATAACATGGTATCAGGACAACATTGGAATGTTTAGAAGTGCTCATTAATATACACTTACACATACTCATATGTTGGATTTATATTGAGTGTTCTTATCATATGTCTTTTTATATAAAATGTATACTCGTTTTTATAAAAACTCGTGTGGAGTCCATTTGTGGTGTCATCATTGAGTTGCTGTGAGCGTGGTTGCAAATACTTTACACATTTGCCTTGAAGATATGCCTGGCTGCTCGTGCCAAGCTACCAAGGGGGTGAGTGGGGGCTATCTCAGAAGGTGTCCTTCCTTTCCCTGAGGTGGAATGGCGGGTCCCTATTTGCCCTAAGGTACTTCCCTCAGCCAACCAGGGATCCTGGGTCTAACACTCAGTCTCTCATCGGCCCAGACTTAAATCTAAAGTAACAACGGGGTCAGTTTGACTTGATGATCCACATATTTCAAACCCAATTCCTCATGAGCAAAGAAGGATGCACTATTTAGACCAAGGCCCAATACTTTTCTACAGAATCGTTCCTCTTCCTCACCTTGCAATTATGGTACCCCATATGGCTGCACCATATGTCAGGACTGGAAGACATTTCATTCTATAGATTTGCACGATCGCTTTGGGAAACCTTGATATTTAATTTGTACATAAGATATGTTAAATTCATTAGTTAAATTATACATATTTCAAAAGGAACATATTCCATAAAACAGAAGTCCATGCTAATCACCATTTTGCTACTGGTTAAAATATACATGGTACTTATCAATGTTGCACCTCTCGGTCATCCACTAAAAACTGGTGGATGTTCTACTGTGTTACATTTACCACTTTCTCACCTTATCTGCTGATGGGAGTAGCACAGGATTTATGACATCGTGTGTCATGATGGGAACCCTTGTCCTACACACTTCCAGCCACAAAGCAAGAATTATTGAAAGTTTGCCATACGGCTCTGTTAAGCATGTCATACTTTCGATGCACTGACAGGAACCACCATGACAGTGGTTCCTGCCAATGCATGTAAAGTCTGTTAGCCTCGTGGACATCTTACGGCGACAAAGTACTTACCTCGGTCACCCAGACAAGTTAACTTCTGCCATCTTCCCAACTCTAAATCTAACCCTTATTTATATGCAGGGACATGATTTTTTAAAGTTATTCAGAGACAAACTCATCCCCTAAACCTCCCCAAGGTGCTTCCAATTTATACTCACTGCATAAGTCATTTTATATAATGAATGGAAATGTTTTGATTAATTTTCATGACCTATTAGCAACACATTTACAGTTGGTTCGAACAGTGATCCCTCTTTCTGTAGGATGCTGGTGATAAAACAAGACCAGTTCTAAAGAAGTGTAAATGTAATTGTGTAGTCTGAAAGATCGACAGAGCACTTTACAATGGAAAAACTGTTGTCGCTCTATTGTTTCATACCTGACAGAATTAGCTGTAGGACCCTAAATTCTAACTAATTTTGGAAAAGTGCATTTGTGACCACAGAAGGTAGCATCCGGTTAAAGAAATAGAATGTGAAGCATTTTTGTCACAGACAGTCGAAAGTACACCCAGCAAAAACCGAGTCCTCCAAAGAATGAATCACATGTGCGCAAATGTGAGCACAGCATTGCATGAATTTGAAAAAAGTGTGCAATGCCATACATACATTGTGTCAAGCCCCAAAGATGCGATCAGCCATGCACACCTCAGTCAAGAACACTCTCAGGTACAGATCTGTTCATGTAGAGAACGCATTAATCAGTAGCGTTCATTACTCATAGATAAATCATAGGATTACAATGTTGTACATTGTTTGCCCTTGTTTTTATGTGGCATTAGTTTTGCACACAATACAAGGTTGTGCTAATTTTTGTGATGTTAGTTTATCTTGCTTTGCAGGACGTTCAAGAGCTTTTCTTCCTTCAGTATTACACCTAGTTTCAATAGATTATCAGGGTTTCATGTTACATGATGCAAAGCCATTTAGCGGTGCCCCTACATCAACTTTTATGCAAAAATCATTTTAAATTTGAAAGTTGATCGGCGGTGCCATTTGTGCAACTAGGCATTGCATACTGATGATCGGTGTTGCACAACCACTGCCCTAAACATTACCAAACCTGAGAAGGTGATAGATCATGATGGGTTTTGCTGGTACAACGCATGGTCGAGCACCGGTGTTATACACAGATATTTCTCGAACCAAGGACCAGATGGAAAAAAAACTTTTTTGTGGTTGCAAAAAATGCATTTTCCTATGTACAGGCCACAAATTGTGATTTGGTTACAAGTTACCTAACCACAATCTGGGGTTGCAACCCAATACCAATTTGTTATTTGGAAGGGACGTATTTAGGGCATCTCTCCCAAAAGCTTAATCAGATTTGTATGCATTAATGTTTTACAACAGGAATTCTGGTTGCAAAACATTAACATTTTACCACCTCCGTATGTACAGCGTAAGCCATTTGCAAATGTTCCCCTTTGTGAAATTGAAAAAATAATTTTTAAGAGTAGGCTTTGGTCCCCGTAGACCACTGCCTGTACTTAAAAAATCAAATTTACACTTTTCATTATATTTTTTATGAATATTTTTCCCTTTAAGAAAAACTAGTTCCATTAAAAAAAAAAGATTGCTTTATTTGAAATTAATCACAGACATGGTGGGCTTCTGACCTCAGCTTATCACCATCCTTTTGATTGTTGCAAATTCTAGTGGGTCGCAATTTGAGACCTACCTCCTTAATATTCAAGGGGTACATCGAAGTGTAACTTAGTAGGAATTGGTAGTTTGTGATCCAACCTATTAGTACCTAGATCGGTTCAGAAATGACCACACTGGTCGCAAGTATTTTGTTACTAGTTCTTAGCACATCCGACCCTGAATGCTTTATTTTGAGACTGCACGGACAGCACAGCTCAGAAACAGTCAGCGACAACCCATGTTCTCTGTTTTCGAACTGCACTATCTGAAACTAAAGTGCTAACTTGGAGAGAAATCAGGTGAAATGAATTCAGTTTATGCCCTGCAGGTGCATAAAACCGTCGCTCCTCTTTACGCTGCACCAGCAAGCCCACCATGATATGGCCCCTGGAGTTTTAAAGCTGGTTGTTTGTCCTTTTCAGATTTTTACAATACTTTTTTATTGAAAGCAACAGCCTATATGAATGTCTAGTTCTCATTAGGAAACAAGAATGATTACATATTAAACCACATTTTGTTAATGTCGACCCTTAACGGCATTCAATCTGAATTATATTAACCTTCCTATAGCCTTCACACAGATCGTTATACAAACGTTTTGACAAACCATAAAGTAAGATATTCCTTTCTACTTTTTGAAGTCTGCACCACACTTAATCTCACACCACCTCTATACCCTTGCTCGGAATATCATATGCTATATCAAGAAGAGAACATCTCTAGCTCCTTACAATTCACCAAAATATTGCCACATTTTAGGGGCAATCATCTAAATTATAACACACAATCACAGTATACCAGTCTGGTCTTCCCTCTCCATTGTATGTTTGAATATTGTATAGAGAAATATTGCCCACATTTAATATATGCTAATATGATATCATTTTTTTAAGTAATATTTACGACATGATATATAGTTTAGATGATATTCTGAAAAAGATATTCTGGTATCAATATCTTCCATCTCTAAAAAGATACAACCCTTTTTTTTGCAAATATGTAATATCTTACTCAAATAAAAAAATTAAATCTATGACTTCGGCTAGGCTGAGACCTCCCTAATAATATCAAGATGAGTGCTATTATTTACGGTGCCTTATAGAACAACGTAATATGTATATATGAAAATCTAATATTCTCCAAAACATCTCAACCTCTATTTAATCAAAATTCGACTATGCAATGCAAAATACGTCAGGGACCTAGATAAAAAAGCAATGGCAAAATGAATACCTGGCTCATAACTGAAAGTACCTCTATGCTTTTTTTATCCATACAGTCACTCAACTATCCCTGTACTAAATCACTCATCCTTACATTCAAGCATCTGTTCATACAACCACTGTCTCATTCTTACATTCACTTATTTGCTCATCTATAACATCAGCCACACATCAACTCAGCCATGAATGAAAGTTTTCAGCAAGAACTGTTAATGTTGCTACTATTTTATGACGTGTGTGAGAACGTTTCCAGCAGAATATGTCTTTTTGTATTTGTGAGCAGTGTGGAAGTGCACCCTAAAGTGTGTGACTGTTAATCTGTGAGGGATGTGAAATAACTGTTGGTAGTGGGAGACTGCTAATGTGTAAGGGCTTTGAGATACTATCTGTGAGGGGAATATGCAAAGCAAGTTGGCTAGTTTGCGATAGATGTAAAAATGTTTGCTCCTGGTAGTGTGTCAGTGGTGTGAGACTACGTTTAGAATGTAGTGTGGTTTGCATTCCCAGTGCAAAGGCTGTAACAGTTCCCCCTGTGTCTTTTTTAAGGCATACCCCAAGACATGTAGTGTGCATAACCATCGAATTAGCCTTACCTTTAAACTGCACTCTAGCTAATGTCAAGTTCTCTTTCTCCACTTGTGAAACTTAATGGTCTGATCTCTCTAATGAGTCTGCCAAAAGAGTTGGTGTTTTCTTAGAGACCCATTTTTCACTTTTAGGAACATAGCCTATGGACTGCTAGCAGGCCCCCCCAATCCACCACCCTCTGCATCGATCATTGACTCCCAGATCATGTACATGTCAGAGCACTAACCTTGCATCTATTTTTAGCATGGTCAATGAATGGTCTACCTCACTCCGGCATACACCAACCTAGAATATTTGAACTAGGCAAATTAGAAAAAGTAGGGGGCACAACTGGTTCAGAGGTATGTCAGCAGCTGCACTGCTTTCGTCCATGCCCTCCCTTCTATTTTCAGAGTCACCCAGATAACTAGAAAATGCCTTTAATGTTAATCAGTCATCAACCTACACTTTAAACTTAATTTTCTACCTGTGGATATATTCTTCTGCATTATTCGTCTAAAAACCCATAATTTATTGTGTCTCCTTTTGAAATCTCAATGATGCTTTGGATATTATCTACATGGTAAAATTTAAAATGTCATTTTGATGAACTGCACATTTATGATTTTGTGATATTCCCTTGACTAAATTATCAACACATACCTTTTTCTTAGCTTTCACTTCATAACTTTTTGCTCTATTTGAAAGTGGGACTATTATTAGCATAGGATTCCGTAAATGTTCTGTCTTCATTCATATATGCACATTATAGTACTGGTATGCTCATAGTCATAGACAATACAGTAAATAAACATCTCTGAATATATGACAATGGTGTTAACAAATGTTCCTGAGTCAGATTCATCTTATGATTAATTTGTCTCCATGAAGAATTCACTAATGTTGGTCCAAGTCACTCACGTTTTTCTCTTTCTTCTTTATCTTCCAGATTGCAGTGGAGCAGGGAACTCCTCAAGAGAGCATGGGGGCCAGCTGTGAAGAGGAGCTTTAGAAATCCGAAGCTTTAGAGCAGCTAAGGATGCACTGCAAAAGACAGCTATCGTATTGCACAACGTAATAATGGAGAATGGGAGGTGGGTTATACTAGTGGACTCAAAATGGCTGATGATAATTCAGTTCTCTCAAAAGAGATCATTAAAGCTGAGGCTCACGAGAGCATCTAAACCAGGGCACAGAGTCACCTGAACTTTTTGCTGCTGAAGGCTCGGAGAGAACTCTGAGTACCAAGTCTGAGAATGCAACAATCGTCGTCCTCCTCCATGCCACTAAGAATACTTACTAAGCCCCTGCCTCACTGCTTCCCGATATATGTGAATGTTGCTTAGAACAGCATGTGTGGCAAACTCAAACTCCCAGGCAACAGTAGACTCCTGGGTCACCAGCATTCAATCTTTGGGGGACCTGTGGCACCACATGGAGTCTGATGTCACCATGAAAGTGAACAACTGGTATTACTGTCTGCCATCCCCAAACACCAGTTACTGCTCGGCCACCTCCCAGACCTTTCTCCGTGCTCAAAGCTACTTACCCTCTTCTCTGGCACTCTCTGGCCTCAAATGAACAGCTCTGCAAGAGTGTCTAGCGGCTGCTGTTCTTAGCTGACACTAATCCTGGTGCTCCAAACTCATCACACGTTGATACTGCAAAGTATCCTTTAAGCACAGGGGGCATATGTGGTGCAGAGAGCTTTTTAGCTTGTTCAACTACAGCCCAGATCATATGGCCGGGATGCCCGCCACCCCCTCCCAACACCAATTCCCCAAGGGGAGGAGACAGACACTGGTTTGAGCTTTTGGAAGGCAAGGGGGAGTTACCCCCCCGGCCGTATTTATTAAAATATGAAACAAAATTTAAAACATTAAATTAAAACGTTTCATGAATTATGTACAATTTTACTTTCGTTACATTTTGATGAAGACATGTTCTTTGGCTAACCTTAACAGCTCTCTAATACAAAGGTTTCCTAGCCGAGTCTAGCATCCTGAAAATGTATACCTTCTAAATTAAAATTGTACATCCTAGCATTAAGGGCCAACGGCAAGGTCTTAACCGGTGTCAGATCCCTATTACCAAACTCCCGCCCTCACGGTGTGAGTGGCGCATGCGCAGAGGACTTTACCCTCGTTGCCAACTGTAACTTCCCTTGTCGTGGGGGCCCCCTCTCACTCGACGCCATCTTAAAGGTCGTCCGAGTCCCCGTGTGAGGTATCTGTAAGAAGGACAGCGTGGACTCCCCCCTTTCCCCACACTCTCTTCCGCCGTCGCGGATATCCGGCCCCCGGGAAATTCGTGGGAGGGGCATCTAGCCGTCTCCCCCCTGGGAGGGGTTATGGCCGTCTCCCCCTAGGCGACCCATCCGTAGTGGGTGCCGCCTCCCCGTGGGAGGGGCCAATGCCCTCCTCCCCCCGGCACTCCCATCCATTCTGGGTGGCGCCCCCCATAGGGACCTTGAAATTACTGCTCACCGATCATGACCTTACCGCCACAGGCCGGATAGTTGACCGACTATCCGGTCCCCCCACACCTCCTAAAGGTCATGCCTCCTCAAACCGCTTAGCCATGCTACGAAGTCTCCTATGAGTAAATCATTCCCCTCCCTGGACAGGTGAACCCCATCATTCAAATAAAAGTGATCACCCTGAATACACCCATGTGGGATGCTATGCAGATGCGCAGAGCGAAACAGTTTCCCAATTTTATTGTTGACCCTCTTAACCGAGTGGTTCAACGCTGACACAGAGAAACCCCCCCGCCAAACTTTCCTGGGAATCATGTGAGACCAGGCAATTGTACACCCCGGGAGCCTCTTAGCCAACCAGCTGACTGCCGACAAAATGTGTTCTGTTCCACTAACACTCGTCTTCCCAGTCTTACCAAGTCATTGCCCCCCAAGTGTACTATGATTATAGATGGCGGTGACCTTTGCCGCCCTAGAAGACCCTCCACAAACGATTGAAATTGGTCAAAACAGAGGCCTCCCTTCCCATGGAAGGACACTCTAAACCCGTATTCCCCAGATGCGTGAGTCGCGTCACCTGCCATGAATACGTCCCCGGCGCGCCTCACGTATGAGTGGCCCACAACCCATACCACTTGCTCTCCAGTCGGTGATCCTCGACCGCTGGTCCTCCGGTGATGGGTTGATCCCAGATTTTGCCCCGCGTCACAGGCTCGCAAAACTGTAATTCAAGCAAAAGACAACAAGCGTGATTTCATTTCATCAGTCTTTTACAACATGTGCAGCCGCACATACCTTTTGAAACAGTTCGAGGACCAACGGCCTAGCTGTTTTACCTCTTCTGCACCCAGACCCCGAGCCGTAGCCTCAGTAGCGGCCCCTATTCTGAAGGAGTGGGTCCCAAAATCGCACGGGTCCATGCCTGCCTCGGCGATTGTCAGTGCTAGCACCCTCTGAAACTGAAATCTCGTCAGAGGGGTGCCATCTTTGTGCCTAAGCAGGCTCCCTCCCCATGTCGCCGGCCTCTGTGCCAAGTATTCCTCTAAACACTTTATTGGACAAGTGGGGCACCCTCGAGAGCGCTGCACAACCACACTATCCCCCACAGCATCCTGGTCTGTCTTGGACCTAGCTATCGAGATTAGCATCGAATCACCCCGTATTTGCACGTGATCCCTGCAAAGGCCTCCCTCCATATCTTTCTTGTTCCTCGCCACGAGTTTGCTTGCCCGCATGGCCCCATGAAATGCCAAGGCGAAAGCTGCCCGGAACAGAACTGCTTCAGAAGGGGAGGAGCATGTCTCATCCAGCTTTGCTAAAAGCCGAGACAATCTCTCTAAACCAATCGGGTGCCTCGTATCTTGTTTGCGACCCTCCAGGCATTGCCAGCCGCGAAGCGCCTTTCTGACTAAAAAGGAACCCGTTGGATCCCTTATACCGTGGAGCTG
Organism: Lissotriton vulgaris; assembly: GCF_964263255.1. Lineage (NCBI taxonomy): Eukaryota > Metazoa > Chordata > Amphibia > Caudata > Salamandridae > Lissotriton > Lissotriton vulgaris. The sequence goes on along the minus strand of NC_141695.1, from coordinate 982,832,637 downwards.
TGCCATGAATGATATGGCCGCCCTATGTCTGTTGGCAGTCGCGGCTGATCGACCTTCTCTGTGCAGTGCCACTAGGAACCCCAGGAAGGATTCCTCCTGCCCCCAGCTATGTCTCCCTGCCGGGCCAAAAAAGGCGCAGTAAGAACAAAACGCTCCCTCATAAGCCTTCCTCGTCCTGGGCGCTAAGCTGGCTGCCACGAGGTCTTGTAATCCGGGGCACCGATCAGCCACAGTGCTTCGGGGAACGGTGCCGCCACTTGGTCCGCTGTGGGTAGATAGCCCCTGAAAGCCTGCATGTGTGAACGAGAGAGTGCATCAGCTGCATTATTCAGTGTACCCGGCACATGTTTTGCCCTGAACTGTACATTCAATCTCAAGCAATGTAACACAATCTCTTTCAACAGTCTCAAGATCCACTTGCAGCGGGCCGCTTGCTGATTGATGCACTCAACCACAGTCATATTGTCCGACCAAAACACTACTGATCGGTCCCTGAAATCGTCTGGCCATGCCAACAGAGCCACCCAAATGGGGAACAGCTCCAAGAACCCAATGTTACCTGTTAGGCCACTGGAGCGCCACCACGTCAGCCATACTTGTGCCGACCATCGGTTACCAAAGATGGCGCCAAATCCCGTGCTCCCGGCTGAATCGGTCCACAAACCCAGTTCATCCGATGAAGCTGGGGGTTTGTTCCACACTACTCGACGGTGAAGTCCGCCAGAAATGCCAACCAAATGCGCATATCCTGGCGAACCTCTGCCGACAGTCTCGTGCGGTGGTGTCCCTCCTTGAGGCCGACCATATCTTGTGCAATGGAGCGGGAGAATGGGCGAGCCATCGGTATTACTCTCAAGGCAAAGTTAAGCTGAGCCACTGTTTGTTGTAACTGGTGCAGGGTCACTTTCTCTCTGCCCAGGCATTGCGTTAAGGATGCCCTGAACTTGGCCACCTTCACCATTGGCAAACGGAAGCATCCCTCCACTGAGTCAAGCTCAATTCCCAGAAACTCGAGTGAAGTAGATGGCCCCACCGTCTTACCTGGTGCCAATGGGACGCCAAACTCCTGCATGAGAATGCAGAAATCCTGCAGTGCCTGTGCACAGTTCGCATTGTCTGCTGGCCCCAAGAACAGGAAGTCATCTAAATAGTGCATCACTTCTCCATGTCCTGTGGCCTTAGTGAATGCCCATTCTAAAAAACAGCTGAACATCTCAAAATAAGCACAAGAAATTGAGCAACCCATGGGCATGCATTTATCCATGTAATATTTCCCTTGGAACGTAAATCCTAGCAAGCGCTGGTCCCGTGGGTGTACCGGGAGCAACCTGAATGCCGATTCGATGTCCGATTTCGCCATCAGAGCCCCAAGGCCCAGGCGATTCAGCAGGGTCACAGCATCGTCAAACGATGCGTACCGGACTGAACAGATATCCGGATCAATGGCTTCAATCACCGAAGCGCCCTTCGGGGCCGACAGGTTGTGAATGAGTCTATACTCCCCTGGGTCTTTCTTCGGGACCACTCCCACAGGTGAACACACAAAATCCGCCACCGGCGGGCATGGGAAGGGTCCTGCTACCCGCCCCAGGCTGACTTCTTTGGTAATTTTTCTGGCTGCCACTGCAGGGTTGTGTTGGACGGATAGCTGATTCTTACAAAAGGGGGTCCCCTGAAACTTGCCCGCCGGGATGTTGAAGCCATATAAGAAACCATTCCTCAACATCCCGGCGGATATATGGTCAGGGTATTTGTTCAACCAGGGAGTCAAAGCCATGATGTCAACGGGTGAAGGGGATTGTTTACCTAGCGTCACCTCACTCTTGCTTGGACCCCCCCTTTCCTCCCGCACCACTGTTCTTGGATCTACAGCTACTCTCCGGGTGTGAGGAGTTCCCACAGCCCGCACAAGCATGCCGGAACCTACACGTTCCCTGGGGTCTGTTACAGTTTCCTCTGTTGAAGCCCCAACAGACCCCGCGCTTGCCCCCATTTCCGCGGGTCTTGGGCTGTGATTCCCCACCGGCGCTTGCTCGAAAGGGCTGTGCTGGCCTTTGCTGAACTGTCCCAGGCCCGCTCCCGCCCGGCGAAGACGTACCTGCCGATGCAGGCAAGAGCTGCCTGTGCCACGATATCGTGTTGAGGCAGTCCCATGTCAAAGTTACATCAAACTCTTTAGACTTTCGGAATTGCATGTCATATCCTTTCCACTCATTCCCCCCGTACATGTTATGAAAATCCATGATCCTATTCTGGTAACAGGATAGCTCGGGCAACACTTCAGGCTTACGCCCCCCCATTACTGCCGTAAATATCGAGAAGGCCTTCACTCAGTTCGTTACGGTCTCATCGACCCTAAATTCTGCCATCTTGGCCCGCCATACGCTGGGGTGCCATAGATATTTTTGGGTCTTTGCGTATTCCATCTCACGATGGTCGGTCAATAAAGAAAACATATTCACATACTTGTCCCCCCATATCATTTCCTTGGTGGCCGCTGGGATGTGCTGGGCCACCCTCTCACGCCGCGAAGGCACTGAACTTTCCCCCACCATTGGCAATGGGTTCTTACCAGGTTCAACAGCCGTGTCTGTTGTCTTTTCCCGGCCAACCGTGGTTGCTCCTGACGCCACCTGTGGGGAAATAGAAGGAACATTCGCCGTCCCGGCTTCCCTCGACTGCCGTAACTGCTCGATTATTAATCTTGCCTCCTCGGCCGGATCCCCCGCAGCCACTGCCCCCCCTGCTTTCTTTTTAAGCCAGGGCAACACTGCCGCTAACTGAAGAGCCAGTTCCGGGGGCATCTGATCATCATTAACAGGGGTAATTACGACCGGGATTGGTAGACCTATATCTGGACTTGGTACCGGGCTGTCCGCCGGTGTGATGGGGGCGGATGGGGGCACCTCAGGAACCGGATCCTCCCCGGAAACCGCCCTCTTCTTAATACGCTTCCCCCTACCCTCAGGGACGACTCCCGGCAATGCCGGGCCTATTTCTTTCTTAGGGCGACCTGAGGGGTTGTTTTGGGCCTCTAACTGCTTTTTAACTTCGGCCAAACCTCGACCGATCGAATCAACTTTACCGAGTTTTTGGTCCATGATTGCCATTCGGTTCGACAAGGTGCGCAGTACCTTCTCCAGCTCGGAGCTCTTTCCCGCTTTTTTGCCGGCCATAGCTTCAATTACTCCGCTCAAGTCGATCAACGAGGTCCCAGATCCTTCGAACTCTCGATAACTGAAAGAGAAAAAACAAGATTACAAGTTCTCAAAATTGCCGCTTGTTCCGTCGAGGGCTCACGAGCAACGAGTGGTGCAGCCTTCAGAGCACTGGAACAAGAGGACGCTTCTTTGGATTCCCGCTCTTTTATCCGTCTGCGGGAGGCCGGGGACCCTCCTCAGGTACACCCACGGGGCGCGGTCTTCCGGGTGGGTGTCTAGGACAACCCCTTCTGGGCGGGAAGGGCGCGCTCCGGCTACGCCGCTTTGGGCATACCAGCCGAACCACGCCCCCCGCCCAAAATGGTTTCCCGGGGGGATGGGGGCACCCAACCATACATTCGGGGGGGACCGAGTGGTCTTCCCTTTCCATTATGCTTTCTATGTGCCGCAGACCATATACTCAAGCATGCACCACCGAGTGCCATCCCCCAACTAGATAAAAGAGCATAGTATTACATAGACACTATCCATCTCTATCAAGGTCCAGCTGGATAGAATGTGATCACCTCTGGAGGGGAGGCAGCAAGAAGGCCACAGTGGCTCAGCTGTTCGTTTACAACACAGCAGTCCATTCATACGCAAGTTATCTTCAAGTACCTCCTCGTATCATGGAAAAAGTACATGCATATGTCCCTAAACTTCGCCATGGAGACATATATTTCCAGCATCATGGGAGGTTTTTTGTGTTGCTTTAACATCTATGGTGCTGAGAGTGAATTGATTTCACGAGTGCAGTTTATAAATTTCGGAAGTTAGGTCAGTTAAATTCCATTTTCTATTACATGAATGGTATTATATCAGTATGCCACTATTGTGTTCATGTGTATAATGCCAACATTTTCTTTATGTATATAATGTGTGCACTGGGATAAGAATAAGATTAAAAAAAATATTGAAAATGTATCCTGGTTTCCTAGTGCTTTTGAACGTGCCTATTCTTGATGAGACAGGGTTTGGTTTGTGACACCTCTCATGACTATTTTCTATCTAGAACACACCTCACTCAAATAATGCTCTGTGGGTTGTGGGTTGTGGGATGTTTGAAGTCCACTGCTTTTCTGTCACAGGTATAATATTGGATTAGTCTTTGTGCCAGAGGGTCCAGAAAACCCATTTATTTCTAGGCTATATACTGAAAAAGAAATCCATAAAAGGCATCGTAGCTGGAGGTACATGAACAGCAGCATGGCAGTAAGGCAATGCATAAAGAAAGTGGGCATGCATATATTTGTAGTCTTTATAGTGGAAGTGTTGTTGAGCCATGTCTGCTTTTTACTAGTTTGTGTTATAGCTATATCTGCATGCTATGATGTCTTGCATAAAATGTATTTGAGAATACATGGTTAATGTAACTATTGTCTGGATGTTCCACCTTTACCAATACACGTGCAGTTGCATCACGTTTTCCTACTGGGGGTTGGTCATGATTGACTGTGTGTGGACCTCTGTAGACTGTTCTTCCCATCATCGTCATAAGCCAAATGTTTTGTCTCTGACTCTCAATTTTACCAAATCTGCATTTGACTAATACGCTACTTACTTGTATCATCTGAGACCCAGAACATAAAAAGTATGAAAACATTTTCATAGACACTTTGACCTTTGTGGAGAGCTGAACAATTTGACATGATCCCACTTGTACTCGGTTCTCAGACGTAGACCCCAAGTATCCCTTGTCTGACTTCATGTGTGGCTACAAGGACATTGAACAATACAAGAGGCATTATCCTGAAATGACCAGTTGACCAGTAGCAGTTAACCCTGATTGGACTGTGCTGGTGGCCTCTATTGGAGAGGGTCCTAGAGTCAAACGGCAGTCCCTGGGATCCTGGGAGCCTTAGAAGAGACCTAGAAGAGCTTCTGCAAAATGCTGGGTTTTCGACCTTGGATTAACCACCCAAGGCTATCTGCCAAAGGCATAACTTTGGCAGTCAAGAAAATCAGGCTGTTTGTGCTTTGGAACGTTTTGCGACCCAAAACAATACTTCAGCAGATTCTTGTGAATAAGGAAGATGGTTTTGGTGCAACCTTCTAGGCTGCAGCTTCCTGGCTTGTCCTAATAGACGTTTTCAAGCTCCAAAAATGAGACTTTGGGCCTGATGTAAATCTCAGTGTGTGGGTTACTCCATCACAGCAGTAACAGGTATCCCGTCCGCGGAAATATATATCCCATTATATCTTATGGGATTTATATTTCGGCGGATGGGATATCCGTCACCATTGTGATAGAGTAACCTGTCTGTCAAGATGGCCATGCTCCACATACAAAAGCATACACCTATGAAACATAACACAACCAAAGGCAAGCCACTGTGTTCCATTACATTCATGCAAGATAGCAAAAATGGGGAGAGGATGTGGCCTTATGGCTAGAGCAGTCAACCTCAAAGCAGCAGAACAGGGTTCCGTCTTGCCAATGACTCTCAACATCCTGTGATTCGGGGCAAATCATTTAGGTGCACATGCATCAAAGAAGTCAATAGCGGTTCTTTAGTTGTGATTTATAAGGAATCACAATTAAAGAATAGTTATTGACTATGCATGTAGGACTCACAAATAAAATTGCAATTCCTACAAATTCCTTAATTGCGACTCGCAAATTGCCATTCATTCCTATAGGCCTAGAGGCCCAGATGAAATATGGGGAATTGCATTCAAAATTTGGGAGTACCCAGTAGGCACTCGCAAATTGTGCTTGCAATTTCAAGGGGGCAAGGGTGCCAAAAGGACATCCTGTTGCACCCCTGAAATTGTAATGTGAACACATGTTGTGCACACACATGCCCCAAGGGCATGTGTGTGTGTAACCAGGAACTTTGAAGATTGCACTTTAGTGCATTTTTCAAAGTTTTTGCAATTACTGTTCAGTTTGATTTGATGGTAATTTGTGTACCCTAATAGCGAAATCGCTATTTTCAAGGCATCATGCATTGCATTTGAGGCATCGCAATTTGCGATTCCTTAAATTTAATCGCAATTTAACTAATCGCAAATTTTGCGATTAATTAAATTACGATTTTTGCATTTGGGATGATACATCCCAAATGCAACAATTCCTGTCGCAAATGGACAGATTCTGAGAATCTGCCCATTTGCGACCAGTTTGTCTTTTGATGCATGTGGCCCTTAATCTCCCCCTGCCTAGCATAGAAAATGAATGGGTCCTTCCGTAACGAAACTGGTGGTGATGTAAAGAACTCTGGGGCATATTTGCAAGGGCTTTATCTCTGCTTTTTTGGCTTTAAAAGCCCAAAAAGTGGAGATAACACTCTTGCACTATTAACAAGAGGGTGCTAACATGCATTAGCGCATGTTAGCACCCTTTCAACCAACGTCTCCCTGTCCATCTCTAATGAGATTCAAAGTGGGCGTCACTGGGCAGGACAACCTTGTAAATACCGCTGATGTGCACATCGTGATATTTCCAAGGCTGCCAACGCATTTTAGCAGACGTTAATTTTGGGCAAAAACTGCTGTTTTCGCTGGAAACTAATGTCTGCTAAAATGCAGACTTAGGCATACCTATTATGGGGGTGGATTATGCTGATACGACCCTGCAGATCAAACAACAACTCAAATGTAATCGCCTCCCTCAACTGTCTTCCGCTCCCCTACCTTTTACTGCCCCAATGTTTCAAAACTTTTTTCTCAAGAAGTCATCCTGCGTGGGACTAATCCCCAATACAGCTTACCATAAAAGGATAAACCTGCCAGTTTACCCGCTATGGTGGCAGGTGACCATGGGGAACTAGACATAAAACAAACCCATGATGCTCCTTTCTTGGTCCACCCGGTCCATGACAAAATCCTGAGATGGCACTCAAAAGACACAAATTCACTACAAGTCAGCCGGTAACTTCTCATGGTGGACTCTGCGAAAGATTTTTTGGCCATCTAAATGCTCTTATGCCTCCCCCCGCTGCATATGTCCACCAGGACTGGTGTCTTTAAAGCCTCTGCTCCCATTGCCAGACTGCTAAATGATTGTTGTCCCACGGCACATGCTTTGCCCTAAATCTATGTTCAGCTGTAAGCACAACAACATGAATCTACTCAGCAAACTCACCACTCCAAGTCTTTCACCTTCTGCTTGTTGTCTAAGTCCACGACACTATTATTGTCCACATAAAACCGAACTGTCCTGTTCACAAATTCTTCCCCCCAGACTGACAATGCCACCAGCAGGGGAAAGAATTCCAAAGAGGCAATACTCCACCATTGGGCCAGCCAGGTCCCTGACCAGACCTCAGAGCACCACCGTCCATCCCAGAACAGACCTGAACCATGTGCTACTGCAGAATCTGAGAAAATCTGTATCTGCCACTCCATATCCGCTTCAAGAAAGTGCATGAGACTCCACTGAAATCCTGAAAAGATGACTTCCAAACCTGCAGATCTGCCCTCAACGCCATGGAAATTTGTAGCCTGCGATGCAGAAGAACAGCTCCCAGCAAGGCCAAACCCGTCTGCACTCATCTACAAAATATCCGGCCACCCCGCACTAACCTACAGGTAAAATTCAGGAAACCCAGAAACTTCTGCCTGACCTGAGTTCCAATCTCCTCACCCCCAACACCTTCTCAAGGAAGGCATGGATCTCCAACATCCTGGCTCGGGGCAGTCTGGCAAGCATGTCCAACTCAATGCCCAAGAAATTCAAAACTGTGGAGGTGCCCTCTGTTTTTTTCCAGTGCCAACGGGACCACGAACTCTGCTGCCATGACCTTGAAATGCCTCAGAGCCCTGTCTCACTGCTCCTACCCTGCTCTGCCCACAAAAAGGAAGTAATCTAGGTGGTGATACATGCTCCAATATCCGCAATACCTCACAAAAACCTTCTGCAAGAAACGTCTCAAATAGAGCGCAGGGTATGGTGCAACCCATGGGCAGCATTCTGTCAATGTAATCTCACCATCCAATTGTATCCCAATAAAGGAAAGTCCTCTATAGGCAAAAGCTGGATCACCGACTTGACTTCACATTTTGCCAGCTCCGACCCTCCACCACATGCCTTGAACAATCGGATTGCATCATCAACAGAAGCATACTCCACTCTTGTATCCTCTGTGGCAATAAAGTCATTCAAAGAGGACCCCTCGGGCCATGACAAAGGATTAATCCATCAAATATTCCCAGCTTGTTTCTTGGGTGCCGCACCCAGCGTAGATCAAATCAAAGTAGGCAGTGGCCAATCTAGGAAAGGACCCACAATTCTGCCTTCAGCAATCTCCCTGTGCAACGGGTCAAGTACTGCACTGGGGGCAATCTTGGCTGACTGTACATTGTCAGCTCACCTACTAGCCCTGGGTCCTTGGCATCCCACGAAAGAAAACCTTCATGAAAACCCCACTCCAATCTCCAAGCTACTTCCCTGTCAGGATAGGGATCGGGCCATGGCAGTATGCTCCCAGCCTAATCTAATTGGTGTAGGAGCCCTTTGGTCAAGGAGGGTCCTGAGGTCCCTTAACTCTGGATGCCCTCCATTGCTTGGAGGGGCTCACCAATGTGAAACACTGTGGGACAGGGTGTCTTCCACCACATTTAGAAAACTTCTGTTTGAACTTACAGGGGTATCAGTAACAGGACCCCTTATTAAAGTTCAAACTGGCTCCCATGTTCCTGCCCGAGTCCATATCAGCTGTACCCACCTCTTTCTGGGTGGGACAGGGCTGAAAGGGCTTTTATGTAATAGGAAGGCCACTTGATGTGTGGGTCGAGGCCAAAGAATGTTTTGAGGACATTCATTGCAACCACAACTTTTAATCCACATCCCCCACGGTTTTTCTGGGTTTAGTCTAAACTGTGCCCTACATTCCTCATCATTAATTAAGCTTGGCAAAGCCTTCAAAGTGCAGCAGCACTTTGTGGATTAGGTCCATGTATTTGAATAAGGAATGGTCCTATCTGCATACTTTTCACAATTAATGTTGGCAAAAGATCAGGAAGGTAGATATCCATTTGTCCCTGGGTAATGGACACCTTGACTGTCTTGCTAGTGTCCATACCTCTTCCTGAATGTTCCTGTGTAATAAATTGAACACATCCACGTACTCATGCCTCTAGATTTACTTCTTAGTCTTTTAAGATACATGGGACCCCAAGGCACAGCCAGCCATGTAGGGCAACTGTTTCTTGTGGATTCCCTCCTCTGTGTCAACTTTGTCCCCCACCTCTGCCATATTCTGGGTGGCCTTGGGAGTCTCAGACCCCACCTGTGTACTGCTGTTCGTGGGAGCCACCCTTTTACCCTCACCAGAAACACTCCCCCTGGGACAAAACGTCAACCTCATTAATTCTCCCATCACCTACCCCCACCAATTTGCATTCAATCCCCTGCTGAGTCTCCCAGACTGTCCACCAGTTGCCCTTTCCTCTGGGTAACTGACTGCGTTCCTTCCACCCAGTGGACTGTCCCATGGTCAACTCCGGCCGCATGGTTCGCACTTCACTTCTGCAAAATACCAACTGGAGTGGTAATTGTACCCCTACTGCCTTTAGCTTGTGTCCCAAACAACTGCCCCTCCTATTCATCACTACCGTCATCATAATCCAGGTCCAATGTGTCCTGTTGATCACACAAACCTCTCGCAGACCACCCTGTGGAAACTACACACACACTCCCTACACTTGATCCCCCACAAGTGGTGGGGGTTCCCCATGTGAGGTGTCCGGTCCCATGATGTGCCGCTGATTACCCCCCTATTGCTTCGGCCCAACATACAGGTGCAGTCATGCAGCCCACTGTGGCCCCCACCTGTCGTCTGTCAGCCTCACTTGCTGTCATTGTCACTCTGCTCACCACAGGGTTGCTCCAATTATGCGGCCCCCTTGCACTACTGGTCCACAGGCCCATCTAAGACTTGATCCCCTCCAGGTACCCAAACCGAGCACCCCAAGTTAACCAAACAGCACCATCCCCTTGCCCAGAGGCACTCCTAACCTTCTTCGCTTACCCATCCTGCTCCAGGGGTCCCTCCCTCTCCCTTCCCAGCCTAACCTGTCTTACTGCTCCTCAGTCTCTCACCCCAGACTGCACTGTTCCCTAATCTTCTCTTTACCACCTGCAATGGGGTCTGCCCAGAGAGGTCCAAGAACCCCTACTGGTAGCCCGTCTAAACCAATTCAGAGGCCCCAGGTGCTCCTCTCAGTTTGGCCCTCACAATAGGCTCCATCAGGCTGCAATCCAGCGCTGCACCATCTGGCGGGTGCCGGCTGACTGTGGAGAGGATAACGATCTGCAATAGGGGACTCACTGCAACCCCGTCCTGCTCCTCCTTTCCTACCCACCTTACATTTGGGTGACGTGCAAGCCACCACAGCAGCCACTATGCCACACAAGGCAGCCCTTGCCAGGTGAGACATGCCGACCCAGGTCTCAGCCAGGACCACAGGCCGCAGCAGATCTGCTCTGCCAGCAGGGTGCGCAAAGTGGTGCATACTGCTTCTACTTCTTCCGCCATTTAGCATGAGCTAGTAATAGGCTGACACTCTATCTGTGCTGCTAAATAAACCTTAACTTAGTTCCTCCTCCAACCACTACCCTGCCTATCCTGTCCCTCCATGTCATTCCCCGTCATGAACAATCCCATGGGAAGACTAGGCTCCACCCTTACCTCCCATGGGACCCTCCATTCTGGTAGCGTAATTCCATTCCACAGCAACTAAACAGAAACTGCGACTTAATATTAACACTTATAGGGGCAGCCAACTAGCTGGTGGTTGGAAATCGCAAGGGATGGTAAGCTCTTTGAGAATGAATAGGTTATTATATATATACCTTTGGGAATGACCATGGATGGCACGTTGAACCGGATAGATTTTGTTATCTAACATATGCTAATGGATTGGTAGTCAATGCAGAGAAAACATAAAGAGGTGGAGAAGAGCAGCATTTATAAAGAACCAGACTCATTATTTTTTTTATCTGAAAATTGCTTTATTTCAACTTTGACCATTTAGAATATCATTTATTTCAATGCACGTCAAGGGGGAAATGCATTTTCCCGTTCTTTTTCCAAACCTCTTTCTCTGTTCCTAAATGTTTGCACGTGTGAGTTATACAGACATTTATTCATGGACAGTTTATAGCACTTAGGGGCAGATTTATGAAAGGCTTGCGCCACGTTTACGCCGCTGTTGCGTGACGCAACGGCACGGAAACGTGGCGCATCCTTGCGCCCTATTTACAACGTGACGCATCTAGGAGATGCGTCACGTTGTACAGCACTGCGCCATGAGGAGGCGTTCCTGCGCAGGGGGGGCGTTCCTGCGCAGGAACGCCTCCTGAAAGTGGCTGAGTGAAATCTATGAGATTTCACTCAGTCACTTTCAGGGCAATGCTGCGTCAAAACCCTGCGCCTGCTTGAAGCAGGCGTAAGGCTTGAGGCAGCATTGAAAGAATAGGCCCCCCCAGAGCATTGCTGGAGCTGCGTCGCGCTTGCGACGCAACTCTAGCAATGCGCCACATTTCCGGCACAGATGCGTCACGCATCTGTGCCGTTTTTGCCCCATGGTGCGCCGCATCATAAATGCAGCGCACCATGGGTGGCGTAGCTGTGGCGCACTGTGGCGCATGTTATCTGGCGCATCCCTCGGGATGCGCCAGTTAACATAAATCTGCCCCTATAGCTATAAGGCAAATATCAATGATGAGAAAGAAACACAGTGTTCCCCTGTGGCGTGGATGTAGGGAAATTAAACAGGAGGAAAGAGGAGACAATATCGCAAACATTTTATTTTAGTTCTGCTTTTAGGAATACTATCTAGCAAATCATAGAAATATTTAATTTGTACTAAATTCTTGATTGCTACAGAGTGGTATTGCTGTGATGTTGAGTGTAGTGACAATCTACTGGTTGTTATTCTGTATTTAGCACTGGTAGCAATTTTCAACCAGTAGTTTGGTGGCCAGTGTTGTAATTTGTGAACCGACCTCTCTACTAATAGGTTGGTTCACAAATTACCAATCCCTAGTGGGTTGCAGTCTGACCTACATCATTAACATTAATGAGGTAGGTTGCGAACCACTAGGAATCGCAGCCATCATTAGGATGGTGACTTGTCGAGTTAAAATAAGCAATGTTTTGGGGTTTAAATGCAACCTGCTATATGGCTGAGATACCCGCCACCCCCTCTCAACACAATCATCCCCAAGAATTGGGAAACCGGAAACAGTTCTTGAACTTTTGGAAGGCGGGAAGGGAGTTACCCTTCCCGGCCGTATTTATTAAAATATGAAACAAAAATAAAACATTAAAATAACAGTTTCATATTATGTACAATTTCATTTCCACATTACGATGTTTGGCTAACCTTAACAGATCTCTAATACAAAGGTTCTCCTAGCCGAACTAACATCCTACAAAACATTTGACTTGAAATTGTACATCCTAACGTTAAGGGCCAACGGCAAGGTCGTAACTGGTGTCAGAACCCTAAACCAGAAATACCCCCCTCACTTGTGAGAGGAGCGACCGCACAGAGGCGTACCTCAAGTGCATCTACCAATTTCCCTTTGTACTTGACGGGGGCCCCAATAAACTCGACGCCATTTAACGGTCGTTCGAGGACTCGTGTGAGGTGTCTAAAAGGTAGCGTAAACCCCCTCCCGCACCCCACACAACTTACCCATCTGCCGTCGCAGATGTCCTGGCCCCGGGAAATTCCCCAGGAGGGGCCGTAGCCCCTCCTATCCAGGAAGGGGCCTTGACCACCTTTCCTTTCCTTCCGGCGGCCTCTCCTTAGACAGGACCGCCTCCCCGTTGAGGGGCCAATTGGCCACCTCCCCCGAGCGCTCCCATCCGTAATGGGTGACGCCCCCTCATAGGGATCTTCGAATTACTGCTCACCGATCATGACCTTACCGCCCGACCAAAATAAATACGACAGTTCTACCTAAGTTACTAAGATTACAAAGCAAACATCACTTATTACCAAGCGTAAATACTGATCAATCCAAATTACTTTATTTGCAAAACGTACTGAAAATAACCAATCTTTATTGCATCTTAAGAAATTTCACGACAATCATCACAACCTGTAAGAAAACAGAGAAAACAAAAAAGATACTATGTCAACTGTATTCACAACGAATCGCTGTCCTCAGGGGCTGGTGGGTGGGTCAAAATTGGCTCTTCGTTCCGTCTCGAGCTCACGTGCAGCGGGGAGGTGCAGCTTCAGAGCACAGGAACAAGAGGATGCTTTCTTGGCTTCCGCTCCTTTTATCTGTCTTCAGGGCGGGCGTAAACCCGCCCCCGCCTGCCTCCGAGGGCGTGGCCGGCCGCGTCGGTGTCTAGGCCAGCCCACTCCAGGGCGGGAAAAAGGCGCGCCCCGGCTACGCCGCTTCGGGCATACCAGCCGAGACTCGCCTCCCGCCCAAGATGGCTTCCCGGGGGGATCGTGGTACTCCACCATACGTTCGGGGGGACCGAATGGTCGCCCCTTTCCATATGGCTGAGATACCCGCCACCCCCTCTCAACACAATCATCCCCAAGAATTGGGAAACCGGAAACAGTTCTTGAACTTTTGGAAGGCGGGAAGGGAGTTACCCTTCCCGGCCGTATTTATTAAAATATGAAACAAAAATAAAACATTAAAATAACAGTTTCATATTATGTACAATTTCATTTCCACATTACGATGTTTGGCTAACCTTAACAGATCTCTAATACAAAGGTTCTCCTAGCCGAACTAACATCCTACAAAACATTTGACTTGAAATTGTACATCCTAACGTTAAGGGCCAACGGCAAGGTCGTAACCGGTGTCAGATCCCTAAACCAGAAATACCCCCCTCACTTGTGAGAGGAGCGACCGCACAGAGGCGTACCTCAAGTGCATCTACCAATTTCCCTTTGTACTTGACGGGGGCCCCAATAAACTCGACGCCATTTAACGGTCGTTCGAGGACTCGTGTGAGGTGTCTAAAAGGTAGCGTAAACCCCCTCCCGCACCCCACACAACTTACCCATCTGCCGTCGCAGATGTCCTGGCCCCGGGAAATTCCCCAGGAGGGGCCGTAGCCCCTCCTATCCAGGAAGGGGCCTTGACCACCTTTCCTTTCCTTCCGGCGGCCTCTCCTTAGACAGGACCGCCTCCCCGTTGAGGGGCCAATTGGCCACCTCCCCCGAGCGCTCCCATCCGTAATGGGTGACGCCCCCTCATAGGGATCTTCGAATTACTGCTCACCGATCATGACCTTACCGCCACAGGCCGGATAGTTGACCGGCTATCCGGACCCCCCACAAAACACTCCTACCTAAAGGTCATGCTGTAAACTCCTTAACCATGCTATGAAGTCTCCTATGAGTAACTCGTTCCCCACCCGGGACAAATGAACACCGTCCCCCAAATACATACTGTCCCCTTTGATACAACCATGCGAAACAGAATGCAGTGTATTTGAACGAAACAATCTACTCACTTTGTTATTTATCTTCCTTACTGAATGATTTAATGCAGTAACCGAAATAGCCCCCCGCCACACTTTCCGTGGGATCATATGGGACCATGCAATTGTGCACCCTGGAACTCTCCTTGCCAACCAACTTACTGTGGAAAGCATTGCCTCAAGAAGAAGTCGTCTACCAGTGGCCACCAGATCGTTACCCCCAAGATGGACTATGATTATAGACGGCGGTGACCTTGTCCGCTCTAACAAACCCTCAAAAAAGAATTGAAACTGGTCAATACAGAGCCCGCCCTTTCCGTAGAAGGACACCCTGTAACCGTATTCCCCAGCCACGTGAATCATATCACCTGCTTTGAATACGTCCGCGGCACGCCTCACATATGAGTGGCCCACGACCCACACCTCCTTATTCGCAGACGGTGATTTCTGACCGCTGATCCCCAGGAGTCGGGTCGACTGTACACTCCGCCCCGCTTCGTAAGCTTGCGTAACTGAAAATCAAACAGAAACAAGAAGCGTGAGTATATCATTACAGCTTCACAACATGTGCAACCGCACATACCTTTTATAACAGTTCGAGGACCAACGCCCCACACGTTTTACTTGTTCCACACTCAGACCCCTGGCTGTAGCCTCAGTAGCAGCCCCTATCCGAAAGGAATGGGTCCCGAACTCGCCGGGGTTCAAGCCCGTGGCCGAAAACGACATCGCAAGCACCCTCTGGAACTGAAACCTCGTCAGTGGGGTGGCGTCAGCGTGTCTCAAGAAGGTCCCCCCCCATGCTGCAACCCTCTGCGCCAAATATTCCTCTATGCATACCACAGGGCACATGGAAGACCCGGGGATCCTCTGAATGATTACACAGTCCCCGATTG
Organism: Lissotriton vulgaris; assembly: GCF_964263255.1. Classification (NCBI taxonomy): domain Eukaryota; kingdom Metazoa; phylum Chordata; class Amphibia; order Caudata; family Salamandridae; genus Lissotriton; species Lissotriton vulgaris. The sequence goes on along the minus strand of NC_141695.1, from coordinate 982,817,130 downwards.
CACCTTGATCGGATTTGGACCTAACAAATGAGACCGTCATCGTCTCCCCCCTGACCTGAATGTGCTCCCGGCACAATCCCCCCATCGTATCCCTCTTGTTCTTCGCCACTAGTTCGCTTACCCGCATAGCCCCATGGAATGCTAGCGCAAATGCGGCTCGGAATAACACAGTTTCATACTGGGATGAACATGTTGCAGGGAGTACGGAGGATAACAGGGCCAACCTATCCAGACCTATCGGGTGCCTCTCATCCACTCTGCGACCCTCAAGGCGTTGCCACCCACGTAGCGCTTTCTGCACAACGAAAGACGCTGTCGGGTCCTGGATCCCATGAGCCTTTGCCATAAAGGAAATGGCGGCCCGATGCCTCTGGGCCGTAGCTACTGATTTGCCTGCCTGATGTAAAGAGAGCAGAAATTGTACTACAAACTCTTCCTGACCCCAAAACTCTCCCCTAGCAGTACCCAAAAAGGCCCAATAGGAACGGAACGCCCCTTCGTATGCCTTCCTCGTCCTGGGTGCTAAACTCTCTCCCACGAGGTTTTGTAGTTCGGGGCACCGAGAGACCAGAGAGCTTCGGGAAAGGGTGCCGCCACCGGGTCCGCTGCGGGCAGAAAACCCCAGAAGGCCTGCATACGGAAACGAGAAAGCGCATCAGCCGCTTGGTTCATCACCCCCGGCACATGTCTTGCCCTAAACAGTACATTCAGTTGCATGCATAACAACACAATCTCCTTGAGCAGTCTCAGAATCAATCTGCATCGTGCTGCCTGACTATTGATACACTCAACCACGGTCATGTTATCAGACCAGAACACCACAGAGTGATCACGGAAACCCCCGGGCCACGTTTTCAGGGCCACCAAAATAGGAAAAAGTTCGAGAAAAGCAATGTTACTCGTCAACCCGTACTCATGCCACCATGACGGCCATTTTTGAGCCGACCATTGTGTACCAAATATGGCACCAAAACCTATACTCCCCGCCGAATCTGTCCAAAGGCCCAGCTCCTCGGAGGACACCGCTGGTTTGTTCCAGACAATTCGACCATTGAAATCCGCCAGAAATGCCAACCAAATGCGCATGTCCTGGCGAACCTCTGCCGAGAGTCTCGTGCGGTGATGTCCTTCCTTCAGGCCGACCATGGCTTGTGCAATCGAGCGGGAAAAGGGGCGCGCCATTGGTATCACTCTTAGGGCAAAATTCAACTGACCCACCACCTGTTGCAATTGATGCAGGTTTACTTTTGTTGCATGAATACATGTCTCAAGGGATAACCTGAATTTCAACACCTTTTCCTTGGGTAATCGAAAACAACCTTCTACCGAGTCGAGCTCGATCCCCAGAAACTCGATCAAGGTCGAGGGCCCCACAGTCTTACCTGGCGCCAATGGCACACCAAATCGATTCATTAAGACACAAAATTCCTGTAAAGCCTGTCCACACTCAGGATCCCCGGCTGCCCCCAAAAACAGAAAGTCATCGAGATAGTGCATAACATGTTGAAAACCTGTCTTCCTTGTGAATACCCACTGCAGAAAACAACTGAACTTCTCGAAATAGGCACATGAAATCGAGCACCCCATTGGCATACATCTATCCATGTAATAGCGACCCTGAAACATGAAACCAAGAAGACGCTGATCGTCTGGGTGTACCGGGAGCAACCAGAACGCTGACTCGATGTCTGATTTCGCCATCAGCGCCCCGGGCCCCAGGCGATTCAACATGGCTACGGCCTCATCGAAAGATGCATACCGCACTGAACACACTTCCGGGTCTATCGCGTCATTCACGGAAAGACCACGTGGGGCTGACAAGTTATGTATCAGCCGAAACTCACCCGGGTCCTTCTTGGGGACCATCAGCAACTCGGGCCTGCGCTCGCCCATGATGGAGGTAAATATGCCCCACGCTCTGCCCCAAGTACCAATGTTCTCGTCAACCTTAAAGGCGGCCATTTTGCGTGCCAAACACTCGGATGCATGAGCTCCTTTTGGCTCTTCACATGCTCTATCTCGTAATGGTCGGTAAGCAATGAAAACATGTTTACATACTTATCCGCCCAAATCAATTCCTTAATTTCTAGTGGGACATGCTGGGCAATCTTCTCCCTTCGAGAAGGTACAGACCCCTCCCCCGCAATCGGCAATGGCCGCTTACCTGAAGTAGACCCCGTGCTTGTCGCCGAACTTGGGCCTGCTGTACTTCCAGCTGCCGGAACCTGTGGGGGAACAGAAGATGTTGCCTTCGCAGCCTCCCTAGATTCCCGCAGCTGCCTCATTACTGCCCGTGCGTCGTCAGCCGTGGCGCCCTCGCTATCTTTTCCCAACCACGCTGCCAATTGTGCCGCTAACTCGGGGGGCATATCCTCCCTGTTCACGGGGGTGACCACCACAGGAATTGGATTCCCCTCTTTCGGCACCGGGATTGGCTCCTCACGTGGGGTATCGGGAACCGGGGTGTCTCCCCCAAGTGCTCCCCTTCTGGGCCTCTTGCTTTTTCCACCGGGGACTGCTCCCTGCAAAGGCCATTTCGGTCCTCCCGCCCCGTCCTTAGCCTCCACCTTTTTCTTCAGATCGGCTATCTCCTTCATGAGCATGCGGAGCATCTGCTCGGTACCGACCCGCTTTCCGACTTTCTTGGGCATTCTCAGACGGGATATCTGTAAGACAAAAGAAAGATTACAACGCTCAAAATTGGCTCTTCGTTCCGTCTCGAGCTCACGTGCAGCGGGGAGGTGCAGCTTCAGAGCACAGGAACAAGAGGATGCTTTCTTGGCTTCCGCTCCTTTTATCCGTCTTCAGGGCGGGCGTAAACCCGCCCCCGCCTGCCTCCGAGGGCGTGGCCGGCCGCGTCGGTGTCTAGGCCAGCCCACTCTAGGGCGGGAAAAAGGCGCGCCCCGGCTACGCCGCTTCGGGCATACCAGCCGAGACTCGCCTCCCGCCCAAGATGGCTTCCCGGGGGGATCGTGGTACTCCACCATACGTTCGGGGGGACCGAATGGTCGCCCCTTTCCATCCTTAATGGAAAACAGAATGTGTTTAAAAAAACATTGAAAGTTTAAGTAAAATATTTTTAAGCCTAGATAGAAGTCCCTGGAACAACTGCCTACTCTTAACTGTTTTGTCAGCATTCACAAAGGGGAAGGGATTCTTTGGGGTCCCCGTTCTGCTTGAGAATGTGTTGCCACTACATGTTTGGAATGGCTAATGTATTAAAGTTTTGCTTTGGTAGCAAAACAATAATACATACCATTTAAATTCGGTGTTTGAATGGGAAACCATAAACATGCCTCTTGCAAATACTGAATTGGTAATTGGGCGTAAACAAAAATTGTAATTCACAATTAGAGTTTCGTGCATAGCTAAATACTTTGTGAATCGGGCCGAATGCAAAAACACTTGATACATCCAGCCCTTGGACCTGTTTGCTTGCTGCTGTTATACATTAAGGTATGCAGGCACCTGCTTTTGAAGCACGTCAACATACGCTGCTTGAACATGGAATTAAAAAAATCAGAAGCTAGGGAATAAACTACCTTTTTTTATTTCCTTATGGATCACTTCGAAAACACACCTCATGGATAAAGGATCATTATAAAGTAAAAGGCAACATTTCTTTACCAACTGCACACATGTGAAAAAGGGTGCCCTTTCCAATGGATATATTGTTATGTGGGTGATGATGCCAAGTGCCATATGTTCAAAGAAATCAGATACTGAGTATTTTCTTCTCGGTGAAAAACACTTACATGTGCAACTGATTGGTTGTAGCTAAACAAGTCACCTCTCCAGCAGCAATGCCTACAACTTCCTTAAAGTAATAACATTGTTCAGTTATTTAGGGCCAGATGTACAGGTTTGCGAATGTTAAATCCCAAACAGCCTGATTCATGAAGCCGGAATTGCTACTGCGCCATGAGGAGGCGTTCCTGCGCAGGGGGGGCGTTCCTGCGCAGGAACGCCTCCTGAAAGTGGCTGAGTGAAATCTATGAGATTTCACTCAGTCACTTTCAGGGCAATGCTGCGTCAAAACCCTGCGCCTGCTTGAAGCAGGCGTAAGGCTTGAGGCAGCATTGAAAGAATAGGCCCCCCCAGAGCATTGCTGGAGCTGCGTCGCGCTTGCGACGCAACTCTAGCAATGCGCCACATTTCCGGCACAGATGCGTCACGCATCTGTGCCGTTTTTGCCCCATGGTGCGCCGCATCATAAATGCAGCGCACCATGGGTGGCGTAGCTGTGGCGCACTGTGGCGCATGTTATCTGGCGCATCCCTCGGGATGCGCCAGTTAACATAAATCTGCCCCTATAGCTATAAGGCAAATATCAATGATGAGAAAGAAACACAGTGTTCCCCTGTGGCGTGGATGTAGGGAAATTAAACAGGAGGAAAGAGGAGACAATATCGCAAACATTTTATTTTAGTTCTGCTTTTAGGAATACTATCTAGCAAATCATAGAAATATTTAATTTGTACTAAATTCTTGATTGCTACAGAGTGGTATTGCTGTGATGTTGAGTGTAGTGACAATCTACTGGTTGTTATTCTGTATTTAGCACTGGTAGCAATTTTCAACCAGTAGTTTGGTGGCCAGTGTTGTAATTTGTGAACCGACCTCTCTACTAATAGGTTGGTTCACAAATTACCAATCCCTAGTGGGTTGCAGTCTGACCTACATCATTAACATTAGTGAGGTAGGTTGCGAACCACTAGGAATCGCAGCCATCATTAGGATGGTGACTTGCCGAGTGGAAAGGGGCGACCATTCGGTCCCCCCGAACGTATGGCCGAGTACCACGAGCCCCCCGGGAAGCCATTTTTGGGCGGGAGGCGAGCCTCGGCTGGTATGCCCGAAGCGGCGTAGCCGGGGCGCGCTGTTTCCCGCCCTCGAGTGGGCTGGCCTAGACACCGACGCGGCTGGCCACGCCCTAAGGGCAGGCAGGGGCGGGTTTACGCCCGCCCTGAAGACGGATAAAAGGAGCAACAAGCCAAGAACGCATCCTCTTGTTCCTGTGCTCTGAAGCTGCACCCCCTCGCTGCACGTGAGCTCGAGACGGAACGAAGAGCCAATTTTTGAACGTTTTAATCTTTCTTGTTTATTTTACAGATATTCTGTTCGAGAATGCCTAAGAAAGTCGGAAAGCGAATGACTACCGACCAGATGCTGCGTGTTCTTATGAAAGAGGTGACCGACTTAAAGAAGAGAATGGCAGAGAAAGATGGGGAAGAGGGACCGAAACGTCCGTTGGCTGGAGCAGCTCCGGGAGGAAAAGGCAAGAGGCCCAGAAGAGGAGCAGCTGGAGGGGACATCCCGGTTCCCCCTGCCCCACTCGAAGAGCCAACTCCGGTGCCGGCGGGGGGGAATCCGATTCCCGTGGTGGTCACCCCTGTGTCCAGGGAGGATATGCCGCCCGAGCTGGCAGCACAATTAGCAGCGTGGTTGGGTAAAAATAACGAGGGCGCCACGGCTGACGACGCACGGGTCTTGATGAGGCAACTGCGCGAAACAAGGGAGGCGGCTAAGGCAGCATCGCCAGTCATCACGCCGGCCGCGGCAGGAGGAAAGCCACCTGGGATAGGCTCAGCCGCAGATACAGCTTCCGGTTCAGGTAAGCGGCCTTTGCCGATTGCGAGGGATGAGTCTGCCCCGTCAAGAAGGGAAAAGTTGGGTCAACATGTCCCTCTAGCTATTAAGGAGAAGATATGGGCAGATGAGTACGTAAACATCTTCTCGTTACTTACCGATCATTATGAGATGGAATATGTTAAGAGCCAAAAGGAGCTCATGCATCCGAGTGTTTGGCGCGCAAAGATGGCCGCCTTCAAGGTAAATGAGAACATTGGCAATTGGGGCAAGGCGTGGGGGATCTTTACATCCATCCTGGGCGAACGTAGGCCCAAATTACTGTCTGAATTGCCGATTTATCAGTCACGTATCATGGGGTATTCCGTGTCACATGGGGGCAATCAATGGTTCTGTTACGATAATATTTTCAGAAAAGCGAAAGAACATGATAAAAACTTAACTTGGGATTGTTACGATTCTGTGTCATGGTCAAAGATGGCGGATACTGGTATGTTGAATTTGCCATTAGTAGGGAGTAGTGTGGGGGAGTCCTCCCGCCAATATTCTGGGACCTCCTTTCGATCAGGCGCGAGTAACGAATACCAGTCCAGGCCGAACGGCACCACAGGTAAAAAGGGGAGTTGTTGGAACTTTAACAGGGGTAAATGTACGAGGCCCCAGGGGTCATGCAAATTTAGGCACGAATGTAGCGGGTGTGGGCAAGCGTCCCATCCTGAGTCCATGTGCAGAGCCAAAACGGGTGATAACGGGGGTAGAGGAGGCGCCAAACAGGTCTGAAATAGTCCGAGGGGCGCCTTTACCTACTCCGATTGATACCATGGCAATGATTCCTTGGCTCAGCGAATACCCGGACCACGCTTCCGCTGGGGTGTTGCGGAACGGGTTTTCATATGGTTTCCGCATCCCAGTGGGTGAGTTTCAGGGTTTAGCGAAATGTAAAAACCAAATATCAGTCTTGCAGCACACGACCGTGGTACAGGAGAATATTGGGAAAGAGGTGGCTCGAGGTCGAGTCGCCGGTCCGTTTAAGGTGCCACCGGTTGCTAACTTTGTTTGTTCCCCCTTAGGGGTGGTCCCCAAGAAGGACCCGGGTGAGTTTCGGCTGATACATAATTTATCAGCCCCACGTGGTCTTTCCGTAAACGATGCGATAGACCCAGCAGTGTGTTCAGTACGGTATGCATCTTTCGATGAGGCCGTAGCCATTTTGAATCGCCTAGGGCCCGGTGCGCTGATGGCGAAATCTGATATCGAGTCAGCGTTCCGGTTGCTCCCGGTACATCCAGACGACCAGCGTCTTCTTGGTTTCATGTTTCAGGGACACTATTACATGGATAGATGTATGCCAATGGGTTGCTATATATCTTGTTCCTATTTCGAGCAGTTCGGTTGTTTCCTGCAATGGGTCTTCACAAGGAAGACGGGGTTTCATCGGGTTATGCATTATCTCGATGACTTTTTGTTTCTAGGGGCAGCCGGGGATCCTGAATGCGGTCAGGCTTTGAATGAATTTTGTGTCTTAATGAACCATTTTGGTGTGCCATTGGCACCCGGTAAGATGGTGGGTCCTTCAACTTGCCTCGAGTTTCTGGGGATCGAGCTCGATTCGGAGGAGGGTTGTTTTCGTTTACCAAGAGAAAAAGTGCTTAGGTTCAGGGCATCCCTGGAGACGTGTATTAGTCAGTCTAAGGTTAAGTTGCAGCAATTACAACAATTGGTGGGACAGCTGAATTTTGCCCTGAGAGTAATACCAATGGCCCGCCCCTTTTCCCGCTCGATCGCTCAGGCCATGGTCGGCCTGAAGGAGGGTCACCATCGCACGAGGCTCTCGGCCGAGGTTCGCCAGGACATGCGCATTTGGTTGGCATTTCTGGCGGATTTCAATGGTCGAGTTGTCTGGAACAAACCGGCGGTGTCCTCCGAGGAGCTGGGGCTGTGGACAGATTCGGCAGGGAGCATCGGTTTTGGTGCCATCTTTGGTACGCAATGGTCGGCTCAAAAATGGCCGTCATGGTGGCATGAGGATGGGTTGACGAGTAACATTGCTTTTCTTGAACTGTTCCCCATTCTGGTGGCCCTGAAAACTTGGCCTGAGGGGTTTAGAGATCACTCTGTGGTATTCTGGTCTGATAACATGACCGTGGTTGAGTGTATCAATAGCCAGGCGGCACGATGCAAATGGATCCTGAGGCTGCTGAAAGAAATTGTATTGTTGTGTATGCAATTGAATGTCCTATTTAAGGCAAGACATGTGCCGGGGGTGATGAACCAAGCGGCTGATGCGCTTTCTCGTTTCCGTATGCAGGCCTTCTGGGGTTTTCTACCCACAGCGGACCCGGTGGCGGCACCCTTTCCCGAAGTTCTCTGGTCTCTCGGTGCCCCGAATTACGAAACCTCGTGGGAGAGAGTTTAGCACCCAGGACAAGGAAGGCATATGAAGGGGCGTTCCGTTCCTATTTGGCCTTTTTGGGGACTGCTGGAGGGGAGCTTTGGGGCCAGGAGGAGTGGGTAGTAAATTTCCTGCTGTCTTTACATCAGGCAGGCAAATCTGTGGCTACTGCCCAGAGGCATCGGGCAGCCATTTCCTTCGTGGCTAGGGCTTATGGGATCCAGGACCCGACAGCGTCTTTCGTTGTACAAAAAGCGCTACGTGGGTGGCAACGCCTTGAGGGTCGCAGGATAGATGTAAGGCGCCCGATAGGTCTGGATAGGCTGGCCCTGTTATTATCTGTACTCCCTTCAACGTGTTCATCCCAATTTGAAACAGTGTTATTCCGAGCCGCTTTTGCGCTGGCATTCCATGGGGCTATGCGGGTAAGCGAACTAGTGGCGAGGAACAAGCGGGATGTGACGGGGGGACTGTGCCGAGAGCACGTTCAGGTCAGAGGGGAGGCAATGTCCATCTCGTTTGTCAGGTCCAAGACCAACCAGGGTGCGATGGGGGACTGCATAATCATACAAAGGCTTCCCGGGTCCTCCATGTGCCCGGTAAGTTGCGTAGAAGAATATTTAGCGCAAAGGGTGGCATCATGGGGGGGGACATTGTTGCGACACGCTGACACCACCCCACTGACGAGGTTTCAGTTTCAGCGGGTGCTTGCGATGTCGATCTCCGCTGCGGGCTTGAACCCCGGCGAGTTTGGGACCCATTCCTTTCGGATAGGGGCTGCTACAGAGGCTACAGCCAGGGGTCTGAATGTCGAACAAGTTAAACGTGTGGGGCGTTGGTCCTCGAACTGTTATAAAAGGTATGTGCGGCTGCACATGTTGTGAAGCTGTAACGATGTACTCACGCTTCTTGTTTTCTTTGGTTTTCAGTTGCGCAAGCCTACGAGGCGGGGCGGACTGGGCAGTCGACCCAACACCGGGTCAGCGGTCAGACATCACCGGCTGTGAAAAAGGAGGTGTGGGTCGTGGGCCACTCATACGTGAGGCGGGCCGCGGACGTATTCAAAGCAGGTGACATGATTCACGTGGCTGGGGAATACGGGTACAGTGTGTCCTTCTACGGAAAGGGCGGGCCCTGTATTGACCAGTTTCAATCATATTTTGAGGGTTTGTTAGGGCGGACGAGGTCACCGCCGGCTATAGTCATAGTACATCTTGGGGGCAACGATTTGGTGTCCACTGGTAGACGACTACTTCTTGAGGCAATGCTTTCCACTGTAAGTTGGTTGGCGAGAAGTGTTCCAGGGTGCACGATCGCATGGTCCCATATGATACCGCGAAAAGTGTGGCGGGGGGCTCTTTCAGTTTCTGCTCTGAATCATTCAGTAAGAAAGATTAATAATAAAGTGAGTCGATTGTTCCGATCAAGTACACTGCATTCTATTTCGCATGGTTGTATTAAAGGGGACAGTATGTATTTGGGTGATGGTGTTCATTTGTCCCGGGTGGGGAACGAGTTACTCATAGGAGACCTGATAGCTTGGCTGGGGACTTTAAGACATGACCTTTAGGTAGGAGTGTGTGGGGGGTCCGGATAGCCGGTCAACTATCCGGCCTGTGGCGGTAAGGTCATGATCGGTGAGCACTAATTAGTAGATCCCTATGAGTGGGCGTCACCCATTACGGATGGGAGCGCTCGAGGGAGGTGGCCATTGGCCCCTCAACGGGTAGGCGGTCCCTTCTAAGGATGGGACGCCGAAAGGAAAGGAAAGGCGGTCAAGGCCCCTTCCTGGGTAGGAGGGGCTACAGCCCCCTCCTGGGGAATTTCCCGGGGCCAGGATATCTGCGGCGGCAGATGTGGTAAGTTGTGTGGGGTTTGGGAGGGGGTCTACGCTACCTTCTAGATACCTCACACGAGTCCTCGAACGACCTTTAAGTGGCGTCGAGTTTATTGGGGCCCCCGTCAAGTCAAGGGAAATTGGTAGTTGCACTTGAGGTACACCTCTGTGCGGTCGCCCCTCACAAGTGAGGGGGATATTTCGGGTTTAGGGATCTTGACACCGGTTACGACCTTGCCGTTGGCCCTTAAACGTTAGGATGTACAATTTCAAAATTTCAAGTTAATGTTTTGTAGGATGTTAGTTCGGCTAGGAGAACCTTTGTATTAGAGAATATGTTAAGGTTAGCCAAACATCGCAATGTGGTAATGAAATTGTACATAATATGAAACTGTTATTTTAATGTTTTAATTTTGTTTCATATTTTAATAAATACGGCCGGGAGGGTCACTCCCTCCCGTCTTCCAAAAGTTCAGAACGGTTTCCGGTTTCCCATCCTTGGGGAGTGTGTTGAGAGGGGGTGGCGGGTATCGCGGCCATATTAAAATAAGCAATGTTTTGGGGTTTAAATGCAACCTGCTATCCTTAATGGAAAACAGAATGTGTTTAAAAAAACATTGAAAGTTTAAGTAAAATATTTTTAAGCCTAGATAGAAGTCCCTGGAACAACTGCCTACTCTTAACTGTTTTGTCAACATTCACAAAGGGGAAGGGATTCTTTGGGGTCCCCGTTCTGCTTGAGAATGTGTTGCCACTACATGTTTGGAATGGCTAATGTATTAAAGTTTTGCTTTGGTAGCAAAACAATAATACATACCATTTAAATTCGGTGTTTGAATGGGAAACCATAAACATGCCTCTTGCAAATACTGAATTGGTAATTGGGCGTAAACAAAAATTGTAATTCACAATTAGAGTTTCGTGCATAGCTAAATACTTTGTGAATCGGGCCGAATGCAAAAACACTTGATACATCCAGCCCTTGGACCTGTTTGCTTGCTGCTGTTATACATTAAGGTATGCAGGCACCTGCTTTTGAAGCACGTCAACATACGCTGCTTGAACATGGAATTAAAAAAATCAGAAGCTAGGGAATAAACTACCTTTTTTTATTTCCTTATGGATCACTTCGAAAACACACCTCATGGATAAAGGATCATTATAAAGTAAAAGGCAACATTTCTTTACCAACTGCACACATGTGAAAAAGGGTGCCCTTTCCAATGGATATATTGTTATGTGGGTGATGATGCCAAGTGCCATATGTTCAAAGAAATCAGATACTGAGTATTTTCTTCTCGGTGAAAAACACTTACATGTGCAACTGATTGGTTGTAGCTAAACAAGTCACCTCTCCAGCAGCAATGCCTACAACTTCCTTAAAGTAATAACATTGTTCAGTTATTTAGGGCCAGATGTACAGGTTTGCGAATGTTAAATCCCAAACAGCCTGATTCATGAAGCCGGAATTGGCTCGCAAAGGGCCAGATTCTGAGAATCTGGCCCTTTGCGAGCTCTATTTTTGCATTTGGGATTCATCATCCCCAATGCAAAAATTGGTAATAGCGATTTCGCTATTTTGCGATGAATTACATTTAAGGAATCTCAATTTGAGATTCCTTAAATGCAATTCATCATCCATTTTAAAATTGCGAATTCGCAATTTCGGCCCGCTATTTACCGCGAGGTCAAACCTCGTGGTAAATAGCGAAAACTTAGAAAAGTGCTTTTAAAAGCATTTTTCTAAGTTGCATGTTACACACACACATGTCCTTTGGACATGTGTGTGCGCAACACCTGTTCGTATTTACTGTTAAGGGGTGCTACAGGGCGTCCTTTGGACACCCCTGGCACCCTTTAAATTGCAATCTTATTTGCGATTAGCAAATTGCTAATCGCAAATGAGGAATACTCCCCATTCATTCCTATGGGCCTTTTGGCCCATAGGAATGAATGGGGAGTTATTCCTTATTTGCGATTAGCAATTTGCTAATCGCAAATAAGGAATATGTAGGAATCGCTTTTGTTTTTGCGATTCCTACATGAATGCCGTTTTGCGAGTCTGAAATAGCGATTCCTTATGATTCGCTATTTCAAACTCGCAAAACAGCACTATGATGAATCAGGCTGTAAATCCTATATACTAAATGCATTCATGGCCAGATTCATGAAAGACCCATTTTGCGAGTCTGAAATAGCGATTCATAAGGAATCGCTATTACAGACTCGCAAAACGGGATTCATGTAGGAATCGCAAAGTTAAATGCGATTCCTACAGATTCCTTATTTGCGATTAGCAAATTGCTAATCGCAAATAAGGAATAACTCCCCATTCATTCCTATGGGCCAAAAGGCCCATAGGAATGAATGGGGAGTATTCCTTATTTGCGATTAGCAATTTGCTAATCGCAAATAAGATAGCGATTTGAAGGGTGCCAGGGGTGTCCAAAGGACACCCTGTAGCACCCCTTAAATGCACATTTCAACAGGTGTTGCGCACACACATGTCCAAAGGACATGTGTGTGTGTAACATGCAACTTAGAAAAAGTTGACTGAATGTCAGAGTTGTTTCTCTCACACAGCTTGCCAATGTTAAGTTGATGAGTGCAAGCTTGAATTTTCATCGGCTAGCATGATTTTCAGGTGTTAGAACGCCTCATGGCAAGATTTCTCAACGTTGGGGGTTGCAAAAGGACATTTTTAGCATTGTGCCCTATATTCATAAGCTCAGCATTTAGTATGGCCTAGAACCAGCTACAATGCTGCTTACTATTGATGGTAAGAACAGAAAATTTGATGACCAGGATGATCTTGAGAACTTCCTAGTATCCTTGGAATCCTTGGCCATGGACATCATGATGTGACCAGAGTGGTGGGGGATGAGGGGACAAGAGGCCTTCCCACTTCCTGACTCAGGTCTCCCCTCTAATGAAACTTCATCGGAGCATCAAAAATAGGACACTGTCCTGAAGGAAAAGGGGGACAGGGCCCATTATGATGGACCTGCTCTGGCTGATATGGGCTGTGACAAGTTCCACTCCCTCATCAATTACTGAAGGGTGTGCCGGCTGTACTATGCATCCCTAGAGAGCACCTTTCGACTTTCGGGTGTCCCATTACTGTTGAGAACCACCTAATATTGATTTTTGTGGGGTGAGGTACACATCCCTCTGGTGGCCTGGTTAAAATATCCCCTCCAGGGTCCTGCTGGGAGCTTTACTAGCTGCATGATTTTTCAAAGGACATTGTCAGTTTCTATTTGATTGCCTTTTGCTCTGGCGCACTAAGTTTCACGTTCTTATTGTATGCCTGCCAATCGGCACAGCTTGTAGCATCTCGTGGTGGTTCTAGATAGCTATGGTTCAGTTTATGTCAGGGGCGTTGGGTGGGGATACAGTTTGGGAGTTCTACTCACCTGCTTAAAGTTAACTAGTTAGAGCATTTTGTTAGTTACCTGCAGACACCTTAGATGTCCTTTCTTTGGTAGGGTCGTAGTTCCCTCTCTCCTATTGCGCTTACTCAGTTTCAGTTCCCTCAACAGCTTTCACGGTCCCTCTTGTATGCCTGTCGGTTGACACTGCATCAGTCTTTAATCTGCCTTGTATGAAGTGTTTTCACGTGCTTGCGACCCCCGTTACTATTTGTTAGTATCATTTTACAGTACATTTATTTCCTTGGTCTTCCAAACTTCTTGCTTGGTACTCTGACATGCTTTTCATTTCACGCCGTACATTTAGCGTATATTCTATGCAGTATGGTTTCGCCATCACAGCCCAAACATATCCATCTTATATTGCTTAACATCAATGGTCTCACGTACCACATTAAAGAGAAGAAGGTCCTTACAAATCTCATCTCAAAGTCTCCTAACATAGCCTTGCTTCAGGAAATGCACCTCTTGGCCCCAGACATTTTCCCCGCATCCAAGGGTGCCACAGTGGAGGCTGCTATTTCTCCTACCTCCCTACCAAATTCTAGAACGACCTGCCACTCCACCTCCGAACCACCCCCTTTCTAGTCAAGTTTAGGAAGGGACTCAAGACCTGGATCTCTGACTGAGGCTTACTACACACCAGTGCATTAATACCCCTTGGGATGATGAGATGCGCTTAACAAATACTTATTGATTGATTGATTTGATTGAGAATCAGAGAGGTTGCAGAAAGACTAAGTGGGGAGGTTCATTATTAGTTCCTCCCCCATGGGGCACCACTCGACGTCTACCCTGTCGGAATCCTCCTCCTCTACAAAGATGAGAGGGGAAGCCATTCTCACATGAAATTCCCCACACAATTCATAAGACATGGATTGCAATGAACTTACCTGTACAAGAGTCACAGTGAGGAGTACCTACAATGGCAGGGGTGAGAATAGCATGATAGATTTTGTATTATTTCCTCAGTGCAATTCAGAACTGGTTTTAGAGTTTTCTATCCACGACATAGCAATCAGCGATCATTTTCCCCAAGGTGTTGCCTTAAACACCGACCTACACGTCCGGAGGGGTGTTGCACACAAAGTTACCATGAAGGAGAAAATCAACATTTCCTGCCGTAACAGGTATGCCTTAAGATGGTCCCAGGTGGATCCACCCAACTTTCTAGAAAAACTAATTCACAAATAGAGGGAGGCTTTCAAAACGTGTTTAGATGAGACTACAGAGGTACATGACTTTATTTTAGCGTTCAAGCTCAAAAAAAGGGCATTGATGAGGGGCGTTGAGCAAACCGGAGCAAAGAAAGGGCAGGTCACTGTGGCTGGTTTGATTCAGCTTGCACAAAAACACATAGAAACCTAAAACTATCCCTAGCTAAACAACCAAAATTCATTAATGAGGTCCAGGAATGCAGACTTGCATATAAACTAGCCATCAAACAACGAAAAAAAGTTAAAGGAGGAATCCTGGAATCGATTACTCAAATCCAGTTTGTCCAATGATAACACCACATTTTGGCATATCATCAATTCTCCTTCTTACAATACGCATGACTGCCCTCAAACTGAGATAGCCATCACTGAGGCCACATGGCTATCCCACTTCACTAATTTGTAATAATCTAAGGAGGATATTGTGACCCCGATTCAATTGCTTCCTCCTCCAGTGTTCCCACTACTACTCTATTACTGAATAACCAGAACTATCTGGAATTTTCCTTGGATAAGTAGTCCTGGCACTGAAGGCAAGCAAGGGGTTAAAGCCCTGGGTCCTGACGGGATCCCTATTGATCTGTTCAAATCCAACACTGACCTTTGGGCCCTATTGTTACCTTACTTTTCAGAGCTTATGAGGATCAAGGTTTTTTGCCCACTTGGCCTGAGTCTCTTATTGTCCATATATTTAAGAAGGGATGACCATGATAGTCCAGCACAATACAAGCCAATTTCTCTTTTGGATTCCATTGTTAAGGTGGTTGGTCGCATTCTTCTAGGCCGACTCCAGTACTGGTGAAGGAAGTGGACAGTTTTGGGTCACCAAGGTCACTAATGACCACCTCCCAACCTTCCATACCAAATGAAGAGTCAGTCAGACAGTAGAGAATACAAACTAATAACTGTTTATTCAGAATACACTCAGAGCAGAGCCTAGTCTGCCCAGTCGCTAGAAGTGTTGCAGAGGTACCGAAATCAACAAGCATACAGATACATTATGTGCATTCGTAACTGGGCTAGAACATGCCACTATGAAATTTTCCAGGAAGGTGCTGCTAAGCAATGGAATACAAGAAAAAACAATTGCAGTGCTCAAATCTTACACAAAGTTGAAAAGTCCAAGGTTGTTCCAATCGGGCGCATCACCAGGCAAGTGGAAGAAGGCCTCTATCTAGTGAGAAAGGTATGCGCTGATAAGAACAGTCTATTCATTAGTAAAGCAAAATCCAACCTTGTACAAATGAAACCTAACGGAGGCCTTTTCTCAGAAATAGCGATGGATTATTTTCGACCCAACCTTGTATAAACACAATCTAACAAAAGACTTTTCTCAGAAATCGTGAAGGATTAGTTTTTATCATGATTCAAAATGGCATCTGAATAGAAAATGTCGCCTGAATGCTAACTTACATAGGATAATGCTCAAGCATAAACATTTCTATTTTAGCAGACCCTCCTTTTAGCAGGAACTAAAACATTTTTTAATGGCCCCAAGAAAAATATAAAATCCAAAAAAAACCATGAGTATAACTCCTTGTGAACATTCCCTATTCCCAGTAGCTTGAAGAGAGACTTAAGGAGGAAAGAAGTCTCGAAAATGCCCTCATCTATCTGAATTAGGTTGTCAATCTCTTTACGTACCAAAATTGGAGAGTTGGCATCATGAATCGATATTTTCCGCTTAGGATTGAGAAGGGGGTGCAATAAGAGTAACAGAAGAGAAGGCATTGAATAAGGGCACCGATATCAAGATCAGGTAAATCACCTTTTCAAGAATCCAACTCCAGCCACCAAAAAGAGTCACTCCTATTTCCACTTTCCATTCCCTTGACATTCTCGAGGATGTCTAATATGTGTTTGGTGATATTCTTTTCCATATTTTTGATTCCGACTACACACTGGTCTCCCACTACCGAGCATACACCACCACTCTTGACTAAGATGAAATCAACCGCGTATGTGGTTTGTTTGGAATATATTCGCATACTTTCCAGCTTAGTAGTGATGTCGTGTAAAGCAGCAATGGTAGTGTTAGATAATTTTTGTAACTTGCACCCGAAATAGTCTCTGGCTTTCTCATCCGGGTATATAGAGGTACCACCCAAAGTGAAAATAGAAGAAAGTATGTATCCAAAGGGATCCCATTGCTATAGTTATAGACCTTTATAGCAGTCACTACCTCTCAGTATTCCTTGGTCAAAGTCCTCTTAACCCAACAGACATTAGGCTCAGCGCATTTACAGGGCACACCTAAGGGCAACACCATCTCAAGGGTGTCATCGTCGGGACCATTATGAACATTAGAATAAGTACATTATACAAAAAGTAAAACACCGGGTGTGCATCTATAGGTACTTCAATAATCTACTGTTGAATATCTGGTGTTCATTTCAAATATCTCTTTGCCTTTCACCAGGGGCATTGTATTTTTATGAACATAACAATGATAGGAGGGTCCGAGAGGATGTTTAACGACCTTGCACAGCTACAAACCCCAGAAAGAACACTTTTCAGCAGACAAAAAGTAACTGTGGGTCAAAAAAACACAATCTGTCGACTAACAATGCATCTGACACACAGAGAGTAGTGCTTGGAAAAAATATGTTTAGAAAATATATATAAAAACATGACAAAAGGTCAACAGGATACAATCCAGATGTGAAAAGTACCCATCAGTTATCGACCAATACCGCCTTTGTCATCATGTGGGACCATTCACCCCAGGAAGGGTAAACGTTGCAACCACCTGAAAGTATTGGTATAAATGTGGGTGCCCCAGTGGACTGTAAGTATGTGGGCATCTGGTGATAACTATAAAGCAGTGCGTGAATGTGAATGTAAAAAAATAAAGAGAAAAGTGCAAATAAGACTAAAATTAGAGAGAGAAGAGGAAAATAAATTTAATACGTACCTCTCATCTTCCAAATAATTAAAACCAGTGCGATGATCTAGGAGTGTCAACAAATAGCTACTATATGTATATATAGGTCAACATGTTTATGCAGTCTGATGACCCAAGTTGGTGTCCGCTGCTTTCGTCAGGACCAGAAGTCGTTACTGCTAAATAAGTTGTGAATAAAGGAATATATTTAAAAAGATATCACTAGGTGTAGTCATTCTCCTAGCTGATGGTATTGATCCAGATTTACAGGATAATCGAGTCAGATACATAGAAAGACAAACAAGATACAAACAAACAATCATTAGCATTTGGGCACAATCTGTGTCAAATTTTGCCAAATAGAGGGTGTCAGGTAGACAATCATAACACCTATAGTGTCAAAAGCATATACACCAATACCTTCTTTTAGGGTATACAACTCTCGCTTACCTATTTGGCAGGAGAGAAAAGCTCCACCTCACCTGGCTGCAGCGCAGGTAAACAGAGCACCACTCTAATAAGAAAATGCAAGAAAAAGAGAGTCACACGGACAGGTCAGTAAAAACTGACCCCACAGACCCACTCACTCAGGGGAGCAAACCCTGGAACAGTTTTTTAGAAGGATGTTGGTCAATCATAATCATCTACTCAGAGCCCTCAACATAACTATAACGGCTGTAGTTAGTTCTTAAGTATGTGATATGGCTCTGGAACGTAAGGGACCATTCATAAATATGCTACAAATGTCCCGAGCGGTCTTACTCCATGCATTTAGTCAGTCCAATCACCAAGCCTAGAGATTACGCCATACTGACTTGGCCAAACTAATACTAAAAGGCCATTGCGTATGCGTTATCGTTTATTTCATTGCCCTGGAGCCGATATAACATGCACCCTGATATAACCCTATCACTCAGTGAATGGGGGCCAGATACAAATGAGCACTGCACCGCTCATTGATTGTTCTAGGCGATCGTATGATACGTTTAGACCCAGCAGGTTTCCAAACGTGACCATACCGATCGCAAGTTTGCCCCAGTGATTATTACGAACAATGGAGAACATGGAAAAAATTCTCATAAGCTAGCGGCAAAACTTAGCAACCGTCCATATTCACAGTGAAACTCCCAGTATACCGCCTCTCAGTTCCAGCGTTCTGCTATACACCAAACTGTGTTAGAGTGACAGCAGATTACCAAAACTGCAAGCGCCATAGCACTCACCTGACCGTCGGTCCTCTGGGCGTCCCTCTGGGCCGTCTCGGGGAGGTACCGGTCAGTCGAACACTTCGTATTTTGTTGAAATCTCGGCGATGGTGGGGCGTGATGACATCACACACGTCGTTAGCGTGGATAGTCCAAGGCATTCTGGGAAATATAGTTTCGTACTGTCCCACTAACCAAATGATGTTTAAAAATGTTCAGAACTACCCCGTAATTATAATGCGATCACAGCGCTGCTGGCAGATGATATTAGAGTTTCCAGTTTCATTTTTGTTCTGATAAAAAAATGAACATACAGGTATATCCCCTATTAATACCAATCGCTGCAATATAATCCAATCAAGATGTACCATACTCACAAGGGATGCCTCGGAAATATCTTGGCAGATTGAATATAAAGGTATCTGCAATTACCTAATGCTGTTCAGTTATACTTGGTAAATATTGGCCAACCAATTGGGGTATCAAATGTAGCAACAACATTTTTTCAAAGTTGGTTCTAATAATCCATTGAGAAAATGACCGCTCAGTAAATATCGGTCAATGTGGGCTATTAGAACTATGAAATGAAGGGAATATGAGATGTAGAGTAATGTTAAATAAGGGCACTTATGCGATATGTATCTCATTGTTGTAAAAGTCATCTCATCGTCTCATCAGAGGGTGTTCAGCACGTGGGTACCCACGTGGGAATCTTATAAGGACATCCAAGGGATGTCTTCATTCAGACCCTCCTTATCTGGATTCAACTTATATATCAATTTTTGCTCTTTCCTGAACAGAAATGTACTCACATCAGCCACCTGTGCTGGAATCAAAGGCTGCTCAATAACTGTCCAGACAAAGTCAGTGGGGGCATGTCCTACCGCTAGGAAATGATTTGTCAAGCGAGTTGCCTGTTTCCGGCATCTAATGGTGCTTTTATGCTCAGAAATGCGGGTTTTGACTTTCCTAGTTGTCATGCCTACATACTTGAGGTTTGAAGAATGGGGGAGTCAGGTCCTGGGACGTGGGTCTAGCTGGACCATTAATATAACTAAGTACACAGATTGCCAGCCACACACTTACTTAAATCCTCTATTTTTGAGGGAACAAACCATAAGAGACTTCCTGGTTTGTACGGGTATATCACTCAAACCCTTTTATTATTTATTTGTTTTTTGTCTTTTTTTAAGTATTGCTGTATGAAAGGGACACCTTATCGTTTTGTACACCTTATATACAATTATTTACAATTCGCGATTATTTACAACACAAACACATACACATAACTAGTTGTATTATACAAAGTGAATTGCTCTGATATATATACACTCAAATATTCATACTACGAAGAAAAAATCATCCGTAATTCCATAAAGACCAGAGTCAAAAGTATAAACTTGATGACAATCATAAATCAATGAACTACAGTTGAATGTAGGCAGTTCAAAGAAGGAAAAATAGACTTCAAATTAATTCATTCAGTCCATTCAACCAATAAATGGCTAATCTTTTTACGCCAACTCGTTTCGAATCCGGTATGTCAACTCTACGGATTCTCATCAGGGCTCTGTCTTAATACGGGATATCTGCAAGTATATAAAATAAAACTTGTTTTAGCTACATTTCTGACAGTTGTTTAGCTTCCAACTACATTTAACTCGGATTCCTCATATTACCTGTTGAACCAGCAGCCGCCGGTCAAGGGTAGGGTATTAGTTCTGACTGAGTTTCTTTTCTTTTCGGGATCTAAAAACAAACGCAGGTATCATGACCTGTTCTTGCTCACTTTCTAAGACCAGAATGGGCACATATGTTATCAACATACCTTACTGGATCATACTCATGATCATACGTTTCCACCAAATGGGAGTTAATTTTCAGTCTTGTATTACAGCCTGAAAATAATGAGAATAACGTTTTACGCACTTTTTATGCACAGACGGAGAGAGTATGGCACTCGTTGCTCTACTCGGCATACCTGCTCTGAGGGATTCCTCGCTTGGGCTGTTCGTGTTCTAATCGGTTGCAGCGGTAAACGCTTTCTAAGCATGTAGGCACCGCTTTCCTCAGTCCTTATTATTTGCGCTCGCTTTCCCTAGAGGAAATAACAGCGTTTTATTAGGTTTCTGGGGCTACTGCAATATTGGTGGCAAATCAAACCCATGTTAGCTCTAGACTTACTTGAACAAGCTGTGACTCGGCATCTAGCTCTCATTCACTTAGTTTGGCAGCCATGTTGTAACATGGTTTTGTACCTACTTATAGCTACTTGCTTGGCGGCCATCTTAGAGTGGGGTCGCTAGAGAAAGCTCTCATTCACTTAGTTTGGCAGCCATGTTGTAACATGGTTTTGGACCTACTTATAGCTACTTGCTTGGCGGCCATCTTAGAGTGGGGTCGCTAGAGAAGGCTATCATTTAGATGTGAAAAAAGGTGAATTTAAACCACATATGAAAACATACGCGCAATTACCATCGACCCTTTCTTTTGGAGGCACTATACTAGTATATCAGATTGTTGCTATTACAATTAGTGAAGCGTTTCTGTAGCCAAGGGCGGTCACTGCCAATGTCAATACTGGTGGAAGGGTAGGTTTAGGTACAAGCAGCACAGCTCCCACAGGGGTGGTGTCCTTCTATTGCTGGCAGGTTCCAAAGGGTATGGTTCCAAAGGGTTCCCACTGCGCGTGCAACCTTGGTGTTCGGTCTCGTATGTACCAGTTGGTCTTTAAGATTTTGGCCACGTTTAAAGGCAAACAGTGGCATAGGTAGATTGTCTGATCCTGTATTCAAAATAGCCCAATGTTTTTTACAATCTTTCGTATACTGTTGGATAGAGTACAAAAGGTGTTGTATGTATGGAACACTTATAAAGTGCAGCTGTCACCCAGCGGGTATCCTGGCGCTGTGATCTTTCATGGCCTGAACACGAGAAACATTACATTAACAGCCATCTATATTGTAAGGTGAGTTTTTAGTCGCTTTTTGAAAGCAGAAAGGTATCCCATACTCTGGAGAGGCAGTGGAAGCACATTTACACAACCTGGATGCCGTGTAGCCAAAAGAGCGACCGCCCATCCGTATCCTCCGGATTTTAGGGACTGCCACTAAATAGGCTGAGACAGAACGAAGGGGTCTGGTAGGAGTGTACCAGGAGAACATCTCCCGCAAAGAAATCGGTCCCAGTCCTTGAAGAACCCGGTAGACCAGGCACAGAGCCTTGAATTCAACGCGCTGGGAGATGGGCAGCCAATGGAGGTCCTTGAGTGCCGCTGCAGAGGAATCAAGGCACCGGCGTGAGAGTGCCAGTTTTGCAGCAAAATTCTGAACCCGCTGCAGTTTGCCCAACAACGAGGCGGGGGCCCCCAGAAACAGTGCATTGCAGTAGTCGATTCTGCTTAGGATGATACTCCGCACCACTTCTCGTCTGGCGTGGGTTGGGAGCAGTGGGAGGATCCTCCGTAAGGTGCGCAACAGCACCATACAGGTGGACACTGTTTTATTTACAAAACCATCCAGTTGAAGGTTGGGTTCCATCGTCACTCCCAAGTTTCGAACAGAGTCAGCAGCTGATACCGTGCCCTGAAAGGATAGAGGCCAGAAGTCTTGCGGAAGAGGACGAGGGATACGATCTGCTGAGCAATGGAGCACCTTGGTTTTAGAGCTATTGAACTGTAAGGAGTTATTACCCAGCCATTCCGCCGTGCTGACCCTACAGTGATGGAAGGTCTCCTGCGACACTGCATTCTTACCCTCAAAAGAGAAGATAAGTTGTGTGTCGTCGGCGTAGTTGGTGACTGTGATGCCAAAGGATTTAATAAGCTTGATCAGGGGTCGGAGGGAAAGATTAAAGAGGATGGGACTGACGGCCGAGCCCTGGGGTACGCCCTGCTCAACCCTTCTGATGGAAGACTTAAAGGGAGGCAGGGCAACTACCTGATGCCTGTTGGCAAGGTACGAAACCAGCCAATCCAGGGCCAAGCTCGCCACCCCAGCCTCCTCCAATCTCCTGATCAAGATGGCATGGCTGACCTTATCGAACGCTGCCGACATGTCGAGCAGCACTAAGAATGCTGCTCGACCTTGGTCGGCACGCGAGCGAAGGTCATTCAAAACAGTCACCAAGGCTGATTCAGTTCCATGGGCTGGTCTAAAACCGAACTGCGCCGAATCCAGGCAGTCATTAGTCTCCAAAAAACTGGACAGGTGTTTTGTGACCAGTTTTTCCATGATTTTAATCGGAAAGGGGAGCAATGAAATAGGTCTGTAATTTGCTGGACACAGGGGGTCCAGCGATTCCTTCTTCAGCAGTGGAGAAACTACTGCAAGCTTCTAGTTATCTGGGACTCGGGCAGTGCCAAAAGACTGACCGCAAATTGCATAAAGAGGAGGGAACAGCTCGTCCCTGAACAGCTTCCAGAATTTATGCGGAAGCACATCAAGGGGAGAGCCAGAGGCTACCCCATCCACTGTAGAACAGAACTCCATAAAGGAAGGAAGAGGAAAGCTGTCCAGCCGGGCTTTCCCGGTCTCCAACTCGAATGCGGGTAGAGAAACAGCCACAGGTGCCAACGGGCTCAAATTGCTCAGAATAGTCGCAATCTTATCCTCGAAGGCCTTAGCCAGCGAGTCGCATAGCAATTGAGAGGCTGGAATAGCTGTTGTGACACAGGTCGGGCGAGATAGATCTTTAACGATTTTAAACAAGGCCTGGGCTTTGTTTGAGGCTGACAATAAAGTCTCCTCTAGGATTCTAGCCTTAGCGCACTTAATCTGCGACTTGTAGGTCGCCAGTTCCTGTTTAAAGAGGAGTATGTCAGACTCAAGGTACTGTTTTCTCCATACCCGCTCAGCGCTCTTGAACTGAGATTTTTGCTGAAGAAGCTCCCTCGAGAACCAGGGCATTGCAGTTTTGGTTGTGTCAAGCGTTTTCCTCAGCGGAGCTAGATTGTCCAGAGAGGTGGTTATTTGACGGATAAGAGAGTTGTAACTTTCATCCGCATTACCTCCCAGCTTGAAGTTTCCTGGGAGCAAGTTTGGCAAACTAGCATGTTTCAAAAGCCTCGACCACCGTCTGCCAGTCTTGGCCGCTCCTGGGCTACTAGTTTTTGAGCAACCCTCTGGGAGAGCTATAGAAAAAAGGACACGGGCATGGTCCGTCCAACATTGTGGTAGAATATTCTCAACAGTCACCTGACTGGTGTCGGCAAAGATCAGGTCTAGAACATAACCCTTTTGGTGAGTTTGAGAAAGAACTAACTGCTCCAATTGAATGTTACAGCAAGCCTGGGTCAGATATTTAAAAGCTAAATCTGTTGGTCCATCTGGCCACAGATTAAAATCCCCTAGGACCACCAATCTGGCGTGGGAATTCGAGAGGTCATAGATCAGATCCGTGAGCTCGGTCACGGCGGACAGGGCGGCACAGGCCGGAGGTCGATAACACAGTAAGCCGGTGTAGAGGACCCCCCTCTTCAAGGAGAAACCCATCAACTCACAGTCTGGGATCTCCTTGATTTCCAGTTGGGAGAAATCCAGCGATTCCCTGTAGATTAATCCTATGCCTCCTCCTCTAGCCCCCACCCGAGGAGTATGTCTGATCTTGTATCCTGGGGGGCAAGCTTGACCCAGCTCCACTACACTGTCTGCCCTAGTCCAAGTTTCCGTCATGAAGAGAGTGTCAAGCTCATGTTGTTCAATGAGTAGCGCTATCTCCATGAAATGCTTGCAGAGTGATCTCACATTAAGCAAGCCACAGGACAAGGATTTCTGACGTCTATTGGGTGTGGGGGGCTGAAGGCCAGCTATATCAGGAGATTTCCAGCTGAGGAGCTTCTCTTTAGTATAGATTAGAGGGGGGAGGCCATATGGGCAGCATTTGCAGCCGCCAGCGCGCCCTGTGCGTGAACGGGCGCAAACAGGCTTATCTCTGGCGCACCTCCGGCACGCCAACGGCACGCCCGCTGCGCGCCAACGCTGCGCGTAGCGTCCACCATTACTATTTATCACCATAAGCGTGGGAGTCCACCGGTGCGAGCCTCTAGACCGCCAACCAAAATGGCGCCTAGTGAACGGCCGGTATGGCTAACGCCGCGATGCGAGTCTCACGAACAGCCCTGCTATCTATATCCCGGAAAAAATGCAGGTGCAACCACAATTATAGTGCGGGTAAGTCCTCACAAATTATAAGCCACTCATGTAAATAAAACGCGAGTGCACGTGTTACAGCGCGAGCATGCACAGTGCTAAAGGGATTAAAATATTTAAAAGCTGCCAAATGCAGTCACGCGCGTGCAGGTTCCAAAGATCTACCTGAGTGAAGGGAAAAGCTCCTTAAATGCAGACCAAAGCGCGGGAGTCCACCAATGCGAGCCTCTAGACCGGCAACCAAAATGGCACCTGGTGAACTTCCCTTTCGCACTGACACTCACCCAATATGGCGGCTAACGCCGCGATGCGAGTCTCACGAACAGCCCTGCTATCTAGATCCCGCAAAATGCGGGTGCAACCACAATTATAGTGCGGGTAAGTCCTCACAAATTATAAGCCACTAAAGTAAATAAAACACGAGTGTGCGTGTTACAGCGCGAGCGTGCACAGTATGTAGGCATGACAACTAGGAAAGTCGAAACACGCATTTCTGAGTATAAAAGCACCATTAGATGCCGGAAACAGGCAACTCGCTTGACAAATCATTTCCTAGAGGTAGGACATGCCCCCACTGATTTTGTTGGACAGTTATTGAGCAGCCCTTGATTCCAGCACAGGTGGCCAATGTGAGTGAATTTCTGTTCAAGAAAGAGCAAAAATGGATATATAAGTTGAATACAGATAAGGACGGTCTAAATGAAGACATCCCTTGGATGTCCTTATAAGATTCCCACGTGGGGACCCACGTTATGAACACCCTCTGATGAGACGATGAGATGACTTTTACAACAATGAGATACATATCGCATAAGTGCCCTTACTTAACATTACTCTACATCTCATATTCCCTTCATTTCATAGTTCTAATAGCCCACATTGACCGATATTAACTGAGCAGTCATTTTCTCAATGGATTATTAGAACCAACTTTGAAAAAAATTTGTTGTTCCATTTGATACCCCAATTGGTTGGCCAATATTTACCAAGTATAACTGAACAGCATTAGGTAATTGCAGATACCTTTATATTCAATTTGCCAAGATATTTC
Organism: Lissotriton vulgaris; assembly: GCF_964263255.1. Lineage (NCBI taxonomy): Eukaryota > Metazoa > Chordata > Amphibia > Caudata > Salamandridae > Lissotriton > Lissotriton vulgaris. The sequence continues at coordinate 982,791,375 of NC_141695.1, read as the reverse complement.
CGAGGCATCCCCTGTGAGTATGTCACATCTTGATTGGATTATATTGCAGCGATTGGTAATAATAGGGGATATACCTGTATGTTCATTTTTTATCAGAACAAAAATGAAACTGGGAACCTTAATATCATCTGCCAGCAGCACTGTGATCGCATTATAATTACGGGATAGTTCTGAACATTTTTAAACATCATTTGGTTAGCGGGACAGTACTACATTTCCCAGAATGCCTGGGACTATCCACGCTAACGACGTGTGTGACGTCATCATGCCCCACCGCCGACGGTCAGGTGAGTGCTATGGCGCTTGCAGTTTTGGTAATCTGCTGTCACTCTAACACAGTTTGGTGTATAGCGGAGCGCTGGAACTGAGAGGCGGTATACTGGGAGTTTCACCGTGAGTATGGGCGGTTGCTAAGTTCTGCCGCTAGCTTATGAGAATTTTTTTCCATGTTCTCCTTTGTTCGTAATATTCACAGGGGCGAACTCGCGATTGGTATGGTCATGTTTGGAAACCTGTTGGGTCTAAACGTATCGTACGATCGCCTAGAACACACAATGAGCGGTGCAGTGATCATTTGTATCTGGCCCCCATTCACTGAGCGATAGGGTTATATCATAGTGCATATTATATCGGGCCCAGTGCAATGAAATAAACGATAACGCATACGCCATTGGATTTTAGTATTCGTTTGGCCAAGTCAGTATGGCATAATGTCTAGGCTTGGTGATTGAACTGACTAAACGCATTGAGTAAGACCGCTCAGGACATTTGTAGCATATGTATAAATTGTCCCTTACGTCCCAGAGCCATATCACATACTTAAGAACTAACTACAGTCGTTATAGTTATGTTGAGGGCTCTGAGTAGATGATTATGATTGACCAACATCCTTCTAAAAAACTGTTCCAGGGTTCGCTCCCCTGAGTGAGTGGGTCTGTGAAGTCAGTTTTTACTGACCTGTCCGTGTGACTCTCTTTTTCTTGCATTTTCTTATTAGAGTGGTGCTCTGTTTACCTGCGCCGCAGCCAGGTGAGGTGGAGCTTTTCTCTCCTGCCAAATAGGTAAGCAAGAGTTGTATAGCCTAAAAGAAGGTATTGGTGTATATGCTTTTGACACTATAGGTGTTATGATTGTCTACCTGACACCCTGTATTTGGCAAAATGTGACACAGAGTGTGCTCAAATGCTAATGATTGTTTGTTTGTATCTTGTTTGTCTTTCTATGTATCTGACTCGATTATCCTGTAAATCTGGAACAATACTGCCAGCTAGGAGAATGACTACACCTAGGAAACCCAGGTGATATCTTTTTAAATATTCCTTTATTTACCACCTATTTAACAGTAGCGACTTCTGGTCCTGACGAAAGCAGCGGACACCAACTTGGGTCCATCAGACTTCAGAAACATGTTGACCTATAAATACATATAGTGGCTATTTGTTGACACGACTATATCATCACACTGGTTTTAATTATTTGGAAGATGAGAGGTACCTATTAAATTTATTTTCCTCTTCTCTCTCCAAATTTAGTCTTATTTGCACTTTTCTCTTTATTTTTCATTCACATTTACGCACTGTTTTATAGTTATCACCAGATGCCCACATACTTACAGCCCACTGGGGCACCCACATTTATACCATTACTTTTAGGTGGTTGCAAAGTTTACCCTTCCTGGTGTGAAGTGTCCCACATGATGACAAGGGCGGTATCGGTCGATAACTGATGGGTACTTTTCACACCTGGAAAGTATCCTGTTGACCTATTGTCACGTTTGTATATATATTTTCTAACTATATTTTTTCCTAGCACTACTCTCTGTGTGTCAGATGCATTTTTAGTCGACAGATTGTGTTTTTTGACCCACAGTTACTTTTTGTCTGCTGAGCATTGTATTTTTATACAGCACTATTCTAGAACAATTGATATACAAAGAAATGTCCGAACTGTTCACGATGGGGCAACTAGCAGGATAATAAGCAGCCTCCCGGGTAACTATAAATTCCTTATAATGCCAACACCCCAGTGTGACATTCTATCCTTCCATGTATAATTTATTGCAATATGTATTGTTAACACACCCTGGATAACCTTTTCCCAATGGTTTTCTATAATATAAACAAGGACCTGGATAGCTAAAACCAAAAACTCCCTTTACTTCTGTAAATTGTGGAGGGAGAGTATATGTGTAATTTACAATTGACAATGGATACGCAGTCCATAAACTAGTGACAGATTCAGTGGGGTAACATGTGGTCCATTCTCCAAAGAATCTCTTATGTGTGTCTAGAAACACATTACTCTGGACCGTCCTTTTCTGTCAGGCCTGGGAAATAACTTTATCCTTAGTATGTGAAGGTACTTCCTGTCCATTTTCCAAAACCCATGACACCCCACACAATATTCTTAGCAACAAAATCACCAAAGTAACAAATACTATTTTCTTTTTGCAGGTCCACACAATGATATGTTGAGCAATGAAAATCACTGGCTGCTCTTCTTCAGCAATCATCCTACCAAAGGGATGCATGATGAATGGTGAAAAAGGGGGGGGCAAAATGCAAGAGAAATATACAAGTTCCCAGTGTCCAGTAGAACCTCACTGGTACAGGCTCCTATTGTTCAATACGTTGGTGCTCTTGAGCACCGGGGGTGGAGCTTGCTCTGTCCTAAACTCGTATCCCATGTTGAACAGGATAGTATATCTTCAGGGTATACTTCAACCTCCTCTGTCCAATGTTCAAACAACACAAAAGTCCCTCTTTAATCTAGACTAACTCCATTGGTACTATAATTTAGTACGGCCTATTTTACACAGTCCATCCCTAAATAATCTGTCTTCTTCTTAGATGCAATTTCCCTCAGCCGAGGGCGCAAGTTGTACCTGGTTGCCCCAGGCACAGAGTGGTCAGTGAATAAGAACTCTTGTATAGCTCGTATATCCGGAGGAACAGCTGCATTCAACATGTCGTCATTTTCCTTATCCATCTGTGTCCGCGTCAGCTGGGCACCGCTAAATGGGACAAACCAAGGCACCTGTATGCACTCAGAGACCTCAACGCCGTCCTTAACCCACCGATCGTAGGGTAGGGCTAAAGGAACCCTGCAACAGTGGGTGGCATGCACCCAGTTCTTACGGCCAGCATCCTTAATTGCAGAACGCGTCAACAATAGAACTTGTTCCGGCCACTTCCAGCGCCGCTTCAAAATTTTCTTTCGCTGAAAGTTCTGGAGAAAAACAAAATCACAAGGCTGAATGTCATGGCAGTGTCCCTCTGGTGTAGAAGGCAGGAACTCCTGCACCTGTTAGTGAATAGAACGTAAACTTTCTGTTAACTGGCCAAGGTAATCCAACAACACAGGGTACTCAATATCAGAGAATCAACGAGGGCGCAGGACGCCACAGACATTTGCTGGGTGTCCAAACACGATCTCACATGGTGACAATCCTGTTCTAGAATGAGCTGTCGTTCTTGTTGACAAAAGTGCTAACAGTAAAGCATCTAGCTACTGTAACCCTGTCGTCTCCTGAACTTTTGCCAATTTCAGTTTGAGAGTACCATTGCACTTCTCAATCAAACCTGCTGACTTCGCATCAAGAACCTCAAAAATCAATTGAATCACTTTTGCATTGAAATTACTTCCGTAGTCACACCAGATCATTCGGGGCAAGCCGAAACGAGGAAAGAACATCTTCAGGAGTACCTTTGCAGTCGTAACTGCTACATTATCTTTAGTGGGATAAGCCTCAACCCATTTACTGAATGCACGTACAAAAACCAAAACATACTTTAGATTATTGCAGCTCTCTAAATCAATGTGGTCTATTTGAAGGACTTCAAAAGTAAAAGTATACATATCATGCAGTACTTTACTAAGTGTGCAGCTGTCTTAGAGATATTATCATTCTGCCATACAGGGTCTAACATTTTGCAAATACATTTTTTAACTACTATGAGCTGGAATGTGGGCCATAATACCCACAGGAGGAACTTATGCATTTGGTAACATCCATCTCTGTTTTCCTCATGTATCAATCCAACATCCTTCCTCATGCAACTGTGCTGTACTTTCCTGCCACACTGCTAATTCTTCTATAGTGGCTTCACTTGGTATTTTCTTTACACTTTCAAGGGTATCTTCAAACATGACAACCTCAAGAACCCACCTAGCTGGACCTACTGCAAACATTCTTTTCAACTTCGTCCCTGCTGTTTGCTTAGCTGTTTGATCAGCAAAAGCCTTTACCCTACCTACATCATCAGTGACCTTCCTGTGGTCACTATACTTTACTATTGACAATTTCTGGGGGAGTGTCAGAACAGACAAAAGCCTCAATATGAGGTGTCAATGCCTGATTCTGGTGCCACTGGAAGTAAGAAACCCTCTCTCAGCCCTGAGTCACCTAAAATTATTTCTGACCCCGAAGACATACTGGCCTTCAGTATGCATATTGACAATGAGCTCCTCAATCATTTCACAAGGTTGAATAGGGGCAGCTAACTTAGCAGCTTGCGCCGACTGATAGGGGACATGTGATGCCTCTACCACTGTACGCAGTGTGGTAATAGCATAGGCTGCAGTTGTAGTGCCATCTGGTAACTTAAAACAAGAGCCATCAACATATAGTTCCCCTTGTGGGTCAGATAAATCAGTCAGGTCAACCCGTCCTTTTTGCTCTTCTTGTGTATAAAAGATAAAATCATGTGTATCAACTGCATCATTCTCAGAAGGGAGGGGTAGTAATATGGCTGGATTGAGAGTAGTACATCTTTTAATTGCAATGTCTTTAGCAAACAAGGTCAATTCATAGCCAGTAAGACGTGTGCTGGAGAGGTGATGTGTCTTTGTCTTATTCAAAAGCATGTCCACAGCATGGGGTACCATGACAGTGTGGTCAGTAGTAAGCACGAGTCCAGCCGATTGTCTGATTGAAGTGGCTATAGCCGCAACTGCTCTTAGACAACTTGAGAGGGCTCTCACAACTGGATCAAGCACAGTAGAGAAATAAGCACCCAGTTGTTGCTTATCCCCAAATATTTGTGTTAAGACAGAAAGTGTGCAACCAGCCATCTCATGGAAGTAAAGCACAAACGGCTTGCCATAGTTAGGTGTACCAAGCACATGAGCGAACAAAGTGCAGTTTTCAATTGCTCAAAAGACTGCTGATATTCGGGAGTCCAGGGCAAAGGCTCATGCACTTTTTCTCAAGTAAAGATTTGATTAGTAGGGAGTAATTAGGTATCCACTGGCGACAGTAGTAACTGATACCTATAAATGTGCGCACATCTTTTTGAGTTTGTAAGATGGGCATTTTGATAATGGTATTAATACCCTCCGGGGTCAACCTCCTACCCTCCTTCAACATTAGGTGACCTAAATAGGTGACCTCCTGTAGACAATAATGGAATGTCCATGATGGGCTAAATATGTCCATGATGGGCTAAATGCAACAATAATGTAACTATACTATTTCTACATTTGGGCTAAATGCAACAATAATTTAACTGTACTAGTTCTACAACCCTGTTCCATATCAGAAGCTATTAGCAAGTCATCGACATACTGCAATAATACATTAACTGAGGGAAGCGAAAGGGAATCTAATTGACTCTTTAAAGCTTGACTACAAATACTCGGACTCTCTGTACAGCTCTGAGGAGCACAACAGAATCTCCAGCGCTATGGTACAATGAGTCATTGAAGGCTTCAAAATCCAAGTGTAAACGTTTGGAACGCCTCTGGAGGAAAGACTATTCCCCTGCAGCCGGCTCAACCTACAGAAATGAACTTAAGCTCTACCACAAAGCCTGCACTACAGCTAGAGCCAAGTACGTGGCGAAGACAATTTCTGAGGCCACAAATAAATCTAAAGCATTGTTCAATCTTGTAAAAGAGTTAGTGGGCTCAAACACCACAGCCAAACCCCTTCCGCTGAATAATGTTCAATGCGAAGAATTGGCGCAGTTCTTCACAAATAAGATCAGGACATCGTCAAACAGCACCAGGCACAAGCCGCAACGAATCCGGATCTTGGCCCGAAGGAGGAGGTCATCTCCCTTCCACCAGACCTGTCCTATAAGCCACTTACATCCTGGCCTGGAATTAATGTTCAGAGCCTTCAAGACATCTTAGAGAAAGTAAAATCTGGCTCTCCTACCGACCCCCTCCCAATTTCCGTACTCAGACTCTTGGACACTCCACAACTTTCCATCATCTGCCAGACTCTGAATCTATCCCTCTCCACGGCAAAGGTCCCATCCCTGTGGAAACATGCCATGGTTTCACCATTGCTTAAGAAACCATTGGCAGATCCTAAAATCCTGGCCAATTTCCGTCCCATATCCCTCCTACCTGCCTTCTCCAAAGTTTTGGAGAAACATGACCATGGTCACCTTGCCAGGTACACGGAGGTGAATGACATACTTCACCCCTCCCAATCGGGTTTCCGCCCTGGCTTTTCGACAGAGACGACACTGCTTGGTGTGATGGACAATCTTTGCCTACTGGTAGACAGAGGGGATTCCGCTGCGCTGATTCTACTTGGCCTCAGCGCAGCATTCGACACCATCTCCCACAACATTCTGTTAAAATCGCTCTCTGCCATGGGCATTAGGGGCAAAGCACTGGACTGGATAGCATCTTTCCTGACACTTAGGACATTTCAGATCACTTACAATACCATGTCCTCTAATGTCCATCTATCCCCCTATGGAGTCTCTCAGGGCTCGGTGTTGAGCCCTTTGCTTTTTAACCTATACATAACCCCTCTCGCCCAGATCCCCGAAGCAGCAGGTCTACACATGTTCACCTATGCCGATGATTCACAGATCATTTTCTCACTCTCCAATGAAGACCATGACTCCTCCTCCCTCCTGCAGTCAGGCCTTAGGAATATTGCTACCTGGATGAGCGACAATATGCTCAAATTAAATGGTAGCAAAACTGAGGTTTTAATACTGGGTCCAAACCAAAATCTCTGGAACCCAAGACACTGGCCCTCTGAAAGGGTTCCCTACCCACCCCGTCGCACCAAGTACGCAATCTGGGCATTATTATCGATAATGGCCTAACCGTGGAGCCCCAAGTCTCCAACCTAACATCTACCTGTTTCACCATCCTGAGGTGGCTCAGGAAAATCATCTGGATGCTACCTGACGACACACAGAAGTCTGTGGTCAAGGCATTAATCACCTCCCGTTTAGACTACGGAAATGTCCTCTACCTGGGGTCATCACAGGCAGTCATGAGACGCCTTCAATTTGTGCAGAATGCCGCTGCAAGACTGCTCTGCAAGTGCCACAGAATGGAACGCATGTCCGGTCATCTTAAGGCACTCCATTGGCTACGAATTGAAAACCGGGTCAAATTTAAGACACTGAGCCTTATGCACAGAATTAAATGGGGTAATGCCCCCAGATACTTACAAGCCCTCGTGCAATCCTACACGCCAGCACGTTGCCTGAGATCCTCATCTCAAGGCCTTTTCTGTGTGCTCAAAGTGCGCTGAGCAAGGATGGGGGGAAGATCATTCTCCCTGTTCGGCCCCAAGCTTTAGAACACTCTCCCTCTGCATTTACGTTTGGAAACTCGCTACATCCACTTCTGCAAAGCCATTAAAACATGGCTTTTTAATAAGTAACTTGCTTCTGCCTCTCCTCTGAGTTTTATGATCTGCTCATTGCTTAAGTATCTCTCAGCGCCGGGAAACCCTTTTTGGGTAGCTGTCGCGCTTTAAAAGCCCAATAAATAAATAAATAAATAAAATCTAAAACTTCTACGAGCTAGTGTGAACCCAAACAGATATCTACTATCTGGATGAATAGGAATACTAAAGAATGCATTTTTCAAATCAATAACAGAAAATAATTTAGCAGTAGAAGGAATCATTGTCAAAAGCGTGGTGATATCAGGAACCACTGGAAACTGGGGAACCACAATTTTGTTACCTTCGTGCAAGTCAATCACAAAACGATAAACATCCTCGTGATCATCAGAGGAACCTGAGGGTATCCGTTTAAGTATTGGAAGAAAAGGTCAATTACAAATATTGGCAGAAGTCTCTTCAACTACTGCTTTTAAATCTTGAATAATCTGTAGGAGGACTTGTTCTCTTAACTGAGGTATCTTATACTGAGGAATACGAAACAAAATAGCATTGTCTTTGACCTATATTGGAACTGGTGGTATGTTCAAAAGTCCAACATCTGTATCACCTGTCACCCATAGTGTGGGTGACACATCAGAAAATTCAGTGGGAATAGGTTCATCCTGAGACAAACACTGTTTAACACCCACATTGTCATATAAACACCTGCCGGGGAACAATAAATAGTAGCATACAATTTCTTCAGCAAATCCAAACCCATCAAATTTTCTCCACAATTTGAGGCCAACAAAAATGGAGAATCCACAGTAAAAGGACCAACAGTCAATGCAAGGGTTAGGGAAATGGGGCTTACAACGGGTACACCTGAAAAACCTACTGAAACATTATTATGGCCAGACAGAGCCGCCCCAGGGACCATATGTCGAGAAACAGAACTCATTGTCGCACCTGTATCCACCAAAAATTCCTTAGTCAAACCATGCAATTCTGCAGTGACATAAGGACCATGCTGATCTACAGGTATCAGAACTGATCCCTTTCTCTTTCCCTGGCTATACTAGATGTAAGACATCCTTGTCACCTCATCTGTATCGTCATCATCATGATAATACTGTCCATTTTGAGGGTCATCAAAGTGTTTGCTATCAGAACTGCAGCATTGTGAGCTCTATCGGTTCCACAACCTCATCCATGAGAATCTAGGGACCGCAACCTTCTGCAAAAGCACAGGACACTCGCTACGCCAATGGTCCTCCTACTTTCAATATGCACACTGATTCGCCCCAAAGGTGTCATGGTTAGCTGCCTGCTGGTGTGCGGAAGCTGTCTAGAAGGACCATCGTGTCCTGTACAACTCCCCCTAAATGCTTGCTGTAACAGGACCTTCGTCTTCACCTCCTTATGCTTTTTATCTGTCTTCTCTTTCTCCTCTTGATCACGATGTTCATAAGATTGAGTCATATTCAAAATAACAATGGTGGGAAGAGGTGTATCAAGAACTCTCAAGCGCCTGCAAATGAGTCACAAATTCAGGAAGCAGACTAGAAGCAAATCTGTCAACATATAACCAAACTCCACCCTCGATAGACATATCCTGCCCTCTATAGTCCAAAAATGTATCTTCATATCAAGTAAAGAAATCAGACACACTACATCCGTCTTCTGTTGACAAGCTGTCAACTTATCCCAACTCACCTACTTCGGGGGAGTAAGAAGAGAATGCATGTATGTAATAATACACCGGAAAAGCAAGTATGTCAGCTCTGGGCTTATTACTTGGCTTTCTTTCCTGATCCCTGCCCTTAATCGCATCCCATGTGACACCCAACTCCGCAACATGATCTTGAGTATGAATTTGTCTGCAAATATCAACCGGAGCGAGAATACCAAAAACATTTCAATATCAGCAAGGGTCAATACAGTAGGAGAGGCAGCTTTGGTCAATTCTTTATAATAAGCAGTGGGATTTTTCCTCATATCAAGCAAATGAGTCTTAAGGGATAGAACCACACTTCTCTTCCATGGAGTATAAGTATACTGTTCCTGTAAATGGGCCTCTACATCCGGTATGCTGACAGTACTGCGCTGATCCTTAATTCTGTTATTTCTGGGTGATATATAGGATGAACCTCCCATATCGGAAACTGAGATCTCGACCTAGGACTATTCTCATACAACCTTCCCCTGTAAGCAATTAAAGTTGTAAAATTTCTAAAAACCTGATCTGGCTCCAAATCACTAACATACACACGATCTTTAACATTCGAGGTGCTTCTATCCCAAAGTGTTACTGCCAAAAACTAATCAACCTAGCGGGCATATGCTAAAGGGAATTTTGCTGTATAAAAGGCTCAAATTCTCCATGACTTCCCAGACATCCTCCACACTATAGATTGCATTACGACCCCATTGCACAGCCTGAGTAGTTCCCCACCCCTGACCGCAATAAAGGGGACATGCGCTCCTGAAATGTCATCCAATCTCTATCCTCAAATCAGCGTGCTGGTGTCTCAACACTCAAAGATGCCAGGGGATGAAAAACCATGAAAGGAGAAGCAACAGAAGTGACAGGCACAATTGTCACTGGTGCTTGCACTGGAGGATAAGGGACAGAAGATACATGAGTTGAGACAGTAGGTGAGATAATAGTCACAGTTGACAAAGATGGATGAAGTTAAAGAAGGAACAGGGAGTGCCAACAGCAGTAGGTATGGGAACAGTTGGAGCAGATGCAGCAGCTGCTGCGACTGTAAGGGAACAGCGGAGTATATCGTCTGCGGGGCATATGGAGGCGGGGGTTCAGTGTCTAGCAATTCCTCCACAAAAGGTTCTGTTTCCACTTGGGCTAAATAAGATTTATCAATATGCAACCAAAACCTCCTATGTTCACATTCAACTTCTGTCTCTTGCTTTTCTCTATCATATGCTACAGCTTTCTGGGTCAGTGTTTGCATCTTCTCCTTCTATGCATCCTTTTCCATCTTCAATCGTCTCTGTCTAGCTGCTTTCTTCCATGTTCTGAGGGAATCAAACATAGACTGTCTACTTTGTCTTTTAAATAACTGTTCCTGTAAAAACCCAATCTTTTGTTCATCAAAAGTGACCATCAACATCCACTATAACTCGGTATTGTCCCTCGTATAATTGTGCCATAATGTACTAATCAGACTAGGAACAAGACCATGCTTCACATACATATTGAAATTAGGGATGCCTTCTGGAGGCGCTGCCTGAGCTTCTTCCAATTGAGCATCTGCAGAACAACAACAACAGAAAAACAAAAACTCACTAAGACCAGGCACTTTCAAAAAGAAGAGAAATTCATTATTTTTGACTGGCAAAACACTTACAAGTGCTTTTATCAAAAACGGTTCTCAGATCGTGCCAAATCCAAACCCACTGGTATCATATCCACAAAGAACTAAACCAAACTCACCTGAAATAAGTAGCACAGACAAACCAATTCTCCACTGCTGACTCTTCAGACCAAACGTTCAGGTCCAAGGGTTTAGCCGTTCAGGACTCCAATTGGGATGACCACTCGGCAAGACACCATCCTGCAGGACGGAAGGAGCAGCTGCGAACATTCAATACTCCTCGGACAGGGATCCCTGAACCATCAGTCTGACCCGACAATGGCCTCAACCTCCCCGTCTGTCCATGAAAGGGGATGGATCAATCACCCAAAGGAGTACCTGTTCAGGTGCCAACTGAAGGAAGTGTCCCATTTCGGGACACCCGAGTCACTAATGACCACCTCTCAGCCTTCCATACCAAATAAAGAGTCGGACAGACAGTAGAAAATACAAACCAATAACTGTTTTTCAAAATACACTCAGGGTGGAGCCCAGTCTGCCCAGTCGCTACGAGTGCTGTACAGGAACTGAAAAAAACAAGCATAAAGAAGCATGTACATTCGTAACTAGGCTAGAACATGTCCACAGTGGAATTTTCCAGGCAGGTGCTGCTAAGCAATGGAATACAACAAAATACAACCTCGGGGCTAATATCGTAAACAAAGTTGCAAAGTCCAAGGTGGTTTCAGTTGTGCCTGTTACCAGACAAGTGGGAGAAGGCCTCTATCTAGTGAGAAAGGTATGCGCTAATAAAAACAGTCTTTTTATTAGTAAAGCAAAACCCAACCTTGGAGAAACAAAACCTAACAGAGGCATTTTCTCAGAAATAGCGAAGGATTAGTTTTGATCATGATTCAAAATGGCGTGTGAATAGAAAATGGAGCCGCAAATGCTAACTTACATAGGATAATGTGCAAGCATAAACATTTGTATTCTAACATTGGACAGAGTTTAATAATATCCTCTTGGACCTGCAGTTAGGCCCTAGGACTGGGCTGGGGAAAACAGAAAAGGCCATTAACTTGGACCTACTAATTGGTAAGTATGTGCACATCAAGGCAACCTGTTTTTAGTGTGTGTAGATTTAACCTCTGCTTTCGATTTTGTGACTCACGATAAATTATGTATAACCATGGCTAATATGGGCATTGACAGTACTATCATAAACTTTCTTAGAGATCTGTACACCCTAGGACAAGGAAGAGTGTACTACGGCCTGAATAGGAACTGTACTTAGACATTCAAAATAGGTAGAGGTTGTGTACTTGTCCCCTTTCTGTTTGACATCTACCTTAACACCGTAGGCGAAACATTGGCAAGTGCGTGGATTTACCTGAGGTGGGATATCATCCAATCCCGACACTCTTTTACGCTGATGACGCTGTACTAATGGACCACACCCCACTTGGCCTCCAGCATTTGGTCGACGAGTTTTCCCAGTTCATGCAGAATCATGGCCTAAAAATGAACATCAGCAGAACTTTTGCAATGAAAATGGGAAATACAGCCTCTCGCTGTCATGACATTTTTGTTGAGGGCTCTAAAATTCAGTTTACAGTCACAATTTCAAATCTGGGTATCATGTTTTGGGGGCGCTAGGTGGCGCCAAACCAAGATGACCGCACTGATGTGAGGCTCTCGCTCGATCGAGCATAATATCCCATCCTACATGCATCCTGACCCTACCAATGCGCCTAAACACCTCACCGCTGGCTTTGTGAAGGTGTCTCGCACCGATCGGTACCTTACAACTGAGCAGAGGCCGCCTGAGGGCTGAGATCTCCGCCTGGAAACTCGGAACGGATCGGACTGCTGGTACGTGGCTTGCTGCCTGTCGGCTACACTAGCTGTGTGAGACCGAGGATCCGCGGCCTATCCAACGCTTCGGAGGAGGGGCCGACGCCGGGGCTGCCGGACGACGTGAGCTGTCCCCGCTGACCACCCCCCCGGGGGACGTTGCTTCAGCATGGTCAGAGGTGAGTTGCGCCGGGGGCACCACACTGGCGTGAATCGTGCTCGGCTGCCCCCCCTCACCCTCCGCGCCCCCCTGCTGTGCCGGACTGTTCGCTGGGCTCGAGCGCCGGAGAGAGTTTCCTGCTCTAGTGCCGGTGGGGGCCACATCGCTCTGCCCGGGGGGCCTGCCCTCTTGCCGATACTGTGCATCTCCCGCCCTCAGCCTGCTGCCGATTACGAGACGGCGTGCTCTTCCCGGTTGTGCCTGGACCTGCATGGAGGACTTCTGGCGCTGGCCTGTTCTAACCTAGGCCTGCTCCGTTCGCTTGCCGCCCAGCTCGCACGCAGCCGGATTGTGGTCGTCCTCCCTTCGACCAAGGCTCGCTACCTCCTCACCTTCTTCCCCGCTCTGCTGAAACGATCTCCTCACTGCAGTGGTCACAGCCCCATCGCCATTGGTGCGGAGACACAGGTGCTGGCGGTGGTTGGTTGTTCCCTGGGCGGAGGGTCTTTTGATATTTACTGTGCAGGTACCTGGCGGTTATTCTGGTCTACAGTGTGGCTGGACCTCGCCACTCCACGCCTGTCCAGAACCTGCCCGTGGACTCCGGCGGACGCTACAGGACCTCGCACCCCTCGCTGTGCATTTGAGAACTGTGCAGTGGGGTGGTCACCCATCCGCTATCAACGCGCCAGCCTACTACCAAGAGGTCCGGTTCATCTACTCACCTCCATTCGCAACCTGGCGGCCATTTCGTTCACCGCCACGCGGACGCCCGGGCGAGACATGGGCCGCAACGATGCCAGGCAGTCGAAAATCCCATTCGAGTCCAAGAAGTCATCTAAATTGACTCCTGGAATGGAGGAGAGCCCCCCTCCCCCGGACCCCCAGGGAGAAGACTGGAGGACACTCCTTTTGGGTATGAAACAAAGCCTCTCGTCCATCGACGCCAAAGTAGACGCCATTAACACGCGTATGGACAGCGTCGTGGCGAAGCTGGAACAACACGACATGCGTATTAAAGAAACTGAGGACAGAATTTCGACACTGGAAGATGGAGCCTCCTCCAATGCCCGGCAAGTGACTCAGATGGATAGACTTCTTAGAGTTATCGCCAAAAAGAACGAGGATTTGGAAGCGAGGTCTCGTCGCAATAACGTTCGCATTTTGGGGCTTGCGGAAACGGCAAATACAGGGAAGATGGAGATCTTCGTGGAGAATCTTGTGATTGAACTGTTTGGGAAAGAAGCCTTCTCATCCCATCTCATCGTTGAAAGAGCCCACAGGTCCCTCACCACGCAGCCCCCCCCCGGAGCCCAGCCGAGACCCATCATAGCGCACTTCCTTAACTACAGAGACCGAGATGCTGTGCTGAGGCGCGCCCGAGAGCTGGGCTCAGTGAAATATGGCAATACTACGCTCTCCTTCTTCCTGGATTTCACTCCGACGGTCCAGGAGGCCAGGCGCAAATTTGCAGGCGTAAAAAAGAAACTTCTTGCCCAGGAGATCCCATACGCCATGCTCTACCCAGCCAAACTGAAGGTGTCACTTCAAGGTAAACAGCACTTGTTCCAAAACCCGCAGCAGGTGGAGGATTTCCTCAAACACCTAAGAAAAGACCACTCTGGAGCTGATGCGGAGAGGAGACGCTCCCGATCGCAGTCGCCTATGTCCCAACAGGACTGATGTACTATGCTGCATGCTGCCCATAGTCACCACTAACTCTAACCAGACTCTGATGTGTAACTCTAACTACATTGGCATACATGTCTGGGTCACGTTTCGTGGGTGGCCCCTTGCTGCTATACCAAGGTATCGCATGGCCCGTGTTCTAGCGGGCGTTGCCGGGATGCTGTCCATACACCATGAACCCCGGTGAGGTGCCCTTACTGTTTTAATTTCTTATGGTCTATGCTGTCTAATTGTGCTTGATCACCCACCTCCGTCCCGCAATGCCGACTGGGCTAGTGCCTAGTTGCCAGCGGGTGCAAGTAGGGAGGTGGAAGGCGGGTCTGGCGCCCCTAGATTCAATCCCCAAAGGGTGAGCTCCCTAATGTCTCTTCCCTCCTTAGGGCGAGAGTAATTTCTTTGCTAGTTCTAGTTGTGGGTATGTTTGGGTACTGGGTGGGTGGGTGGGATCCTAATTCTCGGCCAGTTAGGGGTGCCGTAATGGGTGGGCGGGCTCTTAGATTTCATGCTGAAATGCCTATTATGCCAGCTACAAACTCTTCATACAGACTATTTCAGGTTTTGAAACTATGGACTTTTTGGCAAGTTGGGGTAGCCGTTACTGGGATGGGTGTTGTCTGTTCACGAACCTGTAGCGCAGTTACTGATGTTGTTCTGAAGCTGGGAAGGTTTACAAAGGGTGACTTGAGCTCTAATCACAGCTGTGATTTTGCTGCTGACTGTTTGATTATGTTTGCTACGTTTATTTGCCACAGTATTTTTTCAATATGGAAATGGGTGATGTGACGGATATGCAACCATCATTTAAATTCCAGATAGCGTCATGGAATGTGCGGGGGCTGAACAACCTGAAGAAGAAACGGCAGGTATTAGGATATCCGGACAGGCACGGGGTGTCTGTTGCCATGCTACAAGAACTCACTTATTACCCACTGGATCCCCCCTTTTTGCCTCTAGGTGGGCCTCCTACAGGGTGATCGCATCATATTCAAACTACTCAAGGGGTGTCACGATCCTAGTGAAGAAAGGTATGGGGTTTACCCCGGCAGGTACTGAAATTGATATGGGGGGAGATACTGCATGGTCTGGGGAAAACTTCACGCACACACCATTCTCTTTGCCTGTTACTATGGCCCCAACACTGATGACCCGACTGCTCTCCTTACCATGTGGGGCAAAATCCAAGCATTAGGCATCGCCCACGTTGTACTGGGCGGGGACTTCAACACTGCCCTTCAACCCGCAATGGACAGATCTCATCCACAATCGATCCACTACACCAATACCCAGCGCGCTCTACTGAGCATTGTGGAAGAACACCACTTAGTAGATGCATGGCGACACTCACATCCCTCTCTGAGGCAGGGTACACACTTCTCCACAGCTCATTCATTCCTCCTGGGCCCGCTTAGACTACATCTTCGTGTCAGCTGGTCTTTCCCCCTGGGCGGTCCACTCTCTGCACCTGACACGCACATTCTCTAATCACTCTCCAGTCCTCCTATCATTACGTATCCCCCTAGATGTCTCCCCTTACTTAAGCTGGCGACTCAACCCTGCTCACCTCACAGACTCGTACTTCAGGGCAGAACTGGAGCAGGATATCATAGATTTTTTTGAACGCAATCTTGAGTCAGTCTCCAACTTCACCACCGTCTGGGAAGCCTTTAAGGTCACGTTGAGGGGTTGGTGTATCTCAAAAGGAGGAGGTGTCCTAAAGTCCCTTCGTGGCGAACTGCGGAAGCTTGAAGCCGAAATACGCCTCCTTGAGCGTGACTTGTCTCACAGCGCGCAGGGCGATGCAGTCAGAGCTCAACAGGGAAAAGCTTAATGAATACACTGAATTGGCGGACAAGGAGAGTAAATTCCTGGGGAAGCCTTACACGGCGCGCACATACGGAGAGGGTGACAGACCAGGCAAGGCCTTAGCTTCTGCGGTCAGACCTCCTAGACACCATAACTAGGTCACCACCCTGATGGATGATCAACATATGCCACACAGAGACCTCCCCAGCCAGCTTGGTGTCCTAACTGGCCATTACAAAACACTGTATACCTCCCACAGACAAACGAAGTTAGATTTACGCACATACCTAGAGGACACAGCGATCGCTTGGCTGGGCCCGTCCCAACAGAAGTTTCTACACCATGAACTGGAATTGGACGAAATAAAAGACGCAATCATGTCCATGAAATCGGGTAAAGCTCCTGGGTCAGATGGCCTGCCTATAGATTTCTATAAAACCTTTATTCATGTGCTCGCTCCTATATTGAAGCGCTTATACTATGCTTCCCTAGAAGAAGGCATCCTACCCTTCAGCATGCGCGAAGCCCTGATAACGTCCCTGCTAAAACCGGGTAAACCGCCGGAACACTGTGATTCATATAGGCCCCTGTCATTACTGAACTCCGACGTTAAAATCCTCGCAAAGGTTCTTGTGGCACGCCTTAATCTCCTAATGGACCGACTGGTCCTACCGGACCAGGCGGACTTTGTTCCGAACCGTGCGACATCTCACAACCTCCGTACATTACAGGCTGTTTTACAGGACATTACCCCTAGATGTGAAGCTGCTGCGATCTTCCTTGATGCTACTAAAGCTTTTGATTCTTTAGAATGGGATTTCCTGTTCTCCCTATTGGAGCGAATGGGAACTCCTTATAGCTTTATTGATTGGATCAAACTGGTATATCACAAACCACATGCAGCTGTCCTTTTAAATGGATCCAGGTCCCACTCCTTTGGCGTTCAAAGAGGTACCCGGCAGGGATGCCCGCTATCCCCAGTCCTATTCGCCATAGCCATTGAACCCCTCGCTGCCAAACTCCGGCAGCATCACAACCATCGCTCCCTGAATTACCCAGACAGACAGCTTCTCGTCTCATTATACGCTGATGATATGACCCTGTACGTCCACAAGCCACAGGAAAATCTGAATCCCCTCCTTCGCGAAATTACTAAATGTGGAGCCATTGCAGGGATACAGATCAATTGGGCAAAATCGGCCCTCTTTCCCCTAACTGACAAAACCCAGCAGTTCCCTCTCGACTTTCCGCTGATATGGGAAAGCGACGAGATAAAATACTTAGGTATCAACATAACTAGAAATCGCGAAGCCCTCATTAGGGCGAACTATGGTACGGTACGGGATAAAATTACAGACAGCGTCACAAAATGGATCCATCTGCCATTGTCTATGGCTGGACTTATATCCCTGATTAAAATGGTCATCCTTCCTAAGTTGCTATACCTCTTCACTAACATCCCTTACAGCCCTGGACCGCACTTCTTCCGAGCTTTAGATTCCCAATTGTCAAGACTAATATGGGGTGGAAAGCAGGCTAGGGTAGGTCTGAAAACGCTCATGCTGCCCTATCATCAAGGTGGATTCGACGTTCCGAACTTTCGACTCTACTATGATTGTGCGCAAGCCCACTTCGCTGCTTACTGGCTCCACCCTCCTCCCTTCATGGCACACCTCACAGTTGAGGATGGTTACATGAGACCAGATAAACCATCAGGTTATCTCTTCACAGAAGCCAGAGTGTCTGATCGCGATCCCTCCACAGTGGACTGCACAGTGTTGGCCTGGCAAAGGATTGCGGTGCGCATGGACGTTGCCTTTCTCTACTCCCCACTCATGACTCTCGCGCACGATCCCAGGTTAAGCATATCCAGGGAAGAATTAGGCCGCAAACTGTTTGCTAAATTGGCACTTCACACATGGGGGGATTTATATGTGCAAGGACAATTTCGCTCCTCTGCCCAATTCTTTGGGGAACATAGTCCCTCTATTATGGATACGTTCCTCTACATCCGGCTGAGACAGAATGTTAAAGCAGTTACCCCTGACTTTCCAGTAGAACCGGAGGTCATGGCACCCCTGCACTGTCTTCTCCAATCCAACACTCCGAAACACGTGGTCTCTATGCTGTATAACCACGCATACTCAGCTCCCACTCCCCCTGCTTTCAGAGCTAGACGCGACTGGGATGATGACCTTGGTACTCCGCTCACTGATGATCAATTGGAGGAAAGCTGTTCTCATATGAACTCAGTGACGGGAAATGCTCGCCTTCGCCTGCTCCATTTTAAATTCCTGCACCGCCTCTATCACACTCCTACCAAATTGCACAAATTCGGGCTGCGAGATAATGACCGATGCCTCCGCTGCAATCGCTCAGGGGCCAACTTCATGCATCTGGCATGGCTTTGCCGACCAGTTGCTTCATACTGGGTGAAGATCTTTCAAGCTCTGACTGTCATGATGGAGATTGAGATTGCTCCTTGCCCCAGGCTCGCCCTACTAGGTCTCTCTTCCCCGGCCATTAAAAAGAATCGGAAATTCCTCGTGTTGGGATTTCTTCTTGCCAAACGCCATGTGGCCTGCAGATGGGGCCGTGGCCGCGCCCCCAAATTCAAGACGTGGCTGACTACCATGTCTACCTGGCAGGACCAAATGCATAATTACGCTGACTTATTGCCCCACAAATCGCGCCCCAAAGACCTATGGGGCCCTCTCACGGCCTACCTACTCCATGTCCAGGCAGACGACGAATCCTCATCTGACGATCTAGCTGCGAATGCTCGGACTGCTGCGCCAGTGGCGCACTACTGAGTGTTGACCCCTTTGCTGCCAGTAGCTGCCCGACACACTTCCCTTCTCAGGACACATACAGTCCCCTAAGTAATCTGCGCGGCGGGAGTTGGCGCGCTGTGGGATTGCCCCAGGTTCGGGACCATCTACGCTGTGATTGGTGGCCCTAGCACTTTGTCCCTGCGCTAATGTATAGACCAGTTGTTAGCACTTTCCTCCTGCATTCCGGGATACTAACCCTTTCCTACTTTTCCTTGTACATCACACACTGCATACGTGCGGAAGGGCAACAAAATCCCCCCCTAGATCACAAACAAGATCACAGACTACACTAATCCCCCCCCCACAACATCTCCACTTTCAGTTGACGGTAGGGTACATTCTTCTCCAACTGCACCAGATATCTCTCAGAGAGAACACTACACCCTCACCCTACGTCACACAATTCTCTATACCACATACTTCGTATGGTGGCATCCAGTGGGGTGGACTGACTACACCTATTCCTATTTTGTTATTACAGGTTTGAAAATAAAATATAAAATGAGACCTCATAGGTTCATCTTTTGAACTCAACTCACTAACTGCTGAATGCAACACCGCAATTCTTTACCAGCTTTGTGCGCTTTGCGACGCGGCCGGCCCTGTTGGGTTGTAGGCGGCATGCTGTGATACGTTAAGCTCCCGCCGCTGGTTAATACCTATATATTGTGACACTGTTCGTTGACGCTACCGGCCTGCTCCTTCAGGTTGTAGGCACACAGAGCTGTGTATTTCTTCTGTATGTACAATAAAGGTCTTCCAAAAAAAAAAAATAATAATCTGGGTATCATGTTTAACCAAGCTGTGAACTGGCCAGAGGTAATTAAATCAAGGCAGTGTCATTTGGTTAAAAATATGATGGGTCTGTTGAATATTGCTAGGCAACTTACCATTAAACACCCGAGGGAACTGATGACAATCTATAAGGCCAAATGTAGATCCACTGCTATGTACGGGTCCGAGCTTTGGGGTCATGGAAAGATTGACATCCTCCAACTGGAAGAAAATGCTTTCCTAAGGAATCTATTTGCTCACCCGAAATGCAGTCCAACCTATCTTTGTCATTCAGAAATAGGAGTCCCTTTTGTAGCAGATTTGAGTAAGATTCGGCTAGTATTACCCTGGCATAAGATCTGGTCTTCCAAATACACCTCTTTCAACCGAGCCATTATAGTGGACTGCCTTGGATCTACTTTCGCTTTCAAAATTCCCTGTCTTAAATTTGTGAACAATTTTATGACAAACAGCCATCCCAAGTATTTTGACCACTGTGAGAGAATGATTACTGTCCAAAGAAAAGCCCTGAAATTGAAGTGCTTATCATTATTAGAGGAAAGTAGATTATCTTCAGAAATTATGAATCTTTCGGTTTTGAGGAATCAGATGATATTGACCAGTTATCACATGCAACTTTATCTAGTTGAGGTGTGCAAGCCGTGCCATTGGTTTGTGTTGACCAGGTTTCGGATGGATATTTTCCATCATCTAATTAGTTTTTAATAACTGGTTACCCGACCTGGTGAAATGCCCATGTGATGATACATCCCTACAGAGTACTATGCACACTGTTCTCTTATGCAAATTTTTCTCTGGGCTGAGAAAAAAATATAACAAACCTTTGTTATTGCAGCTGAGATTTGTACAATGTCAAACAGCTTTTACGTATCTGCAAATGTTACCGAATTTATATACATGTGCTGTAATGCCAGTTTTTGCTGCCCGTTATTAATTGAAGGAAGCAGTAGTAATATGTAACTGATTGTAAAGTCGACAAAATGTTTTTATGCACAGCTGGTTTTATTACATCGTTTTAAACTTTTATATTGTTTTTTTTATTTTGTCATGGATGTATTTTTCAATCTTTATGATTCACTCTGTGACTTCAAAAAAAGCTTATTTTCAATTCACTTACAGTAACCCGTAAGGTCGCTTTGTTTTTGCTAAACTGAAAACATTGGAAAAAATGTTGAAAACAGGACCCATTTATGCCTCTAACTAGCATAAAACGCTCCTCTTTTCTACCCTCCAGAGTTCTAGGGGAATTCATCAATATTAAGGTGGACATAGGAGGGGATTGACATTTTAGTGATAAACCCCCATTTAGAAGTCTTTGATCCTCTGGACAGGTCTAATGCTCGGGACCAGGCTTTCTTCGGGGATACCCCGTAAGAACTTGGCCGACTGACCCTTGGCTCCTGATGCACCCTCGGGACAGGGAGTCTACTTTTTTATCATGCGTGCATAGACATGTTCCAGGATAGATTTCTTTCTTATGAACCACGCTCGTTATCCATTTTTTCAGGGATTGTATCATAGCTGGACTTGTGACATGTTTCTCCCACATCCAAAAGGTGTAGGCTAAACATGACTTGTTACAGGCTTCCTACGGACAAAAAGAAACTTCTGGCATATCTCCACCAAATATGATAAACCCACTGCTCCTTTGGCTCAAGTTCTATGGGCTGCCGGTAAGGCCATTCTAAGGGGCAACCTTTTGAGGGACTCAGCCTTGTGCACCATGGGAGGCCAGGGAGAGTACTCATTGGGAGTACTCTCACCAAGCAGTCCCTGGACTGGCCCTAACTCCTCTTCTTTGCTACTGAGAAGCAGCTTTTATGTATTTCCTCAATACATACTTTACAACTGATGCTGAAGTGAACATTGTTACGCCTTAAGTAGCATCACTGTGAACAGGGAGGGAAAGCTGGTGGGCTCATTGTGGCTCATCTGCGTAAGCTAGAGGCACAGCAGGTCATTCTTGCAATTCTGGATGAGAAAAGGGGAGGCTGGTGACTAATCTGGTGAAACTTGCAGACACTTTGCCCACTTTCTTTAATTTTTGGAGGCACTGACGGACTTCTCATCTGAACAGGCCTTCTTTGATGGTCCTAATTTGCCACTCTGCATGAGGCTAGCAATGCTTTATCATATAGGGAAATTACAGAAGATGAGAATATCTAAGGCCCTAGCAGATATATCAACTGGTAAAGTGCCAGGAAATTATGGATTCCCCTTTGAATTCTGCAAAGTCAACAAGCATTTAGTAGTACCCCTCCTCCACAGGATTTTTATGGAGGCAGAGGAAACTGGCTCATTGCGCCCTGAGTATAATAAGACGCTCATCAGCGTGATACTGAAGCCCAACAAGGACCCCACCCTTTGGTTTAGGTATCATCCTATTTCCCTTCTCAATACAGATGTGAAGGTGCTTGTAAAAGTCCTCACTACTAGATTGAAGGTGATTTCGAGAAAGTTACACGCTTCACAAGTAGGCTTTGTACTGGGTTGATCATCCCATATCGACATGCGTCTCCTGAAAAATATCCTTAGGCAAGTCTGAAATAACCCAGAGAACAAGCTTCTGCTGTCCATTGATGTGGAAACAGCTGTTGACTGGGTCGAATGGGAGAAGTTGTTCCTCACAGTGCACAGAGTTGGCATGGGCCCTAATTTTATGGCTAAGGGCAGATGGCTTTACACTAACCTGATGGCACAGGTGCACTGTGGGGAACATATGTCAAAGGCCTTCCCAATCTACAAGGGGTTGTTGTGGGGATGTTCTCTATCCCCACTGCTATTTTATTGTCTCTAGACCCCTTTCGACAAGCAGAATGTACTGCCTGAACACAGAAGTGGGTTGAACTAATATCATCCTATATAGCAATGATATCCTTCTGTCCCTTAGCAACCCTTACTCTTTGAACCCACACCTAATGACCCTTATTGATGCCTTCTCCGTTTTTTCTGGTTACAAGAATAATTTGTCCAAATGTGAGGTCCAGGCTGAAATATTCAGACATTTATATTAACATTTTTATTAGACAACTGGCCTAGCTAGCATTGTGAATGATAACTTCAGCATCTGATAAAAACAAATAGAACACAATTCCTACCGCTGGTCCACCTTGCAGCTCTGCCTCTGGGGGCAGGTACAGATGGTAAAGATGATGATGGGACCAATACTTATTTATCTCTTTGGTATGTTGCCAGTTATGGTCCTTAAAACACTTCTATTTACATTGGACAAACTTATCAAGACGTTTATACGGGCAGGAAGGAAACCTCATCTTAAATCGTCTCGAATCCACACTGATACCCAAGCTGGAGATCTATGTTTGAAGATATCACCTTATTCTACTTGGCACACCATCTCTCGCAATTGGCCTATATATTGGTGCCAATCAATGATCAGCTGATGTGGGTGTCCTTGGAACATAATACAATACATGTCCAGCCAAGCCTAGAAATATTACGCAACTCTAGTGCCTCTGTGTCGGAACAGTGTCGACCCACTTTGAAGAAAGATGTGGTCCGTCTGGATAGACTCTCAGAAGTTATTACATATCAATGCCTCCCTTCACAAGAATGCCACACTTTGGTCCAATGGTAGGATTACTATTAATAAGGTGAGGCTCTGATTGCTGCAATGGGTGTGCAGAGTGATACTGACAATCAATGACCATCTTGCTAAAGATACATTTCGTTCCTTCGAGTTGCTATGGTCGGATTTTTGTATGCACCAGTCACAGCTGTTGAAATATTGGCATTCATAGCATTGTCTTCAAGGTATTCCGGGTTGGGACCCAGGGGTATATCTCCAAGAACTGCTGCTAACTAGCGTTAGCGTTTCTTAGGAGCAGTTCTCTTAACGTGGTCTTTCACCAACAACTATTACTCTGTTAGCAATGTATCTACAATATGTCACTACATGGTGGTAGTTTATAGTAGCCGCTGTGAAAACTGCAGCTAACAGTAGCATAAAGGCGATACAAATTCTGATGTTAGACGGCGAAAACTGACAAATGGCCAATTAGTGGAAAAAAACTCACATTAGTAATCCCATTGTGACTTTATTTGCCTCTACAGGCAAAAATAGCCTATAAGTCCACTTCCAATGAATTGGAAACAAAACCAAATGGAATGCAGAATGGAGCAGCCAGGGCCAAGTGCAGCACAGATCAACAACCCCTCCCCCCACAACATGCAGGAAGACCAGCCAGACACCCTGGGGAAGAGGAAATTCAGGGCAAAAGCAGTGATACATCACTTATCATTGCGCACTCCATGCAACACCATTGCATCCAAAACCTTGAAAGTGCAGAAAGTCCACAGGGCCAGGAGGCCTCGCTGGGCCTGAGTCTGGGACCCGAAGTGGGAAGTGGAGTTTCTGTGCCGTGGCAGTAGACATTAAGGTGTTGGCGATCACCCTTACCTGTTAGTGAAGTCTTTCAGGTCATGTGGATACACATTGCTGACCTGTGTGAGAAGACTGCTTGGCGCCACTTGGAGCTGTGAAAGGTAGAGGTGCTCCAACGTAGGGAGGTTTGCATCACATAACATGGCCACCACTACACCGGGGTGCACAGATGAGATTACCAATGTTGTTCCGGACCGCTCTGCATCACAGGGTAGAGGATGTTGCACTGGCCAGACGCTATGGAGGATGAGGCATCTGAGCTGTGCTGAACTTATGATGTGGTAGCCCTGCAACTGCACACCTAAAGGGGCCCTGTTGCATCACCTGCATCGGGAGGTTCCCCAGAAGACTTGCTGGCGACTGCTGTATCAAGGCTAGTGAAATCATGCATGGCTGAGGTCCCGCTGGTTAAGTCACTGATTTGGAGAGAGGGAAGTGGATTGTGCCACCGCATCAATGTCCAGGTGAGGAGAAGGTGGGATGCATAGCGGAGGAGGCCCGGGGGTTGAGTTGGGGCCAGCACCCCAGTGGGAATATATGTCTTTACGAGACTAGATGAATGGGTCGTGTCTACGACCCAGGCCAAACGCACTGCGGAATTAGCCACCATAGGCAATCCTTTACAACTTTTTTTTTGAAAAACACTTAAACTTCTTTTTTCATCCTTGTTCACATTTTTTTCATTTTCATTCTCTTCGATTTATGGTCCCCACTTGACCTTGTGCGCCTTTTTTCCATGTTTCTAATGTTCCAACTGTGCCACGCCGGGCCTCTTGAAAGAACATGACTAGTGCGAGATTCGTAAAAGGCAGTGTTTATTTAAAATAACCCAATGCATTTCGGGCATGATGCCCTTCGTCGGGGGTCACTGCCATCAAAGTTTAAAAGCGCCCGTTCTTCTCTGCATTCTCAGCAAAAACAATATATGTCTTTACAACACATGCTTTAGATCGCATGCCATTACAACGCGGTCATTACTACAACCGCGTTGTTACATCGCGAACCACTACATCGCAAGTCTTTACAATAATTTGCTGTAGGGGGCGCGCTGGATTTAGGAATAGTATAATTTACTATTCCTACTCCAGTTGGTTTAACAGCAGGGAAGGTGTTGGGTTGTAAATCCAACACTGTCTGGCCACTACAGCAAGTTGTTGTGCACAATGACTGTTTGGTCAGCCCTGCATGGAGAACATGCCCAACCCTCCAGGCTCTGGCTGAACACCTTGTCACGGCACTCAACACAATCACAACGCTGCATTGCAAAATTGTGATTGGCTTTGGGGAGGGAGCCTGGCTTCATGCTTCCTGTTCCTGGAAGCAGACTCAGGAGCACACAAGACGCGGAACCCACCCTTGAGTTAAGAATGACATTTAAAGATATTTACAACCCCTGCTTCCCCTGCGTCCTGCTCCCTCCTGTGTCCTTTCCAACATTTCCTACCTCCCAGCTGTCCAGTCTCCCTTGCAGCACAACATAATGGCTGCCGCTGTGCACCCATGTGCAGCAGGCGTACCACTGGTGCACCAAAGGCAAGCCCATCTGAGTCCATCCACCCCTGGACCACGGCCAGCACCAAGGACCGTCCTCTCGGACACTCCACTGACACGTTGCCAGCACCCTCCTCGCCATCAACCCTGGACGCCACAAAGCCTGCTGTCTAACAAAACTGTAAAACTCTCTTGCACGCTGCTCCTATTGAAACTGCAAATGCATCTTCTGTCACATCGGCACACCATCGCCTCCTGCCCCCCAGCCGACCAACAGCATAACCGACTGGCTAAACTGCATCCTCCTCAATGCGCAGTCCCTCCACAAACACGCAACAGAACTCTGGGACATCCTCGATGCCAACTCGTCAGACATCGCCTTCTTCACAGAAACCTGGACTAACCTGTGCTGAGGACATGACCATTCACGATGGCTACAAATTCACCCACACGGACCACCCCGAGTGGCCAGGAGGAGGCATTGCCATTGCCTAAAAAAGGCACACTCCGACTGACCACGCACTCTAATGACCCAACGGTGACCATGGAACACCTCCACTTTCAGATCCAGACTCTGCAGCACCCTCATCTACATGAACCCCCATTCACCAATGCCATTGTAGACCACACCGCACCCCCGGCTCTCCCATCCACCGGCTACATCCTACTCGGAGACCTCAAGTTCCCCTTAGACAACCCCAGTGACCAACATCAGACTCAAACAGCTAGTTCCTGCACAAACCCGCATAGCCTGACACACGCTCAAGCCAGTCGTCTCTACCAAAGGTAACTTCAACTACAGCCACACAACAAGTTTTTCCTGTTCCAACCATCATTGCTTACATTAAGCCATCGCCACACTCACTGTACACCATTGCCATCATTGCCCTCCCATTGCAGCTGGATCAAGGCACCAAAGAACTTCCTGTCAACCCCCTCATCTCCACCACTCCACCATAGCTTATAGATACCAACACCGCATGGCGCATCCTCCACCGATCGTTCTCCAACTGCACCAACAACCTGGCACCCCTCAAGAAAAGACCAAGTAAACAACACTCCAAGAAAGCCAACTGGTTCACTCCCACCCTCCACTATCCCATCCCCACCTACAGACGTCTCGGAAGAGATGGATACAATATTAATCAACTATGCAACACAGTCACCTTTGCACCATGGTGCAAGGGTGCCTGCGTTGGCGCATGGCAGCCAATGTGCGCCGACGTAGGGGAAAAAGACAGTTATACCCTGCTGGTGAGTCATTTTCTTGACGTACTTGCAGGGTGATTCTTGCACCACATTGCGCTGTATTTGCAAAGTGACACATCTAGGCATATGTGTGATCTGCGTAGAGAGTTTTTGAGCAAAGGTTCCTCCTTTTCAAGCATATATAATCTCCCCCATAAATGGGTTAGTCTTCAATTTTGTTGTTTTGAAAACAGCACAGTACAGGTTTCTTGTAGTAAGGAAAGTTATTTTTATTATTTGCACTTTATTCTTTCCATTTCACTCATTTGAGGTTTTACCGTTGAGTTTTTTAAAAAACCACAGAGAAAAGCAGTCTTTGTCATTTTCATTAGATGTTTGTAGTGGAACAGAAGGGAACAGCTGACACGTGTTTCGCCCTTTCCGTGTCGGCTGTTCCCTTCTGTTCCACTACAAACAGACCGGTTTCAGAACCTAGAACACCTCCTATGAAATTGAAGCATACCTTCAAGAAACCTACCTCTGCTCTACAGTTAAGCAGCCTGTCAACAACACCACAGTCGATAAGAAGATCATCACCTGAGGTGGTTCTAGTAACGACGGTGGTGTCTGCTATCATTACTGTGATGGTTTCTGCAGCATCAATGTCATTGTCAATGGGTAACGTACCTTTACAATTGACAAAGCAAATCATATCATCGAAGTCTTCATGGACGACGAGGGGTCAACTTCCATCGACGATAGATCTGTCAACGACCCCGTCGACGGAGACCTTGTGGGTGATGGTGTCGATGAGAGAAGCAGCGCCGACGGTGGAAGTGTCATTGGCGTTACCATACATGAAGATCTCTGTTGTCAGCAGTTTGACGTCGACAAAGACAATTCTGCTGAAGGAGCAGCAACTTTGGCCAAGGAAAATTCTTTCAGTGATAATGCAATCGTCGACGGGCTCGTTAACACAAGCCATAACCTCACCTAGTCAGGTCCAAGCTATTTTGCCATCACAATTTTTGAAGGAAGAGGATGAAGAAGAATAAGAACTTGATGAAGATAGTCTTTTTGAGGCAGCCATGAGTCCATCTGATCTTCATGTCAAATATCAAGCGGAGTCTGATGAGGATGATGGTTATGGACGTCAATATTACCATCCACGACAGCAAAATCAGCAGCAGGAAATGATGTGTCTACCTTCAAGTCTAATGACAGACCTGAAATTTATGCTAGCAAACTACAAAAGGAGATTTCCGCCAGACCAGAAAATTCAACAGGTTCCACCTCCCGGCCAACTCCACTTGTTATTCCACAGATAAAGGTTCATTCTCCTGTTCTTCAACGGTCTCCTAGGGTCCAACCTCCTACTCTAGCTCCTCACGTTCAGCAGTTAACATCCAGTGTTGAGGAAGTTGAGAGAGAGGAGGGAGAGATTCAAAAAGATGAATGGGATTCCTTCATCATCCCTACCCTGGCATCTCCATCTCCCCAACAAATGGATTCACCTCCGGAAGATATTGGGGTTTTCACAATCTTCTGGAGAGAGCTGCTAAGCGCTTTGATTTACCAATGCCTACACATCAGCAAGACTGTTGTCTGAATGAGCCTTATGGAAAAACAGTAAGATCTTTACCTATAATAGATTACATATGGAAAGAGGGGCCAAGAATAATGCAAAATCCAGCAACAGTTAAACCTGTTTAACTGGACAAAAAGTATAAAGCTCCAGATGATGCTCCAGCCTGTTTAATAGGTCACCCAAAGGCAGATTTGGTGATTTCACAGGCAGCGCAGAGTTGCTCTAAAAATCCTTCAGTTCCCTTGATGGCTCCTCCTGACAAAAAAGGATTGTAAATGTACTGCCTCGGAAGTGATAGACTGTGATATGGATGAGGTTTCCACTGGGTTCAGGCAGCTCGCAGCAGCGGCCGTCTTGAGGCATCAAGGCTGGCTCAAAGATACCACATTCAGACCTGAAATACAAACAAAAATCCTCCCTTACAATGGTGAAGAATTATTTATCAGCCATGTTGATAATGCATTGGAAACCATCAAAAAAGATACCGATACAGCTAGGTCTCTGGGGACTTTACCGTTCATACTTTTTGTGGTTCACAAGGAAGAGGTTATCAGTCTTACAGATCAGGATACCAGCAATCCCGTTATTCATCATATCCTACATCCACTCAACAATATAGACCACAGTGTACTAGCCGCCAACCACCTGCGGCAGCCTACAACAAGACTTCCTTCAGGGGAAAATCAGGACGCCAGGGTAAGGAGCCCGGTCAACAACAATGACCTCTCCCAGCTGTCGGATTCTATCCCACTAGCTCCATCCAAGGTGGGAGGCTAAATATCCCGTTATTTACAGCAGTGGCGGGAAATCACCTCGGACCAATGAGTCCTAAACCTTATCAAATTCGGACACTCTCTGGAATTTATAAAGATCCCACTAACAAACCCTCCTCAACCTGGCTTCTAGAAACAACTACACCTCTAAAAGCTTGAAGTTACCAACATGTTACAAAAAGGAGCAATAGAAAAAGTTCCTTTCACTCAGAGAGGAAAGAGAGTTTTTGGTCCCGGTTTTTCTTGATACGAAAAAAGTTTAAAAAGTGGAGACCGATCTTGGATTTACACAACTTAAACAAATTCCTCAAAAATCAATCATTCCATAATATTACTATTCAGGATGTGCTTCACCTCGTCAACAGAAACAATTACATGACGTGGCTGGATTTCCAGATGCATATTTTCATATACCCATTCACCGAAAACACAAAAAGTTCCTAAGATTTACTGTGGCCGGCAGTCACTTTTATTTCTGCATCCTACTCTTCAGGCTAAAATCGTCTCCCTGCATTTTCACAAAATATTTGGCTCCAGTAGCACCATGTCTATCGCAGCAGCATCCTCAAATGTTCCCTTACATAGACAATTGGCTTCTCAAAGCCCCCACGTACGAAGCAGCAAAAGCATCCACCAAAAAATACCTACAACTTTTCAAGAACTTGGTCCTCGCCTTAAATGTAGAAAAGTCAATCTTACAACTATCCCGCCGACTGGGGCCTACCCTACACACCATGGAAAACAAGGCCTAACTAGCTCTGGAGAGAAAACATGCAGGGTCCAAATAAGAAATTCCATTTCAGTACGCCTATTCCCTCATAGGGATGATGTCTTCTTGTATCCCTCTCAAACCTGACTGTCAGCTTCAAATATGTCCTCTTCAGGAGGCTTTGAATGAACAATGGATACAAAAAAAGGGATCTTTCAACAATCTGATTTGAATTACTCCTCCCATGATCACAGCCTTGGACTGGTGGACGCAACCTCAGTGACTATCGTGAGGTCTGCCGTACCTATCACAGGCTGTTCCTCTTGTGATTACAACAGACACATCACTAGAGGGCTGGGGTGCTTTCCTACTAGGTTTACAGGTCACCGGGAAATGGACGCCTTCCTACAAGGATCTTCACATTATCCTTCTCGAGCTGCGAGCAGTTTATCCAGCACTCCAAGCTTTTCTGCGAAAGATACAGGATATATTAGTGCTTGTAAGGATGGACAACACTACTATAATGCACTACCTCAACAAACAGGGAGGAACAAGATCGCTCCTGCTCTCTCAGGAAGCCCAGCTCATATGGCGATGGGCAATTCATCACAGAGTGGATTTATCAGTAGAGTATGTCCCAGGAAATCAAAATGTCATAGCGAATTAAATGAGCAGGCTAAAAACTTCTTGCCACGAGTGGGAGCTGGACCAGCACAATATAGAGAACATTTTCTTCCAATGGGGCAGGCCAAACCTAGATCTGTTCGCATCTCCAGAAAACGCAAAATGCTGGTACTTCGCAAGTTGGCATCACCGTCAGGGTTCGTGCGGGAATGCATTTTTAATAGCTTGGTCCGGAATATTTGCTTACGCCTTTCCCCCATTCCTCAACTGCCACAAGTTTAAAAAAAGTAAAAAAAAGAACCCTGCAAAGTCATTCTGATAGCTCTAGCCTGGCCTCACCAGCACTGGTACACAGAACTACACCTACTGTCAGTCAAGTCTCCGGTTCACCTCAGGTCAATTACGTCTCTCTTGGCAATGAACCATGGACAAGTGTGTCTTCCAGACCCCAGTTCTCTGAAGGTGGCTGCCTGGTGCCTGAGTTCCGAGAATTTCAACACCTGAAGATCCCACAGGACTGCAGAAAGGCCCTGGCTGAAGCAAGAGCTGATAGTACTAACAAAACTTACTCCTTGAAGTGGAAAAGATGATGTAGTTGGTGTACCTTGTCCAACATTAGCCCTCCCCATTCTCCTCCTGAGGAAATCTTGCCTTATTTACTTCTCTTCGCTCACTCAGGTTTAGCCCACATGTCAATTAGGGACTGATGGGCCGCTATTTCCAGCTTCCGCAGAACAGCTAAAGGGCCATCTCTATGGTCCTGCAGAATTAAAAAACTGTTTCTCAAGGGGCTTTTTCGAATGTTTGCTCCATTAAGGTCACCTCCTCCTACAATGCAATTAAATACGGTGCGCAGTCAACTAATGAAACACCCGTTTGAACCTATACGTATAACAGATAT
This sequence comes from Lissotriton vulgaris, assembly GCF_964263255.1. NCBI lineage: Eukaryota > Metazoa > Chordata > Amphibia > Caudata > Salamandridae > Lissotriton > Lissotriton vulgaris. Next base: position 982,759,656 of record NC_141695.1, on the reverse strand, counting down.
GAAATTCCTATCCTGGAAGGTGGCTCTTCTCCAAGCTCATACTTTGGCAAGGAGGTTGGGGGAACTTCATGTTTTCACTGCTGAAGAACCCTTCTTACAATTTAAACAAGGTAAGGTATTCTATGAATAAATACTAAATTTATCCATAAGGCCCCTTCGGGTTTCCATCATAACGAACCTATTGTGCTGAGCTCATGTTTCTCAAATCCGCAAACTGCAACGTTGTGTGCTATGCACTTTCTAGATGTTAAAAGGTGTCTAAAATTTTACTTGAACAGAACTAAGTCATTTCATAAGTCAAATCAACTCCTTATTGCATATACTGCACCTAAAAAAGGTTTCTCCATCACTAAACAGAGTATCTTTAGATGGATTTCAAGTGCAATTGTAGTCTGTCATCAAAAAGCCGGTCACCCTCTGACATCAAAAGTCAGTGCTCATTCTACACGAGCAATATCCACATCTACAGCGCTGTTTGCAGGCATGTCCCTTCCGGACATTTGTAGAGAAGCAACATGGAAGACGCCGCACACATTCACCAGACATTACTGCTTGGATGCTGGAAATAAGCGAGATGGGACAGTAGGACAAGCCATTCTCAGACATCTCTTTCAATAAGGTGAGCATTCTTCTTGAGTTTCTTCCCACCATCCTGAACTGTCTCACATTTTCAATGGTTGAATTTTTTCTTTATATTTATGCATTTATATCTATATATTGTTGCACTTAATTGATGCTTTTAAGAAGGCATTTTGGTTGTAATTTATGGCATGAAACTGTGGTGCTTACTGCTAACTATTCTGATTCAAGCATGTGAATTTAGAAAAGTTCCAATACTGGAGTAAGAAACAAGTTACTTACCTGTACCTATAGTTCTCCAGTATTGAAAACGTTCATAGATTCACATGCGACCCAAACGCCTCTCCTGGAGAAAGCTCACTACTTATCTTTTTTTTCTATTATGCGCACTTGTGCTTGGAAAATCGGAGGGACTGGAGTCTCTCTCAGTAAGGTTCTACAGGGTGGTCTCTTCTGATTGGTTGAGTTTTGAGTTTGGTCCTTGTCCTTAAAGGACATAGATAAGTTATAAAAGATTATTAGGCCTAGGCTTATGTGTTTATGACTATGGAGAATATCATTTTTTATAATACCGGGGACTCGCATCTCAACGACGGGGATGATTCAAGCATGTGAATCTATGAAAGATTCCAGTACTGGAGAACTATAGTTACAGGTAAGTAACTTGTTTCTTCTGTTCAGTTTCCCTGCACCAAAATATAGGAATTGGCATAGATTACTAGAGGGAACTAGGGTCAATTGTGGATGCACACTCCATTTATGTTCAAACGTCCGATGTATTCTATTTATCAAGTTATTGCCGCTTCAAAAAGTAGAAAAGTGGCAACCTCAGCACCCCACATAGGTGTCTACTAACATTTTATACTAGCAACACTTCGAGCTCCCTTCCACATAAAATCTCAGATTCAGGCAGCACTAGCGAGATAATGGAACTACAGAAAGTGATAACTCAGGGCTCGGAAAAATGCCCAATATTGTGAAATAGAGGCTCGAGATACAGATTATATCATTCTTTGACTGATATCCTGAAGGATCGTTAACAAAAGAGAGTATTGGATTTGGACTCATACATATCTGCATAGTCGTGATGAAGTCAGTGATGCCGAAATATGTGTTGTTTAGATTGGAGCTACAACACTCTAAACGCAAACTGGAAGACTAGAAGTGATTGGAACTTGAGTCCTGGACTATTATGCGGGAGAGTGCTTAAAGGGTTACTAACATAACATGCAAGAATTGTCCTGTTCTTTTTTGCTGTAAAGGGGACTACAGACCCGTGTATATCGGATTCAATGCCATGTGCTTTACCCAAACCGGGAGATATAACAGGCCCAAATTGACATTCATTTATTACCTGCTTTGAGCAGGTGGTAAATGGGTGTCTGGACTTTCTTTTGAGCTACCCTGTTGGATTTTGGTGCGGGTCAGGAAGTAGATGGGAGAACTAGGTGCAAGATGTTTTGCTCCCGCTGGCTGCAGGAGGAGAACAGTTTTTCCAGGTCCAGGATTCCCAGGTCCACTATTTGCATTCCTGGTGATTCTATGCCACTTGACACAGAAAAAAACATGTTACTTGTTTTATTCATGTGAAGACCGTGCGCATGAAGTTTATGTTTTTGATTTTATGGTGGTGTATGGCAGAATGAGTATTTCAAATGTAATTTTAAAGAGTAAGGTTTAAAAAAAAATATCATATTAATTCTTCTGATTAATGATATGTCAGAATCCTAATTCCAGTTGGAATGCATGGCTTTCTGGAAGTAGATAAAATGAATCGTCAAGGTTCGCATTGATTTTTATCCTTCCTACAGCACAAGTACATTTTTCACAACTCAGCTTTGTTGCAACACAACTGAATATTACGTTCATAGATATGACGGCTATTAATTATTTTGCTTCTAAGAGTAGCATATTTCTTAAAGAGCAATCGTGCAGACGGTTATTCAATTCTCTGATGTAATATGTCACGTTGAATTATAGGATGCACAGTTGAGTATTGCTTTTTTTTTATTTTCCTCACTCACAAAGACAGCTCTTATCTTCTAAAGGTTACTGAATGTTAGTGGGCTTCTTAAGTCTGACAAAGAACATAGATGCTTGGAATTCATGATGCATAGTAAGAAATTCAGCTTGGCCTGGCTGACCGTCTTACATTTAGGGAGGAAAGAGAAGACAGAAAGAGAGAGAAAAAGAGCTCCTTAACACTGCATAGCGTGTTTCCCCACGTACAGCTATTGTTAGACAAGTGAGATTTTTGCAAGCCCTTGCTAAAGGAAATACCTTCTTTCTTCAAAATATTTAACAACTTTCTCAGGTAGAGGAAGTCGCCTAACTATGGGGCATATTATCAAGGGGGTTTATCTCCGCTTTTTTGGCTTTAAAAGCCAAGAAAGCGGAGATAAAATTATCTCCCTATTACCTAGCTGTCGCTAACACCAGTTAGCGACAGCTAGTAGGAGATAGCGACCATCTTGGTCCCCACTTTGCATGTCAGTGATATTTATCACTAATGACATGCAAAGTGGGCGTGCCAAGATGTTAGCGACTGAAAAAAGTCGCTAACATCGGTATCTCCTATTACCAACTTTTGGAGATATTCGCGCTAAGCGCGAATATCTCCAAAAGCTAACACCTGCCCTGAGCAGTTCTTAGCCATGTTATCCAATGGGAGGTGGATAACATGGCTAAGAGCATTAGCTCGGTAATGCATGAATATGGCGGACTTTTCAGCGATATTCATGCATTGCGGCGATTTTTATCGCATTTGCGATAAACCTTGGTAATACCAAGGTTTATTTGCGGTAAAAATCGCCGCAGCTCAGCGGTAACTTTTTGTCTCTAACCAAGCAATAGCGATAATTATCGCTATTGCTTGGTAATATGCCCCATAATGTCCAAAAAATTTGCAGGTCATCGTGTTCAACAATTGTGTACTTTTTTTTGCATTACGATTCAGGATGTTAACAAAGATCATACAGATAAACTGGAACTTGAGTCAATTGATGAGGCTATTGTGCGTGCATTTGTTTTCGTAGCATCTGGCGTCCTACGTTTTACAGGTGACATCCTAAAGTGCTAAAGAAGCTATTTTAACTTTAGAACTGTGGGGCAGATTTACAAGCCACTTGCGCCACTTTTGCGCCATTTTTAATATTGAGAAAGTGACGTAAGGGTGGCGCAAGGGGCTTGGAAATCTTCCCCTGTGTTTTTATGACGTACATAGAGGCTTTGTGTAACGAACAAGGATTTTTCTCAAAACCTGGATAAGAGTGTTAACCAGCATATTTCTTTTGCCTGCAGCACAATTATTATTGACATGAATTGTTTTTAAAATGAGAACTGACAAAGCATATGGATCGATTCATCTAGGGGAAAGCACCATATGAAATATTTGCAGAAAGATGAGATTCAACAAACTATATAACAGACAAAGGAAGAGAAACATGACGTTACGAAAATTCAAACACTCTGTAAAATTGATAATGTGGAGGACATTTTGGCAAGTCAAGTCCAAAAGTCAATAATGAATGTGGGGCATATGACTAGATCTGCAGAGTACTACATTGTAAGCATGCATGAGAATCAAGGTATAAAATGACGGCACAAGCAGTGCTTATTTTCAGCCATTGGTTGCAATTGGGGCCCACAAGCACTCATTTTTGGGTACCGGCACTTATTTTTCAGCATCAGGATTTCACTCAGAGCTACAGAGGGAAAACCAAACACTGGAGAAAGAAGGGGCGGCTGTGGGGGGGGGGGGGCGTAAAAGACGGAAATTGACGTGACAATGGGAGAAATGAGAAACCTGCACAAGTGGGATAAAGATACAGGGATTTTCTGGGAGTGGATTGAAGAGGTGTGAGGTAAAGTAAGACTAAGCAACCTTGGTATTTGGCACGCGCAGGCCACGGGCTTCTGGGCCGCAGAGACCCATCAAAATTCATTTTCCCTGAGATCTTGATATAGCCCTCCTTTTGGGGTAATCTCCCATTATAATCATTGTTGTGAAAAAGATAATTAGTTGTATCTGCATATAATGACCGATATCGGAAGTCAGACACAGCTTTGTGGAGAACCAATGATGATGAATGGGATGGCATCTGATACCCTCGCTGCCCACCACAAAGAGGAAGACAGTAATGATATATCAAATTTCAATTTGCACTTTTCAAATCAAAAGTGGAAAAGTCTATGGCCCACATGCATCAAAGTACATTGCATTCGCAATCGGTGCGAATCGCACAATTCACCCGTTTGCGAATGCAATCTATCTTTTTGAGATGCATGATTGTTGTTGTGGCTTTTCGCATTTTAAGAAATCGCAAGTACATTTGCGATTTCTTAAATGTCTTGCAGTTTATTGCGAATCGCATTTTTTTGCGAATTTTTCTAATGCATCAAAAATTGCAAATTGAGATTTTTAAAAAAATCGCAAATTGCATTTCCAAAAATAAGAAGCTGTCAGAGTTGGTGTTAAATTTTCCCAGCCATTGGGAAACTTGTGTTCTTCAGCGAAACAGCTGTAGTGGGCCTTTAGGGAACTGGAAGAAGCTTTTCAAAATGCCGGATTTCTATTTGTGTAAATAAATCAGACCTTAAATGTAGAAATATGACAAAGGTTGATGGTTTCTGACCTCACACATGCACACAATGGTTTTTAAAAAATAAGATGTTACAGGAGGGATGTCCTGAACAAATGGAAAGGGGCGACCACTCGGTCCCCCCGAACGTATGGTGGAGTGCCTCGATCCCCCCGGGAAGCCATTTTTGGGCGGGAGGCGTGTCTCGGCTGGTATGCCCGAAGCGGCGTAGCCGGGGCGCGCTTTTTCCCGCCCTGGAGTGGGCTGGCCTAGACACCGACGTAGCCAGCCCCGCCCTAGGGGCGGGCAGGGGCGGGTTCTCGCCCGCCCTGAAGACGGATAAAAAGAGACGCAAGACCAGAAGACGTCCTCTTGTTCTTGTGCTCCGAAGCTGCACCTCCTCGCTACACGTGAGCTCGGGACAGAACGAAGAGCCAATTTTGAGCGTTTTGATCCTTTTCTTTGTCTTCTAGATACTTCCTCGGGGAGATGCCCAAGAAAGGCGCGAAGAGAATGACGACCGACCAGATGGTGCGGGCCCTTTGCAAAGAAGTGTCCGACATAAAGAAACGGTTGGCAGAACGGGACGGGGAGGAGGGTACGGGCCCTGTGCCGGCTGGAGGGAGACCTAAGAGGTCGAGAAGGGTTCCAGCCGGTGGAGACGTCCCGGTTCCCTCTGCCCCGCTCGAGGCGCCGACCCCAGTACCGATCGAGGGGAATCCAATCCCTGTTGTCGTCACCCCGACACCCAAGGGAGACATGCCCCCCGAGCTGGCAGCACAGCTAGCAGCATGGTTGGGGGATAGTAGTGATGGCGCCGCGGCTGCCGAGGCACAGGCGCTGATAAAAGGACTTCGTGAGAAAAGGGAGGCGGCTAAAGACAAGCCGCAAGCGGCAGAAGTCGCGTCCGGTTCAGGTAAGCGGCCATTGCCGATTGCAAGGGACGAGTCAGCACCCTCTCGTAGAGAGAGACTGGGACAACATGTGCCTTTGGCTATAAAGGAAAAGATCTGGTCTGGGGAGTATGTGAATATTTTTTCCTTGCTTGTTGACCATTATGATATGGAGCATGTTAAAAGTCAGAAGGACTTAATGCATCCGAGTGTTTGGCGCGCGAAAATGGCCGCCTTTAAGGTGAATGAGACTATTGGCAACTGGGGCAATGCGTGGGGTATTTTCACATCGATTTTGGGGGGACGTAGGCCCGAGTTGCTTCCTGAGTTTCCCGTTTATCAATCACGAATTATGGGGTACTCGACATCGTATCAAGGTAACCATTGGTTTTGTTATGACAACCTGTTCAGGAAAGAGAAGGAACATAACAAGAGTTTGACTTGGGATTGTTACGATTCTATAACATGGGATAAAATGAAAGAATCGGGAATGTTAAGAATGCCATTGGTTGGGGGCAATGTTATTGATTACTCCCGCCAAAATGTGGGGACGCCCTTTCGTCCAAGTACGAGCACCGACGACCAGTCGAGGCCCGCAGGCAATACAGGGAGAAAGGGTTTCTGTTTTAATTTTAACAAAGGGAAATGTTCCAGGCCTCCGGGATTGTGTAAATTCAAGCACGAATGTAGTACGTGTGGGTCGTCCCATCCTGAGTCATCGTGCAGAGCCAGAACGGGTGAGAATGGGGGTAAGGGGGGCGCCAAACAGGTCTAAGCTTGGCCGAGGGGCGCCGTTACCAACCCCGATTGATACCTTGGCAATGATTCCTTGGCTCAGCGAATACCCGGATCGTACTTCTGCCGGGGTGCTGCGGAACGGTTTTTCACATGGTTTCCGCATCCCGGTGGGGGACTTTCAGGGGGTAGGGATGTGCAAAAATCAACTTTCCGTGTTGCAACATACATCTGTGGTGCATGAGAAAATTCAGAAAGAGGTTAGCCGGGGACGGGTTGCCGGCCCGTTTAGTGTACCCCCGGTACCGAATTTTGTGTGTTCTCCGTTAGGGGTGGTCCCCAAGAGGGACCCAGGTGAGTTCCGTTTGATCCATAATCTGTCTGCTCCACATGGTCTTTCGGTGAACAACGCAATTGATCCGGAAGTTTGTTCGGTGCGATACGCATCGTTTGATGAGGCAGTAGCCATCTTGAATCGCCTGGGGCCCGGGACGTTGATGGCGAAATCTGATATCGAGTCAGCGTTCCGGTTGCTCCCGGTACACCCAGACGATCAGCGTCTTTTGGGATTCGGGTTCCAGGGGTCATTTTACATGGATAGGTGTATGCCAATGGGTTGCTCTATATCATGTGCTTATTTTGAGCAATTCAGTACTTTCCTGCAATGGGTGTTTACTAAGAAAACGGGTTTTCGAAATGTAATGCACTACCTTGACGACTTTTTGTTCCTGGGCTCCGCCGGAAGTCCCGAATGTGCCCAGGCCTTAGATGAATTCTGTGTGTTGATGGGTCATTTTGGTGTGCCATTGGCAACGGGTAAGACTATGGGTCCCACGACTTGCCTCGAGTTTTTGGGGATCGAGTTGGACTCAAGGGAGGGGTGTTTCCGTTTACCAGCTAGCAAAGTGTTGAAATTCAGGACAGCCCTCCAAGTATGTTTAAATGCACCTAAGGTTACACTGCACCAGTTGCAACAATTAGTGGGAAAGTTGAACTTTGCCTTGAGGGTGATCCCAATGGCTCGCCCGTTTTCCCGCTCGATTGCCCAATCAATGGTTGGCTTAAGAGAGGGGCATCATCGCACGAGATTATCGGCCGAAGTCCGCCAGGACATGCGGATTTGGTTAGCATTTTTGGCGGACTTCAATGGCCGAGTCGTCTGGAACAAGCCAGCCGTGTCCTCCGAAGAGCTTGGGCTATGGACAGATTCAGCAGGAAGTATAAGTTTTGGCGCCATCTTCGGCACAAAATGGTCTGCACAAAAGTGGCCCTTATGGTGGCACGAGAAGGGGCTGACGGGTAATATAGCTTTCCTTGAACTATTTCCCATTCTGGTGGCCCTGAGAACATGGCCAGACGGGTTCAGAGATCATTCTGTCGTGTTCTGGTCCGACAATATGACCGTGGTAGAATGCATCAATAGTCAGGCAGCCCGTTGTAAATTGATTTTGAGGCTGCTCAAAGAAATTGTCTTACTGTGTATGCAACTGAACGTGATATTCAGAGCAAAACATGTCCCAGGGGTAATGAATCAGGCTGCTGATGCACTGTCTCGTTTTCACATGCAGGCTTTCTCGGGTTTCCTTCCTTCAGCGGACCCAGAGCCGGCACCCTTCCCCGAAGCTCTCTGGTCTCTCGGTGCCCCGAACTTCGTCACCTCGTGGGAGAGAGTCTAGCACCCAGGACAAGGAAGGCATATGAAGGGGCGTTTCAGGCCTATTTAGCCTTTTTGGGGGTAGAGAGAGGGGGACTGTGGGGGCAGGAAGAGTGTGTAGTACTTTTTCTGATGTCTTTACGTAGGGCTGGGAAATCGGTGGCTACGGCCCAAAGGCATCGTGCCGCCATTTCCTTTGTTGCCAAGGCCCACGGCATCCAGGACCCGACAGCGTCTTTTACGGTACAAAAAGCGCTGCGTGGGTGGCAACGCCTAGAGGGTCGCAGAGTAGACGTAAGACGACCGATAGGTCTGGATAGGTTGGCCCAGTTACTGGCCTCACTCCCTAACACGTGCTCGTCCCCTTTCGAGACCTGTTTGTTCCGGACTGCATTTACGCTGGCATTTCACGGGGCTATGAGAGTTAGTGAGCTGGTTGCAAAGAACAAACAGGATGTGTCGGGGGGCTTGTGCAGGGAACATGTCCGGATCAGGGGCGATGCGATGATTGTCTCCTTTCTCAGGTCCAAGTCCGACCAAGACGGGAGGGGGGACTGCACGATCATTCGCCGGACCCCCGGATCCTCCATGTGTCCGGTACAGTGCTTAGAAGACTACCTAGCACGAAGGGTGGCATCATGGGGGGGGACATTGTTGAGGCATGCAGACGCCACCCCACTGACGAGGTTTCAGTTTCAGCGGGTGCTTGCAATGGCCATTGCCGCAACGGGCTTGGACCCGGGCGAATTTGGGACCCATTCCTTTCGGATAGGGGCTGCCACTGAAGCTACAGCCAGGGGTCTTAATGTAGAACAAGTAAAACGTGTGGGGCGTTGGTCCTCCAATTGTTATAAGAGGTACGTGCGATTGCACATGTTGTGAAGCTGTAATCATGTACTCACGCCTCTTGTCTTTGTTTGTTTTCAGTTGCGCAAGCCTACGAGGCAGGGCGGACTGTGCAGTCGACCCAACACCAGGCCAGCGGTTGCACATCACAGGCTGTAAGGAAGGAGGTGTGGGTCGTGGGCCACTCATACGTGAGACGGGCCGCGGACGTATTCAAAGCAGGTGACATGGTTCACGTACCTGGGGAATACGGGTACAGAGTGTCCTTCTACGGAAGGGGCGGTCTCTGTATTGACCAGTTTCAGGAATTTTTTGAGGGTTTGTTAGAGCGGATGAGGTCACCGCCGTCCATAATCATAGTGCATTTAGGGGGTAATGATTTGGTCACTACCGGTAGACGACTTCTCCTGGAGACGATGCTTTCCACGGTAAGTTGGTTAGCAAGGAGAGTTCCGGGGTGCATAATTGCGTGGTCTCATGTGATCCCACGAAAAGTATGGCGGGGGGCTATCTCGATCCCTGCGTTAAATCATTCTGTTAAAAAACTGAATAACAAAGTGAGTAGGTTGTTCCGTTCCAAGACATTGCATTCGATCTCGCATAGTTGTATTAATGATGACAGTATGTATCTGGGGGATGGTGTGCATTTGTCGAGGGTGGGGAATGAGTTACTCATAGGAGACTTCTTAGCCTGGTTAAAATCATTAAGACATGACCTTTAGGTAGGAGTTTTTGTGGGGGGTCCGGATAGCCGGTCAACTATCCGGACCTGTGGCGGTAAGGTCATGATCGGTGAGCACTAATTGGTAGATCCCTATGAGTGGGCGTCACCCAACACGGATGGGAGCGCTCGGGAGAGGTGGCCATTGGCCCCTCAGTGGGGAGGCGGTCCCGTCTAAGGGCGGGTCGCCGGAAGTAAAGGAAAGGCGGTCAAGGCCCCTTCCGTTGTAGGAGGGGTTACAGCCCCCTCCTGGGGAATTTCCCGGGGCCAGGGTCATCTGCGACGGCAGATGCGGTAAGTTGTGTGGGATTGGGGGAGGTCCACGATACCTTCTAGATACCACACACAAGTCTTCGAACGACCTTTAAATGGCGTCGAGTCTTAAGTGCCCCCGTCAAGTCAAGGGAAATTGTTAGTAGTTGCACTTGAGGTAAGCCTCTGTGCTGTCGCCCCTCACAAGTGGGAGGGGTAAGTCTGGTTAGGGATCTTGACACCGGTTATGACCTTGCCGTTGGCCCTTAAACGTTAGGATGTACAATTTCAGTGTTTCTAGAGAATGTTTTTGTTGGATGCTAGTTCGGCTAGGAGAAACTCTGTATTAGAGAATATGTTAAGGTGAGCCAAACATCGCAATGTGATAATGAAATTGTACATAAAATGAAACGTTTAATGTTTAATTTTTTGTTTTAATAAATACGGCCGGGGGAGGGTCACTCCCTCCCCACATCCAAAAACTTCAAGAACTGTTTCCGGTTTCCCTTCCTTTTGGGGATTGTGTTGAGAGGGGGTGGCGGGTATCTCAGCCATATGGAAAGGGGCGACCACTCGGTCCCCCCGAACGTATGGTGGAGTGCCTCGATCCCCCCGGGAAGCCATTTTTGGGCGGGAGGCGTGTCTCGGCTGGTATGCCCGAAGCGGCGTAGCCGGGGCGCGCTTTTTCCCGCCCTGGAGTGGGCTGGCCTAGACACCGACGTAGCCAGCCCCGCCCTAGGGGCGGGCAGGGGCGGGTTCTCGCCCGCCCTGAAGACGGATAAAAAGAGACGCAAGACCAGAAGACGTCCTCTTGTTCTTGTGCTCCGAAGCTGCACCTCCTCGCTACACGTGAGCTCGGGACAGAACGAAGAGCCAATTTTGACCCACCCACCAGCCCCTGAGGACAGCAAGTTGTTGTGCAATAATGTGAATTTATAAGTTTGTTTTTCCATTCCGTTTACAGGCTGTGAAAGTATCAGTTTGTTGTTGATCATAATAAAGTATGGTGAATATTGTGTAGTGTTTCGATTAAAATGATTTGATGTAGTGTTGTATTTTTAGCATGTTCCTTCGGTCGTAGCGACCAATGTTTTTTGTAGGTGGAATAAAATTGTCGTATTTATTTTTTGGTAGGCGGTAAGGTCATGATCGGTGAGCACTAATTGGTAGATCCCTATGAGTGGGCGTCACCCAACACGGATGGGAGCGCTCGGGAGAGGTGGCCATTGGCCCCTCAGTGGGGAGGCGGTCCCGTCTAAGGGCGGGTCGCCGGAAGTAAAGGAAAGGCGGTCAAGGCCCCTTCCGTTGTAGGAGGGGTTACAGCCCCCTCCTGGGGAATTTCCCGGGGCCAGGGTCATCTGCGACGGCAGATGCGGTAAGTTGTGTGGGATTGGGGGAGGTCCACGATACCTTCTAGATACCACACACAAGTCTTCGAACGACCTTTAAATGGCGTCGAGTCTTAAGTGCCCCCGTCAAGTCAAGGGAAATTGTTAGTAGTTGCACTTGAGGTAAGCCTCTGTGCTGTCGCCCCTCACAAGTGGGAGGGGTAAGTCTGGTTAGGGATCTTGACACCGGTTATGACCTTGCCGTTGGCCCTTAAACGTTAGGATGTACAATTTCAGTGTTTCTAGAGAATGTTTTTGTTGGATGCTAGTTCGGCTAGGAGAAACTCTGTATTAGAGAATATGTTAAGGTGAGCCAAACATCGCAATGTGATAATGAAATTGTACATAAAATGAAACGTTTAATGTTTAATTTTTTGTTTTAATAAATACGGCCGGGGGAGGGTCACTCCCTCCCCACATCCAAAAACTTCAAGAACTGTTTCCGGTTTCCCTTCCTTTTGGGGATTGTGTTGAGAGGGGGTGGCGGGTATCTCAGCCATATTCTCCCTTCCATTCACAACACAATGGTAAATTTTGTAATGTAGGTAGGCAAAGTTGCACATAATGTAATTATACATTTATGCTGCTTCTTCAAAAAACATTTCTTCTTGGAAATTGATGATGTTAACAGTTTAAAGGCAGTTGGGTGTGCAAATAGGAGAGTCATATATGTTTAGAATCTCTCATCCATCTCCACTGCTCTTTAGGGCAGAACACATATTAGAAGTGCCTTGCTGATTGGCAGCTACAGTATATAAGGCAGGTGTCTTTAAAGTTCCCTCTTTTGATGGGCTTCACAGAACTTCCAGGAGCATTGCACAATGGCAGCACTTTTCTTTTTGGCTCGCCGCCACAGATTGAGAGTAGCTGCCGGATGGAGGAGAAGGCAGATACAAGAGAGAATTTTCAGAGTACGCATAACCTTACTTGGGCAAACTGATGATGAGATTTATGATAGGTACCGGCTTACTGGTAATTTAATTTTAGATGTAATTAATGATTTAGACCCTATTTTGCAAAGGGAGACTCGCAGGACAAAAGCAATACCTACTCATGTACAAGTCCTGTGTTCTCTACACCTTCTAGCTTCTGGTTCTTTTCAGGGAGTAGTAGCCATTGCTGGCGGTGTCTCCCAGAGCTCCCTTTCAAAATTTTTTAATGCTTTTTTGGATGCTATGTTGCATAGAATAAGGAATTACATAAAGTTTCCAAATTCTCAACAGGATTTGTTGAAAACTAAAGTAGATTTTTATAATATGGCACATTTCCCACATGTAATAGGCTGTGTGGATGGGACACATGTACCTATTTGTCCGCCCTCAGAAAATGAGTATATATTCCGTAACAGGAAATGTTTCCACTCACTTAATATTCAAGTGATATGTAACTCAAAGACCATTATTACTGACATAGTGGCTAGTTACCCTGGCAGTGCCCATGATTCATACATCTTTAAGCACAGCGCAATACATGCAAGACTTCTTGCCGGACAGTTTGGAGATGGTTATTTGCTAGGTAAATATGGAAAATCAATTTTTATTCAATTAGGAAAATTCATACACTTTCACTGCTTTAGTAATGTCATTTATATATCTATGTTTCTTGAAAAATGACAGTGCCTATGGTGTCAGGTCTTACATATTGACTCCATACCTCAACCCAGCAACTAGAAAGGAGCAACATTACAATCAAGCTCACAAATCAACTCGCAATGTCATTGAGAGAACCTTTGGTGTTCTAAAATCAAGGTTCCGCATACTGCATAAGACTGGTGGAACTTTGAAATATAATCCCAAAATTTGCTGTAAAATAGTTGCTGCATGCGCAATACTACACAACATGGCAACAGAGAGAGGCATACATTTGGAAGAAGAAGATGTCTTACCGCCAAATGACAATCAACCCCAGCAACCCCCAGCCAGACAACATGGACCAGAAGCAGCAGAAGGAAGGAGATGAAGAGCTGAGAATACACAGAATTATTTTTGAGAAAGGTACAATGCTTTATTTGTGTTTTTGCCGTAATAATATTAATTTCTTTCAACAAACATAAGATGATGTGCTTTCAAAATACCTTTTTCTGCAAATAACTAAATCAAATAATGACATGTTTAAAGGAATTAATTCTTGTAAAAATGTACCTTTTTGTAAATGCAACATTCTTCAAATAGTCATGCATGGGAAAAACATTGATATCATGTTACTTTTTACGCCCGCGCACACCTAAAGCCATCCCAACATTTTTATCTTTCCCCAAAACCATTAGGCACCCTTCTTTCAGCTTTCTATTGCTACGTCTTGTCCCAGCAATGGCACACTCAGGTGGGTCTACAATTTTCCGACCCTCAACACTGTCAACATTAGAAAAAGTAATCCCTGGTGGGTCACTACTGTTTGAAACATGTATTAATTCATTCCCTCTCACCATTCCCCTTGAAATTTCAACAAAAACATTATTTAACTTTTCCTGCATGACAACATTTTGTTTGCAGATTTTTGCTGCACAATTAGAAATACGTGACAACTGTCTGTTCTGACCATGTAAGCTGGTCATTAGCCTCAGGTGCCTATTCAAACTTTCCTTATGTTGCATTTTCATTACTGTGCACATTGATTCTAATGACTTAGCAATCCTGTCAAGTTTCTCAGCAGTTGCCTCATGTCCATTTTTCAAAGCCTCAACCATCCTATTCATAGTGCTGTGAATGCCACCAAGTTGTTTAGACATATGTGCTATTTTGCCTTTAATAATTCTAACATCTTTGCCTTGCAGGCGCTGTATCTTCAATATTTTGTCCTCCACAACACTGCCAGTGCTGGATCCCTCTTCAAATGTGGCCAAGTTTGATGTTTTAGAACGCCGTCTATAAAATTGACTTTGCCTCCTTCGCCTACTAGGCCTTGCATTGGTGACTGTTGGTGTTGGTTCAGGTCTTGTCACTGCATTACTTTGACTGTTACCCTCCTCTGAATCAATTTGTAGTAACTGGCATACTCTTTGCCTTTCATTCACTTGCAGATTAGCAGTGGAAGTACTTGGATTATTAGCCTCTTCATTTACATGGATTTCTAGGGTACTGAAATCCCGCAAATCTTGCTCAATTAATTCTTGAAGCAATTCTGTTTGAAAAAGTGCAAACATATTTTTACTTTAGAAATTGCTTTGTAAATGTGAAAATAAAAACAAAGTTACATTATGAGTAATTGTTTCCTTGACATGGTTTCATTTACATTAACTTTACTGTGTGTCTCAGTCAAAGTTACGATTAAGAATTTTACCCTACTACTTAATGTTAGAAACTACATTTCCCAAGATGCATTGCTTAAAGCTCTGGAGCTGGCAACTTCAGATAATGTAATGTAATAAGTAATTGTTTTTTTAAAAAACAAGCTTTCCCTATGTTCACTTTGGCAAAGGCCACAAGTATTTCATTAAGTTTACCTTTCTTACATTTTATATTAAGACTTACCTTCAGAAGGGGTAATGAGATCAGACGTGTCTATGTTCATGACACCCACAACTGCCTCAGTCAAAGTGTCCCTTCCACAAGGTCTTCCAAAGGGGTTGTGGGTATGTCTTTGGGGCGACCACCTCCTGTTTTTTTTGCTGATTTAATTCTTGACGCAATCTTATCCTTTGCGCGACTACGCAAGTCGTACCACCTTTTTTGTAAGTTGCATATTTCACGGTGGGCAACACCAACAGCATTCACCTTGGTTTGTATGTTAAGCCAAATATTTCTTTTTACAGCATCAGGCACCTTATGTGACAACTTGCCAAAAAGTTGCTCATGCCTGTCAGTCACCTCTTCAATAAGGATTTCAAGTTCCTTATCGGAAAACTTTATTTTCCTATTTCTTGAGGGCCCCTCTTCTGCTTGGTTTTCCATCTCAATTTCTCCTTAACAGTGAAGAACACAGACTGCAGCAGCAACCTCTCAAAGCAGCCTCAAAGTCCAACTGCCAGAGCTTCAGTCAAACCAGTTCTCAGGTGCCTGTGATTGCCTTACTGGCTTCCTGGCAATCAGATTGATGGAATTCATCATGTGTCGTTTTTCGCATTTTGCGAATTCGCAAAATGCGAATTCGCAATTAAGAATTCAAATTTTTTGTGCGAATCACAAAAAAATGCGATTTTTTGCAATTCGCAAAAAAAATGCGAAAACAATCATGAATAGACAATTGCGATTCCTTATTTGCGATTCCTTAAAAATCGCAAATAAGAAATCGCAATTTCTAACATTGATGCATGTGGGCCTATGTTTGAATAAAACGCATATAATAAATGCAATTTTTGTAGTAGCTCAACAAAACTTGCGGGCTTAATTTGAACAGGTGGACTTGCATCTGCCCAACACCATGGTGGATATTGGTCCGGCCGACCGATGGTCGGCGGTTCCGACCGCCTAATTACAAAGCGATCGAGTATGGTGCAGATGCATTCTCACACTTCCCAATGGGAGCATGTGCTACGGCTGTAAACCGGCCATAGCAATAGCTCCTTTAGGGAAATGTGAGATAATATTCATCCATCCACTGCATGGCAGGCACCTCAGGGTCCCCCCAACAGGAGGCCGCAAACAGAAGGGGCCCTGCTAGGGCCCCAAAACTCTCTTTCCGACAGGCTTTCTATGTGGGAAAGCCAGGCATGAAAAGCCTGCCGCAAACCAAGCATTGTAATCCGGATGGCGTAAAATGCCATCCATATATATCACAGGCCGGTCTCCGACTGGCTGATGATCTCCTTGATACCATCAGAATCCAGCCAGAATGACCAGCCGGTTTCGCTTCCGACTACCTAAATTGTAATTAGGTAGTCTGAAGTGAAACCAACGATCTCGGTCGGAAAAACTCCGACCTAAAGTCGAAGGTTTTTGGACCGAGATTGTAATCAGCCCGTAGATGTTATACGCATATAAGTGAAGTAACGTAATTTCTGATTTAAGTTATCCTAACTACTGATGCCATAATTAACAGAATTTACGCAATAACATGTATTTTCACATTGAGCAGTTATTTTTCACAAGATGTTTTTTTTCACTGCAGATGTAACTTTCCAGAAGCCTTCTGTTAGTTAGTGAATATGCATTTGCTTTGTATTAGTCAACTGATGGTGAAGTTATCACTGGGAGGAGTGGAGACAAGAGGAAGGATGATTCATGGGAGAAACTGTCTGAACTGAAAAATATGGCTAATGTATCTTTTCATTTACTTGTGTCTGTGGCTGAGTGTGAAGACATGCAGAACTGCCTATTCCCAGGAGGTTACTGAACTCTTCTTGGATGCTGCGAACGAAGAATGTAAAACTTCTCTTAATGTAGAATTTGCTGTCTTTATATTTGTGCATGTTCCTAGAGTAGAAGAGGCTTCTCTCATTCACATTTCCTGGAACCATCCCTGGGATTTTTCTGGCCATATATTTTTTAGAATTATTTATGCCTTTTTATGATGTTTGGTGACTAAAGCTGAGAATACTTTCCAGCTTAAGACTTCCTATTATTTGAAGTGCAAAGAGTTTAAATGTATGCATTTATTCTCTTGTCAGAACTCTTTATGAGGTTTCTGAACTAACACCTTAGTCTATTCCAATCCAAATTAATTTAGATGAGGGAAACACCTTTATGGAATATGATGTCTGTATTATTTTAATTTTAACTGTCATACTTAACACTATTATTTGGCCTTATATTGAAGTATTGATTATTGTGTTATATTAATTTTCCAATGATGATACTTAAAGGCTAATGCTTATTGAAAAAATAATGATTCTAAACAATGGATTGATAAAACCTTTTAACTCACTCAATAATTCTCGTCATTGACTAAACTAAAGTATTAATAAATGTATATTCTGTAGTGGTCGATAAAGATGGTTGCTCCTTTTAACTTCTCTTTATCAACGATTAAAGGTCCATATGACCGCTGGCCGGGGTAATTTAATATTTACAACAAAAGATGAAGCTATAGAAAACCCTGCTATGGAAGAGCAACTTCCACAATGGGAGTGAGGCAGTAACTGTCTAGATGAAGGACTGCTTCTTAAAACTTAAGTCCTCATCCTGGGCTCTACTCTGCCTGCGTGCGACGACTCCTGGTGGCCAGCATCACTCCGAACTTCTGCCACACCCACTGACCATGCACGCAACATCAACATCATCCTCCACTCTTCCACATGAACCCCCAAATCAAAGCTGCTTTGTCCTCCTGCTTCCACACGCTCCACCTACTCCGAAAGATCTTTAAATGGATCCCCACTGAATCCTGGAGAAATGTCACCCAGGTGCTCATCAGCAGCACACTTGACTACTGCCACACACTCTAGGCTGGCATGACCCAAAATCTCCAAATGAAGTTTCAGCACATCCAGAGAACGCCTCCGACAGACTTATCCTGGACAACCACCACCAAAACCACAGCTTTGGTCACATGAGAGACTTACACTCACTCCCCATCACTTAATTGTGCTGGATACCTCAAACATTGCCTCTCCTCCTACACATCGACCAGACACCTCCACTCTGCCCATCTAGAACTGGCCAATATCACACATATCTACAAAACATCAGCAAGATGCCTACTCTTACTTCGCTGTGAAGATCTTGAACTCTCTACCTCTGGACCTCAGTCAATCACCATCACTGCCTCAATTGGGAAGGCCCTTATGACCTGGCTCTTCAACTGAACTGCAGCCCCCCCCCCCCAGCGCCTTGAGATTCTTACGGGTGAGTAGTCATGCTCTTTAAGAACACTGATTGAGTAATTGACTTCTCTGTCAGTAGAAAGGACTGTGAGCAACAGAATAGGAGAATCTAAGCCAGCCTGGCGGGTGCAAAGGTCCCCTTTTTAAGGTAGGAATTTATTTTTTCTAAATTACCTCAAAGGAGAGTGAAAGTAGAATAGCACATGATTAATCAAATCATGTTGCTGGCACTCAAGCAGGCTTCTGCAATGTGCTGATGTACCATTGTTCTTCTTTGCAGATGTGAGACCTGGGCACACATGCACATCTTGAGTTAGTGTCCAGAATTTATCCATGGTGAAGCATCCTAGCAGGAGGGCCCGCTGAGGTGAATTCCACCATATAATAATTTTTGGAATATTATTTATTAGTCATTGAGCATCAGAAGGGCATTAAACAAAATGAGAGGTTGGAAAGCTGTATGAATAAAATACATGATCCAAACATCTCGACCTGGCGGCAAAAAACGTTGGCTCGGAGTTGATTGATGGAGGAGGCCACAACTGATCTAGTTCTGCAAAATATTTTACAAATGGGGCTTTCTATTTAAACTGGTATTTACACCAAGTTGATTGTGGAGATATCCAATAATCTGAATGTACATACATCAAATATCACAAAGAATGTCTAGCGTTCAACCTAGTTTATATTGGCGAATGATTCTTGTTTGCAATGTGTTTTCAAATGTCAAAATAACATCATATCAAAAATTTGCTTCATCAAGATCATTCAAAGGGTATTTCAATGGTATGGGTTGATCTAGGCTTCTGAGCCAATACTCCATAATAGCTCTGGGTGTACAGAATGCCACCTAGAAACACTTTATGATATATGTTCCTAATTACTTTGGCATTGTAGTTTAGTTTTTTTACCTCTCTTTCTCCGTTTTCCAATTTTGTTTCCTCACAGACTGCAAACGACCAGAGCATACTAATACATTTCAAATGGCACCAGTTTCAAGTATGGTCCATGATCATAGTCAAAAGATAGGTTTCTTCATTATTTCCTTTCAATTAGCTGTAAAGCACCTGATCATTCTAATTCATGTAATGAGATTATCACATACACAATCTCACAAGTCATCTTTAGATAGCAGTTCTAGAACTGATGCCGCTCAATTCACAGGGTCTCAACTTATTCATTAAAGGAAATCTATTGTTAAGACACCTCCTTTCCAACATTAAAGTTGTTATATTATTATAATGCTTCAAGAAATTCACTTGCTTACAAAGGATAGTCTATGGTGAATATTTTATGAGTAATCCAAAAAATTCCAGTCAAACAGCCATAACATAGCAAGAGATGTGTCAATACTTCTCAGGTAAGGTTTGAACTTTAATCTTGAAGCCAAAGTATGCTTTCTGTGTGGAGGATAATAAGAATTACCATTTTATTGGGTGATGGATGGGGCAACCTGTTCTCAATTTCCGGACAGAACATTAATAGAGTTTAATTCTGAGCTCTTCCCATTAGTCTTGGGATTCAGACTCAAAAATCACTTTATTGGATCCGTTTTCTTACTCATATTCATCATAAAAGTACAAATATACATAGTTAATATCTAAAAGAAGCTTATAATCAATTTCAATCAAATTTGCAATTTCCTGGTCTTTGAAGAAAGGCATAAAAAGGATGCAACTCAGTAACAGAAAGGTGGTCAGTCAACATTCTTAAAAAGAGCATTCCGGGTCGACATTGTCTGAATTGATATTTGCGCATAACTGGGAGTAAAAACCTTTTACAATGTTCCGAGTAGAGCTTACAGAAGAAAAAGATATGTAAATCAGTTTGATATGACACGCCATCACATGGACAGCAGGATAAGGCTTGTATGGAAAAAGTACCTGACAGAAAACCCAACATACAAGGGACGAGATTTAACCAAAACCTAATTAAAATTGATCGGTGGCGTGAATTTGGCACCATCAACAGATATGTGGGTTGCCCTTCGCTGAGTGTCGGACCCTTTAGATAGGCTCGAGCCATAATTTTGGAACTATTATTTTTAAGCCGTTTTCGGACCATATCATTTGAAAAGTGGATTTTAATAGCTTTTTTGAGATAATTGTGCAATTGCTTGGCATTTTGAAAATAGTTGCTAGTCCCAAGGCAATTAGGTTATTTTTAACGAACATGATCCAAGGGATCTTCTGTACATGTTCCAGTGCGAGGAAATCCACAATAAACTTTTGGGTGAGGTTATCTCATTCCCTTATCCATATGGAATGCCATAGGAGAATTGGTGCCAGAGACATCTGGTCTGATTTATAAGGAACATTCAGCTCAAGGTGGCAATTAAAATTTGAGCAGCTGATAGAGAGACCCCCCATTTTTTTCCAAAAAGAATTTTCTTTTGGTTGGATAGCTGCCAAAATGGTATGTCCCCCTAAACCAGTGCCATAAGTAGCTACTGAGAAGGACTTAGACAAATATACTTTTCTAACAATGTCTAGTTGTTTTAACCCCAGCTTTTTGATAAAGGAATTGAGGGTAATTAATGCTTTTTTCCAGCATGAACCCTCTATTAGTCACCATATGGGACCATGTTGTCATTCTGTCAAATGTCAGCCCCAAAAAAAACATATCCATCTGAGCCACTTTCTGTCCTGTAATATAAAAAGTTGGTACTATCTTGGCCTTATGACTGGTCACTAAAATTAAAGACTTTGACTCATTGGTTTGTAAATCAATTTTTTTCATGAAATATACATATGTAGCTAGAAGCTTCCGGGGTGCTATTCCCATACATGCAATTAGGACTGCATCATCAGCGTAAAGCAATATGGGCATGCGGACCTTATTCATTGATAGAACATCCAGGGCTGATTCTAACAGGGGAGCCTCCCCTCCATATGTGTAAAATGAAAAAAGAAAAGGGTCAAGGACACACCCCTGGTGAACCCCCCTGTTAATAGGGAACCATCTGGTACACTCGCCCTGCTTCCAATAGCGGACACAAGCCACAGCCCTAGTGTATACCCTTCTGATGAAGGAGATGATTGCTTCGTCAACACCCATCTCCTTCATAATCCCACATAGATGGTGATAGGCAACACAGTCAAAGGCTGCGAATAGGTCCATAAACGACAAGTGGAGCTTGCCTTGTTTCACTTGACTATATTTAGCAATCAGCAAGCTCATAATTAGGCACTGGTCCTGTGTACCTTTGTCCTTCTTAAAACCATTTTAGGATGGAATCATGACTTTGTTAGTAGTGGCCCATTCCTCTTATCTATTCAAAAGAACTCTGCCCATAAGTTTCGCGGTGGCGTCCAAAAGAGAGATAAGCCAATAATTTTATATGGCTCTGATTTATCAGCCTTTTTAAAAATAGGTATCAAAATAGATTTTTGTCATGACTCCAGCAGACGCACGCTGGCTATCACATTAAGAACATTTGTCAGAACTGGACCCCAGCCGTAGGACAGGATGCTCAGTAAAAAAGTCTATCGGTGTTCCGTCTGGACCCAGGTCCTTATTACTGGAGCACTGGGAAAGAGCTTCTCCGTAGAGATGAAATTAAAGCACAGGGTTAGCACTTAACCTGATGTCTTTCGAGATTAGATGTCTTCGCTCACCATTGCCTCCAAATATTTTTGTAAAGTAAACCATCCAGTATTCTTCATCCACATGACTATCTAAATTAAGATCTGAGGAGAGTTTCAAAAAAGATGCATTAATTACCTTCCAAAAATCCCCATAGTTATTTGTGATGGAGACCTGATAGAGTTGTTCCCAAGCCTCCTCCTTCAGTATATTTAATCTGGCCTCCCTTGCTTTTTTATTCTGCTGACAGGCAAGCTTTACCTGAGCCAAATTATTTAGATCCCTCTTGAGGGCTGTATAAGGATTTCAGAATGATTTTTTTACAGTGTTGGTCAAACCATCTCTGGCCAATTTGGTTTGGGGTAGAGCCAATTTTTGTTCGGTTTTAACATCGAGCAACAGTCAGTCACCACTCTAGTTAGATCACAATTTGTTTCAAGACAGGTCATGATTTCATCATATCTGTTCGCATAGACCCAGGGAACTGATAGAGCGTGCAGGGACCAACTAGCTCAGTTTTACCATACTCACCTTGGACTAGTAGTCCTGCCTAACCAATGTACTAATTTATTCACCCTACCAGTTTGCCCAGAGGTCCGGTTTAGGACTTATACCTATAAACCATGACTTACCAATCCTTGTCATCTTACTATAAGTCCTGTGAATCAGGGAGTTACCATAAACAGTAATATTTAAACACCTTTACTTTTCTTATAATAACCACAGACTCAGGGAAAGTTTAAAAACCTTTATCTATGATACATTTTCTGAGTCAAATGAAAAGGGCCACAATTTTGTGACCAGAAATTTTACAAGTAAGAATATAGCCAGCAGGACATAACGTTTATAAGTAATCACAGTAACTCCTTTAGACATTGATACCTGGGAAGGGTGAGTAAGGGAAATAGCACATAGACATACCACATAGATTATGTTTACCTAGAATGGAGCAATGACCAATCCTGACCATGGGTTGGGGCAAAATATGGACCAGGACCAGGCTCCCGACTAATCAGGTGCCCACGAGAAAAGACAGGTGCAGATCAGGACAGGTGACCTCGGCTAAGTGCAACGGCAGCATCACACCCCTCTCTCTAGGAAAGCCAATTGATACCCCGATTGGGTAATTGATTCTTCTGACAGAGTGATCCGCCAGCACCTCTGCTCTCGATCTCCTATTGAGTGCGTTGGGTCAGTGACTGGTCAGATATTCGGACAAGTCGGACAATTTCTCTATCTGAGCCTACTTTAATTATACCATTTCGAGGGCAATGTACCACCCCTAAATGTGGAAAATATATGGGTTCCCCTTCAGTGATTGGTTGGAAAGACGAGGAGAGGTCATCACACCATACTAAGATGATGTAATTTCAATTCAAATTATATTGATTGAATCCCCACCCACAATTTGATTTTCCCATGATTTTATTCCGCCCAACAATATTGGTACACATTTTGAATACATTGTATTTGGTCGCTTCAATCAATCAATCAATCAATCAATCAATCAATCAATCAATCAATCAATCAATCAATACACTTATAAAGCGCACTACATATCCATTAGGGTCTCAAGACGCTGGGGGGGGGGGTGCTGCTACTGATGGAGAGCCAGGTCTTGAGGAGTCTTCTGAAGGCCAGTAGGTCTTGGGTCTGCCGTAGTTTTTTGGGGAGGGTGTTCCAGGTCTTGGCGGCGAGGTGGGAGAAGGATCTGCCACCAGCCGGCGTTCTTTGAATGCGAGGGATTGTAGCGAGGGTGAAGCCTGCGGAGCGGAGCTGGCGGGTGTGGGTGTAGAAGCTGAGCCGTCTATTGAGGTATGCTGGGCCGGTGTTGTGGCGAGCTTTGTGCGCGTGGAGGAGGACCTTGAATGTGACCCTCTTGCTGATGTGGAGCTACTGTAAGTCTCTCAGTTGGGGGGTGATGTGGCTGCGGCGGGGGATGTCGAGGATCAGGCATGCCAAAGCGTTCTGGATGCATTGCAGCCGTCTCAGGAGCTTGGCCGATGTTCCTGCGTAGAGGGCGTTTCCGTAGTCCAGCCTGCTGGTGACGAAGGCATGGGTGACTGTTTTTCTCATTTCAGTGGGGATCCACTTGAAGATCCTGCGGAGCATTCGGAGGGTGTTGAAAAAGGATGAGAAGATAGCGTTGACCTGCTTAGAGGGTGGGGTCGAGGATGACCCCTAGATTGCGTTCGTGGTCGGTGGGTGTCGGTGCTGTCGGCCACCAGGAGTCTTCCAGGCTGAGGGGGTGGCTTAGAAGAAGAGGACCTCAGTCTTGTCTGAGTTCAGCTTCAGTCGTCTGTTCTTCATCCATTCAGCGGCGTCCTTCATTCCTTCGTGGAGGTTGGTTTTGGCGGTGTGAGGGTCTTTAGTGGGGGAGATGATTAGCTGGGTGTCGTCCGCGTAGGAAATGATGTTGAGGTCGTGCTGTCGGGCGACGTGGGCGAGGGGTGCCATGTAGATGTTGAACAGCGTCGGGCTGAGGGAAGAGCCCTGGGGTACGCCACAGATGATCCTGGTGGCTTTGGAGCGGAAGGGGGGAGGCAGATGCTCTGAGTTCTGCCGGAGAGGAAAGATGTGGACCAGTCCAGGGCCTTCTCTTGGATTCTGGCATCGTGTAGGTGTGTTCGTAGTGTGTTGTGGCAGAGCATGTCGAACTCGGCTGACAGGTCCGGGAGGATAAGGGCACCTGTTTCTCCTTGTCAAGCAGGGTCCTGATGTCATTGGTGGCGGCGATGAGGGCAGTTTTGCTGCTGTAGTTGCTGCGGAAACCGGACTGGGATGGGTCCAAAATGTTGTTCTCCTCGAGGTAGCGGGTCAGTTGTTTGTTGACGATTTTCTCCGTGACCTTCGCCGGGAATGGAAGCAGAGAGATGGGTCAGAAGTTCTTGAGGTCTTTGTGGTCCACCTTGGGTTTCTTGAGTAAGGCGTTAATCTTGGCGTGCTTCCAGCTCTCCAGGAAGGTAGCTGTCTTGAAGGAGATGTTGATTACTCTCCGGAGATGGGGTGCAATGGCTGTGCTGGCTTTGTTGAATATGTGGTGAGGGCATGGGTCTAATGGTGATCCAGAGTGAATGGTGTTCATAATTTTACTGGTGTCCTCGTTGTTGACGCTGGTCCAGGATAGCATAATATACAAAAAATGATGCCTAGGAAATGATTAACAACAATCCATTTCGCAAGGACAAGAGAAATAAATTATTCCTTCCTACATGAAATATATCACATCCATAAAAAAATTCTAAACCTCCAAAACCAAACTGAATAACATAACACAATTTTTTAAGTGCTCTTTTATTTTCTCATCAATTAGAAAAATGTTTTTTTGGTTCTCAGACCTATACTTATATACAAAAAACAAACACATATATGTACATTACTTTTCACACACATATAGTCACAATATATACATTATTACATTGACTTTTTTTATCTTTTTCATATGTTCTAGCCCAAATTTTTTAAAAAAGGATGCTTAATTAACGTAAAGCCAAGTAATCAATGGGCTGAAACGCGTCAACACTCCTAAGAAGACACCATTCAAAAAATCTACGTTGTATAAATAAAATCAACAAGGAGTGCTATAATTAGAGAGGTTTAAATAATATAGACCAGTTAGTCTGCTTTTCATTCTTTTTGGTAGAGATTTTCCACCAAGCAGAGAGGTACGTCATGCCACGTAAATGTGACGGACGCATGCGCAGAAAGTTTCCTGCATTTTCAGCGGCCATTTTAATGCATTATAGTTACTGTTAGTAAAAGCACATAGGCAAGCTTCCCCTAGATGCTAGAAATTTTGTGAAATGTAAACATTAGTAAACAAAACATGTTGATTAATATATTATAAGTTATTTAGAGAGGGCTGAATACAAGCAAGTTTTGGAATATGTGAAACCTTGCTCCATCAATCACCTCTTTGATGATATATGTTATATCATCACAAATTAAGGAACCAGATGCCAACTTCAACATTTTCCCAGTTCAATCTCTTCAATTACTTTGGGAGTTTTCTTTTTACCATTATTCTGATAAACTTTCATTCTCTTACATATATCTCCCTTTCTCTTCCATTTGACTTTCATCAAGTTTGCATTTCTTCGTTTTCTCATTAATAGTGGACCTTTTTCTTGATTGATAAGCTTTTATTCGATATGCAAGATATCTTATAAGCGAATACACAATACAGCCATTTACAAATCTACAAAAACAACATCATATAAGAAGGCAATATTCAGTGTACATTAAAAAGATAAAAGGACAAGGAGTGCCCAGAATAAATTAGCTAAAAAAAAAAATATTAAACCGCTACTGACAGTCTCATGCATCGAATCAACCAAAACTGTTTTAAAAATTTGGCTATACCACATAAAATAGGAGGAGAAGTATCCGTCAATAGGATACGCAGGCTGCTAGGTAACTACGTGTACCCATATTCCGGCATAGGGGTTTAAGCCAAAAGCTCCTGGGGCTTGCATAATCCGGGCATTCAAATAGGATATGCGTAATGGACTCTATCCTATTGGGACAGCATGCACAATAAGGGGACTTGTGAGCACCTGATTTCCACTTAGATACCAGGGCCCCAAGTGGAAGCGAGCCCACTCTAAATTTAAAATACAGTGCACGGTCAAATGGGAGAGTAATTAGGTCCAAATAAGGCTCAAAAGCTACAACGTCTTTTACTATTAAAAAGGCAGCAGTGGACTTGCAATGTTCCGGGTTTATAACTAGCTGTTCCGCAACACAATTCCAGTACAGTCTCTTCACGACCTCTTTTGGTGGAGCTGATCTTGATAGCCAACAGTCCCCCAGTCCGATTTTCTCCAGTACTTTTTTAGTGTCTCTCAACCATCTTATTTTTGCCCAACCGCCCAAGCTCATTATCTCCGCCAACCCGTCAGCATACGATTTTAACTCTTCACCCCTCCAGATACGTGTCCATAGAAGGAAAGGGCGAAGCTGGGCTTGATCTTTGATGCTTTTACAGCCTGTGTCCAACAGCACCTGATGGGGTGCTCAGGGGGATGGCTATGATTGATTTTAGGAGCTTACTCTCTGCTGTTGCCAAGGCGTCCAGACAGCAATGTCCCCACAGTTCGGCCCCATACAAGGCTGATGTTACTACCTTAGCCTTGTAGATGTCAATTACTGGGGTAAGCGACCTCCTAGGTGATGCCCGGAATTCCCTCAGGAGGGCTCCTACTACTCTCTTGTGGTTGAGGACCATCTTAGCAATGTGAGGTGACCAGTTCATGCTATCCGTAATCCGAATTCCGAGGTAGTCAAATTCGGATACTTTCTCCAGGGCAACAGAGTTAAGAATAGGGGGGCGGCCCAGTTTTCTTGGAGGATTTAGGACTAGGAACTTGGTTTTATCCATGTTGATTACTAGTCCCTTTGCAGCACAGAAATCCTGGAAACGGGTTAGCAATTTCTGGAGGCCTTGCAGTGTCTTGGAAATCAAGAGCGTGTCATCTGCAAAAAGCAGGGTGGGGATCCGCACTCCTCCAGGACAGGGGGCGTCGGCTGGTTCTTGTTGGAGATGTTCCACCACCCCATTCACGTATAGTGAGAAAAGGGTGGGCGCCAGAACGCATCCCTGTCTGACACCCCTAGACACTGGTATTTTGTCTGTTAGCTCTCCATTACTACCCCAGCGAACCTGAGCAAAGGTATGGGCGTGGAGGTTAATAAGGAGGGCCAAGATGTAAGGAGGCAATCCTAGTTCATGAATCACCCTCCATAGCTCCTCCCGGGGGACTAGGTCAAAGGCAGTCCTCAGGTCTATAAAGGCCAGATATAGACTGCTCTTGCCTAGCTCCACCACCTTCCACCCCAGAAGTGCCAACCTGAACACCTGCTCTATTGTCCCCATTCCTGCCCGAAAACCTGCCTGGAAGTCTGATAGTATTTTATTCTCCTCCACCCAGCGGAGATCCTACCAAGTATAGCTTTACCTGCTATCTTTTGGGTGGAGTCTATCAGGCTTATTGGGCGGTAATTCCCCGGGATTTCTCTACAACCTTTTTTATGGATTGGGACCACTACCGCCCCCTTCCAGGAATCGGGCACTGGCCCTCCCATCATGATGTCGTTAAGGAGAGCTGCGATGACCCTTCCCCACTCTACTGGGTGTGCCCGCATAAGATCCCCCTGGAGGCCATCTGGGCCAGCTGCCTTGCGAGGGGCTACCCACCCAATTACCTTTTCGATCTCTAAAGGTGTAAAGAGATCGTAAGTATGAGGTTCGAATGCTAGTGGGGAGATCACCCTAACGTTTAATTCCCCATCTGCCGGGAGGTATAAAGCCCCAAAGTGTTTTACCCAACTTTGTGGGGGGATGTTACAGGGTCTCATAGCTGCCTCGGGCCTATTCCGGGAGCCTACAAGGTTCCAAAAGGCCCTTGAATCCCTACTTTTGCTGGCATGGAGTAGGTCCTCCCAAAATTTTTCTTCCCACTCCATCCTGGCGATTTTAAGGGATCTGTTGTAGGCCTTCCTTGCTTCCTGTATATCGCTCTGGGATTTGTGCTTCACTGCCTCGACAAGCCTTGTTTTATGTATCCTGCATGTTTGAGTATACCAGCCATCACCTAGCTTTTTACTTTGTTTATTTCCTGATTTACTAGAAGGGATGGTAAACACTTTAGTCAAAGCCTCTACTAGGGAGACAAAGAGTCCACTCACCCTGCCCACCCCTTCCAAGGGAGACCCCAGGGTTGTCACTGCTTGGTTTAAGAGGGTTGAGATTTCTCCGACCCTTTCCTCGGAGAGGACCAATTTAGCCCATTTTATGCGTCTTCCACAGAGTGAGACTACAGATTCATCGGGGGGAGCTAATACGGGGTTACTAGGACCCTTTTTTACAGGGCACCACCACTGGTCCATGGTTAAGGAAAGTGGATTGTGGTCACTTTCTATTTCTGCAGCATTTGCACCAAACCATTATCAATAATATTATTAGTGATATTACCATTATTGGTATCAGTACTTTACCTACAGTACTTCTACCTACATTAGATAATTAAGTACCAGTAGAGGAGAGACAATCGGTAAGCCTCGCCCATTCACTATCAACTTCCAGTGGTTTCAGTTCTTTTTCCAGATGAGTAATGTTCCTTACATACCTTCCAATTTCAACACTTTTATCTGGTATGTAAGGGCAACAATGTTGTGCTCTCAACATTCTACGGACTCCACCCTCTTTTGCTAATAATATGTCAAGAGCAAGTCAATCTTGTAAAACCATTGATCTGATCGCAACCAATTCGGTATTGATCAATAAGAATCCTCCAGCAGTGTCAGTCGATAAGCGATCCACCACTGTAGACAATTTGCAAATTCTTTGAGTATTCAGATCCGCTCCCACTGAAGGTATCAATGCACTAAATATATCAACTACAATTTCTGCAAAACTAGCTCTTTTATAATGTGTTAGTTAATTTTCATCTTCATTGCTTCCAGTGATTCTATTTACATGGTATACCTTCGGGAATACTATTCCGAAATAGCAACTCCCATACCAATGGTCAGACAGCTTAAAGTAAGCTTTATTCCCACAGATATAATAAACTCCAGGGAATACTGGGTCAGTTCCCCCTTTTAGTCCCCAACCCACAATTATGAGGAAATTGTGTTCACATTCACTGGAACCAATGAATACATTGTTATACTCAGTTTTCTTTCTATGGAGACAGATTTTCCCCTTCTTTTCAAAGACATTTCAGCATGAGGTTTGCCAGTTGCCATACATTCTTCCCTTTCAGCCCATTTCGGTATCTGGCGTTTTGTTTCAGTGGCTTGTCTATGGAAATCCTGTTTCCTTTTCTCTACTAAATTTAAAAATACCTTTTATTCTTCATGTAAACTACATGCTAGATTGTCTTTATGTGCATTAGCTATATCTATTTCTTTCATTGCTAGGAAAAATTCACCAAATAATTGGGCATCTTTAGCACTAAGGACAGGATTCATTCTCCTATGAATAGGAATTTCAGGAAAAATAATATCTTTGTTAGAATAATGATATTGCAACCTTCCAGTTTTATAAAACAAACTAGTTAATATGCTACAGGTAATTCCATAAGTCGGGTAAATGATGATATGTTACACCTTCAGCTACAGAAGTAGGTAATTTCATACAGACATAACAATCACTAATTTGCATAGTCTCTACATATTGTACTAATAGACTAGCAAATATATTCATTTCATTTTCGTTTCTATTTCTAATGGGATGTCATTCTATCTCATCTGGTGCTTCTAAATCTACTCTATCTTGTTCATGCACTATCTTTCCGTGTATAATAGTGTCATTTTGCTTAGCAGCCATCAAGTACTGTATTGCTATCGTCAGTCCTAGCCATACTATTAGTACTATCAATACACTACATATGCATATCCTACAGCATTTCTTTATACAACTTATTTTTGAGTTTCCAGTAACTCTTTTATCAGCCATTTTTGACTAAGGAGATTTAACCCCTCTGAGAATTTTCACAGAATATTCCTGCGTTTTATCTCAAGTTGGCCTCACTTCTTCAATATCTTTATCAGCAATTAATTCTTCATCTCTGTCATCACTGATTTCTAGATTCTCAAAATCTTCAAGGATGATGTATGTCCATTCAGGGCCTTTGAATTTATTGTTCAGCTTTTTCAGGCATGGACTTCTCCTTCTTTGATTGCTGGTGGATGGTTCAGTTTGACTTGTCACTTCGTTCATCTGTTTAGGTTCTACATCTATTGTCACTAGGCTATATTTCAGTCTTTTAACAAAACCAGGCCATTGATGAGATGACCTTTTCTGAGTCTTTTGACTGGCACTGTGCTTTCTGATTCTTCAAGTGTTCTTTTGTTTTCTTCAAGTTGTGGCACAACTTGATTTTCCTCCACTTCAGGTTTCCTCTCTAACTCCCCCACCCCAGGGCTTATTGCAGTTGACTAGTCTGCCTGTACTGATCCTTCTATCCTAATCTGACCTGATTCAGGATATGACTTTGTTGGGCCTGGAAATTTTTCTTCGCCCTAAATCCTTTTGACTAATCCTGTCTGGTCCTGCACAGGTCTTGCAGATTCTTGATTGTCTTCTGCCTGTGTGTTTTGACTAGTACTTACCTGTCCCTTCTCAGACAATGGAGTTCTTTTTCCTTATCTGGTGCTCCTCACAATTACCATTGACTTGGTTTTCTGTAATCTGAGTACGTTCTTCTATGCCTATCTCGTCTTCGCTATCAGTCTGACTATCTAAGTATGTTTAGCTTCTTGTACTCACTCTGATTTCAGGTATGTCAACCACTGGATCCATTCATCCTGACTGGTGCTCGGTTGCTCTTGGTCAACTACTTCAGGATCAACTTCTTGAGACCCTTCAGCTGCACAACCTTTAGCCTCAACTTCATCAGGTTCTGGTATCTGCTTGGTATGGCTTACATGAATCCAGTTTGGGTTTCCCTTGCTCTTTACAGCTGTGGTGGTAACAAATTTCACTTGCTATGGCTTTTCCCACCTTGGTGCTAGGCAAGATTCCCAAGTATGATTCTTTATCACAACCCAAACTCCAGGGTTCAAGTCATGTGCTGGGGTTGAATGTCTGGCTTCTGCGTCTCCCCCAACCTAGTGAGAAATAGAATGCAAGAAATGTTTTGCTATTGTAATGCTATTGTTCCTGCGCGTAGGGTATGCTGCCACCCATTTTGAAATCAGGCAGACAATGACCAAAATATATTTCAAACCTCGACAAGCAGGTAACTGAATGAAATCAATTTGTAGTCTAATGAGAGGGCCTTCTGCCTTCCCAATGTTCCCAGGGCACACTGCAGTTTCCTTACCAGGGTGTAATCATTGACATTTAAGGCATCTCTGGCAAAGACTCTCTGCTATGTTCCTGAACCTGGCATTGAACCAGTCTTGTCTAAACAACCTCACCATTGCATCTCTCCCTATGTGTGTGTCCCCTTGGTACATTCTAGCCATTGGTGCAAGCACACAGTCAGGTAACACTGGTCTTCCATCTAGGTAGACTATTATGCCATTTTCAGGTCCTCACTTGACACCCTATTTTCTGCCAGTCATCCTTTTCTTTGAGCTCTGCTTCACCTTGTAAATCTCTCACTTACTCCTATGTATTCACATCACACAAAAGCATAAGTTGGCATCTGTTTCCATATGCTTCAATTTTCTTGTTTATTGCCATTTTATATTTGGCACAATGTTGAGCCACTTGGTCAGCATAATGATTACCAGCTGTCACTCTGTGAGTTCCAGATTTGTGAGCAGCACATTTGACCACGGCCAATTCTTTAGGTAATTGAATTGCTTCAAGTAATTCCTTCACATATTGTCCATTTTTGACAGGAGTTCCTGAAGAAGTCATGAACTCCCTTTGCATCCAGAGCTCGCCAAAATTGTTCACAACCCCGTAACCATACCGGCTATCAGTGTAAATGGTTACTCTCCAATTTTTCCCAATTTTGCATGCTTTTATTAAAGCAATCGATTTGGCTACTTGTCTCCTGGTAAATAGGATGCTTTGACTATGTTTGATAGAGTGCACACAGCAAAAGCAGCGCTTAATCCTCCTTTCTCATGGCGCATACACGAGCCATCTACACATAACTCATGGTCTGGATCTTTTAAAGGTTCTTCCTGTATGTTTGACTTCCTCTCTGACTTCCTCAAAGTGAGAATTGGGCAACAAGGTTGCTGGATTTAAAATAGTGCATCTCACTACTGTCACATTCTCTGAGCCAAGGATAATTCTTTCATACTTAGTCATCCGACTAGGTGTTAGGTGCTGAGTACGTGTTCTAGTTAACAGACTGAATGTGGAGCATACACTGTTAGAGGATGTCCCATAACAATGGATTCACTTTGCTCAAGACTCATGCATGTTGCAGCTACTGCTTTCAGGCAACCTGGCAGTGCAGATGCCACTGGGTCCAATGTGGCAGAAAAATATGCCAAAGGTCGTCGCATTAAACCATGGGTCTGGGTTAGGACTGAAAGTGCACAATTGTATCTCGTGTCACAAAATAGTGCAAACTCTTTTGAATAATCTAGCATCTCTAATGCTGGAGCTTCACACAGGTAGTTACGCACTTTTAGGAAAGCTGTCATGCTTTCATCATCCCGCTCAACTGGGTCTTTTGCTCGTTTCTTTGTCATTTGTATCAGTGGTTTTGCAAGTACTGCAAATCCCACAATCCACTGCCTGCAGTAACCTACAACTCCGAGAAACATTCTGATTTCTTTCTGAGTTTGGGGTAATTTCATTATTTTGATTCGTTCAGATGTCACTCTCCTGACCCCTCTTTCTATTTGGTGTCCCAGATGCTTTACTGAGGTGGTACAGTATTGCAAATTCTCTGGAGATACTTTATGTCCACCTTTTGCAAAATGGTTCAGCAATGCAATAGAGTCAATCACACAGTCATTTCTTGTTCTCGATGCCAGCAATAGGATATCGATATACTGCACCAGGACAGATTTTCTGGGCACTTTTTCAGAATCTGATTAAAGGTGGATGGACTTTCCGTGTACCCCTGAGGGCCACAATTCGAAACGTAAACATGGTCGTCAAATTTGAACGAGAATAAAAATTTGCTATCTGGATGCAGTGGGATGGAAAAAAAGCATCGCATAAATATATTACAGTGAACCATCTGGCTCCCCATGGTATTTGATACAGAACCACAGCTGGATTTGGTCCTACTGGGCAACATGGGACACAAATTTTTATAATTTTGCGGAGGTCTTGGACCACCCTGTACTTCTGTTTGGTTTCTTTATGCCAATTATAGGTGAATTACAAGGACTGCTAATTATGTCTTCCACAATACCTTGTTCAACCAAACACCCTATCTCTAGTGCAACTCCTGCTTTTATTTCGGGACTAATTTTGTACTGTTGAATGTTTGGGTAAACTGCACCTTCTTTCACTGTCATTTTTATGGGATCGACATCTGCCATTAGGCCTACTTCTTTGCCAGTAAAATCCCACACATCAGGATTTACAAAGGTCTTTAGTTCTCCGGGTAAATCTTCTAGAAACATCTTTTTAACTTCTATTTCCTGTCTAGCCAGCATAATTTTATACACTCCATCATCATCTGGAGTCTGAATTTCAATACCATTTGGTGTACAAAAGATTGTGCAGTTCATTTTGCACAGTAAATCTCTTCCTAGCAAGTTTACAGGGCTAGAATCGCACACTACAAATCTGTGCATTTCTCAGAAGTTGCCAATACAAACATCCATAGGTTCTGTGACAGGGGTTCTAATTTGTTTATTAGAAACACCCACTACTTGGATCGCTTCTCCTGAGATGAGTAGGTAGCAGACTGGGAGCTGAAGTTTCCCCTTAGGGAATAATATACCCGGATTCATGTTGGGCCCTGATAAATTCAGGTGACGTAAGTAACTCATTTGACCTGGTACATGATCAGTCTTTGACTCACTTAAATTGTCTAGAGCTGCCCCCTTCGTTCTAAGAGATTTATAACTGTTAGACATATAGAGCTTCTAGCCCCATACAGACTGAAACTATACGGTCTTTTCTAATACCCACAAATCCGATTCTAGATTATATTCTTTTGGGGTAGAATACCATTGCTAAAACAATTATGTTCAACTGAGATATGCACTCAGATGTATTCAGTCCATGCACCTATAGTAAGGAGACTGGACTAAAGTATCCATGCTCTTAATTACCTTAGAAATCAATGAACTCACTTTCGGCTATATATCCTTGAGAAATACAATCAAAGATGACATGAGTAAATATTTTTTGGAAAATTATAAGACTTCATGAACATGATCTGAGATACAGCCAAGATGGTCTTGAGGGGTAAATTGATCATACGCAACACCAATTTTATCATATTGGCAAGACAAAGAATCTGCAATCTTGAACAATGAATACCCAGCCTGAAAGACTAGCATGAACAAAATTGCTCACATCGGACATGCAGGGACCTGAGGAGAACAAGGGGTGAGCTGTTTTAGTACAAGACATGAGGGCTCATTTACAAGCCCATTGCACTGCTAGTGCATCACATTTTTTGACCCACCGGTAGTGCAGAGCCACTTTGCAAGGTTCTTTCTGGACTCGTAGAAATGGAGTAAGGCAAGTCATCATACGTCGCTGTGTTGCCTTACTCTGTCTCAAAGAGGTGTTCCATGGGCATTGCAGTGGGTGTTCCCATGCAACATCCACGGATTTTCACGCATTCCCATATTTACAAGGAATCGTAAACCTGGGAATGTGTCAAAAGCCTATGCCTCCCCAGGGGTGGCGTAAAAAGGAGAAATAACTTTATATGTCCTTATTTTTACCTCTTTCTATGTGTACTACATTCTGCAGCACACATTGAACGATGAAAACACATCCATTGATTGTTTTTGTGCAGAAAGGTGTCCCTTACTGCACAAAAATATTCAATCCTACAATTTAGACACCCTTGCATTATGGTGCAAGGGTGCCTGTGTTGGATCAATGCAGCCAACTGTGTGAACAGCACAGTGGAAGAGGACAGAATGTGCCTCATCTCATAGATACAATACATTCCTACCCTTTCCTTTTGACCAGGGTAGTGCAGCTGTGCTGCCCTGGGTAACAAACAAGGAAATGTGGCCGTCATTTGTAAAATGTTATAGCATGTATAGAGGCATATAGGCTGTCTCCCTTGCCCAAGTTTATAATTAATTAATGTCAATTTCCCTTCCATAATGCACATCATATTTACCATTTTAATGAAATTCTGTGCGATAACATCCTTTGCAGTGTTACATTTTGATGTAAACATAATAAAAGAAATTCTGGTGACCAGATTGAAGGGTGGTTAGCCACATGTGGTTTCACCATACCAATGGGATTTTATATATATGACAATGTCAGGGACCCTAATGTAGGTTGATCAGTGCTCTTGCTCTCTTTAAATGCCTAGAAGGCATGCAATCAGATACAATAGGGATACCTATTTAAACCACAACAGGCTTGGGTAGATGCACCAAAATGTTGTTAGCCTTGGTCTAGCACGAAAGTTGATTGAACATAAAACTCTCCTGCACTGCTATAGTGAGGTGTAAATCAAGATTTCCTGGTATCAAATATATTGTTCGCACCATCATTGGAAGCCTGGGGTACAGGCTATCAACCAGGATTCTCCAGTCACCTCTGTCCAGTGCTTTGCCTCCAATCTGACTTCAAGTGTAACCCATCTTCTTGCAGTTAGCCTTGAGGCCTCAGCTCCAGGTGTTTCTTGGCCTTCCTGTTTTCCTTTTTCTTTTCTCTTGAGGGTTCCAGGTCAGGGTTTGGCTGATGATGTTTGATGTGGGCTTGCAGAGGGTGTGACCTATTCAGCTCCGATTTTCATGATTTATTTATAAGCAGGGAGTTGGAAAGCCTGCTGCCATTGGTCGTTGTTGCAGATGGGTGTTTTGCCAGTGAAGTTAAAGAAGTTTTCTCAGGCAGGTGTTGCTGAAGATCTGGATTTTGTTGGTAATGGTCACTGTTGTCCTTCAAGTTTCTGCTCCATGCAGAAGGATTGATTTTACATTGGTGTTAAAAAGCCTGATCTTGGTTTACAGCTTTAGGTCCTTGAAGCTCCAGATCTTCTTTGCCGATGTGTGCCTTGACCTCAGAGTCTATGCCATCCTGCTTGTTTATTACACTGCCAAGGAAGAGAAAATGGAGTTGTGCTGGACGTCTTAGCCTTCAGTATCTCAGTCTTTCTTACATAAATGTTGAAGCATTCTTTAAAGTTTCCATGGTTTGCTGCTTTCTAGGCTTTTGCAGCAAGACCATATACACTTGTCTGCTCTTGGTTCTCTTTGCTTCCTTGGTTTTGGGGTATTCACCTTTAGCTTTGCCACTACAAGGTGATGATCCGACACATTGTCTGCTCCTCTCATCACTCTCACATCCTGCAGGGACCTCCAGAACTTCTTGGCAATGCAGACATGGTCGATCTGATTCTCTGTTAAATAGTCCGGGGACCATTCTCATACATGTCGCCAAGGCCATGGTAGCCCATTACTTCTTTGTACCCAGTGCTGTAGCTTCCAGCTGTGACATGGTGAGCACAAGAATGATGGATTTAACCGAGATCTCTTGACTGGGGGTACATTTTTTGATTTGTTCTGCATTCTGTCCATCAATTGTGTGTCTGTAGCTTTCATTCTTGGCATTGAGGTCCCCCATCAGTATGGTCATATCTCTCTCAAGTTATATTTCTAGAATTGACTGGTGTCTGTAGTAAAATTGCTCTTTTTCCTCTTTTTTGCTGTCAGTTGTAGCTGCATTGCACTAGACAACATTCATGCTGATCCTCTATTTCTTTGTGCAGAAGGTTAATGTGATTATTCTGGGACCATAATCTTCCCATCCAATCAGAGCTCTCTTGGGTGCTGGCATTGGTATCAGTGCTACTCCCTAAGTGTTCTCCTCCTTGTGTACAAAACAGACGCATCGCTCCTGGAGCCAGTCTTTTTGGTGTCCATCTGGTATTGCTGATTCCAAGCATGGCAAGGCTGTATTATTTCATCTCTACTCCTACTTGGCCTGTTTTATCTGTCTTTTACATGGTCCTCACTTTCCATGTCCTGATGGTGATGTTCTTGGTTGAAAGCAGATGGATAGGCTTTGTGGCTTTGTGAGACATATGGATTTCACAATAAATCATCATAGCTCTCTGTGAAAGAGATTCCTCTATCCTCAAGGCCGAGATGTCTTCTGATTGACATTTCTGCAGCTAGGACTTTTCTAAATAGAGGGGTTGATAGCCCCAGGCATAACCCTTCTCCTTTTGCAGCTGGGCTTGAGACCAGCCATAGCAAAGTTAAAATAAAATCACAAATCCTATTATTTATTATGCAACAAAAAATCCATTGACTGTCTTAGCTCAGCATGAAAGTTCACCTTGTGCATTATTAGTCCCTTTAGAGCAGTTCTCAAAAATTTTTGGTTGTAAAATTGACTCCTCACAATACAATGGGACATGATTTAATGTTAACCGTCCATCCTTTTTACTATGTTTGAGGCCAAGACCTTGATTTCCTAGTGGCCTAATTCGATATCTTAGCATGACTATTCCAAATCAAACCAAGGATATCTTTGTCAATCGCTATGGCTCATGTTTATGTTAATTATATATAACAAAGGAAGGTACCTAGTTATGTATTTCATCGCTATTTATTTTATGCGGAGAAGAAACAATGACAATTAAATTCATATGTTCCTGGTATTTACATTTTTTTCATGATATATATTTATGGTGGACATTCATGTCTGTGTTAAGGCATGTTTGGAGATGGAGCCATAGATAGGGTGGGTGAATAATAGTTGTGGACATAGCATCACAGCCATCTCGATGTTCATGACCTGTCATACCATGGGCGGTACTGCGGTTCCTGGGTGTCTTAAAATGGTGGAAGAAGCAAGTGGCTGTACCTGTGAGTCTCACTCAACTGGGCCTGCCTCCTCTCATGCTACTGGTCTCCTGGTTGCAACTCCTCATCCCTTCAGCTTCAAAATGGCAATCTCCTGCCTTGGATTTTGCAGCTGCCTTTTAAAGCTCCTCTACAGCTAACTCAGTACACTGGTTTGTTTTCAAATCTTTCCCAAAAGGGCTGTGGCTTCCATATGTTTCTTTCAGATAGTCTCATTCTATTTTGGCTCTTATCATGTGTTGGAGTGATGTAATTTTCTTTTCCTGTTTTTTTGTTATGCAAATGCTTTATTTTGGTTGGAGGGTGCATCGTAACAAAGCAGTGTTCCTCACTCCCTCCAATTGCTGATCCTGGCCCGTCTCTCTTGAAGATTCCCACTGCTTGTTCCTGATTTCCATCAGTCCTTTGAAGTCTTCATTGAGCAGGGAGGTTTTTGTATGCCTTTTCTTTTCCCTTTAGAGAAGGTTGCAACTTCATGAGAGCATTTTCTTACCACATATTGTACTGTGTGGTGACATCCAGAAACAGTCGCCCTTACCTCAGGCAGGAGTGGACCCAGATGTGAGTTGCTGGTAAGCGTTCTGACATGGAGAGAAACAAACCTGACGACCCTACTTCAGCAATAATCATTGGCACTGGACCAGTTAAGCGCAAAGAATGCTGACTTTTGTCAGTCAATCCACTCCAGGGCTTGATCTCTTCCTGCCTTCACTTCCTCAATGTCTTAGTGTTTTGGAGACCCTTCAAGGTTGAAAGAGTTTTTGGATGGTGAGGATGTTTATTTTGCCCTTCAACTAAGGTTGGGCGAAATTTGCATAATATCCCCTTAGCAAGTTTACATGAAAAAAATTGTATTTACACAAACTGAACCTTGAGTTTATGATGCTGGTGACACATTTCACATCCAACATGTAGTAGCAATGTCAATTTAGGTTGCACAAGTCTCTGTCATTTGGTTTTGCTTCTGTCTGCTTCTGCTTTGCTATCCCTTATTTTTCAATCCCTCTCCAACTCCATCGACCCCATCCAATACATTTCACTACTTTTTTTAACTATATTTTAATTTTTGATTAGTTTGTCATTAACCATGTGTGTTTATTTTCATTTTAATTTCCTTTTTCTGTAATTATGCCCCTTCCACTGTCCCAGCTTTGGCACACACAGGTCCTGTTTGCCTCTCTGAGTCCCCCACCCTCATGACATGTCAGTCGAACTTCCATATCCAGTCAAAAATTAAACAATCAAACTAGCATTTTTATGAGCACACAGTAAAATGTTTAAATTAAGTTTATTACAATGATGAGAATTATTGGATGGAACTATATTCATGATACTTTCTAAGGACAGTATACATCACTAACACACAAAATAATCTCTACACTGTAATCACTTTTTGTTTCATGAAATGTTGTAACCACTTGGTCTAAATTATGTAATGAATGTACTGCACTATTGCTCCTTGTCTTATGTTTATATTTAGATGTGATGGAGCACATTCACCTTGAGAAAGGCTCGCTGAAACTTATTTGACCATGTCCGTTTCGTGGAATAAATCACCATTTATTTCCAGTCCCTTAGAGTCCCCATCTTTTGTACTGCTTCGGAGAAACTCATGGATATGTAACAGCATGGCCTTGACCCTGCAAATAGGCACCGGTAAGTTGATGGAGGCGGCCCAAGAAACACAAAAACTTTTTTCGGATATATGCATACATATATTTCACTGGATCGATTGCCAATATGTAAATATAGTTATGTTACATTTTCCATAGGAAGAACTTTTTATGTTTTGCAAATGGGGATGCCATCCCCAAGGGTCTCTTTGATATTAAGAGGAGGTAGCGCGCAGAGTCCCGCTCCTTGAGACATTCTATGGTCCGGAGGTCCCAACTCCCAGGTCTGGCTTAGGGATGGTTTCCCAGAGACCCTAACCTCCAGAACTCCCTCCCAAGAGTTTGGGCAGAGAAAGTGTAATGTTTTCCCACTGGGCTGGATCAGAAAGCCAGGGTAAGTGCAGGCAGGGCAGCAGGTGGTCCAGTGGGGTCCTTGGGGCTACCCCCACAGCACTCTACATAAGGAATGCTGTTAGGTGCCCCGGGTTGGCACAAGGGCACCCTAATTTTGCATTAAAAAGAAACCTTGCTGGCTCCTCTGCAGCCCATTGGGCCGGTTGCAGGGAGGTAGCAGGGCCACAGGGGTACTGGGAATCCGCCCTCAGGCCCTAACAAGAAATAAGGATGTGTGTTCCCTAGGTGGACATTGGGCCACCAAAACAACAAAAACTATTATCACCTAAAAAAGAATAACACCTGAGTGTCGGGAGCTGCTAATTTATTGTTCACTGCTACATGGCACGGAGTGCTCTCAGTGCATTGCATGGGCTCAGTAAACCTTTTTTGGAGGTTGTAGGTGTTCCTAGAGGGTACATGGGCACCATCAAGCATTTTTGTAATGTTGTGGGGGCATGCAAATAGTGTAGCAGCCCCCACAGCAATATTTTAAAAAGACGTAAGCACTCTGTGACATTGACCCCATATTTTAAATGCACTCCTAGGTAAAGCTCTATGCTTGTCAGCAGGAGTGCAGTGGCCCCTTGTGGTGGGTTCTCTGGCTGCACTTTGTGGTTTTACAAATGTTAAAAATTACTCAAAGACATGTTGAAGCTTTTTTTAAATAAAACAGCATTACTTTTTTATGACAGTCACTTTCTTTAAACATTGCACAGTGTGAATTAGTGAAATATACATGTCGTTATATATATTGGTAATTTTTGACATTGAAGCCAATAGGACCACTTAGTAGGTCTGCTTTACCTAAAAAGTTATCCAGGCTCAGCAACTAAACCCCTGTGGCACATGGCTTGTGTGCATTGTGGCGGGGTTGACCACCTGCAGGGGTTGGAAGCAGGGGCTGGCATGCAGCAGGCCCCACACTGCACATTGCTGAAGGTTGTGCCTAGCATGGGGCTGGCTTTCTGTGAGAGTTAGAATCCACGGCCTAGACTGCAGCCCACTCCATGCTGAGCCAAAGGCCAAGCATGGCGGGGTCTTCATCAGGACTGCATTCAACAGCATGCCATGCACCCCCAAAAGCAGGTCACGGCATGGGGTTGGTGTTTCAATGGTGACAAAATATTAGTTTATGTTTAAAATATCTAGAAATTACTTTGCATTAGAAAAAAAACTTAGAAATTCACTGAAAAAAACAGGGGGAGTTATAGTTTTGTGAAAATGTCAGTTACAGCATAAACTTTAAAATGAGCAGACAGAGCCACTAAAATTCCCCAGTTATAGTTATCTCATGTAATTATAACTTGTGCCCTGAAGTAACTATGACTCATGCCCACCCCATGCACTGCTTATGACTTCACATATTACATTGTTCATGACATAATCTATGACATCATTGATAACATGACTGCAATAGCTGAAATTACATCATTGATCACAAGAATGCATGGAGGGGAAGATGGTGGCCGGCTGAAAACGCTGGTCGCGAGCTCCGTGGAAGAATCTCCAGTTAACCGCTATACATGCTTCCCGACCAATGAATCCCCCGCAGAAGCAAAATGATTAAATACGATTAGAACGTGCTCTGGCAAGTTTAAAGAACATAAGGAATAACGAGCGACCCTAGTTTTGGTAGCGTTTGTGTCCCACTAACTCCGTTACTTACTATCGCCATCACCACCGCCCTCTGACACCCGATTCCCGCCATCCGTTACTGGGAAACCCTCAGACAACCCACCGCTATCCCGTTACCTGCTCTAAGAGAGTGAAGAGTCCGCCGTGGTTCACCGTGGTGTGCGGCCGCTGCTGCAGTCGAGGTGTGGGAACGCACCACGGGTACTTGATCTTCGGGTTCTTTTTTTCCCTGGAGCTGTGCATGCAGAGAGGAGGAGGGGGAGCCATCATGACGGGCTTGCGCCCGGACTTTGCGCAGATCTTGGCTCCGGTCCCGATAGCATTTCAGCTGCAGCCCTCCCAGGCAGCTGACCCGTCAGGTGGGCTCTGGAAGAGAGCTCGCGAAGCCGCCGGTGAGAGCAGAAGGAAAGCCCTCAAAGCAGGATTCTTCTTCCGGGGCAAGAGTGGAAGAGGCGGCAGCAGCTGTAGCGAGCAGAGTCGCGCTGCTTCAGTTTCAGTTTCTGTGGTGATCGGTAGCAACATTACAGAGGGGAGAAGAGCCGGTGAAAAGCTTACTGAGGCAGATTTACAAGAGAATTTTCAAGCGTACTCGGTCAAGGAGGTCAAGGAGGTCAGGGTATTTAACCGAGAAATCCTCACTCAGAGGACTACATCTGGCATTTTCTACGACATACTCTGCAACAAAGGGTATTGCTGGAGAGAGAATAAAGTAAAAACAGAAAAATCCATATATGTTTGCTGGATGAGTGAAAGAATTAACGAAAGTCTCTGGCCCTTTCTAGTGGAAGAGAGAGGAGTACACAGTTGCACAGGCGAAGCGGAACCAGTTATACAAGAACCAGAACCAGAAATTCAAGAAAATAGAGCCCTACAAAATAAAAATACTGAAAATATTCACAAATATCACACTACCTCAACACTAGGAGTAAGCGAAAATAGTAAAGGCAAAAAAGAGGAAACCCCTCCGAACATCAATTATTTCACTAGATCCAGAGCAAGGAAGGGAACAGGAAATCCCCAAGGGCCTCTTTTTTCGGTACAAGAAGGATCGGAAGAGGGGGAAAGAAAATCAGCATACTGTCTTAGGAATCAAAGTTTAAGTAAACAGAGTCTATTACAGCCAATAAAGAAGAAGTGCATGACCCCTAAGAACACCAAAAAGGCTGTGAAAATCCCCTCGCGATTAGAGGATTTAACAGAGAGTATAAAAAGTAGAGGATCAAAAAAACCTAAAGAGAAGAGAATAAAGATCACTCCTTCGTTGAGATCATATTTTAAAGTACAACAAGTGGTGCAAGTGAGAGGTGGAAACCACGATCAGGCTAATAACACGACCGACGCAACGAATACAAAAGGCACATTAGAAACATTGCCTGTACAGCTCTCAAGTGTTACAGCAGGTATTTTGAATACTAACCACAAGTTTGGAAAAGAAGTGGGGGAGCCTGCAGGTAAGGAAGTTTTGATAGGAGGAAATATGCAGTCGGTATCTCCTCCTGAT
Organism: Lissotriton vulgaris; assembly: GCF_964263255.1. Taxonomy (NCBI): domain Eukaryota; kingdom Metazoa; phylum Chordata; class Amphibia; order Caudata; family Salamandridae; genus Lissotriton; species Lissotriton vulgaris. The sequence continues at coordinate 982,716,129 of NC_141695.1, read as the reverse complement.
CCTTTTACAAATAGGACCTCTTCAATGGAACAACCATTATCAACAACTCAGCCAGCACAGCTATCCTCTTTAATTCAACCAAGCACGAGCGCTTCACCACAAATTGAAATCGAAAATGACAAAGAGTTCCAAGAGTCCCAAGAGACTTACGAAGACGAGCAAGAAACCAGAGACAAAGGTGCGACAGGAAACTTCTTAGAACTGTGTTTGGGTAAAATGATGGATAAAATAATGGGGGAAATGCGAGAAAAATTCGCAATTTCTGAGACGAACCAGAACAGAATACAAGAAGCAGTAGAAAGCCTAGATCAAAAAATAAATGACTTAGGGGTCAGAGTCACAGCTGTAGAGAGCGAGTTAAGCTCACTAAATAAAAGAGTAGACAACACCCAAAGAGAGATAAGACACTTGAAGGATAATGATAAAATAGTCAAAGAGAAACTTGAATGTCTGGAAAATCAAGGAAGAAGAAATAATATTCGCATCTTGAATGTCCCTGAGAATTCAGAGGGAACGGACATTAAGGCCTACGTAATATCTCTACTAGAAGAATTTCTTCCATGGACAAAAGAATGCAACTTAGCGGAAGACATCCAGAGAGTACATAGAGACCCTTTTAGGAAAAGCAAAGAGAGGAAAACCCCGAGGAAAATCTTGGTAAACTTCAGAACATACACCCTGAAAGAAAAAATACTGAGCGAGGGTTTAAAAATTGGAAGTTTCAACAAAATGAGCTGGTCTTTCCGTATCAGATCAGATATCTGCAAAATTACACAAGACCGGCAATGGGAATTGGGGCAATATATGCAGGAGTTAAAAACACTTGGAGCAAGCGTACAGCTAAAATTCCCTGCCTCACTCAGAATAATGTGGCGAAACAAAATGCATAACCTAAGGGACCCAAAGGAGGTAGAGAACCTTATTCAATTAATAAAAGATCAAATTGAAATTGACAAACTAAACAAGGAATAAACCACCAAATCAAGGGCTGGAAAAAAAAAAAAAATTAGACACATTCGACATATTCGATATATTAAAAATAAGAATGAACCAAAATTCATAAAGACGTAGAAAAGAAAAGACAAATAGAAAATATATGGGGTGAAGCAATCACTAATCTAAACTTAAAGAAGAAATTACCTGGAGAAAACGGAGCCCGAAACCGGGTGAAATAACACCTGGAAGGAGAAAAAAGGAGGCTTCCCCGGGGAGGGAAACCAAAAGGAAATCACAAAATGCAGGACTGTAAATACACATGGGTGGGGAGCAAAGTAGGGAAAAAAAAAAAAATCCTCAAAATTGGAATACAAAAAGATTGGCAAGGGAGATAAAAGCTGCCTCAAATGCAAAATCAATTTAAAATGGCAAAAGAGAAATCTATAAAAATCCTAACATGGAACGTTAACGGGCTCAGAACACCATCACGAAGAAGAAGAATTATGGAATACCTCAAAGAAATAGAGAGTGAAATTATTATCTTACAAGAAACCCACTTAACAAATGAAGAATGGTCTCAGTTAGCAAAAAACCTAAACTGGATTGGAGCAAGTATACATACTACGCAAGAGTGTAATATAAAATGGGTAGTAATTATTATAAAGAAATCTCTCAAAGCCAAGATAGAGGATGACAAGGCGGACAACAAAGGCAGATGGGCAATCGCCAAAGTTAGAATTGAAGATCATACTTTGACTATTGTGGGATACTATGGTCCCAATAGGGACGATGCGGAGCCACTCCAAAAACTGTATTCCGAGCTTTTAACATACCCAGCTCCAATCATAATGGGAGGGGATTTTAATCTCATAGGAGATCCTAAAACAGATAGATCCCCACCAACAAAACAATGGAACTTACCGAAGATGAGGGAGTGGCTAGGTTTCTACAAAAAAGATTTATTGCTTGAAGACATGTGGAATTTAAAAGGAATAAAAAACTACCCATACACTTTCCATATTAAAAAATTAGGCCATAAAACAAGAATAGATTTCTTTCTACTAAATAAAAATCTGAGAGATAAAGTTAAAAGTATCGAACATATACCCGCTCACTTATCGGACCATTCTGCCGTTCAGTTAAATATAACATTACCGCAACTACAAATGCCAAGCAGGTGGACTGTTGACCGCACAATTTTAAATGACGACCGATACGTGGAGGAACTTATATTAACTACCCAACAATACTTCCAAGATAACACAAACAGCACAACAAAAAGAATGATATGGGATGCTTATAAAGCTGTAATCAGAGGAAAATTGCTTAGTCTAGGCGCTCACAAACACAAAGAAAAAAAACAGGAAATCAAAAAATTTGAAACAGAGATCAAAGAAGATGAATTACAATTGGAATGTGATGTCTCACAAATACAAAAGGAAAATCTGGAAGAAAAACTTCGTAACTCAAAAGAAAATCTGACAGCTTATTTAGAGAATATAGTCAAAGAGAAATGGGAGTGCAGTAAATTAGCAAACCATGAGTATGGTGAAGGATGCGGAAAACTCCTAGCTTGGGAAATGAAAACAGATCAATCCAGAAACAATATATTAAATATATATAACCAAGATCAATCATCCACTCTTTCAGATGATGGTGCAATTAGAACGGAATTCTTTAATTTCTTCACTTCAATATACAAGGAAGATACAAATCCTACGGAGGAAGAAATCAAAAATTATCTTGAGAAGATCCAACTCCCGTGTCTGACAGAGGAAGAAGCGGAATCTGTGAATTCTGAAATAACAGCAGAAGAAGTAAGGAGCGCCATAGTTCACCTAAAGAAGGGAAAAGCTGCAGGCCCAGATGCTTTGCCCAATGAATTTTATATCGCATTGAAAGAAACATTAATCGAACCTTTAACTGAAACAATTAATAAAACTTATATGGAACATGAAAGGCTCCCAGACTCATGGAACGACGCTACGATAAGCATATTATTAAAACCAGGGAAAAACCCAAAGAACTGCGCTTCTTATAGACCAATATCGCTCCTAAACTGCGATTATAAGATTTTCATGAATATAATAGCGAAAAGAGTATCTAGGGTTATGGCTAAATTAATTGATACGGACCAAAAGGGTTTTATTAAGGGAAGACAGATACAAGAAATTACACATGAGTTAATAGCAACAATTGATATAGCTGTACAGGAATATCTTCCCCTTACACTCCTTACTTATGATGCTGCTAAAGCTTTCGACCGAGTTAACTGGGCTTTTCTAACCAAAAGCATAGAGAAAAGTAACTTCGGGATTAATTTTAACCACATGGTAAGTGAAATATATTCAAGCCCAAGAGCAAAAGTAGCTGTTAATGGCAATCTCACGGAAAATATTGAGATCCAAAGAGGTACACGTCAGGGATGTCCCCTATCTCCGCTACTTTTTAATCTATATATTGAACCCTTGGCATGCTCTATCAGAAATAATACTAACATCACACCTTTTAGATACTCACAATGGTCAAGAAAAGTAGCGCTCTACGCAGATGACTTAATGGTCCTCACAGATAATTATAATAATTCTAAACTGGCAATTGAGGAAGAGATGAATAAATTTGGTAAAGTATCTGGATATCTGGTAAATATCGATAAAACGGAAATAATGAGCTGGAACTCACAATTAATTTCACCACTCTTGAAGGATAAAATAAAATACTTAGGAATCATCATAACACAAGATCTTGGAAAACTAGCAGAAACAAACCTCAACCGAGTCATGAATGAAACGAAAAAACTTTTGAAAATCTGGTCAGGTCTACCATTAAGCTTCTTAGGTAAATCTAATATAATCAAAATGTCAATCATTCCAAAATTCACCTATCTTTTTAACAATATTCCATTAGAATTTAAAAAGGAAGCCCTAAAAAAGATACAGGGAGAAATACCTAGCTTTATCTGGTCATCCAAGAGCACAAGAATCTCCTGGAATAAACTTAGGAAAAAGAAGGAACAAGGGGGTATTGCAAGTCCGGATATATATGAATATTACAGATCCTTTCAATTCAAAAACATCAGAGTCTTACTAAAAACACATCAAGCATATCCAACACACTTGCTTCACTTGACAAAGGGGGAGGATCATTTCCTCTTCAAATTCGGCCATCCGAAATTTTTCAAAAAAGTCAAACTAAAGGTTCTGAACAATGCTGTTAAGATCTGGAATCAAATAAGATCAACCACACAGATTCCATATTATAGTAACTTGGCTCCAATATGGGACTCACCAGGCACCCCTGACTGTTTAAAAGATTCTTTATCAAAACCAATTAGGCAAGCTGGAATTGAAAAATGGGGACAACTTCTATCTGGGAATTCCTTGTTATCATGGGACCACTTGCAAATAATTACAGATCGTAAAATTTCGAGGTTTAAATATTACCAATTGAGCAGTTGGGCAAGCACCATTCCAAAAGGAGCTTTAGACCCGGAGAATCTAGAATCAGAGATGATTAGCGAAACGGCAATAAAGAAAGAAGTATCAAAATGGTATTGGGCACTAATTGAAACAGAAAAAGAAGATCAAACAACTGTCGAAAAAACATGGAAGAAAGACTTGCAAAACGAAGTCTCAGATCTCTGCCAACTTTGGAACAAATCAGTAGAAAAATGTTGGTCATGTGTAAAGGCCGCTCCATTAAAAAGAAACCACCTTTTCTCCATACATAGAGCGTACTGGACTCCTAAAAAGCTGTCAAAATTCAAAGGAGCTACAGTAAAATCATGCAGTAAATGTGGAGAGGAAAAAGCGGATGATATACATATGTTCGGTGGGTGCCCTTTGCTTATACAATATTGGCAAGAAATTGGTAAGACTCTAACTGCAATACTGGCAACTCCAATAACTGTGAGTATTATTTTAATTATTTTTGGGATACACTGCAATACACAACTTAACCAGACAAAGCTAGATAAACATCAAGAAAATTTATTATTTGTTATGATTCTTTTAGCACGTAGAGAGATATGTATTAATTGGATAAAACCATCTCCCCCAACACATGAAAGCTGGTTAAACACTGCAATAAGAATTAGTAACTTAGATAGAAAAGGGAAACAAAATAAAAATTTGAAATACTGGGAGATCTTGGAAAAGTATATCGAATCTAGACAATAACTTATCTTTCTTTACCAGAGGCCCCTTTGCTGTGTTTTTCTTTTTTCTTTCTTTTTTTCTTTTTTCTTTTTGATTCCAATGATTAAGCGGACAATAATTCCTGGCATGACTTGAAGTCTGTCAATTATTTAATGGGTCAAAGATCTCCCGAAACGTTGGAATTATTGAATAAGATGGAGGTATGCAGTGGAGAACGGATCAGACCAAGAACGAGGCTTACCACTTGCACCTCCCGATAGACGATCAGGGGCAGCCCAAGTTAAACACTTGGCTCGTTGGATGCTGGTCTCCCAAATGCCTGTCATTCTTTTCTCTCAACCCGCAATATGAGGATAAAAAAAAAAAAAAAGAATGCATGGAGGGGGTGCGAGCCATAGTTACTTTAGGGTTACTTAAGATATCTATAAGTGGTGAATTTTATTGGTTTTCAAGCCAGACTTAGAATAGTCAAATATCTTTTCATGCTGCACATAACGCAAGAGAGGAAGAAGTGTTTTCTTACAACAAGCTCTTCACATAATAACAAAACTGAGAGTGTTTTTACATACTTTGTATGGAAGTAAATACTATTGCCATATTTACCTCATTTATTTTGTTCTAGACATTCTAGAAGCTGAATACTACTTACTATGCGCAGATACTAGTGTTCTTCTTAGAGAAAATAAAATATTGCCTTAAATGCAACTTTAGAAAGTTGACTCTAATCGAGAACACGGTTTGTGTTCAGAGGCATAATCTTCAATCACATAGAAGTATAGTGAGCAAAATAGCCTGAAATATTTCCCACCTGCACCTAATTATTCAGTTGGCTATATTGTCAGTGAGTCAGCTAATATAAAGTGAACACTGTCATATATTTTTGTGTTTGAAACAAGTCCCTAATATTCATACACAAAGTCCCCACTTGGCAACTTTAATGTGGAGAAATACTCTGAACAAGAAGTTTCAGAGACCTGGATGAAATGGATCATTTACCTCGTTTTTTGTGCACAATAAAATGTCTTACTGGTACCTCATACTACTCAAGCCTGATGTTTCTTCAAACCAAGCATTATAGAATCATCTTGTTGTCTTATCTCTTGCCTGTCTCACTTGTTTTCATTTGTCAGATATGTCCATATGTAATTTGATGCTAAATTGTCATAAAAGTGCAATATTGGGTTTAAGCTAGTCTCTAGATCCCTTGCATTCAAGTATTCAAAGTACCTCGGTCTAAAGGGAGGCACTTTGAATAGTAGATACTGAAAGCACCGGGTGGGCTTTTCAAGTGGTGCAACCCAGTACAAACAACATACAGCCTGATTCATCATACTCCCGTTTTGCGAGGCCCTAATAGTGATTCATAGCGAATCGCTATTAAGGACTCGCAAAACGGGATTCATGTAGAAATTGCATGAAGAAATGCGATTCCTACATATTCCTTATTTGCGATTAGCAAATTGCTAATCACAAATAAGGAATAACTCGCCATTCATTCCTATGGGCCAAAAGGCCCATAGGAATGAATGGGGAGTATTCCTTATTTGCGATTAGCAATTTGCTAATCGCAAATAAGATAGCGATTTCAAGGGTGCCAGGGGTGTCCAAAGGACACCCTGTAGCACCCCTCAAATGAAACTTTACACAGGTGTTGCACACACACACATGTCCAAAGGACATGTTTGTGTGTAACATGCAACTCAGAAAAATGCATTTAAATGCATTTTTCTGAGTTTTCGCAATTTACCACGAGGTCTGACCTCGCGGTAAATTGCGGCAAGAAATTGCGAATTCGCAAAATGAAATTGGATGTTGAATTGCATTTAAGGAATCTCAAATAGAGATTCCTTAAATGTAATTCCTCGCAAAATTGCGAGATCGCAATTAGCGATTTTTACATTTGGGATGCTGAATCCCCAATGCAAAAATCGCTCTCGCAAAGGGTCAGATTCTCAGAACCTGGCCCTTTGCGAGAGCTATTTTCTTTGATGAATCGGGCGGATAGATTCATCCACAACGATTCATTGAACTTTACAGTCCAAGTTAATTTAACTACTTTCCTGATCTAATGGCCGATCTACAAGAATAGATTCCCTATTAATTTAATTCAAGTGTCATCTATCCACCCTCTGCCTTATGGAGCCTACAGGCCCAACGACTACGGTACCACCGACAGTCAAGGGTGGCTCATGGTCCCCCTCCTTCTTCTTAGTCCTGAGGAAGACCCCGCCGTAAATGATTTAGCAAGCTACATTTCTTCGGGGGTCGAAATGTCGACTTCGTAACTGTCATATGTCAGTTTCATCAGCAGTGATTTCTCAATGTGATAGTGTAGTTTCAATTATGGCTATGCATTTTTCATCTTTTTAACTGTGAGACTTAAAGATAAGCTGTTCTTCATTGTAAATGAGGCTCCCGGTTTTCCGTTTAAACAGATTTTTTTACATATAAATACAGACAGTAAACCTTTTGGTTTTTGTCTGTATTTATATATAGAAACGGGAAAATACTTACAAAACAGATGCTCCAGCCACCTCTGTGCTCCTCAATAAAATCTGAGTCAGAGGTGCACAGGGGCTGCCAGAGGAAATTGTAAACTGCTGCCCTCAAACTGCCACTCCAAAGAGGGGTGAACAGGTGCAGCTGGGAGCGCTGTATCAAAAGAGGCCCTCCAAGACCCCTCACAGCGGTGGTCAGGCAAGGTGTAAATTGTTGGAGCAGTGCAAGCAGCCAATGTCCATTAAGAGGTGTGAAAACACCCCAGGACATCAGCTGAAGCCCCAGCAACCTTTTGTTTTTGTTGTTGTAGGGGAGGGGGTAAGGAGGGTGATGTGCCAGGGCACAGAGGGGGACAGACATGCCTCTAACAATGAATAGCTTGCACGGAACGGGAGGGGATCAAAGCAAGCGCATTAAGAACACCATGTATTTTAAAATATAGTAGATTGTTGAAGGTGGAGCGACGGTCCCATGATACAGAGGATGGGTCCTACGGAGGGAGTGAGGCACCTCTGGCAGGGACCAAATGAACCCAAGATTGCGCCTCCCAAGACGGATTGAGTGAGTCAGATATGCCTTGCAACACCAGCGATTTTCAAGCGAGGTGAGCCCAACACTCATACCTCATATCCATACCACACAGGGTGAGCAAGAGTGGGGCATGTGATGGCCACGAAATCCAGTGATATAATAGAAAGGTGAATCCATTCCAGGATTTCCGGGTCATGATTAGTGCATATTACTCTTGTCTCCATAGGCCCTAGGCACTAGAGAGGTTTCCCTTCTCTGATTAGCTGGTTAGTGGAGGGGAGGGTCTCCACTCGTTCGTCAGCCACCAGACAGGTGAGCATGCGTTCCCTCAGTAGGGCCATAGTGGTGGAACGATCTGGGGTGGGTGGGCGGAATGCCTCATCAGGGCAGGAAGAAACTTGCCAGCACTCTCCAATGAAGTCGGGGAAGCTGCCAATGTGAGTAATGCATTTAGCACAGGTTCCAATGTTTTAAAAAACTGCTATAACAACCCAGTGCAAATTTGCATGTCAATTTAAATAAATGTGGTAAAATACTAGTTTCAGCCTCTTTTTTTCTTGCGACAAAAATAAATATGGATAAATACAGACGGAAATGTTGGAAAAATAAATACCATAAAACCGGGAGCCCTAATTGTAAATAATCATGTGATGAGTATAATGTCACTATCTTTCCTTTACACTTTTCCAACCCTCATCTGATGCACAATACCTCTTCCCCTTTGTTCTTTTTCCCCCCCTACCTGGGGCACTTGCTTTGGCTTATCCTTTGATTATTTGCTGACTCATTAGTATTTGCTATGTTCAATGTGATTAAATAACATTGGACTCAACATTTACAACGTATTGGTGTATTTATGCTTTCTGTGTTTCAATTGTGTGTTTTGCTAAGAATTGTTCTACTGGGACCAATTATATACAATTATATACTGTACTGTCTCATACCCAGGTCCCACTGGCTTATGTGGGTTTACCCTTTCCTTGTAACTAGTATAAATCTGAGTCATAAGATTTGATGATTGAAGCACTCAAATGATTTTAAAGAATATTTACCCATCAAAAGTAAAAGGGGTTTATTGGCAAAATGAAGGTTGTGAAATCAAACAACCGCATTAAAGAACTCAAATACATTCAGGAAAGAAAAAACTTGGGATTTCAATGATGCAGCAATCAGAAGAAGCCCCCTTAGGATTCAAACACTACTGGGACTTGGCGAGCTGTGTCAAAATTGCAAATGTCTTGTACAATTGTGTAAGAGGTTTTGTAACAGAGTGTAACCAATTTTTTTGTACACCCTTGGTATAGAGCAGGCTTCTCCAAAGAGACGCTCATGAGTTACTGGTAGCTCTTCAGGTACCAATGGGTAGCTCTACTGTGAGCCTAGCCTATCAAACATGGAAGCTTTTGTTCGTTTGTTTGATTTATTATATGTATGCAAAAATTAAAAGCTTATGCTCAAGATAAAAATGTTTTTATTTTCAGAACTTGTAGAATGATGTTTGGAGAAAAATGGCTGCATTTCTAAAATATATCTAAAGCTGATATTTGAGTAATAAATCATGTTGTGTTGGGAAGATGTATTACTGATGTTATTACCTTGATGCCAGGAGCATTACTGCTATGGCTGTTATTTATTCTTAAGAAATATAAAATCGGTACTATATAATGTTGTCTTGATGTATCCAATATATGAATGCTGTACTGACAGAAACCCCTTGTAAATACACTCGACCCATGTAAATCCAAAAACTTGGGCCTGAACTGAACAAATGGCATCTTGGTTTCACTTTCCAGGGCCTCTCTCGTTAGCAAGGAAAACATGTGACATAATGCTGAGAGAAGAGTCTGAAAGGTCCGCCTGGGCTATAAACACAGCATTGATTCTAACTTAGGAAACTCATGGTCACATCTGTCTTTCTTCTAGGATGAGCACATTCTTGCAGGCGCCATGCCTGTACTCCCGTGCACCAGAACGAAAGGGAGGCATCTTTACTGACCTACCCCCGGAATAGCTTGAGCTGAGTTTCAAATCAATCGTTCGTGCCTGATATGGGTCTTCCTGTTGTTTTCTCAATTACTGGTACTTTTCCATGTACGGGGTTTCAATTAGGTATGCGGAGAGTATATATGCACTGTTTTGAATGTGATCCAGCAGTCTCCTCTGCACACTTTTGGTAGTTCTGACGGGAGGGAGGCTCCCCTATTTAGGGTGCTTTTGCAAAATAAACGCTTGAACCTTCTCCATTGCCGGCTGACTTATTCTTGGTAAATAAGGTATATGGGCTATTAGTAAGTATAGCTATGTGGTATATTTTTTATGGTACTTCAGTTGGCGACTCCGCCGGGACTCCCCGATAGGGTTTTCCCCTCCTGTAAACAGGGGAATAGGGACAAGAGGGGTTCTGGTTGAGGGGGTGGACTGAAAAAGGATCCTAGTTGAGGAACCAGTTTGTGGTAGAAAAGGAAAATTCCACTCTTCGACCCAGTGACCTTCCCAGCTGCTAAATAACCATTTGCCAGAGTCCTTCGGGCTTAACCCGGGAATAGCTGACCGTGTTGGTCTATAAAAGACGTTGGCAGTGGAGAACGCTCAATCAGAACTGAGTGCACCAGGTGAATGAATTATATTGTATGGAAAAAGCACTTTTGAGAAGTGGCTCAGAAGAACTGTTAACTGCATATGGAATATAGTGGTTAGTGAACCACAGGGAATCTGGGGGTCTGACGTGGCAGAGGTGTGACTGCACGGGCAGATGCCCCACAGACTTGTTTGGTGATTAGTTGGGACAACGTCGGGCGCCTTAGTGTTGCACAGTGGGTGCTCACTTGGCCGAATTCTCTTTGGAAAAGCTCCCAGGAGCAACTGAGTAAGAGCCGGGTCTGGGGTTACGCCCATAATGCCCGGCCCAACCAGCACAGGACTGGGGGATAGTCTGTAAGAGGGTTCATGGTGCACCTGTCTAATGATCCCAGGGCAGTCTCTGGACTGTCTTTTTTGTGAACTCTTTAGGTGGTCTGGAATCCAGGGTGATCGGTTCCCCGAACAGGAGCCGACGGGATCAGTTCGAGTATGAGACATGTCGTATGGAATTGTAAAGTCATGACCGGAGTATTTTTATTGATCAAACTTTATGCACTTTAAATATAGTATGTACATTGACTTGTTGTGGGTTGAAAAGTGAAAGAGTATGTGGTGAGTGGATGCGCCTATGAGTGTGGGGGACATCCATTACAACGCAACTATTACAACGTAGTGCTATTACAACGCAGGTATTACAACGTAATTTCTATTACAACGCATGTTTTTACAACGCATGGTGTTACAACGCTAATGCTTTTACAACGCATGTATTTACATCGTATTTTAATTTTTATAATTTATTTTGGGTATTTAGATACATAGTTATTTATATATTAATTTTATTTAATTATTATTTATTGAGTAATAATTTTTTATTGTTTATAAAAATAATTAAATTTTATATATAATATAAAAATAATTATAATAGTTAGTGATTATTAGTAGATTTTGGGTTTTCAGATATATAGTTTTTTATATATTAATTTTATTTAATTATTATTTATTTATAAAAATAAATAAAATTTATATATAATATAAAAATAATTATAATAGTTAGTGATTATTTGAAGATTTTGGGTATTTCAGATATATAGTTATTTATATATTAATTTTATTTAATTATTATTTATTTAGTAATAATTTTTTATTAATAATTTTTATGGGGGTATTAAGATAAATATGTATTTTTTATAATTTTATTAATTGTTTTAGATATATATTTATATTTAATTAGTTTATTAGTATTTAAAAAATGTAGGAAGTATTAATATTTAGGAAATTATTTATTAAAAATTAAGTATTAATACTCAGGTACTTTTTACAACATAAATATTATGTTTGTTATTACATTATTTTTTGGTAGTTTAAATTAAATATTAAATAATTTTAAAAAGTAAAGAAGATTAAAAAATCAAGTATTAATACTCTGGTTTAACTTAAAAATAGAATTCATTTTTGTAGAATGTTACCTTAGTAATAATTAAATAAATAAAATATTGTTTAGTGTTTATAATATTTTTTAACAAATAACAATATTTTTTAAATCATTTATAGATTCATATTTATACTTTTTCCCACGCTTTTGTATTGATTTCAATGAAGCGTTTTGTCCTTCATTTATTTCGATGACGTCTTGAATGGGATCCGCGGGACAGTTTGGTATGCTTTTAAAACAACGGATGCAGGAGGGAGAAGAAGGAAATAAGGGTAGACAAATGGTAAGTGATAAAAAACATAATTTTTGATGACTTTATTTTAATTAATAACGTTAAAAATAAAAATAATAAAAGTAGAAACCACATTTAGTTCGATTTAAATTTTGTTTATTGATGTAATTAAATGTTAAAAAAATATATATATTTTCATTTCAATTGCAAATATTTTTATGATTTTTTTTATTAACAAATAATAGATTTTGGAATTAATATAAACATATGATACATTATAATGTAATTGTCCATTTTCTATTTTGATGTTTTTGGATGACGTCTTCACGTTAACGTCGATGCAAGCCGCCATCTTGGATTTTCCGATTGCTGGAAGTAGCAGGAAGCTGATCTGCGCTAAAGGTAGGAAACTTTTCAAACTTATTTTACACTAAAACATAGTTAAAAAGATATATATAATGTAATGAGAGGTTAAGTAGAGGTTGCTTATTAAACTAATAGTTGTTTTGATTATATTTCAACATGTTGCCGAACATTTCACTGTTATATGCCATCGTCGGGTTATTTTTCGGGAAAAATAAAGGGTAAATATGTTTGTAAACATATAGTGATGATATATATTGTATAAATTTTGAACGAAATATGTTTTGTGTAGTGGTAGATATGTTTGGATTCTTTTCATTAGATGAACACAGATAGGAAAGGTTAGAAACAATTTTTGGGAAAACTGATTGCATTTGGCTTGTTTTGTATAAGATAAAACTGTTTTTTTGGATTTAAAAGAGAGTTCGTTTTTGAAACACCATGCAAGGTTTTGTTTGTTTGCTTTTTAGAGAATTCAGAAAAATGTTCTCAATTGATTGATATGGTTACATTTTCATGTTTACGTTTTGTTTGAGAGAGTTGACATCGAGGTCTGTTATTTAAGAAAGAAATTGTTTACATATTGGAAAAAAAATGATTTTCATTGCAATTAGTAATTATTATTTCGTAAAAATGCCAATTAGATTTTTTTAGTTAGTGAGAAATACTGCAGTTAGGTTGTTTAGTTAGCGAGAAATACTGCAGTTAGGTTGTTGTGAAATAAATAATGACATTTTACAAAATTTAATAGTTAGAAAAAGTCAAATTTTTTTGGGAAGATTTGTAAAAAACAAACAACAATGCTTTAAATTTAAGCTTAGAAAAAAAATGATCTTAGCTTTTAACAAACTTTTTCTGTTTGAAATAGCACAGAAATTTTTGAAAAATATAATAAATAAACAGATATATTTTTCGATATTAGTACCAGTTTACTAATATAATTTTTCACAAGCCAGCATCACTTTTCTAAAATAAAGGGGTGTCATTTTGTATAGCATATATTTTCTTGGAACGTTCAAAATGTTTACAACATTTAAAATAAATTGAATGAAAATTATTTCCATTTTAGTTTTGAAAAAGATTTTTAAAAACTATTATGTTAGGGTTTTCTTCTTTTGAAAGAGATAAGAAAAGAAATTTTTCTTATTTTTAACAGGTGTAGTTTGAAAAAAAAAAATCAAAAAAAGGTAAGGGAACCCGACAAGTAATAATTTAAAAAATGTTTTAAAAAATGTCAAATGAATTAAAAAATTCAAAAATTAATTTAGGGCAAAGCAGGAAAGTAAGTTACAGAAAAAATAGTTAAAAATGTAAAATATTAGCAACATTCTCTAGGTAGTCCAAAGCCACACACAACGAAAATTGTTGTAGTACACCCAATAGTCTCTCAGACATTTCCTTTGTTTGCCTTGAAGGACGTGGGTTTAGAATACCTGACAATGCCTGAGCAAGTCTCATTTCTTGAAAACTTTGCTCCTTCTTCAAAGTTTTCAGGAAAGAGTAGAAATTAGGATGGTGTTTGCCAATCGTGTGACTGAAGGAGTTATGCCATCCCTCTATGGCATTATTTGTTTTTGCACCACCTTCTAAGCAGGTTGAGTAGCAATTCCACCACTCCACATGGTAACGTGGCTTCCTCCTGCGACCCGATCTGCCTAGACGTCCAATCCATGTGTCTTCGAAATAATTTAAAATGGGTGCCAATTTTTCCTCATGTTCTACAAAATATTCTGACTCTGAAATTGCTGTGTAGTAGTCATCTACACTATCAGGTGGTACAAAACAAAGTGCAGTTAATTTTTTTAGTTCGACTTGTAATTTGCTATCAGACGAGTAATCAGCAACCAGGGATGTTTTTTGAAGCTTACGCCAATATGCCTGGGAAAAATGAAAAAAACATCCCTGAATTTGGGTATCCGTGTACAATTTGTTGATGACATTCATCATTGTCAATTCAAAATCTAATATGATTTTCCTAGGACTTTTTCCAGAAGTTTTTTCTTTAATAACTGATAAAAACTCAGTATAGGTTGCTGATTGCTTATCTGGTAATAAACTGTATACTAAAGGTACTACATTATTATTAATTTGAGCATGAATACTGTAAATTTGGGTGAATGGATGGGGCGTACTTTTAAACGTCCCATCCATCATCCAAATTTCTGTATTTTCTAATTTAAAAAGGTTACGGGGAGTGCTAAAAATTAACATTCGTTTGAGAGGGTTTTGGTTATCATACAGTAGAAAAGGTTCATTAGAGAAAGAAAGAGTTAAATCATGGGGAATTACAATGTCAGCAAAAGTTTGAGGAGTAACAGTTTGGGTGTTACTTGCCTGCTTTTTTCTTGGAATTATTCTACGCAAATTTGGTATTTTTGGCATATTACAAGCAACATGTCCAGGGACATGTTGTGCAACCTCTCTCAAAATCTGACCAGGAGTTTGATTGGAGGTGCATGCAATATCTTTCATTTCATTGATAGTATCGCGTATTTCAATCTCCATTGCAGAGGCAGAGTGGTTATGTTCTGTGGTTCTTACCACAATCTCACCAACAGTAACCGCTCTGCCGCTGCAATGGGCGGTATAATATTGTACACACCTCCAATGTCTCCTTGGTTCACTTAGCCTCTCATTACAGTATATATATCCACAATGTTTAAGTACTCTGTTCCCTTTTCGAGATTTGGTGTAAGTTGCAGTAGTTTGGCTTGCCATTTCCTGTTGAAAAAAGGAAATATAAATTATATTCTATTTATGATACACACATTTTTGGATTTTCTTATTTACACATATTTTGAAATATATATTTGCTTTTAATGTAGATTTTAACTTAAAAATGCACTTTTTTCCACTTGGAATTGTAAGTGGCACTTTTATACTATCCAACACTTCCTCTTCTCATTCTCTTTCACGGAGATGGAATAGTATGTTGTTCCTTTTCACTATCCAGCACTTTCTCGGAATATGCACTTTACTTGAGTTAGAATACTAAGAAGCAATAGGACACTATTATGCACTTTCCCTGCTCATGCACTTTCACAGAGTTGAAATAGTACTTGCCTTTTTTTCTCTATCCTGCACTTTCTCTGATTATGCATTTACCTGGAGTTTGATTAGTAAGTGGCATTTGGACACTATCCAGCACTTTCTCTACTCATGCACTTTCATGGAGTTAGAATATTAATTGGCATTTTTTCACTAACCAGCACTTTCTCTGAATAGGCCTTTATCAGGAGTTAGAATACTAAGTAGTATTTGGACTATATTCTGCACTTTTCCTACTTATGCATTTTTAAAACGTTTGAATGTTAACTTACAATTTTTCCCTATTTTGCACTTTTAACAACATGCACTTACATGAAGTTTTGTTAGAAAGTGACATTTATTTATGATTCTGCACTTATAATGCGTTCAACATTTTTATTACATTGCTTTGAAATATGATAATGAAATGTATTTATTTATGAAAATTACCTTGTGTGTTGGAAGGTTCTTTTTTAAAAACTGTCGAAAATCGTTTGGGTATTGGCTGGCTTTTTGCTGATCTGTGCCTTGGAGTGTTTTCTGGTTGGCTGTGAAGAAAACAATTTGAAAAGGTGTTCAATGTTTGGAAAATCTATCATTTTTTTGGGAGCTCTATATATATGTGGGGGGAAAGCATTTACCTTTAAGGATGTTTAGAAATATGGCAAATGTTATTATTATACTGCACTTTCTTTCAATATGCAATGATGTGGAGTTTGAATTTTAAGAGGCACTTTAACACTATCCAGCACTTTCCCTACTCATGCACTTGCACAGAGTAGGAATAGTAAGTGGTACATTTTCACTAACCAGCACTTTCTCTGATTAGGCACTTACCTGGAGTTAGAATAGTAAGTTGCGATAGGAAACTATCCAGCACTTTTTCTACTCATGCACTTTCATGGTCTTGAAATAGTGATTGGCTTTTTTAAACTAACCAGCACTTTCTTTAAATATGCACTTTCTTGGAGTTACAATAGTAAATGGCACTTGGACACTATCCAGCACTTTCCCTACTCATGCACTTTCACAGAGTAGAAATAGTAATTGGCATTTTTTCACTAACCAGCACTTTCTCTGAATATGCACTTTTTTGGAGTTAGAATAGTAAATGGCACTTGGACACTATCCCGCACTTTCTCTACTCGTGCACTTTCACAGAGTAGAAATAGTAATTGGTACTTTTTCACTAACCAGCACTTTCTCTCAATATGCACTTTCCTGGAGTTAGAATAGTAACTAGCAATAGGACACTATCCCGCACTTTTCCTACTCTTGCACTTTCACAGAGTTGGGATAGTAATTGATTCATTTTACTACTTATGATTCTGCACTTATAATGCGTTTTACATTGATGTCTAATTGCTCTGAAATATGATATTGAGATGTGTTTATTTATGAAAATTACCTTGTGTTTTGGAAGGTTCTTTTTGAAAAACTGTTCAAAATAGTTTTTGTATTGGGTGGCTTTTTGCTGATCTGTGCCTTGGAGTGCTTTCTGGTTGGCTGTGAAGAAAACAAGTAGAAAAGGTGTTCAATGTTTAGAAAATCTATCATTTTATTGGGTGTTTTATATATGTGGAGGAAAAGCATTTACCTTTAAGCATGTTTATAAATATGGCACATGTTATTATTATACTGCACTTTCTTTCAATATGCAATGATGTGGAGTTTGAATTGTAAGAGGCACTTTAACACTATCCAGCACTTTTCCTACTCATGCACTTGCACAGAGTAGGAATAGTAAGTGGTACATTTTCACTATCCAACACTTTCTCTCAATATGCACTTACCTGGAGTTAGAATAGTAAGTTGCAATAGGAAACTATCCAGCACTTTCTCTACTCATGCACTTTCATGGTCTTGTAATAGTGATTGGCTTTTTTAAACTAACCAGCACTTTCTCTGAATATGTACTTACTTGGAGTTAGAATAGTAAATGGCACTTGGACACTATCCAGCACTTTCCCTACTCATGCACTTTCACAGAGTAGAAATAGTAATTGGCACTTTTTCATTAACCAGCACTTTCTATGAATATGCACTTACTTGGAGTTAGAATGGTAAATGGCACTTGGACACTATCCCGCACTTTCCCTACTCATGCACTTTCACAGAGTTGGAATAGTAATTGGTACTTTTTCACTAACCAGCACTTTCTCTCAATATGCACTTACCTGGAGTTAGAATAGTAACTAGCAATAGGACACTATCCCGCACTTTTACTACTCTTGCACTTTCACAGAGTTGAGATAGTAATTGAATCATTTTACTACTTATGATTCTGCACTTATAATGCGTTTTACATTGATTTTTAATCGCTCTGAAATATTATACTTAGATGTGTTTTTTTATGAAAATTACCTTGTGTTTTGGAAGGTTCTTTTAGAAAAACTGTCGAAAATCGTTTGGGTATTGGCTGGCTTTTTGCTGATCTGTGCCTTGGAGTGCTTTCTGGTTGGCTGTGAAGAAAACAAGTAGAAAAGGTGTTCAATGTTTAGAAAATCTATCATTTTTTGGGTGCTCTATATGTATGTGGGGGGAAAGCATTTACCTTTAAGCATGTTTAGAAATATGGCAAATGTTATTATTATACTGCACTTTCTTTCAATATGTAATGATGTGGAGTTTGAATAGTAAGAGGCACTTTAACACTATCCAGCACTTTTCCTACTCATGCACTTGCACAGAGTAGGAATAGTAAGTGGTACATTTTCACTATCCAGCACTTTCTCTCAATATGCACTTACCTGGAGTTATAATAGTAAGTTGCAATAGGAAACTATCCAGCACTTTCTATACTCATGCACTTTCATGGTCTTGTAATAGTGATTGGCTTTTTTAAACTAACCAGCACTTTCTCTGAATATGTACTTACTTGGAGTTAGAATAGTAAATGGCACTTGGAAACTATCCAGCACTTTCCCTACTCATGCACTTTCACAGAGTAGAAATAGTAATTGGCACTTTTTCATTAACCAGCACTTTCTATGAATATGCACTTACTTGGAGTTAGAATAGTAAATGGCACTTGGACACTATCCCGCACTTTCCCTACTCATGCACTTTCACAGAGTTGGAATAGTAATTGGTACTTTTTCACTAACCAGCACTTTCTCTCAATATGCACTTACCTGGAGTTAGAATAGTAACTAGTAATAGGACACTATCCCGCACTTTTCCTACTCTTGCACTTTCACAGAGTTGGGATAGTAATTGATTCATTTTACTACTTATGATTCTGCACTTATAATGCATTTTTCATTGATTTTTAATTGCTCTGAAATATGATACTTAGATGTGTTTATTTATGAAAATGACCTTGTGTTTTGGAAGGTTCTTTTAGAAAAACTGTTTAAAATAGTTTTTGTATTGGCTGGCTTTTTGCTGATCTGTGCCTTGGAGTGCTTTCTGGTAGGCTGTGAAGAAAACAAGTGGAAAAGGTGTTCAATGTTTAGAAAATCTAACATTTTTTGGGGGGCTCTAATAGTATGTGGGGGAAAAGCATTTACGTAGAAGGATGTTTAGAAATATGGCAAATGTTATTATTATACTGCACTTTCTTTCAATATGTAATGATGTGGAGTTTGACTAGTAAGAGGCACTTTAACACTATCCAGCACTTTTCCTACTCATGCACTTGCACGGAGTAGGAATAGTAAGTGGTACATTTTCACTATCCAGCACTTTCTCTCAATATGCACTTACCTGGAGTTAGAATAGTAAGTTCGAATAGGAAACTATCCAGCACTTTCTCTACTCATGCACTTTCATGGTCTTGTAATAGTGATTGGCTTTTTTAAACTAACCAGCACTTTCTCTGAATATGCACTTACTTGGAGTTAGAATAGTAAATGGCACTTGGACACTATCCAGCACTTTCCCTACTCATGCACTTTCACAGAGTAGAAATAGTAATTGGCACTTTTTCACTAACCAGCACTTTCTCTGATTATGCACTTACTTGGAGTTAGAATAGTAAATGGCACTTGGACACTATCCAGCACTTTCCCTACTCATGCACTTTCACAGAGTTGGAATAGTAATTGGTACTTTTTCACTAACCAGCACTTTCTCTCAATATGCACTTACCTGGAGTTAGAATAGTAACTAGTAATAGGACACTATCCCGCACTTTTCCTACTCTTGCACTTTCACAGAGTTGGGATAGTAATTGATTCATTTTACTACTTATGATTCTGCACTTATAATGCGTTTTTCATTGATTTTTAATTGCTCTGAAATATGATACTTAGATGTGTTTATTTATGAAAATTACCTTGTGTTTCGGAAGGTTCTTTTAGAAAAACTGTTTAAAATAGTTTTTGTATTGGCTGGCTTTTTGCTGATCTGTGCCTTGGAGTGCTTTCTGGTAGGCTGTGAAGAAAACAAGTAGAAAAGGTGTTCAATGTTTAGAAAATCTAACATTTTTTTGGGTGCTCTAATAGTATGTTGGGGAAAAGCATTTACGTTGAAGGATGTTTAGAAATATGGCAAATGTTATTATTATACTGCACTTTCTTTCAATATGTAATGATGTGGAGTTTGAATAGTAAGAGGCACTTTAACACTATCCAGAACTTTTCCGACTCATGCACTTTCACAGAGTAGGAATAGTAAGTGGTACATTTTCACTATCCAGCACTTTCTCTCAATATGCACTTACCTGGAGTTAGAATAGTAAGTTGCAATAGGAAACTATCCAGCACTTTCTCTACTCATGCACTTTCATGGTCTTGTAATAGTGATTGGCTTTTTTAAACTAACCAGCACTTTCTCTGAATATGCACTTACTTGGAGTTAGAATAGTAAATGGCACTTGGACACTATCCAGCACTTTCCCTACTCATGCACTTTCACATAGTAGAACTAGTGATTGGCTTTTTTAAACTAACCAGCACTTTCTCTGAATATGCACTTTTTTGGAGTTAGAATAGTAAATGGCACTTGGACACTATCCCGCACTTTCCCAACTCATGCACTTTCACAGAGTAGAAACAGTAATTGGCACTTTCTCACTAACCAGCACTTTCTCTCAATATGCACTTACCTGGAGTTAGAATAGTAAGTTGCAATAGGAAACTATCCAGCACTTTCTCTACTCATGCACTTTCATGGTTTTGTAACAGTGATTGGCTTTTTTAAACTAACCAGCACTTTCTCTGAATATGCACTTACTTTGAGTTAGAATAGTAAATGTCACTTGGACACTATCCAGCACTTTTCTACTCATGCACTTTTACAGCGTAGAAATAGTAATTGGCACTTTTTCATTAACCAGCACTTTCTATGAATATGCACTTACTTGGAGTTAGAATAGTAAATGGCACTTGGACACTATCCCACACTTTCCCTACTCATGCACTTTCACAGAGTTGGAATAGTAATTGGTACTTTTTCACTAACCAGCACTTTCTCTCAATATGCACTTACCTGGAGTTAGAATAGTAACTAGCAATAGGACACTATCCCGCACTTTTACTACTCTTGCACTTTCACAGAGTTGAGATAGTAATTGAATCATTTTACTACTTATGATTCTGCACTTATAATGCGTTTTACATTGATTTTTAATTGCTCTGAAATATGATACTTAGATGTGTTTATTTATGAAAATTACCTTGTGTTTCGGAAGGTTCTTTTTGAAAAACTGTTCAAAATAGTTTTGGTATTGGCTGGCTTTTTGCTAATCTGTGCCTTGGAGTGCTTTCTGGTTGGCTGTGAAGAAAACAAGTAGAAAAGGTGTTCAATGCTTAGAAAATGTATCATTTTTTGGGGTGTTCTATATATGTGGGGGAAAAGCATTTACTTTGAAGGATGTTTAGAAATATGGCAAATGTTATTATTATAGTGCACTTATAATCTTTACAACATTGCTTTTCAATTGCTATGAAATCTGTAAATGCAATGTATGTATTCATGGAAATTACCTCGGTTTTTTGAAGGTTGTTTTTCAAAAATTCATCAAAATACTCTCGATTTTGGTTGTTTTTTCGACGTTCTGTGGCTTTTGCTACTTCTTCGGTTTGGCTATAAACAATACAATTTCAAAAGTTTTATTTCACTGTGGTGTTTTTTAATCATTTAAAATTCGAAAAATAATATATTAGTGCACATTATCGTACGATTTTGTATTAGTTTTTTTAATTTTTCCTATGAAAGGGAACCTTATTCTTTATATATATAAATACTCTATACACTGTATTTTCTTTCCGTTTCATCATATTTATTTTTAGTATTTGGGGTTATTTAATGAACTGAGTGGGGGTATATAGAGGGTTCGTTTTTTTACGTGCTTTGTTATTTTCGATTAAATAAAATAATTAAAACAAATAATTTATATTTTTATAAACAGTTATTTTATTCCTATTTTTTTTTGTTAAATATTTTGCTATAATCCACTTTATTTAATGGAATTATCAATTTTTGTTTTCCAGTTGGGTCTGCTTGAGATAATATTTCAGTACACTTTTGAAATATATGTATTAATTAATAATAAATCGTTTACCATGCATTTGGATGTACGAATAAAGAAATATTACTTTTAAGTCATCTCTCATTAGTTTAGAAATGTTTGCGTTTCTATAAATTAATTATTAAACTGTTTATTTGTTCACGAAATATTTTAAATCGTTTAATTAATTATATTATGTTTATCGTACATTATATAAATTTATTTCTCTTAAAATAATTTTTATCTCTTATTACCGTTCACATTGTTAACAAAAAAACGAATCAACCTTACATATTATGTTTTAAGTGTAACTAAATTAATGTATACTACTATATTAATTAATACAATATTTAAACAGTTTTTGGAAATATTACGCTAATAATATGTTCACCTAAAACATTTTAGCAAATCGTTTTAAATAACTTACTGTTGTATGAAATAGAAATGCTTCTACGGTCGCTTTCGGTGATATTTATGTCAAGAGGTCAGAGGGTCAGGTTTTCACGTCTGATTACTCTGCTAGTTGATAATCAACTGTTTTCAAAATGGTGGGATACGTCTATTTATAACTTTTCTTAATTAGCATTATATTTGTCGTAAATTATATTGTTTTCTATCATTTTTTTGGTGGATTCATTTCATGAGGAAACCTATAATTTAAATTGTTTTTTTTAAAAGTAAGCTTCACAAACTTTTGTTCCGTTTTAGCATCCATTTTGAATGTCTTGTTGACATTGGAGGGCATGGAAATAGTAGATGGACATTATTTTTCATTGCTGTGTTTAAAATGGCGTTCATTTGTTCGTAAGGTCATTATTTTTGTCCATCGAGTATTGAAAACTCTTATTTTTTCTTGATATCCTAATATTATATATATATTCTTCTGCGTTGTTACGGAATACCATGGTATACAGTATTATTTTAAGTACTCGAATATTAATTTATTAATGTTCTAAATCGGTATCGTATTAATATTATAATTTTTGAACCCATTTTTAAATATACTTAGCCACCCCTAACCTCTATTTTCCATGTAAGCCGTACTAGGTATTATTTAATAAAATTTAATTATATATTTTTTTGTGTGTCATTATAGTATTCGATGTTAAATAGTATTATTTTTTGTAATCTGGTATTAATTTATTAAATAATTAAATCTGTTTTATAATACTCGGGTATTAATTTAATAAATAATTAAATCGTAATCGTAATATTATAGTAGTTTTATGACCCGTTTTTTAATACACTTACCCACCCAAAACCCCTGATTTCCCTGCATCCCGTGCCAGATTTTAGATTACAAAAAAAAAAAAATTATATGTAATGGTATGCGTTGTAATTTAATATTTTTTAATACTCGGGTATTAATTTATTAAATAATTAAATCGTAATCGTAATAATATAGTAGTTTTATGACCCGTTTTTTAATACACTTACCCACCCAAAACCCCTAATTTCCCTGCATCCCGTGCCAGATTTTAGATTACAAAAAAAAAAAATATTATATGTAATGGTATGCGTTGTAATTTATTATTTTTTAATACTCGGTATTAATTTATTAAATAATTCAATCGTAATCGTAATATTATAGTAGTTTTATGACCCGTTTTTTAATACACTTACCCACCCAAAACCCCTAATTTCCCTGCATCCCGTGCCAGATTTTAGATTACAAAAAAAAAAAAATATATTATATGTAATGGTATGCGTTGTAATTTTTTATTTTTTAATACTCGGGTATTCATTTATTAAATAATTAAATCGTAATCGTAATATTATAGTAGTTTTATGACCCGTTTTTTAAATCACTTACCCACCCAAAACCCCTAATTTCCCTGCATCCCGTGCCAGATTTTAGATTACAAAAAAAAAATATATTATATGTAATGGTATGCGTTGTAATAAAATGCGTTGTAATAGTACTTTTTAATCAGTAACACTATGATGTAATAGCATGCGTTGTAAAAAATCGCGTTGTAATAACATTTGCGTTGTAAAAAATGCTATGTAAAAGCATGCGTTGTAATAACATGCGTTGTAGTGACACCAATCCATGAGTGTAACTGCAGCTGGAATGGTATGATTTTTTGAATAGATAAAGATGTCTTGTTTTAGTAAATTATGTTTTGGGTGCTGCCGTCGGAAAAGTAGACGGCTGGAAGAAAGACAGCCCGCTCCTCCGGAAGGCAGTCCTAGTTTTGACATGTACGTTAAACATGGTATTTCTACCATTTTATTTAATACACTGTAGAACAAATATACTAAAGATAATGCAGAATTACAATGGCCTTTAACAGGGTCTTTTGATGAAAGGAAAATTATTTACTTACAGAACAAATTATTTTTGAGAAGGAGCCGTCAGACTATGTTTGACTCCTTAACCTTACGGTTAAAGGAGGCGAAGCGATGACGGCGAACACGAGAAGAGAAATTGGGAAAGATTAAAGCAGGACAGACTGTAACCCAAAAGGCAGTGGCGTATGACAAAGAAAAAATAGAGAAGAATATTGAGCAATTAGATAGACAGTTTTGATTACAGACAGATAAAAGTTATGTGACCCGAACCGAAGCAGAAGACGAAATAGAGGAACTAATAGAGGCGCGCCCTCCGCCGCCATATGCCCCCCAAGGTTTGTACCCAGCGGTCCCAGTGGAACGGACAGGAAGGACGGGAGGAGCTGTCACTACCTCTCCAGTAGCTGTACACCCTCTTGCTCCGTTGTCTGCCCCTCCTACCCTCCGTCCCACTACCTCAGATTTAATTACTTTGTTACCTGGGACGGAGGCTTCCTCCTCCTTGTCCCAGTATTTTTAACAACCCTGGCTAGAGGAATGACGGTTACCCCTAAAGGGATGACCGCTGCCTCTTCAGATGTCACGCCACGAGGCCCATTGGGAGGGATGAAAGGTCGACGATTTTTTACTCGATCATCCCTAGGAGATGAAGAAAGACGGGCTGTAGTGATTCAGGCATCCCAATGGATGCGGAATCCAATTTATACTCTAGAGGACATCTGGAGTACTATCAAAGATTTCAAACCAGTTACACAACAACTAGCATTAGAACATATGGCAATAAGACTGATTTCCTTATGGGAACAATGTTTTCAGGAAGGACTAGCCCCTCAGATATTGTGCGACATCAAAGATCGAGCTTTTAAATTCGAATTACAGGTCGAGGAGGTGTTTCAGAATGTTGAAACTTTGATACACTATTGGTACCGAATGAATAGGAAATGCCCAGATGTAGGGACACAGTATCCTATGAGAGAAGTGCATCCTCTTTTCCATCCTGAGGTTCCCGAAGTATTGGACGGAGGAGGCCAAGTCATTAGAGCATGTGTAGAGGCACATTTTCAAGAACAATGGGTTTATACCCCTTGGAAATGGAGTAAAGTTCCTACTTTAAAAGCTCAGCTTCCTGACCCTCGAAAGAATCCTATGGCTTATTATAAAGAATTAGCTGAAGCCGCGAATTCGGCCGTTATGACCTTAGCTGACTTTGAGTTATTTTTTGGTCTTCTGGTCCCGGTAGATATATGGAGACAAGTGCATGATTCAGATCATGCCGCCGAACTTGGAGGGACCTGGGATCAAATTAAGGCTTGGGACAAAGATCGGAAGCCTGGCAACAAGCCTAAAGATGAGATTTTAACTATACCCGCTCGAAATATTACAAATATGCAAACCCTTATTCCCCCACGAAAGATGGGTTGGGATAAGCTAACCGCCTGCGACCAAAAGAAGGATGAAAATGTATCTGACTTCTTTGCCCGGTTTGAGAAAGTATTTATTAACTTCAGTGGACAGGATTTGTCCACAGAAGAGGGCATACGGCTATTTGTAAAATGATTTGTCACTAATTTGTTACCAGAAATAAAAACACTTTTACAGGCTGCGAAAGTACTTGGACCTCTTCAACCCCCTCAGTTATTCTTAGCATGGCTCAGTATTATGAGCATCGAGAAAATGAGAGTAAGGATAAATCGATAAAAAGGTTAAGGAGTTGAAAACCCGGGTGCTGCTGCAGCAAGTCAGCAGAGGGCAAAATGGTAGCAGAGGAGGAAGGGGCTCCTTCCCAAGGGGCGCAATGATGAGAGGAGGATGAGGTCAGGGACCCCCTGTAAGAATTAATCAGTGTTCAAATTGCAGACAGGAGGGACACTGGCGAGCCCAGTCCCCATTATTATACGGACGGTGTGGTTTTAATAGAGGACGAGGAAGAGGAGGTACTGATCGAAGTAGTATGAGATGTGGTGACCGGTTAGGCGACGAGTCAGGAAAAAACTATTTTGAAGATTTTCCAGGAAGTCAGTACTATAATGAGGATTACCTGGAAGACAGCTATGGTGGAGACAATTATGCATGAGACAGCCACGGACAGAGCAGGGGCCATATATCAGTACCAGTTGACCAACAAGGGCCTTACGTCCAGGGGCAATTGATGGGGACATCTGAGAAGTTTTCGGTGGATACTGAAGCTATGAATAGTTCTGTTGATCATACATTGGTCCCAGGGGCTGCTCTGTCTGGGCAAAATAACGTATTGGTGGGATTTTCGGGAATCCCCGTGGTAAGCCCCATTTCAAAGCCACTTCCCTTTACTATTGGACCTGTTACTGTGGATTCGCCATTCTTGATTACTTCTAGTTGCGGCGAAAATTTGCTAGGGTTGGATATATTGAAAAAGTTGCATGCTCGTATTCATTGTTCTCCAGATGGTGTGTATCTAACATTGCAGCCTCCCATTGAACGTATATCTCAATGTTTAGTCAAAAATGCACCACTCCCCCCACTCTTTGGGCAAAAGGGGACACGGATGTCGGATTGTTGAAAATACCCCCTGTATCTATAACCCTAAAACCAAATGCGCATCTACCAAGTATTCCCCAATATCAAATTTCGCCTGAAGGTGAGCAGGCTTTATTGCATGTTATTCGTGATTTAATTAAGAAAGGAGTGGTAGAAGAAACAGCAGCAAATATTTGTAATAGCCCCATTTTACCGATTTTGAAGAAAGCCCCATTAGATGATGACCCTGATTATAAAGATACTTATCGTTTTGTAATTGACCTTAGAGAGGTTAATAAAATAGTGGTTCCTCAATACTCTGTGGTCCCAGACATCACTGCCATCTTGACTATGATTCCCCCTACAGCACAGTATTTTTCAATGATCGATTTAAAAAACGCTCTCTTTAGTATCCCCAAACATCCAGACAGCCGTCATATTTTTGGATTCTCATTATCTGGCTGAAGTTTTAGATTTTGTCGTGCACCTCAAGGCTTTACTGAAAGTCCTAGTATTTATAGCCAGGCTCTAAAAGCAGTATTGGATGAATTGGTCCTCCCTCCAGGTAATGTTCTCGTCCAATATGTGGATGATATTCTGGTGGCGTCAGATACGGCAGTTGGTTGTAAGGAGGCCACTGTTCAACTGTTGCACCACTTGGCTGCAAATGGTAATAAAGTGTCCTTGTCCAAATTTCAGTATTGTCAACAGGAAGTGACCTATCTTGGTCATTTACTGTCGAAAGCGGGGAGACAATTAACTCCTGAACGAATAACTATTATTACTAACATGTCCGTGCCTCGTACTCAGTGTGATGTTCGTGCTTTTCTGAGCATAACCTCTTACTGCCGCCAATGGATTCCCAATTTTTCCTTTCTGGCTAAACCCTTGTTGCATTTGGTTACCAAAGATGTGCATGAACCCTTAACCTGGACGGTTGAATGTCAAGATGCTTTTAATTCTTTAAGGACTGCTCTTTTCTCTGCGCCCGTTTTGGGTACTCCGAACTACCGAAAGCCTTTTGTACTCTATGTGCATGAAGTGGACGGTTGTTCTCTTTCAGTGTTAACCCAGGGTTTTGGTGGAAAAGAACAACAATGTGTGTATTTTTCGGCAGTATTGGATAATGTTGCCAGAGCTCTTCCTAGCTGTCTAAGGGCTACTGCTGCTGTGGCGGTGGCCATTCGACAGTCAGAAGGGATTGTCTTGAATACTGATCTTACAGTGATGGTACCGCACGCTGTGGACATATTATTGAATCGAACAAAAACCCAGCACCTCACGAGTGCACGATTGACTGGTTTTATGAATTAACTTTATTTGCACCCCACTTTAAAATTAAACGATATGCCACTCTGAATCCAGCCACGTTACTACCCCTCCCTTCGAGTGACCAAAAGGACAATGTCCATGATTGTATATTTCGGACTGAAGAAGAAACGAAGGGTCGTTTAGACCTCACTGACTCCCCTTTATCTGACCCACAAGGGGAGTTGTATGTGGATGGCTCTTGTTTCAAGTTACCAGATGGCACGACAACAGCTGCTTATGCTATAACTACCCTTAGAACAGTAGTAGATACTGCTCGGGTTTCTCAGAAATCAGCGTAAGCAGCTGAACTAATAGCATTATTAAGAGCATGTGAACTGAGTGAAGGTTTAAGAGTAAACATTTTTACCAACAGCCAATACGCCTTTGGCGTGGCCCATAGTTTTGGGCGGCTGTGGAGGGAACGAGGATTTCTTACCTCCTATGGTCAAAGAATACAACATGGCCCGTTGATTGAAAGATTGTTATATGCTCTAACTTTACCAGAGAAGGTAGCTATTATTAAGTGTAGTGCCCATAAGAATATCATTGATACTACAGGAGAGGGAAATGCCTTTGCTGATCAAGTAGCAAAGGAAACAGCACAAGCTAAAACATCCACAATGTTCCCCAGCGTAGCAACCCGATGGGTGGCGGAGACTACAGTATTTGATAATACTATTGAAAGTGTTAGAGAATTGCAGAAAGAAGCTATGCCTGATGAATTATTAAAATGGGAACAGGAAATAGGGCGGTTAGATAAGAATGATTGGTGGATTGATTTGACTGACAGCCAGAGATGGCTATTGCCCAATGCCCTGGTGTACGCAGTGGTAGTGATAACCCATGGCACTGCCCATATTGGAGCAAAAGGTATTTGTTCATTATTGGACCCAGTGTGGAATAACTCGAATATCCCCAAAACTGCTGCTCATGTTGTTAAATACTGCATGGTCTGTTTACAGCATAATCCTGGAGGAAGAGAGACAGTTCTTAGTGGAAATTTTGCGCCTCCTTCTTGCCGTTTGAAGTGCTACAGATGGATTATATTAAATTTGACAGAGTAAACAATCTCAAGTATGTGTTGGTGGTGGTTTGTGCGTTTAGTAAATGGGTGAAGCTTACCACACCAAAGAGAATACTGCCCTAGCTACTGCAAAAGCCCTAATTAAGGAGTTCCTGCCCCGATTTGGTTTGCCCCGAATTATATGGACAGACAATGGGGTACATTTTAATGCAGAACTCGTTAAATACATTTGTCAAGGATTGCAAATAAAACAGAAATTTCATGCAGCACGACACCCACAATCTGCAGGATTGGTTGAGATATATAATGGCTTATTGAAATTGAAGAAGGCAAAGATACAGGAGAGTACAGGTTTGAGTTGGCCTGATGCGCTGCCCCTAGCATTATTGTCAATACGAGTAACCCCCCATTCTCGGGCTGGGCTGTCACCTTATGAGGTTGTTTTTGGTCGACCAGCCAATGTGTGGGGTGTTCCAAGGCCTAGATCCTTCCGTGATCTTGATTACCCTATGATGATAGATTATCTGTATGCTTTAACTAAAGACCTGCGTTCTATTCATCAACAGGTGTCAGCAGTACTGCAGCTGCTGCCGGAGGGTCCCGGACATCGCTTGGAACCAGGACAGTGGGTCCTCGTGCGAAATTATGAACGGAAATCGAGTCTGGAACCCAGGTGGAGCTGTCCCTATCAGATCCTTTTGGCCACTCAAACAGCAGGGAAAGTGGATGGGAAAAAGCACTGGATACATGTGTCGCACGTTAAGCAGGTACCCTTACCGCTTCCTTCTGATCAGCAGAACCGAGAAGAGTTCTGACACAAGAGGGAGAACGCAGGGTGAGATTTGTGCCTTTCTTGGATGCCATTGAAATCAGACAAGAGGAAGGATTGTTGATGCTGCAAGGAGACGAGTCAGCCCCAGTTTCTGAAACTTGTGATAAGGCTGATCCCCCCGAGGCTTCTGAAAAGCGTGTTGCACCAAATGTCCCTGCTGCTGTGTTGTTCCATGACCAGGAGCAACCTGGCCATCTTCGATACAATTTACGGCCCCCAAAATCACGCGATACCCCAGTTTCAGATTGTAGGAGACAGGGAAAGACTTGAATTGTAGGGTTGAATATAAGCTTTTCTGGGGTATTGAGCGAGACACTGGACTGAACCTGTTGAGAGCTTGGAACTGACGCATTGCTCTGTTCAGAAAGAAAGACTGTGTAATCTAATGGGCCTAAATTGCATCTTTGAAATTACAGTGAAGATCGTTTCTGTGGATGGATAGCAAGAGCCTGCCTGTGAGGCTCTAAACGGACACAGGGAGAAGAAACCCTCTGGCAGTTGGCTTGCACCTTTTACCCCGAGTTTAGTTTGGACTTTTAGTTAGGATGCATCCCTTTGCCCGATTTGCCCTTGATGATGAAAGACCTCTTGCTCCCAGACCATTTTTTGAAAATGTTCCTATGTTTTCCGGTTGGGCTACCAGAGTGAAGGTAGCCTTTGTAATAACCATTGCAGTAATTATGGTTATATTAATGAGCGTGTTAATGTATTTGGGATTTCAATACCCTACGCATAATGTTTTAGGTACCACCACAGTCCCAGCTTAGCATTTCTTTTATACTCTGCCTCCCCACAAAGAGCAACATCCAGAAACATATGTTAAAAATGCGTTCATAGAAATGTTGCATGAGGCTCATAGCACTACGAGTAAGACAAACTGCTGGGTATGTGGCCTTCTGCCATCTGTAATGCATCGCCATGATTTGTTCATTTCTTTGCCATTATCACACTTAGCAAGCTGTGAAGTCTGGTTTCAGTTACTATCTCTCATGTATTTGCATTACGTAGCTGATCCCAAAAGATACACTGAAAAGGACTATGAAGCTGTTCTAAAGTATATAGAACAACACCAGGGATTTGACGCCCAGGGGAAACAAGGGAAGGGTTCTTTAGATCCGGATGCTTGTATGAATATGTACACCATTTACAAAAATGCTACTTGGTTAAAGGAAGAAATGTTAGATTTTGAACAATTTAATTCTAGCAATATTTTCTGCATTTCCAGGATCGCAATGTCACTGATGATAAGGCAATGCCAGTTCCTATTCTTATTAGTACTGCTTACTTTTGCAAACAAGGGAAAGGTCATGTTTATGTAGAGAATAGCAAATGTAACTATACTTACATTTTGCATACTACCAGCACCCACCTTTGATAACTCTGCCAAATGTGTATTTTGTTTGTGGTGAGAACGCCTACACTTGGCTTCCTAGAGGGTGGGCCAGGAAATGTTACCTGTCCTTCTTGTATCCTACCGTATATATAGCCCCTTCTATTTATCACAAGACACACCAGCTGACTAAACAAAGTTTAGATTCTTATCAAGTTAGCATGAGTATTAATACTGAAGGCACTGATCAGACTGATACTGCTTCTCAGCAGTTTATAGATATAGCAAAGGGTCTCTTTCCAATATGGGGTCCTATTTTCACTAGTAGAGATGTTAGACGTCTCTCTAGAATAGTGGAAAATGTAGTTCAAACCACTGCTGTGATTTTAATTAACCTCACCGTAGAGCTTCAGGCTACAAGACTTGTATCGCTTCAAAATCGGATGGTGTTTGACGTCATCCTAGTTGATCGAGGAGGAGCATGTTACGTGATCGGATTCTGCTCCCACTATACACTTAGCTATTCAGAAACTACATCGCTTAGCTGCGGAAGTCCATGCTGATACTAGTACTTGGTCTTTAACCGAGTGGTTCTGGGATCTCCTCTCCACTTGGGGCTGAAAGATTTTCATGATTTTGGCTGGAGCACTGGGAGTGGTATTTGTCTGTTGCATGTGCCTTCATTGTGGACCGGCATGCTGCTCCTATTGTGCCGCCAAACTTACTTCCTCATTGACCATTTCACGTCAGGCGAAAATTGAGAAGCAGTTAGTGCAAAAGGAGGTGGCTGACCTCATGCAGATAGATGAGGGTGTGTTCTTGGATTAGGAGACCAGCATTTATATATATTGGTTACATCACGCCAAAAGATCGGTCTGAAGAAATATAAAATTGGTACTATATAATGTTGTCTTGATGTATCCAATATATGAATGCTGTACTTACAGAAACCCCTTGTAAATACACTCGACCCATGTATATCCAAAAACTTGGGCCTGAACTGAACAAACGGCATCTTGGTTTCATTTCTCGGGGCCTCTCTTGTTAGCAAGGAAAACACGTGACATACTGCTGAGTGAAGAGTCTGAAAGGCCGTCCTGGGCTATGAACAGAGCATTGATTCTAACTTAGGAAACTCAAGGTCACATCGGTCTTTCTTCTAGGATGAGCACATTATTGCAGGCGCCATGCCTGTACTCCCGTGCACCTTTACTGACCTACCCCCGGAATAGCTTGAGCTGAGTTTTGAATCAATCTGTTGTGCCTTATATGGGACTTTTATATGTACCTGGTTTCAATGAGGTATGCCAAACGTATATATGCACTGTTTTGAATGTGATCCAGAAGTCTCCTCTGCACACTTTTGGTAGTTGTGACGAGATGGAGGCTCCCCTATATAGCGCGCTTTTGCAAAATAAAAGCTTGAACCTTCTCCATTGCTGACTGACTTATTCTTGGTAAATAAGGTATATGGGCTATTAGTAAGTATAGCTCTATGGTATATTTTTTATGGTACTTCAATTCCTCATGTAGGAGCCTTCTACATTGTCAAAGCCTTTATTACGTTATTACTGACAACCATGCCTGGAAACAGAGGCAATCACTGCTTATAATCTTGCAAATGGTGGCCACTAATGTAATCTTGTCTGATGTGATCATCATTATTATAACATGTATAATATTAGTATCTCTCGGTGATTTTAATTGACAAGAATTAGCTCTTATTACAGGAAAGGTTGGAGACTCCTGGTATAGAGCATCTTGTGAAGATCTGCACCAGACCAGTGGTACAGAAACTCATACACAGTCTGTGCTCTTTTTCAATACCCTGATGATTGAGTCAAACAGAGAAGAATCTGGACACCTTTCCCTGTCTTTTTCCCAACCCCTTTCTCAGTTGGTAGAATAGCTGCCAGTGCTTGTTGACATAAGCATGCACTGAGAACTGATTTCAAAGGGATAGGTAGGGTGTAGTGTGAGAGTTCACTGACAATATCAACACCACAAATATTGAGTTGCAGTATTATTGAAACCTGAATATCATTAACAAAAATATTGAAACCCTCTATTTAATTTAAAAAGTCGTTAATATTGTACAAAAAATGTAGACATAAAAAATATTTAAACTAATATATGTCAAAAACAAAAATATCATTACTTATAACTAAGCATAGATTATGTAAAAAATATTGAAGTCAAGAATATTGTGTATATAAGTATTGTAATTATAAGTAATAAGTAGCAGTACAAAATATGAAAAACACATTATTTAAATCAACAAACATTAAATATATATTCCAAATTGATAACTACACTATGTAAATATAATATCATATTTTACTTTACCAAAATAATACATTTAAAATGTATCAACTTATAACTACTCTACATTATATATTACACTTATTTACATTCAGCTTACAAACACAACCTATTTATATTTACAACCAATATTCTTTCTTAACCTAAAATAATTATATATAAAATTAAATAACATAAGTTATCTTTAATATGTTTATAAAAAATATTTATTGCCATCTTCCAAATAAGGACATAAATGTAACAATAATTAAAAGGAAGCTAAAAGTAATATTAAACTATATGAAAAATAACCAATAAATTAGCTTATCCAATTAAACAAACAATATAAATGCCACAATAATTTAACTGAAATAATTGATCGGAAAATGGCAAACATTTGAGGAGGATTGCACTCTGCTGGATTTTCCCAGTAAAAGAAAAGTCTGCAAAATATACAACCACACAGTCACTTCTTCAAGTAAGTTACTACTTTATTTGAAGTAGAAAGTTAAATAATTTTAACTTTGAAAAACAATTCTTTTTAAACAATTACTAACACAGTTTCTAACCTTTATCGTTATCTCCCTATCATTCACCCATTAACTAAACTCCATCTACAGGCACAAGTCAAAGACCACCAAAAAAAGCAATTATATCTAAAAAACTGCTTCAAACCTACCAACAAAGCAACAGTTAAAACTTCAAATAACCTAAACACCCGTAAACATCAAAAATGTATAGCCCGATTATGACGGTAGTCGTTAGACCGACATAGCAGCGGGAAAGGGACCGCCAAACACTCCTACCCGCCAAATTATGACGCGACCACTGTTAGGTGGTTACAATAATGGCTTTTTCCATTGGGGCTTGTGCTGTGGCCCAAAAAGGGCCATAAAACAAACCACAAAGTAAAAGGGATGTTTGTATTTATCCATTCCCCGTGTCCCAGGCACCATGCCTGGCCCAACGGGCATGGATGTTTGGGTGCCCCCAGGCCTCATAAGGGAGGCCCAAACGGGACGGGGGTCGAGGTAAGGGCCACCAAAGTCCCTATCCTACAGTCTTTTTATGTACATTGGACCGCCATGGAAAGGCCGTCGGAATGGGACATCGTAATCCCTACGGTAGTGCCTGAGCAGGCATCGCCCAGTTGTAGGGAATAGAATCTGAATGACGGGCTCAAGAGCCCATCAGAAGCGTGAGTCGGTCCCTCCGACCCATGCAGTCAGACTGCGTCATAATATGGTGGTCGGCCCGCTCTGCTGGATGCTAGTTAGACTGCCACTGAAGGCCTGTCAATGCCCATTTTTATTTAACTGTATATTAATAAAAACATTTATTAATAACAATTTTTCTATAGTCATATTAGCACAAGGTAAACTTTTACTATGTTCCATGGGATGCACGTACAGTCAAGAAAGTGCTTCTAGTCAACATATTAATTGGAAAAGTGACATATAATAGTCTAAGGCATGTAATGGGAGGGCAACTACAAGAAAAACTGTTGTAATTAATGTAAAATAACAAAACCACCCTCCCAATGTAACAGAAATAGAAGTGAGAGAAGTGTTAGAAAATATAAGGGAAGCAAGCACTAGTTCACTAAAACCCACAGCAAAAATACTTAAAAATATACTTCCCCACTTACCAGAAAATATAACAGGCCAGTTACCATCAACACCCACCTTAAAACACCTTATAACTCAAACTAAAAGGGCCACTAGCGATACCCCACTTGCTCCTTAAACAATCAGAGACATAGACATCCAACAGCTGCTTACAATTACCCACGGAGAGGAAGGATTCCTATAATATGACAATAAATGCCATGAAAAGCGAATACTTACATTTACTAACCCTCCAAATGTACTCAACCTAGCTTAATGTCAAACATGGAAGATGGATGGTACATTTAAAAAGTATCCCAAACCATTCCATCAACAATGCACCATCCTTGGTGAATTTAAAGAAACAAATAAACCTACTGTGTATGCATTACTCCCAAACAAACAAGGCAGTACCTACTTGGGACTGCTAAGCCACATTAAGCAACAGACAAAAAACTACTGGCCCAAATAATTATTATTAACTTCGTGCAAGCTGTGCCCAAATCTATACTAAAAATATACCCAAACACATCCATACAGGGATGTTACTACCATTTTAACACCTTGGCTGCTGTGACTTTTCCCCTCCTGTGCTGACATTCTTTGAATACCATTGTTCATGACGAGCTCAGCTCGTCATAAGCACAGCTCCACTGTGCCTCATGACGAGCTGAGCTCGTCATGAGCATTACGGAAATCTGCACTGGCTGGATTAGGCCACCAACACCCAATTTGCTTTTGAAAACTAATTGGAGTAGCCCATGTCCCTGTGACAGAAGTAATCAACCATTACAATATCCTAATGGAAAGAAACTATTACCAAAATAAGGGAGACCCATCAGCCTCCTAATGGACGACTTCAAGGACTTCTGGGTAGGCAGACTACATAGGTCAGGACACAGATGCCAGCCAAAGTTTCACATTCCATGGTGGGGTGTCAATGAGAGTTACCTGGCACAAGAGGCAAAAACAAACAATGCAGTGGAAGGATGGCATAATGCCTTCCAAACCACACTAGGCAGAAGTGAACCTACGCTATGCAAATTATTAGAAACTTGACAAAAAGAGCAAACCTACTAATAGCAGTATGTAAATGCACAATTATCTACAATTTAAAGTAAGATTATTTGTAAACAACAAAGTACTATATTACTTAGAAGTAAAAGGCAAAATCTATCCTCTAATCCACATATAACATGTACCAGGCATTTAAGAAACTACAACCTAACACACCAAAATAATTTAAACATATATTTTTTTTTAAATAGCAAAATATTATTATATCAGTGAAACAATAATTCTACATTTTGTATTACTCACTAAGAAAAGAAAGATAATAATACTAATATTTAAAAACACTATTGTAATTATTTATTGCATAAAACAAAATAACGAACTACCTACACATATATTGAAAAATACAGCATATAGTTTATATATATATATATTTATATATATATATATGTATATATGTATATGTATATGTATATGTATATATATATATATATATATATATATATATATATATATATATATACAATTCGCAACTCCAACCACTTCCAACCCGCAACCGCCGGCGGCGAAGAAGGAGACTCGAACCCCACATATCTTCAGGCAAAGAAGTTCTTTATTGTATCACAGCCTGTAATTGACACATTTCGGGCTACCGAAGCCCTTGATCACATTCAGCTAAAGTACTGCGCCATTGTTATTTATATATGTTTATTTAGTGAACACTCACTTTCACTTGTGCCGGTCACATGGCCATAGACATGAGCAACAGACTTCTTTTCCTGATTTCATCGCAATTGTCCATGTAGGAAAATAATGCGTGTAATGCTATTATAAAAAAACAGTGCATTTCAATTGAAAAAG
Organism: Lissotriton vulgaris; assembly: GCF_964263255.1. NCBI lineage: Eukaryota > Metazoa > Chordata > Amphibia > Caudata > Salamandridae > Lissotriton > Lissotriton vulgaris. The sequence goes on along the minus strand of NC_141695.1, from coordinate 982,678,844 downwards.
ACAAATTCAAAATAAGAAAATTCAATGTATAAATACATTAATAGTCCACTTTTAAACCGGAGAAATCCGTAGGGAAAAAACACTTGATATTGTTTTCCCATCTGTTTTTTGTCAAAAGTGCATAGTTCTTAATTATAACTAGCTTTCAGGATAAATCCAGGACATGATTCTAAAAAAGTGCCTAAGTGGATCAACTTTCTAAAGTGCAAATATATTCTTACAGTGCAATATAGTGCTTAATTGTGCAAAAAACAGCAAATATAAATATAAAGTGCAGTACTATTTACAATAAGACCAGTATTAATATAATTACATAGCAAACAGGCATTCATATTTTCAACTGTAAAATTCCCATAGGAAAAAACTACTATTAAGATTCATATTAAATAATTTATCATTTGCTAAAAAACTCATTATAAAAACCAATGATAAAAAAGTTAAAAGGGGTAATTCATATACATATACATAGCAGCAGATTAATTACAATCACTACACAGTCAGCTATCCTACCACAACAGATATTAAAGGAAATTATACATATCTTCTGCGTTATTCAGAACCAGCGGCCATTCACTGTCTAAAACAAGGATAAACTTTGTTTCTAATTGCCTTAGCTGTCGCTCCCTATTGCCACCTCTTTTTGATTTTGGAACAGCGCTGATTACAAAACAGGAAAGGCAATTAATATCCTTGTTGTGCCATGAATTAAAATGTCATGCTACAGGGTATGTAGGGTCATTGTGGAGCATGGCTCTGATATGCTGCAATATAATGACGTGCACCTGCAGCTTCGTACTACCAACGTAGTTAAGGCCACAGGTGCACGACAGAATATATATAGCATATTCTGTTTTAAAGTTGTAGCTTCCTTTAATGGGAATTGGAGAAACTTCAAAAAGGATACAGTATGTTGTTTTGTTACAGCCAAATTTACAGGTTCTACATACTGTGCACCTTCTAAATCCCTTAACAGGTTGTAACCAAGATGTAGTTTTTCTCGTTTCAGGGGAGTTTTTATTGAGATCTGTTCCCATGGATCTCCCTTTTCTAAATGCAATGGTTGGTGACAAGGCCAGCTGATCATGCAAGATGTTATCAGTTAAAATTATTGGCCAATGTTTTACGATAATAGCTCTAACTTTCCTTTCTTGTTTGGAGAACGTAGTGATTAAATATGGGGTATCATTATTGCTATTAACGGCCACCAGAGCTGTACTTTCTTTCTGGAAGAGGGTCTGTCTGGGACGCTTTCTAGCTTTCTCTATAGCCTCTCCAATAATTTTCTCCTTATAGCCTCTTGCTATAAGCCACTTCCTGGCACCTGCTAAAATCTTCTGCGTTGCTGCAAATTCGTTTCAATCTTAAAATTTCTCCGTATGGTATGCTCGCTATCAAATGCCTAGGATGGGAACTGTTGGCATGTGATGTAATGTTCCCAGATGTAGGTTTTCTATGAAGCGTGCTCTCTAGCTTACCATCTTTGACATGAAGCCTCACGTCAGGAAATTCTGTTTGTGATTTATGTATGTGGGAAGTAAAAGTTAAATTAATTGAATTAACATTAATATCGGCTATGAATTCTTCAGCCTCAGATATAGTTCCTCGCCATAACATAAACACATCATCGATATATCTAAAATATGCAGCCACGTGTTTAGTGAATGGTGCCAAATGTTTATTACAGAGGACTTGTTCCTCACACCAGCCTACATGTAAACATGCATAGCTGGAGGAGAAACAGGCCCCCATAGCTACTCCCCGTTGTTGTTTGAAGATCTCATTATTGAAGAGAAAAAAGTTATTGTTGAGACACCATTCAATGAGTTCAACAATAACTTTATTGTGCTCATAGTACTCATAGTTCTACCAGCTAAAAAAAGTTTAACAGCTCTCAGTCCCTGAGCATGATCAATGCTTGTATATAGTGATTCTATATCAAGCGTTTTTAAATATAGGTCATCAGTCCAAGCCATGTCATTCATTTTCACAAGGAAGTCTCCTGTATCTTTAATATAGCTAGGGAGAGATTTAACTAAACTCTGCAGAAAAAAGTCAATATATTGACCTATATTATTACCTATGCTATTGATGGCCGAAATAATTGGCCTACCTTGAACAGGTGTAGTCCCTTTATGAATTTTGGGTATGAGGTATAGGACAGGCAACACGAGGAACTCTTTGTACATAAATTTGTTCTCCTCACTTGAGATGAGACCCTCCCTTCTCCATTGGGCCAATAGTTTTATATAAAACCTCTCTGGCTTTGTCATATTCTTTGATGTTGGATTTTTTTATAGCAAGCATCTTCATTCAATTGTCTATATGCTTCCACATTGTATTCTTTTTGGGGCCATAACACCAGGTTACCCCCCTTATCTGATTTTTTGACAACGATTTCACAATTCTCTCCCAATTTCTTAATCAACTTTTCGTAGGCTAATCTCTTAAAGAACATGCTTCATTGTTTCTTATTCTTATTGGTACTGTGATCCAGTTTCTTTAGATCACCAGTTACCATATCATGAAACGTATCTACAGCGTCTTTAGGCATGAGGGTTACAAAATAAGATTTCAGTTTAAAGGGGCTTATCCAAGCCCCTTTCTGAGTATGATTGATTTTCTTTAACCTTTCCTGAGTATATATATTTATTTCATCATTTAACATTTGCAAATCATCTTGATTATTTAAATCATGTAACGTGAGCAAGCTAGATATATCGGAAGCTAACAACAATCGAACTGATTCTTCTGCATGGCTTGTAGTTGTGTCCAATTGCTGTTTGCAAGACTTAAGAGCAAATCATTTTGTAAGTTTTAATTTCCTGATAAAACAATATACATCTATGCGAGTACGTGCATAATTAAAATCATCGCCTGGACAAAAGTTCAATCCCAGAGCTAAAAGTTGCTGTTCTGCCTTGGATAGCTCAACGGGTGTGAAATTGATGATACTATTATCTGTTATCGTCGTTACTTCTGCCAGAATGTTTTCTTTTTTGTGGGTTGTTTTCCACCTTTTACGCATGTCTCGTCTTCTCTTATTATTACGTTTTCTTCTGGCATCTTTTGCTGCCTCGGTCCTAATGTTTTCAGTCTTTCCTCCACTAAAAAATCAAGTTCTTGACTTACACTTAATGTTGTTTTTTTTCATGGTTGTACACTCTGTATCTGTGCTTGATGTGCTGGTTAAAGATACAGTATCTCCATTGGAGGAATCATCATTTAGATTAGCAGATGTATTGGTATTATTGCTTTTTGTCTTTTCACTGTATTGTTTCCTTTATGCAAACTTGCGGGCAAATGTAAATATTTGGCCATTTTTGTAATCCGTCAGGTCCCAGCCGAATTAATGCGCTTTTCTAGCTTTTATTTTTTCTTCGTGTTTTTTCAGTCTCTCTTTTATAGCCACCGTAGTTTTAGTAATGAACTCTGTTGTTGATAACTTATCGAACTCACTGTTTATTTCCTCAATTTATTTTAGTATCTCAATACGGTTGATTTTCGCATATTTGGTGAGAATGTTAACAAAGTTCATGGAAGCAGCTAGATGACTTTCCCCCCATTCATGCAACATATCTGGATTGGGTCTGTCAAAGCTGGGGGCCAATAGGATCCTCAACCCTCGTGGCACACAACCAACTTCTGCATATTGAGTGATTTATTTTCCCACTGTTATTTCCAATTTGGATTTCTTCTCCAGATTTTTTAGCAACGCCTTTGCGTCTTTATCTTTGTTGTTCTCCAGAATAGGCATTGGTGTTGTATTTCGAGACGTACTCTGCAAGTTGCCGAACATCTCGTCTGCCGCTAATTCCCTTTCTCTTTCTATGTCCGCCGACATTGCAGGCTGTGAATATTGCGGTATAGTAATAAAGTTGACAACAGTCAATATTGTTTTTGCCTTGAGCTGATTCTCCCCTCCTACAAATTTTACCACAGATGACTCACCGGCGTCTGTCGCGGTCTTTTGGGCCCTCCAACCCAGCCAAGCACGTACTTCAGTCGATCTTCAATTATCTTCAGCAATAGTAGGGGGAAGCCGCCATTACTCCACCAAGGAACCACTTCTTTTTTGGTTGAGGGCAGCTTCCAACTTCCGGGGAGGGGGTCTGGTGACAGAGGCAACCAACCTCCGTGAACAATATCCAATTCGCAACTCCAACCACTTCCAACCCGCAAACGCCGGCGGCGAAGAAGGAGACTCGAACCCCACAGCTCTTCAGGCAAAGAAGTTCTTTATTGTATGACAGCCTGTAATTGACAGGTTTCGGGCTACCGAAGCCCTTGATCACATTCAGCTAACGTACTGCGCCATTGTTATTCATATATGCTTATTTAGTGAACACCCACTTTCACTTGTGCCGGTCACATGACCATAGACATGAGCAACAGTCTTCTTTTTCTGATTTCATCTCAATTATTCATGTAGGGAAATAATGCGTATAATGCTATTATAAAACAACGGTGCATTTCATTTGAAAAACAAATTCAAAATAGGAAAATTCAATGTATAAATACATTAATAGTCCACTTTTAAACCAGATAAATCCGTAGGGAATTTTTTTTTAATTTTTTCCCATCTGTTTTTGGTCAAAAGTGCATAGTTCTTAATAATATATTAACTGCGGCGGCATGTACTTACATTGCTGCCCACCAACTTGACATTCTAATCGGACCCTTTGGTTGGCCGTTCAGGGACCGGAGGAAACCTTTTTGACTTTCTTTACAAGCAGGAAAACGTGGGTTCCCTTGCATCACAAACTATCCTACAGGCCCCCCATGTTCAAGTTACCTGGTTGCATTTGAAGCATTCTGGGATCTGTGGTCCTCGAACACACAGTGGACTACAGGCGCACTAGCATCCATGGGGGCGGAGTGTGCCCTCTGACCTATAAGAGGGCGGCAGGATGAGAGGTCGTGTTTTGGGAAGCTTCCTGAACTCTGAGGCACTGACGAAGGCAAATTGTAGTTGCCGAAATGCATTTGCCATACAAGAAATAAAACGGCTTCCAAAGTGTTCCCTGTGGGTCTCCGCTCATTTTCGTCAGAAAAGGAGTTTTGGTGGATATTTTCTGTGTCAGCCAGAGACACAGTACGGAGATCCCCGCCTCACAAGTGGCCCTGTCTTTACTGGCGTTCAGCTGCACCCGCAGCTTCATTATGTTTCCAAAGGATTGGATGGACGGGGCACGCCAAGGTTTCCGGTGAAATTGGAAGGAGGACATGCAGTTATTAACTGCGGCGGTGTGTACTTACATTGCTGCCCACCCACTTGACATTCTAATCGGACCCCTTGGTTGGCGGTTCAGGGACCGGAGGAAACCTTTTTGACTTTCTTTACAAGCAGGAAAACGTGGGTTCCCTTGCATCACGAACTATCCTACAGGCCCCCCATGTTCAAGTTACCTGGTTGCATTTGAAGCATTCTGGGAGCTGTGGTCCTCGAACACACAGTGGACTACAGGCGCACTAGCATCCATGGGGGCGGAGTGTGCCCTCTGACCTATAAGAGGGAGGCAGGACGAGAGGTCGTGTTTTGGGAAGCCTCCTGAACTCTGAGGCACTGACGAAGGCAAATTGTAGTTGCCGAAATGCATTTGCCATACAAGAAATAAAACGGCTTCCAAAGTGTTCCCTGTGGGTCTCCGCTCATTTTCGTCAGAAAAGGAGTTTTGGTGGATATATATATATATATATAAATATATATATATATATAAAATATTTCCCCCCACAGCAAATTAACAAAAATATCTTACAATGTTGATGCAGCAGATCTCTGTCCAAATCTACATAGTTTCAAAAAATAATCAACCAAAGAGTTGTTTAAACGTTAGTGAAAAGCCCCCCCCAAAGAAATGCACAAATGTAGTTTTAAAAAAAGAATCCCTTGAGCCCTTTTTAAAAAAGACAGCTTCATGAAACCCAAAAAACAAGGAAGTTATTTTAAAAACGTTTAGTTTATAAAAAGCAAATTCAGATTTCCCAAAAAATAACAGGATATCCAACTTCCCTTATACCCGTCCAGGAAAATGAAACCTGTAAAAAATAGATAAAATATCCTCCTGCACAAGACACTAAAGTCCCAAGTATATACATACATAATATTACTGTTCACAAAATTAGTCAGTAATACATACCCTATGCATATTTTACATTCAAAAATACTTCAATTCCTACAACACATATTTTAAGTAGGCAACACCAAATAGCATCCAAAAAAACAATAGAACACTCCATAAAATCACCAAACACATCAACATATCACATAGACAACTCTCTTACCGCCCCCTACTAAAAGAAAAAGTGGAAACAAATGTACCTTTACCGTCAAACAGCAGCATCCAACAGCAACTTCTTTTTCCGTGAATGGCCCCAAAATAACACCAGCAGACTACAAAATGTAGTTAGCGGTAGAAAAAAATGGCTGCTAATAAAGGTAAAAAAGTGCTATCTCACGATTGTGAGAAAAATGGGAAAAAATTGGAAAATAGCAAATATGTTACACGTACAACAATGTTCCAAATAAATATAGAGGAATTGTAAAATATATATAAAATATTATTACAACATTTAAAATATGATATGTATATAAAATATGTTTGTAAAAAATATAGAACAATTTGCCATGTTCAAAGAAAATAGAAAATGTATATTACTGAAAATGTATACAGAATCATGTTTTCTGTGTTTGTTTACCAACTATTAAAATTATATTATATATTATACACTAGTATAACATCGATACAATTATTTAATATATATTAAAACAAATTCTGTTAAATAACTATGAGAATATAAGCAAAAAATGGTTCTTAAAATTAATAAAGAATGTAAAATGTTAAAAAACATATGAAAATGTATATTACTGAAAATATATTCAAACACATTTGTCCTGTTTTCCTTTAACAACTATTAACACCTTGGCTGCTAGGTGTTTTCCCCTCCTGTGCTGCAACCCAAGCTACACCATTGTTTCATGACGAGCTCAGCTCGTCATCAGCACAGCTCAACCGTGCATCATGACGAGCTGAGCTCGTCATGAGCATCGAAGGGGTTAAGAAAATGTTGTATATATTAAATTTAAAAAATGTACTTTCTAATTAATATCTAATATAAATATACAAAATTTACAATAAGTGTTTTTTTCTTGAAAATATATATTTTTTAAATTACATGGGAGCACATGTTCTTCCAGACAACACAGGGTTCTGTGGGCAAATGAGGTGTTTGCAGAAAGCCCTGCACTCTGTTGCGGGCACCCCAAACAGGGTTTAACCGAGGGGGTCCTTTGGGTACCCCCTAAGCTACCCAGCTGGAGACCCCAGGGTAAAGGGGGCCCTGCGAGTGGCCCCCAAAGTCAGTTTCTGACAGCCTTTTTGTGTCAGACAGGCTGACTCGGAAAGGCTGTTGGATACCACCTTCGTAATCGCTCGGTTGGTCTGTAGAGCTGTACGATATAAGTCTGACCAACACGGATGCTCCGAGAGCCATTTGGAACTGATTCGGAAAGACTGTGCAGTTTACCAACAAGTCGGCTGAAAGGGTTCCGACACGGTCAAGGAGATTCCGAATGTCGGTATGCTTTCCGCCCAACATTGTAATAAGGACCGAAATTGTTACAATTCTATATCCCCACTACAATACAGATTACCACAAGTTAGGTTTTAGACACTGAAATGGTTAAATATTCTCTTCCCAGTCCCAAAAAAATTAATTTAGGGAAGGTGTTGAACATTAACGTTTCACCATTTACAATTCCGACTCCGATCTAACTTAACTCAGTGAAAGTGCTGGACACTAAAAAAGCAATATTCACCTTTTGCACTGCAATAACATATCTCAGGCAAGATTTAGGACAGTAAAAGAGTTAAATATATTATTCCCACGCCAATATAAAATAAGTCAGGGAAGGTGTTGAACTTTAAAGAAACAACATTTACTATGCCCACTCTAATCTAACTAAATTCAGGGAAAGTGCTGGACACTAAAAAGGTAACATTATCCATTAACTCTACAATAAAACGTTTCTGAGGGTAGGTTTTGGACACTAAAAGGGTTCAAAATACTATTCTCACTCCAAGATAAATTAAGTATGAGAAGGTGCTGGACACTAAACAGGTCACATTTACTATTCCTATACCAATCTGACTAAACTTAGGGAAAGTGCTGGACACTAAAGAGGAAACAGTGTTCACACCCACTACAATACAACTTACCAGAGGGAACTATTTCAACAGTAAAAGGGTCAAATATACTTTTCACCACTCCAAGTTAACATAAGTCAATGAAGGAGCTGGACATTAAAGGGGAATCATTTACTTTTCCCACTCCAAACTAACGTAACTCAGTGAATGTGCAGGACTCTAAAGAGGAAAAATTGTCCATTCCTACTTCAATAAACGTTATCTCAGGGAGGATTTTAGACACTAAAAAGATTAAATATACTATTCCCACTCCGAGATAAAGTAGGTCAGAGAAGGTTCTGCAGACTAAGGGGCTCATTAAGATGTCGGACAGAATGCCTCCGACCGCCACCGACTCGGAATCGGGACTAACCGACTTGTGGGCGGCGTTTCCAACTGCCTGATTACGGTTTGCTCAGACTTGAGTCCCGTGCTCTCCACGCCACTGGAATCAAGATATCCTCGCTGATGATGGCTGATAGCCAGAATCCGGTCCTAGGATGCTTGATTCCGGTACAGGGAAGACATGGCTTGGAAGTTCGGGCTGGACTGCTCCTATGAGGCACAGGATGAAGACTGATTTGCATATGGTCATGTCTGAACTGGGGTGGTGTGGTGAGCAAAAAAAACGATGGATTAAATCCAGATCTGTGACTGGGGGGTGAATGTTTTGCCATTGTGCAACATTCCGTCCATCAATTGTTGTTTTTGCATTCGTCACCCCGAGTGGGACGGGTATGCTCAGACGTGAGTCCCGTGCTCTCCAGACCACTGGAATCAAGCTATCCTGGCTGATGACAGCTGATATCCAGAAACCGGTCCTAGGATGCTTGATTCCGGTCCAGGAAAGACATGGCTTGGCAGTTCGGCCTGGACTGTTCCCATGAGGCACAGGGTCAAGACTGATTTGCATATGGCCATGTCTGAACTGGAGTGGTGTTGTGAGCAAAATAACGATGGATTAAACCCAGATCTGTTAAGTGGAGATGAATGTTTTGCTATTGTGCAACAATTGTTGTTTTTGGAATACGATGCAAGCGAATACTGTTTGGTCAGATTCCCATTGCTTCCACAGGGTCCTATAGGGAAATGGGATGTATTCAGAAAACCCTGCAGTCTGTCACAGGCAACCAATGGTGCCTCCCACACTGTTCAGGGTGGTACAGGGGGGTCCCTTAGGTACCACCTCGGCCATCAACCACAGGCCGCAGGGGTTAGGTGGACCTGCCAGGGGCACCCAAACTCACTTTCTGTCAGCCTTTCCATGTCAGAGAGGCCAATACGGTAAGGATGTTGGAAATCAACATCATATTCCGAGGCGGAAACGCTCTCCATAGCGGTGTACGATGCGGTCCCGACTGACACAAATACTACGCGAGTTGGTCAGAACCAATTTGGAATAACTGTCACGGTTTGTTTTCCGACCGCAAACATCTTTATAGGGTTGTGAGAATGTAAAACGACTGAGCCGGTTGAAAGGGCTCCGACGTGGTCGAGGAGATTCCGATTGTCGGTAGAGGGACAACATTATACATTCCTACTACAATATCTTGTATATCAATAAAGATGTTGGATACTTAGGCCCTAATTATGAGTCTCAAAGGGGGCGCGGCGATGGTGGTACAGCCACTGCTGCACCGTTAATCCGACCGCCCTATTACGAATAGGGTGGTTGGACCACCCTGTGAATGCTAACGCCGGCAGGAAACCACTGTCCCCTGGAGGGGAGTGGTATTCATGAGGCCACAATATGCTTGGTGGCGTCGCAAATTACGAGTTTCATCCTTGCCAGGCTTTACATGGATGATTTTACTCCATATAAACCCTGGAGGAGAGGGAATAAATGGAGACCTGAGGCAACAGGGGGCATGTAGGACCCCCTTTGTTTCCTCTCTGCCATGGTTTTCATGGAGTAAGAACTACCATGAAAAAAACATGGTGGACAGGAAACCCTTAATATGCTTGGCAGGACAGTGGTGGTCCCATCAAGCATATTGTGGACTCTGATCCCTGGCGGTTGCAGCTATTCAGTGGTGGTTCAACCACCCAAGCTGCAGTAGGGCAGTTGAGCCGCCCATGCGGCAGAACGGGCACTGCCACCGTGGTTACAGCAGTCCATAGGACCTGTCATAGTCATAATCAGGCCTTAAATAGACAAAAAATACAATACCCCCTCTACTACAAAAGAAGAATATAGCACACTATAAAGTTAACATTTACTATTTCCACCACAATATCAACAAGCAGAACAAACATCCTAAGTAAACATCTAAAAAAACATATTTATTTAAAATCAAAACAAACATAATTGAAATGTTTATCCATACAACCTTTAAAATACATTTCATACACAATTACATAAAATATATAGAAATATATAGAAGTTTTATCACTCGCATCCACGTAACTTTTGCAATGAAAACAAACAAGGGACTCAATTCAAACACCATATTGGTTGAGTATTCATATCGAGGTTACATTGTGCTCACTTAATCCGTATAAAACACATTAATTGTTTTTTGTTAAATGCGTTGAAGTTCAAATTAATGTCTTCGCTTCACAATAATATTATTTATATTAATTGTGACCTTACCTAAGTGTACAGTACTGCCGTGAATCGGCTATGATTAATCATAAATCATAAATCGCTACCAAGATAAGGCGATGCTAGAGTCAGTGTATCAGACATCTCACTTTCATAGATTATTATTACGGTACCAGCCTATATGGTATTTAGTATCGGTTTATTGTTACCGAATGTTACCACCAATAGTAGCACCGCCATTTTGGTAGTTTCAACCTCCAATTCTATCGCTCTTCAATAGAATTTTCCTCATCTTATTTAGTGCACATAAGGAACAAAGTTATACAGCCGTATATCGGCATTGCCAGATTACTATAACAATATACACCTCTCTTGTTTCATTAAGCCGTGGATCGGCCAAAGTCCCTTGTCAAAATTTGTTTCCACATAAGACATTTATCATAATGCTCAAATTAATTCGGGGTTTGCTCAAAATCAGATCTCGTAATGGATACTCTCAGTTCTTGCAATCCAAAAAAGTTCATTAACTTTTTAACCAACGAAATACTGAAAGTTTCAAAGAGTTCCAATGAATTCATAAGTTTCTGATAATTCATAAATGCAGTTCAGGTTTACAAAACAAATCGACATTGTTTCAATTAATTCCATGTTATTGCCACACAGTATCGATCGCTAATTTACCTTTCTGAACACATTTGGGGAACAGCCTCATTATTATGATCCTTATTTCATAACTCTTATTTAAAAACCAATGTGTGATGCTAATTCCGCTCCTCCATTCAGTCCCTTAGGGCGTTTTGTCATCAGGTCTATTATGAATCGGGATTCTAACCTTCTTAATTTATGTAGCTTGTCACCCCCCCCCCCCGATGCTGTCTGCAATGTAGTCCAAACCAAAGTACTGTAGCTGACGTCTGTTACTGGAGTGTTTATCTTGGAAATGGCGCACCACAGGGTACGCCTGATTGCTCTTAAATGCTCCAAGATTCTCAATTTCAGTGGTTTAATGGTGCTCCCAATGTATGATAGTCCACATGGGCACTTAAGACAATACACCGCATAAGGGGTACTGCAGGTGAGGTATTTATTGATGGTTTTCGTTATTCCTGTTCCTGGTATCTCATAGCTTTTTACTCTTTTACTGTGCGCACAGGCTTTACATTTATAACATGGGTGAAAACCTTTCAAATCTGCTAGGGTATTGGATTTCTTTTCCACTTTTCTTAAATGACTTTGCACTAGCATATCCTTAAGAGATCTAGATTTTTTGAAAGTCACTAATGGAAAAGCTGGAATATCATACACCAACAGGAGGAGAGAGCGCGGATATATATATATATATATATATATATATATATATATATATATATATATATATATATATATATATATATATTTAACACAGTAAATTGTTTTAACATTTCATTGAAACTATAGTCATATTTATGCATAATGTAGTTAAAAAAACTTTTGTAAATATATAACATCTATTTTTGAAATGATTAACTTTCCATAAAAATATAGCAATGTTTTAATATTTTATTTTTATATTTAAGCTATGTATAATAAAATATTATATAACATTTTTCAAATGTATTTTAGTATTGAATGTTTTATTAATTATTCTAATTTACAACATTCAAAATCATTTTTACTTTTAAAAAACTTAAAAACGTACAATTTTTGTGAAATTTGATTTTTTTAATAATTTATTTAAATTACACTCATTGTTTCAAAAAAACACCCCCCTATCCAATAATAAATCTGTAGCCCATTTCAAGAACTTTTTTTATTCATTTTGTTAAATTTAAAAAGTACACACCTAAAAAAAACTAATACCTATTTTTTAAAACACTCCCGACCCTTATTCCCTATAAACCCAACTTCCCGCTCATAAACGTTTTGCATTTTTTTAATTCTTTTTTTTAAATTAACAACAAAATACACAACATTTTATAAAAAAAATCCAATCCTTATCCCCTATAAACTCAAAATCTACTACTAAGTTTTTTTATGATTTTATATTTATACAATATTACATTATTTTTAATATACTTCACATCCTTATCCCGTATAAACCCAACATCCCATTCCTGAAAAATATTTTATTACTGAATTTAAAAAACTAAATTAGAAAAAAAATCTTATTAAAAAATACTTAAATGCTAAAAAAAAAGTATAAACAATTAAAATAAATAAAAAAAATACAACCAAAAATATAGTATTTGCCAAACTATTCACACCAAAAAAACTCTATTTTAAACAACATTATTAACAAATACAACAAAAAATGTTGACAAAGAAAATAAATGCAACAATATTTATGTCTCACAATATTCTTTACATGATATTTACGTATTTCAATATTTTGTCACCTTCTGTGTCAAAGTGAAGCTCCTGTGAAGACTGCTCTTCATGCTGACATCGACCTCCCTAAAGTCCTCTCCAATGCGAAGCTCCAGCTCCTCAGATGGGGCCTCCACAGCCACTTCCCCCATTGTAGGTATCATGGTCGGGCCAACTTTGTCCCTGTATGCACGCCATTGCGATTGGCCTGAACTTGTGAGTTTGACTCTGTCAAGCATGACCAGAAACCTGTGTGTGCTGCTTTCTGATTTTGGCGCTATTGTCACCTAAACTGTTAAAAATTCATAAATTTGATTTTACTTCTATATTATTTTTTCGTGTTTTGTGTCATTTTATTTATTATTGTTTCCTAGTTTTGCAAAATGAGTTTGGAATTTTTTTATATAGTATTTTCACGTTGTTCCTATTTGAGTGCTTCATAAATCCTTTACACATTGCCTCTACGTTAAGCTACCTGAGAGTTAAAAACAGGTTTATTCAGTGACTTTTGTGGTTCACCATGACCAGGATTGTGTCAATTACATGAGTTGGGCACTCATATTCTTCAACTGGTTACCCTTTTTCTCAGAATCCCATGTTCAACTTCATCTGTAGAAGACATATAGGGGCACATTAGTACGTCGGGCGGACGAAGTGGGAAATGAGACCGCCCGCTAAGGGTGCAGCGGTCCCGTACATCCCATTAGTATGCGCCCACCACACTGACGGGCGCAACCCGCATCTTTTAAATTGCGGCGTGCAGTGCTGAAAGCACCGCCAGCTGCAATGCCAAAAATGCATGTTCAATCACTCAATCATGACATTTGTAAAGCACACTACATACCCGTGAGGGGGGGGGGGTGCTGCTAGTGATCGAAGAGCCAGGTCTTCAGGAGTCTTCTGAAGGCTGGTAGGTCTTAGGTCTGCCTCCGGTTGGTGGGGAGGGTATTCCAGGTCTTGGCGGCGAGGTGGGAGAAGGATCTGCCGCCAGTGGTGGTTCTTTGGATGCGGGGGACAGTGGTGAGGGCGAGGCTGGCGGATCCTAGCTGGTGGGTGGGGGAGTAGAAGTTGAATCGTCTGTTGAGGTATTGTGGAGAGCTTTGTGTGCATGGATGAGGAGTTTGAAGGTTATCCTCTTGTTGATGGGAAGCCAGTGCAGGTCTCTCAGATGGAGTGAGATGTGGCTGTGGCAGCGATGTTGAGGATCAGATGTGCCGAGGCGTTCTGGATGCGTTGCAATCGTCTTAGGTGCTTGGCCGACGTTCCTGCGAAGAGGGCTTTTCCGTAGTCCAGCCTGCTGGTGACGAGAGTCTGGGTGACTGTTCTTCTTGTCTCGGTGGAGCTCCACTGGAAGATCCTGCGAAGGATTCAGAGGGTGTTGAAGCAGGATGAGGAGACGGCGTTGATCTGTTTAGTCATGGAGAGGGTGGATTTGAGGATGACCCCCAGGTTGCGTGCGTGGTCGGTGGGTGTCGGGGCTGTACCTAGGGTTGTCGGCCACCAGGATTCGTCCCAGGCTGAAGGGGTGGATCCGAGGATGAGGACCTCTGTATTGTCAGAGTTCAGCTTCAGCCGGATGTTCCTCACTCATTTGGCGAAGCATGTTGTGCTTTTTAATGCACAACGTGACAAGTACCGTGCAGTGCATGCCACGTTGTACCATAGGAACCCCCCATGTGCACCCCCCACCCTCCGGAGTCCCTGGGGGCCTGCAACGGGCCCCCAAAGCAGACTCTGCATGCCTTTCCGAAAGGCATTTCCAAAGCCACCTTGTAATATGGCTGGCAGTGTCTTTCAGACACCGCCACCATATTGAACCCTTTTCCGCCAGACTGGCCAGAAAAGCGGTTTATGGGCTTTCCGTCCGCTGCGAACCCCCCAGCCATTGTAATATGGTGGCTACCGCCGGCTCGGTGGGGGCGATCTGCCTGCCATCCTAATTGGGTCCATGGTTGGTGCTCATTTATTGCCTAATAAGTAAAAGAAAACCTTTAGTTGCTTTCCTTATGATTCATGATTACTAGTAATTCCGGACGACCCAGCATTCTGTTCTGATTGTGTAAAACATATCACTAAAGGCTTCTGACAAATGTTACTAAATCAAGTGATAAACTGTGAAGACCAGTGTCCCAATGTAATTAGATAATGGTTTCACACCCCAAAACGTACATTGTGAAGACCAGTGACTCAATGTCCCAAGACGCAAGATGAGTGATAAGGTAATGGCTTCGCTCTCCAAACCATACATACAAGGTCCAACATGATTGACTTTGGTGTATCAGTAAATCATTCTTTTACTTGGTATGTTTCCCATAGATTTTCATCATCAGCCGCAAAAGTGAGAAAATGAAAGATCTATAACACCTTCCCCTTCCCCTACACTTCATTTCACCAGCTTTATAGCTCCTCTTTCCTTGTCCTTCTCTAAGGAGTGAGTGGTCAATTATGAAGTGAATTCAGAATTCCTTAGCAAATCCAAGACATGAACATGTTAACACTATAAATGCATTGATTTATTGAGAACAGCACAACAGCTGGTAAGATTGCTCAGTGGGTTGCATGATTTTTCTGTAAACATATGTGTATAGTCAAACTGACAGGTTTGTGAAACTGCTCAACCTTTCACCAATTTAAATGTTATGATCATACGGGTATCATTGAGTTAGGGGACCGATTACGATGATTGTGGGACTGCCACCGACAGCCAGTTGTTGGCCGTCCCACCACCCTTAGAACCATGTAATCCACCCGCCATATTACCATGGCGGGCAGATGGTTGGTGGTCGGCATCCTTGAGGCCGCCGGTGCGTCGGAGGGACATCCAATCCCTACAATGGTGGCAGTGCCTGCAGGACCATCATAGGGATTATGATGTCCCTTTCCACTGCCTCTTCATGACAGTTAACCCACCATGAAAAGGCAAGCAGAAAGGGGCTTTGGGGGCCGGTATCAGCCCCCTTCCCCCTTGCCCTAAGCTTTGGGCTGTGGTGGGGACCGCATGGTGCCTGCCACGTAGTGCAGGGATGTTTAATGTATCACCTTTTTGTATTGCAGAGTCTGCTGCAGCCAGCAGCACCTGCCGCAATGCAAAGGATAGGCATTGCGACCGCCGTGTGGTAGTTGAAGTGTATTGCCTATGTAGGGACCACCTACAGCCTGTTGAGCGGTCCTGTTTACAATAGGAGCATCCTAGTCAGTCCCTTAGTTATCAACGGTTGCCATAGCACTTAAAAGTAAGAAGTCTTTTGTATGAGGTGCTACGTAAAAATAATTTTTACTGTTCTGTGGAGTTTTCGGTGTTGTAAAGTAGTACATTTTCAGAAATACTACAAGACTTTGGCTGCTTTTGAATTTCAGCTGACAAGCAATCGATCACAGGAGAATGTGCAGCCAGTCCCACGATTAGGAGGGAGCCTGGAGCTGTGGTCAAGTGCTGCTCCCAAATGGTGGACGTTTATGTCTAACATGGTGTTAATCATCCTCTGACCTTTTTGTGAAGCTATTTTGTACAGTTAACATGTGAACTGTTCGACAGGAATGGCAACAATGATTCCATAAACTTTCTCTTATGGCATTTGTGTCAAGCTTGAACGTAATAAAAATGTGACCTGGACACGTTTTGCCTTTGGTGAAGCTGTCAATCCTCTTTTTGTTATGAGTTACCTGACCTTTCAGTAATTTATCTTTAGCTTTCCTCAGACAGAAAACCATTACCTTTTGCAGTTCCTTTCAAAATCCACCTGAAATGAAACCATATTTCTCTTAAGGTACACAATATTACATAGATACACTTAATTTACATAAGTCCTATTTACATTAAAATGAACACAGCATTCATTTTGAGAATGGCGTCAGAACTATACAAAATGTGCGTTATTGTTCACTTGCAGGGATTTCATGTGCGTATAGCCGAATTTACTCATTCATAACAATACTTACTTTGATGTGGGTCAGAAGAATCCATAAATAGTGAAATAGACTGGCATAAAACAAGGACAGCCTTTCTCCTTACGTATTCCAAGCATGACTTGTGGCTAACACTTAAAACACACACAACACTCTGAGCCAGTGTATCTATTCTGCCACTCTGACATTTCTCCTACCAGTTGCAGGCTAGGTTGCTTAGAGCTACACACAAAAAAACATAATATGAAAAAGACCATGAGGAGTATATAGTCAGACCATACACATGCTATTGGATGCCCAGATCAAGGAGGTGACATGTGAGAAGGGGCATGCCAAAGAAGGGCAAAAGTCTGAAAAGAAAAATATACCTTACAGGTCACAGGTGAGAAAACTGTCAGATGCTAAGCAGTATCTTCCCACACAAGGAAGAGTGACTGAGAGGGGCTGAGTAAGACTTTGGTAATGCTGTGCCGGCTCTCCTCCTGCACAGCTCTGCCAAAGCTGCGCAAAGACTGCCTGCCTGATCACGAGTACAACTCGTGGAGGTGAACAGTCTTTTTGCGAAACTGTGAAGTCGATTCTATGCTGAAACTTTGGGCGCAAGCAGACAGAGGGGCACATGATGCATCCCAATGGCAGCTGGGGCATCGGGCAATGTAGGCCCCCCTTAGTTTCCCCACCACCAGCTTTTCATGGCGAGCTTTCCGACATAAAAAGGCTAGGGGTAGAGGAACTCAAAATATGCTTGGCGAGACTTCGCCAGGCCCATTCTGCATTTTGTATTGGCCATCGGCCTTGCCAGCTCAAGGGAACCAGGGTTTCTTAGTGCAGGCAGTGGTCCTCCGCTGGTACGGTGGTGAAACTCATAATAAGGCGGACTTGGAACCCTGCTGCTGCACCACCATAAGTGCAGCGGGCAGAAGACCGCCAAACTCAAAATCAGGCCCAAAGTCATCTGGTTAGATGATCATAGTGGAAGAGTGTTGGAGGGCAATCAGATTAGGTGTCTCTCCAGTTGTCTCCTGCAGTCGCTGCTGATCTCTGCATGGTTGCCTTATCCAACCAGCCTTGTACCTCCGTTGGCGTGGTGAAAAACAATGAATTTCCGTCTGCAATGATTTTGAGATTTGCAAGGAAAAACATCATGTATTTGATCCCTCTTTCTTTTAGCGCCTTCTTAATCCCATCGAAGGACTTTTTGTGTAAAGTCAGGGAAGAAACAAACCGTTTCATTTTGGTAGTGTAGGTCTACTCGTGTCCGGGCTCCCTGTAGGATTGCATCACGGTCCCTGTAGTTGGGGATAGTCCTGGGGGCTGCCCCGGGCCTAGGCCTGGGTATCGGTGCCCGGTGTGCCATCTCAATCGTGAAAAAGGAGGAGTGCCGTTTCGGTTTGAGGCAGTTGAGGATTAGGTCCGTAAGGAAGTGGTCCACACTCCACCCTTCTGAGCCCTCCAGGACCCCGACCACTCTTATGTTGTTGAAGCGGAATCTCCCCACCTGATACTCGAGTTTCAGGGCCATCTGACGGTGTTGATGGACTAGCTGCAGGACCCACTCCTCAAGCTTTTTAGTGGCCCTTAACAAGTTCATTTTTATGGATACCTTGTTGATTTTAGTTTCAAGCGTGGCTCCCAGCACCTGTATGGCTGCCATTATTGATGTGAGGGATGGCTCATTGTCTCCAGTCTGCCCGCACTGAGCTACTTTGTCTGGGGGAAGGTGCTTTGGAACAGCATATTTGCCTAGTTTGTTTGTTTGCACAGCTGTGCGAACCCTTGGGCTTCATTGTAGGGGAGCACGTGTCTGGCCCCCTCAACGGAGGGATAGTTCCTCAGCGCTTGACCAACGCGGTTCCACAGTGTGGTGGAGTCTTCTCTGCCAATATTTCAATCCGTCCTAGTCGGTGTTCAATTGCCGATCTTATCAAATATGGCAATCTTTAGCTTATGAACACAGTGGGTACGATGAGTGTGCAGATCCCTGGAGGCACCACCGTTACTTTTCCAGATGGCTGCTGCGACCACCGCTTGCCAGCAGCATGTTAGGCCTTCGGTCTGCTCTATCCGATACCCTCCTCCCACGTGAGCACAGCAACTCAGTGTTGCCTGTGAATCTGTTATGCCCCCGGTGCGGGCGGTGCGTGCACATCACAAAGTGATCAGCAGCAGTTCCTGTATGCGTTGATATAGGCATTATTTTTTAGTGCTGCCCGGCTCGGAAGAGTCGATGTTCGCGTGGCCACAGGGGAGGGGGGAAATTGGAGACTGAATGGTAGTTTGATGCCCCAGTCCTGCTCACCGGTTACAGCTTGGCAGCCTAGAGCGTGGTGCAAGGCGAGAGCCACAATCCGCCCACCCGTCCAGAGTCCCGCGGTGTGCAGAGCGGCCTCTGTAACTCCGATATAGTGATCTCCCGCTCCCCTACCACGGTCACTGAGGCCCAGGCGGACCCCGGTGCAGGCGATGGCAGGCAGCCGGGCATGGCAGGGGGAGGCGGGGAGCTGAGAAGCGAGAGGGCAGTGCCAGTCTGTTCACTGTCAGGTGAGCTGCCGTGCAGGGTGAACAGAAGGCGGCTTTAGGTTTTACCTTTGGTTTTCGCGTGGGCCTTTCCTAGTGGTCACAATACTACCTCCGTGCTGAGGAACGGTCCCAGGATGTCTGTTTTCTGACAAGATTTTCTCAGCGATCAGGTCAGGTGTCGTTCCCCTAACGCTGCGGTTGTTTCGGGGTCACTCCTGCAGGATTCATGGCAGATTTTGAGGGTTTTAGGGCTCGGCCCCGGCCAAGCTCTATATTCAGGTGGTCATCTTTGCCAGCGCCAGGCCACGCCCCCCAAAAATCACATTCTTAATATACATATTACAGTGATCTTCAAGCACATTATTAAACCAGTATCTCACATCCATGCATGCAAGCCTATGTTAAAGGCACACAGCCTGGATACAAAAAATGCCTGACAGCCAGTGCCACATGGTCAAACAACAACACTAAGTAAGTAGGTATGGGGAACAAATAACACATACAAGCCAATAGCAAAGGCACACTGGCTGGATGCACAAAATGGTTGCCAGCCAGTGCCACATGGTCAAACAACAACAGCAAGCAAGGAGGCATGGGAAACAAAGAATGCATGCAAGACTATGGCAAAGGCACACTGGCTGGATGTACAAATTGGCTGCCAGCCAGTGCCACATGGTCAAACAACAACACTGAGCAAGGAGGCATCGGGAACAAAGAACACATGCAAGCCAATAGCACAGACACACTGGCTGGATGCACAAAATGGCTGCCAGCCAGCCAGTGGCACATGATCAAACAACAACACTGAGCAAGAAGGAACGGGGAACAAAGAACAAAAGCAAGCCCAAAGCAAAGTCATAATGACTGGATGCACATAGGCACACAAAGGCTGCATTGGCAGGACTGAGACATTTTTAAAGGGCTACTTAAGCGGGTAGCACAATAGGTGCTGCAGGCCCTCTTGTACCATTTAATTTATAGTCACTGGGTACAAGTAGCACCACTTTACTAGGGACTTTTAAGTAAATTAAACATACCAATTGGGGATAAGCCAATGCGACTATGTTTTCTTTTGAGGAGTAAGTACAAGCACTTTAGCACTGGTTAGCAGTGGTAAAGTATGCAGAGTTACAAGACCAGCATAAACGAGATCAGCAAAAATTGAGGAGAAAGAGAAAAGGTTAGACACAAATCCCCCTTATAGCTGACATGTCTAATAGGCAATGTGTAAAGTATTCACACAGCGCTTAAACAGTAATAAAGTGAAAATACAACAGAAAAATTCCAACCAAATTTAGAAAAATAGAGTACATTTAGTAGCATTTCACATTAAAATGACATAAATTCTAGAAGTAGAGCCAGAGTTATTAAAATGTATGTTTAAAGTATAAAATTACACCTAAAAGAGCTAAGCGCCAACCACATACATCTAGTTTGCGAGGCTTGGGCACAGTTGAAAGTTATGACTGACCACGATGTAGCGCGATTCAGATATACAAAGTGGATTGGGATGGTCTCCGCTTACCTTCAGATTTAGAAGAAATGTGGAGCAAAAATGTCGGAGAAGTTAAAGTTCAGCAAGGCATCGCTGGTGGTGATGTTCAAGGAGAAGTTGTTGTCATTGGGGAGCTGATGGATAAAGATGAGGTAAAGATTTCTACTTTACGAGTTTGCAAGTCAACAATCTCCAGCTGTAGCTGATGAGAGCTCCACAATGCTAGATACAGCGTTTGGGAGGAGCCACTCAAAAGGATTTGCTGCTGTGGAGAAGAAGAACATAGAGGTGATACAGCGAATTTAGGCCGACCGGCGATGAACCTTGGGCGGATTGGATGAGAGCAAGAAGGTCTCAGTCTCCTCTCAGTTCTCTGAGCCGTTTTGGGCTGGGAAAGACCCGATTTGGATTTTGGCTCTCTGGGCACATTTAACACTACTTCCAAGGGTCTCGGACTGGAAGTGCATGACCTGGAGGGTCAGGACTCACTCAGGCTGGGTCTAGGTACAGGTCCAAGATGAATGGAGCCACTTCTGTCCCTGAGCTCTGATCAGAAGGCCAACTAACTAGCCCTTGGGTCACTTTATATGCCCCTTTGTTCAACTAGGAAAGCAGTTTTCAAGCAGCAGGGCAGTCCACAGAGGGCACAAAACAGGCTACAGGCAGGAGGGCTGTCCTCTGAAGTACACAGCTGGCCACAGGCAGCAGTTCAATCATCTGAGACCCCTCCACAGGTCCAGAAGTGAAGTGAAGAGTCGGTCTGAGGGTCTTAATTTACACATAGTGCCAGCTTTGAAGTGAAAGAAACACCTGGAGTTTTCCCCATAGAAGCATCTGGAATTTCGGCCCTGGGTGTGTCGGGACACAAAAGGCTAGTGTAAAGTTCTTTGTATGTATGATGAGGCAGCTGCTTTGAAGTGCAAGTAGGCTCTACACAGCTCCTCACCCCCATCCTGCCAGGATGGCCCATCCCGCCAGTACCCAGTCCCCCGATCATGTGGCAGTCTGGGAGGAATACTCAAAGGCTAGCTGTCATCCACACCTATTCATGTGACCCAGGAAACAGGCTACAGGCACCAAATCGTTAGGACAAGAAAATGACAAATTTCAAACAGTGGCATCTTCAAAATTGTGACAAAAAATCTGACGTTGCCATTAAAGAGGACTTTAAATTACAATTCCTTAGACACCACATTTCCACCTGTTCCTAAACAACCGGTATCACTTGTTAAATGTAATAGGCTAACCCAATATTATTGTATGGGAGACGTTGACCTTGCATTAGTGAAAACTGCATTTGTGAGTTGTTTACTACCAGGTCATGCAAAACTTTGTCCAACCTTTTAAATACACATCACCCGCACTATGGGATGTTGAGGAAATTAAACACTCACCCCTAATCAACTGATCTGGGTTTAATTCATCATCATTCTTTAGCTCACTCCACGACCCTTGTTCAGACATGGCCATGTGCAAATCAGTCTGACCCTGTGCCTCATGGGAACAGTCCGGCCCGTACTGCCAAGCCATGTCTTCCCTGGACCGAAAACAAGCATCCTGGGACCGGTTTCGGGTTCATAACCCTCATCAGCCAGGCTATCTTGAATACAGTGGCAGAGTGAGCAAGGGACCCACGTCTGGGCATACCCTGCCAACTTAGGGAGAACAAGGCAATACCAAAGGGGATGATGGACAGAGCGTTTGAGCAAATCAAACACTCACCCCCAGTCAACTGATCTGGGTTTAATCCATCATCATTATTTAGCTCACTCCAACACCCCAGTCAGACATGGCCATGTGCAAATCAGTCTGACCCTGCACCTCATGGGAATAGTCCAGCCCGAACTGCCAAGCCATGTCTTCCCTGGACCGGAAACAAGCATCCTGGGACCGGTTTCGGGTTCATAACCCTCTTTAGCCAGGCTATCTGGAATCCAGTGGTAGAGAGAGCAAGGGACCCACGTCTGGGCATACCCTGCCAATTTAGGGTGAAAAAGCGAAACCAAAGGGGATGATGGACGGAGTGTTTGAGCAAATCACACACTCACCCTCAGTCAACTGAACTGGGTTTAATCCATCATCATTCATTATCTCACTCCACCACCCCAGTTCAGACACGGACATATGCAAATCAGTCCGACCCTGTGCCTCATGGGTACAGTCCAGCCCGAACTGCCAAGCCATGTCTTCCCTGGACCGGAAACACGGATCCTGGGACCGGTTTCGGTTCATAACCCTCATCAGCCAGGCTATCTTGAATCCAGTGGCAGAGTGAGCAAGAGACACACGTCTTGGCATACCCTGCCAACTTCGGGCTAACAAAGCTCTACCAAAGGGGAGCAAAGAAACTATGGATTTAGGCCCAGATCTCTGTACTGGGGTGAATGTATGACATTGTTCTACATTCTGTCCATCAACTGTTGTTTTTGCATTTGTCATCCCGAGTGGGACGGGTATGCTCAAACGTGATTCCTGTGCTCTCAATGCCACTGGAATCAAGCATTCTTGGCTGATGAGGGCTGAAAGCCTGAAACCGTTCCTAGGAGGCTTGTTTCCAGTCCAGGGAGGACCTGGCTTGGCAGTTCGGGCTAGACTGTTACCATGGGGCACAGGGTCAAGACTGATTTACATATGGCTGGGTTCAAACTGGAATGGCATGGTGAGCAAAAAAACGATGGATTTAGGCCCAGATCTCTGTACTGGGGTGAATGTATGACATTGTTCTGCATTCTGTCCATCAACTGTTGTTTTTGCATTTGTCACCCCGAGTGGGACGGGTATGCTCAGATGTGAGTCCCCTTGCTCTCCATGCGACTGGAATCAAGCTATCATGGCTGATGAGGGCTGAAAGCCTGAAATCGGTCCTTGGATGCTTGTTTCCAGGCCAGCGAGGACCTGGCTTGGCAGTTCGGGCTAGACTGTTCCCATGGTGCCCAGGGTCAAGACTGATTTGCAAATGGCTGAGTTCAAACTGGAATGGCATGGAGAGCAGAAAAACGATGGACTTAGGCCAAGATCTCTGTACTGGAGTGAATGTATGACATTATTCTGCATTCTGTCCATCAACTGTTATTTTTGCTTTTGTCACCCCGAGTGGGACGGGTATGCTCAAACGTGATTCCTGTGCTCTCCATGCCACTGGAATCAAGGTATCCTGGCTGATGAGGGTCGAAAGTCTAAAACCGGTCCTATGATGCTTCTTTACAGTATAGGGAGGTCCTGGGTTGGTAGTTCGGGTTGGACCGTTCCCATAGGGCACAGGGTCAAGACTGATTTGCATATGGCTGGGTTCAAACTGGAATGGCATGGTGAGCAAACAAACAATTGATTTATGCCCAGATCTCTATACTGGGGTTATGTATGACATTGTTCTGCATTCTGTCCATCATCTGTTGTTTTTGTATTTGAATCTAAGTAACTGTCTGGGGAAATATTATAGTATTGCACTTGCCATTGAAAATATAAGCATAGGCCATGTTTGCACAAAACTGTTTCTCAGAGCTGTCAGAAGTGGCAAAAGGGCATAAAATGGACACAAGATGTGCCACAAAATGAAGTACCTGATTGACATATCTGCCTAATTATAAATTGTGCTTGACATTTTGATAATTCGCCTTAATGGTTTGTTCTCTGGTGGCATTTTAAAATGTTGTTTCATATCACTTCTAATTTGCTTTCTGAAAATCATCCCATACAATATTAAAACCCTCCAAATTGGAAAACATGATAATACTACAAGCTGTAATGAAATGACTATATCTATGAGGCAGCAGACCACTATTAAATTTTAAGCACTATTGAACAGACAGACAAATGGTTCAATACCCTTAGCTGCCCCTCCCACTGAGACAGTTAGCCCGTATGTGTGTCTGTAGTTTTATGCTTATACTGGTGCGTGTCCAATGCGGCTGTGGTAATCCTTGGGCAGAGTTATTCTGTTAAGACCACAATGGACCTTCGAGGGTACAGCTAGCTATCTGAACTGATCCCTACGCTTATCCACAGGCTCCTTTCAGAAATTCTATTGATTCATGGGGCAGATCTTACAAGGGCACCTCGTCAGCCACTTCAAAGCCGAGCCCTCAAGTTCTACCATAAAACCTTGCAGGCTGCGATTGAGAGGTGATGAATTTAGAGTTCAATAAAAATTTCAAAGCTGATTCATCTATAGGCTTTAGCTCTATGTTCTACCCAACACATCATCCTTCTGTTCAGCTTCATGTCAAAGAGCTGATAATGTGTCAATGAACTGAGCATACTGCTTCATTTTACTTTAGTGTAATATGTTTGGACTATGAGTTCACACAATTAATTCAGTTTGCCAACAGGCTACATTTTACAGCTTTGACACTAATTGTACAGCAACTAAGCAAAAACAAAGGCGTCCACTATAGTATATCAACCTCACAATCTTATTACAAAAACTCAGTGCCACATGCCACACGGATATTGATACCATTAAAACATAACAAAGCCATGAGACTCTCAAATAAATTCATAACCCTGGACAAAATTCAGGTGAACAGAACACACCAGACCCCCTAATTCTGCAATGTTAGGGAATCGACAAAGCACAAAATGGCATGCACCTGGATTATACTGCTATCCAACAGCATTAGACAAAACCAAAAAGGAAATACTCTGATGCCTGAGTACAGTGTCACTCAATCCTTTGTAAAAGCATTACAAGCACACACTCACACAATCAACACAGAGGTGAGGGCAAAAAAGAGGACATCAATCTGGGATACTAAAGCACTAGCCAACATTTTCAGAGGTACTTTGCTAACAAATGTTTTTTCAAGTAATTATGGGGACGGAAAGGCCTCTGTGACATTTGAGAAAAAATGTATCCTTATCCATCCTTCAGCATTATTCACAATAGTCTTCATTACTCTTGCATGCCTCTCAGTTTCATATGGCTATCTTCCTTTCTGCATGCTTTGTGATTTACTGTACATCCACCAAAGAGTCAAAGGCCAGCCCACTGAAAATACGTTGCTAGCAGAACAACACTCCCATCACACTTCCTTGTTTTCTAGCTGTCCTCTTCCATGTGACCATGAATGAAATGAAATGAAATTAGATTTATGAAGCGCATGGCTGCCCGGGAGCGTCCCAGCTCTATAGAACAGAGAACAACTGAGGAGAGTACAAAAACCTTAGGAGTCTTGGGGGAATAGAAAAGTCTTGAGAAGCTTTCGAAACTTAGGATAGCTAGGTTCAATGCGGAGTCTAACAGGGAGAGCGTTCCACAGGGTAGCCGCATTGACAGAAAAGCGGCGTCCCCCTTTTTGGGCCTTCTTAACTCTCTGAACTTTGCCTAGATTTCCATGAGCAGAGCAAAGAGTTCTGGTGACCATGTAAGAATAGACGAGACTCCCTAAGATGGGGGGACCCTTCCCCTGTAATGCCTTGTGAACGATACAATAGGACTTGAATTTAATCCTCTCCCGAATTGGCAGCCAGTGGAGAGCTCTGAGAGCGGGTTTGGCTGATGTTCTTGGGGAAGTGCCAGTAAGCAGCCTGGCCGCTGAATTCTGGACACGTTGGAGGGTGTTAATGATGGTTGCTGGGGCAGCTAGAAAGAGGGCATGGCTAAAATCTAATCTAGACAAGATTAGCCCTTGGACAAGCAGCTTTCTTGAGTGGGCTGGTAGGAGAGGGAGAATCTTCCGGACAGATCGAAGTAGGCCAAAGCAGATGCCCGCTGTTTTTTCCGCATGGGTCTTAAATGTCAGGTCTTGCTCTAGCCAGACCCCCAGACTTTTTAGTTCGTTCTTAGGGGTAGGAAGGTCCCCCAGGCAGGCGGGCCAGATGGCCCTGGGTACAGATGTTATATGATGACCTAGGAGCCTAAGCTCTGTCTTAGCTCCATTCAGTTTGAGACGCGATCTGCTCATCCATGAATGTATTTCTGAGAGGCACAAGTAAAGATTTTCCGTGCAGTACTTCTCTTGGGATAGTGAGACGACTAGTTGGGTGTCGTCTGCGTAAGTGACCACTCTAATTCCAAACGGAGTAACCACCTCCTCCAAAGGGGCCATATACACGTTAAATAAAGTAGGGCTCAACGAAGAGCCCTGAGGGACCCCACAGTGAAGGGGGGTTGGTTTAGAGCGTACATTGCCTTCCCATACCTGGAGGGTTCGGTCACTCAAGAAGGATGTCAGCCATAGCAGCGCCGTTCCAGTGAGTCCCAGACTGGTCAAGTGTTGGATTAGGATCCTGTTGTCTACCGTATCGAAGGCTGCACTCAGATCAAGGAGGATCAGCAGCGCTGATCCTCCCGAATCCAAAATGCACCTTGCCTCCTTGACCACAGCTATCAGGGCGGATTCAGTGCCCTCGCCTGGGCGAAACCCCTTTTGGGAGTTGCGTAAGAGCCCATTAGATTCCAGGTGGGAAGAGAGCTGCTGGTTAGCAATTTTCTCAGCGATCTTGCTGAGGCCTGGTAGCAAGGAGATTGGCCGGAAATTGGCCAGTTCTGAGGGATCCAGCTCTGTTTTTTTTAATAGAGCCTTTACCATGGCTTGCTTCCAGCTGAGGGGACTATTCCCTGAGCAAATGTGGTGTTAAGTAGGTCGCCAATGGTGAGATAACAGTTGAAACTCGTTTCAGGATGTACATCGGCGCAGGATCGCAAGGGGAGCCACTTTTCACGGAAGTAAGAGTTTTTGGGAATTCCTCCCTGGACACCGAACAAAAGGCATCAAGGAGGGGGGCAGAGCTATGAGCAGTCGATCGGACAGGGTCAGAAGCCACATCGCTTTGTGGTAAGGTATTTAATATGTTTGGTTTTTTTTTCAAAGAAGACCGCTAATTTTACATCTAACTCCAGCCACATCCTGCATGGCCGGGGGATTAGATATTTTAAGGAGGTCTTTCACTATCCGGAAAGTTTCTCTGGACGAGTTAGAGGAGGTTCTAATTTTCTCCTCATAATAAGAAACGGGCCATATTCAGAGAGGCCTTATAAGTTCTTATCGCAGCCCGATAGTCTGCTTTAGAGTGGGAGGCCCAGTCTTTCCTCCAAGTGCGTTCCAATTTTTTGCAGGTTTTCCTTAAGTCTCTGATATTCCGATGTATACCAAGGTGATTTGAATACACTACTCTTCTTTCCTATTCTTTTCCGGGGAAGGACATCGTCCAAAGAGTTGGTCAACCACTTGGAGAAGTTTTTGTCCGCCTCTATTGGGTCTGGGTCAGGGGGGGCGGGGCTGTCTGCTCCAGTCTGAGGGTCCAGCTCTCCGTCGGGAGTTTGGACCATGCTTTCTCTAGTGAGCGTGATGTCGGGATAGAAGGAGACTCCGTATTGGTTTGCCAAATAAACGGGACCAGAAAGTGGTCGGACCAGGGCAGCAGCAGGGGGGTGCTACATTCTAGGTGTGCATTGTTTGTGAATGTAGGGTCTAGAAGGTGTCCCTTAATGTGAGTGGCGTCTTTGTTTTTTTGGGACAGCTCAAGCGATTTGAGGTCGAGCCTGATCTCCATTGCCACCTTATCGCCAGGATCCTCAAAATGAAAATGTAAGTACCCCAGTAAGATATAGTTAGAGGCTGCTGAGGCAAGATGAATGTTAGTCTCTATTAGGGAACCCGCAAATTCACCTGGACTGCCCTGGGGGCGATATACCAAGATGCCTGAGGCAGATTTGTTCGGGGTGATTTGTAGGCTTAACTTTAAGCTTTCACAATCAGAGATGCCACACTCTGATGCCCTACAAACAAACCTGTCTCCGTGCACAATGGCAAGCCCGTCACCCTTCCCTTGAGGCCTATGATGTCCCTGAAAAAGGAATCCCTGGGGGAGCGCCCTCACAATGTCTGACCATATCAATTCTCTATCAACTACTCCTATCCCTTAATCCAGAGTGATCAAGGAGGAGCTGATTTAGCTCAAAATTCTGGTAGGCAGTTTTGTCACTTTCATTTTCTTGATCTTCCTTAGAAAGGAAAGGATGGGCATTAGGCCATATATTATTCAGATCTCGTGTTTAGCAATTGTGTGTTAGGAGGGAGGTGATAATGGCATGATTTAGAAGGCCGGCATTACTCCTGAGTGGAGGGATACAAAGTATCATGCTGGAGTGTCACCAGTGGGTGCAGTGAGTATTTTCTGAAGTATGATTCTTAGTAGGGGACCATGGATACTTTTTTAATTTTTTTTAAGATTTTTCTTTTTCTCAGTAGTAGTGCAGTATACAAACCGTGTACATAGTGTGTCAACAATGTACAACATTACAGTACATAAAAGTACAAGCAACACCTTGAAATCACATCCCTGCAGTATAATATCGTTATGATCTGAGCCCCACTTGTAACTCACATGGTCACTTTTGTCATTCCGAGTCAGAATCCCCATCGTCTCGCTCGGGCGGTGGATCACATAAATCCCCCATGAATTTATTCCAGGCCCCCCAGATTTTACTCCAGTTTTTGGGGCACCCCCGAATAGTAAACAACATTATTTGAGCTATCATGGCCGCATCCATTTCTCTTCCCCTTGCAGCAAGCGTTGGCGCCTTCGTCGCCCCCCCATTTCTGGGCTATATTCCGTTTTAGCGACCATGATCCCCAGCGTAGCCCAGTTCTGAGCATGACGAGTTTGGTCATTAGGATCCCATATATTTAACAAACAACCATGGACACTTTTGATGTTTTTGTCTTGGTGGCCAAATTTGTCACATCATTGGTCTCTTGAAGTCTGGATGAGGTGAAGACATATTATAAATTGTCAGAGGGGGAGTATTGATTCTAAAGTATTAGAGATTTGACTCACACAATTTTGCAACTTTATTTTTTCAAAGTCAAGATGATCTTGTTCGGACACACATATGTTGAATTTCTGTGCATCAAAGTTAGAACTATTGTGATAAATGTTGGCGATTGGTTTGATTAGTTTGGATGCTTCACTGATGCAGTTGGTGAAATAAACAGTTTTTAGTCTCTCATTTGATTTGTAATAGCCTCTCCTGTGTATCTAGAAGTAGATGTTGTCTTCTTTGATCTTGGCCTTGTCGCAACCCCATTCAAAAATCTAGTTGACACTTGTCAATTTAGCTAGTTCTCCACTGAGTCAATAATTAATTGCAGGGATACAGTCTGTGGCTTTTTGCAATTTGAGTGGTGCTATGACATCTAGGGCACTCAATATGCTACATAGAAGTCCATCATTGCTTCATGCTCTGTTGATTTGGTAAGTTTGTTCCTAATAATACTGTAAGTATATTCAAAGAATTAATTAGTATTGTTTCTAAAATTGGTTAATTGGAGAGTAGCATTGAAGTTGTTGCTACGGGTCCTCGACCAAGGCCACACTACCGCCCTGATTGTACTCAACTGTCAGCAGCATTCGACACCGTCTCCCAACACTCACTTGCAGCGAGAAACCGGCATGCAAGAAACAGCCCTCAACTGGATCCAATCGTTCCTCAACAGCAGGAGCCAAAAGATCATACTCCCACCCTTCCTCTCCGAACCCACAGAAATCATCTGCGGAGTCCCACAGGGGTCATCACTTAGCCCAACCCTCTTCAACATCTACATGGCCCCCCACGAAGCCAACGTCTGACAGACGGCATCGAAATAGTATCCTATACCAATTACACCTAGCTCATCCTCTCCCTCACCAAAGACCCTACCACCACTATACTCAACTTCCAGAGGGGAATGCAAGATGTCGCTGCCTGGATGAGCAACAGCTGCCTAAAACTCAACTCAGAAAAAACTGAAGTACTTATCCTCTGAACCAACCTTTCGGCATGGAACAACACCTGGTGGCTCACTGCCCTCAGCAACCCTCTGATACCCACAGGCCACGCCTGAAACCTCAGCATTGTACTCAACTCCTCCCTCTCTATGAATCGATAGGTCAACACTGTCACATCCAGCTGTTTCAACACCCTCTGCATCCTCCGTAAGACTTTCGAATGGATCCCTCCCGAATCAAGGAAAATAGTCACACACACACTCATCACCAGCAGACAGGACTACGGAAACACCCTCTACACTGGCATGAACAAGTCCCTACTCCAGAAGCTCCAGACGATACAGAACACCGCTGCCAGACTAGTCCTCGGCATTCCTCGACAAGAGCACATCAACCAACACCTACGGAAGCTCCACTGGCTCCCCATCAATAAGAGAGTCACTTTCAAGATTCTCATCAACGCTTACAAATGCATACACAATACCGGACCCCAATACCTCAACGGCAGAATCACCCTCCAAGTACCCAAAAGAAACCACCGATTCGCCAATCTTGCCCTCGCCGAAACCCCACTCATTCACCGAGCCAAAGCAGGGGGAAGATCCTTCTCCTACATCACTGCCAAGAAATGGAAAGAGCTCCCGATCGACCTAGCTCTTTGACTGAACGGAACGGCTGACCACCCCCCTGCCCCCTCCCAGCGCCTTGAGACCCTCATGTGTGAATAGAGTGCTTACAATTCCATGACTAATTTATTGATTGATTTCTTCAACTTTCAACTGATCATTTAACTTTTGATTTATTCACACAATTGGGATTTAACCATATAGAACATTCATGAGCCACTTTCAAGTGTCACATATGAATTTGTTCTGCTCCTTCATTGTGCTTTTTTTCTCACTAGACAATTTGAGACAGTGGTTTGGTGATTGTAACTTCACAATGGAATATTTTCAATAGTCTTCATAAACTTTCTGTGACCAAGATATACTTCAATGATTTAAATGTCTTGCTAATTCATAAGACAGCAGTCCATGTGATTCTCTTATTCATTGTGGGCCTATAACCCTAAACTCCAAGTTCTCAATTATTCAAAGCAATGCAGTAAAAATCATGTGCAACATGAAACCACCAGTGGAGCATTGAAAGAATTGCACTGGCTGCCTATTGAATTGTGTATAAAATTCAAATCCCTCTCCTTTTCCCACACTGCTACCTTGACAAAAAAGGACGAATTCCTCACTGTCAGGATCACTGACCACGAAGATCACAATTTAGGGATGGCCTGACAGGTCAGTCCGTGAGCCGTTTTTTGGCTGTTTGTTTGCCTATTTTATGGTCATGTGTGTCAATATTTTGTACTGATTTCTGTGATGCTACCACAATCATGGCCTGCAGAAACACAAATGAAGTCAGTCAGCCATACTTTGCAAGGCACCTATACAGCGTGTCTCTACAAGTAAAAAACTGACATTATTTGCAAAATGTGGACCTCTTCGCTAATGTGCCACTATCATTTTGGTGCTCAGGTCTGTTTTCTCTCCCAGTCCGACACTACCAACCAAACGCGGTTTGGGCAAATTAGGCTATCAGTTCGCATCATCATTGAAGATCCAAGATTCTGTAGAGTTGGCCTCTGGTTGCTCTGGTTTTCCTTCCTAACGCCAAGGGTATGGAACTCCGACCCTGCAGCCGTCCGAGATGAATGTGAGCTCAGACTCTGAAATACAAAACAGAAGGCCTGTGTGTTGAATTGACTAACACTTCCCGTCTGTCCGGACCCACCGGCTTTCATCCTGCACAGTCCTTCCGTTTTGGTGTCATCTCTGCTTATCTTCTGTGAGGCATTATAATACAATAGGTAATTTCGATTATAGTTAACAGTTAAAAAAGGGGCTCTTGTCTCATTCTATTCATCTCTTGCATTATGTAACCTTCTGGTTAGGAGGTGAAAAGCAGTCATTATTTTTTTAATTCTCACTAAAGTATTTGGATAAAATACATGCGTGAACTGTTTCTCCCTTACAGCACTCCCAGCAAGGGCACATCACAGAGACCGAAGCAGAGAAAAAGAAGCGAGAGACTGAAATGCCAGCTGGATAACTGATCGCGATCAGAAATAGCCTGCCAATGTGGCACATGCCAACCTTTGAAGTTTTATGTAATTACCATAACATTTGCAAACACAGATTATATTAAGAGACAAGAGCATGGCAGAAGGCAGTGGGTTTGATAGCCTGGCTGTTAGAACATAACTCTGCAGTGTACCGCAGAAGAATAATGTTTGCTGGAAGTTGTGCAAATGCTTATGGTTATGGTTATCAGGCTAATGCCAGAGTCGGCTTTCTGGCGCCTTGCTACACACAACTATGAAACAATGCTAAGAAATGTTGGGTCACCTCTGACCTTGCACAGACAGACACCTCTCTTCAAATAGGTCTGCTTTCTACCTCTCTTCAAATAGCTGTGCTTTGCAAGCATCCTAGACTAATTTTGAATGATTCATTTTGCTCTTTTTTGCCTACTCATATATTTTGGTCAAATTGGCCCAGATTTACCAGGCGCTTGAGCTGCCATTCATGAGATGCAAAATGGCGCAAAATGGTAAAAAGATCTCTGTTGATCAATTTTCCGGTTTCTTAGTGCTGAAATTGGCATTTGATCGGTGATCAAATCTTTTTGTGCAATGAAGGGTCGATAGTATATGGAAAAGGTGTATGTAAGGGGTGAAACAGCAGAAAACCCCTAGGTTTTGATGCAAAGATCAAGTAAATGAACGTTACCTTTCCCTTGTATTAAAAACCTAATGCCAAATTAATCTCTGTGAAAGCAATGGGCCAGGGGGTATATTCCGTGTATATACTTATGTGTAACATGAGTATTTTACATCAAATGACATATCTTTCATTGGTAACCCCTGTGTAGTTGCCTCCACATTGCAATTTGCACTGGAGGGTGCACCTCAAGTACAAACTCTATGCTGTTCTCTGCTGGCTTGTCTTTGTGGTACAGTTCACAGCCGAACCTCGTGCAGTGCAGCCTTTATTAGCAATCCAGGTTTATTTTTTTAAATATGGTGCTGCAGTTTTCTATTGTTCACATAGCACAACGTTGCATATTTTTATGCTGTGCTATGTTGCGTTGATGGTGGTGAAAAAGAGTAAATCTAGGGCCTCATTTAGGATTTGTCCTAGAGGGAGGACTTCCATAAAGGAGTAGTCATCCGTCCCAGCAAAAGCTCTGGTTGGCCGCCCATTTTAGACATGGGCAACCACCTAGTTACCCTCGGTGTAACCCCATTTGACTCTACTAATGGCCTGTCCACCACACTGCCAAGCGAAAGTCTTCACACCCCATTTTGTAGTACCTCTGCTTCTCCCTGCATGGTGAACAAGGGCATGAAAAATGTAAAAGGGACACAACACGCAGGGAGTCAACTGCTGCTTTGTGAGTTTCTTTTCTCTAAACAAAATGTTGCTAGGAGAGAACCTTCAGAATGGGGCCAGCATGGCAAACCTGGAGTTGTGGCCAGGGAGTCATGGAGTCAGCGGCTCTCTTCAGAGCTCAAGACTTCCTGTCAGGCATGCAGGGTTTTCAAAAAAAGGTGACCAGTATGTCAGTGACCCTCTTAGTGTCCCGCCGCGTCTTTATCTTCAGTGTCAAATCATTTAGTAGGCAGTTTAATAACATTGTGTTTATTAGTAATAATGAAATCCACTACTGTGACAATGATGAGCATATACATTAATCCACTCTCTGACCAACATATATTTTATGCGATCATACATACCTACCTGCATTAAAGCCAAACAAATACCATTTTACTTTTCTTGCAAGTCAACTCATTTTTATTAAACGTATAGTATTAGTGCTGTCATAGTGGGGGCGTGGCTAGCCAGACATCATGGCGGACGCGAGTCCCTAACGCTCGGACCGATATCTCCCTTGAATCAGGAAAATGTATCCTGAAAGTGAGCCATCTACGTTGGAAACAAGTGGGACCAGACAGCCAAGGAATCGCTGAAGCCAGGGATCCCCGAATCGTGCTGCTTCGCCCCCTGGGACTGCAGCTGCTGTGGTGAGGAAAGCCGGGGTCTACAAGCTGTGAGGCAGCGTGCCGGCTATCAACGGCGGGAGGCAGCCGCCTGCGCTTCTACAGCGGCCTCTGCGGCGGCGGAGAACAAACGGAGTGGAGAGACAGTGTCCTCCCCACAAGACCCCCAGGACCGAGAGCAGTGCGGCTGCAATCAACCCAACAGCACAAACAAGACGCCGCTCTGCAGCGCTACATGTTGGAACTGGCCTTGGAGGGGAGAGTCCCCGCGGATTACCAGACCCCAGGCAATTTGGACTCCAACGTGGTCTTGCTGATGTGGAGGGTTGGTGACCGATGTGAAGAAAACTGGGTCCCAGCAATGTGAGCCTGGGCTGCTGCAGAAAATACTGAATAGCGTGGCAGCCATGCGGCCAATGTGGGTGCCGCCCTGCCCTGGAGCCTTCCGGTGAGTGAAGAAATATAGCGGAGGGGAGCTTGGGAGGCGACTGACTGCGGGAGATACAAACTGCGTGCTGGAGAGACTGCAGCGCAAGGAGTGGTGGTAGACACACAGCGTTGGCTGCGGGGCCCCCCGGAGGAGCTGCACCAGCACTGAGGAACTGAGACAGCATGTGGGAACATCGACCAGCCACTAGTGCGTGGCCTAGCAGAGACAAGCTGGTGAATGCACAAACCCCCCAAAACGCGGACCTGGGAAACATCCGGGCATTGCACTGACAGGGCAGACACTGGACGCCGGGGGTGAGACGCTAGGGGTGGCCTGCCCCGACAACGGCAGATGGAGGATGTGCGGCCTGAGGCCTACATGAGGGAGGTCATCGCACCCCAGGCAACGCCGATCCTAAACAAATATCTGTATTGCCATAGCAACTGCTGAGCACCGAGGAGGGGAGCGGAGGAGGCGCTAGGAGTGAGTAGGAACTGCAGGCCCACTTCCTCTCGCCCAAGACGACGCTGTGACCCGCAGGGATAGGGCTTACACAACTAGCTGCCACCGGGGACATTAATAATAACCACAACGTCTTGTAGCTGAGAAAAGCGCGCAGCTTAGCACCCTGCTAAACATACATCGGCACAACCCGATGCCCTGCCATTGAGGGTCGCTGCCATGCCATTCTGCTGGAAGCCCAGGACCCCTGCCCTACAAGCAGGCTACTAGTGCAGAGGCTGCACACAGGACCCACAGGCCATAGCACACTCACGGACTCAGTACTTACAGCAGTGGAGAACATTTGTGCTGTGCTAGAACATACCAGAATCTCTCTGGAAACTCGGATAGATGAAGTTACCTCGGACTTCACGCTACTGCATGCAGATCACCATAAAGTGGCTGAAAAAGTCACTGCACAAGGTCAAATGCTTAAGGATCTCCAGCCCGTCACTCAAAGGCACGCAGCTGTGCTACAAGACATGATAGACCGTATACATGCCCCGGAAGATAGAGCAGAAGATGCGGAAGGATGCCCCCGCCACAACAACATTCGCGTGGTGGGCCTGCCAGGGGGAGAGGAAGGAACCCAGAGCAATACACAGAACGCTGGCTGCAAGATATTCTACCCCAGGGAACATTGTCAATGCAGTTTGCTGTAGAAAGAACCCACCCTGTGCGAGCACACAAACTCCAATCAGGAGCCTGGCCATGCCCGTTCATTTTTAAACTACTCAACTACAGGGACAGGGATGCGGTGCTGTGTGACACACTTAAGATGGAAAGCATCAAAGTGAGTGGTAGTCAATTTAGGCTCTTCCTAGATTACACCACCCTCGTGCAGCAGCATAGAAGCAGCTATGCGGCAGTGAAGCGCCAACTCAGCTCTGGAGCTACCATACTCACTGTTATTCCATACCCGGCTGAGAGTGGTTGTGAAAGAAGGGACCCGCTTCTTTGATTCTCCTGCGGAGGTATGGGACTTGTTGGAAGAGTTGGGGCTGTGAACAGGCACAAGTCCCTCGGACCCCGATGGCGACAACCCAACAGGCAGGAGAAGCAGACGGCGGGGATGACGAGGGACAGTGCGAAATGCGAAATGAGGGACTACAGCCCGTGTCCGGAGAAAACGAGAAGGGAGAGATAAGATGCCCTGGCAGCGTTAACAACCCTTGGATCTCCACACTCTAAAGAACGCTTGGACTCCTACGCACTGGACATGTTGGTGGCCAGTGGCTCTCCATCACCATCAACTGAAATATCCAACGACCTCTGCCTGCCAGTGCTGACCCCACAAACTGCTGATGGTATCTATACTACTATTATAAAGAGAGAACTTGCACCTTTAGGCAAGGTAAACTCGGGAACTATAGCGCCAATCTACACACCCAAGACATCTTAGAAAACCTCAGGGCAAGCAGAAGGACATAGGCTACATAAAAATAAAAATAAATCGTTTTTTAAAATATTAATACATTTAAAAAAGTAGTCCCTTGCAACTAGCGCCGGCCGCGACGTCTGCGTGAGGGGAGGAGCGGCGTTGACCACAACCAGGAAGAGCGGAGGACAACAGCGCCGGTGGGAGCTGCGAGAACCGGAGGAGCAGTGGCGGTGAGAGGTACGTTGCTGGGGCGGGAGGCGGGAGGGAGTCGGCGGGCGCACCGCGCGGGCTGCTACCTAACTTTAAAACTAATGTTTATGGAGTCCAGGCTTGGGGCGGGAGGCGGGCGGGGGCGACGAAGCACTGCTACTTAACTTAATTCGAGTCCGGGCGGGAGGTGGGGCGGGCGACATGCTTCTTGCAAGGGAAAATGTGGCATTGAGAGACGCCCTCACCCTTACAAATACAAGAACATCCTCTGCTGCCTAGGGAATACAGGCCATTAATATTAGCTATAACTGCAGGTCAATGTTCTGCTTCCTAGAAAATATGAAGCATCAACTGCAACAGTCAGTGCCAGACACGCAGGCCCTGGTCCTGCTTCCAAGAGAATATGTGGCATCAGCAGCAGCCATCAACGTTAGAAATTAAAGGTCTTCTAGCAAAGGAATATGTACCATCACTACAAGGCTAAAACTACAGGTCCGTGTTCTGCTTCCTAGGGAATAAGGTTCATCAAGAGCAGCCCTCAGTGCTACAAAAGCAGGCCCCTCGAGAACATGCTGCCCCAGCCCCCTTCTGCCCCAGGCAACGCTGGGGCGGGCTGCTAGTTATAGGATAAAGCACTGGCATGTTGAACTCTGCAACAGGTAGCTCACCGAAGTAGAACATTGATTGTTAACATATGTGTTCTTGCACTGTGCTAATCGTGTGGGAGGGTCTGCTGGGTCAATAACCACACATACCCCATTTGGCAATGATGCGGAGGCACTATGCCCGCGACTGGCCACATTACTCATAGTACCACAAGGAGTGGGTGCACCTGAGATGCCACTTAGCCCTGAACACTGCTAGACTCTCACAATAATCTGGGTGATTATCTAGATGGCACACCACATACACAGGAATGAGGGGGACGGCCACCGGAAAACATTACATGTGAGCTTACCCCATTAGACAACACACTGAACTAGTTTGTACTTCTCAGTTGTTACAGAGGTTTGGACGGACATTCTGCAAAGTTCGCCCCAGGTTGTTATGTCGTTCTTAGTTTATCCATTGTTTTTGTTGCAGCAGGCCGACACACTCGTATATGCCCGCAACCCCCACACACCAAGGCACGCCCCAACCTTTATGCTCCGACGACTAAACACACCAGACATGGCATGAGCTAACATAATTACATGGAACATAATCCGCATGCACACTCCCATGCGGCGCTATTCCATATTCACTTACCTCCAGAGACACTCGGTTGGAATTGCCCTATTGCAGGAAACACACATGACACAGCTGGAACTGGACAGATTACGTAGGCGCTGGAGGGGACAGGTGTATGGCACGGTGTACTCAGCACATGCGAGGGGCACACTAATCTGGGTGAGAGCGGGCGCCCCGTTCGTCTGTGCAGATGTGGTGATAGATCCCGAAGGCAGATACCTTAGTGTGTGGGACACTTAACGGTCAATCAATATTTCTGGGCTCAATACATGCCCCAATTGTGGACCAGCCATCGTTCCTAACACAGTTGTCATCAATGCTGACCCCTTATGCTGGGCTCCCCTGGTTGCTGGCCGGGGATTTTAACTCTTTGCTCGATGTACACATAGACAGGTCTTTTCCCCCTCTCCGGAAGACATCAGGTGTGTCAAACGCGCAGGCGCTTACAGACTGACTCTCACACTGGGCATTGCTAGATATGTGGCGTGTCCTTCCCCCTAATGAATGAATTTATTCCTGCTACTCTGCATTACATGACCTACTTGAACGCCTGGATAGGGTGGAGGGATCCCAATCCCTAATCCCACTATTTGAGAAATCGGAATACCCAGGGCGGACACACTCCGATCATAACCCTATGCGACTCCATCTCAGTTGGGAAGCTGATCGTCCTCCCATACCCACATGGCACCTGCAAACACCCTTACTATAAGACCCCGAATTCTGATCATCATTGGGTCAGCTATTCTTAAATATTTTGAACTCAATGAAGGGAGAGCAAGTAATGCACTGATGGAATGGGACGTCCACAAAATTGCAGTGAGAGGTCATTGTCTAGGGGCCACATGGAATATACGTAAACAGCTAGCATTATCGCTCACACAGCTAGAATCCCAGTTACTCCAACATGAACACGAGGGAGAAGGAGAAGGAGGAGGCAGACATTCGGGCTGCCTGGAAAGTCTTCGGGCACAACAGTCAGAATGTATGGAACGATTGCGGTGCCATAACTACATGGCTCACACAGGTCACACACATGCCACAGCGGATAGGGCGGGCTGCCTGCTTGCCTGGCTGCTGAAGCAAGAGAGTAATCACAGCCCAATCGGAGCCATACGCACACCGGAGGGGACCCTGGTGTATGCACAGCGAGAAATCCACATGGTGATGACAAATTATTACACACAACTATTTCAATCTAGCACCAGGAGGCACTTAATAGTCCCCTCACCTTAGAGTAACTCAGGGAGGCGATTGGGGTTATGGCATCTGGGAAAACGTCGGGGTCGGACGGCCTACCCATCGAAAATTACTAGGCTTAGCAGGAGTCTTTGGTGCAACGTCTACACACCCTTAACGCCACAGCTCTGGAGGAACACACACTTCCCCCATCGATGCGCAAGACCTACCTGGTGTCCTGGCTCAAACCAGACAGGGACCCTACAGCCCTGGGATCTTATAGACCCCTGGCGCTACTTAACACTGATTATAAAATACTTGCTAAAGTGCTAGCGGAGCGATTGGTGCTAGTGACGCTGGTGGTCCCCAAATTGGATCAAGGCAACCAAAATGGATTTCGGCCCAAGTTTAGCACATCACTGAACCTGCAAAGGTTTTTCAGGGTGGTGAACGACGGTGTGCAGACGTGGCCCAGAGCGGGATGCCTTGTGTTAGACCTGGAGAAGGCCTTTGATTGTGTAGAATGGAGCTATCTAGCAGCAGTGCTGTCGCGATATGAGCCAGGCCTGGGATTTCTTCAGATGGCTGACCTATTATTATTAAAATCCCACAGTTCACGTATGGTTGGGGCCATACATTTCTGACGCCAAATATGCAAAGGTACCAGGCAGGGGTGCCCGCTGTCACCCCCTCCTGTTTGAGTTGGCGATAGAGCCCCTAGCTGCGGCATTGCGTGCAACGCTGGGAGATGGAATACCCCTGGATGATGCGGTGCACCAAGTGTTGTTGTACGCAGACGACCTCCTGGTCTAAGTGAGAGACATAGAAAATATACCAGTCCAGTTGGCACATACACTGCATGACTTAGCCGCCATCTCAGGACTCAGGGTAAACGCTAGCAAGTCCTGTATTTATGTATTCAGGGAGGGAAGCCAAGACCCGGGTTATACTCCTAATGGTGCAAGGGTGCAATGGAGGGAAGACACCTTCCCATAACTGGGAATCCAGATATAACGTCAACCAATAGACCTATTTGACGGCAACCTGGGAAAGGCCTTAACACCAATCAAGTCACAGGTACACTTTTGGAACAAGCTCATGCTAAAGGTCACTGGCAGGGTAGCACTATTCAAGATGGTGATTCTTCCCCGTCTCCTGTATTACTTTGCCAATCTACCTATATATGTTCCGGCGTCCTTCTTTGCTACACTCACTAAACTACTTAGGGACTTCCTTTGGGGGAACGCTCGACACAAAATGGCTCTAACAAAATTGTACCTCCTACCGACCAGGGGGGTCTTGCTGTGCCTTGTTTTGAGCAATACTATTTAGCTGCACAACTGCAGTGGATAACCCGCTGGCTTGCAGATAGGGATCTTGAAGACACTGCAACCACACTACCTTCTCGCTCTCTGGAGCAAATAACCAAACTCTTTCATCCGGCCACTAAAGCCGCAAACACAGGTCAATGCTGCTGTTGTTGGTTTTGGTTTTGTTTGCTCTTGACCATAACATCTGTTCAATTGCCCACGCTGAATGATCTGAAAGGACTCTGTACAATGTACTAATGGAACCATGCAATTATTGTATTGTAACCTCTACCCTTGGTGAAATGGATTGATTGTTGAAGTTAAACTCATTGCTTTACCAACAATGTCGTAGGCATGCATGCTATGCTTAACCCCTTGCCTGCTGATGACGGAACCGCTCCGTCATCAGCTGCGGTGGCGCTGTGCTGATGACGGAGCGGTTCCGTCATGGCCCGCTCGGAGCTCCTGCGCGGTTCGTATTCCGCGCCTGCGCTGAGCGTTCCATTGAGCGGGGCGGGCCATGACGGAACCGCTCCGTCATAAGCACAGCGCAACCGACGCTGGTGACGGAGCGGTTCCGTAAACAGCATGCGGCCGCCGCGCGGCCGCCCCGCCCCCTTAGCACTGCGGCGGAATAGCCGCCACAGTGAAGGGGTTAAATACCCACACAACAGTAATGTCTCTCTAATATTGGTAGATGGTTCAATGTATAGATGGCTCTCCACACAGTAAGTTGCCTTTTATGAATATGGAAAATCAAAGTCAATAAAAACAGATTTAAACAAAAAAAAATCAGTGCTGTCATAGTATTCAATGTGCATTTGCAATGATTAAAATATATATCATATAAAGTCTGTAATGACATGAATAAATAACAGATTATCAATTTTAGTGATAACTACAGAATGTTAGTACACAAATAACAGAATAAATGATAATTCTTCAGGAATGTCCGATCACAACATTGTACCATTCTGAGACTCACCAATTACAATGGCACAAAGTTGCACTTGGATTGCAATGAGGAGTAAAAACAATCCCGGTTAGTAATATTACGGGATCACCATTAAAAAGGCTGAATGAAGAGGAAATGAAATAGCCACTTCCTTAGCTGAATTTAGGCCAGGTGTAGGCATACAAAACCTATAGTGATTCTATTGTACTCGGCCTGGTGTTAACATGTCATGTGTGCGGGACGGGAACGTATGACACCTAGCTCAATGAGACATTGACCAATTGGAAATATAAATACAGGTTGCATCTTAAAATGGTGACTGTGCACATAAACCAAGAGACGTGAAATCGATCCCAACATGGTGATTCTATGTTACCGTTGTTCTACACAAAAAATGGGGAGTTGTGTAAACTAGTGGAGCATTATTTTAATTGTTTTAACCTAAATCGTTCCCATATGAGTGATGGTGGGACGACTCATGAAAAATAGGCTGAGAAAGGGGAAAGATGATCCATGATGCAGGAGGGTCTCTAGCATATTTTGAAATCATGCAAATTAAGCGGTTATAATTTCCAGGAAGTGCAGGATTATCCGCATTCTAGCAAGGCCCATATAAAGAGGGTGCTGTATCGGAAATCTTGCCTGTGTGCTATGAGTGCAACCACACAGGCCAACCCCAGTATTACTTTAATAATGCGCATCGACCACAAGATGAGGACGTGGCAGTATATTAGAATTTGGAAATCAAAATATGTTTAAAGAAAAAGCATGAGTGAATATGTATAAATCCCGTAAATTAGGTATCAACAAATCTGACGTAATAATGAGCCTGCACAAGTTATGTTACATAATGGGGCATCAGTATAGGAAAACAACCGATTTTCTTTCAGTATATGTTGGAATGCAAGTGACCAGTGGGATCATTATTGAAAGAATCATAATTAGTAAGGACCCATTATCTAGTGGGAGGTCCCAGTGTAATTATATACAGTGGGAAGCAGACCTACCAAAATGATTGGGTGCATGTCAAAGATGAAGAAGAGGGTTTAATAAACTGAGAACAGTAGAATAAGTAAGTTATTAATATGCGTAACCAAAAACATATATGATATCACAGATATGTTTTAAAGAATTGTAGATGAACCAATAAATAGGATTGGGAGAAATAACTGGCCACATTGACAATAGAGTATTAAGTAAGTGACAAAGATAGGGTAATTTACCTATGAACTACACCCTATGATAAATGGACTAATGAAATCATATATGTCATAGGTCTTATAAGTCTCTGGAGGAGATTGTATCAAGTCACCCAACCTCTGTTGGGAGTGATTTAAAGAAGTAAGCTTCGGGTACTGATGTATGCTTATACATTTAAATCCCAAATATAGAAGGGACAGGTAACTGTAGAATGTATCCTATATAGTGGTGATTAAAAACAGCCTTGTAATATGGAAATCCTTTATTAATATCTGAAGTTAATTATCACGTGAACAGTAATTCTGGGTAAGTTGAATCTATAGTGACCACTTAGTTTGGGCTTTTAGCTACACATGTTAGATAGAACATCTAAATAAGAAAATCAGGAAGTATAAAGGGGTATATGTTGGAAGAGGCTTACCTCCCAAAATCAATCCAACTTTAGCTCAGTAGCAATACAGCATTCGGTAGACCACGAATTGCTGTGGATTTGGTTTTGCAGCTGGTCGGTTCCACCCTCGACGTTCTATGCTGGAGGTTCGAGCATTATCGTGCAGTAAGTAGTTTAATCTTCTTAGTAGTTAGACAGCAACGTTTATTAAATAATAAGCAGGTACTGCGCAACAGCATATCTAGATGAAAGACTGCAAAGCCACTGACAGCAGTAAAACACTCACGTTCTATAACAGAATAAAGAATGCAAGAGAACGCATAGTTCCACAACTAATGCTGGGTGACAAAAGCATCAACACAAAGCACACCACTACATTATCTCTTCCCTTCAGATGTTTTTTTTAAACCACCAACTTACAGCCTTGTAGAAAAGCATAGTGAAAATAACAAAAGCAAGAACCTAAATTGCCTACAATACAAAAAACTGAAGAAAAGAACAGAACACATAAATCCAAAAACTTTAAAAAATGAGCTCAGCGAAATCTCACCAGGATATCGCAGCGTAGATTGGTCCCACATGGTTGAACGGGGCCATCTTCATCACCTCCATTGGTAACAGAACCAAAACAGTTATTATTAGTGTAACTCTCATCATGCTTTTCCATGCTGATTGTTTTATCATACTCTTGGTGATCCTTCAACTTTATCACTTAAGCAATGTTCCACCAATTCTTTTTATTTACTCTAATAGCTTTACCACATACTGTATCTACAATAACAGGTTCAGAAAACATCATACGTCCCTTTGTTGTGTGAACAGGGGTTTTAATACACACCACATCACCAATGATGATTTTCTGAGAGTCTGCTCTTTTCCTTTCATCAAATTCATTATTTTACTGTTCGTGGGCCTTGCCCACAATCAACCTAATGAACTCATCCACATCATCTATAATATTCATCTTAACCCATTTTAACATCCACCATGGAAAATTTGTAGATGAAGGCTTCCTGCCTCTCAAAAGTTCAAAAGGCGAAACTCTGGTAGAGCATTGAAGATTTGTGCGGTAGAACCAAAGCATAGACCATACTGCATTCTGTACTACACACTTGCTGCCGATAGCCCACTGCACACATTTGTTCAAAACTTTGTTCATCCGCTCTACCAGGCGATTGGTTTGAGGATGATATATCAAACTCTTGTGGTGAACAATTCTCCAGTTTCAAGACATTTTGAAATTCAGTACTGACAAATTGTACACCATTATCAGAAATAATGGAAGACAGAAGCCCTTTTCTTAAGAATATGTATTTAA
Source organism: Lissotriton vulgaris (assembly GCF_964263255.1). Taxonomy (NCBI): domain Eukaryota; kingdom Metazoa; phylum Chordata; class Amphibia; order Caudata; family Salamandridae; genus Lissotriton; species Lissotriton vulgaris. The sequence goes on along the minus strand of NC_141695.1, from coordinate 982,633,979 downwards.
GTAAATCAATGATCTTTTTTGAACTTGGTTCACTCAGAAACCGAACTTCAGGCCACTTGGAGTAGTAGTCAGTAGCCACCACAGCAAATCTAGAAGAAACCGGAAGTAAGTTACACCAACCAAATTGATACCTATTTTTCTCATGGTCTACTGGCGTAATCAGTGGGTTGCATTGGAGGGACCCTCACTTTGAATCCTCTCTCAGCACTCACACAAACCACACACTTACCAATCAGATCATCAACACTATTGTCTATCTGTGACCACCAGAACACCTCAATCTGTGTTTGGTTAGTGTTTTTCCCAAATGTCCTTCATGTGCACCACACAGCAATCATGTTCTCAAACGTTCAGGGGGAATCTCTCCCCACATTAAAATATCATCTTCTACTGAAAGTTCTTGAGAGACTTTTACAAAAGTCTGGAATTGATACGTGACATTTTTCTCTTTGGGCCACCTCGACTCCTCACAATCCGGCTTCCGAGCCAAGCACAGCACTGAAACCGCCCTCATCGCAGCAACAGATGACATTCGAACTCTACTGGACAATGGAGACACAGTCGCCCTCATCCTCCTCGACCTCTTCGCAGCCTTCGACACGGTCTGTCATAGCACCCTTTTACAACGCCTCAGAAACGTCGGAATCCAAGGAAAAGCTCTGGAATGGATCACCTCGTTCCTCACCGGAAGAACCCAGAGAGTCCGCCTTCCACCATTCAAGTCAGAGGCCACTGAAGTCATCTGCGGCGTACCACAAGGATCCTCACTCAGCCCCACCCTCTTCAACGTATACATGAGCCCCCTCGCGGTCATCGCACGCCAACACAACCTCAACATCATCTCCTACGCCGACGACACTCAACTGATCCTCTCACTCACCAAAGACCCAAACACTGCCCAAACCAACCTGCATGAAGGAATGAAAGAAGTAGCCGAATGGATGAAGCACAGCCGTCTGAAACTGAACTCAGACAAAACAGAAGTCCTCATCCTAGGCACCTCCCCTCCGCCTGGGATGACTCTTGGTGGCCAGAGGCCCTTGGAAAAGCACCCATCCCGACGGACCACGCACGGAACTTGGGCGTCATCCTGGATTCCTCACTCTCGATGAACAGGCAAGTCAACGCCGTTTCTTCATCCTGCTTCAACATTCTTCGCATGCTCAAAAAAACATTTCGCTGGATCCCCACCGAAACTAGAAAAACGGTCACCCACGCCCTGGTCACGAGCCGACTGGACTACGGAAACACCCTTTACGCCGGTACCACCGCAAAACTCTGGAAAAAACTCCAACGCATCCAGGATCGTATTAGACATTCCGCGTAAAGAACACATCTCTGGTCACCTGAAAAACCTCCACTGGCTCCCCGTCAATAAGAGGATTACTTTCCGGCTCCTAACCCACGCACACAAAGCACTCTACGAAATCGGACCCGAATGCCTCAATACACGACTGTCCTTCTACACCCCCTCCCGCCAGCTACGATCCTCCAACCAAGCCCTTGCCATTGTACCTCGCATCAACAAAACCACCATGGGAGGTAGATCCTTCTCCTACCTGGCAGCTAAAACCTGGAACTCACTTCCCACTCACCTTCGCCTTACTCAGAACCACCTAGCATTCAGAAAGCAACTTAAAACTTGGATTTTCGACAAGTAATTCCCCACCCTGCCTCAAGCGCCTTGAGACCCTATGGGTATGTAGCGCGCTATATAAATCTCTTGACTTGACTTGACTTGACTTCTTTGACATACTTGATGACCTGCAAAAGAACCTTGTCTCTAATAACTCTCTCTACTCTGATTCACTCACAGCACACATATCCGCAACATCAATGGACGCTACAAAACAGTCATCCTGATCTTCATCCTCTGCCAACTCAGTGTCAGACTCAGTCACAGGAAATCTTGACAAGAAATCTACAACATCAAAATTGTATTGCAACAATTTTGTTGACAATCTTGCAGTTCTAGGTGTATGCTCCTTGATTTTCACATCTGAGAGAATGGAAGTTAAAGGACTATGATGAGTTTACAAATCAAAATGGTTGCACCAAATTTAGAGATGGAACTTCCTGATGGCCCACCAACAGACTACCAACTCTTTCTCAATCACAGAAAAAAAAATTCTGCTCCTCTCAGTACCCTGGAGGCATAACCCAAAGTGTTTTCTGTGTCACCATTGTCTTGAGCCAGGGTAGCTCCCAACCCAAAGCCACTTGCATCAACAGTAATGGCAATTTTTTTGTTTGGATCAAATGGCTTGAGAATCTTATCACCAACCAAATGAGACTTAATCCAATCGAATACCTCCTGAGAACTTGTGTCCTACTTAAAAGGAACATTTTTTTAACATGTTTGTGAGTGGCTTAACTTTTGATGCATAATCTTGAAGAAACGTCGAGTAAAATTGCCAAAGTCCAATGAAGGACTTCAAATCAATCTTGTCAACTGGTGCCCTCACATCAACAATAGCCTTAACTAAACCTGGTCTTGGCTCTACACCTTGTTGAGACACTACATGTCCAAGATACTCTACTCTTTCATGAGAAACCACACTTTTTACTTTTCAGAACGACTCCTTTGTCCTGCATGATCATAAAAACCTGCTTGAGAGAACTGTCATGGCACTCTCTGGTCTCACCAAAAATCGTCATTTCGTTAGCCTAAACGGCATACTACGATATTGGTACGAACCAATGGGTGACACAAATGCCATAAGATGTCTTGAATATGGGTCTAACACCACCTGGTGGTAAGCAGATGCAAGATACAATTTTGTGAACCATTGAGACCTTTTTGTCATCGCTAACAACTCAGTAATTTTTTGCAATGGATGCGAATCAGCCCAGATGGGCTTATTTAATCTACACAGACATGTAAATCCCCATTTCTTTCTTGCCACAACCAAAGGTGAAAGCCATAGTGATGATTGGATGGGTTCTATGTTTCCCTTAGCACACAACTCATTAATTTCTATCTCCAAACCCTCTCTTACACTAAAAGGCACACTCCTTAGTTTATGTTTTACAGGGATAGCTCCATCTGTTACTCTTATTTCATGTGCATGCCCATTTGATTTTGCTTAAACTCCCACCAAAAATTATGGGGAACTATTGTATGATGCTTTCAGTGTAATCCGTAGAATTAACCACAATAACTTGTTCTTTAGTACCTGATCTGAGAACCATTTGAAACAATCCTTGGAGAAACCAACCTAAGATAGACAACCCTCTGATGACCACATAGACCTTACCCAGAATTTTTCTTCCCTTGAATTCTAAAATATCTTCAAAGAAACCAGCTAACTCAATTGTACACCCTTCATAGGGAACAGGTGTTCTGTCAGGTGGTTTCAATGGTCAATCACACCAAGTTTCTTCAAATAACTCTTGAGTAATCATAGTTGTTCTTGCCCCAGAATCCAATAACAAGTTCAGTTTCTTATCTCCCACACCAATCTCAACATAGGGATCCACACACTTAAATGTAATGTAATGTAAATGTAAAATAGCTCTTCTATAGCGCATTCTATCACTCCAAGGAGCATCTTGGCGCTTAATACCAACCCAGAGTGGAAAAAGGTGGTTAGCTGGAGCAATTCCCAAGAACAAATCCTTTACACTAAAGCTCTACAGGCAGCATCGGTGAGCGTGAAGACCCAGGTCTTCAAGGCTTTCCTGAAAAGAGATTCTGATGGAATTTGCCGGAGCGAAAGAGTCAGTTTATTCCATGCTCTGGAACCTAGCACCACAATGGATTTTCCACCTTTGGTGGCTAGTCTGAATTTTGGGACAACTAGCAGATTCAGGTTAGAGGATCTCAGTTTCCGGATGGGGAGATGGCGTTTGAAATTTTTTGAGAGATACCTGGGTCCATGTGTGTGATAGGCTCTGTAAGTAATGATCAAGATTTTAAATAGGATACGTTTGTGTATGGGAAGCCAGTGGAGGGTGTGGAGTGCGGCTGAAGCGGATGATTTCCTGGGCCAGCCCAGGACCAGGCGGGCGGTGGCATGCTGGACCATCTGCAGCCTGTGGAGCACAGACTTATTGGCTCCCGCATACAAGCTGTTGCAGTAGTCCAGTCTTGATGTAATGAGTGCCACCTCTACCGTTTTCCTAGTTGACAGTGGGAGGAGGTTGAAGAATTTTCTAAGCATTCTGATGATATAGAAGCATGTACTGGCCACCCCAATGGCTTGTTGCTTGAATGATAGAGCATCATCAAACTTAACACCCAGGTTGCGGCCAGAGGAGATGGTATTTGGGGGAGCTTCAGAATCTTCAGGCCACCACTGCTTAGGGGAGAACAGATTTTGTGGACCAAATGGTAAGATTTCTGTTTTCCCAAAGTTGCACTTGAGATGGTTGGTCTTCATCCATTCAATGATGTATCCCAATGATGACTTGCCCATCAATCAAAACTATAACTGTTAGACCCGGGACCCTGGCCGGCCAAGACTCGCGTCGAGGTCAGTCAGGGATCGCCAGTTCTAAGTGTCAGGGCAAGGGAGTTACACGCCAAGATAACCCCTCACTCGCCCTCTAGGTAACGTGGCGCGAGCAGTCAAGGCTAAACTTGGAGGCGATGTAAGTTAAGTATTTGCGCATGCACCCCAGCAACAACACCCAAGGCCCACCACAAAGAAAACACTCCACACAAGGTTATATGAAAATAGCCTTTGTATTATAATAAATATACATCAGATAAAACACACATCTTGTTACACTGTGCCAACAGGCACGGGCGGAATTTACAAGGGATATTTGTACAGGACAGGGCCACTTGAACCACTGTCAAGGGTATCAACACTTTTAGCAGCAATACTTTCAGTAATAAAGCAATACCTTCAGTAATAAAGCAATACTTTCAGTAATAGCACTTCAGCAATACCTTCAGTAATAAAGCAATACTTTCAGTAATAGCACGTTAGCAATACCTTCAGTAATAAAGCAATACTTTCAGTAATAGCACTTCAGCAATACCTTCAGTAATAAAGCAATACTTTCAGTCATAGCACTTTAGCAATACCTTCAGTAATAAAGCAATACTTTCAGTAATAGCACTTTAGCAATACCTTCAGTAATAAAGCAATACTTTCAGTCATAGCAATACTTTCAGTAATAGCATACAACCAGTAATTACTGGTAACAGGACCTCTCTAGCACCACCTGTACTAGGGAGAAAACAACCACCTACACGTCACACTACCTGTAGGGGTGCAAAAGCAACACACATGATGTCGTAACATTCAGAGGTGTAAAAGGACAAAGAGAACACATGATGAATAATCTACCCATTCAGAGGTGTAAGCAAAACACATGATGCCGTAACATTCAGAGGTGTAAAATCACTAACTATGTCCCCAAACTCACCAGTCACCACCTGTGACTGTCCCGGTGTCCCAATGTCAGGGCCTAAACGTGGCAGTTGTCCACTAAGTGCTGGACAACTGGAGCAGGGAAAGTTAGCACAAAGTTGGAGCCTCTCTGGGCTCAAAGAACCACCACGGTGGCACTGGTGAGCCTCTCCTAGGCTCTCTCACCAGTAAGGGGGGCTGCTGAGCCTCTCAGGGCTCCAGCAACGAACAGGTGCAGCCTCGATGGGCTGGGGGGTCCCTCGCTCTGGGGACCCAAAGCAATAATGCTGGCTAAGAGCCTCGCTGGGCTCTAACGCTACTGGTGCCCCCGGGGCACCTCGTGGCTCCACAAACGCGGAGGTGCTTTCTCTTTCGGTGGAGCCTCTCTGGCTCGGGTTGGAGTCCCCCTCTTGGGGACTCGGCTTGCTTACAAATGCCCCCTGAGCCCTCAGGCTCAAAACACCAAGGCGCGAGGTCGCGCTACAGAGAGGGGGCGGGGCGGACACCGGCAATGTGTCCCGACGCTCCCCCCCCTCCTCTGCAGGCAGGCACTCACCGGTCTAGCGCTGGGCTTTCCAGCGGCGGCGGGTCTCTCCCGCTGGTCCCGGGGCTCTCCTTTCCTCTCGGGGAGCCTCGGCAGGCTCTCTCGCGGCTCGGCGAGGGAGGCGGGACTTCCGGTCGGCCTTTCCTGGGCCGCGCTGTGATTGGCCGGCAATCCCTTCACTTCCGGGTCGCCGCGGGCAGCGCGGCGGCTCGCTTTAGGCAGGCAGGCGGGCTCCCAGATGATCCGAGGAGTGGGCTCCCTCGTAGATCACTCAAAACCGGGCAAAACAATACGGCAATGAGCGGGGTGGCACCCGCGCCGTCAAACCACCACACAGGGCGGGCAAAATGTAGCGCTCACAGCGCTCGGGCACAATCCAGCGCTCTCCAAGCGCTAGGCAGGCGATCTCAGCGCTCCCAGCGCTGAAGGGCAGAGAGCAGCGCTCTCAGGCTGTAGACAACGAAGTCCTCAGTGCTCCCCAGCACTGGAGGACAGGACAGGGCTCCAGCAGGGCTGGAGGCAGGCAGGGGGGCAAGGCTGGGCCAGAGCCAGCACACTGGGTCTCCAGGCAGGGAGACTCCCCAAGTGGCGGTCCTTCTGGCCCCAGCAGCGGCAAAAGCCCCCTCTGGCAGGATTCAAAAGTAGAACCTTTTCCAAGGGGACACAGCCCCTTCTTATACTGTAAATTCCTTTGTTACAATGTGCAGGGTGGGGGGAAAACCAGTCGCAGCTGGTTCTGGAGCACTCTTGATGGCCCAACCACCCATTCCTTTCACTGGGGAGGCTAGGGTCATTAGACACACCACAGGGGGGCGGAGCCAGCATTGTGTGGGGAAAACCCAGCCCATCCAGGACACAGGTCCACTCCTCCCACACATCACTCATGCTAATCTCCCACTCACCACCGGGCAGACCCATCCAGACTTCCTGGAGCCTGGCATGCCAGCCAGCTCCAGCCAATCACGCTCCAGCACCCTCACTGTACACATATCTCAATGTCCAGAAGTAGCACTTCCCAACTAGACACATACATGCCGCAGACACCATCTTGCAGCATTCACTCTCACGAGTTCAGGCATACCAAACTCGAGCCTGCACTCCCCACGCATCAGGAACTACCAGGGACACACACATTCCCCATGAATTCCTATGGGAGGGCAGGCCAGCCATACTACACGCACGCACTTTCACTCTGGGACCCAGGGGAAAGTGCGCAGAGACCCAAAAATCACTAACACAGGGTCACAAATAAGGCAAAAAGTCTAGGGGTGAACCTGCCCTGCGGGCCAAGTCCAACACAACCCCCTTCCAGCCAAAACGCAGGGGAGAACAATCACCACCGTGATGGACTTCCCTGCTTGGGGCGATAGAACACGGACGCAGGCCCGCCACTGCCAGGACACTCTCCTGTTCTATGCCACGGTGAACCCCTAGGGTTCCTTCTAAAGCTCCTGTAAGGACCAACTGGGCTACCCCACTGGTACTCCTCAGCTGTCCGCGGCCAGGACCCGGCCCTGGGCGACCCAGGTGCCATCGGTCCTTGCCAATTCGCAGAGCGGGGGTAGTAACCCCTGGCACATAGTGTCCATTCTCCACTCTCCCTGTCTGCAAGACAGGACTAGACTGCCACTGGTTCACCAGCCTTTGGTCTACAACCTCAGGCGGACCAGGAGTCTCAGGGAAGGCTTTCCTCCCCTTACCTCTTCTTCCAGGGTTCCTCCTCCTCCTGCGAGGGGGACACCCCGAACGCCATTCCAACCCAGGGTTTAACCCCTCAGGTTGCACCGGGGTCAGAGGTGGGCTTTCCCACCCTCTGCACCCCCTTCCAGAGGTCTGCCCTCTCCCAACTGGAGAAGTTCCCCTGGAAGAACCGGTCAGGACACTGCTTACAGTCGTCCTACCCTTCAGGTCAGACCTAACCTGCACCTGGCCTCCCAACCTCCGGTCTAAAACCTTTGGTGGAATAATTGCCTGGCACTCCAGGACTTCTGGGGACTCACACGCAATCCCCCTGAGGCTGACACATGACCCATGTGTCGTGTGACGGTCTGTCTGGCGCAGATCTCCCGCCTCCTGTCCACCTGACAGTGCGCAAAGATCCCCCAGACCAGAAGTGGCGCCACCCGGGTCCACCCAAGACCTAGCCCAACTGGCTAGTCTCTGGTCCACTGGTGCATCCACTGGGACACTCGTCCCCCAATCGCTCCTCGCTTCGGACTTCTGTGCCCTCCCAACTGGAGCGACACTGCCGGACACTGGAACCCCTGGAGTTCTAGTTACAGACACTCCAGGTTCCCTAGACACTAGGAGATCCTCCTCAAGTGTACTCACAGGACAGCCTAGGTTCCCAACCTGGTGTTCCCTCAAGAAACCACCCAAGTTCTGAGACAGGGCTTCGGGCCTCTGGGTGCTCTCAGCCACCCCCTGACTCCTGCTCCACTGAGCCAGGCAGTCAGCCCCTTCACCCTTCTCACTATACTGGGACCTAGCTGGGCTACACTGAGCCTCTTCCACCACGCTGGGCTGGAAGCTCCCTGTACCACTACTGTTGGACTCACTTTCTAGCGACTCTGCAGGACCTCTGGCGCTCTCCCAGCGATCTGCTTCTCTTGCAAGCTCACACGGGTCCGACAATCCACACCCCAACAGGTGTTGTCGCAACCCTGGGGGACAACAACTGAGCAACTGCTCTCTGAGAAACACATCGAACAATATGTCCCAATCACATTTTGTGGGCTCCTGTACCCAATCACACAGGGCTACACAACAGTCCTCCTCAAAGTCTACCCAAGACTGGTGAGGCAGCTTCCTACTGCCCCTGAATTTCAACCTTAACTCCTCCTCTGGAGAAACAGGAACCATACTCTGGGAACTGGGAGTGGGACTGTCAACACCAACACTTAAAAAGCTGCCACCACTGGACTCCACCCTCCCTGGGGGATCCAGAAAATTCGGACTGCGGGCAGGGGATAACCTACTCTCTAGGGCTATCTTCTCCCTGGCCCAGGCCCTCTCAGCCTCTGCAATCCGCTCATTCACACCCAGCTGCGCCATCTTCCAGGCATACTCTAACCTGAGCTTCTCCATGGCCAACTGGTGCTCCCTCTCTTCTCTCCTATCCACCCACTCCTCTGGGGACAGGGAAAGGGATGGGGTGCTACATCTGACACTAGACCCAGCAAGGGACTCCCTATCTAGGGGGTACTCGCTCTCTGCTGGCGCCCATCCACTGTCAACCTCACTCTCCACATCAGACTCTTCAGGGCTCCCCTCAGACCCACCACCCTCATGGTGTGCGGTCCGGGCCCTCTCCCTCTCACTGTGCTCACGCTCCCAGTCACTCTTCTGCCACAGGATCATGTTATCCCTAAGCTTGGACTGGGTGTCTGACTCACTCACTGGGATGTCTCTCTCCTTACATAACCGTACCAACTCATGCATACTGTACTTAAACAGGCTACACAGGTTAAAAGGAGATTCCATCTTGACAGGATGCTCACAGACACGTGCAACACAAGGGAACTAGCAATCTGAAGTAGAAGTACACAATTCCAAAACTTCCACTCTCCTTAAAAAAAAGAACTCACTCATGCGTCCAGGGAAACACACCATTCATCCACACACACCCTCCCCTCGGATCGGTAAGGCAGTTTCTACCACCCCTGACTTCTCAACCTGACCACAAGTGACACAGGTACCAAACTCTGGAAGCAGGGCGGGGGACAAATGTACTGAACACAATTATCAAATGACACTCTTCAGGAGAAGCAATAATGGAACTTCACCAAAACACAATAATCCCCAAAAAATGTGGTCATCTAAAATGCAGAGCTTTGTAGTGGCCAGTTGCCACTGTGGTACAACGCAAACACAAATTCTTATCCCACCGCTGCCACCAATGTTAGACCCGGGACCCTGGCCGGCCAAGACTCGCGTCGAGGTCAGTCAGGGATCGCCAGTTCTAAGTGTCAGGGCAAGGGAGTTACACGCCAAGATAACCCCTCACTCGCCCTCTAGGTAACGTGGCGCGAGCAGTCAAGGCTAAACTTGGAGGCGATGTAAGTTAAGTATTTGCGCATGCACCCCAGCAACAACACCCAAGGCCCACCACAAAGAAAACACTCCACACAAGGTTATATGAAAATAGCCTTTGTATTATAATAAATATACATCAGATAAAACACACATCTTGTTACACTGTGCCAACAGGCACGGGCGGAATTTACAAGGGATATTTGTACAGGACAGGGCCACTTGAACCACTGTCAAGGGTATCAACACTTTTAGCAGCAATACTTTCAGTAATAAAGCAATACCTTCAGTAATAAAGCAATACTTTCAGTAATAGCACTTCAGCAATACCTTCAGTAATAAAGCAATACTTTCAGTAATAGCACGTTAGCAATACCTTCAGTAATAAAGCAATACTTTCAGTAATAGCACTTCAGCAATACCTTCAGTAATAAAGCAATACTTTCAGTCATAGCACTTTAGCAATACCTTCAGTAATAAAGCAATACTTTCAGTAATAGCACTTTAGCAATACCTTCAGTAATAAAGCAATACTTTCAGTCATAGCAATACTTTCAGTAATAGCATACAACCAGTAATTACTGGTAACAGGACCTCTCTAGCACCACCTGTACTAGGGAGAAAACAACCACCTACACGTCACACTACCTGTAGGGGTGCAAAAGCAACACACATGATGTCGTAACATTCAGAGGTGTAAAAGGACAAAGAGAACACATGATGAATAATCTACCCATTCAGAGGTGTAAGCAAAACACATGATGCCGTAACATTCAGAGGTGTAAAATCACTAACTATGTCCCCAAACTCACCAGTCACCACCTGTGACTGTCCCGGTGTCCCAATGTCAGGGCCTAAACGTGGCAGTTGTCCACTAAGTGCTGGACAACTGGAGCAGGGAAAGTTAGCACAAAGTTGGAGCCTCTCTGGGCTCAAAGAACCACCACGGTGGCACTGGTGAGCCTCTCCTAGGCTCTCTCACCAGTAAGGGGGGCTGCTGAGCCTCTCAGGGCTCCAGCAACGAACAGGTGCAGCCTCGCTGGGCTGGGGGGTCCCTCGCTCTGGGGACCCAAAGCAATAATGCTGGCTAAGAGCCTCGCTGGGCTCTAACGCTACTGGTGCCCCCGGGGCACCTCGTGGCTCCACAAACGCGGAGGTGCTTTCTCTTTCGGTGGAGCCTCTCTGGCTCGGGTTGGAGTCCCCCTCTTGGGGACTCGGCTTGCTTACAAATGCCCCCTGAGCCCTCAGGCTCAAAACACCAAGGCGCGAGGTCGCGCTACAGAGAGGGGGCGGGGCGGACACCGGCAATGTGTCCCGACGCTCCCCCCCCCTCCTCTGCAGGCAGGCACTCACCGGTCTAGCGCTGGGCTTTCCAGCGGCGGCGGGTCTCTCCCGCTGGTCCCGGGGCTCTCCTTTCCTCTCGGGGAGCCTCGGCAGGCTCTCTCGCGGCTCGGCGAGGGAGGCGGGACTTCCGGTCGGCCTTTCCTGGGCCGCGCTGTGATTGGCCGGCCATCCCTTCACTTCCGGGTCGCCGCGGGCAGCGCGGCGGCTCGCTTTAGGCAGGCAGGCGGGCTCCCAGATGATCCGAGGAGTGGGCTCCCTCGTAGATCACTCAAAACCGGGCAAAACAATACGGCAATGAGCGGGGTGGCACCCGCGCCGTCAAACCACCACACAGGGCGGGCAAAATGTAGCGCTCACAGCGCTCGGGCACAATCCAGCGCTCTCCAAGCGCTAGGCAGGCGATCTCAGCGCTCCCAGCGCTGAAGGGCAGAGAGCAGCGCTCTCAGGCTGTAGACAACGAAGTCCTCAGTGCTCCCCAGCACTGGAGGACAGGACAGGGCTCCAGCAGGGCTGGAGGCAGGCAGGGGGGCAAGGCTGGGCCAGAGCCAGCACACTGGGTCTCCAGGCAGGGAGACTTCCCAAGTGGCGGTCCTTCTGGCCCCAGCAGCGGCAAAAGCCCCCTCTGGCAGGATTCAAAAGTAGAACCTTTTCCAAGGGGACACAGCCCCTTCTTATACTGTAAATTCCTTTGTTACAATGTGCAGGGTGGGGGGAAAACCAGTCGCAGCTGGTTCTGGAGCACTCTTGATGGCCCAACCACCCATTCCTTTCACTGGGGAGGCTAGGGTCATTAGACACACCACAGGGGGGCGGAGCCAGCATTGTGTGGGGAAAACCCAGCCCATCCAGGACACAGGTCCACTCCTCCCACACATCACTCATGCTAATCTCCCACTCACCACCGGGCAGACCCATCCAGACTTCCTGGAGCCTGGCATGCCAGCCAGCTCCAGCCAATCACGCTCCAGCACCCTCACTGTACACATATCTCAATGTCCAGAAGTAGCACTTCCCAACTAGACACATACATGCCGCAGACACCATCTTGCAGCATTCACTCTCACGAGTTCAGGCATACCAAACTCGAGCCTGCACTCCCCACGCATCAGGAACTACCAGGGACACACACATTCCCCATGAATTCCTATGGGAGGGCAGGCCAGCCATACTACACGCACGCACTTTCACTCTGGGACCCAGGGGAAAGTGCGCAGAGACCCAAAAATCACTAACACAGGGTCACAAATAAGGCAAAAAGTCTAGGGGTGAACCTGCCCTGCGGGCCAAGTCCAACAATAACCATTTCTCCTAAATTGCCCTGAATATTCTGAATATTTTCAGAATCATTGTGTATAAAATCTGTTACATTTGCAGCACCAACCGTACTGCTCTTACCTCTGTTATTTGTCCACTACCAGCATGCTTACCACTTTGAAATATGTTGGCAAAATGAACATATTTGCCACAATTTCTACACACTACAATCTTGGCAGAGCAAAACGTGTTTCCTTTTGAATGGGCAGTGTAGGAAACTAGGATCTGCTTCTTATGGCTACCCCCCACATTTTGCAAAATGTGATACTGTTTTTGACTAGTCTGACTAGGATCCTGCTAATCTATCTGCTTTCTCCCTAAATTGTAATGTTATGTACTTAGGCACACTCCAGATTGGATACCGGGGAACCCTTGTCAGTCTGTAGTATATTGTATTGTATTATAATTGCATTTGTATAACGCTTACTACCCCTGACGAGGCATCGAAGTGCTTTTTCAGGGAGTAGCACGCTAGTCCGGAACCCATAGAGGATTAGTGTTGAACTAGTATAGTGAAACATGCAAGTACATTTTAAGTGGTGGATATGTTAGTCAGTATTTGGATTCGGAAGGCCAGCAGAAGAATAGAAGAGTAAAGAAGGTTTGTATTATATGGCGCTTCTAACCCCTGATGGGGTATTGAAGCGCTTTCTTTGGTGAGTAGCACGTTACTCCAGAAACCCATAAAAGATTAGTGGTAAATTAGAATGGTGAAATATGAAAGTAATTTGAGTGGTGGATTTTAGTGAGTTATTTGGAGTGAGAAGGATAGCGGAGGGATAAAAGGGAAAGAAAGGTTTGCATTCATATAATACCTGTTTCCCCTGATGAGGTGTTAAAATGCTTTGTTGGCAAGTAGCACGCTACTCTGGAACCCATGAAGGATTAATGGTGAATTAGTATAGTGTAATATGGAATTAGAGAAGTAAACATGCTAGTCTCTTATTTTGATTGAAAAGGATATTGGGGGGTAGAAGACTGCAGGATTTCTTTTTTTTAGGTCATAGCAGTAGGAGGAGGCTTTTGGATGAGTAAAAAGGGTTTTTGGAGGGGAAGAGTGAGAGGGAAGAGTTTAGAAAAGTTTATTTTGGGTGATCGGTACAGTAAAAGAGGTGTCAGAAGATACAAGGAGGGGTAGACTAGGAGAGAGTCTAAAAAGGGTTATTTTGGGAACATTGTAGTGGTATGGCGTTTGGGATAAATGAGAGAGTGGGTTTAGAGTATATAATGATAGATGTATAGGGTGAGAGATAGGTAGTAAATTGGAAAGAGTAACAGAAAGAAGTTTGAGATGAGTCAGAAAGCTGGGCTAGAAGATATATTGAGAGAAGTATAGGCTAGAAATAGGGTAGTGCATTGGAAATGCTAAATTAGAAGAAAGTGATACATATATAGATCCATAAGTACATATAGATTCATAAAGTATATGCAGATTCAATATTTTGATAGAGGTGGCAGATGAGAAATAGGGTTGCACATTGGATATGCGTTTTCAGGAGAAAAGTAACAGACACACAGATCCAGGTACATGGAGGTACATAGATGCACAATGGAAGCAAGTACATGTAGACCAAAGATGATTTTTTCCTTTTGTTTTTGTTTTATAACTACATAATTATTGTACATGTTTATACAAATCAATACATGAAGATTAGCAGATATCTATAGCGAAAATTAATGCTTATATACAGAGGGACAAATACATAGGGTATTAATGAATAGGAAAATGGGCAGCATTCCTGGCCCTGGTCCCGACCAGTCTCGAACAGGCTCAAACAGGCACCCACCCTTGTCCTCTCCACCCATAACAGGCTTAAACAGACTCTCACCCTTGTCCTCTCTACCCTTAACTGGCTCAAACAGGCACTCATCCTTGACCTCTCCACCCTTAACAGGCTCAAACAGACACTCAACCCTTATCTTTGACGCCCGGTCTGAGACACCCTAAGTATTGGCAGTTTATAGCCCTAGTAGTCAGGTGACCCCTTCAGCCAATGGGAACCCTAGCCCTAACACTATCCAATCACTACAATAGTCCTAACATCTAGAACCAATAGCCAATCTTAGCAATAGTCCAAGCACCCAATCATATTTAAAAACCCTGATCTCTATGTCCATTAGAGGCCCCAGCCCTACCAGTAGTCTCAACACTAGTTCAAGCAGCCAATGGCACAGGAAGCCCTAGTTCCTACATCCAATAGAAAGCCTAACCCTAGTCTTAGTCCCACACCTAGTCCAGCACCCAATCACACCAGAAGCCCTAATCGCTACTTCCAATTAAAGGCCTAACCTTTGCCCTAGTCCCACCCTACTCCCAACAACCAATAACACAGGAAGCACTAGTCTTCCAATAGAAATCCTAACCCTAGCCCTAGACCCAACCCAACATTGATTGAATCACAGACCCAGAAACCAATCAGAACCCTCAAATACCCAACCAATGAGGACACTAACCTTAATCCATTAGAAACATCAGATACAGCCACCAATCATTGTACACATGTACCAAACAATATCAGACTGTATAAGGTCCCAGCTAACTCAGACAAGGTTTGCTAGCCAAGGATTTGGAAGCTGCTCCTCTATACAGAAATCTCCTAGGAGACAGACCGGCTCAATCCACACTTTAGACTTCTGCAGGTAAGGCCCCAACAAACTTGCCCTCTAATATCACTATTTGTATAAAACTTTTCTCACTCTCCCTGCCAAAAAACAAACTGCAAGGTCCCTATTAAACACAATTTAAACAGCTTACAGCAAATTACTGCTGTCTCAGAGGGCGAGGGGGGCTGGTTTAACTGACTTGACACAAAATGGTCGCTGAGTGTGCACTGCTGAACATACAGGTCTTAGCACAGAGCAAAGGAGACATTTGGAGGGGGAAACTGATAGTCACGGGGAATGAGAGGGAAGAACTACAGAGTTTGGACTGCAAATACCACAATTCAACAGGATAAATGGAAGCAGTCACAGGCAGGAAAAAACGCAAGTTTAAACAAAAAAAAGGGATAAATTATGCAATCACTGGTGGTTAAAACTACGATTTTAAATCGTAACAACCACAGGCAAAGACAGTTCAGTAAATTTTAAAGGAAAAAAAATAATATGATGCAATCACGGGTGGGGAAATCGTTTGTAAAACATTTTTACGAAAGAGACATTATTAGTCTGCCTCCTTTCCACTTCCTGGACTCTGCTCACTGCAATCTGCGGCACAGGTAGGCTTCAACTCGCACAATGGAGGAGAATGATTTGGGGTGCACCCAGCAAAGCCTTAAGGGGCCTGGGCAGGTGTGAGGGGAGGGCTCGATTTGCTTGGAGCTGGAGAAAACCAATAGCAGTCCTAGGTCTGCTGGCCTGGCGGTGGGGCTGCAACTGGGGAGCTGCTCTATTCACAGATCTCGTAGGAGACAGACAGGCTCAATCCACACTTTGGTAAGGCCCGAACAAACTTGTCCTCTAACAACACATCGAACCCGATTCACAGAACTAACTGAAGACAAAATCCTAAACTTACTACTTTTGGTATTCACAGAATGCATTTAGTAGTTGTAAAGTTAGGATTTTGTCTTAAGTTTGACTTAAGACAAACTGAAGATAGACTTACAAGAGACTTAAGACAGACTTAAGACACACTTAAGACAGACTTAAGACCGACTTAAGTTAGGATGTTGTCTTAGGATTGTCTTATGTATTTATTTACTTGTTTACATAGCTCTAGACACGACCCCCGAAGGCGTATCTCAGTTCTTAAAATGGATCATGAGGGTAGGGTGCAGCTACAGCATGTTAACAGGTGCAGAAACGAGTGGTTTTAAGGAGCTTCCTAAATTGCAAATGATCTAGACACTGTCTCAAAGCTAGAGGCAGCTCGTTCCAGTAACGAGGGCCAAGATGGGAGCAACCTCTTCCTACTAACCTTGCTTTTCTTACTTGAGGCACCACCAACAGGTGCTTGGTACTCGAGCAGAGAGATCTCGAGAAAACATAAGGCATGAATCTCTCTGAGAGGTAGGAAGGGCCAAGGTTAAGCAATGACTTATGGATGGTGCAGCAGATTTTAAACTTGACCCGTTCACAGATGGGAGCCAATGCAACTTCCTAAGAAGAGGGCGGGAGGATGTCCTGGAGGGAGCATTGAGGAACAACCATGCCGCTGTATTCTGAACCACCTGCAGTATGCCAAGTGAGGCATCATTGGCAGAAACTAGCAGGCCATTACAGTACTCCAGGCGACTTAGTACAAGCGCCTGGACTAGGGTTTTCCATGAGGAGTCAGGGAGCAAGGGGAAAACTCGGCAGACAAGACCCATTACATGGAAACAGGACCCAGCAGTCTGAGCAGCATGCTCCTTCAAAATAAGTGCCTGGTCCAGCCGAATCCCCACATTTTTGACTGACAACTTGGGGGCATGATGGGGCCTAGGTCGATTGGCTACTAGTCAGATGTCCATAGGAGGGGGGCCCCTCCAAAGAGCATGATCTCTGTTTTTCCCACATTACCCTGGAGGAAATTATTCTTCATCCAGTGAGATAAGGCTCTCAACCCATTGGAGAACACCAAACGTACCTCCGAGGTGAACTTGTCAAATGGAAAGAGTAATTGGGTATCATCGGCATATGATATGGGGACGAACCCATGGGACCTCAAAAGATTGGCCAAGGGAGCAATATAGATGTTAAATAATGTAGGGTTCAAACATGAACCCTGAGGTACGCTTTTGGACAATTCTATGGGGGCGGAATGGTACAGGCCTAGGTTGACATTCTGGGAGCTATCAGATAGAAAGCTCCTAATCCATTGTAAGGCCAATTTTTTTAGTCCAACCTCTTCCAGTCTGTTAATCAAGATGTTGTGGGAGACTGCGTCGAACGCTGCGGAAAGGTGCAACAGCGCCAGAATCATAGAATGGCCTTTATCTAGGGTCATCCTGATGTTATCTGTGACCGCAAATAATGCTGATTTCGTGCTGTATTTAGGCCTAAAACCGGACTGGGTAGGGTCTAAACATCTAGTTCGTTGGACAAAATTGGAGAGGTGGGTATTTACATGTTTTTCCATTAGTTTACTTGAAAACGGAAGGAGTGAAATAGGACGGAGGTTGTAAAGATCCGTCCATGAGATTTTGGTGCTCTTGCGAATTGGCTTAACCTAAGCAAGTTTCCACTCTAGTGGTACATGGCCTTCTTTTAGGGAGAGAATAATAATAGATTGCATAGAGGGAGACAGATTTTTAGCCAAAGATGGAATGTAATCAGCATGGGAACCAGACTTTATCTTGTTAGTCAGTGATTCAAACTCCACTAAAGAAATTGCAGGGAAGTTCTCTAACATCTGAGGATCAGTAGGATTGAGTTGATTCAAGGCCACAGGGGTCTGTTGCAGGCATCCTGCTCCAATAAAGTTTTTGTAGATAAGCTCTATCTTTTGAGCAAAGTAGAGAGCAATATCAATACATAGTGGTTGGGAGGGGGCCCCTAGGCTTTCACAGGCCTTAGGATTGATGAAGGACTGAAGAATTTGATACAGAGTTTTAGAGGATTTGCAAGCCTGGGCTAACTGTGATGTATGTAGGTTTTCTGTGCTAATTTAATATTTTTATGATAGCTGGACGGTGCGGAATGAAACTGGTCTCTGTCCGTCTCATTATGTGGAATACGCCAGATTCTCTCCAACTTCCTGCAGAGTTGTTTTGAACTTGCAGTTGAGTCGAAAACCAGACTGCCTGTGGTCGATTGGGATGGCTGGGAACAGATTTCAGAGGTGCAATATAATCAATGGCCATTGAAACTGCCAAATTATATTTGGACAGGGCTTCCTCAATATTGTCTGATACTAAGTTTTGAGGCCTCTGAAAGAAGGTTTGAATGTTTTCTGCCAAAACTTTGTTCCACTGCCTGCGAGTATGAAATGTGGTTCTTTTGGGTGTTTTCAGATCTACAGGGTCCTGAATAAAAATGTAATGACTGAATGGTCAGACCAAGTAAGTTGTTGTGGTGGTTCGCACTTAATCATAGAAGAGTTTGAAAGAATAATATCTAAAATGTGCCCATCTATATGAGTTGGACCTTCATTAAGCTGGGACAGGCCTAACAGAGATATGTTAGTCAAAAAAGTCTGTGCATCCTGGTTGGAGAAACATTCACTGTGAATGTTAAAGTCTCCTCAGAGTAGGACATTTTTGCATGTGTTCACATACAGGGCTAAGAATTCAACCAATTGCAGGGAAAAGTCTGCTAAAGGTCCTGGGGACGAGTAACTAACGCCCATTTCCAGGTAGCTTGCCGGGAGGCGTCTATTCTAAAATCCAGCATCTCCATGCTAGCATCCTCACGTTGATCTAGAATGGAGACCTTAATTCCTTCCTTATGCACAATGGCAATTCCTCCCCCAGTTTTCGTGGTTCTGTCTACTCTAACCATTTTATACATTTCCAGTAAGCCTAGTGTTATAGCAGGCACAGAATGGGGCTTGAGCCAGGCTTCGGTTGAAAAACCTAACTCAGGTTGGGCCGAGGACACTAGGCCCCATACCTCAATAGCATCTTTAGGCAAAGAGCAAATATTACATAATAGATTTTTCCACTACTTCTGTGAATTTTTAACGGAAGTGTCGATAGGCAGATCAGGGGAGGAATGGTTTGCCTGAAATCGACAAGCTCGGTAGGCAAACGGGCCTTCTAGGTATGGACAGGTTTCTATCCGACACAAGGAGAGGGGGTTAGTCTGTAGATTTATTAGTTCTTATCTGGTGTAATGTATGTGCGTAGGAGTGCCATGGTTAATGGATGATTGGCCAGGGTCTCTGGCTCCTGGTGACGTCCTGGCAGGGACGGGCGCAGACAAGAGGGTGAGGGTGAGGACTAGATCGCCAACCCTTGCCTAACCAGAAATGGCCTCCTTCCACACAAACAGTATTGGGACCAGAGAAACAAACCGGAAGTAGGTCTGAGTAAAGAATGCTCTCAATTAGGCATTTTCCCTCGTGATTTCATTTAAAAAGTGCAATTTTTAAAACAGTACATGCACAGAAGTTGATAGTCATAGGATTAAAACAGCATCAGTGGGCATCAAGCAACTAGCGCTGGGCAGGTTAAAAGTCAACACAAAGTACCTTTACGTCTCGTGCGTCCACTGCTTGCTCCGCTCTGCATATCAATTTTTGTAGAAGTGAGGGTGAGGACAAGACCGCCAACCCTTGCCTTACCGAAAATGGCCTCCCTCCACACAAATGTGATTGGGAACCGCGGTAAACAGGGGAAACAAACCGGAAGTAGGTCTGAGGAAAGAATACTCTCAATCAGGTATTTTCCCTCGTGATTTCATTTAAAATAGTGCAATTTTTAAAACAGTACGTGCACAGAAGTTTATAGTGATATAATTAAAACGGCATCAGTGGCCATCAAGCAGCTAGCGCTTGGCAGGTTAGAAGTCAACACAAAGTACCACCACCTAACACGCGTCCGCTGCGCGCTCCACTCTGCATATCAATTTATGTAGAAGTAAGGGTGAGGACTAGACTGCCAACCCTTGCCTAACCGGAAATGGCCTCCCTCCATACAAACGGAATAGGGACCCGCGGGGACCAGGGAATCAAACCGGAGGTAGGTATGATGAAAAAATGCTCCCAATCAGGTATTTTCCCTCGTGATTTCATTTTTAAAAAGTGCAGTTTTTAAAACAATACTTAAGTCTTAAGTCTGTTTTAAGTCTTTCTTAAGTTTGTCTTCAGTCAAATATAAGACAAAATCCTAACTTTACTACTACTAAATGCCTTCTGTGAATACTAAAAGTAGTAAGTTTAGGATTTTGTCATAAGTAGCCCTGGGCGTAGTGGGCGTAGTGGGGCTTCGCGGAGCTACGTGAAGTGGGCGAGAAACTACGCCCACCTTCGCACTCCGCGTAGCCCCACTACGCACCACAGGCCTCCCTCCCGCCCTCCCTAAATACGTTAAATTAAAAGTGTAAAATAATTAAAAGGCACTTACCTTGCCCGCCGCTGCCCGCAGCGTCCCCGTGGCTCGCTATCTTCATTGTTGCCGTCTTGTTTACTAATGCGCATGCGCGGGCGGCCGCGCATGCGCATTTTTTCGTGAGAAATGCGCATGCGCGGCCGCCCGCTCATGCGCATTAGTAAACAAGACGGCAGAATGAAGATAGCGAGCCCCGGGGACGCAGCGGGCAGCGGCGGGCAAGGTAAGTGACTTTTAATTAATTTAAACTTTTAATTTAAAGTATTTAGGGAGGGCGGGAGGGAGGCGGGTGGCGGCCAGCTACGCTCCGTCTGCGGAGCGTGCGTAGTGCCGCCTGGCTACGCCCGCTACGCAAAATGCGGAGTAGACGACACTACGCACACTCCGTGCACGGAGCGTAGCTGGCTGCCCACCCTAGTCATAAGTTAGTTCTATGAATCAGCCCCTATTTGGATCTCTTTACTCCCTCTCCTGGCCAAAAAACAAAGTGCACAGTCTCTATTAAACACAGTTTAAACAGCTTACAGCACATTACTGCTGTCTCAGGGGGGAAGGGGGCTGGTATATGGTACCCATGTACCCAGGGCATAGGTATCCCAGAGACCTCCTATGGGCTGAAGCATGTGAGGCCATGCAAAGTGGAACTACATGCCTTCCATTGCAGCCTGTGTAAGCTGGTGCATGCACCACTTACTTAAGATACAGGTTTGCTATATCAAAGGGTCACTACACTTAAACCTATGTCACCCCTATAGTAGGCCTTCACAATCCTGAAGTTAGGGTGTTTGGTTCTAAGTGAGAGGGTACCACTGCATAAGCAGGACACCTCTGCATCCTACGGAGTCCATTCAACCAGGTCGTTATTGCAGCAGCCATTAACAACATATATAGTGGCATTATGCGACTGTGTGATGACCAACTCTAAAATGGCTGAAAGTAACCCTTTCGTGTTTGGTGTCAAACATTGTGGTTACTGGTGTGGGAGGTATGATTTCATCCCTCAACAGCGAGCCTCATTGGGTTCCTGGTGTTCCTAGAACCAGCCTTCTAGTCCCGGGCAGCCCAAAATGGATGCTGCCCGCCAGAGACACATTTCTGCCCTCCTGCTGCTGAGCCAAGCTTGAGTAGAGCAACGTGGGACAATAGGCTTCCTATCACAGGGAGTTGTGACCACCTCCCAGACAGGATTTAGTTTATTAGGGCTGGGTGGGTATGCTTGCCAGTGACCGAAAGTCTGCATGAGGGGCACATTTGGTGTCCCTGTGCATATTCAATCAATCAATCAATCACAGCATTTATATAGCGCACTACTCACCCAGAGGATCTCAAGGCGCTAGGGGGTGGGGGGGTCCGCTACTGCTCGAACAGCCAGGTCTTGAGTTGCTTCCTGAAGGCGAGGTGGTCCTGGGTCAGGTGGAGGTGGGTCGGGAGGGAGTTCCATGTCTTGGCGGCGAGGTAGGAGAAGGACCGACCCCCTGTGGTGGCTCTTCGGATGCGGGGGACGGCGGCGAGGGCGTGGCCGGTCGATCGAAGCTGGCGTTTGGGAGCGTAGAAGTTGAGGCGGCTGTTGAGGTATCCTGGTCCTTGGTTGTGTAGGGCTTTGTGTGCGTGGGTGAGGAGTCGGAAGGTGATTCTCTTGTTGACCGGGAGCCAGTGCAGGTCTCTCAGGTGTCCGGAGATGTGGCTGCGACGGGGGATGTCCAGGATGAGTCGTGCCAAGGCGTTCTGGATCCGCTGGAGTCTCTTCTGGAGTTTGGCGGTGGTTCTGGCATAGAGGGTGTTGCCGTAGTCCAGACGGCTGGTGATGAGGGCCTGGGTGACCGTCTTCCTGGTCTCGATGGGGATCCACCGGAAGATCTTACGTAGCATGCGCAGGATGTTGAAAAACGATGAGGAGACGGCGTTGACTTGTCTGGTCATGGAGAGGGAGGAGTCCAGGATGAAGCCCAGGTTGCGTGCGTGGTCTGTTGGTTGGGGTGCGCTGCCTAGGGCGGGGGGCCACCAGGAGTCGTCCCAGGCGGAGAGTGAGGATCCCAGGATTAGGACTTCCGTCTTGTCCGAGTTCAGTTTCAGGCGGCTGATTCTCATCCATTCGGCTACCTCTTTCATCCCTTCGTGAAGGTTGGCTCTGGCGGTGGCGGGGTCGTTGGTGAGGGAGAGGATCAGCTGGGTGTGGTCGGCGTAGGAGATGATGTTGAGGTTGTGCTGGCGTGCGATGTCTGCGAGGGGGCTCATGTAGACGTTGAAGAGGGTTGGACTGAGCGAGGAGCCTTGAGGAACGCTGCAGATGACTTCGGTGGCTTCAGATCTGAACGGAAGGAGGCGGACTCTCTGTGTCCTTCCGGCGAGGAAGGAGGTGATCCACTCCAGTGCCTTCTCCTGGACTCTGACGTTGTTGAGGCGCTGTACTAGGGTACGGTGGCAGACAGTGTTGAAGGCCGCGGAGAGGTCTAGGAGGATGAGGGCCGCTGTTTCCCCGTAGTCAAGCAGTGCTCGGATGTCATCGGTGGCTGCGATCAGGGCGGTCTCGGTGCTGTGGTTGGCCCGGAAGCCAGACTGCGAGGGGTCGAGGGATCCGTTCGTCTCGAGGAAGGCGGCCAGCTGCTTGTTGACGGTCTTCTCGATGACTTTTGCAGGAAACGGGAGCAGCGAGATGGGGCGGTAGTTCTTGGGATGGGACGACTCTTGGTGGCCAGAGGCCCTTGGAAAAGCACCCATCCCGACAGACCACGCACGTAACCTAGGCGTTATCCTGGATTCTTCACTCGCAATGAACAGACAAGTCAGCGCCGTATCCTCATCCTGCTTCAACATTCTCCGCATGCTCAAAAAAACATTTCGCTGGATCCCCACCGAAACCAGAAAAACAGTCACCCATGCTCTGGTCACGAGCCGACTGGACTACGGAAACACCCTCTACGCAGGCACCACCGCTAAACTCCAGAAGAAACTCCAACGAATCCCAAACGCCTCAGCCAGGATCATATTAGACATCCCGCGCAACGAACACATCTCTGGTCACCTGAAAGACCTCCACTGGCTACCCGTCAATAAGAGGATCACTTTCCGTCTGCTAACCCACGCACACAAATCACTCTACGACATCGGACCAGAATGCCTCAACTCACGACTGTCCTTCTACACCCCCTCCCGCCAACTACGTTCTTCCAGCCAAGCCCTCGCCAATGTACCCCGCATCAACAAGACCACCATGGGAGGCAGATCCTTTTCATACCTGGCTGCTAAAACATGGAACTCACTCCCCACTTACCTTCGCCTTACCCAGAACCACCTAGCATTCAGAAAGCAACTTAAAACGTGGATATTTGACAAGTAATCCTCCTCCCCTCCCTAAGCGCCTTGAGACCCTCTGGGTATGTAGTGCGCTATATAAATTCTTTGACTTGACTTGACTTGACTTGAGGTCGGTGGGGTCGGCTGATGGTTTCTTCAGGAGGGCGCTGAGTTCGGCGTGCTTCCAGCTCTCCGGGAAGGTAGCGGTGTCGAAGGACGTGATGATGATGTCCCGCAGGTGGGGTGCGATGACAGCGTCGGCCTTGTTGAAGACGTGGTGAGGGCAGGGGTCGGTCGGTGATCCGGAGTGGATGGAGTTCATTGTGCGGACGGTGTATTCGGTGCTGACGGGAGTCCAGGCGCGGTGGGTGGTGGTGGGGGGCGGTGGTTCGGTCGTGGCGTGCGTAGGTTGAGTGCTGAAGCTGTTGTGTATGTCCGCGATCTTGTTGTGGAAGTAGGAGGCGAGGGAGTTGCAAAGGTCTTGCGAGGGGGTGATGTCGTTGTTTCCGGCGTTGGGGTTGGAGAACTCTTTGACGATGTTGAAGAGTTCCTTGCTGTTGTATGCGTTGTTGTCCAGTCGTTCCTTGAATGCGGTTTTCTTGGTGGCGTGGATGAGTTGGTGGTGTTTTCGAGTGGCGAGCTTGAGGGCAGACATGTTGTCCGGAGTTGGGTCTCTGCGCCAGGTTCTCTCGAGGGCTCGTTAGTTCTTCTTGGAGCTCTTGAGTTTGTCGGTGAACCATGGGGCTTTCTTGCTACCGGGTCTGCTAGGCGGGGTCCTCAGGGGGGCGAGGTCGTCTGCGCAGTCGCTGATCCACTTCGTGAGGTTGGTGGCCGCCTGGCTTGGGTTCGTTGTGCTGGTGGGAGGGCTCATGCTCAGGGAGGTGGTGAGCTGGTCGGCTGTGATCTTGTTCCAGCTTCTGCGTGCAACCTGTTGCTGGTGGTGGTGGATCGTGGTCCTTCCGAAGCTGAAGTGGACACAGCTGTGGTCCGTCCAGTGGAGTCCGCTGGCGTGGCTTAAGGCGATGTCCTTGCTGGATGAGAAGATGGGGTTGAGTGTGTGTCCGGCGTAGTGGGTGGGGGTGGTCACCAGTTGCTTGAGTCCTAGGTTTGCGAGGTTGTCCAGCAGGGTGGTGGTGTTGCGGTCGTTGTTGTTCTCCAGGTGGAAGTTGAGGTCCCCGAGGAGGATGTAGTCAGCGGAGCAGAGGGCGTGCGGGCTGATGAAGTCGGCGATGTCTTCGCTTAATTGTGTGCGTTGTCCCGGGGGTCTGTAGATTAGGGTGCCTCTGAGGGTG
The DNA here is from genome assembly GCF_964263255.1 of Lissotriton vulgaris. Taxonomy (NCBI): domain Eukaryota; kingdom Metazoa; phylum Chordata; class Amphibia; order Caudata; family Salamandridae; genus Lissotriton; species Lissotriton vulgaris. The sequence goes on along the minus strand of NC_141695.1, from coordinate 982,608,823 downwards.
GTCTTGGGGTTGATGTGGACCTGGAAGTGCAGGTGCTCGGCGGGTGCGAGGGTGTCGTCAGTGTTGGTTGTGATGCGGATGGTGTTCCTGTGGATGATGGCGATGCCTCCTCCGGTGTGGTTGATGCGGTCCCTTCGGATGATCTTGTAGCCGTCTGGGATGGCGATGGCGATGTCGGGCGCTGAGGAGGCGTTCATCCAGGTTTCCATGAGGAAGGCGACGTCTGGGGCTGTGGTGTCGACCAGGTTCCAGAGCTCGACGGCGTGTCTGTGGACGGAGCGGGTGTTGAGCAGGATGCACTTCAGGTGGCTGCTGCTGTTGTTCGTCTTGGTCTTGGGCACTGCTGGAGTGGTGCAGGTCCGGATGCAGGTGAACTTGCAGGAGGTGCAGCAGAAGGGTCCGTGGGTGCGTCTCGGGGTGGCTCGGTAGCAGCCCGGGAATCGGCCGGCGTTGAGTGCGTTGAGGGTGGCGGCGTCATACGTCCGGCGGGTGGGCTGGGGTCTGCGGGGGTCAGGGGTCTTGGCATTGGGCGCGGTCCAGGCACGGACGGGCGCAGACGGGCTTACCTTTGGCGCGGCTTCGCCGCACAATCGGCGCGCCCGCTGTGCGTGAACGCTGCGCGTCTGCACGGTCGCCATATATCGCGAAGTGTCAGGGAGAGAGGAGCTGGGAGGCAGGGAGCGGGGAGGGTGCACAAAGGAAAGGGGGCGTGGCCGCTGGCACGGGGGCGGGAAGCGGGGCGGGGGGCACAGGGGAACACGGGGAACAGGAAAATACTTCAACAAGAGTGCAACCAAATAGAACACAGGGGACAAAATACGGACCAAATAAAACAAAACACAGGCTCAGAGGGATACAAATAGCGACAGAAGCAAACTGTGGCGAAAAAGTAGGAGGAAGCGCGGTAGCCCACCGGCAGGGAGAGCGATCCCGCTGGGGCAGCGGGGGCGGGGAAGAGGCGGCAGGCTCAGCAAGGCAGAGAGCGGCATTCGGGCAGGGGGGCACACGCAGCAGCTGGTGGCCGTGCGATGCGGGGGTGTCCTGTGAGCAGGTCACACTCACCTGCACTGCACGGTCGCCATATATGGCCAAGTGTCAGGGAGGGAGGAGCTGGGAGGTGGGGAGCGGGGAGGGTGCACAAAGGAAAGGGGGCGTGGCCACTGGCACGACGGCAGGAAGCGGGGCGGGGGGCACAGGGGAACACGGGGAACAGGAAAATACTTCAACAAGAGTGCAACCAAATAGAACACAGGGGACAAAATACGGACCAAATAAAACAAAACACAGGCTCAGGGGGATACAAATAGCGACAGAAGCAAACAGTGGTGAAAAGTAGTAGGAAGCGCGGTAGCCCACCGGCAGGGAGAGCGATCCCGCTGGGGCAGCGGGGGCGGGGAAGAGGCGGCAGGCTCAGCGAGGCTGAGAGTATTCCAGTACAAACCAGTCTTGGAAGCTGTTGATGCCAGCTCTGGCATGAAACTTGACAACGGACATGGGAGTAACCTCCCCACTGTCCAGACCAACCAGTGGGAGGATCCCCTGAATCTGTCCAACCTTCTCCCGTGGGTACAAACAGGCTTACCTGGCTGTAGGACCCTAGATTCGGTGTGGACAAGATTCTGATAAAAAAAAACACTGACCTTCAACCGTCTGGACACTCTGGACTTTGCTGGGCTTCGTTTAAAACTGACTTCGTCTTCCTCTTAGTCTGAAACATCATCTGTGCTGTGCACAATACAGGCTCTGCGCAGGACCTGTGTAGCATCAAGGGCAACCAAATATATCTCCCTTGGAGTGAAAGAGTCACTCACTCCCCTGCATTCGCAGGCACCACATCACAACTGACTGATCTGCTTCTCCTGAGCTCCTACAGCCTCCGAAGGCTCCAGAAGCACAGGAGGTGGGTTCCTATATCCCACGATGTCTGAGCTGCCCTCTCACCAAGTTTGAGAACAGAAACCCTTGTGCTGGCTGCAATACCCATACTCAGTGGACAGGGGTCATTTGTAGTTGCATATGCTTGTTGGCATTTCCTGAGCAAATGCATTGGGCTCCGAGTAGCTCCAATCTCTGGCACTATTTTCTACCAAGAACTCTGGCCTCCTTGCACCGTGTGCTCCATGGGCTGCTCTTTGGTGAAATCGCTTTAGGTTCTCCTGTGACTCTGGCATGTGAGTCCACTTGTGGGTCATCTTTGCTTTTCCTGGGCTCTCCTGGTTGCACTAGGCTTTCCCTGACTCCCTGTGCTTTGGAGTGTCTGCTGGACCTTCCTGGTCTTAACCAAAACCTTCTTTGACCTTCTGTATGGGTTGCTGTTGCCAAGGCTTGTTGGTGCCCCCGCCGGACACTGACCCCTCGGCACTCAACATCCTTTGTGGGACAGCTCATATGCAGCTTCTGGTTCTCTTCAATGTCTACTGGTCCCTGTGGCTGCAGAGTCAATAACCCCCTCAATGCACCTGAAGCACCTGACATTGGTGGGCATTTGTCTACAGGGCCCCTGGTCACTCCTGAGCGACCAAAACTCTGTCCCCTCTGCTTTCAGGTACTTTTTGACCAGAATCCATCTTTGGATTCCAATGGACACTTTTTTTTACACATATACACATATACACATATACACAAAACATATACATTTTGCAGGTTTTTGATACAAGGCCCCCAGCCTCTGGTAGGTGGCTGCTGGAGGATCAGTACACAGTTATACATTATATTTGTTTCGCTTCCTTGCTAATATCTGTTGCAACATATAACACTAAACAAATGGAGTGTGGTGGTCATAATAGGATTAGGTAATGCATCAAGTACCCTCTAATGCTTGCTGGTATAAGTTCTAGAGGTGATGTACATCATGTTCTGGTTGATCGGGATTGGTCTCAGCCTCACCCTCTTTCTTTCCGCTACTCTGCTTCTTTTTAGTCGCTCCTACTTCTTATCCTTGGTTCATGGGGGTTCGTAGTGATCTAGGGATCTATCTAGGTTTGTCCACATCTCTCTGATGGGGTTCTTCCAGGGCGTGTTTCTTAGCGCTTGCATGTCAGCCCCTCTAAGGTAGGAATCCCAGTTCAGCCAACCCTTGAATGTGGCTTTGGCTGTGTCTTTCCAGTTTGAGAGTACCATTTTTGTTGCTACTTTTAGTAGGAAATCAATGAGGTATCTGTCTTGTTTTGATTTTACATTTGCAGTTATAAGAGCCGTGGCGATTGTGGCGAACTCCTCCTTGAAAGTGCATCCTACGTGTCTTATTAATGAAAGCTAGTACTCTTTTCCAAAATATTTTAACGTTATTACAATGGAAGATATAATGTGTCATGTCCGCTTTCTGTATACCACAGTTCCAACAGCGGTCATTATCTCCCAGCCCCATCTTTGCTAATCATGTTGGAGTCCAATATATCTTGTGCAATAGCCAGAATTTTGTCTGCACTAGGGTCGGGGATATCATATTTTTCGATGGTGAGGTCCAGAGGGTGTGCCTTTCCTGCTCAGTGAGTGTGGAGGGAAGTTGTGATTCCCAGCACATGCTAGCTTTGTGGTTCAGTTTTGAGGATTTGGGTCGTAGGAATATGTAGAGGTTGGAGACCATGTGGCCCACTTTGTTTAAGTTCTCCATGTATTGGATAATCGAGGGTTTGTGTCTTGTTATCTTAGATTTTGTTAGGGCTGTTTTTATTTTGAGAAAGTTATAAAGCTCCATGTCCGGAAGGTTATGTTTTTCTTTTAGAGTATTGAAGGTATGGGGGTTGCCCCCGTCTTCCAGTTGGGCTGGGAACAAGAGTCCCAGTCTTTTCCAGTGGTCTATGTCCAGGGGCTTACCTCTATATTTTATCTTGGGGTTACACCATAATGATTCCCAGTTTGAGTTTTTAATACTGTGCTCGAGTTTCCGGTCTACCTTGAGTAGCGCTATTCTAGTGTTTTTGAGTATGGGGTTGTTCGGTTGTGTCTGAATGCTTGCGGTGAGGAGAATTATTGGGTTCATATAATTTAGCATGGCCCTCTTGAGTTTGAGCCATGTCGGCGTGTACGTCTTGTTGTTAAGTATCCAGTACATACCCTGTCTAGTTATAAAGGCTGTCTGGAATGTCCTAAGGTCCGCTATGTTTAGCCCCCTAGTTTCTTCTCTAATTTTAGTTTTTCTAGGCTTATTCTTGTTTTTTTCCCCCGCCATAGGAAGATGTTTATCATTTGCTCTATCTTGCGTTGGAACTCGTCTGATAGGGTAAGTGGTAACATGCTTACCAGATAGTTGACCACCTGGGTGAGCATCATTTTTACAGTGTCTATTCTCCCCCACCATGTGATATATTTGGGAAACCAGTTTTCTAGTAGTACTTTGATCTTCGCTAGGGTAACTTTCTCGTTGTGTTCAAGAGTGGCCTTTAGACTCTTCCCAAAATGGATCCCCAGGCATTTGACGAACCCGGGTTGCCAGGCTAGTCCTGAATCGCCTTTTAACTCTTTATGTGTGTTTACATTGAGTGGCATACACTCCGACTTGTCCCTAATCAGTTTGTATCCTGAGAGCGCCGAGTATCGCGCTATGGTGTCCATTAGGGCCCTAATAGAGCTTTCTCGTTCTTCTGTAATTACATTCTGTATTACATCTTAAATCAGGGGCTCAAGTGCCAGGAGGAACAGTGCAGGGGATAGCGGGCATCCCTGCCTTGTCCCTCGTTGGAGATTGAATTGCTGTGAGGTCGTACCATTGATAGCTAACTGTGCTTTGGGTGCCTTATACATTGCCATTACCTTCCTAATCTAATTTTCCCCTAGGTTATAAGCTCCCATGGCCTGTTCTAGGAAATTCCAGGAGCACCCTATCAAAGGCTTTCTCTGCGTCGAGCGTGATTGCTACTGTTGAGTTGTTAGATTTGGAGGAACGCTCTTGTACATGGCAGAGTAGTCTAGTGTTGTCATGGGACATACGCGCTTTCAGGAAGCCTACTTGTGTATTGTCGATCAGCTGTGGTAGAACGGTATTCAGTCTTGTGGCTAAGATTTTGGCATAGACCTTGCAATCAGTGTTGATAGGTGAGATTGCTCTGTAGTTTTGGGGGCGCTGTGTGTCTTTGCCTTCCTTCGGAATGACTATTATATTTTCTTACATCATAGATTTTGTGATTGTGCCTTTTTTCTCGCAGTGGTTAAAGACCTTTTTCATTGTTGGGAGTAGGTGGGTTCAGAAGGTTTTATAGAAGGTTGCTGTGTAACCGTCTGGTCCTGGGGCTTTGTTGTCCTTAAGGGACTTGACCGCCATTTCTATCTCGTTCATGCCTATTTCTTGACCAACTCTATGCTCCTTCTCGCCTGAGATCCTGGGTAGGTTTAGCTCTCTTAGATAGGCCTCACAACCTTCCTGGTCAAAGGTCTCGTCCCTTTTATAGAGGTCTTGATAGAATTCCTTGAATGTGTGTAGAATGTCTTTGTGTTGCGTGTGTTTTGCTGTTTGAGTCTGTAATGGAGGATATGGAGTGTTGCCTCTGTTTGTGTTTAAGATATGAAGCTAACATTTTCCCCACCTTGTTTGCCTCGCATAGGTTTATCTGCTTGTATTCTTTTTATCCACAGACCTGCCCTTTCACTCAGGATTTTGTTGTACTCATACCTTTTGCTTGTGAGCTCATTCAGTGTACTGGTGTTCTTGGTGTCATTAATGTGTGTCGCTTCTAGGCGTTTGATGTCTACTTCTAGTTGCTCTATCATTGCTCTTGCTTCTCTGTCACGCCTCCCCTTGATCTCTATAAGTTTCCCTCTAATTACGCTTTGAGTGTGTCCCATAGGATTTCTGGGTCTGTGTCTGGTATTTCGTTATCTGTAACGTAGTCCTTGATGGCTTGCTCTTTGTTGTGTTTGTCTTCTTGTCGTGCCGTGACTACATTGTTGTATCGCCATCTGCGGGTGGGATTCTCATTGTGACATCCCTCTAGCTTTAGGCTGATGCATGAGTGGTCTGATACCATTCTAGTTGCTATATCCGTGTGCTTAATTAGGTGTGTGTGCGAGGCTGATGAGAATGTAATCTATTCTACTGTATGAGTTATATGGTGCTGAGTAGAAAGTATAATCTCTGGTGGTGGGATGCTGGAGTCTCCATGGATCTTTCAGGTTGAATCAGTTGCAGATGTTCTTTCGGACAGTGTGTGACGGTGGCTGTGGGGGTGCGTTTCCGTGCTTTGCCTGTCTAGGGTGTAATCTAATGCGAGGTTGAAGTCACCCGCCATAATTATCCGTTCGTTGGGAGCACTTGCTTCCATTCTACGTGTGATCTCCTCCCAGTATGCTGTGTCGTCATTGTTTGGGACGTATATGTTAACTACCATTATCCTCACATCTCCCCTCTTCAGGTGTGTTATTAGTACGCTCCCTTCCTCGTCATGTTGCTGGCTTGTAATAGGTAGCTTTGAGTTTCTATTTACCAGTGTGATAACTCCTCATTTCTTGCCTATTGCTGGGGAGCATGCTACCTCTCCTATCCATCTTGCTCTAAGTTTGAACGAGTCATCAGTGGAGAGTTTCGTTTCCTGTAGTAATATGAGATCCCCTTTTGTTTTCGCTAGGTAATCTAGTATCTTCCTTCTCTTGACGGGGTGATTCAGGCCCTTAACGTTTAGGGAAACTACCTTCAAGTCTGCTGATAGGGAAGAGCTGTTATTTAGCTTCTTGGTCATGCTGTTGTGCTGTGTCATGGTTTATGGAGTGTGGACCTTGCGTTCCTCTCCTGTGTTACATTGGCTTCGGTCTGTGGGCTAGCATGGTAGTGGATCCTTGTTGCCACCTAAACTGTGGTGGGTGTGACAGAGTAGCTGACTTATTTAAATCCTATTGCAATGACTGAACTAAACAAAGACAAGACTAATACATTGATGTGATCTGGACATACAATACTGACAGTACAATCACCCCCCAGGTCCCCCCTCCCTTCCCTCCCCCCCTGCATTAAACTCTCGTGCTGTAGGCGTGCGACGGCAAGATCCCCCCGCTCTACCCTCTTCCCTGGGACGTATAGCTTGTCTTAGCGTTTAGCGTTACATATATGGATGGCTAGTTTGTTATGCCCCTTAGGTATTCTGGGATACTTTAGCAAGGATATACTATCAGAGTCATATGGTCCTGTATCATATTGCATTAAGCCTTGTTGGGTCATCTCACCGGTCTTTTGTTCACGATATCCCTCTTGTTAAAGACTCCGGTCTGTCTGACATCTGGAGTCGGTGCTTTGTCCGGGCGTGCATGAATCGATCATGGGGCCATCCTGTGCTCCTTCCTTAGTATATGGAGTGCTCTCCCCTGCGCTTGGCGCGCGGTGTCGCAAGAGGTAGATTCGGTCCTTTTATTAAGTTCATCTTTTTATTCTTCTGTTTGCATCTTCCGTTAGGTTGAGGTAGTTTTGCCTGCTTGAGGTAGAGTTTAGTTTCGGTATGGCGTACTATGTTGCCTCTGAGGTGGTGTGTTTTTTGTACTCCACTTGAAGCTCCAGTGAGGCCCTTTTTTTGCTTGACTGTGAGTTCGCAGTTTCCATTTCCTGTTTTGTTGGTCCGTTTAGGTATCAGGCTAGATCTCCGGGGTTCTCAAAGAAGTGTGACCTCCCTTTGTCTGTGATTTTGAACCTTGCTGGTCCCACGAAGGAGAAAAGGATGCCCTCCTTCCTAAGTTTATCTCGCTGGTTCAGGAAGCCTTTCCTTGTGTCCACCGTAGGTTTTGAGTAGTCCTGTGTGATCACTATCTTATGGCCATTCCACTGCAGGTTTTTTGTTTTTCTTGCTACTCCAAAGATGGCATCAGTTTGATACGATCTTAGTGGTTTGCATAATATTGCCGGTACTCTGTAGGCCTTATCCAATTCGAACGGGGTGTCAAACTTGAGGTAGTGAACTTCGGTATTAGATCCTGTATCATCGCCATGCATGAGCCCCCTTTGTCTTCCTCTCCCTCTGGGATGCCTAAGATCCTTAGGTTGCCTTTCCTATTGCGATCTTCTAGCTCAGCAGTTTGTTTTAGGGGTTTTTCAGTGGTCCTAGTAGTAGCATGACTGCAGAGGTCTCCATCTTCAATATCGCTGACGCTTTGCTCCACTGTGCTTATTCTGTTGTTAGCTGCATGTATGTCAGCTCTGACGACCACCAGTTCATGTTGAATTGCGTCAGTGATTTGCTTTGTAGACCTTGCCAGCTCGTGGACTTCTGCTAGCTTTTTGAGTATCATGTCTACGGTGCCATTGATGTCAGGTTTATGCTTGATGGTGAATCAGCGGGTATCTCCGGCTTGGTTTTCTTAGGGTGTTGCACAATCTTCCCCTCATTGCCAGCCATTGCTTCAACCTCACGCTTCTGTTGGAGGAGCTCGAATCTTCTGCTAGCGTTCTGGGCTCTGGGAAGAACGTTGATCAGTTGGGGTGGCTGTGACCTTAAGGAAAGCTGCTTCGTCCTGGGGCTTTCGCTCCTCTTTGGTGCCCTTCGTTTGGGTAGTGTTGTTGAAGCCGTTTCAGTTATGGGTATCTCTATCATGTATTTTTATATCTGCCCCCTTCACCCTTCCCCTTTTTTTTCCTCCCTTCCGGTTATCCTTCTTCTTCCCGCCTCTTCAGACCTATGCCCCCGGCTTCCCTGGGATAGGTATCTCTGGTATCCACGGATGGGCTGGCTCCTTATCCTCCTAATTTCCACGGGGTTTCTTCGAAATCGACTGAGATGGGTCTTAAACTTCAAAACTTCAACCCGGACATCCCAATAGAATTGTACGGAGCCCGGGGTCGTGTTCCCACACTGCACCCATCCTCCATGGGGTCCCTGTTCTGTATTATTTTAGGACCCTATTGTAAATTTCCCGATTCATGCCCTTATATGGGTATAAATCACCATATCCTTATATAGGCATAGAAATCAGAACCATATCTAGTCATAGTTCATGCAGTCCAAATACTGCAGGGCTACTTCCACTAGTTCCGAAAATCCACAACGATTTCTTGGAAAACTCAGCTTCAGCAGCCAGGGACTTCCCCTTGCTTGCATATTGATTTGTCCAAGAAATCATGGAGTTTTCGAAGAACTGAGACTCTTAGATGACGTTATTATGCCCAACTGTACGTCAAACTCGGCACCTTCAAGGTATGAATATGCCCACACACCCGCCCAAGCAACCACACAGTGGTTTGGAGCAGTTTGACTATCTACTTGTCCGACGCGCCCTGCTACAGCAAGTGTCGAAGGAAGCCAACCCTCCAGCAGACGCACTGAGTGAGACGCTGTATTTTCTCCTCCTGAGAAATACAGCTCCAGTGTTTCCAAGCTACCCTTGCGGGTTGTTGGGAAATCGAGTCTCGAGACCGACCGTCTTCATTATAAACTAAGGTACGGAGCTGAATAGACCCTTAGAGAAATCTTGGGCAGATTCTTGTCAAAGAATACTACATTTATGCTACACCTCACTTACTTCTTCCCTTATACCAAGCTTAGGTTAGGTACACCGGGGTAGGCGTATTTTAGAAGCACCATTTGAGTACTTTTAGACTCTGTTATTTATGTATGTATTTATATATGGTTTAGGAACCATACAATGCTCTTACAGTATTATTTTATTCTACTATTCATACTGTATGCATTAAATTTTACAGTTTTACTATTGTAGCAGTTCATTTCTTTTGCTTGAGATAGAAGACTGTTCAATAAAACCTTTTATTGAAAACGCCCCGTCTTTCTACTTTCTCTGCACCTCTAGTGAAACGAAGCAAGCGCGATAGGCTGAGTGAAATATCTATCTATAGTTTCCCAACTCTGAAGATACGATTTACCTTGGGGAAACAAAGTTGTCATGTTTATGCGGTTGTCAGAGACTAATCCCTTCTTGTGATTTCGAGAAAGTTTCTAGTGACCTCTGAGCTAGCTGGTACACACAATTAAGTCTAGAATATTCGATAGAGGCCTAGCCGACCTCAGTCCTAAGTCTAATCTATAGGATATATTATACCAATGCACAGAGCCTATAGGGAATATAAGAACTACACTATATCCATTCTTATTCACCTTGGGAGGTTCTTTGGGGTCCCTGTAATTCTACGTTCTCTAGACACTGTCTTGATTCAAGTCATGGTTCTTATACCACTATTTTAGTATATGGTTTGGACTCCCCCTGTAGGCCACTGTGTATTAATTAGTACTAATTACTATTATTTCTGTGCTTCAATACTTTGTGCTTTGTGATTATCTCTGTGTAGGTGATACTGTGTCGTACTAGAGAGTGTTATATTAATAAATACATATTTTTATAACTACTGTGTAGTTCTCCTTTCATTTAATCAATACTATAAGGTTGCATTCTGGTAAGCTTCTACCAGGACAACTTCTCACATTGGTGTGCAGCAGTTGGGATTCAAGCCTGCATTGCTTTACCAAATACATCTTTGTATTTATTAACTGAATACCACTATAAGGAGGTACATATAATACTAGCTAAGAATAAGTAAGTTCTACTAAACTTAGGGCTGGGTAAGTCAAGGGTTTAGCACACCCTTTCGCCAACCTCAGAGAGTTTAATTCCCACCAGGTTAGGTAGGTGGAACACTTCACCACATGTAGTATGTCTCATAAAGGAGATACCAGTGGCTCTCTGCCTTCTAGATACGGTGAGCTTTCATTCCAAGAATGGAAAACTCTGTGTGCCTCTAGAAAGTTGAAGACAGGGAGAAGTGCAATCACTCAATGCTATTAGCGGTGTTACTGTTAGATGACGTAAGGAAGACCCCTGGGTCAGATGAACAGAACAGAGTGGGTGTGGGAATGAGGATAGGTCAGGAGGTGACACCTTCTATGACCTAGAATCTAACCGTGCCCAAGGGGAACCTGATCAATCCCACCTGGATAACTCAGATCTCCCAGATGAGAATGGAGGAGGCCATGAGGGCCCTCTCTTTACTCTTCCTGGAAGAGTGCAGAGTTTACCAAGGAGATCTAGATCTCACTCTGCAGAGTCTAATCACTCAGGACATTCTGTAGGGACCTCTGTATCTAACAAGAGGGACCACTCTTATGATAGGGAATACCAATTTCTTGAACTTGAGAAAGCTAGGCTTCGGCTCAGGCAACAACAATTGGCCCTTGATAAAGAATCCATAGAAGTCCAGAGAGCTAGAAAAAAGTTGGGACTAGCGTCCCATGGTGGCAGCAACAGTGTCCTAGAGTTAAGGAACATTCTTTTGATAATAGAAACCTGAGCAAGATTGTCCCTCCCTCCCATGTTGGAGATGACATCCATAAAGGGATAACTGCTTTAGAGAGAGGCTATGAAGTTCAAAGCGTTCTCAATTGCCGTGGGCAGCTATCTTGTGGCTCTCCTTTGCAGAAAAAGGTAGAGATAAACTTGTCTCAGTTAGAGAAGAGGATGCTGAGAACGACTCTTGAAGAATGCTCTTATTGATGGGTTTGGCTTAACCACTGAATAGTATAGGAATAAGTACAGAGACACCCAGAAGACACAGTATCAGGACTGGGTAGAATTTGCGGACAGTGCCATTAGAGCTCTGGAAGGCTAGTTGCTTGGCAGCAAAGTGAATTATTTCAAGGGATTGTACAATTTGATTATGAGAGAGCAGATCTTTAATAATTGCAAAAATCAGTTATTGCATCAATACCTGGTTCACTCTGGTCTGACTTCTCCCAAAGAATGGGAAAGAAGGCAGAACCAGGATGAAGCAGAAAAACCAGAACAATGGTGGTGACAAAAAGAAACAGGATTCTAAAACTCCAGATAAGAGAGGAGACAAGGCTGAAAATCAAAAACAGTCTTCATCAGGGCCCCAGAAACTGAATGGGGAGGGTCACAATCTAACAAAGGTATACGCAAAAATAAACATTGGGAGGCCCTTGGTCCATTGTTCCATGTTCCGAGGTCTGTTCAGATCGGGGTTAAATTCATCATTCTTTTGCCCACAACGCCACCCCAGTTTGGACCCAGCCATATGCAAATCAGTCTTGGCACTGTGTCCCATGGGAACAGTCCGGGAGGACCTGGCCTGGCAGTTCTGTCTGGATATTTCTCATGAGGCACAGGGTCAAAACTTAATTGCATATCGCTGGGTCCAAACTGGGGTGGCGTAGTGGGCAAAATAATGATGAATTTAACCCATATCTTTTGACTGGGGGGGGAATGTTTGCATTGACAGTATTCCATCCATCATTTGTTTGCTGTAAAACATTTCACCCTAAGTGGATGGCTATGCCCAAACATGGGTCCCTTGATCACTGTGCCACTGAATCCAAGCTAGTCTGGCTGAAGAAGGGTAATATACCCTGGAACCAATCACAGGATGCTTGTTTCCAGTCCATGGAGGACGTTGCCTGGCAGTTCGGTCTGGACTGTTCCCATGAGGCGCTGGGTCAAGACTGATTTGCATATGGCTGGGTCCAAACTGGGGTGGCGTAGTGGGCAAAGGAACAATGGATTTTACCCAGATTTTTTGACTGGGGAGAATATTTACATTGTCAGCATTCTGTCCATTATTTGTTTGCTGTAATTCTTTTCACCCTTAGTGAGATGGGTATGCCCGGACGTGGGTCACTTGCTCACTTTGCCACTGGATTCAAGCAAGCCTGGCTGAAGAAGGGTGACATACCCTGAAAACGATTGCAGTATGCTTGTTTCTGGTCCAGTTAGGACCTGGCGTGGCACTTCGGTATGGACTGTTCCCAGGAGGCACAGGGTCAAGACTGATTTGTATATGGCTGGGTTCAAACTGGGTTGGCGTAGTGAGCAAAAGAACAATGGATTTAACTCAGGTCTTTTGACTGGGGGAGAATGTTTGCATTGTCAGCATTCCGTCTATCATTTGTTTGCTGGAACACTTTTCACCCTAGATGGGATGGGTATGCCCAGACTTGACGTGGGTCCCTTGCTCACTGTGCCACTAGATTCAAGCTTGCCTGGCTGTAGAAGGATGACACACCCTGAAACCGGTCCCAGGATGCTTGTTTCCGGTCAAGGGAGGATGTGGCTTGGCAGTTCGGTCTTGATTGTTCTCATGAGGCACAGGGACAAAACTGATTTGCGTATGGCTGGGTGCAAACTGGGTGTCTTATTGGGCAAAAGAATGATGGATTTGACCCAGATCATTTGACTGGGGGAGAATGTTTGCATTGTCAGCATTCCATCCATCATTTCTTTGCTTTAACACTTTTCACCCTAAGTGGGATGGGTATGTTCAGACGTGGATCCCTTGCTCACTGTGCCACTGGATTCAAGCTAGCCTAGCTGAAGGAGGGTGACATACCCTGAAACCGGTCCCAGGATGCTTGTTTCCAGGCCAGGGAGAACGTGACCTGGCAGTTCAGTCTGGACTGTTCCCATAAGGCACACGGTCCAGACTGAGTTGCATGTGGCTAGGTGCAAACCGGGGTGGCGTAGTGGGAAAAAGAACAATTGATTTAACCCAGATCTTTTGACTGGGGGAGAATGTTTGCATCGTCAGCATTCCATCCATTATTTCTTTGCTGTAAAACTTTTCACCCTAAGTTGGCAGGGTATGTTCAGACGTGGGTCCCTTGCTCACTGTACCTGACCTGGCATTTCAGTCTGGACAGTTTCCATGAAGCACAGGGTCAAGACTGATTTGCATATGGCTGCATCCAAACTGGGGTGGCATATTGGGCCAAAGAACAATGGATTTAACCCAGGTCTTTTGACTAGGGGGAGAATGTTTGCATTGTCAGCATTCCGTCCATCATTTGTTTGCTGTAACACTTTTCACCCTGGGTGGGATGGGTATGCCTAGACATGGGTCACTTGCTCACTGTGCCACTGTATTCAAGATAGCCTGGCTGTAGAAGGGTGACATACCCTAAAACTGGTCCCAGGATGCTTGTTTCCAGGCCAGGGAGAACGTGACCTGGCAGTTCAGTCTGGACTGTTCCCATAAGGCACACGGTCCAGACTGAGTTGCATGTGGCTAGGTGCAAACCGGGGTGGCGTAGTGGGAAAAAGAACAATTGATTTAACCCAGATCTTTTGACTGGGGGAGAATGTTTGCATCGTCAGCATTCCATCCATTATTTCTTTGCTGTAAAACTTTTCACCCTAAGTCGGCAGGGTATGTTCAGACGTGGGTCCCTTGCTCACTGTACCACTGGATTCAATCTAGCCTGGCTGAAGAAGGGTGACATACCCTGAAACCGGTCCCAGGATGCTTGTTTCCAGTCCAGTGAGGACCTGGCCTGCAGTTCGGTCTGGACTGTTCCCATGAGGCACAGGGTCAAGACTGATTTGCATATGGCTGGGTCCAAACTGGGGTGGCATAGTGGGCAAAGGAACAATGGATTTTACCCAGATCTTTTGACTGGGGGAGAATTTTTGCATTAATAGCATTCCATCCATTATTTGTTTGCTGTAATTCTTTTCACCCTAAGTAGGATGGGTATGCCCTGACGTGGGTCACTTGCTCACTGTACCACTGGATTCAAGCTAGCCTGGCTGAAGAAGGGTGCCATACCCTGAAACCGGTCACAGTATGCTTGTTTTTGGTCCAGTGTTGACCTGCCCAGGCAGTTCGGTCTAGACTTTTCCCAGGAGGTACAGGGTCAAGACTGATTTGCAAATGGCTGTGTCCAAACTGGGATGGCGTAGTGGGCAAAAGAACAATGGATTTATCCCAGATCTTTTGACAGGTGGAGAATATTTGCATTGTCAGCATTCTGTCCATCATTCGTTTGCTTTAACACTTTTCACCCTAAGTGGGATGGGAATGCCCAGACGTGGGTCCCTTGCTCACTGTGCCACTGGATTCAAGATAGCCCGGCTGTAGAAGGGAGACATACCCTAAAACTGGTCCCAGGATGCTTGTTTCCAGGCCAGGGAGAACGTGACCTGGCAGTTCGGTCTGGACTGTTCTCATAAGGCACAGGGTCAAGACTGATTTGCATGTGGCTAGGTGCAAACTGGGGTGGCGTAGTGGGCAAAAGAACAATTGGTTTAACCCAGATCTTTTGACTGGGGGAGAATTTTTGCATTGTCAGCATTCCGTCCATCATTTCTTTGCTGTAACACTTTTCACCCTAGGTTGGCAGGGTATGCTCAGACATGGGTCCCTTGCTCACTGTGCCACTGGATTCAAGCTAGACTGTCTAAAGAAGGGTGACATACCCTGAAACCGGTTCCAGGATGCTTGTTTCCAGTCCAGTGAGGACCGGACCTGGCAGTTCGGTCTGGACTGTTCCCATGAGGCACGGGGTCAAGACTGATGTGCATATGGCTGGGTACAGACTGGGATGGCATAATGGGCAAAAGAATGATGGATTTCAGCCAGATCTTTTGACTGGGGGACAATGTTTGCATTATCAGCATTCCGTCCATCATTTGTTTGCTGTAATACTTTTCACCCTAAGTGGAATGGGTTACGGAGCTATACAAACTTAGGCTGTGTGAATGAGTTTCGATTTACACTGCTTATTTCTTGATGTAACTGCCAGCTTTTAAGACCTACGCGCACTAAACAATCAATGTTTAGGTAGCACGAGTAATTTTTATAAAACGCACTGCACCGATTGATCTAAGAATCTGCACTGTGTACTCTGATGTTGTTATTTTAATCCTGACTCACCTGTGACTTTATTCACTCCTGCTGCCCCGGTCCACCGCAAGCGCTAGGCTTGTTTGTGTGGAGGGCGCAGGGAGGCACCTTCTTCCGGCTTCACGGCCAAGGCAGGCACTGATTGGCCCAGCACGTAGAGGCGGAGCTGATTAACAGCCCGTCATCTACATTAGCCCGACGCCCACTATGACGCGCAGCAAATATGCGCTGCAACCGCGCCAGAGCCGCGCCAAAGACAAGCCTAAGACCTGCCCGTCTGGGCCCGTCGGGACAGTACAGGGCATGGGGCACGGGGCTATACCCTTCCTACACCGATACAACCAGGTATGAGCACCGGCTTTTTAATGAGCCTACGCCCCGATAAACACAAAAATTGCACTATACAGTCACCTTCACAAAATGTTACCAACACCTGTTGTAACTGTAATTTTACCCTCTCTAACTACCAGCCCTACCCGGAGCCTACACTCCGCAATTTAACGTCAAAGCATCGACCAAAACAAGTGGCCCACTATTTCTCATTTTATAGCATTATTTGCAGATCTCTACCCCAGCACAAATTAGACATTTTTAATCTTCTATTTGATAACAACCCCAGTGCATTATTTTTAACGGAAACCTGGCTGCACGAAAGCGCGGGTCCCGACATAGCCATGGCTCTTCCCTCTAACTATGCTATAGTTAGAAGAGATCGTGAGGGTCAAGTGGGCGGGGGAATCGCTATTATATATAATAGAGAACTCACGTGCACTTTAGAACCCGTCAGCATCCCTGATTGTGAAGCTGCATTTTTTAAAATCACTTTGAACCCCAATTTTACTGTCTCTGGCATTCTAATTTACCGGCCTCCTGGGAACGGCAACACTTTTGCCGCCAATTTGGCTAACTACATTACACCCTTTCATCTCTCCTCAAAAATCTTTTCTCTTTTAGGAGATTTGAATCTGCATTTCGACGACTCCGCTAACGCGGCAAGCACTAACCTGCTTGATGACTTAGCTGCCATGAACCTAATGCTACTTAACTCCAGCCCTACCCATCGGGCAGGACACCTGCTGGATCCCATTTTCTCTAACATCCCTGAAATGAAATGGCTAAACACGGCCCCCACATGCTGGTCTGAGCACCATCTCATTCAATTCTGTCTAAAATTGCCAACACCTTCTAAATCAAACAACACTGGGCCGATATCCTCCATGAGAAATTGGAAGTTACTTGATGTTAGAAAACTCAACAATACTCTAGCTATGAACCCCCCAGCTCCTGACTCGGATATAGAAAGTATTGCCATGGTCACACATTTATGGCTTTAAAATGCCATTGATGACTGCCTCCCCTTATCCCGGCAAAAAGGTCACACCGACCGCCCCCCAGCCCCTTGGTTTACTGAGACCCTGAAGATCGAAAAAGCTAAATGCAAATCCCTCGAAAAAAAATGGCGCAAGAACTATGCCCACAAAAGCAAAGTGACCTACCACAAAGCCAGAAACGCATACCACTCTGCCTGCACTAAAGCTCGTGCCTTTTATGTGGCTAATACCATTGACATGGCGCCAAACAAGGCAAAAACACTTCTCAACACAGTCAAAGACCTGGCAGGCGCAAACACGACTGCCACGGCTTGCCCTTTGGATAGGAAACAATGCCAAGACCTTGCGTCCTTCTTTAATGACAAAATTGACAAAATCATCTCAGATATCACAAGTAACACCCCTGCACATGACCCTGGAGAGGTAGTACCCCTGTGGCCAACCGACATTAACATCCTTGAACATTGGCCTCCCATCACACTGGAATCACTTAAATCCGCCCTCAAGGAAACCAAATCTGGCTCCCCACGCAAACCAATACCAGCTACCGTTTTCAGACAGATTGACGACCCCTACCTAACCATTATGGCAAAAACTCTTAACTCCTCACTTCTGCTTTCCACAGTCCCATCACTCTGGAAACACGCCATGGTCTGTCCTCTCTTGAAAAAACTTTCAGCCAACCCCGAACTCCCTGCAAATTATCGACCCATATCTCTTTTTCCGCTCTTTTCAAAAATACTTGAAAGACACGTTCACTCCGCCCTCACTCTTTTCACTGAAGCAAATTCCCTCCTCCACCCGTCACAGTCTGGTTTCAGAGCTGGTTTCTCCACCGAAACAGCTCTTCTGGGAGTGACCGAAACCATCAGGAAACTCCTAGACGATGGTCAGACAGTCGCACTCATTCTGTTAGACTTGAGTGCGGCTTTTGACACCATTTCTCACACCAAACTTCTGGCCTCACTTAAGAGAAATGATATACGAGGGAATGCACTTAAATGGATCGAGCCTTTTCTATCCCAGAGAACATTTCAGATCTCATCCTCTATTGCCTGTTCTGACACAATTAGAACTCCGCACGGTGTACCACAGGGCTCCATTCTGAGCCCTTTGTTTTTTAATCTCTACCTCAGACCTTTGGCTGATTTAGCTGACAGGTCAGGACTTACTCTCATGACACACGCAGATGATTCTCAAATCATCTTCTCACTGTCAGAGTCTAATCCCATGGCCCCGTCCATTCTCAAACAAGGGCTCCAAAATATCTTCAGTTGGATGTCCAAAAACCAACTAAAGTTAAACGGTGACAAAACCGAAATCCTCATTCTGGGAAAAAATAAAGATCTACGGACCACCGCTCATTGGCCTTCTGAGCTTGGCAGTATCCCCACCCCTGCTACCCATTTAAGAAATCTGGGGGTTATCATTGATAATGCCCTCTCGATGAAACAACAAGCAAATAAAGTGGCTGGACTCTGTTTCACCATCTTGAAATGGCTGAAAAAAATCTTATGGATGCTGCCCCTTGCAACGCAAAAGACCGTAGTCAACGCATTAATTACATCCCGGCTTGACTACGGCAACATTCTCTATCTGGGCTCAAATCAAGCAGTCATCAAACATTTACAACTGGTACAAAACTCAGCGGCAAGACTACTTTGCCAAATTCCAAAAACTGCCAGTGTAACGAAACATCTGCATGACCTACATTGGCTCAGGGTAGAAAACCGCATCAGGTTCAAAGCCCTGAGCTACATGTTTAGGATTCAATTCGGCACCGCACCTAAGTATCTACAATCCATAGCGACCCCTGGACATCCCAGGTAGAGAACTGCGCTCTCAGACCGCAGCAAACTTTTCGATCCTGAGATTCAAATTAGCAAGAATGGGAGGTAGATCCTTCTCTGTCCTAGGACCTTCCCTGTGGAACAAACTCCCTCCATATATTCGCAAGGAGGAAAATTATGCCAAATTCAGAAAGAACATAAAGACCTGGCTCTTCCAGAAATAAGTAGAGTGCCCTTCACCTCTCGCCACTGTCCATCGACGAGTCATCGGCGCCGGGAAACCCTTTTTGGGTAGCTGTGTGCCATACAAATGTAATAAATAAATAAATAAATAAATAAATGAAACCGGTCCCAGAATGTTTTTTTCCGGTCCAGGGAGGACCTGGCCTGGCAGTTCGGTCTGGACAGTTTCGACGAGGCACAGGGTGAAGACCGATTTGCATATGGCTGGGTCCAAACTGGGGTGGCGTAGTGGGCAAAAGAAAGAGGGATTTAACCCAGATCTTTTGACTGGGGTAGAATGTTTGCATTGTCAGAATTCCATCCATCATTTCTTTGCTGTAACACTTTTCACCCTAAGTGGGATGGGTATGCCCAGATGTTGGTCCCTTGCTCACTGTACCTCTGGATTCAAGCTAGCTCTGCTGAAGAAGGGTGACATAACCTGAAACCGGTCCCAGAAAGCTTGTTTCCGGTCCAGGGAGGATCTGGCCTGGCAGTTCGGTCTGGACAGTTTCCATGAAGCCCAGGGTCAAGACTGATTTGCATATGGCTGGGTCCAAACTGGGGTGGCATAGTGGGCAAAAGAACGATGGATTTAACCCAGGTCTTTTAACTGGGGGGAGAATGTTTGCATTGTCAGTATTCCGTCCATCATTTGTTTTCTGTAACACTATTCACCATAAGCGGGATGGGTATGCCCTGACTTGACGTGGGTCCCTTGCTCACTGTGCCACTGGATTCAAGTTTGCCTAGCTGAAGAATGATGACACACCTTGAAACCTGTCCCATGATGCTTGTTTCTGGTCTAGTGAGAATGTGGCCTGGCAGTTCGGTCTTGATTGTTCTCATGAGGCACAGGGACAAAACTGATTTGCTTATGGCTGGGTGCAAACTGGGTGTCTTAGTTGGCAAAAGAACAATGGATTTAACCCTATTCTTTTGACTGGGGGATAATGTCTGCATTGTCAGCATTCTGCCCATCATTTCTTTGCTGTAACACTTTTCACCCTAACTGGGATGGGTATGCCCTAACATGGGTCCCTTGCTCACTGTTCCACTGGATTCAAGCTATGCCTGGCTGAGGAAGGGTGAGTTACCCTGAAACTGGTCCCAGGATTCCTGTTTCAGGTCCAGGGAGGAGTTGGCCTGGCAGTTCGGTCTGGACTGTTCCCATGAGGCACAGGGTCAAGACTGATTTGCATATGGCTCGGTCCAAACTGGGGTGGCATAGTGGGAAAAAGAACTATAGATTTAACCCAGATCTTTTGACTGTGGGAGAATTTTTGCATTGTCAGCATTCCGTCCATCATTCGTTTGCTGTAACACTTTTCACCACTAGCATTCCGTCCATCATTTGTTTGCTGTAACACCCAATTCCAGGGGCAGATGAGCTCATTGACACTTTGGCCTCAACCAAGTTCTTGAGTACATTTGAACTTAATGCTGGCTATTGGCAAATCAGACAAGCTGATGATGCCAAACCAAAAACATAATTTTCAACCCCTAGTAGGCATTATCAATTTATTGTAATGCCCTTTGGTTTGCAAAATGCACCTGCCACATTCCAAAGGCTGGTGAATAAAGTCTTTACCAGCCTGGAAGCCTATAGTGCAGCATATCTTGATGATATAGCTGTCTTTAGCTCCACCTGGGAGGATAACCTGGTCCACCTGAAAAATGTTTTGGTGGCTCTGCAGAAAGCAGGTATCACTATTAAGGCTACTAAGTGCCAGATAGGGCAGAGCTAGGTTGTGTACCTGGTCTACCTTGTAGGTGGACGGCAGGTTAAACCATCACAGAGCAAAATCAAGGCCATCATGGACTCGGTTGCTCCAACTACCCAGACTCAGATCAGAGCTTTCCTGGGCCTGAATGGGTACTACTGGAGATTTGTGAAAGGATATGGGTCTAAAGTGACTCACTCACTTGAATGATCTTACATCAAATAGAATGCCCAAGAAAGTTCAGTGGACAGTTAGATGTCAGAAGACATTTGATGATCTGCAGAGTCTTGACTACTCCAATCAATGTATTGTCCAAACAGATGCATCTGAGTTAGGGGTAGGGGTATTGTTGTCTCAACTTAATGCAGAGGGTCAGGATCAACCAGTAGCTTTTATCAGCAGAAGATTATTCCCCAGAGACAAACATTGGTCAGCTATAGAGAGGGAAGCCTTCGCTGTGGTCTGGGCCCTGACAAAGCTCAGGCCCCACCTATTTGGCACTCACTTCATTGCTCAGACAGACCATAAGAGACTCCTAAAATAGATGAAGGGTGAACCCCAAATATTTGAGGTGGTCCATTTCCCTACAGGGGATGGATTATGCAGTGGAACATAGACCTGGGAGTAACCATGCCAATGCAGGTGGACTCTCCAGAAATTCCCACTGAGAAAATGAAGACTCAACTGTACAAGGTTAGTCTCATCTCCTTACGTTTGGGAGGGGTGTGTACTAATGTAGGTCTTGCTTATTATGGTTACCCCTACTTTTTGCTAAATGTGATACTGTTTTTGACTAGTCTGACTGGGATCCTGCTAATCAGTATGCTAGTCTATCTGCTTATCTCCCTAAACTGTAAAGTTATGTACCTAGGTACAAGCCAGATTGGATACTGGAGTACCCTTGTCAGTCCCTAGTATATGGTACCCTTGTACCCAGGGCATAGGTATTCCAGGGGCCATCCATTGGCTGAAGCATGTATTATGCCACCCATGAGAGGCCATGCAAAATGGAACTGCAGGCCTGCCATTATAGCCTGTGTACGCTGGTGCATGCACCACTTACTTAAGATATAGGTTTACTATATCTAAGGGTCACTACACTTACAACCTATAAATCACCCCTATAGCAGGCCTTAACAATCCTGAAGGCAGGGTGTTTGTTTCTAAGTGAGAATGTGCCACTGCATGAGCAGGACACCCCTGCAGCATTCGGAGTCCATTCTCCTGGGTTGTTAGTGCTGCAGCCATTTACGACACATCGAGTGGCATTATGGGACCGCATGATGATCAACTGTAAAACGGCTGAAAGTAACCCTATCATGTTTGCTGTCAAACATTGTGGAATCATACCCCCACACTGGTATCTGGTGTGGGAGGTATGATGCCACCCCTCAGAAGCGATCTTCATTGGGTCCCTGCTTTCTCGTTACCAGCTTTCTACTCCCGGGCAGCACAAAATGGTTGCTGTTGACCAGAGACACATTTCTGCCCTCCTGCTGCTGAGACAAGCTCAAGCAGAGTAAGGTGGAACAATAGGCATCCTGTCACAGGGAGGTGTGACCACATCCCAGACAGGATTTAATGTTTTAAGGCTGGGTGGCGCTTGCTAGTGACCGAAAGTCTGCATGAGGGGCACATTTGGTGTATCTATGCATAGTTCAGTACAAACCAGTCCTGGAAGCCTTTGGCTCCTGCTCTAGCATGAAACTGGACAAAGAACATGGGAGTAACCTCCCCACTGTCCAGACACTCCCCTGGGAGGGTCCACTGAATCTTTCCAACCCTCTCCTGTGGGTACAAAAGGGCTTACCTGGCTGTAGGACCCTAGAATCGACGTGGACAACTTTCTGATCAAGAAACCACTGATCTTTGACTGTTTGGACACTCTGGACAGTTTGGGCCTGACTTCATCTCCCTCTCAGTCTGAAGCATCGTATGTGCACCATACAGGTTCTGTGCAGGACCTCTTGAGCATCAAGAACAGCCAAAGATATCTCCCTGGGAGTGAAGGAGTCACTCCCCTGCATTCGCAGGCACCACATCACGACTGACTGGTCTGCTGCTCCTGAGATCCTATGGACTACAAAGGCTCCAGCAACACGGGAGGTATGTTCCTTAGTTCCTCAGGGTCTGAGCTGCCATCTCACCAAGATTGAGGACATAATCCCTTGTGGGGGCTGCAATACCTATATCCCTGTGCGCTGCATTCATTTTAAGTTCCATATGTTTGTTGGTATATTCTGAGCAAGTATATTGGGCTCACAGTAGCCCCAACCTCTGGAACTATTTCCTACCAAGAAGTCCTGCCTCCTCATATCGAGTGCTCCGTAGACTGCTGTTTGGGGAAATCACTCGAGGTCCTCTTGTGATTCCTGTGCCTTCAGTCCTCTTGAGGGTCAACTTGGCTTTTCTTGGGTTACCCTGATTGTTCCAGGCTTGCCCTGACTCCCCTTGCTTTGGTTAGTCTCATAGAGCTTGCTGTTCTGAACCGTGACCTTGTTTGTCTTCTGCATGTGTTGCCGTTGCCAAAGCTTGTTGGTGCTCCTGCCGGACACCGACCCCTCAGCACTCAACATCCTTTGTGGGACAGCTCATATCCAGCTCCTGGTTATCCTCGACATCTCCTGATCCCAGTGGCTTCAAAGTGAAGAACCT
Organism: Lissotriton vulgaris; assembly: GCF_964263255.1. Lineage (NCBI taxonomy): Eukaryota > Metazoa > Chordata > Amphibia > Caudata > Salamandridae > Lissotriton > Lissotriton vulgaris. Next base: position 982,585,548 of record NC_141695.1, on the reverse strand, counting down.
CCTCAACGAACCTGAAGCACCCAATATCTGTGGGCATTCTTCTACGAGCCCCTGGTCACTCAGACTCTGTCCCCTCTGCTTTCAGGTACTCTTTAACCAGAATCCACCTTTGGATTCCAACAGAAACTTTTCTTACTTCCAGCAGTGGCTCTTTTTCATAGTCCTCTATTGAGATCTTTGGCGGTTTCCGATGCCACTTCAGACCTATGCACCCGGCTTCCCTGGGATAGGTAACCCCGGTACTACAGTATCCATGGGTGGGGTGGCTCTCCAACCTCCAAACTTCCACAGAGTTTCTAAGAAGGGTCCATAAACTTTAAAACTTCCACTGCGACTTTCCCATAGAATTGTACGTAGCCTTCGGTTGTGTTCCCACACTGCCCCGTCTTCCGTTGGGTCCCTACTTACTCACCTTGGGTGGCTCCTTGGGGACCCAGCGATTCTACTTCCCCTAGACACTGTCTTGAATCAAGTCGTGTTTCTTATACCACTTTTTTAGTATAAGGTTTGGTCTCCGCCTGGAGCCTACTGTGTATTAGTGCTATTTACTATTGTTTCTGTGCTACAGTATGGTGTGCTTTGTGATTATCTCCATGTAGGATATACTGTGTTGTACTAGAGAGTGTTGTATTAATAAACACATATTTTTATAACTACTGTGTGGTTCTCCTTTTATTTAACCAATACTATAAGGTTGCATTCTGGTAACAGCTTAACCTTCCTTCAAGACTAAGCCTGAAGGCTGCTCTCCACAGCTACCACTTGGATAGCTTTCTAAGGTTATTTTTGACCTCCTAAATATCCATAGGGGGTTGTTTGGGCTGGTGCAAGGTGCCCAATTTAATTAGTGGACAGTATATAGCAGGCCAACTGCTCACAGGAAGTGTTTCCGCACCTGGCTAAAACACGTGACTTTGTTTAAAGAAAAGAAATTCTGTGCGTGGCACCTGTGTACCCTTAAGATCTCTGACTCTAACTGCCCCAACAGTCTCCTCCATCTTGTTCTCCAACTCTTTTACTTAAACTTTAGACAACTCAATGATTTTTGGCATACAGATTGTTTCTTCTTCTTTATTTATTTATTTATTTATTAATTTTGAAGGTTTTGTATAGTGCAAACAAGACCCTTGCGGGTATCAGAGCACTTTACAGGGCAGTTGTAAACAACACAAACAGGAGTAAAAAATATATGTGATACCAAAACAAACTAGCATCTAATACAAACTAGCAGAAATATTACAAGAAAAAATACATAGTTCAAGTGAAATGAGCCATGAGGATAGGTTTCATTTCTTTTTTGAAGGATGCAGTAGAGGGATTCTGTCTAGTTTCTGGGGGCAGCGCATTCCAAATCCTGGGAGCCATCCCTGAGATTGTCCGGTTGTATGTTTTTTTCTTGGCAAATTGTTGTGGTTTCAGTAGAAGATTTTTTGAACTCCTGGAGGATGTATTACCGCAAGAGAGCACCAGTTTCTGAGCTAGGTAACTCGGGGTGTTGTGATGTATGGCCTTGTTCATCATACATGTGATTTTTGTTGAATTCTGGCCTCGAAAGGGAGCCAGTTATGGGATCTGAGGTCAGGAGAGATGTGGCGATTTCGTTTGGAGCCTATTATGAGTCTAGCAGCTGGGTCGATCTGGGAAGTCCAGAAAGAGTGACACTCCCATATTCCACTCTTTGGATTACAAGTGCTTAGACTGCCAATTTGAAGTCATTTGCGGGAAGGAAAGGTTTCAGTCTTCACAAGGTGTTCATCTGAAAATGTGCTCCTTTTGTAGCAGCACTGATGTGTTTCTGCATATTTAGATTTCTGTCCAGCGTTAATCTCAGCTATTTCGTTGTAATGGATTTCCCATAGATAAAATGTTTTGTTGTATATCATCATCATCAAAGCTTTATTTCGATATATATAATATCATAAAAGCACATTTACAATTAAAACACAGTTCATTAACAATACATTTGAAGGAAATTCAAGATGAAAACCTTTTATATTACAATAAATAGTTAAAAATGCATTAAACTATAGCAGCTTTGTGGATATATGGATATATAAAAAGATGTTTTGCTTATGGTTATTTCAATGAATGGCCTTCAGCCTAATCAGCCAAGCCCAACTTAAGAATTTGGCCACCCCACACACTAGGGTTGTACTAGCATCAGCCTTAAGTATTCTGAGTACGACGGGGTGGTCCCTGGTTCCAAGCAACAGACACACAGGTTTGAGCCATTTTTGTCCAGGTTTTGTATAGGCTGGGCATACAAAAAACACATGAGCAATAGTTTCAATAACACCTTTGCAGGTTGGACAGTCAGCAGGAGTTTGATGCAGTGGCTTCCACTTGCTAGTACGATCGCGAAGCGAAAGAGTGCCCACCCTGAAATGCATAAAAAGTGATCTGCCTCTTGGCTTCATAATAAAATCTAAATAGGGCTCCAGGCGAGGATTGGGCTTGTGCTGACGGAATACCTTGGTTAGCCTACCTTGGTTTGGGTCCCTCTGCTCTTGGTCAGCAACCCATGCACAGTAGGCCCGCTTAGTTTCTGCCTTAGATAGCAGTGCCCCAGTCTCCCAAGCTGTTAAAAGACCCGTTGCCAGCAAAAGCTTCTTTATATTCACTAGCCAACTAATTTTATGAGCTCCTTGAAGGTTCATGACCTCTTTTAAGCCCTCGGTGTACCTTGAGAGCTCCAGGGTACGCCATAGTCGGGCCCAGTATAAGAGAGGGCGCAAAGTAGCTAGGTCCTTGATGGAACGACGACCCAGATCACTCAAAAGTGGCTTGGTTGGGGTACCCCTTTGGAGCGAAACAAGCTCTCTAAAGAACTTGTTCTCTGCGATAACTAGGGCATCCACACATTCGAAGCCCCAAAGCTCCGCACCATATAGGGCGCTGCCTACAGCTTTTGCAGCATAGATGTCCAAGACAGGAGCAACTGGCTTAGAGGTGGAGGCACAATGTTCCCTCCCCAGTACTCCAACTACCCTCTTATGGTTCAGCGCCATTTTATCAATATGTGGCAGCCATTTAAGTTTTTCAGAAATTCTAATCCCCAGGTAGTCAAACTCTTTTACACGTTCCAGAGACACCCCGTCAAGAGACAAGGTAGATCTGGACGATCTACTCGGGTTAAAGTAAAAGAGATTGGTTTTAGAAGTATGTATGGCCCGGCCCCTCAGCTTACAAAACAAACAGAAGCGGTCTAACAGCTTCTGCAATCCTGCAGGAGTTTTTGATACTAGGAGCGTATCATCTGCAAAGAGTAATGCAGGGACTTTATCACCAGCCAGGACCGGGGCATCAGCATTGATTTCGAGCAGAAAGTAGACTACGCCATTCACAAATAGCGTGAAGAGTGTAGGAGCCAATACACAACCCTGGCGTACCCCTCTGTTCACAGGAATTTTATCTGTTTTTTGCTCCTGTACTCCCCATCTAATACGGGCATAATTTCCTTCATGCATACGGGCCAAGAGGTTCAGAATGGGCGAAGGAATCCCCATCTCTTCCAGGACCAGCCATAGGCGGTCTCGGGGGACTAGGTCAAAGGCGGTCTTCAGATCAATAAATGCCAAATAAAGACCGCCGTTGCGAATGGTAACCACCTTCCAGTGTAAAAGCACTAGCCTAAATGCCTGGTCTATCGTCCTTGTGCAAGCCCTAAAGCCCGGGGTGATATAATATTATTTTTATCCGCCCACAAGAGAATTCTCTCCAAGAGAACCCTGCCAACCAATTTCTGCCCAGCATCTATAAGACTTATTGGGCGATATTTGGCAGGGTCTCCCCTTGGGCCCTTCTTGTATATAGGGATCACTTCGGCCCCCTTCCAAGAATTCGGGACCGGTGAGCCGGTCCCGAAGGCATTCGTAAGAATTTCAAAGTAGGAGGCCCAGCCTTCAATGTTAGCTTTAAAAAGGTCACCCGGTACACCATCTTGTCCCGGGGCCTTAGCGGGCACGATCTTGGTTAATGCAGCCAGCACCTCTTTCTTGTCTACTCTAGTGAATGGAACCTGGGCAGACTCAGTAACCATGGCACCATGAAAGGGCCCTGGAGTACCCGAATGCTCATCACCCCCGTACAATTTCTTGAAATGCTCAAACCACTCCCTATCCGTTATGTGGTTGGGGACTTGATCTGGGTCGCAGCCATTGGATCTTCTGACTAAAGTCCAAAATAGCTCACCATTTTTGGATTTACTCGCTGCTCTAAGGCTATCCCAATGGGATTCTACCCACTCCCTCTTAGCTATTGTGATGGCTTGTCTATAGTGTAATCATGCCTGCTGAACAAGAACTGGATTGCTAGATTTAATGGCAAGAATCAGACTGTTTTATTCCATTCTGCATTCTCTGTCAAACCACTTCTGTACTGGCTTGACATTCGATGGGCGCTTTTTACTGGGAACTGAAAACAGAACACCAATCTGATCTATCGTATCAACCACGTCCTTACATGCTGCAGAGAGCCTTGGAGACTGCTCACTAAGGATTTGTTCCAATGCACCCAATATTTGCTCGTCCATTATAAACTTTGGCCATTTGAGAAACCTATTACAATTGGATGGAACAACTGTCTTGGTTGATAATCTCAAGCTAGTGGAGGGGGTGTGCTCCTTCCTCTGCCACAGGTCCACCATTGTGAGGGACAGGGGGTTATGGTCACTGTCTACTGATGGAATAACGACCATATCCTCCACTAACTTCCATGCCCTCCTGTCCACCATTATATAGTCAATTCTGCCTTTCGCAGAATTGTTTGCTCCCCGAGCATCGGAGATAGTGCGCCCATTTACAGCTCTCAGACCTGATTCTATCGTTGGGGCGTTCAATTGGATGACAACCGGTGACCATCTCTTGACAGGCATAGGTGACAGAGACGGAATGCCCCATCTGGCGTCTTCCTCATTAACTCTGAGGATGTCATCTACTGCCAGAGGCTCGAACGAGCAATTTAGGTCACCAGCAACCAGAACTAAGGAATAAGAAGGACACAACTGGAGCAAATCAGAGAGAATAGAAATGGTGGAGGATGTAACCCCTCCTTGGGTGCCTCTAGCGTATACATTAAAAAATTCCCAAGAGGTATTGCCTTTCATGCCCTTGATGGAAAGTCTCATAACATCTAATGTTCGACACGTGTGGTGAGTAATCTCAAGGTTAAGGTCTATCCTTACCCATGCCATAAGCCCTCCAGAGGGTCGACCTCGGCCAACCGAGATAGCAGGTACATGAAAACAAGAAAAACCAGGCTTATACAGGGGTTCAAGACACCAAGTTTCCTGAAAAAAACACATATCATACCCATCAATAAAATCATTCCAGTCCGGTAATAGGAGCTTATTTCGCAGTCCTGCCACATTCCACGAAACAAGTTTAAAATTATTGGTGGGATCATAACAGGAAATCAGAGCACGTGGAGATTGATGTAAATCCTGACTACCATTGTTAATAGCCCTCAGAGGTGCTGTAACAGGAGTTGGTAACTCTGGGCCCAGAGACTGAGGTGATACAGAAGGAGGGGGGGGAGTGACTACTCAGGGGGGGCGAGGAGCTAGTTGATACTCCTACTCTGTCCTGGAGTCAGTCAACAGCCTCCAAACAGTTGAAACGATTTAGAGTAGGGATAGGGTCCAAGGATAAGAACGGCCCTGGCCAGCCCCCTCTAGTTGGCCGCCTCTCATTCCGCTGCACCACTGTCCAGCTATCTGCTGATGGAGTGAAATGACCTGGGGGATAGAAATAAGACAGTGGAAGGGAGCGGATAGTCGCTCCTGGGCTGGGGTATCTCCAGTTGCAAATATACTCAACAGATCTGGGGTCGCTAAAATTAACCAGAAGGCAATCCCCCCCTTATATTTTTGGCCAAATGGCCAATCCATGGCACCCTTCGGACCATAAGTATTTTACACACAATATGTAAGGGCAGTGGTCTGTTTATGTTTAACCAATGGACAAACCTGTTCCTCAGTGTTGTAGGGGACTCCACCTCATGCTTGCCCAATTCTGGAAGCCCTGCTAGAATTACCACAAATGGACATACTTCCGTGGGGTAAATTTATAATATTTTTTCCCTTGGGAATCTGGGCTAAGGGAACCCCTCCACCCTCACTGACCTGAGGTACATTTTGCTGGCAAGGTTTGCTTACATTGGCAGCTATTGGATCCTTGATGAGGGGTGCAGCTGGAGCCTTATGGGCAACGTTCAATGCTACCGCGTCCTTCAGGACAACTGGAGCATTAGTTCCACTGGCTTTAGCTAGTGATTGGGTAGCCATGGGAGTAGCATCCTTTGATACGGAGTTAGCGATTCCCTTAAAGTCACGCTCAATCCTTTTTAGGTACTGTTCGATCTTACTGACATACAAACAAGTGTGGAGGGTCGGGGGGAATATTTAACGACCTGACTGCTCGCTCCCCAATAATCAGAACAATACACAAAAGAGCAGAACAGGTCTGAAAGAGGTGTGTCGCCATAGCAGTGTCTCAGGGGCAGTAGGCTGTATATGTAAACCAATGTTACCAGAGGTTATGGGAAACACTAGGCTAGTACAAAACCCATCAGACCACCCATGTGGTGGAGTTTACGTCACGTGGGAATCGCAGATCAATCCATATCAAACCACGGCCATATAGTGCCTGTATAGAGATGGATGTCGGAAAACTAGCAACGTGTTTGCCATATGGTGGACTAAATAGTGTGCAGTGCCAAAGAAAAAGTGATAAGTAAAATTGACTACACCGACTCTGAGCAGACATTTTTAAACAGAAGTCGGAGTGTCAAGGGTTAAAATACTGCGCCAGGTAGAACGACTACCATATGGCGCTGTGTGCAGTACGGTCAACATGTTTCTGCCTATGAGGGGATACTGCCCCGGCATTCTTCAGGACCTAATTTAAATCAGCTACTGCTAACATGACTGTAATTATTATGTACAGAAATAAGATTACTAGTAGAAAGACCCATATCTACCAGGACCTTTGTCGGTTGGATGTCCACATGAGGGAAAGAAGGATGTCTTCTTCCTATCAATAAACAAGTGAGTTATAGTATAATAACATTAGGTAAAACATACACACACCCCTGCATCCAGATAGACCGCATAGACAACACACATCAGCATGAATAATTTGCATTCATGATATTTGAAAAAAGCATATTAGCTTGATCATTTCGAGGCATTTCCTCAAAGTGATACTCACCCAGCATTGTGTGGGTGAAGACCTCACCTCACCCGGCAACCGCTCGGGAGCATGAGGCCCCGCTCTGTGGTGTAGAAAGGGGACACAATAAACACAAAGTACTAAAGTGCCCCGGCCAATTGCACTACACACAAACCCAACGAACGTGTGATATGTACCCAACTGTCAAACCTAGTTCACATATATCAACCCTACTCCAAAAGATAGCATAATATCTACCTCAAAGGATGGCTTAGAAGAGTCTTCTGAGAGTATAAAGACTCCTCATGTAATAAAGTATTTGCAAACACCGTCACAACCCATGGTACTAGTGGGAGGGACTGGAAAAGAGGTGAAAAAGGCTATTATTGAATTACAGCCCTCACAGCGTCATGTAATGACCTCATAGATGTCCTAGTGATGTAGAGTATTTACAAAAACCAATCCCAACCCATGATATTAATGGGAGAAACAGAGAAAGGGGGGATTAGATGGGCTATTCTTGATTTATAGACCTCACAGCGTCATGCAGTGACCTCTTAAATAAACTAGTGTAGAGAAGCATGAGTTCTTAAAACTTTAAACCAACACGCCTAGACCATTCTATGCTCAATACACTGACCCAGAGGAAAGACTGAGAGAGCACTCACCTGTCCGTCGGTGCCTCAGATTGAAGACCAAGCGGAAGTGGAGGCGCTTGCAGGCTCGCTCTCCGCTGTTTAAATAATTGTCGACCCATGATTGATTGGGCTGACGCGAAGAACGCCAAAGAACCTCGAGGCGAACGTAACGCGATACAGTACTCTATTGCGCATGCGCAGTATGTGCATAGCGCGCTAATTAGGTTTGATACCAAAATCCGATTGTATCGAGTGCAAGGAGGATTTCACTATCCCACGCAGTTAAACCTCGGCGTTTACGAGTGTTTATAAAGTTATATTCATATATTACGGAGGGAGTCTTCACAGAGCATCGGAACTAGCGCAGAACGAGACGCTGCTCTCTCGCGCATGCGCTGACGATACCGACACGTAGAGCAGTTGTATTAATAAAGAGCAGACACCGCATTGATAGTGTTATGGTCGGCTATCCTCCGTTTTTTAACAGATAACCCACAGTAATATATTTATGTAAAAATTGGTGGCTGTGAAAAGGTCCGATTTGAGCCCAGTCTAAATTCATAATCAAAGCAGAACTTCAATATCTAGAGAAGAGGCTCACTGTGGCCTCCAAAAAACGGGTAGCACTTAACCTCGGTTTTTATTACTTAGAAGCAGTCTATATGGACGCTATTTGTGACAAAAAGGCAGCAAAATTTAGATGTTCCTATCAGTTATGAAACCTAGAGGGTATTACCATCAAAAGGATTAACTGCCGATGTCCTGGCAGCAGGGGGCATATGGTTGTGACTGTGTAGACAGAAGGGAGGGCACACACACCCACGTTGGGTGAGCTATTTAGGACGCAAAAAAATGTTTGCACCTGGAATACTTGACCCGCAACTAAAAAGTTGCTCTGAATACTGACATACAAACAAGTGTGGAGGGTCGGGGGGAATATTTAACGACCTGACTGCTCGCTCCCCAATAATCAGAACAATACACAAAAGAGCAGAACAGGTCTGAAAGAGGTGTGTCGCCATAGCAGTGTCTCAGGGGCAGTAGGCTGTATATGTAAACCAATGTTACCAGAGGTTATGGGAAACACTAGGCTAGTACAAAACCCATCAGACCACCCATGTGGTGGAGTTTACGTCACGTGGGAATCGCAGATCAATCCATATCAAACCACGGCCATATAGTGCCTGTATAGAGATGGATGTCGGAAAACTAGCAACGTGTTTGCCATATGGTGGACTAAATAGTGTGCAGTGCCAAAGAAAAAGTGATAAGTAAAATTGACTACACCGACTCTGAGCAGACATTTTTAAACAGAAGTCGGAGTGTCAAGGGTTAAAATACTGCGCCAGGTAGAACGACTACCATATGGCGCTGTGTGCAGTACGGTCAACATGTTTCTGCCTATGAGGGGATACTGCCCCGGCATTCTTCAGGACCTAATTTAAATCAGCTACTGCTAACATGACTGTAATTATTATGTACAGAAATAAGATTACTAGTAGAAAGACACATATCTACCAGGACCTTTGTCGGTTGGATGTCCACATGAGGGAAAGAAGGATGTCTTCTTCCTATCAATAAACAAGTGAGTTATAGTATAATAACATTAGGTAAAACATACACACACCCCTGCATCCAGATAGACCGCATAGACAACACACATCAGCATGAATAATTTGCATTCATGATATTTGAAAAAAGCATATTAGCTTGATCATTTCGAGGCATTTCCTCAAAGTGATACTCACCCAGCATTGTGTGGGTGAAGACCTCACCTCACCCGGCAACCGCTCGGGAGCATGAGGCCCCGCTCTGTGGTGTAGAAAGGGGACACAATAAACACAAAGTACTAAAGTGCCCCGGCCAATTGCACTACACACAAACCCAACGAACGTGTGATATGTACCCAACTGTCAAACCTAGTTCACATATATCAACCCTACTCCAAAAGATAGCATAATATCTACCTCAAAGGATGGCTTAGAAGAGTCTTCTGAGAGTATAAAGACTCCTCATGTAATAAAGTATTTGCAAACACCGTCACAACCCATGGTACTAGTGGGAGGGACTGGAAAAGAGGTGAAAAAGGCTATTATTGAATTACAGCCCTCACAGCGTCATGTAATGACCTCATAGATGTCCTAGTGATGTAGAGTATTTACAAAAACCAATCCCAACCCATGATATTAATGGGAGAAACAGAGAAAGGGGGGATTAGATGGGCTATTCTTGATTTATAGACCTCACAGCGTCATGCAGTGACCTCTTAAATAAACTAGTGTAGAGAAGCATGAGTTCTTAAAACTTTAAACCAACACGCCTAGACCATTCTATGCTCAATACACTGACCCAGAGGAAAGACTGAGAGAGCACTCACCTGTCCGTCGGTGCCTCAGATTGAAGACCAAGCGGAAGTGGAGGCGCTTGCAGGCTCGCTCTCCGCTGTTTAAATAATTGTCGACCCATGATTGATTGGGCTGACGCGAAGAACGCCAAAGAACCTCGAGGCGAACGTAACGCGATACAGTACTCTATTGCGCATGCGCAGTATGTGCATAGCGCGCTAATTAGGTTTGATACCAAAATCCGATTGTATCGAGTGCAAGGAGGATTTCACTATCCCACGCAGTTAAACCTCGGCGTTTACGAGTGTTTATAAAGTTATATTCATATATTACGGAGGGAGTCTTCACAGAGCATCGGAACTAGCGCAGAACGAGACGCTGCTCTCTCGCGCATGCGCTGACGATACCGACACGTAGAGCAGTTGTATTAATAAAGAGCAGACACCGCATTGATAGTGTTATGGTCGGCTATCCTCCGTTTTTTAACAGATAACCCACAGTAATATATTTATGTAAAAATTGGTGGCTGTGAAAAGGTCCGATTTGAGCCCAGTCTAAATTCATAATCAAAGCAGAACTTCAATATCTAGAGAAGAGGCTCACTGTGGCCTCCAAAAAACGGGTAGCACTTAACCTCGGTTTTTATTACTTAGAAGCAGTCTATATGGACGCTATTTGTGACAAAAAGGCAGCAAAATTTAGATGTTCCTATCAGTTATGAAACCTAGAGGGTATTACCATCAAAAGGATTAACTGCCGATGTCCTGGCAGCAGGGGGCATATGGTTGTGACTGTGTAGACAGAAGGGAGGGCACACACACCCACGTTGGGTGAGCTATTTAGGACGCAAAAAAATGTTTGCACCTGGAATACTTGACCCGCAACTAAAAAGTTGCTCTGAATACTGACATACAAACAAGTGTGGAGGGTCGGGGGGAATATTTAACGACCTGACTGCTCGCTCCCCAATAATCAGAACAATACACAAAAGAGCAGAACAGGTCTGAAAGAGGTGTGTCGCCATAGCAGTGTCTCAGGGGCAGTAGGCTGTATATGTAAACCAATGTTACCAGAGGTTATGGGAAACACTAGGCTAGTACAAAACCCATCAGACCACCCATGTGGTGGAGTTTACGTCACGTGGGAATCGCAGATCAATCCATATCAAACCACGGCCATATAGTGCCTGTATAGAGATGGATGTCGGAAAACTAGCAACGTGTTTGCCATATGGTGGACTAAATAGTGTGCAGTGCCAAAGAAAAAGTGATAAGTAAAATTGACTACACCGACTCTGAGCAGACATTTTTAAACAGAAGTCGGAGTGTCAAGGGTTAAAATACTGCGCCAGGTAGAACGACTACCATATGGCGCTGTGTGCAGTACGGTCAACATGTTTCTGCCTATGAGGGGATACTGCCCCGGCATTCTTCAGGACCTAATTTAAATCAGCTACTGCTAACATGACTGTAATTATTATGTACAGAAATAAGATTACTAGTAGAAAGACACATATCTACCAGGACCTTTGTCGGTTGGATGTCCACATGAGGGAAAGAAGGATGTCTTCTTCCTATCAATAAACAAGTGAGTTATAGTATAATAACATTAGGTAAAACATACACACACCCCTGCATCCAGATAGACCGCATAGACAACACACATCAGCATGAATAATTTGCATTCATGATATTTGAAAAAAGCATATTAGCTTGATCATTTCGAGGCATTTCCTCAAAGTGATACTCACCCAGCATTGTGTGGGTGAAGACCTCACCTCACCCGGCAACCGCTCGGGAGCATGAGGCCCCGCTCTGTGGTGTAGAAAGGGGACACAATAAACACAAAGTACTAAAGTGCCCCGGCCAATTGCACTACACACAAACCCAACGAACGTGTGATATGTACCCAACTGTCAAACCTAGTTCACATATATCAACCCTACTCCAAAAGATAGCATAATATCTACCTCAAAGGATGGCTTAGAAGAGTCTTCTGAGAGTATAAAGACTCCTCATGTAATAAAGTATTTGCAAACACCGTCACAACCCATGGTACTAGTGGGAGGGACTGGAAAAGAGGTGAAAAAGGCTATTATTGAATTACAGCCCTCACAGCGTCATGTAATGACCTCATAGATGTCCTAGTGATGTAGAGTATTTACAAAAACCAATCCCAACCCATGATATTAATGGGAGAAACAGAGAAAGGGGGGATTAGATGGGCTATTCTTGATTTATAGACCTCACAGCGTCATGCAGTGACCTCTTAAATAAACTAGTGTAGAGAAGCATGAGTTCTTAAAACTTTAAACCAACACGCCTAGACCATTCTATGCTCAATACACTGACCCAGAGGAAAGACTGAGAGAGCACTCACCTGTCCGTCGGTGCCTCAGATTGAAGACCAAGCGGAAGTGGAGGCGCTTGCAGGCTCGCTCTCTGCTGTTTAAATAATTGTCGACCCATGATTGATTGGGCTGACGCGAAGAACGCCAAAGAACCTCGAGGCGAACGTAACGCGATACAGTACTCTATTGCGCATGCGCAGTATGTGCATAGCGCGCTAATTAGGTTTGATACCAAAATCCGATTGTATCGAGTGCAAGGAGGATTTCACTATCCCACGCAGTTAAACCTCGGCGTTTACGAGTGTTTATAAAGTTATATTCATATATTACGGAGGGAGTCTTCACAGAGCATCGGAACTAGCGCAGAACGAGACGCTGCTCTCTCGCGCATGCGCTGACGATACCGACACGTAGAGCAGTTGTATTAATAAAGAGCAGACACCGCATTGATAGTGTTATGGTCGGCTATCCTCCGTTTTTTAACAGATAACCCACAGTAATATATTTATGTAAAAATTGGTGGCTGTGAAAAGGTCCGATTTGAGCCCAGTCTAAATTCATAATCAAAGCAGAACTTCAATATCTAGAGAAGAGGCTCACTGTGGCCTCCAAAAAACGGGTAGCACTTAACCTCGGTTTTTATTACTTAGAAGCAGTCTATATGGACGCTATTTGTGACAAAAAGGCAGCAAAATTTAGATGTTCCTATCAGTTATGAAACCTAGAGGGTATTACCATCAAAAGGATTAACTGCCGATGTCCTGGCAGCAGGGGGCATATGGTTGTGACTGTGTAGACAGAAGGGAGGGCACACACACCCACGTTGGGTGAGCTATTTAGGACGCAAAAAAATGTTTGCACCTGGAATACTTGACCCGCAACTAAAAAGTTGCTCTGAATACTGACATACAAACAAGTGTGGAGGGTCGGGGGGAATATTTAACGACCTGACTGCTCGCTCCCCAATAATCAGAACAATACACAAAAGAGCAGAACAGGTCTGAAAGAGGTGTGTCGCCATAGCAGTGTCTCAGGGGCAGTAGGCTGTATATGTAAACCAATGTTACCAGAGGTTATGGGAAACACTAGGCTAGTACAAAACCCATCAGACCACCCATGTGGTGGAGTTTACGTCACGTGGGAATCGCAGATCAATCCATATCAAACCACGGCCATATAGTGCCTGTATAGAGATGGATGTCGGAAAACTAGCAACGTGTTTGCCATATGGTGGACTAAATAGTGTGCAGTGCCAAAGAAAAAGTGATAAGTAAAATTGACTACACCGACTCTGAGCAGACATTTTTAAACAGAAGTCGGAGTGTCAAGGGTTAAAATACTGCGCCAGGTAGAACGACTACCATATGGCGCTGTGTGCAGTACGGTCAACATGTTTCTGCCTATGAGGGGATACTGCCCCGGCATTCTTCAGGACCTAATTTAAATCAGCTACTGCTAACATGACTGTAATTATTATGTACAGAAATAAGATTACTAGTAGAAAGACACATATCTACCAGGACCTTTGTCGGTTGGATGTCCACATGAGGGAAAGAAGGATGTCTTCTTCCTATCAATAAACACGTGAGTTATAGTATAATAACATTAGGTAAAACATACACACACCCCTGCATCCAGATAGACCGCATAGACAACACACATCAGCATGAATAATTTGCATTCATGATATTTGAAAAAAGCATATTAGCTTGATCATTTCGAGGCATTTCCTCAAAGTGTGAGGTCTATAAATCAAGAATAGCCCATCTAATCCCCCCTTTCTCTGTTTCTCCCATTAATATCATGGGTTGGGATTGGTTTTTGTAAATACTCTACATCACTAGGACATCTATGAGGTCATTACATGACGCTGTGAGGGCTGTAATTCAATAATAGCCTTTTTCACCTCTTTTCCAGTCCCTCCCACTAGTACCATGGGTTGTGACGGTGTTTGCAAATACTTTATTACATGAGGAGTCTTTATACTCTCAGAAGACTCTTCTAAGCCATCCTTTGAGGTAGATATTATGCTATCTTTTGGAGTAGGGTTGATATATGTGAACTAGGTTTGACAGTTGGGTACATATCACACGTTCGTTGGGTTTGTGTGTAGTGCAATTGGCCGGGGCACTTTAGTACTTTGTGTTTATTGTGTCCCCTTTCTACACCACTGAGCGGGGCCTCATGCTCCGGAGCGGTTGCCGGGTGAGGTGAGGTCTTCACCCACACAATGCTGGGTGAGTATCACTTTGAGGAAATTCCTCGAAATGATCAAGCTAATATGCTTTTTTCAAATATCATGAATGCAAATTATTCATGCTGATGTGTGTTGTCTATGCGGTCTATCTGGATGCAGGGGAGTGTGTATGTTTTACCTAATGTTATTATACTATAACTCACTTGTTTATTGATAGGAAGAAGACATCCTTCTTTCCCTCATGTGGACATCCAACCGACAAAGGTCCTGGTAGATATGTGTCTTTCTACTAGTAATCTTATTTCTGTACATAATAATTACAGTCATGTTAGCAGTAGCTGATTTAAATTAGGTCCTGAAGAATGCCGGGGCAGTATCCCCTCATAGGCAGAAACATGTTGACCGTACTGCACACAGCGCCATATGGTAGTCGTTCTACCTGGCGCAGTATTTTAACCCTTGACACTCCGACTTCTGTTTAAAAATGTCTGCTCAGAGTCGGTGTAGTCAATTTTACTTATCACTTTTTCTTTGGCACTGCACACTATTTAGTCCACCATATGGCAAACACGTTGCTAGTTTTCCGACATCCATCTCTATACAGGCACTATATGGCCGTGGTTTGATATGGATTGATCTGCGATTCCCACGTGACGTAAACTCCACCACATGGGTGGTCTGATGGGTTTTGTACTAGCCTAGTGTTTCCCATAACCTCTGGTAACATTGGTTTACATATACAGCCTACTGCCCCTGAGACACTGCTATGGCGACACACCTCTTTCAGACCTGTTCTGCTCTTTTGTGTATTGTTCTGATTATTGGGGAGCGAGCAGTCAGGTCGTTAAATATTCCCCCCGACCCTCCACACTTGTTTGTATGTCAGTATTCAGAGCAACTTTTTAGTTGCGGGTCAAGTATTCCAGGTGCAAACATTTTTTTGCGTCCTAAATAGCTCACCCAACGTGGGTGTGTGTGCCCTCCCTTCTGTCTACACAGTCACAACCATATGCCCCCTGCTGCCAGGACATCGGCAGTTAATCCTTTTGATGGTAATACCCTCTAGGTTTCATAACTGATAGGAACATCTAAATTTTGCTGCCTTTTTGTCACAAATAGCGTCCATATAGACTGCTTCTAAGTAATAAAAACCGAGGTTAAGTGCTACCCGTTTTTTGGAGGCCACAGTGAGCCTCTTCTCTAGATATTGAAGTTCTGCTTTGATTATGAATTTAGACTGGGCTCAAATCGGACCTTTTCACAGCCACCAATTTTTACATAAATATATTACTGTGGGTTATCTGTTAAAAAACGGAGGATAGCCGACCATAACACTATCAATGCGGTGTCTGCTCTTTATTAATACAACTGCTCTACGTGTCGGTATCGTCAGCGCATGCGCGAGAGAGCAGCGTCTCGTTCTGCGCTAGTTCCGATGCTCTGTGAAGACTCCCTCCGTAATATATGAATATAACTTTATAAACACTCGTAAACGCCGAGGTTTAACTGCGTGGGATAGTGAAATCCTCCTTGCACTCGATACAATCGGATTTTGGTATCAAACCTAATTAGCGCGCTATGCACATACTGCGCATGCGCAATAGAGTACTGTATCGCGTTACGTTCGCCTCGAGGTTCTTTGGCGTTCTTCGCGTCAGCCCAATCAATCATGGGTCGACAATTATTTAAACAGCAGAGAGCGAGCCTGCAAGCGCCTCCACTTCCGCTTGGTCTTCAATCTGAGGCACCGACGGACAGGTGAGTGCTCTCTCAGTCTTTCCTCTGGGTCAGTGTATTGAGCATAGAATGGTCTAGGCGTGTTGGTTTAAAGTTTTAAGAACTCATGCTTCTCTACACTAGTTTATTTAAGAGGTCACTGCATGACGCTGTGAGGTCTATAAATCAAGAATAGCCCATCTAATCCCCCCTTTCTCTGTTTCTCCCATTAATATCATGGGTTGGGATTGGTTTTTGTAAATACTCTACATCACTAGGACATCTATGAGGTCATTACATGACGCTGTGAGGGCTGTAATTCAATAATAGCCTTTTTCACCTCTTTTCCAGTCCCTCCCACTAGTACCATGGGTTGTGACGGTGTTTGCAAATACTTTATTACGTGAGGAGTCTTTATACTCTCAGAAGACTCTTCTAAGCCATCCTTTGAGGTAGATATTATGCTATCTTTTGGAGTAGGGTTGATATATGTGAACTAGGTTTGACAGTTGGGTACATATCACACGTTCGTTGGGTTTGTGTGTAGTGCAATTGGCCGGGGCACTTTAGTACTTTGTGTTTATTGTGTCCCCTTTCTACACCACAGAGCGGGGCCTCATGCTCCCGAGCGGTTGCCGGGTGAGGTGAGGTCTTCACCCACACAATGCTGGGTGAGTATCACTTTGAGGAAATGCCTCGAAATGATCAAGCTAATATGCTTTTTTCAAATATCATGAATGCAAATTATTCATGCTGATGTGTGTTGTCTATGCGGTCTATCTGGATGCAGGGGTGTGTGTATGTTTTACCTAATGTTATTATACTATAACTCACTTGTTTATTGATAGGAAGAAGACATCCTTCTTTCCCTCATGTGGACATCCAACCGACAAAGGTCCTGGTAGATATGTGTCTTTCTACTAGTAATCTTATTTCTGTACATAATAATTACAGTCATGTTAGCAGTAGCTGATTTAAATTAGGTCCTGAAGAATGCCGGGGCAGTATCCCCTCATAGGCAGAAACATGTTGACCGTACTGCACACAGCGCCATATGGTAGTCGTTCTACCTGGCGCAGTATTTTAACCCTTGACACTCCGACTTCTGTTTAAAAATGTCTGCTCAGAGTCGGTGTAGTCAATTTTACTTATCACTTTTTCTTTGGCACTGCACACTATTTAGTCCACCATATGGCAAACACGTTGCTAGTTTTCCGACATCCATCTCTATACAGGCACTATATGGCCGTGGTTTGATATGGATTGATCTGCGATTCCCACGTGACGTAAACTCCACCACATGGGTGGTCTGATGGGTTTTGTACTAGCCTAGTGTTTCCCATATCCTCTGGTAACATTGGTTTACATATACAGCCTACTGCCCCTGAGACACTGCTATGGCGACACACCTCTTTCAGACCTGTTCTGCTCTTTTGTGTATTGTACTGTTCGATCTTACCCAATCTATCCTCAAGTGGGCCTAGGAGAAGTCTAAGTGTATCATATATTGCGGGTGGCTCGGGGTCCATCACCCCTACCCTGCCGCCTTGATTTAACCTCCCGCTTGCGGTCTGATGCACCATCCTAGTTGGTATAGGATCAACTAAGGATGGAACTTGGCTTGCTGAGTCACCCACAACGGGCTGCTCCAGTGTAGCTGGAGTTGCTCTAATATTTTTTGGGCTTTCTTTTTCTTTCCCCCATTGTTAGTTGGCAGCCCTTGCTTATACTTGGGAATTGCCCCTGGGTTTCTCTCTCGCAATTGACTAGTATTGTGTACCTTAACTACATTGGGCACGGTGGGCAACTTGTGGGGAGAAAGCAATAACGATTCAGAAACCGAGGACTGTTCTCCAAAGGAAACATGCGATGTATCATGAGATGGTAACTGTAAAGTGGGGAGTTCTATAATTGGTGATGCACCAATACCACTATTAAGGCCTTGATGGACAGGAGTCTGTGCATTAGCAATATTTCCCATTGAAGACCTTCTTGCAATGGCGAGGTCCTGGTATACACGTCGCTCCATAATCGTGATCCCCTCATCGATAACACAGTTCATCCTTGTTATGAATTGGCCCATAGTTCCCGTGAGGTTAACAACGTCCGCTTTCCCCTTGGCCTCCTTAGGGGGCATGAATGTAAAGCCGGCAAGTCTATGACAATAGAGAAAGATACAATGTACTCACAAGTCAATGCCACACATCAGCTGAAAGGGGGGTGGCCCGTCCCGTCCTTGACCGGTCTTGAACGGGCTTAAACGGGCCCGCCCTTGGCCAGGGCTTCGCCCGTCGCGTCCCGCGCGCGTCACGCGTAGCGTCATGCTTAGCGGGGCTCAGCACCTGCTTTATGCACCTCCTGGTGCGGGCACGTCATCAACGGTGCGCGCAGCCGCTGTGCCTGCCGGGAGTTGTGGTCACGGGGCGGCGGCGCGAGGAATGATGCGGCTGAATCTCGGCCGGTGGCAGCGTCGGAAATGGCCCCCTTGACTCTTGGCGGTGGCGGCATCCTGGTGTGCAGACAAGGTAAGTTTATGTTTTTTAGCAAAGTCCCCCCTCTCCGCCGGGCTCAGCGCCTGCTTTATGCACCTCCTGGTGCGGGCGCGTCATCAGCGGTGCGCGCCACCGCTGTGCCTGCCGGGAGTTGTGGTCCCGGGGCGGCAGCGCGAGGAATGGTGCCGCTGACTCTCGGCCGGTGGCAGCGTAGGAAATGGCCCCCTTGACTCTTGGCGGTGGCGGCATCCTGGTGTGCAGAGAAGGTAAGTTTATGGTTTTTAGCAAAGTCTTGTTGTATATCCTTGTCAGAACACTTGCAGATGTACTGATCCTGAATTAACTGATCAGTAAAACCTTCAAACTGACAGTCTGCGCTTAATTGCCTGAGTACAGAAACAAAAGTGTCCACAACCTCTTCAGGCATGTGTTCTCTTTTAAAAACTGTATGTTGAATGACTACCAAACTGGGCTAAAAATCAAAGTGTAGCTCAAGTTTTCTTAGAGCTTCTACATATGTTGAAAAAGGTACAGGCAGAAGACCTTTTCCGAAGTTGCCCGGCGTTAGCCGCCTCTATACCCACTCAAGTTTACCAAACAAAGAGGCAGGCGCTGGAGACTGGAAGGCAGGAAACAGAAGTTTTATTCCGACGGAGCAGAACACATCAAATCAGACAACAGGGTATCTTCTCAAAGTGCTCTAACCACATCTCTGAGGCCTGGCCTCTTATACACAGGTTTACGGACTTTATTGCATGTAACACATTCTTGCAATGCTTTGAAGTATGAAAGGACATCCTCGGAATCTCCCCTTCAGGCCCGTTCCCACACACATTTACAGTTGAAGTCCCCACCCCGGTCACAACAGGTGATGATTGTCGCGCAGCAGGACATTCCGCCGATTCACGGAATGTGTGAGGTTGATCGGATCTCATGGGGTGGGGGCTTCGATCAACTCTTGGATCCTTTGATGGGGGAAGCTTCCTACTGTACGGGGGGGCAATAAACAGTATCCGCAGGACCAGGTGGTGGCCTGGGAACGAGGAAGACAAACAGGCACACAGGAAAAGGGGGTTTGTATCAAAAGGACCTGGGACTATGAAAGGGATGAAGGGAGGTGTCGCGCTGGGAACAGGATTGGATTCCGAGGCAGAGCTGCGCTGAAGAGGGGTTTATGACCCAAGGCATGTGAGAGCGGGGGTTGTCAGCGTGCAGAGGGGGGTGCCTGCGAGGTTAGGAGAGAGAGAGAGACGCGCTGGCTATTCGGCGAGGGGCAGGGAGGCCATAGTGCTCAAAATGGCTGCTGCTTACGCGCACGAATGGGCTCAAAAAGGGCAAGATGGCGCCGATAATGTTGACGTTTGCAGCCTAACTTTTAACAGTCCTCCCTTTTCAACATATCTAGCCAGCTTGCCTACTCAATGTCAATCTTCATCAAATTCCTAACCTCGGCATCATATAATGCTCCCATGCGTTCGTTTCCAAAGTCCACAGTCTTAGGGCAAATACAATTTGTACATAATGAACACAGAGGTGGCAGACATTGAATTCCTAAGCATAGACCACATATCACAACTACAGGAATCAGGATAATGGTGAACAGTCTCCAGCCCCAGTTCTTAATGGTGTTCCAGAACCAACCACCAAGCGACCATTCTTCCTGTTCCTGGTGGACTTCTGAAGAGAGTCTGTGAAGATGTTCGATGGCCTTATACACCGAGGGTGAGTTGTCCGGTATGTATGTACAGCAGCTGGACCCAATAATGCGGCATGCTCCACCACGGTCCGCAAGAACCACATCTAGGACAAGGCGGTTCTGAAGGGCCACCAAGCGGACCGCTTGAAGTTCGGCGGTGTTGTTAGCAAGGATACCAGCTGTGATGTTCATTGTTGTCTCAACTGCCTGGGTCAGATGTCGGATGGCACGGCTGTTTGCCATCGGGCCCCAGAGTGGAACAAGTCCCTTCATAGCATCGAGGAACTGCGCTCCTGTTGAGTCGGCTTGTTCGATGTCCTTGGCGCGTTTTTGTCTATGGTGATTCGCTGGAGCCACATAAGTCGGAGGAAGGATGAAGGAGATGAAACAAGTGCCCCTCCAGCCTTTGGGGAGCCAGGTGTAAGCTTTTGTGCCGCAGACGAAATACATATTTGGGGACGACACAAAGGAAGGTGGATCAGTGGAGTCCAAAGTTCTGGAGAAACGGCAAGCACTACGGCCTACCAGCTGTGTCCCAAGCCCTTCTATGCACATGTGGCCAGTGACGTTGATAACTGACAGGGCCACAGTCAGAGTGGCAGCCGTTCGTTTCCGCAGGTAGGAGAAGGTGGGTCTGGTTGGATTGTTGAACACCTGCATTTCAATTTGTTCTTTAGCAGGGATGTCCATGTGGATTGAGTCGCTGGAGGTCTGTGGGCAGAAGTGTGTCTTTGTTTTGTTTCGCCAGACCTCATGGAAGAAATGCGTTACAGTTTTGCTGGAGGTGGCATTGTCCTTATAACTTTCTTGCAAGAGGATCAGCCAAGCAAGGCAAGAGCCGTGAACTGAGAAGGGTGAAGGGATGAATGGTATCGAGTGTCCAGTGGCGTGAGGTAGCAACCCACAGATCCAACAGTTGGTGGCGTTGGTGGCAAGATTGTGCTGGTGCAGCAACTGTACAAAAGAGTTATTCCAAAATTCCTTTTGTCTCTCTCTGAGTTGAGGAGAGAGCGAAATCAGGTAATGTTCCTTCATGGTGGTAGGCTGAGCTGTGGTCAGGAATGTTTCGTGAGCAGGTGCATTTTCTTCCACAATCCAGAGCGTGGTCATGAGGAGAAAGCAGAAAAGGATCGTGATGAAAAGTGCAATTGTCTTTGAGCTGTGGAGTCTGTCTGCTTTCGGGTTTCTGTAGTGGGTATTTCCTGTTGCTTCCATCATCTTCTTATTTGGCGCTTCCATCATCTTCTTATTTGGCGCTTCCATCATCTTCAAGGTGCTCGGTAGCGGGCAGAACCACAGACTTCGTTTAGCGTCTCTCCGGGTGACCCTTGGTGGAGTTTAGGTCACCGTCCTGAGATTTAACTTAGTCCGTGGTCTACTTAGCCGAAGCGCCCTCCTTTCGTCGTAGGAAATACCCTTCTTTGGATGGCACAGTAGGATCAGAGAATTTTGCAAGTTCAAGGGCTTCGGAATCAGGATAGCAGGCTAGTGACGGTCGGTCCTTGTTCAGGAGCTCTTCTTGGTTGTCGATGTTTTCTGTTGTGGTCAAAGTTGAGGAGACCTTCTTGCAGTGGTGCGCGTGCAGCCAGTGCCGTTTCCCCTCCACACGAAGAGCCGTCCGGGTGGTGAGCAGCACTTGCCAGGGGCCCGTCCACCTGGGTTCCAGACTTTTCGTTCGCTGAAAATTTCGGATCAGGACGAAATCTCCAGGTTGGATGGCGTGACCCGGACCCCTGGAAGCATCGGGGATGGCCTGCTGCACCTGCTGATGAATGACAGACAGAGTTTCAGTCAATTTATACAGATAATCAGACATTAGGACGTCCGGGACGTCATGAATGGAAGTTGGTTTCGGTGCAGACCAGACACTCATGGGTCGACCAAAAACAACTTCGTAAGGTGTCAGGTGATGTTTGGTGGGGGTGGAACGCATCGATAGCAATGCCAGTGGGAGGGCGTCTGGCCATTTCAGACCCGTGGTAGCCACTATCTTGGCCAATTTGAGCTTTAGGGTGGCATTGTGTCGCTCAACGAGACCCGCAGACTGGGGGTGGAAGACTGTGTGGAACTTCTGCTGGATGCCCAGCCCCTTTATGATGAGCTGGATGACTTCGGCTATGAAGTGGGGGCCATTGTCGCTCCATAAAATCCGACAAAGGCCGTAGCGAGGGAAAAATTCCTTTAATAGTACTTTTGCAGTGGCCATAGCAGTGTTGTCACGGGTTGGGTATGCTTCCACCCACTTGCTAAATGCGCATACTACTACAAGTACATATTTCAGGCCTTGGCATCTGTCTAGCTGGATGTAGTCCATCTGCAGGACTTCAAACGGGTGATTTGGGACCCCGAACCCTCCCCGGGGTACTACAGTTCCTTTCCCGGGGTTGTGTTGCAGGCATATCAAGCATTGTTGGACCAGACATTTGGCTGAGTCGGTGATCTTGTCGTTGTGCCAAACTCTGGAGACAAGTTCAATCATGGGGGCTGATCCTATGTGTGCAGGGGAGTGTGCCATAGTCAATATGGGAATCAGGTACGAGTCAGGTAGCAACCATTTGTTTGTGTCTTTTGTCCGCCAGCAGCCTTCGTCATCTTTTAATCCCACCCGTGTCCATTCAGTCAGTTTGTGTTGTGTGCTAGCCATTTGAATGTCTCTAATAGTGTCCCTAGCGTCAGTCCATTTTTCTGCTTGTGACCTGGTCACGTACATACGTGTTGTCGTCCTATTTTCGGCTGTCGTTCGGGCAGTGATGTCGGCTAGTGCGTTTCCCTGACCAATAATGTCCGTCACCTTCTTGTGTGCCTGGCATTTAATGACCGCAAGCCTCTTGGGGAGAAGGACAGCTTCGATCAAGGCGGAGACTAGATCTCCATGCAAGATGGGGGTGCCGTGTGAGGTCAAGAATCCCCTTTCTCTCCAAAGGAGCCCAAAATGGTGAACCACCCCGAAGGCATACTGGCTGTCGGTGTAAATGTTCGCTGTGGTTCCTGCTGCTAGGATGCATGCTCGTGTCAGGGCAATCAGTTCTGCTGCCTGTGCAGATCGTTGTGTAATGCGGGCTGTCTCTACTACAGTTCGGGCCACGGTGACTGCATAGGCAGCTGAAGTGGTGCCATCGGGGAGTTTGATGCAAGAACCGTCCACCCACAGCTCTCCGTCAGGGTCAGGAAAAGCCGTGTCTCTGAGGTCAACCCTACTTCTAGTCTGTTCGTCCGTAAGAGTCACACAGTCATGTACAGGGGGCACATTGGGATCGTTCTCTGGTAAGGGTAACAGAGTTGCCGGGTTCAGTGTGGTGCATCTTTTCAGGGTGATATGGGGTGCAAGCAAAGTCAATTCGTATCCAGTCAGTCGTGCACTCGTCAGGTGTTGCGTCTTGGTTTGGTTCAGGAGGGTGTCAACTGCATGGGGTACCAGTACCGTGAGGGGATTCGAGAGCACGATCCCCTAACTCTGTCGGATAGAGATAGCAGCGGCAGCTACAGCTCGAAGGCAGGCAGGCAGGGCTCTGGCTACAGGGTCAAGAGTGGCAGAGAAGTAAGCGCACTGTCGTTGCTTTGGGCCAATGGACTGGGTCAGGACAGACAAAGCGCACCCCTCCCTTCCGTGGGTGTAAAGGGAGAAGGACTTTGTGTAATCGGGGGTACCTAGGACAGGGGCCGAACAAAGGGCATCTCGTAGTTCCGTGAAGGAGGTTTGGCATTCAGGGGTCCAAGGGAGTGGGAAGGGGACGTCTTTGGCTAGCAGAGAAAGCAGCGGTTTCACAATGAGGCTAAAGTTTGGTAACCACTGTCGGCAGAAGGAGGTTAGGCCTAGTAGGGAGCGAACCTGTTTCTGAGTCTTAGGGACAGGAGTTTCGAGAATGGTTTGGATCCGGTCGGGAGTGAGTTTCCTTCCGTCTTTGGACAAAAGGTGGCCTAAGTAAGTGACCTGGGGTTGGCAGAATTGCAACTTCTTCTTGGAGACCTTGTGGCCATTTTCCGCAAGGAAGTGCAGGAGTTGAATGGTGGCTGTAACTGCTAATGGAGTGGCGTCGGCTGCCAAAAGGATGTCATCGACATATTGCACTAACACCACTCCATCGGGTAACTGGACTTGATCCAGTTGTCTCTTGAGGGCCTGGCTGTAGATGCTAGGGCTTTCTGTGTAGCCCTGGGGTGCTCGGCAGAACCTATATGAGCGGGCTTTTAGGGTGAAGCCGAAGAGATATCGGCTGTCTGGGTGGATGGGAATGGAAAAGAATGCGTTTTTGAGGTCAATGACAGTGAAGGTGGTGGCAGTAGAAGGAATCAAAGTCAGGATGGTGGTGATGTCTGAGACCACGGGGTACTGGGGTACCACCACTTTGTTGATCTCTCGAAGGTCAATGATAAAGCGGTATGCTTTCTCATCTCCCTCTCCCTGTTTCTTGATGATTGGCAAGATAGGGCTGTTGCAAACGTTGCTAACCACTTCCTCTACCACTCCTGCGTCTATCAGTGACTGAATAATCTTTACCAATGCCTTCTCGCCCTCGGACGATATCCGATATTGTGGAAGTTTTGGGAGTGTTGCGTCTGGTCGGACAGTAATGTGTACTGGGTCAATCATCATGCGCCCTACGTCCGAATCCGTCTTGGCCCACAGATGCGGAGGCAGAGTGTCAAGCAGGGATGTGTCAGCGTCAGTGATGGAAAACATGCGTCGGGGAGGGCACTGTCTAAGCAGGACGGGGTTGTCGTAAAGGAAAACTCGAACTCTGTCTTGAGAACATCTAATTGTCGCTCGGAAGTGTTTCAATAAGTCAAGTCCCATAATGGCGTCAGGGCTATTGGAGGAAAGCAAAAACGTGGTGTCAGTAGTGTTGTTCTCTAAGTCGAAGAGGATCGGGGCGGACAAAGGGTTAGTGGAGGGCGTTCCATCGAAACCTGTCGATGTTATGAGTGAGCCAGACAAGGGTGCCCTCGGAATCAGTCGTTTAGATAACGCACTACGTGTTGCGCCAGTGTCTACCAGAAATGGAGACTTTGTACCCAAGACCTTAGCAGTGACGTAAGGGCCTTGCTGGTCAACATAGAGCTCGACTGGATCCCTCCCTTGCCCTTGGCAGTCCTATGCAAAGTCGTGGGCGTCATCATAGTCAGATTGCTGGTATTGGTTCTGTCTGGGTCGATCAAATGTATTTGGTCTGCCGGATCTGTCATTAGTCGTGTCATTTGAGGGCCCTTGCTGGTGTCCCTTATTTCTCGGTCCACTTGCTATGTCCTTGGGGTCTTTGTTTCTGATTATTTCCAAAAGGATCGGGCATTGGGATTTCCAATGGCCAGTTCCTTTACAGAAAGCGCACTGGTCCTCTCTAATGTCTGTACGTCCAATGTGGGGAGTCGAAGTACGGTCCTTGGGAGGTGCAGTCTTAGGGACGTTCATCTGATAGTTTCCCCTGTATTGGTCACGTCCTATAGTCACCCCTTGCAGTTGTGCGATCATCACCCTTTCTTTCAAATCTTTCTTCTTTTTCTCTGTGGCTCTATCGATTTCATTTTTCTGATGTTCGTAATATTGGGCCATTTGGAGGATAGCCGTAGGTTTGGAGGCTGCCCAACTACTCTCGCTGGCCTGCAGTTTCTGGGAGACCTCTGGTGATAGACCCTTAACATAATTCTGGACGAACAGATGGTGTCCGGTTGCAGTGGTCATGTCCTGGCCGCTGTAATCGGAGAACACCGTTTCGAACCGGGAGAAGTAATCCGATACATCCTCCTGGGGTTTCTGGCGACAGGCCGTTACTATCGACCAGTCCACTTTCTTTTCTGGAATTTGGGTTTTAAATTTCTGGACGATTTTATCTGGTAGGTCTAAAATGGGTTTCAAAGGCTTTTGTCCAGGTTCTCGTTGCTTGTCGATGCCATCGAGTTGTGACCAGGTATGTCCAAACAGCTCAAGGTGATCAACCTTCCGGATTTGCTTCCACACATCAGCTAGTAGACATAACCCGAAAAACAAGTCGATGTCAGCCAGGGTCATAATCGTTGAACCTAGGGCTGTAGCTAACTCAGTATAGAAGGCAGTGGGGTTTTTACGTAGATCAGGCAGAGATTTCCGGAATGTCAGAATCTCTTGCCGGTCCCACGGCTGGTAGACCCAGTTGTACACTACCCTCCCCTTTGCATCTTTGTGGTTCGCATCATCGTTAGTCCCTTCACCTCGTGGAGGAACCCAGTAAGAGGCAGCCTCCCGTATCGGCATCATGGCGTTAGATTGCTCAGTTTGTGGTTCGGTCACAACGGATGTCGTGGTTTTAGTTCCCGATTTTTGTTCAGTGAGGTGGCGGAAAACCTCAAGCGTGCGCGTAAGGAGGTCCGTCACATCACACTCGCCCTCATGTCCGATATCGACCTTCCGGTACAGAGTCGTTAGGCTCCCGGGACCTTTGTCTCGATATCGGTCCTCGTATGCGTTTAAGACATGGTAACACAGTCGAACGGTAAAATGTCGTCTGTGACTTCCTGTATACGAATTAAACATATCCGTGATATACTCTTCATCTTCCTTTCTTTCTACCAGTGTCCTTGCTATCTTGTCAATCCCTGCTCGCTCATCTTTGCTTAATCTGTTTGTTCTTGCAGAACCAGCCCTTCGGGTCTCGGGGTCGCCTAACGTTGTTGTTTGTGTAGTATCTAATACAAGGAGTTCCGCCGGCACAGAGGCCGTGGGGGCCGAAGCTGTGGCACTACTCTCGTTTGTACCTGGGGGTGGTGGGTGCTGTGCTAAGAGCTGGGAAGGGGCATATGGAGGGGGCATGTAGATGATCGGAGGACCTAACAGCAGATCATCGTTGGCTCGTTGTTTCGAGGGTAATTCAGGATAGAGCGTAGGGGGCGTTCTAACCGGACACTGGTTTGATGTTTCTATTTCTAGTTTCTGTTTGGCTTCCTCTCTTTCTTTTATTTCTTCTTCTAGTTTCTGAGCAGCTAGGTGGGCTGCTTTTCGCAGCTCTTTTCCCAACCTACTCTCAGTTTTCTTTTTACGTTGTTCAGTTTCTGTGCGCCACATGCCGAAACTATCAAGCATAGTGGGCGTTGTCTTGTTTTTACCAAGGGCTGTTTCTAGCACGTTCATCTTATCATCATCGAAGGATCCTATCAGTGGCCATTGACTTTCTCGATCCTTTTTCGTATATTTATGCCACAGCTTGCTATAGGCTATAGCGATCAATCCATGTTTCATGAACATGTCCTTATTAGGGGTGCCCTCCAGTGGAGCCGGATGGTTCATCTCTAATAAGCGGTCCAGGCTAAACAGGCTACCAATCAGTGGGGAGAAGACAGGCATGACGGATCACAATGGGGACAAAAGTCAGCACTACCTATCTTATCACTGCGTGCAAAGACTAGACAGAATATTTCTATTCTACGTTGTTTGCAGGCGGTGAATACCTCAAGAACCAATATCAAACAGTCAATGCTCGGTCAATCAAACAATCAGTGGGGAGAATAAATAGGCACGCAAAAGTCTGCGTTCCCTACCCTTTCACTACCTGCAAAGAGGGAACCTGTTCTTTCCTGTTTGTAGACAGAGAATCTCCAGAAAGTAATCCGCGAACAGTAGTTCGGGTTCAATCAATTAATCAGTGGGGGAGAAAGATAGGCACGAAGGCTGCGTTACCTATCCTTCACTGTTTGCAAAGAGAGAGCCTGTTGTTCCTCCGTTTGCAGACAGCGAATCTCCAAACAAATCAATCAAAGAGTAATACTAGTATTTTCTAAACAATCAAACAATCATTTCGCAATTCGTCGTGTTTACACGACCTTACCCGGACCGCATGGACAGTTTCTTGTCTTCCGAATCCAGCGCCCGATCGTCCTCTATTCTTCGTATTCCTCGCGGCACTCCTGATGGTTCCCAGTCAGGACCGTAGATCACTCGAGAGAGGTCTGTTCGGAACCAGTGAAGTTCAGATGATCGGCTGTCAGACGAGGGTCTATCGGACAGGTGCACTCCCGATTGTTGCAGTCGTTCACTCTGTCGTCAGGACCTCTCCCACTGGATCCACTGGTCGCTGATGGGCCCCACGTTTGGGACGCCAATTGTTGAAAAAGGTACAGGCAGAAGACCTTTTCCGAAGTTGCCCGGCGTTAGCCGCCTCTATACCCACTCAAGTTTACCAAACAAAGAGGCAGGCGCTGGAGACTGGAAGGCAGGAAACAGAAGTTTTATTCCGACGGAGCAGAACACATCAAATCAGACAACAGGGTATCTTCTCGAGGTGCTCTAACCGCATCTCTGAGGCCTGGCCTCTTATACACAGGTTTACGGACTTTATTGCATGTAACACATTCTTGCAATGCTTTGAAGTATGAAAGGACATCCTCGGAATCTCCCCTTCAGGCCCGTTCCCACACACATTTACAGTTGAAGTCCCCACCCCGGTCACAACAGGTGATGATTGTCGCGCAGCAGGACATTCCGCCGATTCACGGAATGTGTGAGGTTGATCGGATCTCATGGGGTGGGGGCTTCGATCAACTCTTGGATCCTTTGATGGGGGAAGCTTCCTACTGTACGGGGGGGTGCAATAAACAGTATCCGCAGGACCAGGTGGTGGCCTGGAAACGAGGAAGACAAACGGGCACACAGGAAAAGGGGGTTTGTATCAAAAGGACCTGGGACTATGAAAGGGATGAAGGGAGGTGTCGCGCTGGGAACAGGATGGGATTCCGAGGCAGAACTGCGCCGAAGAGGGGTTTATGACCCAAGGCATGTGAGAGCGGGGGTTGTCAGCGTGCGGAGGGGGGTGCCTGCGAGGTTAGGAGAGAGAGAGAGACGCGCTGGCTATTCGGCGAGGGGCAGGGAGGCCATGGTGATCAAAATGGCTGCTGCTTACGCGCATGAATGGGCTCAAAAAGGGCAAGATGGCGCCGATAATGTTGACGTTTGCAGCCTAACTTTTAACACATATTCATCAATATCTTCCTTGCCTTGGCCTCTCACCAAAGGTGGCAAATGTTTGAAAATTGATCTGCCTTCAAAACCTAAACAATGTAACAACAACTATTTCTTTCTTTCAGGGCATTATCTCGATGCCCCTGTCACCCCAAGATAAGTCACAAATGCATCATACCATTTTGTGGACCAAGATCATTTGGACCAAGGTCATTAGGTAGATTTTCTCGTGCCTCCAGAAAAGACAGTGGAGCTGCAACAAATGCATGCTGAAAAGATCACAAGTGCCAATCTAAAGGCATACTTTTATACAAGACTAAATAAATAAAATAATTGTATGAGAGATTCTGTGGACAACAGAAACCAAAGAGAACAAAAATGTCAAGATTTAACAATTGTTCCTAATTTGTGAGCAGTAGTCTCTTTTGGTTACCGTTAAAACAATGGATATGCACATTTAATTTCATGCCAAGATGTGCACATCACCACATTTAACTAACAAGCTGAATTAAAAATACACTACAGGGTGTGCGCATCACCGCGCATAAAACTCACCATACACTGCTGCAAACTTCACATTTCTTCGTGCTTTGAGGTGTGCATACCACCACGTAAATGGTGTTCCCAAAATGCACAAATAGGGTGACCAACCGTAAATTTCACTGACAGTACGTGAATTTACTGTTGTGTCCATTGTCAGTGAAGGAACTTTACACGGACGGCATTAGTCTGTAATTTTAGCCTTGGGGCTGGGTGGCTCTCTACAGGGGCCAAAGGGCAAATGTTCAGCAGTTGAGATGACTCAGCCAGAAGGGAGGGGGTCTCCTGTGTAGTGAATCAGAGGGAGAGGCAGCCAGGGTGCCGGGCTGCTTCATGGAAATGGAAATGTGGGGCCTGGCTAATCTGTGCATGTAAAGGCTGCTTGAATGAGCAATAAATAGGTGTTAAATGACCCTAAACTACCTGAGGTGAAAGATTTTTCTCCATCGTATTGTTAAGGTGTTCCAAGCTTAGCTGTGAAGAGTGCGCTTCCCAACCACAACTGAGGTCATAAACCACTATTACATTACATCATGACTCACAAAGAGGATGCAAATAGCTCTTTCATGCCGGCTCATGTTTACAATTTGGAAGGTGTCGCAAAACCCGTTCACAATTCAAAAACTCTTTCCCCACACTTAAAACAAGTTCTTTGCATTGTAAAAAGATGTTTCGCCAATTAAGCGTGATTCAAAGACTTTGCAGCTTAAAAAAACTTTTATGACATGCGGGCCCCTGGTGGATTGACCTGTCGGTATTCTTCTTGCTTTAAACAGGATTTTTTTCTTATTGCTCTTTTCACTGAGGAAATGTAGGCTCTGTGCTGTGGTAGTATATTAGCTGCAGTAAATACACATATATCAATGTCACCTTGCACATAACATCAAAGTAAATCATAGATGGGATGAGATATTGTGTGTGCCGGTGCCTCATGAAACAGGATGCTTTACTAGGTCAGGGCTTTAAGAGGACCGGGTCCTGCCTGTGCTAAGCGCTGAGTGCAGTTCTAAAAAGCAGTTGCTAGGATGTCTCCCTATTGGGCTCTCCATTTTTGCCCTAATCCTCAGGGTGGAAACAAAATCTTAACTCTGCTGCAGCTCCACACTTCACTGCCTTTGATGTAACTCCAAAGAGACTGGTTACAGTTCTTTCACAGTCTCATAATTTTAGAACTGAAGCATTTTCTATATTATTTACAACTAAGCCAAAGTTGCTGCTAATTTGTCTTATGCAACTAACAACAATTGACAAAGCCAAAAGTCCTGGCTTGTTCTAGGTGGATTGTTACTTATTGTGTTATTTATCTGAATGCACTGACATAAGCAGCAAATTTACCAGTCAGGCGGCAAAATATGCTAAGCACAGATTTTGAGTTTACGTGTTTTTGAGCCACGCTCTTAGTTACATCGGCCAAGCTCCTTTGACAGGCCCCCCAGTTTTTTCATCCCACTTAAAGCCCTGTACTAGGTACTGTACGTATGGCTGTCCTGTAGCTCTTCTTCATCATTTTACTCCAGCAGTCAGCAGAAACATATCAGGCACCATTTGAGGTCATTTGTGTCCTGCAAGCTACAGTCAGAGAAGACATAAACCTTAGGAGTTTGCATTATATCATCATCATCAAAACTTCATTTCGATCATGTACATCTTTTAAAAAGTACTCATCACCTCAGTGCATCTGCTGAGACATAAAACTAGCTACACGTGAGGGGGCATGACACTTTAGGCTATACTGCCCCACCTGTGATCCTCATCTCCTTCGTAAAATTATACTGCTCTCCTACCTTTACCCTGCTTTCATCCGCTCTTTTTGCTTACCGCTCCGATTTACTAGTGTATATCTTGCTGGTATCGTTTTGGGCTGGATTTTTTTATACTGTGGACCTTTCAATATCTCAAGGTTAGCACTGATCAGGCAATTCCCTTGTCATGGTTTCATGTCATACACCTTCTTCACATCTATGTAGACACGCTACAATGATTACCCTTTCTATGCTAATGTGATCCTTCTAAATGTTTACCCCTGTTATGACACCACTCTATATGGAGCTCCACAAATTGTTTCTCTGCACTCCTGCTATTGTGAAATCTATTATGTAGTGCGCTATAATAGTTTCATCATGTGCTTCCCCTACCCTTCCAAATTCCTTTTACAGATCCCTCAAGCCAGTTTGAGTGGACTCTGCACAACTGAAAAAAAGAAAATAAACTGCTAGGCTAGACATTTTACGAAGAGAATGTGAATGTTTCATTTTTCCCAGAGTCTGCTTTCATTTTCTCATGCACAATGTATGGATTGAAGACAAAGCATACTTTCAGTGCTCTGGAAATAGGAACACACGGGGAGGAGAGATGTGGTACTATCCTTGTGCTCTCTTCTGCTGTACATGCCAACAACAGCAGTTCAGTGACTTGGTGCAATTTTCATATTTTAGACTGGGGTGCAATGTCATCATCATTAACAGCAAATGTACTTGCCCATGGACGTTGGCACAATAGATTAGGTCTCACATTAGCCAAGACCTTTTGATTTTGCTAGAATTATATTTATAATATATTCATCGGACAAAAAGCTGGCCACTCGGAGGATTGCACTCTAGTCCAGCAGGGCAGGACCTATTTAGCTACATGCTATGTGTGCTGCTTTACATCTCACAGTGCAAACACAAAGAGAAGATGGATGGAGTGCTGAAAATTTTCAGACACTCGCACCCAGTCACAGATCTGGGTTGAATCCATCATCATTCTTTAGCTCACTTCGCCACCCCAGTTCAAACCCAGCCATATGAAAATCAGTCTTGACCCTGTGCCTCATGGGAACAGTCCAGCCCGAACCGCCAAGCCAGATCCTCACTGGACCGAAAACAAGCATCCTGGGACCAGTTTCCGGCTAACACCTCATCAGCCAGGCTAGCTTGAATCCAGTGGCAAAGTGAGCAAGGGACCCACATCTGGGCAAACCCTGCCAACTTAGGGCTAACAAAGCAAACACGAGGAGATGATGGATGGAGCGCTAAAACTTATCAGACACTCACCCCCAGTTACAGATCTGGGTTGAATCCATCATCATTCTTTAGCTCACTTTGCCACCCCAGTTCAGACTCAGCCATATGCAAATCAGTCTTGGCCCTGTGCCTCATGGGAACAGTCCAGCCTGAGCTGCCAAGTGAGGTCCTCACTGGACCGGAAACAAGCATCCTGGTACCGGTTTCTTGGTAACAACCCTTATCAGCCAGGCTAGCTTGAATCCAGTGGCATCTGACACAAAACTGGTCACTCGGAGAATTGCACTCTAGTCCAGCAGTGCAAAACCCATTTGAAAAATTGCATTTGTATAGCGCATAACCGCCCTGGGGCCTCGCAGCGCTTGAATTTAGCTATATCCTATGCGTGCTGCTTTATATCTCACAGTGGCACTCAGATATGAGATGCTAGTAATAAAGTCCATCCAAACAAAGCTTCCCGACCACTTCTCTCACCACACATGCTTGCTCAGGACCATGAACTGCAAACAAAATATGAGACTGAACAACCCAGTGCAGTAACCATATAAGTAGATTATGATCATATGAAATAACACAAAAAGACCTGCAGAGTTGCTCAAAACTGTGCGCATATGGAAAAAACGTGAACTGCATGATTGTCTCAAACTAATATAAACTTATTTTGACTTGTACGTATGTTGATTGTCTATTTACTTATATACTATTGCGCGACCTCCTCTGATGTGTCTGTAAAACGTACCTTTTGTTCCAAATTTTTGTCCTGGATTTTGACCTTCTGTTCTGAATTTTTGTCCTGAATTTTGACCCTTTGTCCTGAATTTTTACACTCACCGTCCTGAATTTGCCCCCATGCAAGTTGGTCACCCTATGCACAAATGTAATGCACAATAAGGGTGTGTGTGTCACCACGCTGTTGACTTTCGGGAAAACTTTACAAAACATGGCTGAATAATATGAATGTGATACAGACCTGTGCCAACCACGTACTTCTGACTTGCCTTTGCTCTTAATTTGGCCAACCACTATCCAAAATAGCTGACATGTGATTTACGATATCACTGCCAGCAAGAAATTGTCGCCGAGAGTAATCCACAATGGCAGCAACCCTACTCTGTGGTGGAGTGCTCTGTGTACTGCGCATGTACACCAACCACATTTTTTTCTTCCTTGGTCTCCATTCCACGGGACATGGAAATACAACCTGGCCCCTCACAAACAGTTCCTGAGAAGTGCTGCTGTACGCAACCTTGCCTAGCTGTTCGAAACGCAAGCCCCTACAAACAACGATGATTACGATCTCCGCTCCTCTGCAATACAATCTCTGCAGCTGCCAAGCTCAAAGGATGTTCTGTGGGTTCTGCAGCACCTGAAGATCACCGCCAAAATGTTTGCAGTAAGTAGTTCAATCTTCTTAGTAGTTAAACAGAAACGTTTATTGAATAACAAGCAGGACCTGCACAGCAGCATATCTAGATCAAAGATTACACAGCAACTGACAACGCTAAAACCCTCACATTCTATTACAGAATAGAGAATGCAAGACAACACATAGTTCCAAAGCTAATGCTGGGTGACAAAAGCATCAACCCAGAGCTCACCATTACACATCACTTACCGGAAATGCCTTCAAAAGCCAGTAAGCCAGCAAAGAAAATCTCAGCTCCGGCATCAGGACGTTCAGGGTGAGGAAAACTGGGAGTAAGAATCGCGTTGCACCGAGGCTTGCTGTACTCGCCTTTCATCCATCCCCGGCGCAGCCGATTAGGGTGCTGACGACGCGGGGTAAAGGCTGTAGGCGCCATCTTGCTGGGAGAAAGGGTTGGTGGTCGAGTTGCAGGACGCCTCCCTCCCTCCTCTACACAGTATAAATAAACAATGCCCTTCCATCTGCGCAGCGGGCGGGTGCAGCGGATGCGCAGAAAGGCGTGCCGAAGGCGCTCCAAAGGCAAGCCCGTCTGCGCCCGTCCGCGCCGGGACCGGGCCGAGGGCCACAACCCCTGGACCTCACGGCATAGCTCGCCACCCTCCCTATTCATCTCTAACGCTGACCGATCTTCGTCCTGCTCCCACAGATAAATGCACTAAGTTTAATCCAGGGTCTATCTCAGATACCCCCTTTCTTGAATGCACGCACTGTCAGACCACCATACCTTTAGAGAACAACTCAACTCACGGTATTAAACAGACATATCCTAAAAAGACGATAATAGCGCTTACTAACGTCCGCTCATTGGGAAAGCATAGACAAGAAATATCAGACCTAGTCAGAGACAGGAATATTGACATCATGTTTTTGACTGAAACATGGATGGACAAGTCGTCCGATCCAGATCTCGTGATTGCGGTCCCAAGTGGATTTAGAATCCACAGACATTATAGACAGGACAAAAGAGGAGGTGGGATAGCTATAATGCTCGAGATACGTATAATATCCGGACCTCACCGATACCTTCTGTCACTTGTGAAGTAATGCAATTTGATATCCATCTATCCCCCATATACAATTTTA
Organism: Lissotriton vulgaris; assembly: GCF_964263255.1. Taxonomy (NCBI): domain Eukaryota; kingdom Metazoa; phylum Chordata; class Amphibia; order Caudata; family Salamandridae; genus Lissotriton; species Lissotriton vulgaris. The sequence continues at coordinate 982,549,968 of NC_141695.1, read as the reverse complement.
GTGGACTGCTGCTATATAGACGGCCAGGAGCACGCTCTGGATTTCTCACTGAAGTCGGCACTATCTTGGAATCGCTGGCAATTGAGAAATCACTAACATTACTTGGGGACTTCAATTTCCATTTAGACAGAATTGATGATAATGACACACTATCTCTTCTGTCTGAAATGGAAATTTTGGGGCTCTCTCAACTAGTAAACCGGCCTACTCATGATGCAGGGCATACGCTGGACGGTATCTTCTCTAATCTAGAAAATATCCAAATAACTAATATCCTCCCGCTACCCTGGTCTGATCATCATGTAGTTCGAGGTGCAATTACAACTAATGAGGCCTCCATTTCTAGGATACTCCCTCTTAGTCGTGAACCTTTCGAGGCCTGGAAAGAAATTAACACCCCTAACCTCAAAAGTTTACTGGACAGTACTAAACCAATTCTGTCTAATGATCCGGATACTGCCATCAAGCAATACCAGGACTGGTTAGGTCAAGCTATGAACGAACTGGTTCCACTCAAATTGATAACCAGAAACATGAAGAACCCCTCAGCCCCGTGGTTTTCTGAGGAATTAAGGAAGCAGAAACAACTTTGTAGAAATAGGGAAAGGCATTGGAGAAAAAACTATGATGGAGAAAGTAAAAATAATTATGAAGAGCTGTTAGCGCAGTACAAATCCATGATTACAGAGGCCAAAAAAAAGTATTTTAGCGAGCAAATAGAGAGTGCAAAAAATTCTAATAAGAAGCTATACGACATTACTAAGCAGCTAGCAGGAAGTGCCCCTGATCTTAATCCCCCGCTTCACAAATCTTTTGTGACTCATTAGCATTATTTTTCTTCACAAAAGTGAATGACATTTATTCAGCCTTCTCCTCCAATCCTAATCACAGTACAAAGGCTGTATACACTGCCTCCCCTAGTAATGCATTTTCTCACTTTGCGGATATCTCAGAGACCTAAGCTAGAGATATTATAAGCACTATTAAATCGGGATCAGCTTTGGATCCATGTCCTTTAAAAACTCTTGTCCCGATTATGGATTCCTTGATTCCAGCTTTTACACAAATATGTAACTCCATGTTCAGCACAGGAATTTATCCTAGTTCGTTAAAAAAAACCTTTCTGAAGCCCCTTTTGAAAAAAACAGGCTTAGATAAAACAGAGTTGAAAAATTACAGAACGATTGCCAATCTTCCATTTTTGGCAAAGGATGTGGAAAAGGCAATGAACACCCAGTTAGCAGCTTTTATCGAGGAACATCACCTACTCGATGAGACCCAATTTGGGTTCCGCAAGTTCCACGGAACAGAGACCGCGCTGATTAAGGCTGCTGATGACATTAGAGTCATCCGAGACCAAGGAGGCTCAGCACTACTGGTGCTTTTGGATCTCTCTGCAGCTTTCGACACGGTCGACCATCAGATTTTGGTCGACCGTGTCGAAAAAATGGGTATTCAGGGGACAGCTAAGAACCTACTGGCTTCCTTTCTGAACGACAGATCGCAGGAGGTGACGCTGGGACCGTTCCAATCGGCTAATTTGTCTCTGCCGTGTGGGGTACCTCAAGGTTCATCCCTTAGTCCGACACTATTTAACATCTATGTGTCGGACCTAGCTAAAACCATCAAAGCACACGGGATGAACCTTACCTCATGCGCAGACGACACACAGCTGGTCCTGGCTATCAAAAATGATGGAGAAAAAGTGTCAGAGGGTTTTAAAACAGGCATGCTGGCAATCGGACAGTGGATGTCTGCAAACTGTTTAAAACTTAATTCCGAAAAAACGGAGGTGGTAACCTTTGGGCATCTATCTCCTAGCTGGTCCCCCGTCTGGTGGCCAACATCTTTCAGAACCCTGCCGAGCCCAACTTCCAAGGTGAGGAACCTGGGTGTTATCTTTGATAGCGACCTCAATTTCGTTGCCCACGCCAATCAGACTGCTGCCACAGCTTTTCACAAATTACGCTTGGTGAAAAAAATCCTTCCTTTTCTTCCGAAGAGTGCAGGCAAAACCTTGGTAAGCTTGTTAGTTTTATTGGCGTTGGATTATTGCAATGGCTTGTTTGCCAATGCCCAGATTAGGGTCATTAAGAAAATGCAGACGGTACAGAATGCGGCGGTCAGACTTCTCTCGGGAACTCCCAGATATAAACCCATAGCCGATACCATCAGAAGTTATCACTGGCTCCCCATTGGAAACCGTATTAAATTCAAGATCCTATGCATAGTCTACAAATCACTGCATCAACAAGCACCTCAGTTTCTGAGAGATCAGTTAATTCCATACCACCCTTCAAGACCACTTCGCTCCTCCAATCTTAACGATCTGGTGGTGCCCCGTACTAAGTTGGTCACTTGAGGAGATCGCCGCTTTTTGGTTGCGGCACCAAAACTATGGAACACACTCCCCCAGTTTATCAGGACCAGCCCCTCTCTCATGTCATTCCGAAAAAGACTGAAAACGTGGTTGTTTAGTCAGTAATTGCCAGAACGCAGTAGTGGAGAAGTTTGCAGTAGTAACAGCGCCGAGACGCCTACGGGCAATTGTTCGCGCTTTATTAACCCCTTGCATGCTCATGACAAGGTCAACTCGTCATGGGTTTTACCTGCCCAGTGCTTATGACGAGTTGACCTTGTCATGAATAATGGGATTCATAGAATGTCAGCACCCAGCGGGAAAACCCCCTAGCAGCCAAGGTGGTAAATATCAAAAATAAATAAATAAATAAATAATTAGGCCAGCCCATCTCGTTGGAGGAATACACTATGGTAATTTCTACTCTGCCAGTGGTAAAGCTGTTCGAACACATCTCATCCCTGGAGAGTTTTATAAGATCCTGTCTCCTAGCTTTAAAATTTCAATGCTTGAACTTTTTCAGAAAGCACAAGGAGGGGAGGATCCACCTGGGACTTGGGCCACAGCGAATATTGTAGTATTCCCTAACAAAGGGAAATCTCTGCAAGAATGAGGCTCTTACCCTCTCAGTACCTTAATGAACAAGGATTCTAAAATTACCTAAACAATTTTGGCCTTGAGGCTGTCAGGGTTAATAAGTAAGATTTTATCCCTTAGCCAGCATGGTTTTATCCCAGGGCGGGGAACAATAGATCATATCTGTTGAGTCATATGCCTTTTGATGCAGCTTCTGTAAAGGGAGCCCTATGGTGTTAATACTTTTAGATGCAGAGAAAGCATTCAATAGGGTCTCCTGACCATATCTCTGGGCATTGATGGGAAAAATGGGCCTAAGGACTAGGTTTGGCCTGGCTGTTAAAGTGCCTTTCCAGAGCCCGATAGCTAAAATCTCGCTGATGGGGGGACAGTCGGAGTCGATAACAATACAACGATGTACAAGACAGGGATGTCCTTGCTCCCCTATGCAATTTGCCCTGTATATGATAAGAAGGATAGAAAATATTAAATTAATTTTACCAGTAAGATCTCAGAACCGGGAAACTAAAATTCTAGCATATGCGGCCGATCTAGCAGTAGTTACCCCATATCCAGGGAGGAAATTGAGAGAAATAGAGGTGGTGGTTAATAGGTTTTGTAAATAGTCAGGCTACTTTAAAAAAAATCAAGATAACACACAAATCATTATAATGGCAAGGCTAGATGTGAAAATAGGTAGGAGTTAGAGGGGAGTATCTACTTGGGAGTCAATGTAGTAGCCGAAGTAGAGACAACTGTCATAAAAAATCTAGATCCGTTAATCAGGAAACCAAACTTGATTTTGGGAGAATGAATAACCTACAGCTATCTTCAATTGGAAGAACTAATGTTGAAAAAATTATCTTTTTGCCCAAAATGTATTATCTTTTTAGAGCTATTCCTCTTGAGAAAGGGAATCAATGGTTCAGGGCAATTGATTGGATGATCTAAAGATTTCTATGGGCATATGCCAGACCCAGAAGAGTGCTTAAATACATGTCTTTCTCGATATCGTGGGTACTTGGTGGGCCCTAATTTTAGACTGTATTACTGGGTCACCACTTTGCAACAGATAGCAAACTTCTTTAGGATTAAAGGACAGGTTGGGCTTGACGCCACTCATTTTCTTACCCCGTAAGAGCTTTTTATCGGGGAAGGAGCATCGGGGTTGTCCTTCTGCACCTGGAATATGGGCATTTTAAAAGAGTGAGATTAAATCAATGTGCCTATAATATCTGGCCTATAATATCTGGGCATTGGTTTGTAAGAAAGTAGGGTTAGGTCAATTCAACTTTATACTCCTTTTCAAAAGAACCCTATTCTGCCAGAATTTTTTTGGGATGCTCATGTGAGTCCCTGGGAAGCAGGTGGCCCTGGTAAATTGGGAAAATGAAATACTCTTATTTGAGACCCTCCTGCTCAATTTTAATCTGAGGCACAATTAACCATGGGCGAAGTACTACACAATGCTCGCGTAGTTTACGAAGTTTGCGCTACTTCACACTATGGGAATCGCACGTAGCACAGTGCAAACACACATAGCGTAGCGTAGCAGTCATTTTTTGCTTGCTCGCGGTCCTCAACGTGAAGTTGGCGACGTGAGCAAGCAAAATAACATCCCAACGAGATTTTTTCCTCGTTCGCGATCAGCAACATTAAGTTGCTGATCGCAAGCGGGGAAAATAAACCTCCCCGCTTGATTCTCAACGCGGGAAGGTCAGGTTTCTCATTGCGAGTGCTCACGTATGCCCGTGACCGCTTGCGATGAGAAACTACCAGTCCGCGTTAAGAAAGCTGCCGCTCGAGTAGAAATCTACTTGTGCAGCAGAAAACAACTGCTTGCACTGTGCAAGATGCGGTTTGAACTGATTGCACAGTGCGGACAAGCATCCAGCACTGTGCAATCAGTGCGAACAGCATTTTGCACAATGCACTACGCAGTTTGCGTAGCTACCTGTTCCCAAACCAAAGATACCACTTATTAAATCTATATCATGTGTCATAGCAAGTGTACAACTAACGTATTATTACAGTAATGACCATCTGTGAGGCTCTCCCTGCTCCTCTCCTCTTACTCCTCCGCAAACAGATCTCTGCATGCTAGACTTTTGATGGTATATTTTTCAGTGGACCAAGCTTGGTGTCTGGGTCTGGCCCGCACTCCATCTCAGTTGGCCTGAACTTGTGACTTCCCCTGGTTTCGCACAACCAAATAACAACAAGTGGCGCTTTGTGCTTTTAAAGGCCGTACTCACCAGAAACCTTCAAAATTGCATATCTCCCATTCTACCTACTGGAATTTTGTTGTTTTGGTGTCAAATATTGTATTAAATTATACTCTATTTTCCTAAAATTATGTGGCATTTTTCTTCTGTTGTGTTTTCGTTTTCTTACTGTTTGTGTGCTGTATAAATATATTACACACTGCCTGTACATTAAGCCTGATACATTTTGTGCCAAGCTACCAGAGGGTTAAGCACAGGTAAATTTAGCGACTTTTTTGGCTCACCCTGCTAAGAATTGTGGTCTTTGATTGAGGAGGGCTCACACCTTCCTCAAACAACAGCCCAATTACTCACATTATGTAATTGATATTTCTTGAATTTTGATAACTTCACTTCATTTTCTGAATAAGGCAATTGAGTTCCAATTTCATTAGTACACACTTTCTGGTTCCTATAGACGTTCAAAGCGGTTTCTTAGACTTAAATATAACTAAACATTCATCTGGATTATTCACACTGATAGCAATGAACCATTTTCCTAAGCACATGCCACTTCATTAAGTACAATATATACATTCACTAAAGGTGAAGTAGATCCTTCCCTATCCTCACGCAGCTTAGAATCCAAATGCACAAAATGTTATAAGGCTACGTTTATCTCTAAAACATTATTCTAAACTATTCATGTTTGTTTTTAAAATAAGATGATGTTCTTTATAATACTTTCAGTTCAGCTCCGACTAAAACGTGCTTTCAAAAAGTAAACATGCAGTCTTCATGGATTTTAAGAGGTTTAACAGAATATTTTGCCTAGTGTCAAATCGGTGCTCTGCTTAGAAAAGAAAAGTACTTTAGTGCGATCACATTTAAATGTAATATCACCCAGCTAATATTTGCAGGTACTATCGAATAGGCCGGTGCTTGGGCTACTATGATTTAGGCTACCACCCACTCTTTTCTTTTTCCTGGGTGCCCGATGTATATTAAATCCAGGCCGGTCCCTGTACGGTTAGAGAGTCTTTGTGGCCCAAAGTAAGACTCAGTTCATTATTACGCTTGATTCAGTACAATCGCCTCAATACTGTCTCAGCACAACACAGGTCTCCATGGGGCATATTTACAAGGGTTTTATTTCCGCTTTTTTTGGCTTAAAAATCCAAAAAAGCGGAGATAAAACTATCACCCTATTTACAAGAGGGTGCTAACATGCATAATCACATGTTAGCACCCTTTTTACCAACACCTCCCTTTGCATCTTTTATTGCCCTGGAGTAACACGTTGTTAATAACGCGCTACCAGGGAGATAATTTCCAGAGATAGCCTGCGATAATAAAATTATCGCTAAGCACGGCCACCTGCTAATTATTGCTGGCCGTTGATAACATGCCCCCATGTTTTCTCTGCGGCCACTTCTACTTGTGGGGAGATGTGCCAGTTGCAGGAACAGCCCTCAGTTCAGGTATACCATGGCACAGTTTAGCAGCCAGAGTTACTGCCTAAATTACTCCAACGAGCACCGGTACTCTCTGGGCCACAATGTATTGTGTAATAGCTTGGCGGCACAATAACAAAGAGGGACACAGCAGGGGAAGAGAAATTAGAATAAAGTTATTTTAAATTAATCAATGGAATGATGAAAACGCTCAGAGAAGGGCATTGGTTTTCACTGTTACAGAAAGAATTAAAGCAGTGAAGTCGAATACAGATATTTGGCAACTAAAGCTACAATCTCAAGTGCTTTGTACGTATGTCTTATTTTAATGGTATGTACTAGTTCAGCAAACATCCAGCAAGTAGCATGTTTTACCCACAATTGGAGTAACAAGCTGGCTATATTTTGAATTCCATATGTAAATCTACTTGATGCAAGTAAAAATGTCTAGCTCCAAACCCAAAAAGAAATTGGTTCATCAAGGCTTCTCAAACCTCAGGTTGAGCTTTCGGCTGTTTTTGCTTGCCTCCTTTCCCTAAGGTTTAACAAATAAGTCTACATTGTTTGGCATTACACTGGCTTTGATGAGTAGAAAAGTTGTAATAAATTCAAAGTTATACCAAACAAGGGACCCCAAGATATGTCGTGACCAGGGACCCACAAATCCTTAAGATGTCACGTCCTGTTTATTTAAATTATGTATATCGCCATATGTGTAAATACAACGCTGTTGTGCAATTGGACTTTAACACTTGTTTTCTCCTCCAAAAGGAATTTTTTTTTACCCTTTTGATGAACAGACTTTCCACTGTCTTCGAAAGGAGTAAATATCTTACGGTGCAAAGCGTCAGAGGGACATTGAACAGTTGTTGTTGTACCCTCAAACATGTTACCTGGTGCATGTGCACAATTCTTTTAGGGCATTCTTGCCACCTAACACTGGTCCTCATCTGAGAGAAGACTCACTTGCATGAAAAAGTTGGTGTGAGAAAATGTTTTAACACATATTTATCCATAATTTCAGAAAGCTGAACTTGAATTTACACATTGAAAAAGAGCTTTGATGTGCAAATTACATTGTGTATTCGTCAGTCGCGGCTGGTGACATTTGAAATAGGCGGGCGTAAAATTGGCGGTGGCTGGACAATAATAACAGACAGCCTCATAATAAAAAAAGAATAAAATAAATGTAAAAACAAACTTACCTTGGCTTGGCTTCCCGCTCTGGCTCTCGACTCGAGTCCTGTCCCAAAGGCCGAGACTGCAGACTCCCGCGCGCCATCCTGGATTTGTTTGAATGCCTCGTCGTCACTGAAGGCTGCAGGCAGCCTCCCTCCCCTCCATGGCAGCCAGCGCTGATTGGTTCGGCCGGCTGCCCTAAACACGTCATTCCTCTTGGTCTGCATGCTGCAGAACGGAGAGTGGGAGGAGGCTTGGGGGAGCGGCTTGCCCACTGTTGCTAATACTGTCTGTTTGGACAGCCTCTCAGGCTGTCCAAACAGTCCGTATTCACAACAGTGGGCAAGCCACTCCCCCAAGCCACTCCCCCCTGCCCTGAGGCTCGAGCTCGAGGAAGTTTGCTGACTGATTTCTCGCCGTGCGAGAAGGGCACACAGAAACAAATGGTAGTTATAAATAAATAACTACCATTTGTTTCTGCCTTCTTCTCGCACAGCGAGAAAACAGGGGGGGGCGGCGCCCAAACGCCCCCACGGTAAAACCACCACTGGTATTCGTCCTGTCTGTTTTCAAGTTAAGCAAGCAGAGGGTCCTATTGAAAAGGCAGAGCAGAAGTATTGTAGGTCTAAAAGAGTCAAAATGGACTTAGGCACCACAAACCAATAGCCAATGACAATAATATGACAGGTTTTTCTCAAGTTGATGTACAATTATAAGCAGAAATAGACAGCTTCAGCAATTTAACTTGATAGAATACCAACCCCTGTAACTCTGATGTTTGCATCTAATTAATTTCCATTGAGCATTAATCTTCTTTAATTAATTTACATCATCAATCCACTTACCAGAGACAAATGTTCCCATTCAAACTCAAAATTGTTTCCAGAGAAATTAATAATACCTTACTCTGTTATTAGGAAGACTACAACCCTGTCAGAAAAAGTTGTGACAGCAATCTAAGCCTTTCATTTAATCCCTGCAACTGTAGATTTCATTAATCTCTTTCTTTAACACTTGTTACAAAATGATGTGCTCCTCTTTCAATACAAAAGTACTTAATTGTGAATGTCATATCTTTTTGTGTAACTTATGTCTTAAACGTGTTATTCATGTCTGTAAGTGTTATTCATGTATTCAGAGAAGAACTATTACCAAAGACTGTATGTAATACAAGATCTATCACAATAAACGGTTAAGGCGCTTTAGCAATTGCAACATGCAGTGGCTAGAACTAACAGCCAGCATAGATTATTAAGCTATTTCTCCCACAAAAATTCGCTCTTTGCAATGGATATTTGTAGAGATAAAAGTCGCCAATGACCTATGCCACTGTTTTTCCAGGTCATAGTTTCCTTTGTCCTTAGGCCCCCTTTTATTAGTGATTATGTTCCACTGTTATCGGGGGGCGTGGCTTGGCCGGCTGTAAGATGGCCTCACTTTGAGTGGACTCCGCCGGCCAAGCTTCCCAACGGCATAATCCTGTAGGCATCTACATTCCTCCCGCACTCAAACGTGATTCCCTGACTCCGAGCGGCAGAGGTAACCGCCTGATTCAACTCCGGCCCCCCTGCCTGGTTTCTCGGCAGAGCTGTGCTTCTCGTGGCCGGCGCTGGGCACGAGAAGCACAGCTCCGTGGAGCTGCATGAGCCCTGGGTGCCCCGCGTGGACGGCGGAGGATCCTGTGTCCCTGTGCTGCGGACTCCAGGGAGTGATGCTGCCCCGGGGTGGCCCCTAGCGGGGTTGGGGGCCGTCTACTGTACAGCCTTGTCCGGGGTGCCATGGCCTAGATGCAGCCTCACGCTCCATCCCTTCTCTGGCTTTGTGCAGTGGCGCCAGAGCCCAGCGGAGGGAGCGGCGGACCCCCCGTATTTCACCGTCGGCGCTCCCCCTTCCTGGTGCACGCTCCACAATTGCCCTCTTGGGTAGCGCTGAGTGAGCCAGCTGCCATTGCTCCTGTTCTGCCGGACGGCCCCGCCGTGCCCGCCCCACATTGCAGCCGGCCTGGCCCTCAGCTGTCTGCCTTGAACTGCTCCTGGGGGCGTGGCGGAGCCCTTTTCCTGCTCTCCTGGTGGTGTCTTCCAGAGCAGGGATCTGTGCTGGCCCAGCCGTCCCCAACCACCCCGGGCCTAGATCATCGGACCCCTGCGTTTGGATCCTGGGCCACTGAGGCCTACTCAGTGGGCCCTGCTACTTCAGTAATTGTAGCCGTGCTCTGTACCTCTCTGGGAGTTTCTTAGGTCCCGGGGCGCAGACAACTGTCCCTCCTACCTTCGCCTCTGCCTGCACCCCCCCTGAACATTGGGACGCCTGCTGCGTGGGGGGCACTCATCATGGTCTCCACCTCTCCCACGCTCTAGACTGAGCTGACTGCCGGAGTGCTGCAGCCTAGGCATTTCTGAGGCTTCTTGCTGTAGCTGTACTCCATCTTTCTTGTTCTACACGTCTGCATAAATTGGGCGCCTCTGTCATCGGAGTGAGCTCCCCCTTTCAACTTAGCTCCTCTGTTTGTTTCACCACTTACCTGTGGGACTACGGACTTGCGGGGCTGGACTCTGTGGAGCCTTTTTGCCATCTGCATGCTGCCTGCTCCTGAGAACTGGCAATACTGGCTCGTGCCCCGGCCCTCCTTCCTACATCATTTGCCGGAGGCTGCTGAGTAAAGGACATTGCAGTTAAAACATATCCTCCGCCTCGGGCTGACATCTGCCTTCTTCATTGATGGGGGGACGCGTCCCTGGCCAAAAGCGGCTGCCCAGCGTGGGGGTTCCGATCTGGTTCCCTCACTTGCCCCACATCATCGGCTGCAGGTGGACAGTGGATCCCTTTCCTTGCTCGCTTCTCTTCTGCCTCACGCGGACCCGATCTCGCCTGGTGCGCCTCTCACCATGGGGAAATCGCTTCCCAAACAGCCCAAGATAGCCTTCGAGCTTAAGAGATCCTCCCGTCATGTGGTGCTGGCTCGGACGGCGTGGACTCTGCTGTCACAGTGGACTGCCCCCAGCCGGGATGACGACCTCAAGGCGATCATGTTGGACGTAAAGTCGACCGTGACGGAATTGCTTCCCAGCTTGACCAACTTCCGGCTCGCCTTGACTCAGTGAAGGCCTGTGTGGACTCCCACAACAATCGTCTGCTCCATGTTGAATCCAGGGTGTTAGACGCTGAGGATGTGGCTATCCAAGACAGGCAGAAATTGCTCCAGATGGACAAGATTTTGGCTGTAATTCGAGAGAAGAACGAGGATTTAGAAGCCCGCTCCCGCTGGAGCAATCTTCATATCACGGGCCTTCCGGAATCCACCAACATCTCCAAAATGGAAGACTTCATCAAGCAACTAATCAAAGAACTCTTCGGAGACGTCCTACCCTTGGTCTTCATCATGGAACATGCCCACCGCTCACTTGGCCCGCGTCCTGGCCCTGGACTGCCACCTTGCCCCATTGTACCAAAAATCCTGAATTACAGGGATCGGGATGCCATCCTTCGAGCTGCACGTGACAGGGGCACCATCATTCACAAGGGAAACACACTCTTCTTCTACCCGGATTACACTCTCACTGTCCAGGTGGCCAGGAGAGAGTTGCTACCGAACAAGGGCATCCTCCAGAAACATGATGTCTCCTATTCCCTGGCCTACCCTGTGAGGCTGAGGGTCTGGCTGGGCTCCAAGACACTTGAATTTCCAGATCCTAGGAAGGCCCTGGCATTCGCCAAGAAACTTGAAAAAAAAGCCCGAACCTCCCATCCCGAATCTCCACTTGTGTGCGTTGATCGTCTGAGTGACAATGACTGACTGTGCGGACAATGTTTCTCTCTTTAAACTTCTATATGTTTAGATACTGTTTGCTACCCTAAGCTTGGCCACCCTGCTCTATTACAGGAGTGCTCGCCGAGCCCTGCCATGCCCCCACGGGATGATTCCCAATGTTATTGCTGTGTTATCCCCTCCCAGTTGTGGGTTCCCAGGATGGGGTAGGTGGTCTTTTTCAGCCTAATTGGGGGGTTGGAGTGGGTGCGGGGTTGCTAGGCCTTTTCCTGTTCGGGGTGGTGGGGTCGGGTCAGGGTGGGGGGTTGTCCGGGTTTGGGTTTCCTCCTTTGCTATTGGGGTTGCAGCTGAATTTCGCCGCAGCTTGTTTGTTTGGTACTTTTCTCCCATGTCATGACTACATTGCACTGTGCTCATTATTTCCTTCTGCCTCAAGCCTAATTTTATCCTTGCTCCATGATTGTACTGTTCCTCGAGCTCCACCTCACACATGCCTGTTGCCCCTGTGGGATACAGATGCGCAGAGCACTATGTCCATCCCTCAACGGACCTTGTATTTCAGCTCCCTTTCTGCCACTGAGGGGATTGTGTGACCCTCACAAGGGGTCCTCTCTGCCGCCTCTCAATCACCAGGAGGTCTCCCAGCAGCGCCGCTTCCTATCTGCGCTGCATCATGCCACACTTGCTGCCTCCTTCTCATGTCTGACACCGTCTGTTGGACTTGGAATGTCCGTGGTCTAAACGACTACCATAAGGTAAGTTTGATTTACTCACTTTTACAAAGACACCAGGTTGATATATGCTTGTTACAGGAGAGGCACCTTTTGCCCTGTTCTCTCTCCCAACTCCAAACGCGTTACTGGGGTGAAATGCACTCTTCTACCTACTCTTCCTATGCTAGGGGGATTTCTATTCTAATACGCAGGGGTCATCTGCCCAAACACTTACAGACCCTGAGGGCAGGTATGTAGTTATACATGGTTGACTGTTGGCCCAGCCCATGACACTGGCTGTGGTCTATGGTCCCAATTCTGACGACTCGGTCTTCTTCAATCATGTATGGTATCTCATCTCCTCTTGTGGCCCTGCTGCAGTTGTCTGGGGTCAGGATTTTAATGTCACCTTATCGGCGACGCTCGATAGTTCAGGTTCCCATGTGTTCCACCCACGTGCCACCACGGCCCTCACCTCCATCCTACTCGAAAATTCCCTTTACGACGTCTGACACCACCTCCGACCCGATGCCCATGAGGGCATCTGTATGTCTGGTGCGAGGGGCTGCTGGTTACGCATTGATTACTGGCTGACCTCCCCTGATGTCCTGCTCTGGCACACCGATGTAACACATATGGTACGTACCTTCTAAGACCATGTGCTGGTCCAGATCCGCCTCCAACTTCCCTACTCCCCACAGCGAGCCTTCTCTTGTCGTCTCCCACCGAATGCCTTACGGAACTCTGTTTTTTGTGCAGACATCCACACTGCTATTGTTAATTATTTCAAACTTAACAAGGGATCCGTGGACTCGTCTTCCATACTTTGGGAAGGCTTCAAGACAGTAATTTGGGGTGAATGTATATCCAAACAAGCCACTGTGCTCCGTTCCCTCCACTCCACTTTGGCTACACTCGAGAAAGAGATAAAAGAGCTGGATGCCGCCCAGGCTGCGTGCCCCAGTCTCGATAACTAAGCACAAATACGTCAAAAACATTCAGAGTTTTCAGAAGAGGCAGATTGTGAACTCTCTTTTTTAGGCCGCGAGAGTCGGGCATGACGTTTCGGTGAGGGCGATCGCCCGGGTTATACTCTTGCTAATCTCCTCCACCCACCACATGCAGCCTCCTACGTTACGGCTCTGGGAGATGAGGGCCCATCTAGAACCACCGCCTCATAAGAGATCAAATCCCATTTTTTAGATTTCTATTCACAGCTATATTCTGCAGGCGTTCCCCGTCGCGCGAGGCCTTTGATCAATATTTCAATTCCATTGCTTTGGTCTGACTGGAGGACTACCTCCGGGAATTCTTAAACCCTCCATTCACTAGGGAGGAAATACTCGCGGCCATCAGCGGCCTACCTGGGGACAAGGCTCTGGGCCTCGATGGCCTACCAGCCTTATTTTACAAAATGTATGTTGACCTCCTAAAGCCACACTTGGCGGCTATGTATAATGAATCTTTTGACAAAGGCCTCTTCCCGCAGTCTCTCCGTGAGTCCTTGATTACTTTGCTCCTTAAACCCGATAAGCCAGCAGACAGTCCCGATTCCTACCGCCCCATCTCTTTAATAAATACTGACAACAAAATCTTCGTCAAACTTATCGCTTCCCGCCTTCTGCTCCTCATGCCAATCATCGCTCTCCCGGATCAATCTGGCTTCATCCCCAGAAGAGCAACTTCACATAACCTCCCACAATCTTTTTAGTCCTACACTAAATCAATCTCAATCTTCCAGCAGTGGCTGCTCCGCTGGACGCAACAAAGGTGTTCGATATGCTTGAGAGGCCTTTTCTGTATTACCTTTTACCCCTCATTGGCTTCAGTGAAATATTTTTACTTAAAAATAGACTCCTTTATACCGCCCCATTGGCCCACTTATGCATTAACAGTCAGGTCACCGACCCCATCAGTATCAATCGAGGCACCCGGCAGGGGTGTCCACTATCACCTATGCTTTTTGCCATCGCAATGGAGCCGCTGGCTGCCAGGCTCTGGCAGCACCATACTCATAGGGGAATAGGCTTTTCTGCCCGCTCTCTTCTCATCTCCATTGAAGCAGACGATGTAACTTTGTACCAGGACAACCTTAACCCCTTGGTCAGTGAAATCATACATTTTTTGGCGGGCTGTCTGGAATACAAGTGAATTAGAGCAAGTCGGTGTTGTTTCCCCTGACTCATGCTACTGCCCCGTTCACACTTGATTTCCCATTTGTGTGGGCTGCTAGCCCCACACGCTATTTAGGTTTCTGGTTGAGTAGAGACTTGGATGAACTGTGGAGATCAAACTTTGGTTGTGCTGTAGATTGGTTGGAATCTAAGATTTCCACATGGGGCAGGCTCCCACTTTCTCTGGCTGACAGGATCACAATCGCCAAGATGGTGGTGTTGCCAGCATTTCTCTACTTGTTTTTAAATGTCCCGATCCTCCTCACCACCCACTTTTTCCACAAACTGCACTCCTTGATTATTTCACTTGCCTGGGCAGGCAAACAGCTGAGGGTGGCGCATGATATCCTCACTCTCCCCATGTCTGTCGGCGGTCTGGGTGCATTTTAAGATATATGCTCTGTGTGCACAGGTCAGCTTTCTGCATTTTTTTAAATCATCCCACCCCCTACCAACATCCTTTGTTGCTGTTGAGGGAGATAGAGCCTCTCCTTGGCCCCTGTCTAAGTCACTGTTCGCGCAAGTGGTCCGACCCCGGGCGGTAGGATACAGTTGAGATGTTGCGCTGGGCCTGGCCCGGACTTCGCCGGCTTTCCAACCTTCCCTTACTCTCTGCAAACGCTGAACCAATAGTGAACGACCCTGATTTCCCCCCTTTTCAGCCTTCCGGCATGTCTAAGCACACGACGTGTCTGGGTTTACGGATGATTGCAGACCTTTACACAGGGGATGCCTTCTACTACCTCCCAAATTCCTCCGGTCCGCAGGACACGCTACTATTCTACCAGCTGCGCTCCATCTGTCCGACACTGCACTCCACATTCCCCCAGCCCCCTCCCACCATGCCAGCCCTTGACTTAGTGTATGCATCACCATCCTCACATGAATTGGTCACTAAATTATACGCTCTTACACTAATGGTAACCTATTTTTCCACGGACTACACACGCGAGGTTTGGGGGAAGGATCTCAGCATTGACATCGCGCAGGCAAACTGGCTATGTTGCTGCAATCTGACAAAGAGGCTGTCGCCTAATTACCGGCTCCGTCTGACACACTTTAAGTTCCTGCATTGGATATATCGCACCCCTGCTCAGCTTCACAAGCTAGGGCTCATACCTAATGACACCTGAATGCGCTGCGGCACCTCCGCTGCAGTTTTTGCGCATCTGGCTTGGCTGTGCTCCAGGGTCGCCGAATTCTGACAAGGCGTGTGCTCCTCAGTTTCGGCTATTACTAGCACCACAGTATCCCCTGACCCCCCCATGTGCCTACTTGGCTTTGTAATATTCTGTCCAGATGCTTCCCGCCGCCTAATCGCGATGCTGCTTGTCTTGGCCCGGTGTAGGGTGGCCGTGTGCTGGGGTCGTAGGCCTGATCGCAGGGTTAACAGTTGGCTAGAGGACGCCTCCCGATGTCATACCTTGTTATCGGAGTTTTGGGATTTAATGCCCACTATGTCCCGACCAGTTGATGTTTGGGGTCCTCTGGGGACTTTCCTTAATTACCGCTCCCCCCCAGCGGCACCGCCTCTCCAGCACTCCCCGCCAGTTTCTCACCCGCAGCGGCCGCCAGTGCTGTTCAGTGCTGTCCGGTGTCCGTCTTCCCCCCTTCCATGTTAGGCCCTGTCATATGTTTCTCATCTTCAACAAAGGTGTGTTCACTCCCCCTGTGAAGAGGGCCCCTCTTATACTTTTATGATGTCTGTGCACCAGGCCTTTACACATTAGGGCCCTGTGTCAGGGACAGATGATTTCATTTTCTTTGCTTGAACTGGCTTCTAATGTGTCGATTTGCTTTTATCTGTTGCACAGTGTACTGAACCTGACTTGTAATTCTTCAATAAAGGTTTTGGAAAAATAAAAAATAATAGAATTAAAAAAAATGTTCCACTGTTGTTAAAAACTACCCCTAAAGTGCAGGTTTGGTGCTCTTCTTGGGCACCCTTTAGAATTTCGGAGATTGGGGACACCTTCCAGAAGCCTCTTCACCTAATAGTATTAAGGAAGCAGTTTCTTCCTTGCAAAAGGCCTGACTGCAGGCTTATTTGAAATGCTTTGGAGTGTAGTAGCTGCACCGACGAGTGATGCTTACTGGCCTCCTCTTCTTTCCATATTTTTAATACATGTGATTGTTCAAGAACATTGTGTGCTTAGATTTTACAATTATTGTAAATAGTAGCATATATTCCTCAGAGCTTCGTTTGAAATCACCTTCAGTACACCTGTGATGATGGTATATTGTGCACAATGGTTCACCTATCAAATATTTTCATGAATCAGCAAATGTAAGAAGGCTACTTCCCAAAAGCTAAGCCACCACAACAATCACTCCTTCTTTCCTAACTACTTTTTTTGTCATTCGGTCCTGTATTTGGAAAATAAATATGGAAGTTTCCTAAAGTAGCAGCCTTCTGGAGATTGACCAGTTACATGTAGATAAGGGCCATCATAGAGTATTTTGGGAGAAAGACAAAGGACATACTGTTCAGGAATCACTGTGAGAAAGGAATTTCTGTCATAACCTGGTTTACAGGATGTTCAAACTCGATAGAATCGATGCACAAACTGCCCAAGGTCCATATTTTGCTTATATAAGCTAGCACTGAAGCCGGGAATGAAAAATAATATTTACCTAAATTAGACATGAATGGACACTCTGCAGTGGTTATAGCTCATTGAGTTCAGTTTTGCCAATTTTCTCTTGACTGGGAATCATACTTAAGGCCCGCTGAAGCTTTCTCTGCTTTTTGAGTTCTTCAGCCAACCAGTGAGAAAGAGAAAAGTGGAGACTTTGATGAGACTGAATGAGGCCTGCTTCAAGACAGAAACTTCTGGATGTGCACGTGAACTATGCTCATCTAAATACGCTATGACTACTGCACCTTTTAATACTTTTGCTCCTGGCCCTGTTTTAGTGTGCACAGTTTGAGGATCCAGTCAGCCTGCATGGTAGTAGCATAGTAAAATGGACAGAATGGTCTCAATGTGTGTTCTTTGGCTTCTGGGCTCCAATACTGATCGACCTCTCTACAGCGTATGAGACTGTCAACCATCCAGAACTGCTCCACACCGTGAAAATTGCATAGGCTTTACTGACACATCCTACCTACTCAAACAAAATCAGCTGCTTAAGATAGGAATTGCCAGATGTTGGAGTCTCTCTGTCACCGTCACTTGTGGAATCCCCCCAGGGTTCTATACAGTCACCCATCATTTTCAACCTTTAAATGGGACACTTAGTAGCCATGCTTGAAGGTAGATCCACCAGTGTACTGATGCGTTCCAACTCTTTTTCAAAATTTCTGAAATACAGAATTTCAAAGCCTCCCTGGAATGCATCCAAATCCTGATGCCAACAAACTGCAAGATGTTAAATCCCATGACAACAGAGTGCCTACTGGTGGCCAACAGTGCCAAACATTCCCTGGTTCAGTCACGGCTCTCCAAAAAGGGGCTTCACACTCCAAATGACAGAATAGGCCAAATTCCTCAGATTCCCCCTTGGCTCAAACCTCTCACTCAGAGAGCAAATTGCCAAGAAGACCAAAACCTCCTGGCTTCAACTTGCGAGAAAAAAAGTGAATGCTTTTTTTTCCAGGAGAAGGCTTTAGAATGATGGTTCAAGCCCTAGTCCTCTCTCACCTAAATGAAGGTAGCGTTCTTCTCTATGATATCCTAGAGTCTACTCTTGCCACCCTGGAATTTAATCTTCAAGCAGCAACATGGCTCATCAAGGGGTTGATAAATCGGACCCATCACCTTTGTGCTAAAGGATCTGCATCAGTTCCCTTTGCAAGCCTGGATTATCTTCCAGATCATCTGCATCACTTACAAGGCCCTCTACACCAAGACCCTACTTTACCTAGTTAACAGACTAAAATCATCTGAAGGTCTGGAGCAATATCCCCTATGACATCAGAGCAGCATGTACCCTCCTACAATTTTGGAAGTAGGTCAAGACTCACATCTACAATGAGCACTACCACAGATAGGATGACTTCTCACTTCTTCCTTTAGTTCTACCTTTCTCGGCTGCCCACCCCTACACATATGTATCCCCACCATTGCTAGGCAGCTAGATGTGTGCTTTAGAAATAGCTAAGTGTTTATGCAACTTATGACTCTCCTCTTCACAAGTATTATATAGCTGTTGATTCCCTTAATCAATAAAACTGATCTTTCCTGCTAATCGGAATTCACTAGGCCCCCCATGTTTTAAGATCAGCCAGTTTCAAGAAACTAGCTAGCTGTAACACCAAACTAGAGGGTTAGCTAATATTCCAGGAAAGGGAGCTCTATGTTTATTTTTTAATAATCAATTGCTGTCTTAGCTTTTAGGTTGTTTCAGGCCGTTTTTTTATTGTTCAAAGTCAATGGGATCCGCGAGGATAAAGATTTCAATGCCTTTACAAGGTAGCCAGGAATTGGCAGGATGGTTCTAGTCATCTTCTTGAAAGTAGTATGCCTGTAGTCAGGTAGCAATTAAGTATAGGGTAGGGTTGAGAAGCACAATCAGCCCTAGATAAAATGTTGAAACCAGCCCCACATTCTACCCCCTTTCTCTCTCTCTCTCTCTTCCATCCATCCATTCTCTGTAACTCTATTTTCCCTCTCCGACCAATTTCCCTCATCTATTTTCCCTTTGTTCTATTTCCCTCTCCTTTTTCTCTTTCCCTTCTCTTTCTCTCTCTTTTCCTTGCTCTTACCCTTTTTATCCCTATGCTGCACCTGCTGCTATATTTCTTATTACCTTAGAGAGAATGAAAGAGGCAGACTTTTGACTTCAAATACCAGCCTTCAGTGACTTCAGCCCACTGGGGAAATGCCAGAATATCGGGCTTTTCCTGTGCTTTGATACTAGACGTGGCAGTGAATCGGGCCCCACCACCGATCGGCGCCCGTTCTTAAATCTGCCTAGTTTTCTTTTTCTTTTCCTAGACCTGATCATGAACAGCATGTGCCTGTAAACATTGTATTGAACTATCTAACCCTTTGTCAATAGCTACATTGCGTACATCAGTAGGAAATTTCAGGGATTTTTGTGATCAAGCAATGATGACAAATAGTTTGGTGTGTGCTACCAGGTGGTCTGAGTTATAATTATTTTCCCCAATAGTTACTTTTTTATTCTGCATTTGTCTTTCCTGCATTTTTATATTTGACGTATTTTAAGGCATGCATGTATTTATATATTTTTAGTTATTATTCAGAAATCAATCAATCAATCGAAATTTCTTTATTCGGTTTCAAGAAAAAAACATAAAAGTTCATAAAATCAACATTACAGAATATAATTCCAAAAACCTGTTTGCAAAACAGCCTGAGAGATAATTCAAACAATTCAATTATTTAAAAAGGAGTAAGGAAAAAAAACAGTCTTTAAAATTCAGTCTTTTGATTTGCGGCCCACCCCCATAAGAAAATATCATAACTTAGATTGTGTTTTGAACGAATTGGGCTGCTCAGGTTCAGCTAAAATCACTAATACCGTTTCCTAATAGCCATTGCAACTTTAATGAAGTTAGGAACCATAATGCATATATTGTATGTGGTCAAAGAGTGTAACTAATTAAAAGCTTCAACATATGAACATGGCCTAATTTCTTTTAAAATTGGGACTATAACATTTCGTTTTGGCTCTATATAGAGGGTGCAAAATAGCATAAAGTGCAATGTGCTCTGGGCTGCCAAACTATCAAATGGATCTATGACAGAATTTCGACAGACAGAATTTCGACCTACACAAATATCGGCGTAATTATATCGATAGCAAAAATATCGACGCCCTATGTACAACATGGTAAGTACCAAAATATCGAAAAAATAATATCGATGTTAAAAATATCGTTGTTAAATATATCGATTTTTTTTAATTCAAAATAACATAAAAAGTAGTGTAAATAATACTTATTAATTACTTAAACAAATTTAAATATATGTAATAATGGTAAAAAAATAATAATACATATTTAATTTAAAAAATAATAATTAAAAATCATATATAATATATACTTACTTAACAATAATTACTATTCCCACTCCAGTGGGTGCAACAGTAGGGAAAAATAACCCTGAACCCTAAAAATACCCCTTTACCCAAAAACCTAAAACTGACCCTGAACCCTAAAAATACCCCTTTACCCAAAAACTGAAAACTGACCCTGAACCCAAAAAATACCCCTTTACCCAAAAACTGAAAACTGACCCTGAACGCTAAAAATACCCCTTTACCCAAAAACTAAAAACTGACCCTGAACCCTAAAAATACCCCTTTACCCAAAAACTGAAAACTGACCCTGAACCCAAAAAATACCCCTTTACCCAAAAACTGAAAACTGACCCTGAACCCTAAAAATACCCCTTTACCCAAAAACTGAAAACTGACCCTGAACCCTAAAAATACCCCTTTACCCAAAAACTGAAAACTGACCCTGAACCCTAAAAATACCCCTTTACCCAAAAACTAAAAACTGACCCTGAACCCTAAAAATACCCCTTTACCCAAAACTGAAAACTGACCCTGAACCCTAAAAATACCCCTTTAACCAAAAACTGAAAACTGACCCTGAACCCCAAAAATACCCCTTTACCCAAAATTAATTAATATTACAATTAAATTACTTCCCATCCTATTCCCCTATAAACCCACAACCCGCTCCAGTAGTAAAACATATAATTTAGTTAAAAATAAACATAAATTATTACTTAATTATTCTATTAATCAATTAAAATAATTCATTGCCAATTAATATTGAATTGCAAAATAAATTCATCATTACAAAATAATTATTTATTTACAAATAAATTACTTCCCACCCTATTCCCCTATAAACCCACAACCCGCTCCAGTAGTAAAACATATAATTTACTTAAAAAATACATAAATTATCAATTAATTAATCAATTAATCAATTAAAATGATTCATTGCCAATTAATATTTAATTGAAAAATAAATTAATCATTGAAAAATAATTATTTAATTACAAATAAATTACTTCCCACCCTATTCCCCTATAAACCCACAACACGCTCCAGTAGTAAAACATATAATTTACTTAAAAATATACATAAATTATCAATTAATTAATCAATTAATCAATTAAAATAATTCATTGGCAATTAATATTTAATTGAAAAATAAATTAATCATTGAAAAATAATTATTTAATTACAAATAAATTACTTCCCACCCTATTCCCCTATAAACCCACAACCCGCTCCAGTAGTAAAACATATAATTTACTTAAAAATATACATTAATTATCAATTAATTAATCAATTATTCAATTAAAATAATTCATTGCCAATTAATATTTATTAGCAAAATAAATTAATCATTAAAAAATTATTATTTAATTACAAATAAATTACTTCCCACCCTATTCCCCTAAAAACCCACAACCCGCTCTGGTAGTAAAACATATTATTTACTTTTATATATTTTTTATTTATAAAAACATATTAAATTTTGTAAAACAAACAAGGACCCCCTGATGTAGATAGATTTCCTGAGTCAGGGCAAAACTTTTATGTGAATATAATACTCAGGCAAATGTATAGACAACACTAGCACATGAATATTGGCATTTGCCAAACAAGAAAAAGCAATCAAAACAGGTATTTGCACATTTGATACATTTTAATTAGTACATAAAAAAAAATTCATTTAAAAAAAGCAAGTACATTCATATATATGCATGATAAAAAATGTTTTAACATTATGACATATGTATAAGTTCAGATATTCATCAAATACATATCATGATTCAATAAAGACAGGAAACCATCTTTTATTGAATCATGATATGTACCAGGTGGTCTGAGTTATAATTATATTTCCCAAGAGTTACTTTTTTATTTTGGATTTGCTTTACTGCATTTTTATGTTTGACGTATTTTAATGCATGCACGTATTTATATATTTTGAGATAATATTGTCATCTATTGTCTTTACAAAACTCATGACTATGTTGTACTTCACCATGACATAACCACACAAAACCTTCGCTGACATAATCATTGTTTCAAGTTAGTATAATATTCTCTGTAAAGTATTTAGATATTGAAAAGCATTGACGAACTTTGCATATATCATAATTAGGATTAACTAAACAAGTACATTTCTATATGAAACTTTGAAGGCAGGATAAATTATGTATCCTGCTCAGCATCAACCATTGTTAATTTTCTGCTTAATGTGGCTCCAGGAATGGTCAGAACGAAACATATTGCACAGAGGCAGAGACAGCTCCTCTGAGGAGGAAAACTTTAACCCAACCTTGTTGGCTACATTTTTTAACTGGGAAGGTGCACTGACACTGATTAATGGTGCCAACAACAAGCCATACGATGAAGACGCACTGAATCTCAAGAAAGAACTCCATCAATTAACAAACCTACATGGGTTGTAGTGTGGTGCTTCTATAAAACAGAGTGGAGGATGGGTGAGGTATGAGTAGTTTGTATTAGTGAATGGAGACAACGCATAACAGGTAGCCAGTTCACAGACTACAATGAAGCCAAATGTTACCCTGAGAATACTCACAACAATGCAGTATGCAGGAAGCTTTCTCATCTCTCTTCCTGGCACAGGACACATTGGCCCAGTTTTGGTTTAAAACTATATCCTTCTCCATCTCCTTATATATCTCACTTATTTTGTCTCAAATATTTGACTCTAGCCAGCGATAATTTGGAATGTGTTGTTATCCAAAATCTCAGGAGGAAGCTTTACTTGGAAATACAGTAGTAAACAAAATCTACCCAGACTCCAAATGTCAGGTTTAGGTATAAATCTGATTTTCATGCATTTTGAGTGATCATCAACCAATCCCACACATATATACACTGGTATGTACAATTATATTCAACATTTTATTTTTGCCAACAACTTCAGGGCACCCTCACCATCTGGACTGAACACATGTCACTCACATCTTTGTTGTTACTATTAGATTTAACACATTCCTTATCCTGAATTTACTATCTGTGGCTGTGTAAAGAATGCTAATTACATCTGGATGTCAGTTGATTTAACAAATTTAGGGAGAGATGCCAAGTTGAAGCTTTTCCAACAATGCTGGTTTAATGCCATGTTTCGAATGATTGCAGATGAAAATTGCAGAAAATGTGTCACATGCCAACAACTAAATATATGAAAGAAAACACGTTAGAAGCACGCACATAGGGTGATCAAACAGTCCTTTTAACAATCTGCAGATGAATTTGATGAAGATGCCTGTGCACAACGTGTTGAGATATATCCGGGTGATCATTTGTGTATTCTCAAGATTGGTGGAAGCCTACCCTATGAGGAGAAACGCCAGTCTCACTGTAGCTAAACTGTTGTTATGGGAGATCATACTGAGATTTGGGATGCTGGCCCTTCTTGAGTCAGAAAGAGAAAGACACTTTAATAATGAAGTGATAAACATGCTATGTGCTGCACTACAGATTGAATAGAAGCTGCATTATAGTTACAAACCAGAAGTGTCAGGCAGAGTTGAGTAGATGAACGGAACAATAAAGTCCAGATTACCAAAAGTTTGTGCTTCAGCTTCACTGAAGTGGTCAGATGCTTTACCATTGGTGTTGGCGAGTGTCCGAAGCATTCCAGACAGAAAGACAGGATTTTTCCTGCACGAAATGCTAATAGAAAGGGCAGTGAGACTACCAGCTGTTGTGTGGCGTTTAGAGCTCCGAATGAATTTTCCTGATTCATGTCCTTATATAGGTACAATTCACATGACCCTTATATATAGGCATATAAATCAATTCCTTAATAAGGCATAGCCCATGCTACACAAATACAGGCATGACTACTTTCACCCGTACCAAACCTCACAACGATTTCTTGGAAAATCGGCTTAAGCAGCTAGTGAACTTCCCTTGCTTGAATATTGATTTGCCCAAGAACTCATGTACTTTGCAAAGAACAACTATTCCCTAGGGGTTCTTTCCTGATGTTATTATGCCCGACTTTATGTCAATATATGGCATTCCTAAACACCTTCAAGGTATAAATATACCTTCACTTGCTATGGCAAACTTCTGTGTTCGGAGCAGTTCGACTATCTACTTGCCCGACGCAGCTCGCTACAGCAAGTGCCGAAGGAAGCCGACCCTCCAACTGACGCACTGATCAAGAGGCTGTCTGTCACAGTTCGCCGCCGGTAGTCACTGACTACCATGATTGAGTAGGCGAAGATCGCAACAAGGGCATCTCTGAACTACGAATCCCTACATGCCCTGCGAATCACGCGAGAAGTGACTCGAGTGACGTCACACGCGGAAGTTAAGGTCTGCGGTGAGAACGCTCCTGGCCGATAATTCCTGGATGCTTTCGTGATCGGACCTGTTTCAGATTTCCCCGGTATTTGGGTGGTAAGGTAGCAATTTACTCTACGAATTGCTCGCATACCCACAGGAGACTAGCAGCCCTCCTGACTATTTTCTGTACTGTACTTGTTGGTGGCAGAAATCGGAGGTTCCGATATTCCGCGTCTGAACCGGAGTTCCCGTGTTCCATCTCTGTTGCCAATGCCTCTGTTGGCGGAGACCGCGCTTCAAGGTCTCTTGCAGGGAATCCTTGTGTGGTTTTCTCGTACAATCCAACTTCTCTGTTGGCGAAGATCCTTTCCCTGGTCTTCTTGCAGAGAAGTCACTTGTTGTGGAAGAGTTTGGCGTTTCTTCCGCCATCATTTCCACTGGGTGAAATTAACCCTGTGTTAGTAGGCTCTTATGACATAACTTTCCTGATACTTACCTTGTATTGTTGGAATGAATAAGGGCTGTTACTCAGAGTGCTTGGGACTTGTTTCTATTTATTAATGTGAGACTATGAACTGAACAGTCGCTAGTAGATATCTCTTTTTCTTGGTTTATTGGACAAGAAGATATTGCTCAAACAAGCCAAAAGGATATCAAGCTTATGTTATCTTTTGTTTTACGTGTTATAGGAGAGAGTCTCCAGAGAGGGTTGGTGCCAACTAATAGGCAAGGCGTATTAGTCCCACCTCAAGCACATGTTGGTAGGTAGACAAAGGGAGCGCTTCATTCATGTATATGCTGATATGACTAAACCCTTGTAGAATGTACCCTCATCAAGATATGCTAGTTGCTTGAAGTGAACCCACTACAACCCTCTGCTCTCTTCTACCTGATAGGTCCCTCCTTCTTTCCTTTACAGGTGAGGGGCGGAAAAGTAGTATAAGGGGGTACTAGTACAAATGACTGCTCTGAAGTATTGAAGTTAGTTCTTGTACTGAATCCTTGTCTTTTGTATTTACTACAGATCTCCCTCCCCACAGTTCCTACCCTTTCCTTCCACCGCTCGATTACCTCAAAAGTCTGTGTGTGTTTTATCTGCACGTGGGGTTGTCCAGAGGTGGGCCCCCATAGAGCATCGATACAACCCTGAGGAGTTGGAACCGAGGAGCCTGACACTGTCATTCTCTAGCCGAGAATCCAGCTCCAGTGTTTATGAGCTCACCTTACGGGGTGTTGGAATATTGAGTCCTGAGACAGAGATATCAGACCTCCTTCATTCTAAGCCCAGGTATGGAGCTGATTAGTACCTAGAGAAACTTTTGGTAAATTCTTGGCAAAAACAACTAAACCTATGCGACACAAAACGTACTTCTTCCCGCATACTAGACTTAGGTTAGGTACATTGGGGTAGCCGTATTTAGAGCCACCAGTTGAGTATTTTAGTCAATGTTATTTATGTATGTATTTGTATATGGCTTAGAAACCATTAAATGCTTTTACAGTATTATTTTATAATACTATTCTCGGTGTACGCATTATACTTTGCAGTCTGCTTAACGATTGTAGCAGTTCACTTCTCTGGTATGAGAAAGAAGACTGTTCAATAAAACTTTTTATTGAAAACGCCCATCTCTCTATTTCTCTACAAGCTCTGTTGAAATGAAGCATGCACGATTGACTGAGTGAAATACTTATCTATTGTTTCGGCGACTCTAGAGATATATTTCTTATTCTTGGGAAACAAAGTTGTCATGTTCATGCGGTTACTACACAATATATGTGACCTGGCCCTGGTATTTGGAGCAGATTACTTATGACCTTATGTATGTATGTAGTCACTAAAACTTCATGTACTACTCGGGCTAATGTCAATATCCAAGGTATGCCCACATTGCTCTCCTGCTCTCCTATGCGTTGTGTTCCCTTGCTGTACTCATCCTGATTTGTAGTGCTATACTAATCATTCTACACTATTGTGAATAAATCAACACATATAAAACACAAGAAAAAAGTGTGTACAAAGGTATGGAGTGCCTCACGGAAGTACCCCATGGGAGTCCACTGATAGGTTCTCACGAGGGGACTGTTTTTCATCATTAGCACTTCCATACCAAACAAAAAAGTGTGCAGACAAAAAGGTTCTTATGTAAATAAAGTGTGCAGGTGTAGTCAGCAAAAACTATCCCTAGTCAGTGAGTTATTATTGACTAGTGCAATAAGCAATAGGACGTTTCTCCCTATTACTTAATTCCTGACCCCAAACAAAGTGGACCTTACTACTGATAGGACCACCTCATTAGATTAAAACTGAGCTAAACCAACACTAGCTATCTTCCTTTATTCTGTGCTGTGGGTTTGCTCTATTAAAAGACACTCAGTTGCCTTCTAACTGTATAGAGGTTGTCAGAAACTAATCTCTTCTTGTGAATTTCGAGAAAGTTTCTAGTGACCTCTGAGCTAGCTGGCTCTCACTATTAAGTTTAGTATATTGGATAGAGACCTAGTAGACCTCAGTCCTACATCAAATCTATAGTATATATTATTCCAATGCGCAGAGCCTATTGAGAATATAGGAACAACACGACATGGCGCCCAATGTTTGGTAAGGCACTAATTTAACGCTAGATACTAATATAACTCAGTCGTGCTTTTCTCAGAGAACCTCTTTTTTACCGTAAAATACTCCAATAGACGTCCTGAGTTGGTAAAAGGATAAAATATCCGCCATAACTGAGTAGGACGAAAATCCTATGTATTTGTTTTTGGTTTGTTCAACTTTGGGTACAGTGTTCCAAAATATTGTGCTCCTTATCTTTGTTTCCGCAACTTTCATTAAACAATGTCGGTTAACGGCAACAACACCGCAACTGGAGGGGCGGCAGAAGATGCAGCCATACAAGCTTTTGACATAACAGGTTTCCAAGAGACCAACCCGGATGCTATAATCAACCCAGAAACTTTAAGAAAAGCCATCACTATGAAACATATAGGAAATGGCCTATCAGCAAGAGGTGATAGGGTAGTTTTTGTGATAGAGGCACATGAATATCATCATACAGAGGTATTCTATTCATGGATAATCTTCCCTGAAGCAAATCCAGTATAAAAAGAGTTTCACTTCTACAAAGAAGATGAAGTTCCAGAGTAATACATTCCTTTCGAGGATGTTGAAATTCCACTCATATACCAAGAGCATGCACTCTGGTTTAAAGGCGGCCTAAAACATATACATCACATTACCAGGCTCGGTCCACTAGGTACACCAGGAGCAACATGGCCGGTATTAGCCAGCTATACACCTCATCCTGCATAGAGGCAAGCGCAGTCACAGTGGGAGAACAGCTAAATATAACTGATTCTTGGAACTGGCTCCCTAACATACTAAACAATAAACGGCCAAATTGACCGATCGCCCAAGAAAGAAATAAAGTAGTACATAATGAAATACACATTATCTCATGGAACATAGCAGGCGCAAAAAGACTGCTGGACGACGGTCTCGCCTTGGATGAATGGGACAATGCCGACATAATTGCCCTGCAAGAAACATGGCTGCAGGAAGAAATTGCTTTGGGGGGCTACATCCATTACACGGTGCCAGCTAAAAAATGTAAAACCTACGGAAGAGCAATCGGAGGCCTAATGGTATACGTGTCTACTGCTCTTAAAATTAAGTCAGAACAACTTCAATCGCCAGATCCAAGTTTACAGTTAATCAAATTGTCAGGCCAAAAAAAGTACGGCCATAAAACTGCAATATTGATTAATCACTACACCCAACCGAATCATCTGGTAAAAAATACAAAATTCAACTTATTACGTAAGGAGATACTAAAATTTCGGAGCTCTGAACCAACCTGGAACATCATCTTAACAGGAGATTTTAACTCCAATCTCATTTATACACCAGAGGAAGATGAGATACTAACCTCAGACAACATACACTGGAACATCCCCCAGCAAGTAACAGGTGCAACAAAGAGCCGAAAGGATAGCCTAGCCACTCACTTAGTAACTGACCTAGAGTACCTAGGTATGCGAGTACTGAATGGCAGAACAGAGAAAGACAATCCACCAAAGAAAACGTTCTACGGTCCTTGTAGTCAATCCACATTGGACTTTACGATAATAAGTCTCCCACTGTTTCCTTCAGTACTCAGTTTTTATATCGAATATACAACAATGAGTGATCATAGTATGCAACATCTGAAACTTAACTATTATTCAGATACATTGCAACCGGTGCATGCCCTGGAAGGCTACTTGGGAACAACCAACCAGAAACGAATACACTGGAACAGTTCGACTAAACTGAATTGGACCTTAATAATAAAGGACGCTCTCCAAGAGGCAAACAGAGCTACAACAGATAAGATACAAGCCTGGTCTCTCTTTCTTGCAAAATTAAAGTTAAGAATGAAACCAACATCGGTAAAAACTAAGCATGCGACCAAGAAACTGCCCTGGGCACTAAATGAACAAAGAAGGGCCTTGCGAAGAAGCCAAAAAAATCTGCAATTAAAAGTGAATGACCCGAGCTGCCTGAATACATTTCGTGTCCACAGAAAATTATATAAAAAAGGAATCTGGGATCTGCAAAAGAAGGCGAACGATGACTTTTGGATTAACTTACTGGCTAGCTCCAAGTTACAGGACTCGAACAAATTCTGGACCATAATAAACCAGCTAACAAGGCCACGAAATGTTCTGTCCTCGAATATTCAAGAAACGGTATGGTCAACTTTCCTGTCGTCAAAATTCGAAGAAAATCGACGGAAAGCTCCAGAACAGACATTGGGAACTGCGGAGCCGTATTTAAACAGTTGCGATGAACATCATCACATTAACCGCACGACAATAGCACAAAGGACACATACGTGCACTGAAACCACAGAAGGCTGGTACACTGCTGACAAGATCATAGCCATCATCGGAAAGGGAAAAAGAAATGGAGCGCCGGGCCCGAATGGCATCCCACAAATTGCCTTTAAGGATTCACCAGACCTTTGGGCACAACATCTCGAAGAGCTCTTTACAGACGTTCAAAGGTATAATCGCATCCCAGAAAGCTGGAAAGGCTCTATCATCACCCCAATACACAAAGGTGGAGACAGGGCAAACCCTTTAAATTACCGCCTAATAACACTCCAGGACATCGAAGCCAAATACTTTGCCTCTCTCCTTTTAAAAGACCTGGTAAATTGGGCAGACGATAAAGCAATAATTCCAATAAATCAAACTGGCTTTAGAGCGGGTATCGGAACTACGTCTAATATATTAACAATAACAATGATAGCGGAAAAATGCCAGCGCTCGAAGCAGGACCTGAATCTCTGTTTTATCGACCTGAAGGCGGCCTTCGATAGCGTTGACCGCAAGCTATTATGGGCGAAGCTAAAAGCCTGGGCCATTCCCGAGAAAGTACTGAGGGGGCTACTCCTATTCTACACAGATACTTGGACACAAATCAAGTTAGGGGATGGATCACATCTATCAAGAAAAGTATACACATCGATTGGCTTAAAACAGGGCTGCGTCTTAGCACCACAGCTTTTTAATCTATTCATATCAGACCTGTCAGGAACTTTAAACATTTGTAATGCGCATGCACCAAAACTTGGCAACCGTCATCTTACCCATCTGGCTTATGCTGATGACATCGTTCTTTTGAGCCAAACAAAAGTGGGCCTGTCCAGGTTACTGTCAGTAACATCACAATTTCTGAAGGCAAATAACCTTACTCTGAACTTATCTAAGACAAAAACTATGTCAATAACCAATCATCGTACTGTGAAACTTAACATATCATTCGAGGGAAAATCACTTGAAAGAGTCAGAGACTATAAATACTTAGGATACTATCTCGATGACAAGCTCACCCGGAACGCCCAAAAAAACTATAGGAAGCAGAGAGCCGGAGCACTAATGTTTGCACTTAGCTCATTGGCAAAAAAGCTGCAAGGCCCCTCACTGAAACCTCTACTAACAGTAATGGCAACCAAAGTACTTCCAACACTATCCTACGCAAGCATAGCTATGCAGGGCAAGGATGATATTACTTTAAACAGCCTTACTGCAAAAATCTACAAGAAGGTCTTGCAACTTCCACGTTCATCTTCTCCTGCCCAGACGCGTCTAGAATTTGGCCTGATGAATGAGACACTCGGAAGACTCTACACAAGTATTAGAGTATGGTATAGAATTAAATTGAACTCTACAAACAACACCTTGGACAGCTTGTTATGGCAGGAATTACAAAATCAACAAAATTCTGCCGCAAAGAAATATTTGACAGGCGCTTTGGAGCAAACATGCATGGTAACCTTGTGGGAAAAAAACCTACCATTCACGTCCTTTAAACAGGTCCTAAATAAAGCGGCCAAATTCCATTCATTAATCACGGATAAAGCCATCTTTGCAGCCCGATCTCACGCTTGGACCGTGATTAACAGCTATAACAATCTCATCCCGGCTACCTACCTTGCATCAACATACTCTGTGTTTATAAAAAAAAGGCTGATGGCAGTGAGATTTGGTAATCCACCAACTGTGGCTGATGGTCCTGTCTGGAAACGCTCAGAAGCAAATACCTGCCGACTATGTGGCACCATAAAAGAAGATATAATCCACATTATATGCCACTGCAAATCACTGACCCAGGAGCGAACACTTTTTCTAAAGAACATTTTTAAGGCCAAAGGTCTACGCACCTGTAGATCTGCAATTATTGGTGCCTTAGACTCAACCGACCCAATAATTAATTGCAAATTTATAAAATTCTTGATAGCCTTTGAAAAGCGTCTGAAAGCTCTTGATATTTTAATATAAGATGCTCAGTTTTATTAACTATTTTAAAAACAAACAATTGGACATAGCTCTTACCAGCATCATTTTAATTTTTGCAATTCAAAACTGTACGATGCAGAAATTTAATTGATTTCACTGTAATGTTAAAATGTCTTCCATGTTCATTTTTGTTATGGTTTTAATTAACTAAACAATAAAGTTTTTATCCACCTCATCCTGCCATTGGAAGGATGTCAGATGAGGAACTATTAGTTCAATTAAAAGAGCTAATTTAAATCCACAGAAAATTGGTTCAATATGTCATGCGGACCTTTACGGTCTAAACACAAATAAGGATTCTGCAACACACCTAACCAGGGAAACATAAATTAAATTACACCACAGACTATACGATCAGTCATTGGTAAATTAACTGCAAAACAGGACCAAATTCCATTCTGGATAGCTCAAAAAATTACTTAAATCGAGGCAGTATTTCCTGATATTGCCCCTCATGAGAAACACAGGATTCTAACAATCTGTTTACCAATGGGGATCGCACCACACCTGGAAGACTGCGACACATGGGGTACAGTCTTTGCTGCTATCTGCACCAAAACACATGGTGTTCCATCTATGGCAGTAATACCAGATGTCCAGAAACAGATTCAAAATGAATACAGGGCAGACCCTGCTTTAAATCTAGGTATGAAATTACTGAAAGATTTCAAACAGGTCTCAACAATATTATTAGCTAATGTTAAAGGTGAAGCAGCATCCGTGGCAATCCGCCAAAAGTTAATGTAACTGAGCAACCTCAGGAACTAGCTAGAATAATTGAAAAATCCTATGAAGATTTAGGAAGAGACAGTTTGGGTGGTAAACCAGTAAAACCCCAACTGACTGAAAGTCCTGAAAAGGTCTTCATTAAAAACACTCCTCCCAAAAAGAAGTGGGAGAATACTTAAACTTCTAATGCAAAGCGTTCTCAATCCCGAGGTAGGTCTCCTCAAAAGCAGCCCTCTGAAAAGAGGTACATCCTCAGGAATAGTGAGAATTTGAGAAAACCTGATAGATATCAAGATACTGATACACGTTCCTCTCGTACCTTTCAGACTTCCTCACAGAAATCGGAAAGAAGAGGACGATCAGAACAGACAGAAGAACGTGTGAAGTCCAAAGACGATCAACACGTTCCAAAAAATAAGAAAACTCAATTCACCAAAAAGAAGGTAGCAGGTCTAAAAATCAGACATGCAGAGAATCTTGAAGACACAACTCAAGAATGGGGGATGGGCTCAGACAGTGTTGGACAGCACAGCAGAAGTCACCATAGCTCGCAAGAACTTGAAGGATCATCTGGAGACAGTGGACTTGAATGAGTACATCCAAGTTGAAACTTCAGATACCAGGGTTAGTCTCCCACATAAGTTATATGAAGTAACACTCCAGATCAAGGGGGACATACCTAGAAAAATAAGAGCACTATTTTGGGAGAAGCCCTGTCAGGGTTATGACATTCATTTAGCTGAGCAAGACTGGCCACATGGCGAAGAAATCATTATGCCAGCTTTCTTCAGCCATATTCCAATTCATAAAAAATATACCTATGCCAGGAAATGGTCAGTAGCCCAGGCTCCTGCATTTTACAAAAATCATGTAGGATGGGAAGAGGATTCTCCTCAACATAAAATCCAGTTAAAAACTTAACCAACTGCACAAAGGCAGTACCCAGTTAAGCAAGAGGCTAAAAGACAGGTCAGGGAGATATTATATCAACTTGAATACCAAGGGGTGATTGAAAGATGCACCTCATCCATGAACAATCCTTTGTTTCCTGTCTCCAAACCAGACAATACATATCGTCTAGTTTTGGATTACAGACATTTAAACTCTTTTTGCGAATCCTTTGCAGTACAAAAATGCAAACAGTGCAGTACTAATGAATAGTATTGTGCGTTAAAAATACAAAACCACATTATATATTTCTAACGGTTTCTTCTGTCAAAACATTGCACCAGAAAGTAGGTACTTGACTGCTTCCTCAATCATGGGAACAAAGCGCCACTTCCGTTGTCTCCCCCAGGGATTCAAGAATAGTCCAGAGTCATTTTCAGCCAGAGTTACAGAGTTACTACACACCTATGAGGATTGAGGTTCCGTGACGATTTGAACCCGTGTTTTCAACATTGTCGTAAATACATAATTTTGGTATCAGCGAACCGCAAATGATCCATTTAGCATATCCCGGTGTTTTCGCTATGCTACGAGCAAGAGTACTTCTGTTACAAACACATTTCTGATCTACCCATGGCATCCATCTTAGATTATGGCAGCCATTTTGTGTTTCTTGCCCTCACATAGACAATGGACACGCAATGACCTCTGATTACTTCATTTCGATTAAGGACACGTAGGCTTGGCCGGCGATTCACCTCTCTAGTGACACGTGCACCTTAGAACAGAACACGCCATGGCTGCATGACTCGACAGAAACTGCCTCCTCTGCCTGAGGCCAGTCCTGCTATACTGGTTCTCGTGTTCGTTGGCCTGATCATGATTAGGCGGCCGAAGCTGGTAGCCTTGCCCATTTACGACCCACAAACATCTCTTATCCTGCTTTTCTATCTTCTGCACCTGGCTCTGCTCCTTTCCTTCTGGGCCTTTATTAGGGGGAGGTAACGAAATTTACGATGAGGCGGTCCAGGTCTTGAATGAAAAGTTGACATGGGATTATGATGGAACAGTGGGAACCCCTCATTCGTAATGTTTTGACATCAGATATTGTCGACGATTCCTGTGCAACGCCAAATATTTATTGTTTAGGACACAAAGGTTTGGGAATGTACTAACATGTAAAGAATTTGCCCGAAGCCCAATTTTTAGTATATAAGGAGCAACCCTTTCTGTACAAATCGAACAGGCTCCTAGATTCTGCCCTTGTGTAGTTTCTGTGACTTGTGTGTCCCTGCAGTAATAAACCTTTGGTCTTTGACGCCACCATCGAGAAGCCCGTGTTTCTGTTTATTGGCGCACCGAGACAGGTAGAACTCTTGGGTCTTCGGGTGTTATCCCTGACACCTCTGGACGGAACCAAAAAGTCCAGAACTCCAATTGGCGCCCAACGTGGGGCGACGTCATTCGGTACTGGTCCAAAAGCCTGAAGAGTTCGAGAAGCTTCGTGTGAAGATTCCTGAGGGAGGCGCCCCACTTCATCGATCCCGGCATATCGCAAAAGTGGCCCGACGTTCTCTTCCACGAGGGTTCCCGTTCAGGACGGCTGCAGTGGTCCGTTGCCTTGACCGTCGCCCTGTCTTGGACCCGAGGTGCAGTCCTTAGTACGGCGAGACAAGACGGGTTTCTCCTTGGTGACGTCTTCAGTGCCTCAGTTAAGTATTAAGTGATTGCTAGTTGGTTACTTCGTAAGGGTTGCTCCTGTTTGGATAATCCTTTTTAGTTCTTGGTTTGGTTTGGTTTCGTAAGATTATCACTGGTTGTTCTGGTTACGATAATCTATTGGTTTAGTTTGGGTATCGATACATTCGTTCGCTTTTGGTAGGCCTAAGTTCTTGGTTCAAGTGCACATTTCTGTTTGTGTTTTTGTTCGTTCTGTGTTCCGGATTATAAAATGGTAAGTCGGAAAAATTGTATGTTGTCGTGTTTTGGTTGCAACAGTGATTCCCGGTTGGAGGACTCATGTCTGGTTCCTCCGATCGGAACTCCTCTTTATGATCTGTATTGTAAGTTTGGTGTGGGTCCAATATCTTATAATGAGGTGTGGATCCGTTATACCGAAAAAGACGGTGTCCTTAGTTGGCCACTGCATGGTAGTTTTGAACCGGAAGTCCTTGATAATTTAGAAGTGAAATTGTTTAAGAAGAAAGCCCGGCCGGCAATGTTTGATTCTTTCCGTTACTGGCGAAAAGAATCTAAACAAAGAGAAATTAAAAAGTTAAAGAAAGAACAGAAAGAGCAAGAGTTGACTTTAGAACAAGCTGCCAAGCAGCTGCAACTCAACGAGTCTGAGAAAACAATGGAGGTGGCCACTGGGGAGCGTAATTTGGCGATAGACAAGTGCTACCCTGCCTTGCCATCGAGTACAGCTAAGGCGGTAGAGGACTCCGAAAATGATCCTCTGCTGTCTTATTTGTTAAGGTCACCCCCACCGTATGCACAGGGTGCTACGGCTCCACCTTTTCCGAATGTTCAATTACCGGTTGCTGGACAACCTGGTATTCCTGCTCCCGCTCCCCTGAATCAAGCTCCTGTACCTCCTGTGGTCAATGTAAATGTTCCTTCGGCACCCCCTCTTCCAGGGTTGCCGACTTCTTTACCTATACCTGCATCACTTACACCTGTTGTCTCACAAGCTACTTTGCCTGATACTCCTACTGTTCCTGTTCTATCTATTCCAACTGCTACTGTATTTTCTGCTTCTGCTAGTATTATGACTCCACTTTCTGTTCGTCGGAGAATCACTGATTCTGTCTCCAATATTCTGTCTCCCTTCTATAAAACTTTAATTAAGACTCCGGCCTCTGACTCTGTACAGAGACGTAGTCAGCTTCCCAGTACTGAAGAACGGGGAATATTAGATTCCACCGCTCTTAGATGGATTTCAAAAAGTAGAAGATATAGTACTAGAGATGTATTAGATACATTTATGCAGTGGAAAGAACCGACACAACGATATGTGTTCGACGAGATGTGCTCCCTTTTGCGTGACGAATTAGAAGAAGATGATTCTGAATCAAATCTAGAAGAATTAATTAATGTTCAGAAAGAGTTTGCTGCGGGTATGATAGTTGGTCAGGACATAAAGGAAGCGATGGAACTAATTTTAAGCTATAGGAATGATCCATCCCTTCGTTCACCGAGAGAGTTAGAGAAACATAGTACGAAGCAGAATCGCCAATATCCAATGAGGGAGGTTCCTCCAATTTGGCGCGAAGCTGTGCAAGCTAATGCGAATCTTGGTATCGCTGCCGCTCCGGCACAATTCCAGAGAGTATGGATACACATTCCATGGAAGCGAGCTGAAGTATTAGCAGTGAAACAGGCCTTGCCTGATCCACGTAAGAATCCCGCCGGATACTATAAAGAGTTAGCACAGACAGTTGAGGCTTGTGTGATGAATTTAGCGGACATTGACATGTTATTTGGAAATGTAGTTCCGCAACCAATTTGGGCTAAAATTCGACATTGTACTGTTCTCCGTCAGGAGTACAGCTTACATTGGGTAAAAGAATCACCTCTCCGATGTACTTGTCAATGGATGCACTCCCGCCAGAGCTGCGTTCACTCCCTGATACTCTTTGGGCGACTGGTCCTAACGATGTAGGCCTTTTGGAAATGCCACCATATGTAGTCACTTTGAAAGCAAATGTCAAATTTCCACGAATTCCTCAATACAAGATTTCTAGTGAAGGTGAACGTGCACTTTTATTGATTGTGCAAGATTTGATTAAGAAAGGCGTGGTTGAGGAAACTAGAGGAAATGTCTGTAACAGTCCTGTATTACCAATTTTGAAACGTACTGATCCTTCCAAGCCTCCAGTGTATAGGTTTGTTATCGATCTCAGAGAGGTTAATAAAATTGTGGTTCCGCAGTTTCCTGTGGTTCCAGACATTACTGCATTGTTAACGTTGATTCCTGCTACAGCCACATGGTTTTCAGTCATCGACTTGAAGAATGCCTTTTTCAGCATTCCGATAGCCGAAGAAAGCAGAGATATTTTCGGCTTCTCTCTAGGAGGTCGAAGCTTCAAGTTTAAACGTGCTCCACAAGGCTATTGTGAGAGTCCGTCCATTTACAGTCAGGCATTAAAAAGTCAGTTAGATTCCTTTGTACTTCCTCCTGGTTCTGCCTTAGTGCAGTATGTAGATGATCTTCTAGTGGCTGCCGATGACAAGGAAACTTGCAAAGCAGCTACAATTTCCCTATTGCATCATTTGTCTAGTTTGAACCATAAGGTGTCACCTTCGAAAATGCAATACTGCTGCCAAGAAGTGACCTACCTAGGTCATCTCTTGTCAAAGGAGGGAAGGAAGTTGACCCCAGAGAGAATAAAAGCAATTACTCAGATGAATGTTCCCCGCACACAGAGAGAAGTACGTGCCTTTTTAGGTATTACCTCATACTGTAGGCAGTGGATCCCAAATTTTTCTCTTTTTGGCAAAACCATTGGTAGCTTTGACTGGGAAAGGTGTTCCGAGTCCGGTGCCATGGTCTGCTGAATGTCAGGAGAGTTTTTCTGAGTTACGAAATGCACTGTGTTCAGCTCCAGTGTTGGGTACACCCGATTACAGTAAGCCATTCACGCTCTATGTTCACGAAAGAGAAGGTTGCGCGTTGAGTGTTCTGACACAGAAATTTGGTGATAAACAACGCCCTTGTGCGTATTTTTCATCAACATTAGATCCGGTAGCTAGAGCGTTGCCTAGTTGTTTGAGAGCTACAGCGGCAGCTGCAGCTTCCATTCGACAATCTGCTGGTTTGGTGATGAACAACATGCTAGTGGTCATGGTTCTTCATGCTGTGGACACACTCATGAACCGGACCAAGACGCAACACCTTACCAGTGCTAGATTATCAGGCTATGAGCTGACACTGTTAGCGAGTCATATTCAGATCAAAAGATGCAATGTATTGAATCCAGCAACATTGTTGCCGACTAATCAGGAGTCGAGTGATTCTGAACCCCATGATTGCTGTTTCAGAACCGAGGAGGAGACAAAAGGACGAATTGATTTAAAAGACACTCCGTTGTTAGATCCAGATGGCACGTTGTATGTTGATGGGTCATGCTTTAAATTGGAGAATGGTGATGTGACTGCCGCTTACGCAGTAACGACTTTGAGTACGATTGTGGAGACTGCAAGAGTGAGTCAGAATTCTGCCCAAGCTGCAGAATTGATCGCTCTAACAAGAGCGTGTGTTTTAGCTAAGGGAAAGAGAGTGAATGTGTTCACAGATAGTCAGTACGCGTTCGGCGTGGCCCATAGTTTTGGCCGTTTGTGGAAAGAAAGAGGTTTCATTACGTCCCATGGGACTAAGATTCAACATGGTCAGCTAGTTAACGACTTGTTGGAATCTCTAACCTTGCCGACTGAAGTTGCGATTGTGAAATGCAGTGCTCATA
This sequence comes from Lissotriton vulgaris, assembly GCF_964263255.1. Taxonomy (NCBI): domain Eukaryota; kingdom Metazoa; phylum Chordata; class Amphibia; order Caudata; family Salamandridae; genus Lissotriton; species Lissotriton vulgaris. Next base: position 982,511,343 of record NC_141695.1, on the reverse strand, counting down.
AAGCAATCACGGATGATGTTGGTCGTGGAAATGCTTTTGCTGATGAGATCGCTAAACAGACAGCTAGAAATATGATGAGTAGAATGTATGTTGCTACGTCTGCAAGAGGGATCTCTGAGTCTGGAATGTGTGAGGACACAGTGGAAAGTGTAAAAGAAATTCAGAAAGAGGCGACTGAGGAAGAAAAGCTTGCATGGAAAGAGAGTACGGGTAAATTGGACTCGAGTGGATGTTGGATTGATTTGTCGGAACAACAGCGTTGGATGTTGCCTGATGCGTATGTGCTTGCAGTAGTAACGATGGCGCATGGAGCAGCGCACATCAGTTCTAAAGGGATTTGTAAGATGTTGGCTCCAGTCTGGAAGAATGATGGGATTAGTAAGTGTGCAGAGAGAGTGGTGAAAAATTGTATGGTATGCCTGATGCATAATCCTGGCAAGGGAGTCCCCACACCTGCTGGTCACTTCGCTCCTCCTTCCTGCCCCTTTGAAGTGATTCAGTTAGACTTCATTCACATGGATCGTTGCAACAACCTAAAGTACGTCCTAGTGGAAGTTTGTGCTTTCTCCAGATGGATCGAAGCATATCCACTGAAGGACAACACTGCCCTGTCAACTGCCAAAATTCTTCTCAAGGAATACTTCCCTAGGTACGGTATGCCACGGATTGCCTGGTCAGATAACGGAAGTGAGTTCGTAGGGAAAGTTATGCAGAGTGTGTGTGCCGGTTTAGGGATCAAACAGAAATTTCACAGTGCGAACCATCCCCAGTCTGCTGGCTTAGTTGAGGGTTACAATGGCACCCTCAAGCTGAAACTTGCTAAAATACAGGCATCAACGGGTTTGTCCTGGCCAGATGCACTACCCTTGGCCTTGCTATCAACGAGAGCGACTGTACATTCTAGAGTAGGGCTTAGTCCTTATGAGATAGTTTTTGGTCGTCCCGCTAATGTTTGGGGAGTGCCAAGACCGAAAGAATTCTGTTCTCTGGAATATCCAATGTTGATTGATTACCTTTACGACTTGACTGCTAAATTGAGTCTTATTCACCAACAGGTTTTCGATGCATTGCCAAAGCCACCGGAGAGTCCAGGTCATCAGCTGAAACCTGGAGATCAAGTCATCGTGCGCAACTTTGCAAGGACGAAAAATCTTCAACCCAGATTCGTCGGCCCATACCAGGTGCTGCTAGCAACGAGAACTGCTATTCGTGTGGCTGGTCGAAAAAATTGGATACACACGACACACGTCAAACGTGTGCCCTTGCCACTTCCTTACGATAACTGGGTGAAGAAGGGAATCGGTGCCTCTGAGTTTGAACAAATACCCAAGTTTATCCCTTTCAGCGATGCCGAACTAATAACTGACACATCAAACTCTGGCTCTCCTCCTGAAACTGCTCCTTTGAATTCTGAACATTTGTCCTCTGCATCAGAAGAAACTTTGCCATCTGCGAACTTGAACATTGCAACCCCTGCTGAAAATACACTGTTTCCAGATCAAACAGCTCCTGCAAAACTGAGATACAATTTACGGTCTCGCAATATGGACAAATAAAGCAGGAAACTGCCTATTTTACACATTTGAATTTTGACACTTTGCCTCCAGCCAGGAAGTTTGCTATTGTTTTGTTGTTTTAAAAATTGCCTTGCCGTCTGGGTAGCCGTAGGGTCGTGGCTGTGTGCCTAGTCGAATCTGCGGGGGTCAGACACTAGGTCGATCTTTCTGTTAGTTCTGGGAACTCCCAGGGCTGATAGAGGCATTTTCATCTACGTACACATCATCAGTGGTCGCGAGCGGATTGTAGAAGATGGAGCTTCCTGAGCTGCAACGAGAAAATGTAATTTATGTTCGCAAAAATAGACTTTACAGAATTCTTCACAGCAAATGTTTTCTAATGCAATGTGCAATTACATTTTTGATTGTTTTGATAACGTTAGTGGGTGGAATCGTCTTTGGTGTGAATTTAATTTTTATGCCAGTAACTACAGTACCTCCCCGAGATCCTGCTACTTCTACTGTTTCTTCTATGCATTCTTTTCACTCGTTTCCTGAACACGAGCAAGCTCGACGCTCAGAATTCATTAATAACACATTTGTACAGCTCTTGCATCAACACCAACTGGTAGTTAACACTACAGACTGCTGGGTGTGTGGCTTGATACCCCACACTATGGATAAAGGCATTCCCTATCTAGTTTTGCCTTTTAGCTATAATGGATCATTTCAGGCCTTGCAGACCATTTTTGCCTATGCCCTTGAGACCTATCCTCCGCGTCCACCACGGTCCACTAAATACAACTCTGTCAACAAAGCTTTAGTCCAGGGAATTATTGACATGATCAAAAACGTCAATAATACTCCATCTTACCCTAGAGATGAATTACGGGTATATTTGAGTTGGAACTCTACAGAGTATCGCCTTAGTTTGGGAGAAATCAAGCGTAAAAGCTCAACTCCAGTCTGGGTCGTACCTCACCGAGGTCAAGTCTGTTTGCAGGGAAATGGGAGGAATCCGAGAGCTCAGCTAGGGAAGAGTGAGTGCGTTGAGACTTACGTGTTTCCGTCTAACTCTTCCCCTGCCTTTCTTACTGCTAGGGGTACCTACTTCATCTGTCAGGACAGAGCGTATACATGGTTGCCTGCTGACTTCGCAGGTTCGTGTTATATTGCTCGATTGTTGCCTCCAACATACACTGCTTCTTCTGATTATCACAAGACCAGAGTAGCAAGAGGTGTCGTCAGCAAGGAAAATACCGCTGGTCAGGAAGCTGGAGACTTCTTTAAAGGTTTCCTTCCGTTCTGGGGGCATATGGCCAATAGTAGAAATATACGTCAGCTAACACGGGTAGTCGAATCTACTATTACCGAAACTGCTGGTGCCCTTAGCAACCTGACAGCTGAGCTTCAGGCGGATCGTCTCATGACGTTGCAGAACCGTATGGTTCTAGACGTAATACTTGCAGATCGAGGTGGGGTATGCAGAATGATCCAATCGAGCTGCTGTGTTTTTATTCCCAATAATGCTCCAACTGTCTATGAAGCGATCTCTAAGCTACACAAGGTTTCCGACTCTATACATGTAGACAAGGGAAACTGGTCCTTCATGGAGTGGTTTTGGACTCTGATATCAGCGTGGGGATGGAAGGTTCTGATGGTCATTGGTGTCATCTTAGTATTCCTGTTCTCGTGCTGCCTGATTATCCAGTGTGGTCCAGCTTTGTGTAGTCTTTGTGCTGCAACCTGTTTCAGAAAACCACCTACGTTTGGAGAAAAGGTGCGAGAGAGGATGATGATACAACAACATGTCACTGACCTGATGAGCATAGAATTAGACTCTGACATAGACTAAGTAATTGCCTATGTAAGGGCAAAAGGAGGGTCTGAGGTTCCGTGACGATTTGAACCCGTGTTTTCAACATTGTCGTAAATACATAATTTTGGTATCAGCGAACCGCAAATGATCCATTTAGCATATCCCGGTGTTTTCGCTATGCTACGAGCAAGAGTACTTCTGTTACAAACACATTTCTGATCTACCCATGGCATCCATCTTAGATTATGGCAGCCATTTTGTGTTTCTTGCCCTCACATAGACAATGGACACGCAATGACCTCTGATTACTTCATTTCGATTAAGGACACGTAGGCTTGGCCGGCGATTCACCTCTCTAGTGACACGTGCACCTTAGAACAGAACACGCCATGGCTGCATGACTCGACAGAAACTGCCTCCTCTGCCTGAGGCCAGTCCTGCTATACTGGTTCTCGTGTTTGTTGGCCTGATCATGATTAGGCGGCCGAAGCTGGTAGCCTTGCCCATTTACGACCCACAAACATCTCTTATCCTGCTTTTCTATCTTCTGCACCTGGCTCTGCTCCTTTCCTTCTGGGCCTTTATTAGGGGGAGGTAACGAAATTTACGATGAGGCGGCCCGGGTCTTGAATGAAAAGTTGACATGGGATTAGGATGGAACAGTGGGAACCCCTCATTCGTAATGTTTTGACATCAGATATTGTCGACGATTCCTGTGCAACGCCAAATATTTATTGTTTAGGACACAAAGGTTTGGGAATGTACTAACATGTAAAGAATTTGCCCGAAGCCCAATTTTTAGTATATAAGGAGCAACCCTTTCTGTACAAATCGAACAGGCTCCTAGATTCTGCCCGTGTGTAGTTTCTGTGACTTCTGTGTCCCTGCAGTAATAAACCTTTGGTCTTTGACGCCACCATCGAGAAGCCCGTGTTTCTGTTTATTTGCGCACCGAGACAGGTAGAACTCCGGGGTCTTCGGGTGTTATCCCTGACACCTCTGGACGGAACCAAAAAGTCCAGAACTCCAGGATGAGGCATTATCATCTGTCGATGACATCTATGTAACAGACAATCACTTGGATAGGCACTTGAACAGGGTGAACATCATAATTTTGGGATTCGCCTCTGAAGGGTACAAATTCAATTTCAAGAAATCAAGAATTGCCCATTTAAATGTCCTTTTCCTAGGATATGAATTATCAAGTGAAGGCAAAAGCCTGGCAGTAAACTTTCTAAAGAAATGTGCGCTGCTCCAACCTCCAAAAATGCTGAAAAACTTACAGTCGAATTTAGGTTCCCTAAATGTCAGAAGAACTTACATTCTAAATTACACAGAAAGGGTTAAACCTCTCTACGAATTAATCAAACCAGATTTTAAACAAATATATTGGACTCAGAAACACACAGATATGTTGTGTTCAGTCCAAACAGACATGATGGCAACAAAACATTTGCAAACACGGTAAACATACCCAACTTAGTGATCAGAATCATCCCAGGAAGATGCAGATTCATGTATTTTACCTTTAATGAAGGAGAAAAGGTACCAATAGCTTACAAATCACACTTGTACACACAAGCAGAAATGAAATTCACCTCTACAGAAAAAATTCTGACAGCAGTTCAAACTGCAGTAGCAAAAGAGAGAGCCCTCGCACAGGGTAAAGGCATAATGGTTGTTACTCCTGTACCTGCCTTAGAGGCAGTGACGAAAGTGAGCATTCCAAATGCAAAGGCTTTACATCCAAGATGGATACAATGGGTTAATTCTCTTGCTGCAACAGACGTTGAATACTTTTTTGACCCTTATTTGAAAACACAAGAATTTCTACAATATGAACAAGAATGTCCTCTGCCTACTGAAATTCTGCCTCTAGAGCAGTATGAATGTATCATTTGTACTGACGGATCAGCACAGCCCGCGATATGGGCTAAACAAGCTTATAGTACTGCGTGCGCAATCGTTAAAGGTCGCTGGCGAGATGGCAAATTCCGACCAATGGTCACTAAAACTCAATCTCTAGGAGACTGTACAGCTCAGCGAGTAAGCATTCAAGATGGCGCTTGAAAATATTGATCGCAAATTCCCCACACTTATAGTGTGCGATTCATAATATTGCGTTCAATCTTATAATGAATACTTGCAGAACTAGATTGAAAATGGTTTCAAAGATGCAAAAGGTGGCAAAATCAAGCATAAGTTGCTTTGAGAACAAGTAGTTCAGTTACGACAAGAACTACAAAAAGCTCACGTGATCCATACACTGAGTCATCAAAGTGATGGTGTTCACGTTGCAGGGAATTAACTGGCTGATGAAGCCGCGAAGGCAGCTGTGCAAACGGCTTCCGTAGCTGCAATCACCTATTCAAAAACGAAAATAGACGGCAAAATAATTCAAGCTGTCAATGCTTCAAGCAAAGACAGTGGTTAAACATTACCAAAAGGCTTTCCACTCAAATACTCATACATAACTGATGCAAATAATGTTTTGTTTGCTCGAATCCCTGGAGTGGGGGATAGAGTAATTCCAAACATGGAACATAGATAAGGACTAATTTTAGCAGCACATGGAGGGCTTGCCTCTGCACACACAGGTGTTTCTGCCTCAGTGTCATTATTAAAAAAAGATACTGGTGGCCACGCCTGAGGAAATAGACCAGAAACTATGTTTTGGAATGTGAAATCTGTCAAAAGATGAAAGTCTCTACTGTGAACCGTCCTGCGCAGACACCCCTATTGATTTCAGACAAACCATTAGCTCGTGTTTACCTGGATCACTGCGGTCCCTTACAGAGGGATGGTAACTATAAATATATCATGGTCGCAGTGGATTTGTGCTCAAGATTCATTTGGATGTGCCCTCAGCGCTCGGTTGACGCTCAAACTATTATAAAAGATTTGCGAGTATTTATCGGCACATACACAGTCGGCACGCTACATTTTGGCCAGGGTCCTGCATTTAGCACTCGAACTTACAAAGAGGCCATGGTCAACATGGGCGTTGCATTGTGGTATTCTAGTCCATTCCATCCTGAGGGAAATTCGGTGGTGGAGAGAAAACAAACGGGACATAAAGCCATCTATAACAGTTAGGGTATTAGGCTCGGGTGACGGGTGGGTCAAACATCTAATAAGTGTCCAACGTAGTCTTAACAATCTGCCAAGAAGTACTCTAGGGGGTATCACTCCATATGAAAACCATTTTGGCACTACAATGATTGTGCAGGACCTTGATTGTCACACTTCAGTGGTGGAACAAAAACCCTTTGATATCAAAGATGTTTTGTTTGTTTTGCAGGACTTACATGAAATAAGATCCAGACAAAGTAACGTACTCCAGAAGCCAACAACCACTGAAGAGAAACCATCCATCCCAGCAAGACATGTCTGGATTCCAAAGATTGAGGATCTGGTCAGAGAAAAGATTGAGGACAAGAAGAAATTTTGACTCACTTATAGACAACCAGTACCTGTACTAGCAATCCATGGATCAAGAACAGTGTTACTGCCGCCCCTTGCTGGAAGAAAGGAGAACAGGTTTGTGACCATCCACCTGGGCAAACTACATCATAAGTAGTAGGCCAAGTGGACTCCAAAGATGTAGCAGATGCCCGAATCTGGCTATTATCCAAGAGGTTCAAACTGAGAGACTCATCACTTATGAAGAATCTGCAGGCAAAAAGAAGGACTATGCAACAAAGCCATGGAACTTGTACCTCTTGAGACCCAAATAACAGTTTGTCAAGAAACACATGTCTACAATGAAATAGCAACTGACTATACAAATGTAACAAGTGATCAAGTGGTTTCAGCGATTTCAACCAATCCTGATGCAATCCCTACAATTGACAGAACTGCCTCTGGCTATTTCATTAACTTTGATACTTTTCCAAGGATCCTAGTGAACCTGAAACAACGCCAGCTAAAAGAACATTCAAAGAACAAGCAACAGAGCTTATTCACCAATTGGACAAGACTTATCTGGTTTCACCATGGATTGAATTTTTGATTGTGTTGGGTGTAGTTTTTCTTCTAATTTGTTCGACTCTTGTATTTTCTTTGGGAATGCTGATAAATGGAAAATATGTTAAAAAGGACACAGCTAGTAAGAACATCAACTTACTCCTCAAGCCACACAAATCATCTCATCGTGAACAAAGAGACTTTTCATCAGTGAACATTAGAGCCGTACCTATACCAGGTGGTATAGCTTGGGACAGAACTGAATATGACATTCTTGGTCAGGCAGAGCTGTTGAGGATTTCACACCAATTCAAGAATTCTTTGAGTGACTTTGTTTCATCTAGTACCTTTTCTGGTGATTGGGACTTCTAGACTGTTAATAAGATGATGTCAGACTTAGAAATATCTGCAAAATTTAAAAATCATGAATACTTAAAAGGTTCATCAGATTATGAGCAAATGTACTGTTATAATCACTATGGTCATAATTTCTTGCATAAATTTGCAAATCCTGAAATGTATTAACTTATAACCAATGGGAACATTGTTCTACGCCACCAAAGGGTAGCTCAAAAACATTTTTTGGCAAGTTTCCATACTTTTCAGAGTATAATGTTTCAAATCCAGAATCATTTTACTTTAAAAATGTAATTGGAAAGGAATGAAAAGTATGTTGACGAATAAAAAGCAAATTTATTCTGAGGCCTTTTATGCTCAGCTGTCCACATTAGGTTTTGACTTTTGGAACGACAACATTCAGACAAAAACTGTCTAGGGCACAAAATACTGGCAAGTGCAGGGATTATAAGCTTTATTCAGAGCCTGAATCATTGCAGAGCAAATACTGTTTTTGAATGATGCTGTTCAACCGACATCTTGTCTTGGGTTAGCCAAGATAAAAGATTTAAACAAACCGTCCATACCTACACCTACGACTAATAGCAGTAACACTTCTGAGGGGGTGGTCGACGTACATACTATTTTGCTTCACAACAGAACAGATCCTGAATGGAAAAAATGGTTCATCTGGCCAACAGATACAAACAACTGCCAAGATAGATTCCTGAACAAGACTCAAGGGTTCACATTCACTAGGCCAGATCCAAGATATGTTCAGAGACAGCATCCAGGGATAGTAACATCATACAGTGTAGGGAAACTGTGCCTTGAGTGGCTACACAAGTCCACAGTGAAGGAAATGAAACAACACTCATCTTTACTTAAAGATGGCGCTGAGCTGAAGTACTTCTTACTAGGACCGAAAAAACGCGTCTATGCTCTATATCAGTGGTTCCCAAACTTTTGACTCCCGAGGACTCCCACTGAATCACTACTGAAGGCCGGGGACCCCCAAGCAATTTGTACAATTTCAATTTCAAAAAATTAAAACAGTAATTCGCAAAAAATACACAAGCAAGTACACACCAAACAAATACGTGCATTAATAAAGCTTTTATTATTTATACTGCTGCCCGCCTCACACTGCTGCCTGCCTCACACTGCTGCACACTGCTGCATGCTGCACACTGCTGCACGCCACACACTGCTGCACGCCACACACACTGCTGCACACCACATCACTCAGGAACACCACCACATCACTCACAGACACTACCACATCACTCAGGAACACTACCACATCACTCTGGGACACCACCACATCACTCTGGGACACCACCACATCACTCTGGGACAACACCACATCACTCTGGGACACCACCACATCACTCTGGGACACCACCACATCACTCTGGGATACCACCACATCACTCTGGGACAGCACTACATCGCTCTGGGGCACCATCACATCACTCTGGGACACCACCACATCACTCTGGGACACCACCACATCACTCTGGGATACCACCACATCACTCTGGGACAACACTACATCACTCTGGGACACCACCACATCACTCTGGGACACCACAACATCACTCTGGGACACCACCACATCACTCTGGGACATCACCACATCACTCTGGGACACCACCACATCACTCTGGGACACCACCACATCACTCTGGGACACCACCACATCACTCTGGGACACCACCACATCACTCTGGGATACCACCACATCACTCTGGGACAACACCACATCCTTCTGGGATACCACCACATCACTCTGGGACAACACTACATCACTCTGGGGCACCATCACTCTGGGACACCACCACATCACTCTCATACACCACCACATCACTCTAATACACCACCACATCACTCAGCCCAACCACATCAGCACTCAGCACCACAACAGCATCACTCAGCACCACAACAGAACTGTCCTTGCTTGCTACCAACAAGCATTGCCATAGCCAATAGGACTCGCATTAGGAAAGTGTAAGCTATTGGCTTTGTAAATAACAATGCTATAATTTATATTTTTTCAAAGCCAACACATATTAAAAAAAAATGTCATTTACAATACCAATAGCTCACACTTTCCTAATGCGAGACCTATTGCATTGCAAATGCTTGTTTAAAAATACAAGCTTGCCTTTGTCTCCACTCATGGTGTATGGCAGGTACCACTCGTCAGAGTGTCCACTGCTGTGTTAGCACGCTGGATTGTTCAATTCATGATATCTCTCTTTTATTTAACATCCAGCTGATGCATACTGTGCGGGCATCTTGGTCCAAGCACTGCACTTCTGTAATGGGCTCACAGCCCATAATTAATGTTAGAAGGGTTATGCATGTAACAAAGGGCACAACCTATGTTAGGGGATTTGTGGTGCGGGGGGCAACAGGAAGAAGTTGAGAGACTAAAGCAAACCTTTCTGCTACAGTGGAAATGCTATTTCAAAGTGGTAGGTGATCATCGAAATGAAAACAGTGGTAATATTCACACAATCCTACTATTTTTCAAAGTTGTAAGTCAGCAAAAACATAAATCGCAACAGTGCCCTGTGTTAAAACTTTTCCTTCATAAACTTCAATGGTGGGGGCCAGCATGTAATGTTGGTGAGCCAGAGGCTGTGGTCAAAGCAACAGGCTTAAGTATTGCGCCTTCTGATAAGACTGGAAAAACCACTGCAAAGAACTAGAGTGGAACACTTTTTTGTAAAGGTCAACTGGAAAATAATGACTAGTCTCTATGTAACTGCTCCACCTCCTAGCAGACATCACTGGGAAGTAATTCCACAGTTGAAGTCTTTTCAGACAAGATGGGCTCTGGTCAGTGATTTTTGTTTAGTATGTTAGCTTCTTGTATAATGTGTTGTGGCGCCTGAAGACCGCAATAAAAAGCAAAGAGCGGTTTATTTAAAAAAACCTTGAGACTGAAATCATACCCAAAACTCTGTTGTCCACCGGACAAAGCAATAGTGCATATAGGATAGCCATTCTTGAGCATTAGAAAGTACGTGACAATGTGGATACATTATTGTACACATGTAGATCTAGAATACTGGGGCAAGCCAAAGAGGCCTGATGGACACGTTTTGCAGGTTGTTGATACTGCTGCAACAATAAAAAATAAAGCCCTCCTTGCACTAGGGGTCGGCAAAATGACTGGTTGCCTGGAATTCTTTTATTTTCTCACACTGTCTTTAATCCGGGAATGCCAGCTCGTTCTGAAGCTACACTTATGTTTGTTTTCAGTGAAAGGAAAGGAAAAGATTAAAACCCATGAATCATTTTAACTTCAGGGCAGTTGTGATAAGCGCACTTATTTCCAAATATAATCACTCATCTGCTATGCTGTAATCCTGAGTGGATGCGTCACAGATTTTAGACGGCTTCTTAAATGCAATTACAAAACAAAACAAACAAAACAAATCTACACACAAACACGCACACACAAATTAAATACTTACATGCAGTTCCAGTAGAAGAGCCCTCCTGCTCGTTCGACGTGCTCCAGCGCTCTTCAAACTCGCCACGCAGCTGCTTTCAGGGCAAATGGGGACAGATAGCAAAATGCCCAGGGCCTGGTCACAAACAGAACTGGAACCACACGCACTGCTGTGCGAGCTCGAGGTCGGGTGATGGGGAGATTGATTAACACAATATAAGGGCAATCACCCTTCAGCTTGCACCTATAGCTGAAGGGTGATTGGCCCGATTTAATTGCAGTCATGCCGCCCCTGGTGCCAAGGACATTCACACCTTTCCTGTGTGGGGAGCCTGAGGGGCAGATTGTATGGCAGTGTTGGTGCCCGGGCGCCAAGTATATTCACACCTCCTTATGTGCTGCGAGGGCTCGTGAGTGTTTAGTTTTTTATATTGATGTTAGGCAAGTCCTGCGGACCCTCTGGGAATGTGTCACGGACCCCTGGGGTTCCGCGGACCACAGTTTGGGAAACGCTGCTCTTTATAATGAAGTGTGGAAGATTACGCAAGCAGAGACTGCAGAACGTATACGAGAAATTGATCGTATTCATTTAGAGAAATCTCTCTCTGTAGTTGACAATGGGTTAACGACTCTGTCATCCAGAATATATTCTTTGGACAGCATAGTATCCTCTGCCATAGACATAATGGAACAGGACTTGGTCATGTTGCAACATGGTCAGTCGCAATTGCGTTCTATAATGCTACTGGGCTGGATGTTACAAAACCTTCATTCAGGCTATGTGCCATGGTGTTTAATCAACACAACGTCATTGTTTTCTGAATTTAATCTCACAGATAAACAAATCAAATTGGCGCAGAGGGAAGCAGACTATACGGTGCTGAGCATTGAAAAACTGAAAAGATTGCCATTTACAGTCGCTGAAAAAACAGCCATTGAATGGATAATACACGGTACAATCACTCAGCCTGTTACAATGTTCCACTTTCAGTATTGCTTAAAACGTATACCAGCAGGCCTAGAAGAAATGTTGGGTAAAGAATACATCAAGACATCCTGGGAATTGCCTTACACACACAGACATTGGTGTGAGGGGAAAGAAGTGTTTCTTAGTGGCAATAATTGTGGAAACACACTAAGCGGTTCTCTCCTATGTCAGAGTATAAACTTACACGGGGCCTGCGATGGTACCTCTAACAATTTATCCTGCCACCTGCTTGGTTCATCAGCTGTGATTGATACAATTTTTAGGCAGCTTTCTAATGGAAGTTACATTATGTTGAATGATCACAGCTGCTGTGGCATGTTGCCAGGTTTAGCCTATCTCGTAACTGTGTCAGCCAGGGTCACTTGCTGTATGCAAGTATTGTTTCCAAAATCCAAGACAGACCAGCAGTCGCCGTTATGGCCTTCACTGAACATCTCTTCTATACGAATTGATACTTTGAGCAGAATGAAAGCCATTCTTTTACAAAAAACGGTGCCATTGACCTCGGCCAAAGAAACGTATGATCTGCAAGTCCCTGGGACTTCTGCAGAGATACACACCCTATTAACTACAAACTGCCCTGTACATTTCTCAGAAAAGTTTGGTCAATGATGTTTAAATTCAAGACTAGGTATGGGCGAATTTTGCGAATCTCGCGTTCGCGAATTTTGCGGATTTGCGAACTCGCAATCCGCAAAATCCGCAAATTCCCGCGAATTTGCGGATTTTTTTTTTTATGTTCGCACGGGTTTCTGCAAGTTCGCGAGGGTTTTGTACAATTTCGCTAATTGCGAAATTGTACGAAACGCGTGCGAACTTGCAGAAACCCGTGCGAACACAATGTGCCCAGTAGGGTATGTGCCTCGTCTTGTGTGAATAAAAGGTCAGAGAAAGATCAGTTCAGCAGATGAAGAGAAAGAAGCTCCTGGTCACAGGAACAGCACGGGCATTGCGCTCGTGAAAGTCAAGGATGCAAAGCCTATCCAGCATCACAGCTGATTTTCCACGGTAGATTTGGGAAGAAGGCACACCTGTCCAGCCTCGACGACGCTCACGATTGTTTTTGGGCTAATGAATGAGTCACTGAATTTGAGCATCAACTAGTTCGAGCGTCCATGTGTGTGTTAATATGCAATCGTCCCGAAGGGCGCAGGGGTCCCTTGAGTGAGCTGTGAGCTGTAACTATTTTACAATGGCGCCAGCAAGCTGCCATCGCCGTTGTAAAATAGTTACAAAGTTAACTTGCACAGGAAGCACTTAGATAAAATAAAGCAGCACCTGCTTCGTTTTATCTAGTGGTTCCTGTGCAAGCTAACTTTGTAACTATTTTACAACGGCGCTGGCAGCTTGCTGGCGCCATTGTAAAATAGTTGCAGGAGTGGGGGTTCAACTTTTGAACCCGTTACGCTCGCAGATTTTTTTTTGCGGATTTTGCGGGAAATCCGCAAAATTCGCGGATTGCGTATTTCCCAAAAATCCGCAAAATCCGCGAGCGTAACGGATTTCCCGCTCACACTTATTCAAGACACCCCAGAGAAAGACTAGGTCCATGCACCACTGAGTACCCCCTGGGCATAATGGTTGAAAGCAAGGCAAAGTGGGTGCAGGCCTGAGCACACTGCCTGGCTTAAAAATAGCCCCTTGACCCCCACCACATGGCAAGGCCCTGCCTGTACCAGGCCTCGAAATGCCCCCCACCCACATGGCCAGGTCCCAACAACACCTCAAAAAGTCAAAAAACACTCAAAAATCACCCCAATCCCATGCCATCCATGCACTCAATGATGTTTAAATTCAAGACACCCCACAGAAAGACCAGGCCCATGCACCGCTGAGTACCCCTGGGCATAATGGTTGAAAGCAAGGCAAAGTGGGTGCAGGCCTGAGCACACTGCCTGGCTTAAAAATGGCCCCTTGACCCCCACCACATGGCCAGGCCCTGCCTGTACCAGGCCTCAAAATGGCCCCCACCCACATGGCCAGGCCCCAACACCACCCCAAATAGTCGAAAAACACTCACAAATCACCACAATCCCATGCCATCCATGCCCTCAATGATGTTTAAATTCAAGACACCCCACAGAAAGACTAGGCCCATGCACCACTCACTACACCTGAGCCTACTGGCTAGTGCGGCTTTACAGGCACCCCAAAATTAAAAAAAAAATAAACATATAACAGTGAGCTAAAATTCCATGACATAAATGAGAATTAAGTTAAAAAACAAATCACAGAAACAGTTGTATCATGCAACAATGACTAACCCTGGGCCTACTGGATACTGTGGCTACCCACCACAATATATATTTTGTTAAAGTTGTGAAAAAAGTTTTAGAACTGTAGTTGCCTCAACTGCAATGCCCCAAACTAACAACACCAACTTACTTGTAAAACCGCAAGTCCAAAATTGCAAAATTGATCCAAACTCCAAAGTCCAAAAAGTCCTCAAATACAAATCCAGCAGCAGTCACAGAAAGTAATCCTTCAAGCTCAACAGCCAAATGAAAAGTGACCAGTACATGCACAAAGCACTGGGAGGAGCCTGCTGGACAGGAACAGGAAGTTGGAGACTCTGAGGCACTTCCTTCCTCCCTCCCCACCCCAAAAAAATGGACTCCTGCACCAGAAAGTGCAGTCAAATGACAATCTGAGGAGTTATTCTGATCAAAATCATCTTTTTCACAAGGTTTATGCTTCCTGCGGTGGATTTCTTGTGCAGAATTGCAATTTTTGCAATTTCGGGAACGCGAGCTGTTCAAATCTCCCGCCGGAAGTCAGCTGCGTGCCGTCGCAGGCTTTTATGACGTACTCGCGTTGTCAAACTCTCGCTGTGCAAAATGGCAAGCCGCTATAATGTAAATGCGTTCGAAAAACTCTTGCGCGATCACGCAGCAAGATCAAAAATGACACAGCACACGCAAAACCTGAAGAAAAACAACTCGGCGGACTCAGACTCACGGTAAGACAACACCGTGCGCGATATTGTATTTTTCAAGTGCAACCAAGCAAAATAATTCGTAGCTTGCAAATTTGCGGATTATTGGGTACATTTGCGTGATTAGCGGATCACGAAATCGTCAAAAATCTGCAAATTCACCCGCGAAAGGGATTTTACGCCCACGCTTACCGGTTGTGAGTTCAATACTGAGCATCTTGGGTGAGACTATACAGAGCCGCCACCTTAGGATCAGGCAACTGGTGCAGGCATCCGGGTTTATTTTCCTGGCAGTAGAGAAATTCTGTGGGTGCTCCATGGGCAATCCCTGTGATCTTAGTCAGGGCACAGCATCACACAGTCTATCTAGCACCCAGAATAAAGTTCAGAACTTGGTGCCATGGGTGAAACTATGCAGAGACACTATCTTAGGGTCAGGCATCTGAGTTTGTTCTGCAGGGCCCCTCTCTCGCCTCAGTGGTCTGCGGTTAGGGGCGCTCCTTGTGCAATCCTTGTGAACCTAGTCTGGGCACCGCCCAGCGTGACACAGTTTGGCAACCAAACTCGAATTCAGTACTTGTGGCCATGGGTGAAACTATACGGAGCTGCCATCTTAGGGTCAGGCCTCCGAGTTTGTTCTTCAGGCCCCCTTCTCCACACCTCAGTGGCCTGCGGTTAGGGGTGGGTGGAGGTGGTGTAATTTTAGCGGGGATTGCCCTATCCTGGCAGCCTGGGTTGTTGCTGCACTTACCAGCGTCACTTTCCTGTCTGGGAGGGTCCCTTGAAAGAGGAACGGCTGCAAATCCCAGGGTCAGGCAGTCAGGGTCATTTATCGACGATTGGCTTGTGTACGCTTATTTTCTGGTCCCGGGGTTGCCGTGCGTGACCCCAGTTATGCTCTCATGGGTCTGAAGCGGGGCCGTCCAGGAGTCGCCTGCTGGGGAGTCCTATGGGGCGACCACCTCTGTTGCAATCCTGAAGGTTTCGCAAAAAGGATCTTTACTTCCCGCAGAGGTTATGATACAGCTCTGGCTCGTTCCAGTGAGTCTTGGTTCTCATGGGGTGGGGGCAGCAGTGGTAAACATCAAGTAGATTATCCCATCGCCCCTGGAGCTTGATTTTAGAGCTCCTTCCCCAGGGCCATCACCATCTCAAGTGCTCTAAGATGTCTTGGAAATTCCTACTATTAAAAGGTGGGCCATTGTCAGATTTTAGGATGGCTTGAACCCCCAGGTCTCAAAGATGCCATTCAGTCATTCAATGACTCATTCTTAAGTGGTAGATGACAGAGCCTCAAATAATGAAAATCACGAGTATTCATCCACAATCATCATCACGTGATGTTCATTGTCGAGTGGACTAAAAAAGTAAATGGCTTTTCTCTCCCAGGCATGCTTCGGGAGTTCTGACATGTTCAGGGCTTGTTAACTAACTTTTGTAGATCGGCAGTTCATTGATGACAACCTTTAAATTTCTTCTCAACTTCCTTTTCGTTATATAGAAACCAAACTAGGTATCAGAGAGCTTGTTTTGTGGCAACGATTCCCCTCTGTCCTTCCTGGGCCCTTTCCATCATTTTCCGTTGCAGACTGTCCGGATTCAATATACTTGACCTTCGCACTATAACTCCTTCTTAAGTAATAGACAGTACATCTTTGACATTTCTGTTTTTTTTTATATTCACCATCAGTGGTGAGAGGTCGAGTTTGATGGTTTCCTTTGAACTTTAGTATGCCACTATTGTGGCAATGATAATCCGGGCTAATGAAATGGAATCTGGTGTGTTTGATTTTACAATGAAGTTTATGTAAGATTCATATGACTTGGTGGGAGTGCTGATCCTTTCCTGAACAATGCTCAATGTTATAATTGCACTCTTGTAGTCATAGTCTCCAACATACAATGTGAGGAGGCATCTTGGCCTTTGGATTGCCAAATATTGTTATTAAAGCTTGATAATCAGTTACCAGAGTAAAAGGCTTACAGGAATACATGTAAATGTTCACATGCCCATATCATAGCTAAACTTGCTTTTTCAGGTTGTGAGTAAACACATTCTGGTTGGGGCAAACTCCTATTCGCATACACCACACTATGCCTTCGAGCATTCAGGTGTCAGCCGTGCTGTTCAAGGATACCACCTAGCTCATTTGGGCTAGTATCAACAATGACCTCTGTATGAAGTTCAGATTTAAATAAGCCATTTCGGAAGCATTCTCAATGGCTTGTTTGATTTTCTCAAAACAGTTCTTACACTCATGTGACACTTGAAATAAAAGATTATTTTTTGGCAACTCGCTCAATGGAGCACTTATGCTGGCAAAGTCTTGTATATATCTAGAACAGTAGCTGTACATATCAAGAAATGAACGTACCATTCAAAGTTGTTCTGGGGGAACAGCATTGAACAGCGCTTTTATTTTAGCAGGATCAGATGTCATACCCCCATCCAAAAAGTTATACCAAAAGAACTTTGTCTAATGGAATTCACATTTGTCTGCATTCAAAATCTAACCTGCTTCAGCCAGTAAATGACATACTTGTGTGTGAGCCTTATTGTGCTCTTTTTGGGTAGCTCCAAAAATCAATATGTCATCACTATAATTGAAAGCATTCATGGCAGCCTGTATGATATGCTGAATGATGTCTTGAAAATGTTTTTCAGCTAATTACATACCAAAACATTTGTATCAAAACAGACAAACATGTGTAGAAAAGGTTGTAATGTACCAGCAGTTTTCATCAAGTTCTAACTTATGAAACCCTTCTTTCAAATCAAGGTGAGAGAAAACCTTTGCACCATATTATTGTGTTATCATATCAGCAATGTGTGTACCTGGATGTCGTTCTTGTTCAATTGCCTATGTGTACCGCTCCCTCACTGTCCTTTTTGGGCAATACCACGGTAGGAGAAACATATGGTGTGGGACCAGTGGTACACTCAATAATATCATGCTTAAGTAATGTTTCAAGTTATTTTTCAATACCATCTTGTAAATTAAAAGTAATTTGCCTGTGTCTTTGAGCAACTGGACAGACATCCTCAATAATATGCAACTGTACCTTAACAGTTTTTCTAAACCATGAAACAACAAATGGGACTGACTTACTCTTTCATGGGGAGCATTCATGTTGTAGTTTACGGATATCAGTCCCGTGCTGAAGCTGAGTAAACAGGCACTCATCGGTGTCCCTTGAATCACATGGATGGGTGCTTACACCTTTGTTTTCTTGTGTTTCATTACTGCAACAAATTAACCTTGGCTTTTTAAAGGGTGTTGATGCAGCTCATGTTTACACTTTGGTTTTCAACCGCAGAAGTTGTGGTAAAGGATGCAATGTCTTTTATTTCTTCTCAGGCACCATGTTTATTGCCACACCACTGTAAATCGTGAAATGTATTGAACATCCATTTATTTTCAAAGTAATTTTTGACAATGTTTGAACAACTTTGGTGCTTTGGCACGTCGACTTTTCTCTGACCGGCATTTCTCTTCACATGCAGCTAGTCCAACATTTGCATGCTTTTCTGAAGTAGAAATTGACATGGTACAACTGTATTCTTCGCTTTCACTTGATACTGATATGGAGGAACTGTTTGATGATAATTTAGATGACAATCAACTTAATTGAATGCCGAATTGTCGTACTTTACATCTCTGCTGGGCTTTGCGGGTGCGTGCCAAACGTTGCTTCTGGAAGGTTCCAGTGGTCCTTTTTGTCTTCGCGCCGTGACATATTTGTTTTTATCTTTGCTTTGCATATCATCATGATATGTTTTCTTCCCACAGCCCTTACAGATCTGTCCAATGGCGGGACATTTGTTCTCATGTGAAAGTAAAATCTGCATCTAAAACATAACTTCTTTTTATGTTTAGACATCAGATTGTGTCTTTCAATCTTTAGGTTTGATTTGCTTCTCACATTATTCTGGGCACCTCAGGCCTCCATGTCAGCAGCTTGTTGTATGGCACACTCTCCAGCTCTAGCAGCCATTAACACTCATTCCAGAATCAGGGCTTCTCTCAGAATTCTCCTTCCGAAGGAATCAGACAAACAATCATCAATGACTCTGAGACGTATGGCTCCTTCATCATTACATTCATTGAACATACACAGTTTTATGAGTGTGTCAAATCTCGCTACAAATTAATCAATAGTTTCTGCACAATCTGTCATTCTTGACTGAAAATATATCTTTCATAGTCAGCATGTGGTATTTGATTCAGATTGAAATTCAAGGTTTCTTTTATGTGATGGTGTGTGATTACTTGATCAGTTCATGGCATTTTCTTTATGACTTCCTTTACACCATCACCAGCATGATTTTTGAGATATCTGATAATATTTTTGTTCTCTGTCTTCTCAATGGAATCAAAGGAATCTTCAATTGTCCACGTAATCCATCGGTCACCAATATTTTTCTTTTTGGCAGTATAGAATGCTGATGGTGGTTTCAAGAAAATAGCAAAGTTGTAGACCAGTGTGGAACTTAATGAGGGAGGATGTGGCGGTCTTTCAGCCACTCTTTCCAACTCATTCTCTATATGACCTTGTGACGCACCTGCCTGGAAATCAACCTTGATGATAACAGGAAAAGTGATTTTCCTCTTGGCCTCCTTTGGAACAACAACCTGCTACTATTCTAAACCCCTCACTGACTTTCATGCTTCAAGAACTGTGGAGTTGTTCTAGGCCCCACTCAGTGGCTTTGGTGGATCACCTCTTCAGGTATGGACCACTCCATAAGTCCAGCACCAGCCACTTCTCCTTGGGCTGCTGTATCCAGCACTGCGTATTAAGACTGTCTTTACGTACTTCTGCTAAGCAGACAACCATTTCTTGCATCTAGGTCACTTTGCTTCCAGCATTTCTGAGTACTTGCTTACACCTGGTAGATCTCTGCCTCACTGCACTTATAATTGCAGCTTTATCTTGCTCTTGGCTGTTGCTTTGTTCTATTTTACACCAAGTTGATCTCTACTTGGCAGCACTTGTAATTGCAGCATTATCACTCTGTATTATGTAAGATACTATGATGCATAGTAGCGTGGTACCTCTATGTATGCCCTCATCAACACGTTGTCGACCAAAGATGTGTCAATTCTCTGTAAATGCATTCATTCTCAACTGCTTCACAGCAGCTGTAACTGCTCTTTGTCTCCACATGCATGCAACTTCAATTCTGTACACTTGGTTTGCACAAGCAGTTTTCCTGGACCATGGCAAACTCGCTGAGAGAGCACTATAAATCTTCAACTTATATCTCCCCTATCCTGTCGCCGCACTTGAGTACCCATAAATGACTATGCCTCACATGGAGCTTGGTGTCACACATCTATTAGTCGGTGTGTAACTGCAAACTCAAGATTCTAAAGCAAACTTCACTGCAATACACTGTATCCATTAAGTCATAGCTCTACATAGTTTATCAGGAGCCAAAATGGTTCTGTACTTTTTAACTCGCAAGACACTACTTGTTGTAGTATCCTCCCCAGCCTAGGTATTTGCAAATGGCCATTCCACCCATGGAGCTTGGTATTACATGTCTTTATTGATCTGCATGTAACTGAGAACAGAACTTTATATGTTAAGGATTCTATCACCCACAACCACGCACTTATCTCATTGTAATACAGAATCCGTCAGGGACCAAAAGGATCCAGTCAACCCTAACTTGCAAGACACTACGGGCTTGATTACAAGTTTTGCAGACAGGGTTACTCCATCAAAAACATGATGGATATCCCAGCCGCCAATTTACAATTCCAATATATCCTAAGGAACTTGTAATACAACGGGCGGGAAATCCGTCACATAATACATATATACATCACAACTCCTCAATAAGTCATTTTTTGTATAAATCTTTTTATTAAACAATCTCGACATGAGGTACAAATTTACAGTTAATTGAGGGTTACAGTGGAATCCGTTTACATACAATACAGCAGAATGATTCATTGGAATTCACGGGGATGGAAGATCATCAGCATCACGGGGAGTGGTACATATATCGCCCTGGTATGCTTTCCATGATGCCCAAACCTTGGACCATTTGCGGGGGCAGCCCTGGGCCACATAGACTGTTTTCTCTCTTAGCATACACCAGTCAAGATCTCGCTCCCAAGCTATGACCGTGGGCGGGTGCGGGGCTTCCCAGAGCTGTGCTGTGTTCCTCTTGGCAGCCATACAGCCAAGCGTGACCCATTTCGTAGTATCAGTGTTGAGGTCGGTAGGTTACCAGATGTTGAGGAGACACCTGGGCCCTTCCGGTTTGATTTTTACTCCAAACACGTCTCTCATAACTGCGTGGATGCTACGCCAGTATTCCTGAATTTTGCTCACAGTGCCCTAGTGTATGCTTGAATGTGCCCAATTGTGTGCATCTCCTCCTACAAGAGCCGTCCATCAGTCCACCCATGTGAACCAGCTGGGGACCAGTTATGTAAATTCTATGGAGGATCTTTAGTTGCACCAACCTGAGTCGCGCTGGGATAGTTTTAGGAGAGGAGACCGCTTCCTGCCAGGTTTCATCGTCTAATTCTATTCCGTTCTAAGTCCATTTTTCTCGCAGTTTGAATTGGGGGCTGTCGATATTGTTAATGAGTTTTTGATACGTTAGGGAAATAGCCCTGTCAGGCCTTCCAGCAGTGTGTCCTCTAGTTGGGGAGGCGTCCAGTGGTGTCGAGTCAGCGGGAATTGCTATTTGCAGTAAGTGTCTGATTTGTAGGTATCGATAATATTCTGAGTCCGCCAGGGCATACTGAGTTTGGAGAACGTCAAAGGGTTTCACACCCCCAGCGTTCCAGAGGCCTTTGACATGGGAAATGCCTATTAAGTCCCACTTATCAAATCCCTTTGTATTTCCCATATGTCAAAGTTTTTGTGAGTCCCACAGAGGTGTGGCAAGAGTCAGCTTGTTATGCCTGTCAAGTGATTTTGTAGCAGAGTGCCATTTTTTACTGTAAGGTCGGTGGGGCCGGTGAGTGGTTATTTGCTTGGTGTGGAATACAGCGCACTTGAAAAAATCCCGTTGGGTAAAAGCCAACGGTCCATAATGAACCCCGGGTTGTCAGGGCGGCCATATGTGCAATGATTGATAGCTGTTAGATGCGCAGCCCAATAGTATTTTTTAATATCAGCGAATCCGATTCCTCCATCATACCAGCTAAGTGTCAGCTTTTTCATAGCAATACTTGGTCTGCCGCCCCATAGGAGGTCCCTCAGGATCCCTTCGAGATCTTTAAAATACAAGTTTGGGATGAACCCGGCTGAGTTCTGCAATGTGTACAGAAAACAGGGCAAAGACATCATTTTAAATAATGCAGCTTTTCGCAATAGTGAGAGCGGGAGTGATTTCCTGTGTGCTATGTCACTTTTGAGCCGCTACATTGGGGGGAGTAGATTGCGGGCATATTGGACTGATGGGTCTAGGGAAATAAATATGCCCAAGTATTTGAAGCCTTCTGAGACTACTGGAATTGAGCAATTATGGGGTAGAGGGGGAGAAGTCCCCCTTAGGACATACAGAAGTGATTTTTGTCAATTTACGAGAAACCCAGAGTACCTTCCAAAAAGATCTAGTATGTCAAAAGCTGCTATTAGGGATCTCCTAGGAGACAAAAATTTGGCCCAAATCCCAGTTTGGAAAGCACTGCAAAGAGATAAGGCCATTTCAGTGTATCGAAAGCCATCATGGTGTCTAGAGAGACCATTACGGCATCCTCATGTATAGTCAGTACTCTGTCCATGACTTAATGCAGTCTGTGCAGATTGAGAGCAGTGTTTCTTTTAGGCATGAACCTTGATTGATCTGGGTGGACTAAATCTCCTATATATCACCTTGATCAGTCTAGTTGCAAGTACATTAGCTAGAATTTTGGGTTCCGCATTCAGCAGCGATATAGGGCGATAGGAGGTGCACTCTGTTTCGAGTTTCCATTCCTTGTGGATTGTTACTATAGTGGCAATCCTCTGGTCATATAGCTGTGAGCCCTGTTTAAGGCTATCCTCGAACATGGATTTAAGATAGGGGGCCAATTTATCTGATCAAAGCTTGTAAAGCTCAATTGCAATGCCGTTTGGACCCAAAGCTTTCCCCGAGTGTAACATTCTTATTGCTGTTCCTATTCATCAGCAGTTAGTGCATTACCCATGAATGCCTGGTCTGAGTCTGATAGCTTCGGGATAGAGATGTCTTTAATAAGATCAGTAAAGTCTGCTTCAGGGTACAGTGCCACTGAGCTATATACAGTTTGGAAGTAAGCTGCAAAGTAGTTAACTATGTCTTGGGGATCTGTCACAGGCGACCCGTCAGCACTTTTAATTTCCGGTACGAGCCTGATGGCCTGCTCCTTCTTGTCCAACCATGCAAGCAATTTGCCATCCTTGTCACCCCAGTCATATATTCGTCCGAGCCTATCCTGTCCCAGTAGTTTGGCACGGTCAGTGACCAATGCCCGGTATTCATCCTGGCGCAGATGGGGGGAACGAAGGGCTTTAGGTGTGGAATCTGAGGTAGCATCCTGTTCCAGACGGTACAGCTCCTGTTCTAAGTTGGAGATTTCTTTCACCCTATCTTTTTCGAAACCCGCCACCAAGGAAAGGGCTTGCCCACGGACCACCATTTTGAAAGCTTCCCACAATATCTGGGGGGACTCAACTGTGTGTTCATTCTCCAAAAAGTATGCATCAATCATTTTGATTAGTTCTTTCTGTATTTTGGGGTTTTTAATGTACCAGGGGTCTATTGGGGCAACCCGTCCCACCTGTGTATGGTCTAGAACAATATGAACCTGCATAGGGCAGTGGTCGGAAATTCCTCTTGCCAGGTGTCAGATCTCATGAATATCAGTGATTTGTGTAGCCGGGACAAGTATGTAATCAAGGCGGAATAGGATGTTGTGCGACCCAGAGTGGAAGGTGTGTTGTATCCTATCTGGATTGTATGTCCTCCAGCAATCTATGAGCCCCATTGCTTCTAAGAAACTAGAAAATGCATGTGCGGCTTGGGGGGTCATGCGAGGGGAGTGTCTATTTAGAGCGCCCAACAATATTGAGTTAAAATCGCCTCCAAGCACCAGGTGTTTGTCAGGCAATGTCAAGAGTACAGCACTTAAGACTGTGAATGTTATGCCCTGCATCCCCGGGGGCGCATATATTGAAACGAAGGTGATAGACCTGCCCTCCCAAGAACCCGTGATTCCAACAAATCTGCCCCGGTCGTCCACATACATGGAGGTCAGTGAGAGAGTAAATTCATTTTTTTGCATAATGCCTACTCCCCTGGAGCTAGAAGTGAAGCCCGTGTGTGCCACGATCGAATATCCGCATCTGTGCATTGCTTTGCACGTGTGGCCAATGAGGTGTGTTTCCTGGTTCAACACGATGTCCGGTGATAGTCTCTTAATATACTGCAACACAACACTTCTCTTGATCTTGTTCCCCAATCCGTTAACATTCCAACTTAAAATGTTGACTTCCCTGTTACACTGCACTCCCATTGATCGTTAAACAGGTCCCCTCTAGTGGGTTTATGTTTATACATCATGTTGAACACCAAAGTGGCAGCCGCCACAGACCGGAACTGTACGATCAAAAAAGTGTCGAGAATAATAAACAAAAAACACAAATCAACTAAAGAAAATACCCCAACCCAACAACCCCCCACCCCGCTGCCCTGCACTCTGAGCTCAGAACTTCCTATCAAAAAACTTGCAGAGTGCCTTTTGCCCTAAAAATTCAAAGGAAGAAAAAACAGAGGAGGAAAGCAGTGTGCTCCGCGCCCTGCCCAATGCTATTTCACTGACACACCCTTGCTGAACATTAAACGTAAAGTCATAGATAAATCAATCCCATGCATACTCAGCACAACTGAGTGTCAGAATCCTGGTAGATCCACCAAAGTTTCTCAAAGTACATTTCAGTATTCCATGACAACAATATCAATACTTTGTGCCACATTGGTATGGCATCAAATTAATCAAGTTGTATTCTAACTTTTCATTGTTTCCATGAACTTTGTCAATGAATATCTTTGAAGAGAGATTTTGAGGATTAACTTCTGTCTTCAATATGTGGTTTGCAGCATATGAAAGTTCAGGCAAGTCACTCTCAAACAGAAGATGGAATATGTATGGAATATACCAGTAAAATCTAGGAGCCTCTGAATATAACCTGGTTGACCAGTATTTAGTTGCTGGTATTTGTATGGGTAGGTCATCATAGCAACCATGTACTCCATGGGGAAACAGTTTTGGTAAATAGCAAACCTCTAAAACTTTCTCCCACACATCCATTAAAGCACAGTTTTCTTGTTTCATTTGAAAGAGATCAATAGCATTACCAATAACGTCTTTAAAATGCAAGAAATGGATGCTACAGTGTTTAGTAATGTCTCCTTATCTGGATCAATCCTCTTTTTCAATCTGTCCACATGATGGTAATGTTTCAACATCCATACAAGTTACATCTCGAACGACATCAACATTTTCACAATAAATATTATTTTGTACCAGGTATAATGTTGCTTTTTTTACTTTTCTCTTGGTAGGCACACAATTTACTAGAATGATAAGTGGTTAATAAATATCTATCTCTATCCCAACAGTGTCAATATTCTGTTTAAAATCTAAAGGTGAGCAGAAAGTTCTTCCTTTAAGGGCTTTCTATAGCTCAGTTGGTGGCAGCTTATCTGTCTTTGGTTCCCTACGAACTATTGCTTGAAAAGGATCTATGCACTTTATGAGAATTGATTTATAAACATTACATTTTTGAAGTAATTCTGGAAGTAAATGTAACTTGTTATTTATGGCCTTTGCTGGCATTTTGTTATCCTCTAACATTACATTTTTGAAGTTCTTCTGGAAGTAAATGTAACTTGTTATTTATGGCCCTTGCTGGCATTTTGTTATCCTCTAACTTATCATTCCAGCACTTACATATACTTTGCCGTGTGGACAGATTAGACCAGACCTCTGCAAATAAATGTACACCAAATTCTTGCCACTTATCTCTGTTCTTTTGCTCAGTTTCCTGTGATATAAAATGGTGACTGCAACTTTTCTGTCAAGTTGGGGTAAGCCAATCAGGATGTTGCTTTGGGGCCCGGAGCTACAGATTCACCAACAGTGGATCCAGAGATGGTCCACGTCCCTAGGTTGAATCACTTGATTTTCAGTTAATATCTCTAAAACTGCTGAACAGATTGACACAAAAAAAGAAAAAGCACTCTTTCTGGACTAAGAGCTAGATTACTGCTAAATTTGGTGTTAATCCGGTCAGCAGCTCAGACTGTAGGTGTGTTCAAAATCTCTATGGGAAATTGCATTGGCAAAATGGGTTTTGGGACCCACCTTTTTCTTGGCCCCCTCTTGTTGGATCACCCTGACATTTTCAATACAGCAGCTAATGTGAGTGGCAAGCTAATTTTTTAAATTACACAAGGGTTTGGCAATCAGCACCAAATTATTGGCAAAAAAAAAATCTTTTCCTACGGAAATCTGATTAGCTGTATTCACTCCATTCAGTAATTGTTGGTAGCCATTTTGATAGCCATTTTGGGACTCCAGAGAAAAAAACACTAGGTCTAGTAGCGGGGTCCCACAGGGACCCTACCAGGTGTTAAACTAGTTTTCTTTTTAAATGTTGCAGCAAAATTGTGGTAGGGTCTGCAAATTTGTGGTAAAATTGTAAAAACGAAACAAGCGCAGTCTCTCTTGGTTGTTCTTTTCCTTAGCTCTGGGAGGGCCATGTCCATGAGCCATGAGGGTATTATATTAAAAAAAAGAGGTGGGGCACCCCTCCTAGGGATGTTTTTGGCATCTGGGGACCACCACCTCATGTTTTATTTAAATATGGGATGGGGCCGCGCAGACCCCCCTCCACTGGACTCATTGAGCCATAGGAACCACCACCTTCCCGGGGCTCTATAATAATAGTGGAGGGGCCATGTGGACCCCCCTTCTGGGGCTTTCATATACCCCAGGGACTACCACCATCCTAGTGCTAAATAAAGAATACCGCTGTGGCCGGGCAGAAACCCTAGGCCAGGTGGACCACCACCTCCTCAGGGTTAAATACATATTTATAACTAGGAAGGGGCCCTCCAAACAACTCCTGGGCCATGCGCAGTCTTGAGGACCACTGCCTCTCTGAGGCCAGACAAGGCTAAATATTGCACAGCCCCTATACTGGAGCCGAAAATGGCACTGGGGACTGCAACACCCCAGGGTCGGTTTCTGCTATCTCCTGAGGTGCCCAACTTCATGATGTAGCTGTTTTTTTTGCTTGGCAGGAGTTGTGATCTCTCCCACCAAGTGTGACAAAACATTAACTCCAATCGTAGGAAGAGGGAGCTGTCAAACTTCTCCTGCCTTCTGGGAGCAGAATTTTCATCTGATTCCCTTCCTTCTGTCATGCTGGGAGGAAAGTAAATAAAAGAATTGCTCCCAAATGCAGGGAGCAGCATTTGTGGCTTCTTCCTATGTGTGGGAGCAATGCTGTCTCCCACTGGAGGTAGGTAGTTGGCTGATGCCCGCGGGGGCATTGAGGTTTCCCCAGTCCTAATGCAGTGGTCACTGGATGCTGTGGGTGGGCTCCAGGACACCCAGGATCAAGGGGCCGGACCCCGGGTAATACCTGTCCCCAGGGTCATATTTGGCAACAGAAGGGGGCCATGTGGCCCCTTTCCCTTCCAATAATTGTCCAGGCCCCAGGGGATAGGGTCCCGGACCACAATTGTTTGGGGGAAGGGGACTGCACGGCCACCCTATATTTCTTGGCCAGTCAATGAAGGTGGGTTCCGAGGAAAAAATCGCCCTGGGGGCTGGCTGGCCCCCTCCTCATTAACTTTTAGCAGGGCTGCTCTGGGACTGAAGCTCATATCACAGAAATCGAACTTCAACAAAGCACTCACAAATATAATTGTAGCAGGTGCCCCATTTAAAGCTCTACTTCTGTGGAGGACAAATGATTCTGACCTATTGGGCTTGACAAAGGCAAGGCAAGTATTTTTTCATAGCATTTACACATTGAAAGATAATCTGAAATGCCTTATCGAGGTGAATGTATCTTTATTTATTTATTTATTTAATGCATTTTTATAAAGCGCAGACTTTACCCGAAGGTGTCAGAGCACTGTACAATAGAACCAGTTACGTTACATGAAAGCACTGTTACAGGAATGGAACAAACAAAAATAGCATGCCATAGAATCATAAGTATACGTATACATAAGGCACACAATCTCAAGCACAGCAAGCACAGACAGAGCAAGTAAAAATATGAATATATATGACAAATTTTACAATGACTAAAGAACTTCCTGGCAAAAAATAGCAGGCCATAGAATCAAAACAACGCAGGCAAAAGGAACACAATATCAAACGCAGCAAGCACAGGATGCAAAAACAAAAATATAAATATATATGACAAATTTACAATGACTAAAGAAGTTCCAGGCGGTGTCTGAGAAGGAGGGAATTAGTTTTGAAAGTGTCTTTGGCATAAAAGAGATTTGAGGTCCGCTTTAAAGATCTGGATGGAGGTGATGGCACGGAGCAAAGGAGGAAGCGAGTTCCAGATTCTCACCGCATTACCTGAGAACGATTGTGCCATCAATTTTTCCCTTTTGAAGAAGGGGGGGGGCTCAAGAAGGAACTTTTCTGCATTCCGAGAGGGTCTTAAGTAAGCATGGGCGGAAAATCCGTTCCGCTCGCGGATTTTGCGGATTTTCGGTAAATTCGCAATCCGCAAACGCTCGCGAATTTACCGAAAATCCGCACATTCGCACGCAGCAGATTTTTTTTTCTTGGTGATACAATTTTGCGGCGTGCGGCGTTTACTTACCATCATTCAGCGTTTGCCGAGTTGTTTTTCTCGATATTTTGCGAGTGCTGCGCCATTTTGGATCTTGCTGCAGGATCCCGCGGGAGTTTGGCAACGCATCGCGAGAGTTCGCAATTGCGAACATGTAGGTGCGGCGGGCAGCAACAATCTCGCACTCGCGAAATTACAAAATTTGCAATTCTGCACAAGAAATCCACTAGCAAGCAGCATAGACCTTCTGAAAATGATGATTTTTATCAGAATAACTCCTCAGGTTGACATTTGCCTGCACTTTTTTATATTTGAGGCCTTTTGACTTTCTTTGGATCACTTTTGGATTAGAAATCAACTTTCACAAGTAAGTTTGTTTGGGGCATTACAGTTGCTGTTCTGCAGAAAAACGAGTTTTGCATAACTGAAAGCACTCAGCAGGTGCAAAAGTTCACTCATCATTAGTAACCATTCCCTGTAGTACTTCCTGAGGGGACCCTCCAGAGTTCAGTTGCCTATGTTTGTTTGGGGCATTACAGTTGCTGTTCTGCAGAAAAACGAGTTTTGCAAAACTGAAAGCACTCAGCAGGTGCAAAAGTTCAAACTCATCATTAGTAACCATTCCCTGTAGTGCTTCCTGACTGGGGCCCCTCCAGAGTTCAGTTGCTAGTTGCAACATTTGTATGACCCTGCTTTGACCCTCACAGCAGGCTCATAGAATAGCTAAAAGTAGGCCACAAAGGTCCTGGAAAAAAAATTGCACTGCAACTGAAAGCAAATTACAGATAAGGAAGCAGGTGCCAGACTGGAATTTTAAAACAGTGACACATTAATAAATCAACCCCAAATTAATTCATGTCAGTTGAAGCAGGGCAGGTGTGCTTGCTTTTCCCCCCCATAATCTACAATGATGATGAACCAGAGGGTGGCATTGATGTACCAGAGGGTGGCATGGGTGAAACAGAGAGTGGCAGTGGTGAAACAGAGGGTGCTGGGAACCTGTGATGATGAACCAGACATAGAAACAACATAGTCGCGACCGTTGCGAGCCGAAAAGTAAGTTCGCAATTGCGAACTGGTACAAAACCCTCGCGAACTGGCAGAAACCCTTGCGAACACAAAAAAAAATTAAAAATCCGCAAATTCGCGAGAATTTGCTGATTTTGCGGATTGCGAGTTCGCAAATACGCAAATATGCGAACGCCAGATTCGCAAAGTTTGCCCATGCTTAGTCTTGAGCCTCCAGACAATTTCAGTTTATTCGCCAGATGGCGAGGGGAGGAAGAGTGCAAAGCTTTGTGGGTGATGCACGCCATTTTGTAGATAGCTCTAGCCTCGATGGGAAGCCAGGATAGGAGTGATGTGGTCACTTCGTTTGGACCCTGAAATGAAGCAAGTTCCTGAATGGAGGATGAATTGGAGGGGGGAGAGGTGAGTTTTGGGAACGCCAGTCAGAAGAGAATTACAATAGTCCAATCTAGAGAGAACTAGCGATTGGACCAAGGTTTTTAGGTTATTCTCCGGGAAGAACCAACGAATCCCGCATAAAAGGCGCAGCTGATAACGTGCGAACTTGGCCATGGAGTTGATGTGTGAGATTACGTTGAGTCTTTTATCAAGTATGAAACTTAAGGATTTAGCGCAGTCCATAAAGATGGGTTTACTGTTGACTAGATTCAACTGATCCATCCAGGATTGAACAGGAGGCAGGGAGAGAGATCTAGATAGGAGGAGGAATTCCGTTTTGGAGGGATTGAGAATGAGTTGGTGCACTAACATCCAGTTGTGAATTGCCTTGAGAGTAGAGCTGAGTAGTGAGAGATCATGAGGGGAAGACACCTTGAGGTATATTTGGGTGTCATCCGCATCGAGATGGTAGAGGATTCCAGTTTTGCTTAGGAGGTTCCCTAATGGTTCTAGATAAAGATTAAACAGAGTGGGAGCAAGGATAGAACCTTGGGGACGCCTTGACCAACCATCAGTGGAGACAAGAGACTGTTCGCAATCCTAATCATTTGGGATCTGTCCGAGAGGAAAGAGGCAAACCATTGAGTACTGTGCCTTCCACACCCATTCTCTGTTGAAGCATGTTAAGGAGGGTGTTGTGATTAACAGTGTCACAAGCTGCAGAGAGGTCGAGAAGAATCAGAAGGTACGATTCCCCCGAATCGAGAATATGCAGCGCATCATCGATCACTTGCAGCAGGGCTGTTTCAGTGCTGCAATTTTG
The DNA here is from genome assembly GCF_964263255.1 of Lissotriton vulgaris. NCBI lineage: Eukaryota > Metazoa > Chordata > Amphibia > Caudata > Salamandridae > Lissotriton > Lissotriton vulgaris. The sequence continues at coordinate 982,480,286 of NC_141695.1, read as the reverse complement.
AATAAAGCCCGACTGGAACATGTCGAAGAGATTATTGTGCATAATTTGTTGGGACAGTTATTTTGCAACACATGTTTCTGTGATCTTTGAAAGAAAAGGGAAATTGGTGATGGGGCGGAAGTTATTGAGGTCATTTGCATCTGCAGAAGGTTTTTTTTAAAAGGGGGTAACCTGTCCTGGTTACCCCCTTCCCAACTGGGAGGGTCCTTGACTGAGGAAGAGATTGACTAGCCTGGTCCAGAAGGAGAGAGTGTTAGTATAGAAATCAATGGCAATGTCACTGGGTATGGGGTCGGAAGAATGGTTGGAGGGTTTGGTTTTGCGGATGCATTTGAGGAGATCATCCTCCGAGATGGCGACAAACTTCTGCCAGGTGACTAAGGATTTTCGCTCCTCAATGGGGGTGGGGTGGGTGACCTGTTCCACCACAGATTTTACCTTTTGATCGAAGAATATAGCGAACTCAGTTGCTTTCTTTGAAGCATCCTTAGGCTTGATGGTTTGGGGGGAACAATTTTGGTTTTTGATGAGGTTGAAAAGTTTTTTAGGTCTGTTTTTAGCTGAATCGAGGAGGGATCTGAAATTAGATGTTTTTTCCTGGAAGATGTGCTTGTGGTATTTGTATCTTGCTGAACATAAAAGAGAGAGGTTGGGGGTGGATGGAGATTGTCTGCAGTGCTTCTCCAAGATTCTAAGGTTTTTCCTTTCATCATAGAGAGCTTTGTTGAACCAAGGAGCTGATGGGGTGGGTCTTTTCCTTTTGCTTTGGAGTGGAGCAACCCTATTGATTTCGACTGCAAGGATTGAGAAGCAAAGGGGAGTGAGATTGTTGACATCCATATTGGGGTCTAGATTAGGAAGTGAATGCATAGCAGAATCGGATGTATGACGTTACAACGCATGCTTTTACCACGCATGCCTTTACAACGCAGTTTTTACATCGCAATCCATTACAACACATAGCGCTTTGAGGTGCTGGATAGTGAAAAGTTTAATTTACTATTCCAACACCAGTCCCTGTGGACACTAGGGAAGGTGTTGGATAGTAAATTAAACTTATTCCCTATCCTAGAGAGCCCCCCAGCGCAATGTGTTGTAATGGTTTGCGTTGTAAATACCGCTTTCTAAAGGCACCGCATTGTAAAAGTTTTGTTGTAACGGTTGTTCACCAGCAGAATCACATAGAGTCTCAAGATCAATGTTTTTTGTGTTGCGGAACCACGTAGAGGCTCTTTTAGGTTGGCCGAGAGTTAAAATATAAGAGATGTGAAAACAAGGGAATGAGGAAATGGTCAGACCAGTCAAGACGGATGGGTGACGCAGTGGTAATCTGGTCTGATTTTGATATCACAAGGTCCAGAACTGAGCTCTTGGCGTGTGTAATTTCCGAGCAGTGTTGGGCAAGATCGTTAGCTCAGAGAAAGGTTGCAAGCTTGTTGGCAGCCAATTTTTCCATGGAGCCCCAGTGGAGATTGAAATCACCTAGGAAGATCTGCTTGTCGCTTTGTGAAAATTGGTCACTAATGAGGTCGATTAATCACTCCATGAAGGAAGAGGAATTACCAGGCGGGTGGTAGATGGTATGGAAGCTGAAGGGTGAGCCATGATGAACTTGGAGTTCTAGGGAAAGGCATTCAAAGGTGCGAAAGAGGTTGGTGGGAAAGGTTTTGATTTGGAGGGCGTTTCTGTAGATAATCGCAACACCTCCCCCGATCTTGCCTGTTCTGTCGTTTCTGAGGATAGAGTAGTCAGTAGGTAACAAAAGATCAAATGAAGTATGAGAGGACTCATTAAACAGGTCTCAGTGAGAAAGAGCATGTCAAGTTTGTGGTGAGTGATAGTGTCAGAGATTTCCAGTTTGTGTTTAGTTGCAGATCTGCAGTTATGGAGAGTACAGAGTAGCTCTGACGTAACTGTTTTGGTGATGTGAGTGTCTGGACTGATGAGGGGGATAGGGATTAGATTCTTGAATGAGGGTGCCTCTTGAGGGGGAGGCTGGTAAGTTCTGAAGGAAGAGATGGTCTGAATGGCAAATTGAGTAGAGTTGTTAGGAGAGGCAAGTGGAGGGGAATTGACATTGATGGTCTTGTATGTAGCCAATAAGTTGGTGATGTCTGTGGAGGACAGATTGTGGTTGGCTCTATTGGGGCGCGGGAACAAGGAACTCCCCGGGAGGTTAATCTTGGGGGGATATCTTAGCACATAAGAGTGAAATGGACGCTTCAAGCTGGGAAGTGGAAGAGATGAGAGAATCAAGTTTAGTTTCCAGAGAGAGGTGTGCTGAGCAAGGAGTGAAGGGCGGCTCAATGGTGAAGGGAGAGAGTGGCCTATGCGAAGGAGGACAGGAGGAAGTGGGGGACCGGGGAGATTGTTGGGGTGCGAGGGTCGATGGTGGGGATGGTAGTGAAGTAGGCAAAGGAGGACAGTGGGCTCTGGGGGACAGAGGAGAGAGATGTGATGCAAGGGTCTGAGGGGGGAAAGAAGGTAGTAGAAAGGAGTGAATGGAGTTACTGTGATATATTTACTGGTGTTGAGCAGAGGTGAAGAATAGAGATCATACATAGGAGGAGAAAGTTGAGAAGTAGAAATGGATGACTGGAGGAGGAGGGGGGAAGGAGTGGGTTATGGGAAGGCCATGGATACGGTGAGATGAGTGGAGAAGGGGCTGAACAGGTAGAGGAGCGAGGTCAAAGGGAGGCCATAGGAGTGGGGAGAAGAGAGAGGGTGCAGGCCAGGGGCCATGGGTAATGAAAGGTGAATGTAGGGGTAAAGGCACCAGGCAGAGTAGGGGGGTCAAGCAAAATGAAAGTTGTGGGAGGAGTGAGGGACTGTGCAGTCAAAGGAGGGAAGAGGGAGGAATTACCAAGAGGGGACACAGGGTTGTGAAGCATAGGGGGGGGAATGTAAGATGTGGAGCGATAGGAGGTGTGAGATCAGTTGGGGGGAAGATGATGGGATTACCAAAAGGGGAGGCAGGGATGTGAGGCATGGGAGGGGGAGAGAAGGTTGAAGAGAGATGGGAGAAGTAAGAATAGAATTGAGGGTACACGGAAAGGGGAAGAGCGGAGAGGGGTGAGGAGAAGACGGGATGGAGGGGGAGGGGGGAGGGTAAGGCGAGTTGATCGGTAGTTCAGATTGTAAGAAACGTGGATTAAATAGGGGGGAAATGGGAAGGAATAGGGGAGTTAGGGGTTGGGAGAAGGCAGTAGAATAATGAGGAGATGCAGGATGTAGAGGTGAAGTGGGGTATAAAGCAGATGAGGTAAGGGGGAGGTCCCATTGGGAAGGTGGCACAATGGGAGGGGAGGAAACAAGAGAAGGGGGATAATGGTGCGACCTGTGACTCCCGGGAGAGCGGTCTGAAGGAATGTGTGGGGTCAAGGGGGGAGAAAAGGAGAAAGTAGACAAGCTAGAAGAAGAAGAAGAAGAAGAGGAATAACCTATAGAAATGGTAGTGGCAGGGGTGGGACCAAGGGAGTGGAAGATGTGGTCAAATAGAGATAGACAGGAGTCAGAAGCTAGGATCATGACAGGGCCATTGTTATAAAGTGTAATGGTGAGATAGCAATTAAAGCCATTCCCCCCATGGGGAAAAGAAGAGTAGGAGGAGATGTTGAAGGAATTGGAGAAGCTGGAGGACCAGTAAGGGATGTCATTAGTGAAGAAAATGAAGTCATTGTTCATCTTCCCTAAGGGCCCATTATGGAATTGGTCAACAAAAAGGGAATCTGGAAATTGTTCAATGATGTATGTTATGCTTGAACCGTTTAGCTTTTGCTTTGGACATATAAGGGGGATACATTACTTTGAAGCAATTGATTCCAGACTTAATTCGACTGGAAGCCATGATAAGGAGATGAGGTAAAGACGTGGTGTGGTGGACAGAAAAATGGGCCACTAGGATAGTGATGCCGCAAAGAGGTAGAATAAGAGGGTGCGCAAATTCCGGAATCAATGAGAATAAAACCAATAGGAGTGAGGTCAAATCAGGGCCAAAGGTAGATACCGACTAGGCTAGAAACAGGTAGAAAGGTACAGGGGAGAAGCAGCATTGAATCAAGTGTGCACACCTCTTTTGTTTCTAATGGAGGAAGATGAAGCACCAAACGGGGGATTGCCCAATCCAAGATGGCCATCAAAGATTTGAAAGCATTCCTCTTTCTGTTCTAAGCACTGCCTGGTGGCAAAGGCCACCATCTTAGGGTCAGGCATCCAGGTTCTGTGCATAGGGGACCTGGGTGGGGGGAAATAACATGGATGGTTGGGGTGTGGAAGCATGACAGAGGGCACATCAGAAAGTAAGCGAGTAATCCACAGTAAATCAGTTTAAAACCCCTAATCACCCCCTCTGTGAACACATTGTCTGAAGGGACAATAGAGAGCGGAATCGTCCCAAAGTACACAGCTGACCCCTCAAAATAGAATGAAAATCAGCGCAGATCATTCCCATCCAGAAAAATATTAAGGCTCCTATAGATGATGTATCCAACTATCGCCTCATTTTTCAGCTCCCCCTTCAGAGCAAGCTTTTGAAAAAGCATATTAACAAACATCAATTCAAATTTGTCGAAGCCTAAAATTTTCTTGATGAGTCTCAATCGGGCTTCTGGGCCACACACAGCACTGCATCTGCCCTGGTAGGTACTGTATTCACCCTCCAGTGACAGCGCTACCCTATGCCAGCCCCAATCGGCCCCACCAGCAGCAGCCACCTGCGCCGCCCAGATGGCGCAGTCAGAAGGATTGTGGTCCCTGTCCAGTAAAGGCTGTGCCATGTCCTTGGCCTACGGCGCTTCAAGATGGCAGCTTGCGGAGGGGGAGGGGTGGCAATTCTCCTTCACCGCGCAGGAGGCCCCCCAGGTGTCCCAGGCCCCAGTCCCGGGAGCAGGGGCGCGCCTCACACCCAACCCCCACGTCCAGGCGCCTCAATCACCAATGGAAGGGGGGAGAGGCACCGGTACACCAGCAGCAGTATCTCGGGCCGAATTGGATATGGGCCCTGCACTCACCCACTCTAGGCCTCACATGCGGCCCCAGCCAACAGTAACCGACATTCAGGGGGAGTCTTCTGACATCAGTGCAAAAGGCCCTGCGCACAAGGAACCTTCTGTGTTAAAATCAGCTCCTCTTTTGATGCCCGATCTAGGCAATCTGTAGTGACTGTGATGAGTGAGTTATTTCTTGTCCTTACCTGGTGAGAGCAGAGTCCATGGTTCTCTCTTTAAATTACTACGAGAATTCAAATGTGCAAAATCACTTGGAAGCTTTGCCCATTTGGCCCCGGCCACCTTAGGTCTATCTGCCTTTTGCAGGATGATGGACAGCTTAAGAAGAGGCCCTCTAGTTCATTTCTCACTGATTTTAGTTATGCGTTCTTGAAGTTGAGGAATATAAGGATATCTCCACCAAGGAAAGAGGCACTTACCTCATATAGTTATGAAGAAGGGCCCTTGTTTGTTGGAGATCTACCTTTTTGTCCTCTGGTAGTCTTCTCTATAACACGATTCATTTTATCACAAATTTCTAAATTAAGATGCACATGGAAAAATCATGTTACCAAAATGTACACAAGGTCACTGGTGACATTTTCTCATGCTTTATTATGCAGCTGCAGTGTTGAATGTGCACTAGTCATTTTCCCAAGGAGGTAACATATAGTAATTAACCAGTAGAAAGTAATCCACTTGGGTAGATATTTTGTAGAAAACTGTGGATGTTTTGGGATAAAGAGGCAGGTGCAGTTCCCTTGTAGCCCTGTCACTGACACAACTACTGTCACACCCGCAGACACCTAGAAATCCACACACACACTCAGGTACTCACACACCCACTGACAGACCCACTCAGACTCTGATACATCCTTTCATGGAACCACTCAAACACTCACAGACCTACTCATACACCTACTCAGATACCTCCACAGATACTCCCACACACAAAAATATACACACTCAGATACTCCTGCACCCACTCACAGGTAGACTCAGACGTTCTCATACCCACTCACGAATCCATTCAGGTACTCATGCACCCACTCACAGAACCACTCCAACACTCTCACAGTCACTCACAGACCCATTCAGACACTTGTGCTCCAACTCACAGACCCACTCAGACACATAATCCTACTCACAGACCCACTCAGACACTCATGCACATACTTACAGAACCACTCATACTCTCTCACAGCCACTCACAGACCTACTCTGAGCCTCACACACTGACTCACAGACCCAATCAGAGACACACACCCAATCACAGACCCACAAAGAGACTCACTCACCCATTTACAGTCCCACTGAAACACTTATGCACGCACTCTCAGACTGGCTCACACACTCATAGAGACACTTGCAAAACCACTCAGCAATTTAGTTAAGCATGGGGTTCAATTCGGTTTTGGTACAACAGTTTACATCTTCAGCATTGCAGATTGTTTTTGTTGTAAATGTAAATGTAAATGTATTGGCATTTATATAGCGCACTACTTACCCGTAGGGTCCCAAGGCGCTTCGACCGCTGCGAAACCCTTCCTGGCTTCCCTGAGAGATGGTCCCTTAATGGGTATCTCCAGGGTGAGACCAGGCATCCCCGGCGGTCTGGTGGGGCTGTTAGTGAAGATGAGGCAAGCTAATGCCCAGAGTTGCCGAGTGTGATCGCTGATCAGAGTGGGCACCGAGGCGAGAGAATTATCGAGTCCGCTGACCCTGGTCCAGAAACGTGCCGCGCCAGGAATCGAACCCTGGTCCCGGGCCGTCCTCTGCTCTCGGGTCTGCCGCCTCTAACCAGTGAGCCACACTACTTCAGTGAGTCTTTTCAGCCAATATCTTTGGTTTGAACTGGACACAAACGTAGTGGTGTAATTGGTTTTAATACGATTTGTGTGATGTTTATTTTCATCATTGGAAATGTTTAAAAAAAACATTCATGGTGACTGATGGGTTGTTTTCAAATTACGGCTACCCCTGACAAAGTATCAATGCCTAAAATGGATTGGGTGAATATTTGCATGATCACATGAGATGTGATCTAATGTGCTGTTGGAAAAAGCTTGCATGGGTGTTCCTTGAACATTAAATGTTTGGAATCACGTTGCCTCCATGTGAACTTTAAATTATGGAAGATTACTGGAAGAAAAATGGATGAAAAGTATTACTTGTATAAACACTGGATTATTTCTAGGAAGAATTCTCTACAAGGCAGTGCGGTTTGAAACTAGTGCGCGAAGATGCACTAGGCATCTTCGGAATTTCACATTTGTGTAACAAGGACAGAGCACATAAATTGAAAATTGTTGATTATGTGTAAGGGGAGGTGAGCAGTGTACCTTTTGCTCTGATACAATATATTGTTGTCTCTATGTATGTCTGCATGTTGGACATGGCCCTTTTTGCAGGGTCATCCCTGAACTTTTTGCCTTTCTCCAATATTTTTTCTGACCAGTTGTTGGCTATTTTATGAGTCTGGGCACCTTACCACTGTACAGTGCTAAAGTGCATATGCTCTCCCTATTGTAAATTGATGTATGAATTAGTGACTCAATGATTGGCTGGTTTGGTTTACTTGTCAGACCCTAGTACAGTGCACCAGGAGTGCCCAGGACTGGTAATCCAAATGCTGCTAGTGGGCTTCCAGCACTGGTTGTGCCACCCATAGAAGAAGCCTTTTAAAATGTGTCTAAGGCTTGCCATTGCAGAGTGTGTGTGCAGTCTGGTACTGCCATGATGACTAGACAAGTGCACCCACTTGCCAGTCCTTAAACCTTCCCTTTTCTTCATGTCAGACATCCCTATGGTAGGCACAAGGGCAGGGTGCATTGTAAGTATAAGGGAGGACAAGCCCTGATGTATGTGGCATGTCCTAATAGTGAATTACAGCCATTTTAGTTTTTCACTATTGCAAGTCTACCTGTTCTCCAGAGGCCAGAATGGGCAGTTAGATTATTACATTTATTAATCCTAAATTAATCAGGGAACATGGTGAAAATTTGAGTTTAGTATGCCTGAACTCAGAATGATAAAATACATCTTTTAGTGAAGTTGGTTTTAACATTCTGGGTTTAAAAATACCACTTTAATAAAGTAGGTATTTTCTTGTCCAACTATCCAAAGCCTGCCTCTGCTAGGTTGTGTATTCCTTGTCTGGAGTTTGAGTGACATGGCTGGGGTATTCCAGGGGACAGAATGAGTCAGCCCAATGGTGAATAGAGAGATCTGCATTTAGATGGGTGGGAGGAGTTGCACCTGGGATCTGAATATGACTGTGCCTGCCCCCACAGTTCTGGCTCCACCCCTTTTGGTCCATCTGATGTCTCTGCCCTGCACTGTGAAAGGAGAGAAGGAATCATGTCAGCAAAGTGCTCCAGGGCGGTCCTTACCCTCCACAATGCTGATTCCACCTCCTGTGGGGCGCCTGATGTTTCTGCCCTGCACTGTGAAATGAAAGAAGGAGTCTGGTCAACAGAGTGATCCAGAACTGGTTTGGAATGGGCAAAGGCCCCTCTGCCCTCAGAGGACAAAGGATTTTAGGGTATAAATATTGGGACCCTGATCCCAAGAAATTAGATTACTTCTACAGAGGCAAAATCCAAGATGCGATGGGAGCAGCAATGGCGACACGCTTTTACCTCTTGAATCGCGCTTCCAGCTCCTTGTGACACGCAATCCATCAGAAGTCCCAAAACAGCAGCAGGCACTTCCCAAGGCACTCTGGGGAGCTGGGGGTTGAATTCTGTTATCCCTGAGACTTCAGCAGGAGGCAAGCTCTGTTCCAAGCCTCTCTTTGGCAGACAGGCAACCACTGCAGGTCAATCCCCCAAGCAGCACTTCAGCTTAGGGATAGTCTCTCCTCAGTTTCTTTTGGTTTCTCTCCTCTGCAAAGGTTTCTTCTTCTTGTCCTGTCGTATTGCACCGCATCGAGAGAAGCGCCTTGCAACGAAGAGGAAGCGTGTTCCTGTCGCTGCCTATCGCCGTCGCATCGTGGATGTCGCTTCTGTAGCTGTCATATTGTACCGCATCAAGAAATGTGCCTCGTATCCACGGAGAAGCCTGCCGCCATCGGAGCTGCTGCTGTCGCATCTTGGATGTTGCCGCTGTAGTTGTCGCATTGTGTAGAAGCGTCTCGCAACGTTAGAGAAGAGTGCTGCAGCCAAAGCTGTTGTCGTCGCATCGCTGAACAAGGGTGTTGTCGCTGCAGCGGATGCATCAAATCGATACTTCTCGCATCATCGGAAAAGCGTGCCGCATCTGGAAAATATTCACGTCATTATTTCTTTGCACCGGAACTTTGCCGCATTTCCATCGCTGCAACACTCTTGTTGTGGAAGCGTCACGCATCGTAAGGTACATTGACTTAAAGTGTCGCATTTTAAGAACTGAACAGGACTAAGTTAAAACTACCATTTTAAGTATAGTATTGTGGATTTTTGTCGTTTGTAGTCTTATGTTAAGTCTATATAAAGAATACTTATTTTTGATATAAAACCTGTGTGGTGTCCATCTGTAGTGTTGTCACTTGATTACTGTATGTGGTCACAAATGCTTTACACACACATGGAAGACACACGCCTCTGAGATAAGCCTGTGTGCTCGTACCAAGCTACCAAGGAGGTGAGCAGGGGTTATTTTAGGAGTGTACCCCCTTACCCTGACTAGAGGCAAAGGTCCCTATTTGTCACAAGTACCTACCTGTGCCAACTAGAGACCCTCAAATCTAACACTGCACCCCAGGTTTTTAAGTATTATAAGCAAAATACCATCTTGGAGGCCACTTGGGAATACCGAATTGCATTAAGATCTACAAGAACAATCTTCACATTGATGCTTTCTTTTAGCAGTAGCTTTATGTTTGTGTCATGTATTTTTTCATGTTTATTTCAGAGCAAAATTCAAAGGTCACATGCTTTGTTTAAACTTTACGGCATGCTTTAATTTTGGGCCAGATTTAAGTGGTTAGACCTGCTGCGTTCACAATGTGCACTTTTGATGGTCATTTTAAACATGTGCCCAACTTTGTTGATTATTCTGATTTCAGAACAAGCGTTCTCGCTGCTAACCATGGCGCAGAGTTATTGGAGAATCAAATCATATATTTGTAGCACCTTGAGGAGGGTGTCAGGTTTACTTTTTCTTCGTATAGCAGGTCAGATAAACACAAAGTTCAATTTGGTTTTGGTGGAACCGTATACATCTTCAGCATTGCACATTGTTTTGGTTGAGTCTCTTCAGCCAATAACTTTTGTTTGAACTGGACACAAACCCAGATGCATAATTGGCTGTAACATGATTTGTAGGTGATGTTTATTATCATCATTGGAAATGTTTAAAAAACATTCAGGATGGCTGAAGGGTTGTTTTAAAATTATAGTTACGTTACCGCTGAGGAAGGGCTGGATACATTGGGTGAATACTTGCATGGTTACCCGAGATGAGATGTGATCTAATGTGCTGTTGGAAAAAGTCTGGATGGGCATTACTTGAGCATTAAATGTTTGAAATCACGTTGCCTCCGTGTGCACTTTAAATTGAGAAAGATTACTGGAATAAAAATGGATGAGAAGGATAACTTGTATGAACACTGGATTGTTTCTACGGAGTATTGTCCACATGGCAGTGCGGTTTGAAATTAGTGCATGATGATTCACCAGCAAGACCTCTGACCCTGGTCTGAGGCCTGCTCTCTCCCTAACAGCTCGGCTGTGGTTTGCTCTGCCGCACATCCACAGAGCACCACCCAGGTAGGGTACGGGAAAGTGATGTGCCTCGTGCCCACCTTTGATGGTAATTAGTAATTGTGCCTGCCCCCACTTGTTATGATTCTTGATTGTAGTATTTACCCACTCGTTGTGATCTTGTTCATTGCATTCCACCCACTTGTTGTCATTCATTTCTCTGTTCTGTTCTGTTCACAGTGCCCATTGTGTGATCTTTGTTAATTGCATTCTGCCCATTTTGTTGTCATTCATTCACTTCTCGGTTCTGTTCATTGTGGACATCTGTGTTGCTTTGGTTTTGTGAGTTTCACTTGCCTTTTTCCTGATGTTCCCGCCACCACCACTGCCCCGGGACCCCTCACTACCTACCAGCTGCTCATCCCGCCCCCTCCCCTACTTAATAGTGCCCGCTGTGTGGTCGCGCTGCTGGCGCACCGAAGGTGCGCCCAAGGCAAGTCCGTCTGCTGCCGTCCGCAACCAGTGCCAGGGACCCTGCATCTCGACCCACCCATTGCTACAGCACAACCACCCTCCACGCACTCAAACCCAGAAGACTCAGAAGACTGCCAATAGGCCACGCTGAACACAACCCATAGTCAGTTCTCCTGCCTCCACTGCCGTCAGACCTTCACCACCACCCCGGCCACCAACAGTGGCAATGCAAACACCGACAAGACCGTAAGATGCAGTCTCCTCAATGTGCACTCCCAGCACAAACACGCCATGGAGATCTGTAACCTACTCAACTCTCTCTCGCCCGATACGCCTTCTTCACGGAGACCTGGACCAACGCCTCCTCCACCCCCGACATCAACACCACCATTGCCCACTACAAAGGAATGGAGCAAGGTCACAGATGAGCAACTCAACCCCACCCTCACCGAGACATCCACACATCAGCCCCGACAGCAATGCTGCAGCCAGAGAACTCCAAACCTGGATCTCCAACTGCAGAGACGAGCTTGCCCGCTACGTAAACCCAACAAACAGCGCCCCCGGAAAACGGCATGGTTCAACACTGATCTCCAAGAATCCAGACGCACCTACAGACGCCTGGAGGAAAACCGGAGAAACACCAAGACACCCGAAAACTACACCACTTACAAGAACGCCATGATGGACTACCACAACCGAATCAGAACCACCAAGAGGACTTTCATCCAAAACAAAATCGTCGCCAACTCCACCAACTCCAAAGAACTCTTCAGTGTTATCCAGGAATTCACCAACCCCGCAGGGAATCCACAGACATCACCCCGTCCCAATACCTCTCCGACAAGCTTGGAGCCTACTTCCACCACAAGATCAAAATCCTCTACGGCAACTTTATCAACCTTCCTCCAGATGCCACAGCCGACCCCCCCCCCCCAGACACACCTGCCAGCCCAGCAACTCCACCTGGACACCGATCAAGATGGAAGACACCGCCTCAACCATGAAAGGCATCCACTCGGGCCCCCACGGACCCCTGCCTCCATACATCTACCACAGAGCTGTCATTGCACCCAAACTCCAATGCACCATCAACACAACCTTTGAAACAGGCACCTTCCCAGATGACTGGAAATGTGTGGAAGTTAGGCCCCTAATCAAAAAGCCCACCGCCGACCCCACCAAACCTCAAGAACTACCGGCCCATCTAACTCCTCCCCTTCACGGCTAAAGTAGTAGAAAAGACAGTCACCAGGGAACTAAGATGATTTATCGAAGACAATGTCATCCTCGACCCCTCGCAATCCGAATTCAAAAGAAGCCACTGCACCGAGACTGCCCTACTTGCCGCCAAAGACGACATCAGCGTCCTACTGGACAAGGGCAACTCCGCAGCCCTTATCCTACTAGACTTATCAGCAGCCTTTGACACCATCTCCCACTGCACACTCATCACCAGACTACACAATGCCGGCATACAAGGAACAGCCCTAGACTGGATCTGATCTATCCTCAAAAGAAGAAGCCAAAGAACCATACTGTCATACTGTCACCCTTCCTCTCCGATAACACAAGATTCAACTACGGAGTCTCTTGAACACCTACATGGCCCCCCATGCCACAATTGTATGATAACACGGCCTCAACATTGTATCCTACGCTGACAAAACCCAGCTCATCCTCTCCCTCACCAAGGCCCCACGACCGCCAGAGGCAACTTCCAGAAAGGAATGCAGGACGTCGCAATCTGGATGACCAACAGCTGCCCAAAGCTCAAAGCTGAGAAAACAGAGGGGCATATTACCAACAACTAGCGATAATTTTTGTCTCTAACTTGTTTAGAGACAAAAATTATCGCCGCACATCGGCGATTTTTATCGCAGATAAACCTTGCTATTAACAAGGTTTATCGCAAATGCGATAAAAAACGGCCGAAATGCATGAATATCGCTGAAAAGTCAGCGATATTCATGCATTATCGAGCAAATGCTCTTAGCCATGTTATCCACCTCCCATTGGATAACATGGCTAAGAACTGCTCAGGGCAGGTGTTAGCTTTTGGAGATATTCCCGCTTAGCGGGAATATCTCCAAAAGTTGGTAATAGGAGATAGCGATGTTAGCGACTGTTTTCAGTCTCTAACATCTTGGCACGCCCACTTTGCATCTCATTAGTGATAAATATCACTGACATGCAAAGTGGGGCCCAAGATGGTCGCTATCTCCTACTAGCTGTCGCTAACTGGTGTTAGCGACAGCTTGGTAATAGGGAGATAATTTTATCTCCGCTTTCTTGGCTTTTAAAGCCAAAAAAGCGGAGATAAACCCCCTTGATAATATGCCCCAGAAATCCTCGTCCTTGGAACCACCCCTTCAGCAAGGGACAACGCCAGGGGGCCGATCGACTTCGGTAGGCCACCGTCGACATCAGACCATGCCAATAACCTTAGCATCGTTCTCGACTCATCCCTCACCATGAACAGACAGGTCAATGCTGTCACCTCTGGCTGCTCAACACCCTTCGAATCCTCTGTGAGACCTTCAAATGGATCCCCCTGAGTCAAGGAAGACTGTCACCCATGCACTCATCACCAGCAGATTGGACTATGGAAATGTACTTTAGGCCGGCATAGATAACACCCTAATCTGTAAGCTGCAGACAATGCAAAACACCGCTGCCAGACTCGTCCTCAGCATCCACCACCACAAACACATCAGCCAAAACCTACGAATGCTCCACTAGCTCCCCATGGAGAAAAGAGTCAAATTTAAGGTCCTCACCCACGCCTACAAATGCCTACACAACACCGGACCAGAATACCTCAATGACAGAGTCAACTTCCACGCACTAAAATAAAAAACCTCCGGCCTTCCAACCTCACACTGTCCCAAACCCCGCGCATCCATGGAGCCCGAGTGGGTGGCAGGTCCTTCTCTCACATTGGTGCCAAAACCTGGAACAAACTCCCGGCAGACATCAGACACGTCCCCTCCCTGAACATCTTCAGGAAGGCTCTCAAGTCCTGGCTCTTTGGCTAAACACGAAAAAGGGGGAACAAGGGGACCCTACTCACAGCGGAACCAGGGCAATGTGTTTATCCAAAGAACAATGGTTCCTGTGGCATAACAATTTGTACAATATACGATATTAAACAGCTTAAATAAGCAATATTAACTTGTAAAAGATAAGGGTTTGGCAAGGAAAGAAGCACACATATGCAATTTTTATAAGATAGACATCCTATATTTCAACTCATGAAAGTGTCCATATTTACAACAGCAACACATATGCAAAAAGTTGTATGTACAAGGAAGTGCAGTGAGTCCCAAGTGATTTCGTGAACAAAGACAGAACAAACACAAATAATAGGTGATCTGTACAATTTTGCGTTATGGATATTTACAAAGGGAATGACCAAGCAATATAATACAGTAATTGCTAACAGTGACTATCTACAATCATAGATCACTGTGCTTAAAGGGTTCCTTCCCTATAGCGTCGACGGCGTTTCGACCTGCTTGATGGAGGTCTCGTCAGGACTAAACAGTGCGGGACATCTCGTGGTGTCTCAACTCAACGCAACCCATGCGTGATGAAATAATTAAATTGGACTTACAGTGTACCCAGCCGGGCACACTGTGATTATCGTGGAGTCCGCTGTTACCATACAGACGACCGGGAAACTGCGATTGTGCTAATTGTAATTGTAATTGTAAAAAGTTTTATTAAGCGCGATTGCTGCCCGTAGGCGTCCAAGCGCTGGGTTGAACCAGAGAGGTGACAGACGGGGAAGCTAAGGTACACAGGAGTTGGCAAACAACAGTGTCTTCAGGTTTTTACGAAAAGAGAGAAGGTCAGAGTTGGACCGAAGTGCGAGGGGAAGGTCATTCCAAAGCCTGGCGGTGTTCAGAGAGAACATCCTACCTCCGGTCCTGGCTCGCTTGACTCTGGGAACGACGGCGAGGAGGGCCTCCGTCGATCGCAGGTTCCTATTAGGATGGTAGGGGGTGATAAGGTCAATGTTAATAGCTGGTCCTGTTTTCCAAAAGGTGCGGTGCGCCAAGCACAGTGCCTTGAAGGCCACTCTCTGCCTAACTGGCAGCCAATGTAGGCTTTTTAGGGCAGGTCTGGCAGATTGGGTGCGCGGGATTTTCAGCAGGGAGCGTGCTGCACAGTTTTGGACAACCTGAAGTTTTCGGAGGTGTTCCATGAGCAGGTATTATCCTGTTTCTCTGCTGCATCCAGAGTGAAACTCGTCTCCATTACAACGAGTACCACGATAATCACAGTGTGCCCGGCTGGGTACACTGTAAGTCTAATTTAATTATTTCATCACGCATGGGTTCCGTTGAGTTGAGACACCACGAGATGTCCCGCACTGTTTAGTCCTGACGAGACCTCCATCAAGCAGGTCGAAACGCCGTCGACGCTATGGGGAAGGAACCCTTTAAGCACAGTGATCTATGATTGTAGATAGTCACAAATGCTGTTAGCCATGTTATCCATCTCTCATTGGATAACATGGCTAAGAACTGGTATTTGCAGGCGTTAGCTTTTGGCGATATGCGCGCTTAGCGCGAATATTTCCATTGCTTCGCCTTTCTTGGTAATAGGCGATAGCGATGTTAGCGACTGCTGTCAGTCGCTAACGGGTTGGGTACGCCTACTTTGCATGTCATTAGCGATAAATATCGCTGACATGCAAAGCGGGCCCCAAACCGCTCGCTATCGCCTACAAGCTGTCGCTAACTGGTGTTAGCGGCAGCTTGGTAATAGGGCGATGGAATTATCGTCGCTAATGCGGCAATAATTCAATATCGCCACCCTTGGTAATATGCCCCTATATCTCCCACAAATACTACAGACACCCAAGTCGCACCTCATGCAGGCCGTGGCGAGACAGGCACTAAATTAGATCTTAGCCACAAGACACCATCTGCTTCCCTTAAAAAAACTAGATCCAGCCGGGAAAGCACTCACAGACATCACAGAGTGTGGCTTATGTAACTATAAAGCAGAGTCCTCTGTACACATATTATTATGCTGCTCGGCTTTGTGACAAGCCTGCCGAATCCATCTTAGACCTATACTGCTTCAACTGGGCACTTGCACAGAAAAGGAGACCATTTGCCAGCTCTACACTCTGGCCACAGTGAGAAATGTAGCCAATTTTGGCAAATTTATACACCAAACGCGCAAACTTCTGAAAGATAAAGTGGTCCAGGCAGAGATCGACTAACAGCCTGATGAGTCCCATGACACAAGGAACAGCACCCCTCGAGGACTACCCTTTCCTAGATTACACTGCTAATGGACAGTATTGATTTTTATTCTTTTATTTTTTATTCATAATGTCACCACCAGCTGTTTATATACCCTCTCGCCGGCATGATTTTAAAAACTGGCTCAATTTCTAATTTTCACCTTAAACTTGACCTTTCACCTTGTGCTATATATTCTTAATTTGTATATTCTAATGGTTTTATGTAATCACACAATGAACGTATTCATTCAATATGCCAGATGACCGTGAGTAGCACTTTGTGCTTCTAGGCACTATATACCTAACTTAATATTTGAAATTGCATATCTCCGATTAATCTAATTAGATTTTTGTCATTTTTGGTCTCGCTTATTTTTTTCGATTTAACTCTATATTTGAAATAACTGTTGTTCTTTGTGTTGCTCAGCATGTCTCGAGCCAATAGCATCTCTCCTGAGAAAGCCTTGCACTGTTATTCCTCGCTACACTGAGAGGCAAGTGCCGAAAAGTGCATGATCATCCACTTTAGTGAATGGTGTAGCTGGTTTTCGAACCTGCAAACTGGCACACTGATGGCCAGTCCCTAGTGTATGTGGTCTGACCTCTAAAATATGGTGAAGTTGGCTAATCTCAAGATAAATACCCACACCTGGGTGAGAGGCGCACTCAATCTTAACACACTCTATCTGTTTAAACAAGGGTGCTACACTATAGTCATGTGTTGGCTCCACATTAATACTACTATTCAAACCATGAACAGGATCCTGGGCATGCTACTCTGAGGAAACACCCTCCACAGCAAAACAATCATGACAAACCACAGCTTAGGCCCAGTTCCAGAGATCAAGATAAGTGTGCAGCTTTCTGGCAATTGTGAGTTGTCAGCCCCTTCGTCTCTTTTACGGATTTGGTTCGGGCTCCTCTGATCTCATCTGGAGTGCCTGGTGTTGATTTCATGTGCACGTGTCTTTGTTTGTGCATGTTAATCTTAACTTGCATCACTCTGTTTCATCTGCACGCGCTGACTCGCATTAGCTCACTCACCACACAGACACTCATACACCCACTCAGTCACCCATATATTCACTTACACACCCATTCATGTATCCGTACAGCCACTTATGTACCCTCTCACATACCCATACAGACACTTATGTACCTGTTCACTCACACATACAGCCACTCATGCACCCTCTCATTCACCTTTTACAGACAATGACCCACCCGCACACTCAACCATACAGCCATTCATTTAACCTCTCATTCACCATAACAGCCACATACACACACACTCACTTAGCCATACAAATAATCACACAACCACTCACTTACTCATACACACACTGACACACCACGTCGCACATCCATACAAAAACTCAAACACCCACTCACTCATGTATACAGTCTCTTACGCACTGTCAAGACAGGCTACGTCGTCCCTTACCTTGTCCTGTAACTGAAGCCTCTTGGATGACGTAGATGATTTCGCAGAGACGCAAGGGACCAACTTCCCAAACTACTAACTAAATACTTACTGAACTTTATTCACAGCTAGTATTAAAATAGAAATAGGGGAGGAGGGCCGGTACTGGACATTGAGTGGTTGGTTTGTTCTTGCTGTCGACCTGCAAAACAACAAGTACCAAAGGTATTACTTTAAAGCTAACCAAAGTATCTCCTAACTATACTATAGACTAAAACATTGGCTTTCCTAACCTACACAGTTTGAGTGTGAGTGTGTTGTTGTTCTCTAAAAGCGCCTACCTGCGATCAGTGTTGTCTTGTCTTCGTCCAGTATTTGGTTGTCTTGTCTTGTCCTGATGGTCAAGGTGTCAGATTACTTCTGGTTGTTTTTTCTAGAGGTGTCCTTTTATGAGTCTTGGCTTTGAGGGCTACAAAACAAAGAGACCAATTATAGGCTGTTCTTTCTAAATCTTTTCTCAAAAATGTCTCCCTGTCTTTCACATACTGTATAGCTTCTTTAAAGTTCTGTAAGGGGTTCTCAATTGTTCTTCTTGAGATAGGTGCTTTGACCAAATAACATAACCAAAAGTATCTTTCTTTCACTTCACAGACCAAAGATATGATTTAAAAGTTTAAACAAAAAACGAAGGTTTGCACATTTACACTAGAAACATCAAGCACTAAATCATTAGTAAAACAGAGATCCCTTTTGACATCACAATAACTTCTTGTAATGCTACAATGTTTAAAACACGACCCTGTCAACAACACTTCCTTAGGAATTTGTTTTTTCCCACCACTAAAGTCTCATCAGTCTTCTTTCCTCTGCTTTCCAAGAAAAAATGTTCCAAAAATTATCCCTGACCTTTCTTGTGAAGGGTGCCTTGTAAAATATTAAAAAATGTACTTAGCTTTCCTTTTCTTTTTCCGCAGGATTCGGAAGTGAAGAAGAATCGCCGAAGAGATTGCTGACTGCAGGATTTCAGTCTGTTCAGGTAAGTTCCACCAAGAGCTCCCAGACGCGATCCTTCTCCGAAGCAAGGCGGAAGGCAAAGCGTCTTCTGGAAGGCTGGGTGCGGTTTAAATAGGGGACCGCACCCAGCCTCACCCAGCCGCGCACAAGAAACGTGCGTGCGTACCAAGCCGAGTTCAGAACAAAGGCACTTTACCTGCATGAAAGCCGGCATCTCCACTCCCAGGCAAAGGCTTTTTTACCAATACAGTCTCTTTGGCCTCACAAGGATACACGAAAGGCAATACAAATAGTAGCATGAAAGAAATGATGAAAATTACAAAGAAAAACACACATGTGAAATGAATCAAAGGTTACATCACACCATTCACACTGATGCTTGATGCGTGCTGGGTGCACGGGAAAGGGGTGGGTTATTTATGGGATAGAAGGACGCACATCATTAATGTGGATCAGAGGGCTCTTTCTTTAGCGATTTGGGGGTAAGCATGGGTGATTCATGACAGTACGCACCCACTCACTCTTCTATACACTACTTACACATCAACTCACTCCCAACTCACTCACACCCATATAGGCACTCCCACAGCCACTTACATTAGTGTGTATGTTTAACACTCATCAACTTTTAGGAAACAGTCATAGTAATTGGATGATGTAATCCGTGACATCATTACTGATGTTATTTGATATGTAATTTTAGATGCCATCAGTGATGTCACTGAACATGTCATGAGTGAAGTAATATGTGAGGTCATAAGCAGTGCATTACAGGGGTGAATGTTATAGTAAGCTGAGGTAACGATAACTGCTGAATTTCTGATTTTGTGTGAGCGAAATGTCAGCCTAACTATAACGTCCCTGTAAATAAATAAATATATATATATATATATATATATATATATATATATATATATATATATATATATATATATATATATATATATATATATATATATATATATATATATATATATATATATATATATATATATATATATATTACCTACTGGCGTTCGCCAGTAGGTATATATAGTTAGGATTATTTGTCTATGGAACTTTTGAAAATTCTATGTCTAATAACTTTGGCGTTTGTGGACGGAATCGGCTGAAGTTTTAAGGAAAATGGCACATTTTCGTTCTGAGCAGCTCTTGAAAATTTGGGGGGGTTTCGTCAAGGGGGGGCCGAGAAAAAAGGGGGGTCCCAAAACGCGTTTTCCTCATGTTAATTTCCATAGGGCGGTTGGCCTCACTTTTAGCTCGAACGGCTGAATGGATTTGCACGAAACTTGGCAAAATTGTAGGGACTGTTAGCCCGATGTGCCTTTGCTAGGTCTCAATATATGTGCTCCAGTGGATTTTGAGAAATTAACGTTCAAAACAAGATATATATCTGTAACAGCGCTCCGGGCTGCGCTCCGGTCCGCTTACTTTTCGCGAAACGGAACTTTGCGATGCGAAGCTGATTGGCTCCCCGGTGTCTGTCAACATTCTAAACAGTCCGGAGCGGCCGCCATCTTATCTCTCGGTAGGATCGAGAGAGAAGAAGAGGTGAAAAACGAAGGGGGAATTTAATGAAAGGGGGCAAGGTATACCCCTCTTGACCCCCTAGGAATGTTGTTGGGGTTATTAAAGGGTCCCGTGGGGAAAATAAAAAAATATATATTTTTCACGGTAGAAGCGCTTCACGGGCCGCGAACCGGGTCGCAAACTGGTAGCGAAACGGGAATTCGCCATTTTGTGTTTCGTTTTAATTAAATTACTAGGTATAAGGGGGTGCGGGAGACGTATCCTAATCCCTTATGTTTTTCTGAGGGTGGCTGAGGAGGCTCATATATGTTGATACATGTCTTCCAGCGGCTGTGCGTGAGCTTTTTTTTTTTTTTGCTGCGTGACGTCTGTTAACGTTCGATTCGATGGAAATCAGGAAGTATTGACCGCCAATTTGTCAGTGCGATAAAATATTTTGTTATAAATGAATCCTTATTGATAAACATTGTCTGCGCCATCTTGCCTTTTTTCCAATGCCACAATTTTGTCATGCATGGCAGCCATTTTAGATGCCCGGCCGGTCCCAGGCTATCACCTAGCCCTGCGGATGTAGTTTATGGCCCCAGCTGTAGAGAATCCAGACATGCCAACCCTCCCGATTCAGGCGTGAGACTACTGATTTCAGTGCTAGTCTCCCGCCTCCCGATTTCTGCAAGCAAAAACCCGGGGGCATATTACCAACAACTAGCGATAATTTTTGTCTCTAACTTGTTTAGAGACAAAAATTATCGCCGCACATCGGCGATTTTTATCGCAGATAAACCTTGCTATTAGCAAGGTTTATCGCAAATGCGATAAAAAACGGCCGCAATGCATGAATATCGCTGAAAAGTCAGCGATATTCATGCATTATCGAGCAAATGCTCTTAGCCATGTTATCCTCAGGGCAGGTGTTAGCTTTTTGAGATATTCGCGCTTAGCGCGAATATCTCCAAAAGTTGGTAATAGGAGATAGCGATGTTAGGGACTGTTTCCAGTCGCTAACATCTTGGCACGCCCACTTTGCATGTCATTAGTGATAAATATCACTGACATGCAAAGCGGGGCCCAAGATGGTCGCTATCTCCTTTTAGCTGTCACTAACTGGTGTTAGCGACAGCTTGGTAATAGGGAGATAATTTTATCTCCGCTTTCTTGGCTTTTAAAGCCAAAAAAGCGGAGATAAACCCCCTTGATAATATGCCCCACGATTCCTCGGGGGTTTCAGCTGACAAGGCTTGGTATTGTGTTACGTGGTAATTCTTCCAGGAAACGTCAGAGGGTCGATGCAGGGGTTCTAGAAGGGGTGATAGACCATTTAAGCCTCATGAACAAGCGCATGGTCTTTTAAAGATCTGTGAAGTACTCGGGGCGGCGGTGTGTCCTCTTTCAGGAGCGGGCGGGCGGGGGGGGTGGGGCACTGCCAGCAACTTGCCAGGCCAGGCAGTGTTCAACACTTGCATCACCCTTTCTCTGCCTGCTATTGCGCTCCATGCTTCGGAAAGGTAAGAAAAAGAACGTGCATTTGAGTTTGAAATGTCCGATCCTGTAGCAGTACACTTGCAAAGCCCACACATGACAATAACCCGATTCAAGGCCCCATTCACCCGATTTTTTAAAAATATATAGCACTCCAACAAAGTGGGATTATAAAACTTTATTAACTTTTAAATATAACGAACGGAACAAAAACTGTAACAAACATTTAAACATTTTTGACAAAAAAAAGCAACAATGGTCAGAAGCTGTCTTTTGTGCGAATAGTCCCAAGGCAGCACAACGTGCTGAGTTCTGGACGGCACCCAGGTGATGTCACCTGGGTGCCGCACTGGTTTTTGGGATCCTACAATGCAGCTCAGAAAAACAGCGTGGGGCGTCCCGGGTGGTGCGGGGGGAGGCCTCGTCAGTAGCGGTCTGTTGTGCGAATAGTCCCAAGGCAGCAGAACGCGCTGAGATGTGGATGGCACCCAGGTGATGTCCAGTAAACTGCCGCACTGGTTTTGGTATCCTACAATGCTGCTCCGAAAATTGGCGTGGGGCGGCCCGGGGGGGGGGGCGTGGGGGAGGCGGCGTGAACGGGCCTCCCCAGGTGGTGGCCATCCAGCTGAGTTGCGCCCGCTCTTGCGGCTACAGCGTCTCGCTCACCATGTAGTTGAGTTGCTCCCACTCTTGCAGTGCAGCGATAGGCGGCTGCCACAGGACTCTTAAAATGGCGGCCGGCTCTTCGGTTTTGGGCCTGGTCCACTAAAATGGCCCTGGGACACCTTGGAACTCGGACGCTTGCCTGCTAGGGCTTGGGCTCCATTCTCGAAAGCGTCCCCTCAGCCGTGAAGATTCTACAAAAGTCTTGGGGGCCCTCGACTCCTGCAGGCTTCCGGTGGGGAGCAGCTGCCATGATTGCTCGCGGAATGACCACGACGGAGCCACGAGATGGTGGTGCTCTCATGGTGACGCCAGCTTCAGTCTGAATCATCCAGAAACAAGGTGGGGCTTTCATCGTTTGGGAAAAAAAAATGTTCTAAACCAATGAAAAGTGTTATTTTTAGGTCATATGACCAAGCCTTCCATCTTTAGGAAACCAAAAGTAAAATGAACCAATGAAAAGTTTTATAAACAAGTCACATGACCTGTTATGCGGCATAGGGCTACAAAAAGCGTAGAAAATCCGTTGGCACGTGAGGCGGCGTCAGTAGCGGAGCGGTGTGCGATTAGGCCGAAGGCAGCACAACGCGCCGAGATCCGGATGGCACCGAGGTGGTGTCCAGCAAATTGCCGTACTGGTGTGGCCATCCTACAATGCTGCGCCGAAAGACGGCGTGTCCAGCTGAGTTTCGGTCACTCTTGCGGTACAGTGACTCGAACGCGCCGAGATCCGGATGGCACCGAGGTTGTGTCCAGCAAGTTGCAGCACTGGTGTGGACATCCTACAATGCTGCGCCGAAAGTCGGCGTGGGGTGCCCCGTTGGCTTATGAGGTGATGTCAGTAGTGGACCGATGTGTGAATAGGTCGGAACCAGCACAAGGCGCCAAGATCTGAATGGCAAGTCCTGGATGTTGAGTGCCATAGTTGAGAGTTCTGAGCAGTGCTTGTAAGACTATCTGAAGCTTATTTGCACCTGCTGCAGCTTCACTATTGCCCGAGGTGGTGTCCAGCAAATTGCCGCACTGGTGTGGCCATCCTACAATGCTGCGCCGAAAGACGGCGTGTTCAGCTGAGTTCCGGTCACTTTTGCGGTACAGTGACTCGAACGCGCCGAGATCCGGATGGCACCGAGGTTGTGTCCAGCAAATTGCCGCACTGGTGTGGCCATCCTACAATGCTGCGCCGAAAGTCGGTGTGGGGTGCCCCGTTGGCTTATGAGGTGATGTCAGTAGTGGACCGATGTGTGAATAGGTCGGAACCAGCACAAGGCGCCAAGATCCGGATGGCAAGTCCTGGATGTTGAGTGCCATCGTTGAGAGTTCTGAGCAGTGCTTGTAAGACTGTCTGAAGCTTATTTGCACCTGCTGCAGCTTCACTATTGCCCTGGTGTGGCCAAAGATCGCCCATGACATAGGCAGCCGGCTCCCGAGGTCCGGCGGAACTTTTTTCCTTTTCCTTTCTGCTTCTTGTCCCACAATCCGTTTCACCTGAAGACACGACCAGGTCCCTGAATGTGTGCAGGGGGACGCTATTGATTGAATGAAAATGGCGGCTTGACACAAAGCTGACTCAAGCGTTGCTGTTAATGCTATACAGACAAAAATTGGTTTTCAGTTTGTACATTCTTCAGGATTTTTTTTTCCATCCAAGGCTGATTGAGAGTTTGTAGAAAAATGGCTTCAGATTTTCCACATATTACTCTTCAACATTCTTCCTAAATGTAACAATGTGAGACTCACTAGGAGAACGGCTGTTTATCTTTCCTTTCAAAATGCTGCCAACAATATTTTCTGAATGGAAGACACCATCTTGTAGCATAAAGGGCCGAAAGGGGTTCTGGTCTGGCCGATGGTTGGTGGAGACATTTTGACTATATCTTGGACCTGCCCGGCCTCGCCCAAAATGGCGCCGGTATAAATGAGACTCGTAACTCCTTGTTGTGTACTGGTTGAACAACGTTGATATCACGAGATATGAATGCAGTTTTGATGCTCATGGCGGGCGGGGACGAGAATTGATTGAATATTTCGACATCCCTATCGATATTAAGTTCTGATGTGTTATTGATTACTGTACTATTGAAAGTTCGAATTAACGTCACCCATGGTACTTGCACGCAAATGTATATCTAGATAACTTTTTTGTAAGTGGCCCTGTCGTATTTTAATTACAAAATGTACGTCCACCGATTCCGCAACTGTTAGACACCTTAGTTCTTGCAACCTAATGGCTCGTTCGTTACGTTCCTCTATAATGTAAATGTCTCCTCATCATATACGATTTCAGTTTGCTCCGTGGCCGGCCCACGTGGTTATAGGCCCGTATTTCTATACTGACATTTTCACAATAAAGGTTTTTAAAACAAAACATGGTAGTAGTATTTACATTGGTAAAGTTTTTACTTTTAGTCACTGTTTTCGAATCAGTCAAAGGCAAGTGAAATAAAGCAGTCCAATTACATGACGGATAAAAGGTATAATATGTAGGAACGCAGTAAAGATAAATGGTCAAGGGCAGTTGTGTTTTCCTCTCCTGCAAAATAAAGTGATCGATAAGAATCTGATAATCAGGCGTATCGGCGACTAAGACAGCAGGCCGAGTCTCTTTTACTCAACGGCTCTGTCATGGAACGAAGAAACGCCCTTTTTCTCGAAAAAGGAATATATTTTACTTGCAGGACAGTTGTAAATTTTCCGGGAAAGTACATTAGCCTGGAATATTATAACATATATGTTATAAAAAAAAAAGTTCGAAACCAATAAAAAGCGTAATTTTTAGGTCATATGACCAAGCTTTTCATCATTAAAATAACAAAAGTAAAATGAACCAATGAAAAGTTTTATTAACAAGTCACATGACCTGTTATGCTTACGTTACGCGCTGCGCGCCGCGCCCCGGATCACTTCCGGGTGCGCTAACGCGGCGTGTCATATAACGCATTACGCGACAATGTAGGTCAAGAATATTGTTAAAATGTCTCCACCAACCAGCGTTCGGAACACAACCCCTTTCAGCAGTCCAAAAAGTTCTGTTAAATGACAACAGAGGGGACAGGCAACAAGAACCATCAGTCAAAGAGGGGAGGGCAAGTTCTTCTCTACCGGGTCATGTTGGGGCGCTACCGGAACTGATCGAATTGGTAGTCTACAGTGTTTCTGGATGTTTCAGACTAAAGCTGGCGTCAGCATGAGAGCACTACCATCTCGTAGCTCCGTCGTGGCCATTCCACGAGCAGACATGGCAGCCGCTCCCCACCAGAAACCTGCGGGAGTCGGGGGCCCCCAAGACTTTTGTAGAATCTTCACGGCTGAGGGGACGCTTTCGAGAATGGGACCCAAGCCCTATCAGGGAAGCGTCCGAGTTCCAAGGTGTCCCAGGGCCATTTTAGTGGACCAGGCCCAAAACCGAAGAGCCGGCCGCCATTTTAAGAGTCCTGTGGCAGCCGCCTATCGCTGCACCGCAAGAGCGGGAGCAACTCAACTACATGGTGAGCGAGACGCTGTAGCCGCAAGAGCGGGCGGTAAACAGCTGAATGGCGGAAGAGGCACAGTGTAGCAAAAGCGGGCGGAATGGCAACTAAAACGGTAAAGGGGCGCCCCACTACAGCGTGTCTTCAGGTCAAACGGATTGTGGGACAAAGTCCAGAATAGAAGAGTCATCAAAAGGCAAAAAGTTCCGCCGGACCCCGGGAGCCGGCCGCCTATGTCGGGGGCGATCTCAGGCTACACCAGTGCTATAAGACTTGGGGAGGGGGTCGGAGCCAAGCGTCTTCTCCGAGTCCGCGCCCTCTCACCGCCCCTCGGGGGCCTCCGTCAAGCGGTTCAGGGAGGCACCGCATCACATTGTTTTCCAATGCAGTCAGGTCCACAAACGACCCTCACTTACTTTGAGAATAGTGAAGCTGCAGTAGGTGGAAATAAACTTCAGACAGTCTTACAAGCACTGCTTTTCTAAACATTTTTTGATTTTTTTGTATTTTTGCACAGTTTTATATATTTTTTTGTTTTTGATGGAGGGGAAACAACAAAGCACAGGCATTGAAAAAGGCTCAAACTCAGAACTCTGAACTATGGCACCCAACATCCAGGACTTGCCATCCGGATCTTGGCGCCTTGTGCTGCTTCCGACCTATTCACACATCGGTCCACTACTGACCATCTCATAAACCAACGTAATGTAAATAGTTATTTAATAAAATGTTTTACCCTGTTACTTTGCTGGTGTGTTGTCTATATTTTTAATATTTGCATAGGGTTTGTCGTTATTTAGGGCGGGGTGGGTGACGGAGCCGAGCTGTCTTGCAGCCCTCATGGTGTGGAGCTCAGTTCATCTCACTATTTTCGTATTTCTCATGAAGGGTTGTTCCTAATATTTCTATTTTAGCGAGGTCAAAAAGAGATCCAATTAGTGGCCTACTGATTTTGCTCGATTAAGTTTATTTTTTTACACGATTTTTCACGATTTTTCACTATCTGCAAAGACTAAACAGAGTATTGCGACTTTGTGCTTGTTTGTAAATAGAGAATGAACCAAAGAGAATCAATTGTAAAACAGTAAATGCTTGGATAACAATCAATCAAATGGAGAGACAAGCAGGCACGACGGATTACAACGGGGGTAAAGGCCTGCGTTAACTACTCTTCACTATCTGCAAAGAGAGAGTACTACTAAGAGAAAAGAGGGGGGGGGGCAGCGTTCAAAGCACATCAGCGTGCATAAACACGAAAAAGTTTTTACCTATCACGTACTTGACATTTGACAGCTTTTGATATTTGCTATTAAAAAACCATTGAAATTCACAGAAAAAACCATAGGTTATAGTCCATATATAGTTAGGAATTTGCATTTACAAAACCTTGAAAATTCACTGAAAAAACCATTGGTTATAGAACATATATAGTTAGGAATTTGCATTTACAAAACCTTATTTTACTCGCATAAAACCATTGAAATTCCATCTATAGTTAGATGCGCTAACTATATATCGCGCACCCGCAATCCACTGCTGATGATGTCACATATTACATCATTCATGACATGGTTAGTGACATCACTGATGACATCACTGATGACATCTCAAATGACATCACTGATAAAATCAATGATAACATCTCTTTTGACATTACTGATCACATCACTGATGATATCATTCATGTGATAATACCATGAACCTCTTCAGACTCTAATATAACCTTAGATACAATCAGTGTAAACAGACAGTCACAGACTGTCACTCATCCATGGAGTTACTCACACACCTAGTCAGTCATGCAAACAATCAATCACACTTCCATTTCCTCAACTATACAGTTATACACACCTTACTTATTCAAACATATACTAACACATATTTACTCTGTTATACAATCCCTGATACAAGTTCACAATGATCCATACAGCCACTCACACATTCACTGGCTCTTATGCACATTTATTTATATATGTCAACTCTCACATGTACTGTGTTTTACATATGTACTTACTTTGACATGTAGCACTGAGATATCCATTCACTCACTAATACACTAATGCACACAGTCATCCGCCCATACAGCTGTTTCCACATGCAGTTTTGAACCCATACATATAGTGAATCAATTACTCACACATCTATGTACAGAGTCACACACCTCCCAGCTACCCATACACACACACTCAGTGTCCCATACAAATACTTGGACAACCAATCAATAACCCATACAGTTATTCATATAGTTACTGATCAACACATGCAGCAGTTTGTAGAACAACAGATATAATGATGCACAAATTAAGATAGTTTAGTCACTAACCCATGCACTCATTAAGACACATTTAATCATTCTCTCATACAGTCAGTCATGCACCTACTAAATCCTTCTTCCAGACACTTATACATCCACTCATTCTTCAATATGTAAGACACATTTTAACTTTACAGAAACATACAGTCACTGGATGTTGTCATCAGTGATGTCATTTGAGATGTCATTTGAGATGTCATCAGTGATGTCATCAGTGATGTCACTAACCATGTCATGAATGATGTAATATGTGACATCATCAGCAGTGGATTGCGGGTGCGCGATATATAGTTAGCGCATCTAACTATATATGGAATTTCAATGGTTTTATGCGAGTAAAATAAGGTTTTGTAAATGCAAATTCCTAACTATATATGTTCTATAACCAATGGTTTTTTCAGTGAATATATATATATATATATATATATATATATTAGCTACTGGCGATCGCCAGTAGGTAGTTATAGTTAGGATTTTTTTCAATGCAAAATCCTATTGTGAATAACTGTGGCGTCGGTTAACGAATTTGCCTGAAAATTTCCTCAAATTTGCCTCGATGAGCTCCGGTCCTTCCCTGAAAGTTTGGGGGGGATTCGTGAAGTGGGGGCCGAGATAAAAGGGGGTCCCAAAACGTGTTTTCCCCATGTTAATTTCCATAGGGCGGTCGAAGTCACTTTTAGCCCGAACGGCTGAATGGATTTCCACCAAACTTGGCAAAATTGTAGGGACTGGTAGCCCGATGTGCCTTTGCTATGTCTCAAGATATGTGCTTCAGTGGATTTTGAGTAATTTAAGTTCAAAAAAATATATAAATCTATGGCAGCGCCCCGGTACGCGCACCGGGGAGCGCTCTCGGCGCGCCACGCGAGGTGCGCACGGAAAGCTGATTGGCTCTCGGGTGTCTGTAAACATTCGAAACAGTCCGGACCGGCCGCCATCTTGTGTCTCCGTAGGATAGAGACAATAGAGGTGGAAAAAAAAGGGGGAAATGACCATAAGGGGGCAGGGATAGACCCCCCTGACCCCCTAGGTTTGATGTGGGGGCCATAAAAGGGCCAAGCGGGGCAAAAACATTTTTTTTTTTGATTTGCTGGGGGGAGCGCCCGGTATGCGCACCGGGGAGCGGACCAGGGAGCGGACCATGGGGAAAAAAGAATGATAGAGTTTCAAAAAAATGTAGCCTTTTCTTATAAATTGGAGGTAGTTCGAAAAAGAACTGTTTTTTTTCTTCTTTTTGTTGTTTTCCATTTTTTTTATTGTTTTTTTGAACATTTTTAACTTTTTGGGGGTTTTCTGAACAGTTTTATATTTTTTTGTATTTTTCATGGGGAGAAACGAAACAACAGGGAATTGAAAATGGCTCAACTGGAGCAAAAAAAAAAGAAAAGAAATAATTAGGGTTTATTGGGGCATTTGTGGTTGTCCCCAGCAAGGACGATGAGCTTTACGCTCTGTTCTCCGTAGGAGATGGTCTTCCCACAATATTTACAGGTTATTCGGAAATCCGAAAACCATGGCTGAATGCAAGGCATTGTCTCTCTTGCCTCTTGTCCCGACGGAGTGCGTTGCTTTCTTTTGGAGGAGGTGCTTGTAGTTTGGGGAGGGTTTCTAGCCAGTTCCCTCATCTCTGCAGCAGAATAGTTGATTGGATGCCTGCGCTGCATGCGTGTTGTTTCTGAATGAATATTTTTTATTAGGGTTCCCCCTAGAAAGTTCCATGCCACAGATTAGGCAAGTCACCTTGGCTGCATTTACTTTTTTCTTCCCCTCTGGGATCGAAAAAAACTCCCATATAATGTGTGGTCTTGGCTGGTATGGGGTATTGTGTTCTTCAAGCCATCTTCTTCTCCCCTCCTCCTCCTCCTCCTCCTCTTCCTCCTCTTGTTGACCACCAATGTAATCTTGTGGTGGTCCTCTTGGTGGTTGTGGTGGTGGTGGTGCAGATGCACCAGCTGCTGCTACTGAAGCCATTATATAGATCAAAAAGGTACAGAGAGGTACAAACAGGTCTTCAAAAGTCAAAGGACAAAGTCAGAATAAGGAAAAAAGGTGGGATCTTTCATCATTTGGAAAAAAAAACTGTCCTGAACCAATGAGAAGTGTTATTTCATCATTATGAAACCAAAACTGTTCTGCACCAATAAAAAGAGTTATTTTCAGGTCACATGACCGACGCACTTACGCGGCGCGTCCCTGGGTCGCGTTGCGTAAGCGCGTCGGATGTTTACATTGCGCGATCGTATTCGCTCGAGTGCTTCCGGGTGCGCTTACGCCGTGCGTATCACGCGGACGCGGCTACGCGATACGTCACGATCATGTTTTCGTTCACGACATTGGCGCTAACGGGATGCTTCCCGGTTCGCACACCGGGGCGCTTCAAACGACTATGCTCTCCGGGGCGCTCACCGGGGCGCGCCCCCGGGAGCGCTCTAGGGTCAAAAATAAAAAATAAAAAAAATTGTTTAAAATAAAAATAAAATATAGGATTCATTCACTTTCAAAAATATTACATTTCATAGCTATAGACATTTGCTATTAACCAAATTTTGAAATTCAAAGAAAAAAACATAGGTTTGGGGCCTTATATATAGTTAGGAATTTGCATTTAAAAAACCTTTGAAATTCACTGAAAAAACCATAGGTTTCACACCAGTTATAGTTAGCTGGAAATTTTACTGACATAAAACCATTGAAATTCCACGTTATAGTTAGTTGGACTCACTATAACGTGCGCGTGTAATGCACTGCTGATGACGTCACATATTACATCACTCATGACATGGTCAGTGACATCACTCATGACATCACTGATGACACCATCTTTGTGACAGAGTGACAGACCTCCTTTCAGTGTAATGTAACCCTTAAAACACATATTCGAAAATAGAAATTAACATTTTCAAAAAAATGGGGATATCCATAACAGTTACAACAACCAATTCAGTAACACCACCATCTATATACACATCCACTCATTCACCAACAGTTCTATATAGTCACTCATACATATACTCACTCATCATATGTAGTGATACACCTATACATCCTGTTACACAGCGACAGTCATCCAAAAGTTACTCACACACATACTCACACATGCAAATAAACTATTAAACATCCATTTATTTGCATATACAACTATACACACACTAGCACCTTACTTCTAAGGAAACTTACACATACTTACTCTATTAAACAATCACTTATAGAAACACATACCTATTTAAACAGGAACTCTTACAATCTCACATATACTCACTTATATACATCAATACTCACATATACTAGATTAAAACATATGTAGTTACTCATAAAGACACTAGTGAGACAGTCATTCACTCACTAACACACACATATACACACTCATCCACCCATACAGTCCTGCACATATGCTGTCTTCAAAACACATACAAACAGTGAGTCAGTCATTGATGCATCTATGTGCTAAGTAATACCGCCACCAAACCATACAGACACTCATACTGATACTAAAAAAACATCTAATAACCCATATACACACACATGTAGCTACTCACCAACCCATGCAGCCAATTATACACAAAGTGAAACACTGATACATATATTTAAATATTTAAACATTACTCGCTAATATATGTATTCACTAAGATACACTTAATAAGCCAGTTAACCAATCAATTTTTTTTTTTTTTAAAACATTCATTAAAACACTTATTTAAACATTTATTCTTCCATTGACCTTTACATATACATATATAAAACATATTTATTTTTCAGAAAGACACACATTCACTGGATGGTGTCATCAGCAATGTCATGAGTGATGTCACTGACCATGTCATGAGTGATGTAATATGTGACGTCATCAGCAGTGCATTACACGCGCAAGTTATAGTGAGTCCAACTAACTATAACGTGGAATTTCAATGGTTTTATGTCAGTAAAATTTCCAGCTAACTATAACTGGTGTGAAACCTATGGTTTTTTCAGTGAATTTAATAGGTTTTTTAAATGCTAATTCCTAACTATAACTGGTGTGAAACCTATGGTTTTTTCAGTGAATATATATATATATATATATATATATATATATATATATATATATATATATATATATATTCAGTGAAAAAACTAAGGAAATATATGTGTGTGTGTGTGTGTATGTGTGAGTGTGTGATATTCAAAAATGCAAACAGAGCCTCTACATGATCATAAAACAACACAGCATTGTTCACAAATGAGGATTTGGATTGGGCAGGGTAGTATGGGGAGATGTTCCTAGAAGCAATATGAATGCAGGGTGACCTCATTTCTTTATCTCTTGTCAAAACTGATGGGGCTCGGGTATACACCCAAGTAGACATAAATTCAGAGTTCCAGGACTGCCATGCCGAACTCTATAAGGCCCCCCCAAGACCTTGGTCTCCAGCCACTGCATACATATGTCCTGAATGCTTTGAGCACCACAGTGAGACATGAGAAGGTGATGGCCCGAGTGGAGGAAATTTAGGTACAGGAGCTACAGGGATCTGTCAAATCCCTGGCCCAGAGTAAGACACTTTCCTAATGCGTTTTGTAACAGGATCTGTGAAATCCTGGCCTCCAGGTTAACCAACTGCATAGCACCTGGGTAATTCTCCTGCCCACTGTGCGAAAGACCATATTGGTACCACTCTTAAAACTTGGAGAAGTAGATGACATTGTTTCATCCTATAGAGCACATCCTAAAAGTGGATTATAATATTCTTAGGAATGTTTTGTTCACCAGTTTACTACCCCATCTTCAGGATCTTATAATGCCTAATCAGTCAAGGTTTGTTCCCACCCTGAGCTTTTTGTGGCATGCTCCGGCAGGACCGGTCATACTAGGGCTTGCAAATCAATAACAGAACACTTTGTATTTCCCTTTATGTAGATGACCTACTGGATAGTTCCCTGACATAGAGGGAGCAGTGGAAATGCTCACCAAATTTGGCACTTTGTTGGGGGTACACTGGGATGAATCTCCCACATACCCCATCCACCATGACCGGAATTCTCAAAGCCACCACCTTACAGTACAAAGCGCTTCTTTGACAAGCCAAGGAAACCTGTGGGGCCTATGGAGATGGATAGGCAACTGACATGATCCTCTGGATCTCGGATAGGGTTTAGACCACTATTTTGAACCACACTCCATGCTCATCAAGTAAGGCTAGGTTGAAGTTAATCTAATATTATTTTTTGCAAAGAGTATACCTCACACCTAAACTAATATATTTGATGTTCTTTGTGGCACAAGCACCATGCCCAAGATTTAAAGATGTGTATGCTGAATCTTATCGTATGATATGGGAGTAATTTGCCCTCATCCACTACTGGGAAACAGTTGTTCGATACATCACGATGGCCACGGCTGGTCATATACTCAAAACACCGGCCTATTGTTTGTTATGGCTTTTACCCAGGCCAAAGACTAAAGCAATTACACATAAAATTAGTGACTGAGCATTCATTCTAGCTTGCAGCCAAATTGCGATCTCCTGGAGAGATCTCTGGGGTGCTGCCCTGTAATACGTAGTGCTCAAGTGTTAAAATGGGCAGACTGCGAAGACTTGGCTATTCGTAAGGAATCACTGTGAGGCATGAGGTCCACTGAGCTTGCGGTCCACTGAGCAATTAACAATGATCGAGCTCCGCTCCAGCTCTAAGACTCTGAAGATCCTTGAAGAAAAAATGACATTTACTACAATGTGTTGCTCTTTCATTTATTCGCTCCTCTGTCGATATGTCTCCCCTCTATTCTATATCTGATGATTATCTGTGCTGTACCTACTATAAAGCGGTCCGATACCCTAGGGTCTGGCTAGCGCTATAGAAAACCTCTTAAATAAATAAATAAATACAATAAATATTGCAGGATTGCCCCATTATTGATGGCACAGGAAGGATCATGTTCCCCCTGGGATTTGAGGGGGATAAGGAAGGTGAGATGGAATCCCTCTCCGGTAGGAATTCACTCATAATCTACATGCCTGGGTGATGGCTCCCCAATACCCTCCCCATGGGCTGAGCCAGATACTCAAGAAGCATTCCTATAGACACTAAAAGCCTCTTTAGTGACACTCCCTTAGTTATTTATACCCAGTTCATGCTCCCCCTTTTATTTTTCTTATGCTTGACTTCCTTTTTTATGTATTGTTTGTATTGGACACTACCACTGAGATACGTAGTTAGTGCATGCCCCATTGACTGCATTATACTTAATGGGTCGATCAGTCCTGGATCAATGTCACACAGGTTAGTGGGAAATGTGGCTGTTCCTATAATGTTAATAATGCTCTTATGGTCTAACCTATACTATACAAATAGAGGCGTAACCTTGTGATGTCACAGTTGTACTTATTGTGAATACAATTTGCATTAAAAAAAGAAGCACAATGAATGCTGGCTGCTTCAGAAAAGCAAAGATCTAGTTCTTTTATAGACGACTGAAATCCATGTTCCCCAAATCTTGGTTGCTTTAATAAATTTCCTTCCTATATGCAAAAGGTTAATGGCATTTAATGAACATACCTCTTTTAATAAATTTCTGTCACTTTACATAGCTTAGGAAAAAAATGTCTGCCTAAACATAATACGTTATAAATTGTTTTTCTATGTACAGGGAGAGAGAATTCAGAGTGGACTTTATCTCAGACCTTGTGTTAATCCTGAAATAATTACAATTCATATGCTCAGTGCATGAAAAAATCTCATAGAATATGACTTTCCTCTGTTTCCTTGTTTAATCCAAGTCAATTACTTCAACTCACTTCCCCAAAGGTCTTTACTAGACATTGCAGAATGTACATAGGAGGCTTGGCAAGAAGAGGAAAGAGAATGGCTCATTTCCAGTATAAAGTAGTTTACAAGCCAGTCCATCAAATATGTGTATTCTCTATAGGGGTGGGCGGAATTTGTGTAGTTGCGCTATGCAAAGCTCCGCGAATCAGTAAAAAATCTCTGCGAGCACGCAAAAGTTCAGGGAACAAGCGGAATTGCTTGTTCTGCCTGTTTCCGATGCTTTTTTCCTGTTCGCGAACGCTGTTTGTGTGCTCTAGGAGAAATAT
Organism: Lissotriton vulgaris; assembly: GCF_964263255.1. NCBI lineage: Eukaryota > Metazoa > Chordata > Amphibia > Caudata > Salamandridae > Lissotriton > Lissotriton vulgaris. The sequence goes on along the minus strand of NC_141695.1, from coordinate 982,444,917 downwards.
CTCACAAACACGCATTTTGAAAGCGCGAACAAGCAAAAAATGTGCAGAATTTTTGGCAATTCTGCGTTCTCAGGGGAACACGAAATTCTGTAAATTCTGCGAGGGGAACGGAATTTCTCTATAGATCCAAAAAGCTATTGAGTTAAGTGTAAGCTGGACTATCCAAGGGCAGACGGGTATGTCAAGATTTCTTAACCTTGGAGCCTGTGCCTGAAAATTACAATGTCCCAAGGCTACTGGAAATGATGCCAGGAAGTTGGTCATAATTCGTTATCTGAAGACGGATCTCAATGTGACTATGACATTTCCAACATCGAATGGTTAGCTTAAGTCACTTCTGAAGAGTGTTTCCTGACATGCTATGAGGATTCCTCTGAGGGTGGTCTTGGGGTCGGTGTGAATCTGGAAGTGTAGGTACTCTGCGGTGGCGAGGGTGTCGTCGGTGTTGGTCGTGATGCGGATAGTGTTTCTGTGGGCGATGGTGATGCCTCCTTTGGTCTGGTCCCTCGGGATGATCTTGTAGCCGTCCGGGATGGCAATGGCGATGTCGGGGGCTGACAAAATAATGAAATAATACTTTCAAAAATTGTGCCCCATTATGGTGCATATTTTACATTTTCTGGCTAGCTAATTTACTCAAGCCTTTTGCATAATTTTACCCTCTGCTGCATAGTTTCAGTGGCACTGATTTTAAGTCACAATTCTGAAAATCCCACTTTTATAAAGTTGGCATTTTCTACTCCCAACTATTTGTGCCTTCTACCAATGTCCTTGGCCACCTGACTGTCAATGGCTCTGCTGTTGGGGTTTATGTATTGCTTCCAGTTAGAATTACAAAAGGGGCCTAGTTGTGGGACTTTGCCTCGTGCACACACAAAGGAACCTGACAGCAACCTTGCCTTCCCCTATGTCATACCAGATAGTTTGGAGCCTTGAAAGGGGAAGACCTTTCCTGAACAAGATGTATGGGTAGGCCAGTGAGTCCCCCCACACAAAGTCTGGCACAGGTATACATTTTGGACCTCTAGAGTTATTCTTTAGAACACTCATGGATCTGTGGAAGATACAGAAGCAGGACAGCCCTCCTGCCAGAGGACTGCCCTGCTGCTGAAGGGCAGCCTTGCTGTCTGAGAAGGAAGATTGGACCTGCTTGCCTTCATCCTAGCTACCCAGAGTGACTCCAACAGTGAGTTGTCGGACCTCCAGCCTGAGCTACAGAGGCACCACAAGCTAAAGAAGCCTTCCTGCAACTTCGCAACTGACCTGCTGCACTGGGCCTTCCTGAACATGCAACTGGACCAGCCTGAGCCCTGCTGCTGACCTCTACCACGAGTCCATCCTGATCCACATGATCCATGCCTCTCCGTGGCAGCGTTGCTCCCACAGAAAGTCCGCCCGCCATCCTAATGGGCCCCTTGGTTTGGGATATTTCTTCTGTTGTGTTTTTACTTTTTACTGTGTATGTGTGCTGCAGAAATATTTTACACATGTCCACAATGTTTAACTTGACTGCCTTGTGCCAAACTACCAGAGGGTTAAGCACAGATTAATTTAGTGACTTTTTGTGGTTCGTCCTGACAGGGATTGTGGTTGTTGCCTGAGTCGGGCTTTCAACCATCTCAAACAATAACTTGATTTCCTACAATATATTATAAACTTTATTAAATATTAGGTGCTGTTGCAGGATCAATAAAATCACAAAACACTTCCTCTTGACTTTAGATAACCACACTGCACCAATGTAGGAAAATGGCCAGGCAGAGTGACGATTCCCAATGTGTCTAATCTCAGTCTGCTTCTAACTGAAAGATCAAATAGTCAATGGTTGTCAGTGGTTTCTGAGTAGTATGAAGGAATGCATAGCTTCTGTGGGATCAGACTAAATTGATAGGGCTTTCTAACAGAGATGCAGAGATATAATCTGATCATATACCGTAGCTATTTCCTATTTGGCAATGATTTAATAGTACAGAGCAAGATCCCTGATTTTGCATAATATATTTTTTGGGAACCTTATGCTATTGAATTAATCATGCAGAAAAATATACAGTCTAAAATATCACTGTAAAAATAACCCATTATTAGAAATTGTCCCTTTTGCAGGATCACCCTCAAACTTTCTGACTTCCTCCTCCACTTTTCTGACTTGTTTTTTGTTGGCTTTAGGACTCTGTGCTCTATACCACTGCTAACCAGTGCTAAAGTGATTGTGGTTTCTCCTTACAATATGGTAATAGAAGCTGAAATCATTTGGCATATTTACTTTACTTATAGGTCCCTAGTAAGTTACACTACATGTGCCCACAGCCTGATAATTAGATGCTACTTGTGGGACTGCAGCACTGATTGTTTCACCCACTTAAGTAGCCCTCTGTCAGAAATCTTACCTTAGAGCTTGTGCAGGAACAGAACTATGAGCTTTACCAATGCCCCTCACAGAAGTACCTCTGATCATATAACGTATCTATTTCCTGAAAGAACTGAGAGAAAGGGGCTCAACTGAGAATCTATTTTTAGAATGTAAGCTTTGCATACGTAATACCTACAAACAATAATTAGCAATAATCATCAAGTAGATTTGTTTAAGCTTAAAATGAACACTAGACAAGGATGCACATTAACCTGTTTGCTATTGACAGTAAACATGCAATTTACTATGGAGGGTAACATGATCAAAAATGCAATTGCACAGCCCATTTTGAATTAATAAAGATACAGCTTATACTTATTTGGCAATGATTTAATAGTACAGAGCAAGATCCCCTGGGAAGATGGCGGACTGAGGATGCCACAGAGCAGCAGCTAGCTAGAGGCTCCTTATCTATCCTATCTACCTAACGAAGAGTGAGCTATGGCTAAAGAGACTTCCCGCTGCTGAGTGAAGGGCGAAGGGGAAATGGTGTATAAGTGAACGGTGAACGAGGAACAATCCCGATCAATTTGACTGTTTTTCCGGGGGTCAGAACTGAATTGGCCCAATCTAAGAAATGGACTTACTTGTTAGGGTGATACCGCTTGGTTGTTTTTGTGGGTTTTTTGGCAACAGATGCAGAGGCTGCCTCAGACTTTTCTGTTGGCCACCCGGCAGGTTATCCTGCGGCTGGTCAGTGGGTCGACGCTTAGCTGGTTTTGTGCTTGGGTTGCAACTAGGACTATTTCCGATTTCGAACACGGATGCGGAGAGCTCAGTGCAGGGTCCTTGATTCCTGATGGCTCCCAAGAATATTCCAAGGGCTACACGCGCGAACAAAAACGCCACGGTGGAGGTGGCGGTAACAATGATGGCTTCGGCATCGGACCCTGCGCTTAGTGTTATGAATGCTGCTGCGCTTAAACATCCTGTTTTTTCACAAATTACAGCTATAGCTACAGATACAGCAAGTAAGCTGACTACATCTACAAGAGGAACGACTTCAGTTTCATCGGGTAAGAAAGTGCTTCGACCACCCGCGCTTGTTGTATCTGGTTCTACTGGGATTACTACCATTACTAAAAATAGGACCCCTAAAGGCAACAAAGTGGGGAGGAAGGTTGTGATTGAGACTCTCGCTATTACAACCGCTGAGGCTATTTCTCCAGAGACTGTAAACTCGGGATTTGAAGATAGCCTGATATTGGCTTCCGACTCTTCAGAGGGGTATATTTCTCCCACGGCCAGGATGCCTGATAATCTACCGATTACAAGCTTGGAGACAACTGGACCAGTTAATGATCACTTAAACGGGATGAAGGAAGGGTAAGGTGGTGAAGATGCTTGCAATGATGAATATGAAGATATGACGGAAACCGCTTCTCCGCTTGATACTGCCAAATATCTGCTAGCCAGGAGAGATAAGGCTAAACTGAAGCGAAAACCAAGGGCTGGTGAAGAGTATGACTCTGAGACTATCTGGCACAAGTCCGCCAGATTGTGAAGCTACTCGGGTCTCCCCAGTTTTATCACAAGATCTATCACCCACCACTGGGGTTTCTCAGTTGCCATCCACATCTACAGACACTGTATCTTTGGTAGTATCTCATGAAAATGCTCTGGAAGCTATATGTTCTGTTATGACCCCTTCTACTGAAGAAACACCTGTAAATAATACAATGCTAAATGCTATTAACGCCCCCTCTAGTGTAATCTCAATAACTTCACCTGCCCTAATACCTACTGTGATATCGCATCTTCCAACCACTATGTCCAGACCAATATCATTAGGAGAACAAGAGACTTTTAACTCATCCCTTGATATTATACTGCAAACTTTAACTAGCCATCGGCAGGAAGCTTAAGAGCATTTTCTTCAAGTACGCGATGATAATAGCAAGCTGCAGAACTCTCTACAAGAAATTACTCTTAAGATGGGGGAAGTCACAGGAAATGGAAGATCTACAGCATAGGGGGGTTAAGATAAAAGATGTGTCAGCCCGTACGGAAATTATTATGAGTCAACATGATGTCCAATTCTTGGCCTTACAGTTACAAGTTGAAGATTTAGAAAGTCATCAGAGACGCTCAAATTTGAGACTTTTTGGTATCCCAGAGGGCACTGAGGGTCAGATCCTAGGGCATTTGTCGTAAACCTATTTCGGAAGGCTTTCCCGGATCTATCTGATTGGGATTGGGACTCCCAACTCCAGAGAGTTCACAGGTTACTACTTGTTCAGAGGAACAAGCGAAATAAATTTCCCCGTTCCTTCCTTATTCATTTTGGGAATTTCCTATTGAGACGGGCCGTATCTTTCCAAGCTAGACTTATTTCACCTGTTATTACTGAAAACCTGTCCTTTTTTGTACGATCGGATCTTAGTAAGGTCACTATGGACAGACGGTGACAGTTACGTAAACTTATTGATCCGTTTAAATCTCTTGGCGGACAAGCATTCCTACAGGAGCCTGCCCACCTAAAAAATATTAAGGGAGGACGTACTTATTTTTTTACTGATGTAAAGGAAGCAGAGAATGCAATATCTACACTCGCTTAGTATTGAGAGAAGGAAAGGTTAGATCTCTAACTTAATCACACTTTTCTCTCTCCTTCTCTTTTTCTTTTTAGGTACTTATGGGTAGGGTAGTAGGTTGAGCCTCATGCTGCTCTCAAGGTAATTGCCAATTCAGCGGCAGCAGTACATTGGGGGGTGTTCCCTCTCGAAGGAGGGGAGGGGGGTGGCGGGGGAAGTGTTGGGGTGGTTAAATGTTTTTTTTTTGGGAAAAGCAACTTGAGGAGGAGTTTTTGTGGAGGTGGTGGGGAGAGGTTTACTTGGGTCATTTTTGCAGAGTGAAAAGGTTTATTTGAATTTGAATTTTCTTTTTAATTTTTCCGGTTAAGATGCTTGGCATTGAATGTTGCAGGCCTTAATAGTAAAAATAAAAGACACCTGGTCCAGGAAGAGCTAATACTGTATAATCCACATTTTGTTTTCTTATCTGAGACCCACATTGCTTACAAAGATAAAAAGGTATTCAGGCAACTTGGGTATGAGGTTATAATTTGTTCTACCTTTAATGCTTCTATCAGGGGTTTGCTATCCTTAAAGATAGACGCTATAAAGTAGAAATCTGTAAAACTGTTTGTGATAAGAGTGGGCGATGGGCTATTATGAAATTATTGGTTGAAAAATGTAAATTTATTTTTTGTGTGGTTTATGGCTCAAACTTTGATGAATCTTTTGTTATTAATCAATTGAATATAGAACTTTTGGAATGGGAAGGAGAACTTGGTATTATAGGGGACTTTAATTGTATTATGGATTACCAACTTGATACCACCCGGCACGGAGCGTTCTAACATATGCGCAGAACTCATGCTGCTATCTTAGAAATTGCAAACAAAACAGGTGATGGACCTAATGTGGATCAAGCTAGCCGGGCTGATGAGAGGTGTTACCTCGAAACCGGTCCGGTCCTCGGATGCTTGATTCCGTTCTGGGAAGGACATGGCTTTTGTAGTTCGGACTGGACTGTTCCCATGGGGCACAGGGTCAGAGCTGATTTGCATATCGCCATTGTCTAACCCAGGGTGGTGTGGAGTGCAAATAAACAATGGATTTGGGCCCAGATCTTTGGACTGGGGTGAATGTGTGACATTGATCCACATTTGGTCCATCACCTGTTTTGTTTGCAGCTATCTTAGAAATAGCACGCATCCATAATGTTAAAGATGTCTGGCGTAGCATTCGCCCTAATGTCCCCAGCTATACATATTATTTTGCCCCTCATAAACTCTGTTCTCGTATTGACATGGCCTGGGCATTGGATAACCTTGTGAATACTAGCATCATAGAACTATGCCCATGAGTCACCTCAGACCACAATCCTATTCTTCTTTTGTTTAATATTGCACAAACTCATACAGCCCCCCGGATGTTCTCTTTTCCTAGGCATCTATTCACTAATACTTTGTTTATCTCTTGTCTTAAATTACACATTATAGATTTTATTGAACTTAATCTTAATTCTACTTCATGTATTATTGTTTAGGATGCCTGTAAGGCTAGTATCCGGAGGTTCACTCAGCAATTTCTTTTTCAACAGAACTCTGAGCATTGTAAAACAGATAAAACACTGACTACCAACATTCTTTCAGTTGAACTTTTACTGGCAGATGCTCTCTGCTCACGGTCCGCTAATACAGTGGAATTAGGATTACAGTTAGGATGATTAAAAGCTACTCTAAAAACTATACTCTGGGAGAAAAGCAGTATAAAATTACATAAATTTCATATCTCCCAATATGAGAGTGGAGATAAAATCGGGAAACTTTTATCCTATAAAGCAGCGGATGAGAGAGCTAACACCCTAATTAAAAACTTGAGTGGTCCTAATAATATAATATATGATCAACCATTACAGATATTAGAACAGTTTGCAGTGTTTTATGAGAAATTATACACAACTGAAAGCTACCCTACATCGGTTTATGTTCAGGATTATCTGGATCCTAATAGCTTAGAAAACGGGATTTCCCCGGGCTTGATCAGCTGTCGGACTGTATCAGCTAGCTTGAGATTAGACAAGCGATTTTCTCCCTACCATCGGGAAAAGCGACAGGGGAAGATATGATACCTGTAGAGGTTTGTAAAATCTGCAGTGATGAGTTATTACCTCTTTTCCAACAGATCATTAATTTTATTGGTGACAATGGGAAAGCTCCAAACTCCTGGAACACTGTTAAACTTGTCTTCTTTCTGTAAAAGGGCAAGCTGGCTGAAGAATGTGGGTCTTACCGACCCATTTCGATTATTAATGCAGATGCCAAGGTATTTTGTGTTGGTTACTCGTTTGGCTCCATTTATACCCAAAATAGTTAATCCGCAGCAGCATGGGTTCGTAATAGGCAGGGATACCACAGCTCATATCAATATGGCTATAACTACCTTTGACATAGCAGATACAGATTCCACCCCACTCAGTATGATTCTACTTGATGCGGAGAAGGCTTTCGACCGAGTGGGGTGGGACTATCTCTGGTATGCATACAGGTACCTTTAGGAAACTTCAATAACAGGTTGAGTATTATCTCTCCTGTCTTAAAATTGCATAGTGGAAAATTAAAGATTTCCTTGTCTTTAGTTTAACAGACAATGTATTCTATAAACAATTTTCAAACCTAGCAACAATAAACTGTAAACCTTGATATAAAATAATAATGTTAAAGTACTTAGCACTGGTAACTCTATGAAGGTTGAACTCTAAAGTGAAGTGTTTCTTCACTGTCAAAAGGGGCTGTATTCTTCAAAAGGTGCTTTTTGAGAAATGCTCATTTGCGCAGACTCTAACAGTGAAACAGATCCCACTGAACAACGCATGAAAGGAGTGCTCAAGGAGAGGAATAACTGTGCATCCTCAGAGTTTGAATAATCCTTTCTGACAACGTACGAAAGCAGATTCTGAGGTGGAACGCTACTGCGCAAACTCAGAAAAGGAATACTGGGTTTCGAACAAGAAGGAAGTGTTGGGTTGCTACCACGGAGAAGACTAGTACGACGAAATCGACCCCAACTATCCTGACTAACTTATTCTGACGGACCGCCATTAAGTAGATGTGCCTTCTGGTTTACTTCAGGTGAACTGCGAGGGTTCTTGAAGCTGCGTGCTTCCAATAGAACTTCAGTTAGCAGTTAAGAAATATCTAGACTGCTCAACATTTGCAATGGTGAGCCATCTTGGAGTTATTTCCACTCCAAAATGTACTCCATGAGCAAGCTTTTCTCTTTTTAAACAAGGCACAGGAGCTTCCATGGATAATTGTGCAGATTGAGTATCTCTTGCTCCTGTGGATCCTGACAGTACCCCTTCAGAAAGGAGGTCCTTCCAGTTAAAGTTTCTTTGGGAATTTTAGATGAAAGTCTCTTACAAGTCTTGGAGCATGTACATCGGTGTGCAACTCCCAGGATCTCTCCTCCGGTCCATAACCCTTCCAATCTATCAAGTAGTAGAGTTTGTCTTTGGATCTCTTTTAGCCCCGAATTCTCTTGACCTCAAATTCATTGCCAGACTCCAATCACGCTGGTTTAGGAGGAAGTGACATCCTCAGATCTTGATGTGCCTTTTTAAGTAAAGAAACCAATAAAAGCCTGGATGCACCCTCGTGTTGCTTGGTAGCTTCAAATGGTGCATTTAACCAAACTCTGCCTCCTGCTTGCAACACTGGTGCATCTCTTCTCCTTCTGTCTGCATATGTTTTATAATTCTCCTTAGCCTTTTCTAAACTCGTGGTGGCAGTTTGTTGAGCCTGTGTTAAACTCTGAACTACATCTTGAACTGCCTGCACTGGAATCTCTTTGCTAATTACAGAGGGATTTGGATATCTATCATAATTTAGCCAGCAAGGGGAGTAGCCAGTGTAAACATTATTGGTACTATTATGAGCAAATTCAGCTGTCCACAGAAACTCTGGCCAATCTCCCTCCTGATCCAATAGGAATAGTCTTAAAACTGTCTACCTCTTGATTCGTTCTCTCTGGCTGCCCATCTATTTCTGGATGATAACTGGTGGAGTATTTTACCTCTATTCCCAAACCTTCTAAAAAAGCCCTCCAAGAATGGGACAAGAACTGAGAACCATGATCGGAGATAATTATCTTAGGTATACCATGGGCTACTAAAAATGGTTGCTATTTGCTTGGCTGTAGGCACCCACTTTAGGGCAACAAAATGAGACATTTAAAAAAAAAAGCTCGATCTGGAGGCAAAACTTTTCAAGTTTGTGCTACTAATCTCTGGAATAAACTTCCCCCTGCCCTCCATTTTATTCAGTCTGAACCTGAATTCCGCAGATCCCGCAAAACTTTTCTTTTCTGTTAGCACTTCATTTTCTGTACCTACAGCTTTCTGATCATTAGCGCCGGGACACCCCGTTGGGGTAGCTGCGTGCTTTATAAATGACACAAATATGCAAATATGCAAAGCATTTACAAACACTATAATTGTATCATATCCCTAACTGGAGGGTAAGTCCACAATTAGGTCTGCAGTGATGGTGTACCAGGAAAGAGGTGGAGCTGGCATAGGTTGAAGTAGACCCTTGGGTGATTGTCTCTTCTATCTAGATACCCTGAGCACATATCTCACAATTCTTGCCATCCTATGCCAACTCCACCTCATCCCTGGTACACCATCACCACAGACCTAATTGTGAACACATTTCCTTCATCATTAGTGGCCACCAAACCCTCTTTTTAAAAAATCTTCAGTTTTTAGGATTCCTTTATGCCCAGCTAGCCGATTATCATGGCATTATTTCAGAACTAGACACTTATTAGATAAACATACTTACAAACTTGCCAAAGGGGATTACCACTCCCTGTGCAATGCTGCTCATGCGGAATATGTTAATAACTCTATTACCTCGGCACATAATGATCCCAAAGTTCTGTTTAAAATAGTAAAGGAGCTTTCAGGAGCAGCTTGCCACTGGCGCCACCCGTGCTCGATGAAGTTCAATGTGAAGACTTGGCAATGTTCTTCCTTGGTAAAGTAGAGAAAATCTACTCTGAACTAATTGCAGTAACAACTAATGTGGAGCAGCAAACTAAGAGAGCTCCCTCCACGTCAGGTTGTGTTACTCCATGAGGTACCCAGAGCATGGCACCAACTAACACGCTAAATAATTGGCTGCCATTGGACATCCTGTCCTTCAGCCACATCTTAAATAGCCTTAAATCTGGTTCACCTAATGATCCTCTTCCCATCCCCGTTCTTCAAAAACTAGAACCAACTTCACTCAAACTCATCATGGAGTTGCTCAATGCGTCATTGAAGGAAGAAATCTTACCATCCACATGGAAACATGCCATGGTCCTTCCCCTTTTGAAAAAAACCCAATGCTGATCCAGCTAAACCCTCGAACTTCCACCCAATTTCATTACTTCCTGCCTTTTCAAAAAATTTAGAATGGCATGATAATCACCAACTTAGGCAGTTTGTGGAATCCCAAAAAATCTTGCATGCATCACAATCGGGCTTCAGAGCAGGGTACACATAAACCAGGCACCTGGGAAAGATCATTTCGGCTTCAATGGCCCTGTCCTAAATTGGTTCACCTCCTTATTCCAGAATAGAACCCAACACATTAAAATCAGTGATTGCCTCTCCAAACCTACACCTGTCTCCTTGGTTGTCCCCCAGGGTTCTATTCACTCTCCCTCTCTTTTCAACCTCTTCATGGAACCCCTCACCCTCATTCTTAAGCATGCAGGAATCATCTTACACCTCTATGCTGATGATACCCAACTTTTACTATAAGATCAAATCCCATGCTGATATTTTACACCTCAATGATGCCTTACCCAAGGTACAACACTGGTTCCATCACAACCACTTGAAAGTCAACCTTAAAAAACGGAAATCATTCTCTTTGCTCCTGAAAACAATCGGCTCCCCATACAATACTGGATTTCTGACCTCAAAGCGCTTAACTGCTCTTTGTCCATTTCAAACTCCGTTAAATCCCTTGGAATAAGCATTGACCAGAACATCAGTTGTATGCCTCACATAAAAATGTGGCCAAAGGAGCTCTCTTCACACTCCACCACCACAAGAAAATTAGACCCTTCTCCAGCTGATGACTTTAATCTAGTGGTCAAATCACTGGTACAGTCTAGATTAGACTATGGTAATGCCATTCTCTCTGGAACTCCGTAAGTCCACTTAGCCCCAACCAAAACTTAACCTCGCGGCCTGGCTTACCACTGACTATAGACGGTTTGACCACATCTCCCCCACCCTTAAAGGACTCAAATGGCTTCCCATCGAAGGAAGATCCACATACAAGACCGCTTGCATTGCGCATAAATCCCTTCATCAACTTACCCCACTGTATCTCTCAGATAAACTTCACAAAGCGGGCTGATCTAGAAAATTGAAGAGCACCAACGCACTCATGCTAGCCCCCCCTTGTTAAATAAGAAATCTTCACAATCACGTTCTTTCTCTGGAAAATGTGCCTACTATCTGGAATTCTCTCCATAAAGATCTATGTTGCAACGCCTCCTATCCCAGCTTCAAGAAAGACCTCAAGCTGCACCTTCTCAACAAATACTGGGGTTCTTAATCCTTGCCTCCTTTAGCCAGTTTCACATTTTGCTCCTGACCGTATTAGATTCCTGCTACTTTATTCTTGACTTCCTTCCCTCCCCTCTTCCCATTCTTACATATACTCCCACCCTCTCCCTTCATATTTTCTTGTTATTATCGCTCTACTCCAGCATGTGATCACCTATCCCTTCTCCTGCATCAGTTCCCCTCTACTTTCATTCTCCCCCCCTGCCCTGACCATCCTCACTAGCGTCACCATCCAATACTTCCTATGGCCTATAGGTAGTCCATATTTATATTCAAAATGTATAACTGTACTGTTTATATTGCTCTATTTGTTCTTTGCATGTTGCCTTTTTGTACAAATGTTATATTGTACTCATTTCATCACTTAATCACCTATAAAGCACTCTTAGCCGCTCGGGTCTAGCCAGCACTATATAAAACCTTTTAAATAAATAAATAAAATAAATACTGAAGCACTGCTCCAACATCTTGACAGGGGTCAAACAGTGGCACTCATATTGCTTGATTTGAGTGCTGCTTTTGACACTGTGTTACACACTGCCCTATTAAAAGTTCTATAATCTCTGGGCATAGTTGGTTCAGCATTTGTTGGACTTGGCCCTTCTGGCAGGTTCACCCCTAAACTTTTTGCTTTTAATTATAACATGGTGTTAGTGATTTTTGGCTTCTGCGCACTTTCCCACTGTGTCCCAGGGTAAAGTGCGTGTGTGTAGTGAGGTTGGCCTGCCCTCCCATAGGAATGCATGGGGAATGTATGTGTCCCTGGTAGTTCCTGATGCGTGAGGTGTGCAGACTCAAGTTTGGGATGTGCGGACTCGTGTGATTAAATGCTGCACGATAATGTGTGTGGCATGAATGTGTCTAGTGTGGAAGTGCCACTTCTAGAAATTGGCATGTCTGTGTAATTTAGGTAAAATGAGAGGCTGGCTTGTGATTGGCTGGAGCTGGCTGGTGAGCCTGGCTCCATGAGTCATGATGGGTCTGCCCTGGTGGTGAATTGGAGATCTGCATGTTGATGGCCGGGGAGGAGTACACCTGGGACATGAATAGGGCTGGGCTTTTCCCACACAATGGGGGCTCCACCCCCTGGGGTGCGACTGATGACCCTGGCCTGAGTAGTGAATGGGAAGGGTGGCTGGGAACAACAGAGTGCTCTAAAACTAACTGCAACTGGTTTTCCCCCACCCTGCACACTCAGACAAAGGATTCCTTGGTATCAGAAGGGGCTGTGACCCCATACAAAGTGTTCTCCCTTTCCTGACCTGAAGAGGGGGGCCTGCTGCTGCTGGGCACCAGGAGAAAAACCGCCACTAGGGACTGCCTCCTACCTGGAGGGCCCTGTGAGCTGGATCCTGGGCCCAGCCTTGCCCCCTACCTACCTTCCTACAGGACTTTGCCTGGACTTGTGGCTTTATTTTTCCTCCAGCGCCTGGGAGTGCTCCGGGGGCACTTTGCTGATTTCGAGTCACCAGAGAGGGGGACTCCAACGACAGGGTAATTTGTTCTAGAGCCTGAGGAAGCTCCTACATCCCGGGAGCATTTGTTGCGGGACCACGAGGGTCCTGGGGGCATTTCCAGCCATCGATTCCCCCCGAGTGGGACTCCCACGATCCAGAGGACATTTTGTTATTTAGAGCCCACGAGGCTCAGGGGGCATTTAGGGTGGTAGAGCGGCCCGGCTGGCAGCGGGTCGCTCCCCCCACAGTGGGCATCATTTTCTCCCAGCCCACGAGGCTCCCTGGGGCACAGTTACTTTGAGTCACAGAGCCTGTAAGGCTCACACATGGTTTTGGCCCTATGTGTATTCAGAGCCCAGAGGAGATCCCCAGCTACCCAGCACTTAGTGGGCAGCTGCTACGTTTAGGCTGGGAACTCTGGAGCAGTTCTCCTTTGGCTGCCTGTGCAGCCTGCCCTGACTTTGCTGGACAGAGAGAGTGTAAGCCCCTGAGAGGCCAGGTTGGCCTGGGGTCAGTGTTATAATGTTTTGGCACAGATGTTTTACCTGCCTAATGTGATCTATGCAATGCTTTTATGCCTATACCCCTAAAGGTTTTTTTTATGCCTAGAAGGTTGTTTTCCCTAGTATAGTGATGCTAGTGAGTTCATGGTTCCCTGCGTAATATTTTCCTAAGGTGTTTAGGGTTACGTAGGTGGTTCTTACCTTTTACCAGTGGTTACTGTTGTGTGTTATATTTGTTATTTGGTGCTACAGTTATTATATGTTCTATGTGCTAAGTGCTATTTCTACCAAGTGCTTATTCCTGACAGTGGTCCATGTGGACCTGTCCCATGTACATAATCCCCTGTACACTCTGCCCGTGCCCATGGCACCTTGTAAAGTATATGTTTATTATCTAACGTTTGTGCTATAATACAAAGACTTTTTTTATATATACCTTTGTGTGGAGTTTCCTTTGTGGTGTGCCTTGGGTGTTATTGCTGGATGAGCGCGCAAACGCTTTACACATTGCCTCCGGGATAAACCTGTCTGCTCGTGCCAAGCTACCAAGGGGGTGAGCAGGGGTTATCTTGGTGTGTGACTCCCTTGCCCTGACTAGAGTGGTGGTTTCTGCCTTTGGCGCAAGCCTTAGCCAACCAGAAATCCCATTTCTAACAGCATTCAAATGGATTAAGGAGTTTTTGACTGGCTGAACTTTTCGGGTTTTTCCCTGTCTACTAGCTCTAAGTCCCGCTCTTCTCCTTATGGAGTACCGCAGGGTTCGATCCTCAGCCCATTGTTTTTTAATATATATGTTAGCCCTCTGGCTACAATAGTGGAAGAGGCTGGGCCATCCATCTTTTTGTATGCTGATGATACCCAGCTAATCTTCTCTTTATCCACCAATGAGGCATCTATGGTGTTATCTCTCCAGAAAGGGCTGCAAAAGATAGTTAGCTGGATACACACTAATCAGTGCAAATGAAATGGTGGAAAGACTGAGGTTCTGATTGTGGGGAAATAAAAAGACCTCTAGGGCCACCGTAACTGCTTCCTCAAATGGGTGATCTGCCTCAACCGGTGCAAACAGCACACAATCTAAGCGTAGTCATAGATAACCAGCTACCTATGAGGCAGCAAGCCGTCCAGGTCGCCTCAACCTGCTTCACCATCCTAAAATGGCTCCAAAAAATACTCAGGATGTTGCCTAGACCCACACAACGTACAATGGTCCAGGCCTTGATTATGTCCAGGCTAGACTATGGCAACATCTTGTACTTAGGAGCCAATAAGGAGGTGGTTCAAAAACTGCAAGCAGTACAGAACTCTGCGGCTAGACGGCTCTGCCATGTGCCTGCAAAGTCCTCCATTTCAGGTTTTCTCCGTGACCTCCATTGGCTTAAGATAGAGAACCGTATCAAATTTAAGGCCCTATGCTACATGCATAAAATCAAGTTTGTTATAGCGCATCAATAGTTGAGTGCCTTAACATATTCCTATCTTCCTACACGCCTACTTCGATCCTCCTCTCAGGCCAAATTTCTAGTCCCCAGGATCAAATGGAAGCATATGGGTGGCTGCTCTTTCTCTTATCTGGCCCCATCATTGTGGAATTCGCTCCCCGCGCCACTCTGGCACGAAACCAGTTACAAAAACTTTCACAAAGGCCTAAAAACTTGCCTATTTACCTAGTAGATGTTATTTCTTCTTTTGCACTGTGTCCCATGGCGCCGGAAAACCTCTGGGTAGCTTTGCGCCTTATACATTTAATAATATTAATAATAACTAGATGTTCTATCTCTTGAGTAGGTAAATACAATTTCCTTTCATTAAAAGGTAAGTCATGATGGATTTCTCTCTTAGAATCCTATTTAACCGATTTCCAACATTTCTTCGGAAGCAATAGCTCTTTTCACTCGATCCTCTTTAGTTTGCTGACTTACCATTCCCACAAATTTAGATTCTGGTAAGACTGTCTGACATTTGAGGGTATCATTAAATTTCTCTGTGTGAATCTGAGATAGAGCATCAGCTTTCCATTTTGTGATCCTGGTCTATAAGTGATTACGAAATCATAATCTGCGAAATACAATGGCCATCGAAGTTGTTGTGGGGTTAGAGTTTTTGCGGATTTCAAAAATTTAACATTTTAGTGATCTGTGAACACTGTGACTGTGTGTTTTGCTCCCATTAAATAGTGCCTCCATTCTTTAAAAGCATCCATTGTGGCCAGTAGTTCCTTCTCGTTAATCGTGTAATTTATTTCTGCTGGAGTCAATTTCCTTGATCGATAAGCCACTGGGTGTAGATGTCCAGACCTTTTATGTCTTTGAAGAAGGAAGTGTTGGCTTGCTACCGCGGAGAAGACTAGTACGACAAAATTGACGCCCTCTACCCTAACTAAATAATTCCGATGGAACCGCCGTTAGGTAGGTGCGCCTTCTGGTTTACTTTAGGTGAAGTGCGAGGGTTCCAGAAGCTGCGTGCTTCAAATAGAACTTCAGTTGGCAGATAAGAAATAATCTAGACTGTTCAACATTTGCAACTGTCAGCCACCTTTGAGTTATTTTGACACCATAATTTACTCCAAGAGCAAGCTTTTCTCTTTTTAAACATAGCACGGGGGCTTCCATTGATAACTGTGGAGATTGAGCATCTCTTGCTTCTGTGGATCTTGACACCCTCTAACTTGTCTCATGCCTGGCATTGCATAGCCTGTTCGTGCAGTTTGAACTGCCATTTCGATCTAGCAAAGTAATATTCATGGTTTATGGAAACAAGATGCCATTCACTGCACTGAGACATTAGATATTCAGATGACATGGTTACAGCACAGTGAGTTATTCACTAAGTTTGATTTCTGTAAATAGCTCTTTAAACTCAGAATTTCTTTTTGTTAAAAATCCTTCTTTTTCTTTAGGTTTTTCCTGGGGCAAACTGAGCATGTTTTTTTCAGTTTCAGCAGGCAGTGGTGAGGGTTTGAGCACATTAACTTTTTAGATTGCATTTTTCACAGTTGGTTTTTGCAGATGTTTTATGGGGTCCTTTACTATTTTTGATAGACTTTCTTTTTGTTTTAGTTTTCCCTGGAGAAGGAATTTTATGCCCTGTATACATTGGGTGAATAGCAGTATGATAACCTAGTATGAACAGCGCATTCCATGTGCTGAGGAAAAACGCCTGGATGGGCATTTCTTGAGCATTTAAAGTTGGAAATTCGACTGTTCTACTTTGAAAGAAAACATTCAGAGGAATATGGAACAAGCATGGGTTAAATATGGATTACTTGTCTGAGCATGTAGATTCCTGATTGTTGATATTTTGCAATTTTTTGCATGGCTGTGAGGCTTGAACCTGGGATGTAACGTCATAAAAGTCATTTATTGAAAATAAACATTTTATCAGGCCCAAACCTTCCCTCTTTCGTCTTATACTGCATACTCCCATGTAGAGAGTGCGTACCAGGGCAGGAAGGGAGGACCTATGTGCACTTTAAAGGCATGTCTTTGAAGTCTCCCCCACTTCAAACACACACCTGGGTATAAGCACTGGACCTCTGACACCACCACAAGAACTGCTACTCTGCTTGACTACTGCTTTGTTTGACTCTTATTTTGTGGTGCTGACCTGCTGCCCCCTGCCTAAATGAGAAGGACTGGACCTACACCACTTGCCCCCGAACCCAGAGGGACTCCAAGGGCTAGCTGGCTGGCCTCCAGATGTGAATTCTCAGGGACATAAAATAATTTTAACCAACCAGCTTCTGCACCTAGACTCTGCCATCTATGACTGTACCCTGCCAAGTGGTGCCATCCCAGTTCAGGTCCCTTGGAAGTGGGTCTAAGTTGAATCTCCAACAGAACAGATACATCCTCAGCTGAATGATGCATCCCCGAGCAGAACCAAGGCATCTCCTCAGTTGAGGACGTGTCTTCGAGAAGAATCCGTCCGTCACCGCTGTTGCTTGGATTGGACCTGTCTCAAAAGACTTGCATCACTGAAGACTTGCTTTACTGCAGCCTCCCGCAACTGAAACCAACGCATAGGCTTTAGGATCGCTGCTGCACGATGCTCTACCGGCACAATCTCCTGTCATCCCTCGTCGATGACAGCCTCTGCGACAACAACGGATCGCTGCATCACAGCTTCACCGCTCATCAGAAGTGACGAATCGCCTGTGCTGTGCCTCGCATCGTTGCCATCGAACTTCGGCTTGCAAGTCCTGTCAACAGGATCCTCGACATTGACACATCAGAGCCAGGCACTGAAGCCCTGCATCACTTTAGAACTGATGTGTGGTGTTAGACCTGGCACCATTGGCATGGGTCTACCTTCCATTTTTGCTAATGCCTCATGTATTTTTGCTGGTGTTAGATGCTTTGTGCACTGTGCCACTGCTATTCAGTGCCACAGTGCAAGTGCTCCCTATAGTAAATTGATGTATTAATCAGTGGTTCCATGTTTGGCTATTTGGTTTACTTGTCAGACCCTAGTCTAGTGCACTGAGTGTGCCCAGGATGTGTAAATCCAAATGCTGCTAGTGGGCTTGCAGCACTGGTTGTGCCACCCACGGAAGGAGCCTTGTAAAATGTCTCTAAGGTCTGTCATTACAGAGCCTGCGTGCAGTCAGGTACTGTCATGCAGACTGGGCAAGTGCACCCACTTGCCAATCCCTAAACCTTCCCTTTTCTTCATGTTAGACTTGTGCTTCACATGTAGCCTCAAGTGCACAGAGCATCTTTGACACAGATCCAAGCATGCACTTCACAACCAGGTTTAGCGGGCCTAACTGGGTCCCTTTAGCTAGTCTGTGCTACATCTCAGTCAGCCTGAATTTTTCTCTTTGTCCCCGTTCAGCACGACCAGATATCCCAAATAAAACTTTTTTCTTCTAGGTACTATTTTTTCCCAGAAATTTAAAATTCAATGTTCCAAGTTCTACTGTTTGCGTTTTTGTCATTTTGGTCTTCTTCTTTTATTTATTAAAGTAAGCTCTATTTTTCTAACTTTGTGTGGAATCTTTTTATGTGTGCTTTAACTGTTTTGCTGTTTAAAGTGTTGCACAAATACTTTCCAAATGTAATCTAAGTTAAGCCTGACGTCCCTGTGCCAAGCTACCTAAAGATGAGCACAGTTAAATTTAGGGTTTGCCTGCTTCTTACTCTGAAAGGATTTTGGTTGCTGCTTGCCTAGAGCTCTTATCCCAGTCAACCTACAACCCAATTTATAGCAATCATTGAAACACTTAGGACCTCATTTAGTATTTGGTGGAGTCCAGCCACTAATAAGATTAGTGCCTGCTCTGTTGAACTTATGGATCTTCCCTCCTATTTAGGTGTATAACTTACTGAATGTGTGGCAATGGAGTCTCCCTCAGTAGCACTCAGGTGCTCCGTTTTTTTGCTGTAGCCCATTTATCACAAGGCCATGCATTTAGTGCATAATAAGACTTGATGCTGATTGTTTCTGCCTTCGTATACCCCACAAGGCGAAGCATTGTTGGCACTAGGTGTGGTGGGCTAGGACAAGAAAAATAATCAATGGCTCCCACTTGCTGGGGTAAATCTTTATGCATATCGGAGTCACTTTCATGTTTCTAGACAACAAAATAGAATACAGAGCATGTGAGCGTTAGATGGCTGTCAACTTGGCAATAATATCTGATGAAAGTGCTTCTGTTGTGTCAGTGTAAGTGCTTATGGCAGAAATTAACTACTAGAGTGACAGTTCTTACTACATTTAGTGGGCAGCCTCACACAAAATAGGTGACAGAGAGGACACCACCACCTTAATGGCCTTGGATAATCAGCCATCACCCCTTAGTCAACACCAGAAACAAATCTCTGGTCAATTTGATACCTACAAAGAAAAGGATTCCAACTACTTATGGAAATGAGCTGAATGAAATTCAAAGTAGTTCACGGTTTGTATTTTAAAACTACATTACCAGGGCACACTGATCTCGTAGAGATATGGTTATATTCAAATAAAAATGTATACATTAGTTGAAAAATAAGGAAAATTCATGGCATTTTTTACAGAAAGTAGTGTCTTCGATTGGGATGGGATTACTAAAAATCAAGATTATATTATATATAAACCCTGTAAAACCCTATTCATAACTGACTGACAATGCTAACATTGGCTGACTAACATCAAGAAATTGGACGATATTGTCAAAGAAGAGGCTTTTCACTGACTTTTAGTTAAAATACAATAAAAGATATATAGCTCTTTATAGACTCTGGGGACTTACCTGAAATTAATTTGGAGTGGGAGATGCGGTTTCCATTTCTAATTTTGGCAGGTGAAAAGTGTGAAATGCCTACTACAAAAAAAACTCCTTCTCTTCACTTGAGAGCCCTGCTCTGATTCTTTTTCTCTCTTGTATATGCTCACAAATGGATTTATGTCTCTTTGCTATGCAGCAGTGTGTGTTGCATTGAAAATGGAGCTTGTGTGCTTCTACAGTGTAACTGGCTTCCCACAAAGGCTCGCAGCCACTTTTGACTTCACCGGTGGATGGTACATTGTGTCTTCTCACATTTGCCTCTCATTATTAGGTTTTTAAGAGCGTGGGCCATTAAGGCTGATTAGAAGTGATGCTCTGAATTGTAGTTCTTGACCCCCCTGTTGAAAGAGTTATTTAAGTTGTGTTTTTAATTTTTGTCGTTTTACAGAGTGTCATGTTTTGGCGAACCGTCTTCAGGACACTTAGTTATTGGAACATTGTACATCTGATTTGCAGCTCGCAGCCCGCTCTAGGCAGCCTCGATGCGCTCCGACAAATAGATTACCTGCCACCATTTAATCAGAAATCTCTTAATGCAGCCAAACCTTTCCGTTAAGCATTTCCAGTAATCTGCCTTGGCATTCACCTTGCATTTCTCCCAGTTTAGGACGGAATTGTTAGCATTGAATGGGAGCAGGGGAGTAGAGGAGCGAGAACTCAGCCTGCAGGAAGAGATGTACTGTATATGTGCATCCATTTTCTCTGAATAAATGCCAGTGCATACTTGTCCTATCATGAGAAATTGCATTTTCAGCATTTAACCTTCAGCTTTCTCCTACAGCCTGCAGCTCACCTGTTGATTAGGGCACACAATCAGCTGTGGGCTAAACAGCATTAATCTTCTGCGGGCCTTGACCTTACTCTGTAAAGCATGGCCAAGGTGAACGTGTTTCTCATTCTGCATAGTTTTCATTTTCTGCATAGGAATTACTAATTTCTACACTGCATTATTAAAAGGACATCCTGTCCCCGGATGCAAAAGTAATTTTGGCTCGTGCTTTTTGTAAGTCACGTTTTCGGCAACCTTTACATTTCTGAATATAACTTCTCAAACAAGTATGCGAACTGTGGCTGTTTGTTCTGACTTCACTGGTTCAGGAAAGGAGAGAGGGAACCTTGCCTAATTTAAGACAGAATCACAAATTTAGAGGTATATTTATGGAATGGTGACGCAGTGCAACGCAGCAGGTCACCTTGCTGTGCTGCACTGCGTCACTGGGAAAGGCAGGAATGTGCCATATTTAAGGCATAGAGCGCATACCTGACTTTTTCTTCTGCCCCGGCACCCTTTTTTGCAGCCTAGCGCCAACGCAAGCATCCTTGCACCATGTTGCAAGGGTCCCTGTGTTGCATGCTGGATTGATCTGAAGGAAGTGACACCTTCCTGCACAAAAACAATCATGAGAGGCGTTTCCTCTTTCTAGTGTGCTGCAGAATCCAGCAGACATAGAAAGAGGAAGTAAGTGGAGATACTTCTCCTTGTTACACCTCTCCTGAGGAGGCATATCTTTTTGGTGCATTTACATGTTTGCAATGTCCTGTAAATCTGGGAATGCGTCAAAAACCATGGAAGGTGCATGGGAACACCCACACAATGCCCATGGAACGCCTACTCAGGGCAGAGCAATGCAATGCAGTGATTTGCTCTGTGCAGCATTACTCCTGAGTTTTGGAGTCAATCAAAGCGACTCAAAGTGGCTTTGTGTGGCTTAAAAAAATCTGCCTTAAGGTTCACGTCGCTCTTGCACCACATTGAATCGTGCAAGAGTGACACACTTACTATTCTTTGGTGCAAGACAAAGCTGTGCCAGAGTTGTTGCGGTGCCTTTCATCAAAGGGAGAGAGAAAAAAATTCACCATATCTACTGGACCGATATATTTAAATATATTCATGACTTGTCAGGATCAACTAAAGCAATGTTATTTGCAGTTAATATCAATTACTAGTATACAAAATTAGAACAATTCATAACACCCAACCTGGCTGTGACAAATTGGCAAAAAGAGAATCAGTGTTTTAAAACGTGCATGTCATATATACAAATGAAAGGCCAAAAATGAAAAATTGCTTGTTTCACTTTTTACCTTCAGGATACAAACCGCTAAGCAAAAACGAAAACTCGGTTTTTCACACCAATAAAACTGTTTTCTACTGGAAGGGGGTGAAAGGATATTTTAATAACCAATTCAGTACTAGAGTCGAAATTTCCTTATTTTGGAAAGGCTTCTGAAGAAAAAAATGAATTCCATTTTTAGGCATGATCTAGCTGTATTCGTTTCTGCCAATGTAATGGAATCAAAAATGTAAATGTATATGCAATGCAAAGAGGCCCATATTAACAACAAAAGCACACAACTTAGCTGAGCACGAGAAGTTGGTGTGCTGCGTTGTGAAAAGGGGGAGAGCAGAACAGTGCCATATCTACCGAGGTTGCAAAGGAAGGCACCCTTGTGCCAAGGTGTAAGAGTGTCTCTGTTCTGGTAAGAATAGTTTTTGTACACAGTGGGGCCTTCTTTTTAGTAAAAAAAAATGATGCTTTAAGGTATTTCTCACTTTAAATATCTGCTGTAGAAGGCAGTATATGTGCAAAGAGGGGAAATGAACATATTTCTCCTAGTTATGTCTGCCTCAAGGAGGCGCAGGAGTTTGACATAAATCCATGGCTGCAAACCTTTGTAAGTAGGAAATTGTCTTAAAACCTATGGGTGGTTGCATAGGATTACCCATACACCACAGATGAAATTTCCCCTTGATGCTAAGTAATGCAAGGCAGCATATTGCACAGCTGTGAACTACTTTAGGTTGCAAACCTACGCAAACTGTGATTTGAGTTGGATTGAAAATCCCACAACTACACTTAAAATCCAGGTTACTTAAAAAAAAAAAAGCAAACTCAATACAAAGTGTTTGTAATT
The DNA here is from genome assembly GCF_964263255.1 of Lissotriton vulgaris. Lineage (NCBI taxonomy): Eukaryota > Metazoa > Chordata > Amphibia > Caudata > Salamandridae > Lissotriton > Lissotriton vulgaris. The sequence continues at coordinate 982,422,222 of NC_141695.1, read as the reverse complement.
CTTGGCCAAAGAGGAGTTTGAGGGCAGCCATTTCAGTTGCTACATTTCAGAGGATCAGTCACATTTTGGTTAGGCCCATTGAAAAGAGTCATGGGCCACTTCCCCATAGCAGTTACTTGGATGCAGCAATCATTTTTAGGTAATCCCTCAGGACAGCTATTCTCTTTTTGGAGTCTCAGTGCAGATTGAGTGACGGCTTGATGCTGGTTAACACATCACTTTTGGGGAAGTAAGAGCACAGAAGGCAAGATAGTTTGCTTGGTCACACTCATCAGTCAGTAGAGGAAGCTACCACAAAGACTGTGCCTATTTTATCAAAAAGAGAGGGCACCATGTGCTCTTCTCTGGTACCTAGCTACTAACACCCATCCAGTGTGGTAGTCTTAGACAGTGAACTGTCCAGATTATAGTTAGAAAGCGTAAGATTGTCCTGCAGCATATAAAGGTCAAGATGGCAATACAACAATATGTCAATGCTCTGTGGTACTCATTGGAAACCTTAGACACCAGATAGTGATTTTCAGGGATCCTCCATCTACTTCACCATTGAATTACTTCATCATTTAATGTTAATATATTGTAAAAATGAAGAACATTAGACTGCTTATAGTTTCTGTCAAATACATATATTACCAATTTATATGTACTGGTATGTGAACAAGTCATTATAGTGCAGACGACACCTTGCTCACAAAGTGAATATATTTACAACATATATGACACATGACACTGAATAACTCCCAATGGTTTATACATGATTCATAATCATACATAAATGGGTGACGTAAAATAATCACCAATCCCTACAAACATCACGTTATTTAATAACACAAGAGGGAGAGGTGTGTTGCAGTTTCGACCCCACATAAATGTTAGTATTTCTTAAGAACAAAATCATCCAACTACCGTAAGTGCATTCAATGAATACAGAAACCTGACGCAATCCGCAGTCTCAGAGCTAAACCTATGTTAGGGATGGGCGGAAAATAAACCTGGGATGCCAAATATGTTTCTCAATATTGACGTTTTTATTGTGGGAAGACACTGCAACAAAGGAAAGTGAAGAGAAAAAGAAAAGAAATGTCTTGGTTCCGGGTTACTTGTTTTGGTCTTTCAGGTCATCTCCTTTTATTGGTAATCTTCTCTTTCACTTTGGTTCCAGGTCCGGACTCCAGTAGTGTGTTGTCCCCAGTTTGTCAGGAGAGCAAGGTAAGTAAGATGATCTGAATAATAGGATTATACGTGAAAGGGACCATCACTTCACCCAGGTGTGCTGGAAATAAAATCTCTTTCGCTCTCTGGTTATTGGCCTCTAGAACTTTGGAAGGGGGGAGAAGCGTGAATAGTGAAAGAAAGAAAAATGTGTAATTTACCCTGCTGGCATTATTAAACTATGTGTCTCTTGCTTTCTTATGGGTTGTTTTGGGCTTTCCCTAGATTTCCACCTCAAACCTCTTTTTCTCGGGTTTCACTATCAAGAACCTTTCTTTGCATGACTGTTTTTGTTAGTAAAGGAACTCCAAAAAAATCTTAAATAATGATCATAATCTCTAAATTTTAGGCAGGCACTTTCCTACCTCTTCTTTTTTTTCTTGTTCTTTCTTAAAACTAATAACCATATTTAGGCAAGGAGTCTCCTTGGTCCCTATTCCCATTCCTGTCAGGCCTTTCTCGTGTTTCTTCCACGCACTGTCTCACTCGTCTTAGAACTTTCCTGTGTTTCTTTAATCTCAAAATACTTCCCCTGAAGCTTCCCTTCTCCCTCCGCCCACGTAGCGGGAAAGCCGCAACTCTCCTGAGTTGTGGGGGGAAGTCAAGTGTCCCAGGCCGACCACCACACTTCGCTTCAAGTTTCTGGAGCTTTGTCGTCTTCACGCCTCACCCTCTGTTCCTAGGCTATGGAAATCAGGTGTCAGTCTCCATCTTCCAGATTGGCATCTTCATCGTCCTCCTCTCCACTGGGCTGGTCCTTCACTCCTTTGATCCTCCTTCCCTTTGACCTGGTCTTATGCCCTCCTTTCTGGAGTCCTCTGGGTGTTTCCCCCTTCGTTTCGTGTCCAAACCCAAACCTAAAGTTTTTGCTTGACTTTCCACACTTGTTTGTGATTGGCCACGCACATCTATGCTCCGCCTTCCTTCTATGTCAGCGGTTCTCTGGTATCTAGATTACCCGTTTCCTTCTTTTCTTTACAGGAAACGGGCCGTTAGAGCAGTTCATCGGGCTGAGAATGAAGCGGTAAGTGAGAGTGTGTTAAGGGTTTTGGGATGGGATCCTTTAGGCGTATTAAGTTGTTTTCGGGGGCGAGGTTGGTTCTTTCTTACATCCCCCACCCTAACTTTCTTGCTTGCAAGAGGGGTTTCTATGGAGTATCAGGACAGATAATCAGCATTAAGCTGTTTTTTTCCCTTTCCTGTGATGTGTACTGAATCTGAAAGGCTGTAATGCTAAAAACAATCTTAATACCATTGTGTACTTTGTTACGGGACAGCCATTCTAATGCTGCATGATCTGTGTATGATATGAATTTCCTGCCTTCAAGATAATATCGCAGAGACTCGATAGGCCATTTAATTGCCAGGGCTTCTTTCTCTATTACTGTGCAATTTCTTTCCTGTGGAAATAATTTTTGGCTGCTATAATTTACTGGCCTTACATTACCTTGTATGTCTACTTGGGAGAGAACTGCTCCTAAGCCTTGCTCTGATGTACCTGTTTGTTTAAAATGAATGTTGTAATTCGGGCTAAGAAGGACTGGTTTGGATGTGAGGGTGTTTTAGCAGGTGGAAGGTGCATAGAGCAGCAGGTGAAGGATTCTTAAGTTCTTTCTCAGTTTTACTGTCTTTCTTTAATTAATCCATCAGAGGGGCCTCTATTAGTGAAAAGTCTGGAATAAAGCGTCTGTAATAACCGAAGATGCCCAGGAAGGCTCTCAGGTCCTTCTTTGTCCTGGGGAAGGGTAGATCTACTATGGCTGCAACTTTTTCCTTTTGGGTTTTTATACAACCCTCCCCTAGGAGGTACACCAGATATTTTATGGACTTTGAGTCAATACAGTTTTTGGTTGGATTAATGGTTAGTCCCCCTTTCCGCAGAGCCCTAATAAACTTTGTTAGGTGTATCAAAGGTTGTTCCCAAGAGAACTATGAATGATAAAGTTGTCTATATAGGCAGCTGCAAATGCGCTATGTGGTCTTAATATTGTATTCATAAGTCTTTGGAAGGGGCCCCATGTAGGCCAAAGGGCAATACAGTAAAATAATATAACCCTCCAGGCATGGAGAATGGCGTTTTCTCCTTATCTTGCGCTCTTAGTGACACCTGCCAATCACCTTTGCATAGACCTATAATATAGTGTGCTTCACACAACCTTTCTATCATTTTATCCGCCCGAAGGAGTGGATATGGATCAAATTGTGATATTTTGTTAACCCCTCAAAAATCGATGGAAAATCTGATACACCTGTCTGGTTAAGGAACGATAACAATTGAGAAATTCTATTTATTGGTGGAGGGTTCTATAACCTCCATCCTAAGCATCTGAATTGGTTGTTCTATGACTGATGTTTTTCCCGGAATTAAAGAAAATACAGATTGAAAGGGTTGTACACAAGAGTTTACTTCTCGTTTCTGAAGGTCTGGTAAATTGGGGTCCATGCTCTGTAGATATAGGGGAGAGGGGTCCTCATTGGTACTTAATAAAGCAGGCTCAGCTCCCTCCCACTTTTTTAATCGATTAATATGGAAGATTTGAGTATTTGGTTTATTTTCTGGCTCCATCTCTAGTCAGTAGGCGACCGGGGTCACTTGTTCTGTCACCCGAAATGGAGCTTTCCACTGCCCCAATAGCTTATGATCAGAAGTAGTCATTATAAACAAGACCATATCCCCTACAACAAGGATCCTTTCATTGTTTTCTTTGTTGCATTGGGTCTTTTGGGTTGTTTGGTCTTGTTCCAAGTGGAATTTTACAGTTTCTCAAATCTAGCTGAACTGGTTCTTCAAGTTAGGAACATATTCAGGTAAATGTTCTCCTACTTCTCTTTCCTCTTCCCACTCTTCCTTGAGCATATCTAACATGGTACAGGGCTGTCACCCTTAATGCAATTCAAAAGGGGAGTATTCAGTACTTTTTTGCTGTTTACATCAAATAGCGAATAGGGCAAAGGGTAACATATCTTCCTATTTTTGCTTTTCCAGATCCAATAATGTTATTTTTAGTGTCGCATTGTATCTCTCTACTAACCCATTTGTTGCTGGTGATAAGTGGACATCCTTATCTGTCTGATATTGAACTGTTGGTACAGAAGGGGGTGGTGATGGACGGAGCATCTGAATCAATCAAACACTCACAACCAGTAAAAAGATCTGGGTTTAATCCATCACCGTTCTTTAGCCTACTCTGCCACCCAAGTTCAAACATGGCTATATGCAAATCAGTCTGACCCTGTGCCTCATGGGAACAGTCCAGCCCGAACTGCCAAGCCATGTCTTCCCTGGACCGGAAACAATCTTCTGAGGACCGGTTTCTGGCATTCCAGCCGTCTTCAGCCCGGCTTGCTTGAATCCAGTGGCAAAGCGAGCAAGGGACTCATGTCTGAGCATACCCTGCGACACTTATGGCGGCCAAGAGCGGTACAAAAGGGGGTGATGATGGACTGAGCATATGAATCAATCAAACACTCACACCCAGTCAAAAGATCTGGGTTTAATCCATCACCGTTCTTTAGCCCACTCTGCCACCCCAGTTCAGACATGGCTATATGCAAATCAGCCTGACTCTGTGCCTCATGGGAACATCTTCAGCGTCTTCTGGGTCCTCTCCTCCTCTGGGCTGGTCCATTGCTTCTCCTTCCCTTTGACCTATTTTCACGCTCTCTTTTCCAGAGCCTTCCGGGTGCAGCCCCTTCGTTTCACCTTCAAGCCTCATGCCTTTGCTTGAATTCCACACTTACTTGTGATTGGCCACACATGCCTATGGATCCACCTTCCTTCTTTGTCAGCGGTTCTCTGCCATCTAGATTAACCCTTTCCTTCTTTTCGTTACAGGAAACAGGCTGTCGGAGAAGTTCATCAGGCTGAGAACGAAGAGGTAAGTGAGGGTGTTTGGTTGGGATACTTTAGTTGTATTCGGTTGTTTTCGGAGGCGAGGTTGGTTCTTTCTTACAACCTACAATACAGTGCAATGTATACATATATGCTTCTACTCACCAACGTGTGAGTCATGATGCATTGCACAAACCATCCACCTAATTTTCCCCTCACTGATGTATTAGCCTATGGAGGTATGAGATCAAAAAGGAATTCACTTAATTTATGCATCCTCCTAATTCACAAATGTATGCCCCAAAGATTCACCAAGTTATGATCTACCCATGTCCGTGGCAGACTCTTTCCGCAATCAGAAGCTGCATTACATCTACCATAGATAGTGAAAAACAATCACAGAAAAACCATTACCATAATAGTGCCAACCTTGTTGTAAAAGAAAATGCAATCGTTAAGTCATCTGCTCATCTACAAATGGAGCTTATGGGTCAATCTACATTTCCTTTTTCATACATTTGAGATTGGCATTTCGTAAATTTTGTGCCTATCTAAGTTTATTATAAATGCCATATTCAAAGTTATGAATCAATCAATATGAACTTTATTCAGTTTGTACAAACAGCCATAAAAGCAATTACACATGTTAAAATACAAATATAAAAACAATCATTTAAAGGTGGATTCAACAGCGGATTACATGGTATACTCCTTTCCAATTACATATTAGGTATTTGTCAGAGAACAATGATTTTTCTTACATTCATAGCTTTTTAAATAAATGACACAATGTTAAAGCATACCCCAGGATGGTTAAGGTCAGCAAGCAATTTATTGCAGCTTTGTGCGTTCTCACATTTCATTTTCAAAATAGGGGTTTTAGGTAATGATGCCTAAAATACAAGTAAAAATCACAAAAAAGCATAAAGTGAACAGTGCTTTGCTTTGCCGGCCTGTCACATGGGTAGGGGGTAGAATCTAGGGGGCATACTTTCATTGCAGGGAAAGCCACTAGATGATGTATTATTCCTATTCTAAGTCTGATCAATACAAAGCAATGTGTTGACTTTGTCACCTGGGTCAAATAATTTTGGAATTCCATCCAAGTCAGTTGATTGATAGAATATAAACGTTGATTGTTTCCTTTACGATCTCATATGAGTTTCTGTTTGAGTTTTAGAAAGGAATCCTTAATTACCTGTTTCCCTAAGGTAATCACATGTGCAGGGTTCAACTGTATTGGTAAATTAAACAATTTACAATATGTATTACTGATGCATCTTAATAAAGGAATACACATTTTTTATCCAGAAGTAAACAGTCCATAATAATAGATTTGGTAAAATTAGTTTAATCTTTGGCCCAAATGGACCTCCATAACAGCAACGGCCACAGAGCAGCCAAGCCTGGTAGGTACTGTCGGTACTGTAATCCTACTTCCTGATGTATTCATTCGGTGGACACTGAGGAAGCTAAACTAAAAAGAAGTTTTAAAAAGGAGTTTCCTTCACGCTGCAATACCTGACTATAATTGTAGCCCCACACCTCTAGGCTATATAATGCAATAGCACGGATCTAGCTTTATAAATTGCTAGCATTTTCTTAATTGGGCAGTTACCTAATTTTGATGCAAATCTAAAAAACCCATATGAACTCTTTTTCATCTTGGATCAACATTACTTAATTCATGTGACCAGCTTCCAATACCTGAAAAGGTTACACCCAGGTAGCCAAAAGTATTAACAGTGTCTACAGGGGTATAATCAATATAACATATTTTAAATGTATTTCTTTTAGTCCTACATACCATAGCATATGTCTTGCTTTTATAGATTATCAGTTTCTTTACGTTACTAAAATCCCTAAAACTGTCAATTAATTGCTGTAAGCCTACCGGGTTCTTAGAACTCAATACAGCATCGTCTGCATGTTAAGACAAATTACCACTGGTAACCTCGCAGGTAAGGGCTCTCAAAATATCAACAGGGATTCACAATAAACTCTCAAGTTGGTGGTGCAGCTAGGTGAAAAAAGGGTGGCTACCAGACTACCCTCAAAGACCACACCTAGGTGTGGAAAATTAACATTACACAATGGGAGATCTCACCTGCGCTCCAATGTATCTGAGTTCAAATTTAAGCCTAGTAAACAGGTTAAATAGAATAGTGAATTAAAATGCACATAACACAGTTATAACACCAATGTTGTAACCAAAAGTTGTTAGTCACAAAAGGACAGTGTCCATTCCTCAGATCCTGGTTCAAAAACTCCAAAACATCCAAAAAGAGTCCAAAATGATTGTCCACAAACTGTGTATTTGATCGCAGAATTCTTCTGCGTAGACTTCAGACTGTGCAGAACTGTGCGGCTCGCACACTGCTACAGCTTCCACGCAGACAATCAGCCAAAGCTGGTCTGATCAGCCTACTCTGGCTCCCAGTGCGTCAGAGAGTCCTCTTCAAGGCCATGTGCATTGCCCACCAGGCCTTTTGGGACACAGGTCCTATGATCACCCGTGACCTAGTCAACCACTATCAACCCAGCAGAAGTCTTCGCTCGAGCCAGGCCTTTATGGCTACTGCTCCAAGAATAAAAAAGACTAGGTCTGGCGGCAGGACGTTTACCTACAATGCCTCCAAGACCTGGAATACACTCCCCCTTCATCTTAGAGCTAACCCCAACCTCTCTTTATTCCGAAAACAGTTAAAGACATTCCTATTCAACCTCCCTCAGTAATCTCTTTTAGCAACTCTGCGAGGCCACCTCTGTTGGTTCCTAGCGCTTGGACGCCCCCGGGCAGCAATTGCGCTATATAAATCTACATTTCATTTCATTTCATTTCATTTCATCTCACCTGCGCTCCAATATATCTGAGTTCAAATTTAAGCCTAGTAAACAGGTTAAATAGAATAGTGAATTAAAATGCACATAACACAGTTATAACACCAATGTTGTAACCAAAAGTTGTTAGTCACAAAAGGACAGTGTCCATTCCTCAGATCCTGGTTCAAAAACTCCAAAACATCCAAAAAGAGTCCAAAATTATTGTCCACAAACTGTGTATTTGATCGCAGAATTCTTCTTTATTCTTAATTTCCTTTGCTTGATGTATCAAACTTCTATACATTCAGTCTACAGCCAGAGCCAACACGTGTTTCCTCTGGCTTGTCACATAAGCCAATGACTTCATCAGGGTTGTGTTATAAACATCAAATAAATATATATCAATATTCTGTTATTACTCCAAAGTTATTCTTAGCAACTGAAAAATTGGTGAAGAAAGTAAAAGATCACACTAGTACACTCCAGTGATTTATGAGGAATGTAAGAAAGAAAGTATACTACGCCACCAAGGTCGTCGGGTCACCATTGTGCACACCTCAATACACAAGATCTAGTTCAAATATGACCATAGTCACCTTTCAACGTAAAACAGAATAACATCACAGAAGATTCATCTCATCCTCTTGACTGAAAACGATCTTCTTGTCCTCTAAATAAAACAAATACATCAGGTCAATAATTGTTCTAACTTAACTACAATATCCTATCCTATTGTGCTCGCTACATTATGGCCCAGTCCTAAATCCATCTCTATCCCATATTAGATAATAAGGGATCTTTCATATATTACAGTAATAACATTTCTCTCTAAACTCACCGATTTTATATATCACCGTCACCTCCCATAGGTTATAGGGAATAACGTATAAATCGACTCCTGGTTGCACGCGGGAATAGTATATGTCTGTAGTAGAAATGTTTGCAAATATCAGTCATGTTCCAGTTTATCCATCAATATTATTATTTACAGTCATTATAATAATCTCACTGTCACTCAACCTTTCCGGGTTACTTTCTTAAGTTCTGTTTGATATCACATTAGTATAAGTAGTGGAATTAAGTGATTCAAGGATCCTCAGGTATCTATATGAGGAAATATAAATATAATTTGGCAAATACTCTAAATAGGGAATTATACGCCCACTGTTCCGACAACTAACTATTCTATGTAGGTAATACTCACCTCAGGCTCAAACCTTCGTCATTTGTGGCCTGAGGATTAATAAATATAAGAAAAGACCATCAGTTTGACCCCCAAGTAGTACACTTCCTTCCTGTGCATGAAGCCCCCGAAAACAAGACTCACCCACTACTTCCGTATCTGTAGTAGACCTGTCATATAATCGCTGGGTAACAAGAAAGAAAGACGAGAAAAACAGCGTGTATTACTACGCGTTCAATAACGTATTTAACCATAGATATGATTAAACAAACAGTCCTCGCTCACCAAATTTCAGCAAAACATCGTCTGTTTCAGATCCGGCGTGCAGCACGGTCGCCATGTTTATATGTCCTTATATACTAAAATGTATATGGGCGCCATATTGTAGCGTGCAATTTTCACAAAAGTACAAAGTTCTTATCTTAACTTCTCAATTTCATGATTATGATAATAGGGATCTACTGTGTTAGCAATCCGATCCACACAGGGACAACAATCCTGAATATAACTCCCTCCGCTACTATCAAATGTGCGAGATATGTATTCGCGATTGACTCAATCCCCGATTATCACTATTTCCTTTAGTCTTAAATGAAAATAGCCAAACGTCAATATTCCGTAATCTCTCATCTCAAAATAATTATAGGTCCGAGAGAGAGAGTATATATTACGACTCACTCATTATTATGACAATAAATTACTCAATCTAAAATTAATGTATAGCAGTCTCGAACCATGTATCAGGGCATGGGTGTCACAGCCCCCTATACTTAGTACTACCGATAGCTCTGTTGGACGGATGCATATAGTATTGATATATATTCCTATGTTTCACCTATCGGGCAAGGCAATGTAACGGGGAGTAGGGTTAGGTAGAGTTAAGATTAGACCAAGATATAGAGGAACAAGATATATAGTGTTACTGAAAGTAAGAAAAAGTGTATTATATCAAGTCCCAAATATCGATCCTCAGGAGCAGACAGTAAAGAAAACAGTGCCAAAGAGAAAACACACCCTATGTACAATAAACTGTACTTCCCCCTAATTATATACAATAAATACAATATTTACATTTCAATAACAAAAAGATGCATCACTATTCTGAAATTGTCACTCTTAAAGTGTACATTGCACATATGTTCATTCACATTTCCCTATTGAACCACAGACATCATACAGTAAGGACCTAAAGGGTATACATTTTAAACAATTGTTACATGAATACGTCAACATCATGATATAATGCATAATACATCGTAATCAATGACCCAAATAGTATTGTAATTCAGAATCTAAGTTTAGGCCATCTACGACAGCCCTAAGATTCATGATCCACATGCATTCCCTGCGTCGTAACTGGAGGGTCCTGTCCCCGCCTCTTTTGTCTGCACTCACTACGTCAATACCATGGTAATGAAATTGATGTTTAATCCTATCATTTTGGGTCCTAATATAATGTGCAGCTATAGGATATTTAGTGTCACCATTTTTAAGTGCTCTAAAATATACTATCATCCTGTCACGTAGTCTCCTAGTGGTACTACCGACATAGATCTTGGTACATGAACACACAATTACATGGACCACATGTGTAGTCTCACAAGTAATAAAGGAGTTAATTTTGAAAGTTCACATTTGATTGTAATTTCACTCCTTAATCCTCCTAACGGCCCATCTGCAGGAGCTGCACTTACCACAATGATAAAAACCCTGCGGTTGGCGTCTGAGCCAATTCGGTTTGTCTGGTACACTATGATAACTAGGGCAAAGTTTATTAGACAAAGTTGTTCCCTTCCTGTATGTAATATTTGGTTTATCATTTAACATTTCCTTAATATCAGAGTCACTCAATAATGAATGCCAGTATTTCTTAAGAATCCCAAATACCTGATGACTCCCTTCCCCATAGTTGGTCACCAACCTCACCAATTCCTTGGCGTCCTTTGCATTGTTAGGGCTCGGTTTCGATCTCAATGTATCTAGTCGTGAAATATTCCCAGCTCCTTTCGTGGCTGTGTTCATGACCTTATCCGAGTATCCTCGAGCTTTGAACCCCTTATTCATGTCAATCAAATTAATCTCAAAATCTACATCCTCTCAGCAGTTTCTGCGTGCTCTAAACATTTCTCCATATGGAATGGAGTTAATCTGGCATGATAGGTGGCAACTATCCGCTGACAATATTGCATTACAACTTGTAGCTTTGCGAAACATCCTACTACATAATTTGTCATTTTTAATAAAAAGTTCCACATCAAGAAAAGTCAACTTTTCATAACTATATTCTGTTGTAAATGTCATACGTACTTGGTTATTGTTCAGATGATCAAATAACTCATTTAATTCTTCTATGGTGCCTCTCCAGATCATTAGGCAATCATCTATTAATTGACCCTAGTAGTACAGGTGGTCGATCCATTTACTGCCCTTGGGACCCCAGATCTACTCCACCTCAAACCAACCCATAAATAGGTTGGAAAAAAGCGAACCTGGAACCCATCGCAGTTCCATGTCTCTGTTTGTACCATTTATCTTTAAAAAGAAAATAGTTATTCTCAAGAACCAATCTTGTCATTTCTAGAAACATCATAGTATGATCGTATTGTTCAGCTGGTCATTTTCTCAAAAAAGTTTCAATAGCTGCTATGCCCACGTCATGGTCAATATTGCTATATAAAGAAACAACATCAAGTGTTACTAAAATCATACCACTTTTCCACGTTACATCATTGATAAGGTTGAATACGTGTCTAGTGTCTTCAATGTTTGATGGTAAATTGTGAACAAATGGACGTAAGTAAATATCTATATATTGTGATAGTTTTTCCGTTGGCCCATTGATGCCAGAGATAATAGGCCTCCCTGATGGTCTTTCTCTATTCTTATGAATTTTTGGTAAGCAGTATAGACAAGGGGAACGCGGTGATGTAATTTTCAGGTACATATATTCATCAAAATCCAACAAAGATCTATCATACCAAGTTTTCAATTTGTCATTAATCAGAGGTATTAATACTAGTAGCGGATTTTAAGCCACCTTCTATTAATATTGCATGTTATTGAGTTGAGAAAAAACTTAACTTTCATAATCCAAAGTATTCTGAATAACAATATTTCCTCCTTTGTCCGCCATTCTAATGACTATATTAGGGTTTGAGTTTAAAGTCTTCAAAGCTATACGCTCTTTAGCAGTCAAATTATTATGTTTAGGATACTTTTTATTATCTCTGATATCTTTATTAATCAGCCTGTCAATATCCAGATTGACTGCCTTAAAGAAAGCATCGATCACATTGCCCGAGGATAACTGAGGGGTTCAACGTGACCTGTTTTTCAAGCCACTCTTTATAGTAGTTTGATTAATCTCTAAATCCATAAGTAGTTTCGACAAGGTCAATGGGTCTTCTTCGCTCTCTGTAAGGGACAATAATAGTTTTGTATCTTGTACCTCTTGGATTGAGAGATTACACAGATCTGGTCTAATAACAGCACTAGGTAGCTTAGGATGGTCTGCAAAGTACTTCTGTATTTTCAACTTCCTAGTAAATCTATACAGATCGATCGTTGCTAAATTCCAATCAATTTTATTAGATGGACAAAAAAATCAAGCCTTTTTTGAGCAAAGAAACCATGTCTACAGTCAAAATAAGTGAGGAAAGATTAGCAATCTCAATTGCATTCGTCTCATGTACATTCTCTACTAATTCTTCCAAGACCGAGTCGTCATGCCCTCTCTTATTTTTGTTTCTCCCTTTGCCTCTAGTTCCTCTCCTGGTCTTACGTTCCCTGGGTCTCGTCTGTTTCCAGTCCTTATCCGACGTACCTCTTCTAAAAACTATTACCCCCTGCTGTTGCACCTGTAGTATCCACTGTGTCTTCGTTTTCACTCGTAGAGATATTACTGGAAGAGGAATAGGGGTCACTAGTACTCGAGGTCTCTCCCTTTTTCTTAGGTGGTGAAGACTTAGTCATTAGATAATCAAATCGCCGTGCAAAAGTAAATATACGGCCTGTACGGTAATCATTCTCATCCCTTTTTAGTTTTTTAGCTTTCCTCCTCTTAATGTCAGTTTGCATTTCAACCAGAATTTCATCTAGGATCGCATAATTTTTCATAGTAGCTTCTTGGATATTAAGCACTTTTATCTCATCCTCTATAGTTTCAATTTCCATGAGTAATTTTTTGATTTTCCTTTCAGCATTTTCTATTAAAATATTAATGAGATTCCTCGAGCTGCTAGTTAACTCCTTTTCCCATGTATCTAGTAGGTCTGGCTCGAGATCCTTGTAGGTGGGCATAATTTGTGACCGTAGGCCCCAAGGGATTCTGTTCAAAACTAGATACTGCTTCAAGGTGGCAGCATCCCACCATTTGTTTAATTCAGCTCTCTTGAGCCGTTCCAATTTAATGAACTTGGCTCTCAGACCTTCCTGTTTCTGCTCCTTACTTTCACCCACAGCTGTACCTATGGAGGAGCCTGCATTAAGATTGGAAAATAAGTCCTGTGCTTCATTGTCCCTATTCATAACGATCCCTGTGGCTGCCCCTTAGCTAGACTAGTTAAGACAAATTACCACTGGTAACCTTGCAGGTAAGGGTGCTCAAAATATCACCAGGGATTCACAATAAACTCTCAAGTTGGTGGTGCAGCTAGGTGAGAATACGGTGGTTACCAGACTACCCTCAAAGACCACACCTAGGTGTGGAAAATTAACATTACACAATGGGAGATCTCACCTGCGCTCCAATATATCTGAGTTCAAATTTAAGCCTAGTAAACAGGTTAAATAGAATAGTGAATGAAAATGCACATAACACAGTTATAACACCAATGTTGTAACCAAAAGTTGTTGGTCACAAAAGGACAGTGTCCATTCCTCTGAACCTGGTTCAAAAACTCTAAAACATCCAAAAAGAGTCCAAAATTATTGTCCACAAACTGTATATTTGATCGCAGAATTTTTCTTTATTCTTAATTTGCTTTGCTTGATGTATCAAACTTCTACACATTCAGCCTACAGCCACAGCCAACACGTGTATCGTCTGGCTTGTCACATTAGCCAATGACTTCATCAGGGCTGTGTTATAAACATCAAATTAATATATATCAATATTCTGTTATTACTCCAAAGTTATTATTAGCAACTGAACAATAGGTGAAGAAAGTAAAAGATCACACTAGTACACTCCAGTGATTTATGAGGAATGTAAGAAAGAAAGTCCACTACGCCACCAAGGTTGTCGGGTCACCATTGTGCATACCTCAATACCCAAGATCTAGTTCAAATATGACCAAAGTCACCTTTCAACGTAAAACAGAATGACGTCCCAGAAGATTCATCTCATCCTCTTCACTGAAAACAATCTTCTTGTCCTCTAAATAACACAAATACATCAGGTCAATAATTGTTCTAACTTAACTACAATACCCTATCCTATTGTCCTCGCTACATTATGGCCAAGTGCTTAATCCATCTCTATCCCATATTAGATAATAAGGGATCTTTCATATATTACAGTAATAACATTTCTCTCTAAACTCACCGATTTTATATATCACCATCACCTCCCATAGGTTATAGGGAATGAACGTATAAATCAACTCATGGTTGCATGAGGGAATAGTATATGTCTGTAGTAAAAAAAATAGCAAATATCAGTCAAGTTCCAGTTTATCCATCAATATTAATATTTACAGTCATTATAATCTCACTGCCACTCTACCTTCCCGGGTTACTTTCTTAAGTTCAGTTTGATATCACATTAGTATAGTATAAGTAGTGGAATGAAGTGATTCAAGGATCCTCAGGTATCTATATGAGGAAATATAAATATAATTTGGCAAATACTCTAAATAGGGAATTATACGCCCACTGTTCCGACATCGAACTATTCTACGTAGGTAATACTCACCTCAGGCTCAAACCTTCGTCATTTGTGGCCTGAGGATTAATAAATATAAGAAAAGACCATCAGTTTGACCCCCCAAGTAGCACACTTCCTTCCTGTGCATGAAGCCCCCGAAAACAAGACTCCCCCACTACTTCCGTATCTGTAGTAGACCTGTCACATAATCGCCGGGTAACAGGAAAGAAAGACGAGAAAAACAGCGTGTATTACTACGCGTTCCATAATGTATTTAACCATAGATATGATTAAACAAACAGTCCTCGCTCACCAAATTTCAGCAAAACATCGTCTGTTTCTGATCCGGCGTGCAGCATGGTCGCCATGTTTATATGTCCTTATATACTAAAATGTATATGGGCGCCATATTGTAGTGTGCAATTTTCATGAAAAGTACAAAGTTCTTATCTTAACTTCTCAATTTCATGATTATGATAATAGGGATCTACTGTGTTAGCAATCCGATCCACACAGGGACAACAATCCTGAATATAACTCCCTCCGCTACTATCAAATGTGCGAGATATGTATTCGCGATTGACTCAATCCCCGATTTACACTATTTCCTTTCGTCTTAAATGAAAATAGCCAAATGTCAACATTCCGTAATCCCTCATCTCAAAATAATTATAGGTCCGAGAGAGAGAGTATATATTATGACTCACTCGTTATTATGACAATAAATTACTCAATCTAAAATTAATATAATGCAGTCTCGAACCATGTATCAGGGCATGGGTCTTACAGCCCCCTATACTTAGTACTACCAATTGCTCTGTTGGACGGATGCATATAGTATCGATCAAAATTAACTCCTTTATTACTTGTGAGACTACAAATGTTGTCTATGTAATTGTGGACAATAATTTTGTACTCGTTTTGGATGTTTTGGTGTTTTTGAACCAGGATCTGAGGAATGGACATTGTCCTTTTGTGACCAACAACTTTTGGTTACAACTTTGGTGTTATAACTGTGTTATGTGCATTTTCATTCACTATTCTATTTAACCTGTTTACTAGGCTTAAATTTGAACTCAGATATATTGGAGCGCAGGTGAGATGAAATGAAATGAAATGAAATGAAATGTAGATTTATATAGCGCGATTGCTGCCCGGGGGCGTCCAAGCGCTAGGAACCAACAGAGGTGGCCTGGCAGAGTTGCTAAAAGAGATTACTGAGGGAGGTTGAATAGGAATGTCTTTAACTGTTTTCGGAATAAAGAGAGGCTGGGGTTAGCTCTAAGATGAAGGGGGAGTGTATTCCAGGTCTTGGAGGCATTGTAGGTAAACGTCCTGCCGCCAGACCTAGTCTTTTTTATTCTTGGAGCAGTAGCCATAAAGGCCTGGCTCGAGCGAAGACTTCTGCTGGGTTGATAGTGGTTGACTAGGTCACGGTGATCATAGGACCTGTGTCCCAAAAGGCCTGGTGGGCAATGCACATGGCCTTGAAGAGGACTCTCTGATGCACTGGGAGCCAGAGTAGGCTGATCAGACCAGCTTTGGCTGATTGTCTGCGTGGAAGCTGTAGCAGTGTGCGAGCCGCACAGTTCTGCACAGTCTGAAGTCTACGCAAGGTGTATTCTGGAGCACCAAGGTAGAGGACGTTGTTAAAGTCTAGGCAGGACTGTATCAAACCCTGGATGGCTACCTGCTTAGCCTTCATGAGTAGAAGGGGGAGAATTTTCTTTAACATCCTGAGAAGGCCAAAGCAGGTAGCCAAGAGTTTTGTAGCCTGGATGTTAAATGAAAGGGACCTATCCAGCCACACCCCGAGGCTCTTGATGTTATCCTTGGGTGCTGGAGGGGTGCCTAGACAGGGGGGCCACAGAGAGTTGAAGAAACTGGGGTTAGAGGGGCCCAGGAGCATCAGCTCCATTTTTTCCCCATTTAGTTTGAGGGTTGATGAGGACATCCAGCTCTTTACCTCCTCTAAACACTTTCTAAGCCCGCCTGACATTGGCATGTCCGCCTCCTGCGCCAATGAGACCACCAGCTGGGTGTCCTCCGCGTAAGAAATAATCTTAACCCCAAATGGACGAACAACCTCAGCCAGTGGCCTTATATAGATGTTGAAAAGCACAGGGCTTAAAGAGGAGCCTTGTGGGACCCCACACCTCAATGGTCTGCTAGTGGACAGTGACTCACCATCAAATACTTGAAAGGATCTGTCCTTCAAGAAGGACTCGAACCAAAGCCAGGCTTTATCCTTTATTCCGACACTAAACAGACGGTTCAGCAGGATGTCATGGCTGACCGTATCGAATGCCGCGCTAAGGTCGAGGAGGATCACTGCCACTGATCCTCCTTGATCAAGGATTTTTCTGGATTCCTCTGTGACTATAAGGAGGGCGGACTCAGTTCCGTGTTTGGGTCTAAAACCCGTCTGGGTGGGGTCTAACAGTTGGTTGTTTTCCAGGAAATTCACCAGTTGGAGGTTGATGTATCTCTCCAGGTTTTTACTCAGCCAGAGGAGCAGGGAGATAGGCCGGCATTTTGTATCGTCTGCATGTATTGGAACTGGTATAGGACTACCAGAGATTTCTGGGGTATTGGCTCAAAACAGTTGCAAAACATTTCCTACCTCATTAATAAACTATAAGAAGAGGAGAAGAACACAGCCTGGAGAATGCTTCAATTCATGATAAAATTTGGTGTGCATTAGCCGTGCTGACTATATCGCACCTTGCTAGATAACATCTCATAAAGCTTCGCAAGGAAACAAATAATTGGTTTAGGTGCGCCATGGCCAAGTGAAGTTGGCCAGAGGATTGAATGATCAATGAGATCAAAAGTGCTGCTTAGATCTGCGAAACATAAATACAATCTCCCTTCTTCGGCACAAGTATATTTGCCTATTAATAATTCCAAATTAATACACTACTCTATGGTCCCTACTCCTTTCCTAAAACAGTATTGTGCTGGGGAGAGCATCACTGTTTCATTTGCCCACTTTTCCAATCTCACTAAAATAATTTTGCTCATCACTTTAACTGAGGAGTCTAGAGGCGATATGTGGTGGTATTTTTTTGCTTCTGATGTATTGCCTTTCTTAAAAATGGGAATGATCACAGATTTGCCCTGCGAGGGAGGGATGTGCCCTGTCACAGCTGTATTAAACACCTTGGTTAGAATGGGCCCCCATAAATCTATTACAGCTCTATATACATCTAATGCGACCCCATCTGGGCCTGGGACCCCCTTATTTCCCTTCAGTCCCAACTGTACCTCTTCAGTTGTAATGCGTAATGGCAGGATAGTCGAATCACTCTGTGTTGTACTCAATGTCCTACATGCTTCACAATCTGGCAGATAAAAATTCTTGAAAAGTGAGATACCCATGCTCCATATGTAATGTTGGGATAGCAACTCAGGAAAGAATCACTCTTTAAAACGGGGAGTTCACTATTTCTCAAAACAATTTGTATATGCCGCCATGGATAATTTTTCCCATGCCGACCCCTGTCATTTCTTTCTTTGCCAAACGGCTGTTTAGTAATGAAACCACCGATTTTTAATGATATCATTGTCTCTGGGTTGACATTGTATGGCCTGTTTCAATTGATTTAGGGCTTGTGTACATGTATGATAAAACCACCCTCTACGTTGTCTGTTTTTTACCTGGTAAGGGAAAGTCAACATCCCATCAATAATTATGTTAATTTTGATAAAATTATTTATCAACTGAGTGGGAATAACAACATCATGGAGACAATGAGAAATCTCTTCACCACATTTTATGATGATGTCATGTACATTTATTTTTATTTTTAGAAAATGTTATTGATGAATAAAACATTTGTCATATACACACATCGTGATATACCATTCGTCATTTAAAGGAAAAATATTACGGAAGATACAACAATACAGCCAGGCATTAGAATTACATGAATTTCTTAAGTGTCATTTCAAGTTCAACGGTTGGTGAAATGCATATTTCTTCCCGGTAGGCATTCCAGGCCCCCAACTTTCTATCCCACTTCCTAGAGCAGCCTCTAATTTTGTAGATTTTCTTTTCAGCTACCATCTATTTGTCCATTTCGCCACCCAATCAACCAGCAACGGCTTGTCTGAAGCCCATTTCATAGCGATGGCTCTCTTGACTAGGGTGTATCCCAGGGTGGTGAACTGTCGTTTTACATCCCTAAGGTTGTTTACTTCCCAAATGTTCCGGAGTCCAAGTGGTGCTTTCAGCACAATTGATTTGCCCAGAGCGTCTTGCATCTTCTCTGTGGCCCGCTCCCAAATGTATCGTATGTAGGGGCAATCCAATAAAATGTGATAGAAGGTGGCTACACAGTCATAGCCAGGCAGGCAAAGCGCCTTCTGCCGAGTCCCTATCTTGGCCAATGTCACACCAGTAAGGTACACCCTATGTAGGATCTTCAGCTGTATCAGTTTAAAGGGTTGGTTTATAGCCGCGTCCCTGGGCCCATCAGAGCTGTCTGACAGTCCTCATCATCAAGTTGCCCTATATCTGATTGCCATCTGTCTCTAGGAATAAGGAAGGGGCCTGGCAGGTTATTGCTTAATTTGTGATACGTAAGGGAAATGGCCTTAGTGAGGAGGGGCTCAGATAAAAGTCGGTCTTCCAGGGGGTACGAATCAGGGACACTCGATAGGTCTGTGAGAGCTGTATGGAGTGCATGTCGGATTTGTACATATCAGAAGATTTCGCTGGGCGCCAATTCGTATTTCGCTTGTAGGTCTTTGAATGTGAGTAGTTTCCCCTTTTTAAGCAGGGCTCCTATCGTGGAGATCCCTATCGTATCCTACTTGTCGAACCCTGCTTAGTAGCATATTAGTCCCAGTTGTGGAGAAGACCATAGAGGTGCAGCTTTCGTCAACTTCGCTAACCAACCGAGTCATTTCTTAGCTATCTGCCAGATGGAGATCATATGAGCCATGGACCGAGGTACCTCCCCTTACAGGGTTTGATGTATAGGGCTCATAGGTATCCCTTCCTTCTGGTCTGATATCTCTCCAGGTGATATGCCGGGTTCGAAGGGGGACTATACAGCCAGTGGTTGGTCGCCAATAATTGTGATGCTCAATTTCCCTAAAGCAATACGAGGCGTCCCCATTCCACAACAGAGTATGAACCGCCGCTTCAATGCCAACAAAATATGAGTCTGAGAGAGGATATGGGCAGTTCTGAAGTGCATAGAGGAACCTCGGTAATGCTAACATTTTAAACAGTTCAGAAAAGGGGGTGGTGATGAACAGAGTGTCTGAATTAAGCAGACCACTCTTACCCAGTACAAAGATCAGGGCTTGATCCATCACCGTTATTTATCTCACTGCCCCATCCCAGCTCAGAACCTGGCTATATGCAAATCAGTCTGTCCCTGGCCCAGTGCATCATGGGAACAGGGCAGACTAAACTACCAAGCCAATTCTTCACCAGAAAGGAGACAAGCTACCGGGGACCGGTTTCTGGCATTTCAGCCGTCTTCGGCCCGGCTTGCTTGAATCCTGATGGAGCAGTGAGAAAGGGACTCATGTCTGAGTATACCCTGCCACACCTATAGTGGCCAGAAACGATTCAGAAAAGGGGGTGGTGATGAACAGAGTGTCTGAATTAAGCAGACCACTCTTACCCAGTACAAAGATCAGGGCTTGATCCATCACCGTTATTTATCTCACTGCCCCATCCCAGCTCAGAACCTGGCTATATGCAAATCAGTCTGTCCCTGGCCCAGTGCATCATGGGAACAGGGCAGACTAAACTACCAAGCCAATTCTTCACCAGAAAGGAGACAAGCTACCGGGGACCGGTTTCTGGCATTTCAGCCGTCTTCGGCCCGGCTTGCTTGAATCCTGATGGAGCAGTGAGAAAGGGACTCATGTCTGAGTATACCCTGCCACACCTATAGTGGCCAGAAACGATTCAGAAAAGGGGGTGGTGATGAACAGAGTGTCTGAATTAAGCAGACCACTCTTACCCAGTACAAAGATCAGGGCTTGATCCATCACCGTTATTTATCTCACTGCCCCATCCCAGCTCAGAACCTGGCTATATGCAAATCAGTCTGTCCCTGGCCCAGTGCATCATGGGAACAGGGCAGACTAAACTACCAAGCCAATTCTTCACCAGAAAGGAGACAAGCTACCGGGGACCGGTTTCTGGCATTTCAGCCGTCTTCGGCCCGGCTTGCTTGAATCCTGATGGAGCAGTGAGAAAGGGACTCATGTCTGAGTATACCCTGCCACACCTATAGTGGCCAGAAACGATTCAGAAAAGGGGGTGGTGATGAACAGAGTGTCTGAATTAAGCAGACCACTCTTACCCAGTACAAAGATCAGGGCTTGATCCATCACCGTTATTTATCTCACTGCCCCATCCCAGCTCAGAACCTGGCTATATGCAAATCAGTCTGTCCCTGGCCCAGTGCATCATGGGAACAGGGCAGACTAAACTACCAAGCCAATTCTTCACCAGAAAGGAGACAAGCTACCGGGGACCGGTTTCTGGCATTTCAGCCGTCTTCGGCCCGGCTTGCTTGAATCCTGATGGAGCAGTGAGAAAGGGACTCATGTCTGAGTATACCCTGCCACACCTATAGTGGCCAGAAACGATTCAGAAAAGGGGGTGGTGATGAACAGAGTGTCTGAATTAAGCAGACCACTCTTACCCAGTACAAAGATCAGGGCTTGATCCATCACCGTTATTTATCTCACTGCCCCATCCCAGCTCAGAACCTGGCTATATGCAAATCAGTCTGTCCCTGGCCCAGTGCATCATGGGAACAGGGCAGACTAAACTACCAAGCCAATTCTTCACCAGAAAGGAGACAAGCTACCGGGGACCGGTTTCTGGCATTTCAGCCGTCTTCGGCCCGGCTTGCTTGAATCCTGATGGAGCAGTGAGAAAGGGACTCATGTCTGAGTATACCCTGCCACACCTATAGTGGCCAGAAACGATTCAGAAAAGGGGGTGGTGATGAACAGAGTGTCTGAATTAAGCAGACCACTCTTACCCAGTACAAAGATCAGGGCTTGATCCATCACCGTTATTTATCTCACTGCCCCATCCCAGCTCAGAACCTGGCTATATGCAAATCAGTCTGTCCCTGGCCCAGTGCATCATGGGAACAGGGCAGACTAAACTACCAAGCCAATTCTTCACCAGAAAGGAGACAAGCTACCGGGGACCGGTTTCTGGCATTTCAGCCGTCTTCGGCCCGGCTTGCTTGAATCCTGATGGAGCAGTGAGAAAGGGACTCATGTCTGAGTATACCCTGCCACACCTATAGTGGCCAGAAACGATTCAGAAAAGGGGGTGGTGATGAACAGAGTGTCTGAATTAAGCAGACCACTCTTACCCAGTACAAAGATCAGGGCTTGATCCATCACCGTTATTTATCTCACTGCCCCATCCCAGCTCAGAACCTGGCTATATGCAAATCAGTCTGTCCCTGGCCCAGTGCATCATGGGAACAGGGCAGACTAAACTACCAAGCCAATTCTTCACCAGAAAGGAGACAAGCTACCGGGGACCGGTTTCTGGCATTTCAGCCGTCTTCGGCCCGGCTTGCTTGAATCCTGATGGAGCAGTGAGAAAGGGACTCATGTCTGAGTATACCCTGCCACACCTATAGTGGCCAGAAACGATTCAGAAAAGGGGGGTGGTGATGAACAGAGTGTCTGAATTAAGCAGACCACTCTTACCCAGTACAAAGATCAGGGCTTGATCCATCACCGTTATTTATCTCACTGCCCCATCCCAGCTCAGAACCTGGCTATATGCAAATCAGTCTGTCCCTGGCCCAGTGCATCATGGGAACAGGGCAGACTAAACTACCAAGCCAATTCTTCACCAGAAAGGAGACAAGCTACCGGGGACCGGTTTCTGGCATTTCAGCCGTCTTCGGCCCGGCTTGCTTGAATCCTGATGGAGCAGTGAGAAAGGGACTCATGTCTGAGTATACCCTGCCACACCTATAGTGGCCAGAAACGATTCAGAAAAGGGGGTGGTGATGAACAGAGTGTCTGAATTAAGCAGACCACTCTTACCCAGTACAAAGATCAGGGCTTGATCCATCACCGTTATTTATCTCACTGCCCCATCCCAGCTCAGAACCTGGCTATATGCAAATCAGTCTGTCCCTGGCCCAGTGCATCATGGGAACAGGGCAGACTAAACTACCAAGCCAATTCTTCACCAGAAAGGAGACAAGCTACCGGGGACCGGTTTCTGGCATTTCAGCCATCTTCGGCCCGGCTTGCTTGAATCCTGATGGAGCAGTGAGAAAGGGACTCATGTCTGAGTATACCCTGCCACACCTATAGTGGCCAGAAACGATTCAGAAAAGGGGGTGGTGATGAACAGAGTGTCTGAATTAAGCAGACCACTCTTACCCAGTACAAAGATCAGGGCTTGATCCATCACCGTTATTTATCTCACTGCCCCATCCCAGCTCAGAACCTGGCTATATGCAAATCAGTCTGTCCCTGGCCCAGTGCATCATGGGAACAGGGCAGACTAAACTACCAAGCCAATTCTTCACCAGAAAGGAGACAAGCTACCGGGGACTGGTTTCTGGCATTTCAGCCGTCTTCGGCCCGGCTTGCTTGAATCCTGATGGAGCAGTGAGAAAGGGACTCATGTCTGAGTATACCCTGCCACACCTATAGTGGCCAGAAACGATTCAGAAAAGGGGGTGGTGATGAACAGAGTGTCTGAATTAAGCAGACCACTCTTACCCAGTACAAAGATCAGGGCTTGATCCATCACCGTTATTTATCTCACTGCCCCATCCCAGCTCAGAACCTGGCTATATGCAAATCAGTCTGTCCCTGGCCCAGTGCATCATGGGAACAGGGCAGACTAAACTACCAAGCCAATTCTTCACCAGAAAGGAGACAAGCTACCGGGGACCGGTTTCTGGCATTTTTTGTCCACCCTAAGCGTGGAAGGGTATACTCAGATGTGAGTCCCTTGCTCATTGCACCATCAGGATTCAAGCAAGCCGGGCCGACGAGGCTGAAATGCCAGAAACCGGTCCCCGGTAGCTTGTTTCCTTCCCAGTGTAAGAATTGGCTTTTGTAGTTTGGTTTGCCCTGTTCCCATCATGCACTGGGACAGGAACAGACTAATTTGCATACAGCCAGGTTCTGAAACTGGGATGGTGCAGTGAGCTAAAAAACGGTGTTGGATCTAGCCCTGATCTCTTGACTGGGTGAGAGTATTCTGTTTAATTCAGAGACTCTGTCCCTCACCACCCCTTGTTGTAAATATTTTTGTCCACCCTAAGCGTGGAAGGGTATACTCAGATGTGAGTCCCTTGCTCATTGCACCATCAGGATTCAAGCAAGCCGGGCCGACGAGGCTGAAATGCCAGAAACCGGTCCCCGGTAGCTTGTTTCCTTCCCAGTGTAAGAATTGGCTTTTGTAGTTTGGTTTGCCCTGTTCCCATCATGCACTGGGACAGGAACAGACTAATTTGCATACAGCCAGGTTCTGAAACTGGGATGGTGCAGTGAGCTAAAAAACGGTGTTGGATCTAGCCCTGATCTCTTGACTGGGTGAGAGTATTCTGTTTAATTCAGAGACTCTGTCCCTCACCACCCCTTGTTGTAAATATTTTTGTCCACCCTAAGCGTGGAAGGGTATACTCAGATGTGAGTCCCTTGCTCATTGCACCATCAGGATTCAAGCAAGCCGGGCCGACGAGGCTGAAATGCCAGAAACCGGTCCCCGGTAGCTTGTTTCCTTCCCAGTGTAAGAATTGGCTTTTGTAGTTTGGTTTGCCCTGTTCCCATCATGCACTGGGACAGGAACAGACTAATTTGCATACAGCCAGGTTCTGAAACTGGGATGGTGCAGTGAGCTAAAAAACGGTGTTGGATCTAGCCCTGATCTCTTGACTGGGTGAGAGTATTCTGTTTAATTCAGAGACTCTGTCCCTCACCACCCCTTGTTGTAAATATTTTTGTCCACCCTAAGCGTGGAAGGGTATACTCAGATGTGAGTCCCTTGCTCATTGCACCATCAGGATTCAAGCAAGCCGGGCCGACGAGGCTGAAATGCCAGAAACCGGTCCCCGGTAGCTTGTTTCCTTCCCAGTGTAAGAATTGGCTTTTGTAGTTTGGTTTGCCCTGTTCCCATCATGCACTGGGACAGGAACAGACTAATTTGCATACAGCCAGGTTCTGAAACTGGGATGGTGCAGTGAGCTAAAAAACGGTGTTGGATCTAGCCCTGATCTCTTGACTGGGTGAGAGTATTCTGTTTAATTCAGAGACTCTGTCCCTCACCACCCCTTGTTGTAAATATTTTTGTCCACCCTAAGCGTGGAAGGGTATACTCAGATGTGAGTCCCTTGCTCATTGCACCATCAGGATTCAAGCAAGCCGGGCCGACGAGGCTGAAATGCCAGAAACCGGTCCCCGGTAGCTTGTTTCCTTCCCAGTGTAAGAATTGGCTTTTGTAGTTTGGTTTGCCCTGTTCCCATCATGCACTGGGACAGGAACAGACTAATTTGCATACAGCCAGGTTCTGAAACTGGGATGGTGCAGTGAGCTAAAAAACGGTGTTGGATCTAGCCCTGATCTCTTGACTGGGTGAGAGTATTCTGTTTAATTCAGAGACTCTGTCCCTCACCACCCCTTGTTGTAAATATTTTTGTCCACCCTAAGCGTGGAAGGGTATACTCAGATGTGAGTCCCTTGCTCATTGCACCATCAGGATTCAAGCAAGCCGGGCCGACGAGGCTGAAATGCCAGAAACCGGTCCCCGGTAGCTTGTTTCCTTCCCAGTGTAAGAATTGGCTTTTGTAGTTTGGTTTGCCCTGTTCCCATCATGCACTGGGACAGGAACAGACTAATTTGCATACAGCCAGGTTCTGAAACTGGGATGGTGCAGTGAGCTAAAAAACGGTGTTGGATCTAGCCCTGATCTCTTGACTGGGTGAGAGTATTCTGTTTAATTCAGAGACTCTGTCCCTCACCACCCCTTGTTGTAAATAACATTTTAAACAGGGCATGCACAGCCTAATAACGACAGCGGCAATGACCTCCAGTGTCTGACATCTTCTTTAAATATCTGCAGGGGGGCAGCAAGATTGTTCTCATAGAAGGTTTTGGGATGACGGGTGATGAAGATCCCCAAGTAGGTGGAGCCCTCCCTCGTCACTACTATATCACAGCCCCTGGGTAGACTGGGCATGGGGCCATGGAGAACGTAAAGTACGGATTTTGCCCAATTACTGGCATAGCCGGAGCATTTCCTGAAATTAATGCAAATATTGAGTAAGTTGGGAATCGATGCATATGGGGAAGCTAGATAGACCAAAATATCATCAGCATAGAGTGATATTTTGTCTTCTGTGTCCTCCCATTTTCATCCACCTATGGTGACGTCACGTCTTACCCATGCCGCCAGTGGCTCAAGCGCGAACAGCAGAGGGGATAGGGGGCATCCCTGCCTAGTTGCCCTGTGTAGCTTGAATACCCTTGAGATATGGTTGTTAACCTGCACCTGTCCCCGCAGGTCAGTATAAAGCAATTGAACACAGTCTATGAACTTGGGGCCAAATCCAAAGCGTGCGAGCACCTCAAAAAGGTACGGCCATTCAATTGAATCAAAGGCCATGGAAGCGTCTAGTGACATGATCACATCGTCTTTCTCCAAGTATGGTTGCCTTGCAAGCACATTGTGTACCCTGCGAATATTTAATGCTGTGTTATGACTAGTGACAAATCCAGAGTGGTCCACATGGACCAGGGACAGAAACATGGCATTCAAACGGGAGGCCAGTAATTTCACTAAAACCTTAGCCTCTGCATTTATTAGTGAGATTGGTCTATATGATCCGCAGCAATCCGCAGCTTTCCCAGGTTTACGTATAACCACTATAAACTCCAGTCTCTGATCTGGTGGCAAGACACCCTTTTCCAGGCTTTCCGAGTACATACGGTTAAGGTGGGGGGCTATTTTTACTGCAGGTGCAATACAATAGGGAGCCAAGAGGGAAATGAGGGTACGGTAGGGATAGCCCTCCACTCAATAAGCATCAATACAAAAATATCCCAGTACCCTGGACGAGGATTAATATTCATCTAATAAGGCATATCTCTGTGCTGGAAAATATACAATTAGAATCCTAATCACCCGCCTACTCTACATTGAGTTAGACGTTTGTCTTCAAATGCCTATCCGTCCCAGACAAACCATAAAAGCAGGGTTGGAAAGAATCCAAAAACTGCTTTCAACTCGACACAACCAGCTATGACTGCTCAACTGAGACAGTACGTGATCCCACACTTAGAACAAGACAAACATAAAAAATGTGTGGTGAAGAGTAAGTCACCTCACGGGAGAACACCCTCAGGCCCTTGGCAGATGTTTACTAGTTTCTTGCCCCTTTCTCATCATTTGTTGCCATTCCTCTTCAAAATAAAGTGTCCAAAAACAAAACCATATGTGTTTAGTGCAAAAAAGACAGGTGCAAGACAAGACCATCCAAGGAATTACTCCTTGATATGACACAGAAAAAGTGATTAAAATCAACAGTCACACCAAAGTTACAAATTTATTATTAGTTATGGTGTGTACTGGTGAACTAAAAAGGCTGGTAGCTTAACATCGCATACCAATACCCATAGCCAACATGTTTCACTGCCCTACACACTTATTGGCAGATTCATCAGGGCTCACCACTTGGTCACTGCACCAGTGTTGGACATCCTCATAGTGGAAACTGTTGAGTTGAAAGACAAGGCCATAATTAAAAAACACCCTTGGAAAACACTCTCAAAATTCATAATGTATTTGCAACTAATGCACAAGCTAGTTACCCTTATCCAGCCATGTCCTCTCATACCAGCTGGAAGAGGAAGAGACTCTCAGTCTGACTACATCCTCCTGGGAGTCCTCAACTTCCACCTGGAGAACAACAACGACCGCAAAACCAGCACCCTGCTCGACAACCTCGCCAACCTTGGACTCAAGCAACTGGTGTCCACCCCCACCCACCTCGCCGGACACACACTCGACGCCATCTTCTCATCCAGCACAGACATCGCCTTCAGCCACGCCACAGGACTCCACTGGACGGACCACAGCTGCGTCCACTTCACCTTCAAAAGAACGACGATCCACCACCACCAGCAACAGGTTGCTCGAAGAAGCTGGAACAAGATCACAGCCGACCAACTCGCCGCCTCCCTGAGCCAGCACCCACCTGCCAGCTCAGCGAACACCAGCCAGGCCGCCGACAACCTCACGAAGTGGATCAGCAACTGCGCGGACGAACTCGCCCCGCTGAGGATCCCGCCCAGCAGACACGGCAGCAAGAAAGCACCATGGTTCACCGACGAACTCAAGAGCTCCAAGAAGAACTGCCGAGCCCTCGAGAAAGTCTGGAGAAGGGAACCTACACCGAACAACATGACCACCCTCAAGCTCGCCACCCGGAAGCACCACCAGCTGATCCGCACCGCCGAGAAAACTGCATTCAATGACCGGCTGGACAACAACGCACACAACTGCAAGGAACTCTTTAACATCGTGAAAGAGCTCTCCAACCCAAGCGCAGGAAACAACGACATCACCCCATCGCAAGACCTCTGCAACTCCCTCGCCTCCTACTTCGACAACAAGATCGCGGACATACACAACAGCTTCAGCAGTCAACCGACGCACGCCACGACCGCAGCAACGCCACCCACCACCACCCTCCGCGCCTGGACCCCGGTCAGCACCGTAGACACGGTCCGCATGATGAACTCCGTCCACTCCGGATCTCCGACCGACCCCTGCCCTCACCACGTCTTCAACAAAGCCGACGCTATCATCGCACCCCACCTACGGGACATCATCAACACCTCCTTCGACTCCGCCACCTTCCCTGAGAGCTGGAAGCACGCCGAACTCAGCGCGCTACTCAAGAAACCCACAGCGGACCCCACCGAACTCAAATACTACCGCCCCATCTCGCTCCTCCCGTTTCCTGCAAAAGTCATCGAGAAGACCGTCAACAAACAGCTGGCCGCCTTCCTCGAGACGAATGGATCCCTCGACCCCTCACAGTCTGGCTTCCGAGCCAACCACAGCACCGAGACCGCCCTCATCGCTGCCACCGACGACATCCGAGCCCTGATGGACAACGGAGACACAGCGGCCATCATCCTCCTAGACCTCTCCGCGGCATTCGACACGGTCTGCCACCGCACCCTAGTGCATCGCCTCAGCAATGTCGGAATCCAGGAGAAGGCACTGGATTGGATCATCTCCTTCCTCAACGGAAGAACACAGAGAGTCCGCCTACCACCGTACAATTCAGAGGCCACCGAAGTCATCTGCGGCGTCCCCCAAGGATCCTCTCTGAGCCCCACCCTCTTCAACGTCTACATGAGCCCCCTCGCGGCCATCGCACGCCAACACAACCTCAACATAATCTCCTACGCCGACGACACCCAGCTGATCCTGTCCCTGACCAACGACCCCGCCGCCGCCAGAGCCAACCTGCACGAAGGGATGAAAGAGGTAGCCGAGTGGATGACGACCAGCCGCCTGAAACTGAACTCAGACAAGACGGAGGTCCTCATCCTGGGCTCCTCGCCCTCCGCCTGGGACGACTCCTGGTGGCCCCCGCCCTGGGCACCGCACCCAAACCGACAGACCACGCACGCAACCTGGGCTTCATCCTGGACTCCTCGCTCTCCATGACCAGACAAGTCAACGCCGTCTCCTCGTCGTGCTTCAACATCCTGCGCATGCTACGGAAGATCTTCTGGTGGATCCCCACCGAGACCAGGAAGACCGTCACCCAGGCCCTCGTCACCAGCCGACTGGACTACGGCAACTCCCTCTACGCCGGAACCACCGCCAAGCTCCAGAAGAGACTCCAGCGGATCCAGAACGCCTCAGCCAGACTCATCCTCGACATCCCACGCAACAGCCACATCTCCGGACATCTGAGAGACCTGCACTGGCTCCCCGTCAACAAGAGAATCACCTTCCGTCTCCTCACCCACGCACACAAAGCCTTACACGATCAAGGCCCGAGCTACCTCAACAACCGAATCAACTTCTACGCTCCGAAACGCCACCTCCGATCAGCCAGCCACGCCCTCGCCGATGTCCCCCGCATCCGAAGAGCGACAACAGGAGGAAGGTCCTTCTCCTACCTGGCCGCCAAGACCTGGAACTCCCTCCCGACCGACCTGCGCCTGACCCAAGACCACCTCTCCTTCAGGAAGAAGCTGAAGACCTGGCTATTCGAGCAGTAACGGCACCCCCCCCCCCCCAAGCGCCTTGAGACCCTACGGGTAAGTAGTGCGCTCTATAAATGTCTTTGATTGATTGATTGAGTCTAATAGTCGATTGTCTCATCAATCTGTAAGGAATATGTACATTGTTGCCAGAAATAAAAAATAAATAAATGAACCTAACTAGGCAATAAACGAGACTCATTCTGCTTTATACATGAACCACGGGGATGTATTAGATCTTCTTTTAGGAGTAAGCTGTTCCCAATCAGATAGATCCCATTCACTCGCAACGCGCGTTTTGCCAGATCCACTTCGGGCTATCGGTAACATACAACCACACACTCGTTCGATCCAGCACATTTTAGGCAGTGTTACAGCTTGCAGGTAGGTCTCTTTACAACTGCACCCTGCTCCTCGTAAGTGCGGTATAGCGGGACCCTATTTTAGTAGACTGCCGGTCCCACGCCAAACATAGCACAGGCATTCTTTCGGCATACAACTATCTTACATATTGCCCCCAACTCCTCACCGTACGTATGGACACCGGGGACGTAAATCATCCCAGGAACACTGAGTTATACGTTTGGTTGATTTTTAAGTCTCGCGCAAAACACTCCCTCCCAGTCACATGGTAATACGCGTGACCCAGGGGGAGCTAGTATGAGCGCCATCTTGTAATGGTGTATTCAGACTATATATTCTCGATAGTTTGTTGCATTACCAAGATTCTCGACCTTAACGGACATTTAGAGAGCAATCTGTTTTCTCAAAAAGTGCACTCGAAGTATTTTAGAAGTCATAGCAGCAACTCTTTTCTTTTAGGAAGATTTTACAAAATCTAATATATCGGGGCTGAATGTAAACCCTCACGCCTAATGTGTCTGGTAGTGTCGTGGAGTCTAAAAAATGCCACGAAGCATGCTAAAGATATCAAACCAAATAACTGACTCAAATGTCATCACTTTTTTATGTAGAAAACTTTATTGACACTCTAATAGAACTTTATCATGCGTTGATACCTCTACTATTAGTCCATCGCTCTGAAAGCCTGGGAGATAGGCACAACAATCCCACCCACTTCATATGTTGTTATCTGTATTTCTATATGTTTTAACGGATATCAAACCATATAGCCGGCTCAAATGTCATCACTCTTTTATATAGAAAACTTTATTGACACTATAATGGAGCTTTATCATGCATTGATACCTATACTATCAGTCCATCACTCTGAAAGGCTGGGAAACAGGCACAGCAATCCCACCCACTTTAAAATTAGAAATGAACAGTTGATCAATGTTGGTGGACACCAAGAACTCAGGCCACAGAGAATTCATAAATGACCCGTCAGACACAGAACATAGTCTCTGGCTGCTACGCTGCCCCAGTGGCACCTCTGGGGTCAATCTCTGGCTTTCAGGCCCATTGGGGATCAGCGATACTGTTAGTGCAGTCTCTGGCCCAGCAATATGGCACTCTGGGCCGGCTTGGAGTCCCTCCCTCAACTAGGCCTCAAGCCAGGGCCTCGATGTATTAGCAGGCCAAGGAGGCAGGATGCAGTGCAACAATCATTCGCATGCCTCACCTCCTTCCGGTAAGATGGGGCACTACCAGCCAGCCGCAGGCTCCGGTGTCACTGTGTGAGCTCCCTCACACCCATGCACAGCTCCTTCACTGCCAACACGAGGGTGTCAGGAGCTGGCCGCAATGTCGCTGCTGGCCGCAATCCATGGAGCTTCTCTCCACTGCCACAGTCTCCGCGATCTGGATAGGGGGGGCCAAGAAATAAGCATCACTGGAGTCCACAGGTTCTTACCGTCACATATAGGGGTGAGCAGGCAAAATCAGGCAGGATGGCAGGATGGAAATGACGAGGATGGCGGAGCGCTTCAGAACGTGGCCATTCTGCTCGACTGTCAGCCACGTGCCGTCATGTAAAATTTTTGTGGGATCCACTGCCTCCCATTTAATTCAAACCCCATTAGGTATAAATGGGGCGATGTTAGTTATAGTACTTGGGTGGTCTCCAACCTTTGTACCCCCAAAAAAGACTGTCACTATGATACAGTTGTGATTCTTCAGTGCTAGTTATTTATTACCTCATCTGGGGGAATTATTACCTGTGACAATATTTTGTGGGGGAAGCCCGCTTATTGCATCCTCCCCTTCCTATTATTGCTACTGATATTCTTATGTCAACCATTAATTTTATCCATTGCACAAGTCAAATTGTCAAGTTTTTCGCAGATCCAGTTTAGCATGTCATCTATTTTGGATACTATAGAGGATACTCTTTGGGCCAATTACATATTGAAAGAGGTCACTGAATCCGTTGTACTATTACTGCCTGTTTCTATGGGCCTCTGGTTGGATCCTTTTTTGTTGGACCTTTCTGGCCTTTAATGCCTCCAACAGTTACTCGGGTCTTCTTACACCCTCTCTTCCTCTTTGGCATGGGAGGTCCATCAGGTGTAGATGTAAGTGGGGAGTCAGATTTTGTATTAGACTTGAATTCTGGTGTAATACAAGGGACCCAAGGAATCCCAGGGTGATTTTCTACCTCCAATGGTACATCCCCTACTGATACTGGCCCATTGCCTCCTCTAGCTGGACCTCCAGCCACCGCGCCTAAACCTAGTGAAAGGCAACGTTCTGCCTTGTCTATTTCTTCAGTGATAAATCTAACTGCTCGTACTACATATGGGGACGCTGAAAGTGTGGCAGGGAAGTCTGTAGCTGCACAAGGGGGCTGCTGTCTTTTATGAGCCCCTCCTGCCATCAACAAACACTAGGGGAGCAATTTCACCGGCAGCGGACCTTGCGTGGGTGCCACTGCTGCACAGACTCACTCTGGTGGGACTCCAAGTCTCAGAGTGCTCAGCGTGCTCCCCTCCACCTGCAGCTGTGCCACTTAAGCGCCACTCACAACCCGCGGAGCGGGACGTGCGCGGGCCACGCTTGAGCACAGCCCAGGCCAAGGGCGGGCCTGCCCTGCGCCCATCATCGCCAGTAAGAGGCAGGGCAGGGCCACCCCTCTTGGTCACTCTGACCGGAATCGCAGAAACACCAGCTGGTAGGACTTGTACCAGTCTTTTTCCCCTGTCACTACCATAGTTCCCAGCTTACCCTTCTGGGATTTCTCCGCCATAGACGGCCTACGCTTGTGACTTGAGGTGAATTAAGGATCGCCAGACTATAGTGACTTTTTCTATGTGTTAAACGGGTTGGTTGGGTCACAGCGGGGGTGTTTAGAGTCCGTTGTACTACCACTAAGTGCATATCTGCAGGTTTTATTTTTTTCCCTGGCAGCAGAGGCCTACAGGTCCTAGGAGTTGGACGAGTGACACTGCAATTTAAGAAAAGAGTGGGATTGGGAACTAACCTGCCACCAGTCAACAAATTGGGAAGGAGGGTAGGCCCGCTTGAGCCAAAAGGGCAAGTACCCCCCCACTACCCCCAACATCTATGGATAAATTGCTTCAGAGGGCATTAGGGGTGGTGGATTCCGAAATCGAGCAAACTGAAAGGCAGCTATCACGCACTCCGGATTTGTTCATTCCAGCATCCGCCCAGAGCATTCAGGCAAACCCGGTCCAAACTCAGGTAGATGTTCACCCCACACCACCCTCTGAGACAGCATCCAACAAAAAAGTGACGTGCAAAAGCAAAAACACTTTGAGTATCCCTAAGAATGGAAAGAGTAAATTAACATCTGAGGCTGGATCTAAAAAAAAGAAACACTGTGAGGATATTACTGCTAGCACAGAGGGGGAAGAAGAGCAAGAAATTAGATCAGACAGGCTGAACCCAGCTAGTGTAGATAAGACATACCCGCCTTGGGCATTGAATCCAATGGTAGATTTGTAGAATAATCTGAGGGCTATTATCAAAGAAGAACTGGCACCCCTTGTTAGCCGCCTGACCATTCTGGAGAAAACATTAATGTCAGGTGAGGCTAGCTTATCTAATCACCCTACCGGCCAACCCACACAAGGGACTGACGCATGGTGCCAGGTTGAGAGCGCAGACTTAATATCCTCACTGGGGCAAGAAGGGAAAGCATGCAAGTACCCCAAGCCGAGCCATGAGTCAGGGAACCAAAGAGCCCCTAGTTTACAGAGAGAGAGGAGCACTAGCCCCGAGATCAGACTTAACAACAGAAACTGGGATGCATTCATGTCGCATCCCAAGGAGACAAAAGCCGAAGCCCTGTGGATGCCAGGGGCGGTGCGCAAGTTGCAAAATACGGTGCGCCGAGTTGTTAAGACCTCCAACGAGATGCCGGCTCGGATTGGTGAGGCGGAAGCCAGAATTTCTTCAGTTGAAGTTGAAATGGTGCAGCAGAAAACGGAAGTCTTATCCTTGAATGCACTTAGGGATGACATTAGCTGGAAGTTAATTGATCTTGAGAATTAATCTAGGAGAAACAACTTGTGGGTGCTGGGCATTCCTGAAGGAATGGAAGGCCGTAATATTCGAAAATGTATTGAGGAGCTGTTTTCAGAAGCCTTCCCGGAGCTGACTCAATGTAGATGAGAGGTCGAACTACAAAGAGCGCACCGACCCCCTTCCATAAGCGGAATGGTACTAGACTGTCTGTTGGGAAGCCTAAAGCTATATTGATTTGCTTAAACATCTTTTTGTCACAAGAAACCTTACATGATTTAGCTAGGCCAGACCGAAAGAGACAGGGGAAGGGGGTTGAGTTTTTTGTACGCCCGGATTATTGCCAGGCGATGGTGTAGCAGGGGTGGCATTTGAGGCAACTTATACCATTGTTTCAAGCCAAGGGAGCCCAGGCTTATTTACTCAATCCTTCAAAGCTGAAAATTTTCCATAAGGAGAAAACGCAATTGTTTGTATCTGGGATTGCCGCTAAGGACTTCTTAGGAACAATTTAATGTAACATTATGATGTTTTGTGGATTTATCTTTAGTGCGTTTTCTCTATGTCAGGGGTGGTGGGGCTGACCGGTGAAGGGCAACTGGCCTTTTTCTCCATTACCAATGGGGACTATTCAGTCCCTTTGCCTCTTGTAGGTGGGTGCTTGGGTGGGTGAGGGAGAATTTCAGGGTAGGAAGGGTGGGGTAGGCGAGGGTGTGGGGTGTGGGGCAAGCAATAGCAGAGAAGTGTTATTAAGCGTAAATTGCAGCCACAACTTGTTAATAAAGGAATTCATAATTGCATATTCTGCTTCAGAAGTGTTAAGTAGTATCGGGGCTAGGAATCATGCTCTAGTTTTGCTAAATCATCTTAATTACGAGAATGGGTACATTTAGTTGCGCTCTTGGAATATTTGTGTGCTAAAAGAGAGGAAAAAAAGAGGGATAATGGCCCAAATGCTTAAGTCTATGAGAGTTGATTTATTGTGTGTACAGGAGACCCATATTGCATGTAATGATAGGAGGTGGTTCAAAGATTTAGGAATGGAATTAGTGGGGTGTACACAACAGGGTGCAACAAGAGGGGTGGCTGTGCTGAAAGGGTATGGTTGGGGGACATGTAAACGTGTAAAAGAGGATATCGTCTGTCGCTGGGTAATTATTGAGTTTTGTCTAGAGGGCTTTTCCTGGACCATATGTACAATCTATGGCCCAAATCTGGACGATCCAGATATGATGAATCAGCTTAGTATCGAACTTGCGGCCTGGCTGTCTCCTTTAATTTTATGTGGAGATTTTAATCTCCACTTGGATGGGAAAGTGGACATAACCAGTGATTCCATCTATGAAGGGAAGACAAATAAAGTCTTTAGGGCAACCAGGGGGCTAATTAAAGAGTTTGGTTTAGTTGATGTAGGTTACGTAAAGGGGATGGGTTCCCCTGGGTGTACCTTTTTTTCTGCGCCTCATCAAAAGTATGTTCGCTTAGATTATTTTTTCATTACCGCTGGATATGTTAATAATGCCAAGTTTGATATCTTACCCAAGATAATCTCTGACCACAACCCTAATATCTTAGAGCTAGATGTTAATATTTGTCCTTCTCTGAGAGTGTGGACTTTTGAGCGTAAACTACTGTTTGATTCAAAGTATGTGGGGCAAATGGAGAAATGGATAGTCGAATTCTTCAAAATAAATCGTGGTTCCTCTTCTGTCTCTATGGTTTGGGATGCATTTAAATCAGGCGTAAGGGAGAAACATTAAGTTACTCAATCAATAAACAACTGGAAACGCGAGAAGTATTTGCTGTTGAGATGAAGAAACTTTGTGATATAGAAATTCAACTTATGATGTTGGTTGGCAGTCTACAGGATACTGATCGAATTCAGAGTGACTTAGCGGCTCAGAAGGCAAGGCTATATCAGAATTTTGCTACAAAGTTAGCTGCACAAATTGCAGTATATAGATCAGAGATTTATGAGGTAGGAGAAAATTCAGGGCGAATATTGGCCAAAAGGTTACGTCAAAATGAGGTCGCCAAAAGGATAGATAGTATTCAAGATGAGGCAAGGCAAATTTATGATAAACCTGCAGAAGTTTTGGAGGTCTTTTGTACATTCTATAGTAAGTTGTATATCGAAGAAACAATACGTGGCAATGAAGATAACATAACGTATTTCAGTGCTGGTATTTACATTTCTAAATTAACATCTGAACAGACTGGAGAATTAGATGCAGCCATCATATGGGAACAGGTTAAAGCAGCTTTACCATCATTGGCGGTTGGTAAGGCGGTAGGTACCGATGGCATTACTCTTGAATTCTTTAGAGTGTTTCGATCAGTTTTGAAAGAAGAACTCATGGCAGTTTTTTTGGAAGCTCAGAAGGGGTGATAGAGCACGCAGGTCACCCGACTATAAATTTTACAAATACACACCTGGGCCCATAATTCAAATATACATTTTATTCAATCAGGTAGACCACACTCTACTATCAGTCTATTTTATTCCACTAATTCCTATACCAGTGACTTACCAGTCCTTGTCACTGGTACTTATGACCACATGGATCAGGGAGTTATTTGTAAAGAAGGCAACCAATAACATTTGCACTCATATAATAACCACAGACTCAGGGAAGTTTTTAAACTCTTTATCTAATCATCATCAACAGTCATGAGCCACAGATTAAAAGTATTCAAACTCAATAACCAAGATTAGAAACCGTGTATAGCTATGTAAAAGATAGATTATGCCAACCATCTAGCAAAGTTTGTAATAAAGGGAAAGGTAAAACCAGGAACATACTATTTTCAGATACAGGCTTTAGCAATTTGACTAAAGGCGGGTAAAGAAGAAGAACATACTAAGCCAACAGTTATGCAATTATTAGTGGTTTGGGAAAGAACACCATGTGCACTATCGAAACTCAATTTTAGCTTATAACTATAGGGAAGGTAAAAATGGGAACATACAATATATTCAGATAACCATGTCTAATTACTTTAAACGTAGGGTAAAGAAAGAGGGAACATTTATGCAATCATGAAAACGTTTAGTATTTCAACTAAAAGGAGGGTAAGAAAAATGGAACACGCTATTAAACAACAAAACACAAATTTATCATTTATCAAAGGGAGGGTAAGAAAAGGAACATATGCAATCAAAGTTTAGCACATTTAGGGAGGGTAAAGAAAAGAAGACCAACCCTGGCCACGGGTCAGTTGAAAGGATAGAAGAACCCCAAAGGTTGCAGTGCCTGTAGGCCAGCAGGTGCAGTTCAGAAATCAGGACAGGAAACCCCAGAATTTAGATCAGGACCGGACCACCAAAGACCAGCACCCGCAGTTCAGTTGCAACGCCTGCGCTACTCCCTCTCTGCAAGGAATCAGCCAAAACCCCGATTGGGTTACAGCATTTACCAGCCCTCTGCTCTTAGTCACCTATTGAGTGCGTTGGGTCAGTGACAGGTCAGCTATTCGGACAAGTCGAACAAATTAACTAACTAAGTCAACCCTAGTAATACTGCTTTCCAGGTCAGTGTACCATAAGGGTGGGCGTAAAATCCGTTTCGCGGGCGAATTTGCGGATTTTCTGCGATTTCGCGATCCGCGAATCTCGCGAAATCGCGGTAAAATCCGCGAATCAGCGGGGACCAATTTTCAGCCAAGCAAGGGTTACAGCAGCAGGTGCAAAAGTTGAACCTAATTTCTTTGTAACCTTTTACAAAAGGGTTACAAACAAACTAACTTCAACTTGGACACCTGCTGCTAATTGCTTCCTGGCGCCTCGTTGCCTACTTGCAACTATTCTCTGACCCTGCTCTGACCCTTGAAGCAGGGTCAGAGAATAGTTACAAGTAGGCAACGAGGCACCTGTCCAAGGAATTAAACCTCATCAGGAAGCACTTACAGATATAAAAAACAGGAAGAAGGGAGAGGATGGCAAATACACCCATTTTGAGTTGTCAGGAGGGGTTAAACTAAAAGAGACCTTTACAGCACAATTTTCATATGCATTTTGCTAAAAATAAAAAGCTGTATGTTCTGTAGGGGCAACTCCGGAATCTGGCCCTTCAGAGATCCGGCCTCTCTTTCTTTCTCTCGTTCTCTCTCTCCCTCTCTCTTTCCCTCTCTTTCTCTCTCTTTCTATCTATCTATCTATCTATCTATCTATCTATCTATCTATCTATCTCTCTCTCCCTCTCCCATAAACGACTGCATGGGTAACTTCGCTATGCAAGCGGCTCGCGAAGACGCAAAAAGCCCCGCGAACACGCAAAAAATCCAGCGAACACGCAAAAAACCCCGCGAACATGAAAAAAAACAAAAAGGACAGGTCATCACACCACCTAAATTTGAGACTTTTGTCATCTCCTATTCAAATTTCGTTCCCGCCCATCAAACTTCAGGTTCTCATGACGGTTTATTTCTTCCAACAATGGATGTTCTATTGACAATTACAATGTATACAATTTGGCTTCTTTTAGAAGGGTCTGAAGTCATCTTCCCAGGCGCATCTTGGCTGTGGCTGTCCTTTGACTCAGATTTAATAACAATGAGTTCAGTTCCTGGTCAGACTGGTCATGCGCAGAAGAACTTTTCAAAATGGAGAAATAGCACCTCCCAGGCTCAATGAATACGATACATGAAAAGTAAAAGAGAAACAGTTTGAGAACACAGAATAAATGAATACACTGTATACCATGAATTTCTACACTATAACCATTACTTCATATTAAACTATTAGCATTAGGATTAGGCAGAACGAACAGCTTAGCAAAAGCAGCAGTGCAAGTCTATCGCATGTGAGAAGACAGAACAGCCATATTAGCTCTAGTGCGCAGAAGCGACAGATTCCCTCCAAAGCTGCGAGTACGTCATGTCACATGGGTATGACATACGCATGTGCAGTAGAAATTCCAGCGTAGCAGTAGCCATCTTAAATGCAAGCGTATTAGGATTAGGATTAGGATTAGTAAACACATAAGAATGCCCGATGTCGATGAAAATAAAGGGGTAAATTAGTAAGACAAACATATTGATTACATAGTTAGGGTTATTCGAGGTTCATGATTACAAGCAAGTCGCTTCTCGTGCGAATCCTTGCTCCATCAATCCCCTCTTTGATGATATTTTATATCAACACCAATTAATGAAACAGATGCCAACTTCTCATATTTCACCCATTTCAATCTCCACAAACTTTCTATTCTGCTTTTTCTCATTATTATTATGAGAATTTTTAATCTTTTTATAGATCTGGCTAATTAATTCTTCTAATTCGAGTTCTTCAATATTTCTTTTTACTCCTCGCTTATTCATGGCATATTTCTTTTTATGTTTTTGACATTTGCAACAAATTATAATTCCTAAAACTAATAAACCGATTACCGCCATTGGCATCAGTATTTTACTAACAAAACTTTTACCTAGATTAGAAAACCAACTACCTACAGAGGAGAGACCATCGGTAAGCCAATTCCATGCACTATCAACCTCCAGTGGGTAAAGCTCCTTTTCCAAATTTGTCATATTTCCCTTAATTTCAACACTTTTGTCTGATATGTAAGTGCAACAATGTTGCGCTTTCAACATTCTACGGACTCCGCCCTCTTTTGCCAAAAACGTGTCAAGAGCAAGTCGATTTTGCAAAACCATAGATTTGATCGCAACCAATTTGGTATTAACCATCAAGAAACCTCCAGCAATGTCAGTTGATAACCGATCTACTACTGTTGACAATTTGCAAATTCTGTGTGTATTCAGAGCCACTGTCACTGTAGGTATCAATTCACTAAATATATCACCTACTATTTCCCCAACACTAGCTCTTTTGCAACGTACTAATCCATTAGTTTCTTCATTGCTTCCAGTGATTTCACCCACATGGT
The DNA here is from genome assembly GCF_964263255.1 of Lissotriton vulgaris. Classification (NCBI taxonomy): domain Eukaryota; kingdom Metazoa; phylum Chordata; class Amphibia; order Caudata; family Salamandridae; genus Lissotriton; species Lissotriton vulgaris. The sequence goes on along the minus strand of NC_141695.1, from coordinate 982,381,771 downwards.
ATATCTTTGGGAAGACAATACCAAAATAACTACTCCCATACCAATTGTCTGGTAATTTGAAATAAGCCTTGTTCCCACATATATAATAAATTCTGGGAAACACAGGTTCGACCCATCGTTAAAACCCCAACACCCAACTACCTTGTAATTGTGTTCGCATTCACTGGAACCAATGAATACATTGTTATAATAACTAGGGTCAGATGTAGGTAGCCCTTTACCGGTCGGAAATGGCCGAAAACACTGATTTGCTGCCGTTTCTGACCGGTAAAGGGCAATGGAGATGTAGGGGCTAAAAAAACGTACATTTTCGATAATTTTACCGGATCGGTGATTTTACCGAATCGGTAAAATTACAGAATCTGTAAATTTAACGATAATGTACATTTTACCGATTCAGTAAATTTACCATTCGGTAAAAATACCGAAAATTTATTTTGTGATGTAGGTAGCACTTCTAACAGTGCTACAGGGCCTTTAGAATTCGGTATTTACCATGCAATACAATTGCATGGTAAATTACAAATTCCTGTGTACATGCACATCTGTGCATGTACACCAATGCCATGTGGCACACAGACATGCCTTAAGGGCATGTCTGTGTGCCACATGGCGCAAAAGCCAGTTACAGGGGTGCAACAGGGTGTCAAAGTGACACCCTGTCCCCCTTAGCAATCCGGTTTTTTTACCGATTCGGTAAATACCGAATCGGTATTTGCTATTGAATCCTATTGGCTTCAAGGCCCATAGGATTCAATAGCAAATACTGATTCGGTATTTACCGAATCGGTAAATACAGAATCTTACTGATTCGGTAAAAATTACCGAATTTTTACCTACATCTCATTTATAGATTCATAAATACCGAATCGGTAAAATTCGGTATTTATGAATTGGTAAATGAGATTTACCTACATCTGGCCCAACGTCTTTTCTCTGTGAAGACAAAGGTTCCCCTTCTTTTCGAAATCCAGTAACATAGCAGCATTAGCTCCACCATTTGAGGTGCTCCCTATACTTTTAGCCCATTTAGGGAGTTTCTGATTCTTGTCATTTGCTTTTCTTTGGAAACTCTCTCTTCTTTTCTCTACCATATTCAAAAAGATGTTCTCTTTTTCGTGTAATAGACATGTTAAGTTATTCTTGTTTGCGTCATCTATATCTATTTTACCTATAGTTAGAAAATATTCACTCATATAACGGGCTACATCTCTAGTAGTATGGACTGGGTTTAGGTTTCTACGTACAGGAAGTTCAGAAAATATCACATCTAAGTTAGAATGATAATACTGTAAAGGTCCTTTCTAATAGAATAAACTAGCTGAAATACTACAGGAAATTCCATAGGTTAGTGGTAAATGGTGATACGTCACACCTTCAGCTACCGAAGTAGGTAACTTCATACAGACATAGCAATCTTCTATTTCCATTGCTTCTACATAGTGTACTAACAAGTTCGCAAATACTTTTAAATGAGTTCCGTTTTTAATTCTATTATAATGCAGTCCTTCCTCATCTGGTGCTTCTAAGTCAACTTTAGTTTGTCTAAGGCTAAGTGCTCTCTCTTGTGTATCTACTCTTTGTGATGTATCTCTGGTTTGAAGCTCTTCTGTGTCCTTTGGCAATTGCTTAGTAGGGTACAGATTTGTGTCTTTACTCATCATGTAAGGAATAGCTATTGTTAGTCCTATCCAAAGTACAAGTACTATCGCTATACTACACAAACATACTTTGCAGCATGTTTTTAAACAATATCTTTTTGGTCTTCCATTAACAGGATGATCTGCCATTTCTGACTAAAGGAGATTCAACCCCTCTTTGTAACTTTTACACAGCTTTTACCCTGTGTGAATTTCAGGTGGGTCTCACTTCTACGACAGTTTGATCAGTAATCAATTCTTCATCACTTTCGTCACTTATTTCCAGGTTTTCAAAATGCTCCAATACAATGTAAATCCACTCAGGGCCTTTGTATTTATTATTCAGTCTTTTTAGTAGTGCACTTTTCCTTCTTGGTTGTATCACAGGTTGATCAGTTTGACTTATTACTTCATCTACTTGTTCTAGGTTCTTCATTAATTTTCTTTAAACGCTGTCTCAGTTTCTTGACATAACTAGGCCATTTGTCTCCTTTTCTAAGTCTTTTAGTTGGCACTGTGCTTTGGCCCTCTTCGAATGCTCTTTTATTTTCATTCAGTTGTGGCACATCAATTTCAATGCTGTCTTCTGATTCCCTCTCTATCGGACTAGATCCAGGTCTTATTTCTGTTTCTTCTGCCTGGTCACTAATCTGGCCTTGTTCAGGTATTTGCTGAATTTGATTTTTGCTGGTTTCACATTTTTCGTCCTGAACACAATTGACTATTCCTGCCTGGTCCTGCTCAAGCTCTTCTAACCCTTGATTTTCTTCTGCTTGAGTTTTTGCCCTAATTTCTATCTGTCCCTTTTCAGGCTCAGGAGTTCTTGGTGGAGTGTCGATTATTTGATCTTTCCCTATCTGATCCTCCTCAGAATCACTTTTTGGATTTTTATGAACTGAGTATCTTTTTCTACACCTGTGTCATCCTCGCTATCACTCTGTCTAGATAGGTTTGACTTCTTGTCGGCACATATTCTGCAGGTATGTCGATTACTGGAATCCAATCATCTTGACTGGTGCTCGGCTGTTCCTCTTCAGCTACTTCAGGATCGATTTCTTGAGACCACTCAGCTGTGCAACCTTCAGCTTCAGTTTCATCAGATTCGTCACCTTCTTTGTGTGACTGGCATGTATCCAGTGTGGAACTCCTGCACACTTTACAGCTGTGGTGGTAACCAGAATAACTTGACGTGATGTACCCCACCTGGGTGCAAGACACGATTTTCGAGTGTGTTTCTTTATCACTACCCTCAGCTGGGTTCAGGTCATGTGCTGGAGTTGCTGGTCTGGCAACAGCGTCTTCCCCAACCTGGCGAGAGATAGAACGCACTTGGTCAGCCAATTCTTTGCAATATTCCAGTACTAAATCATCAGATATGCTTAGCAGTTTGTGTCCTGGCAACCATGCTTGCCGCATTGCTCTTCCCATCAGTATTTCATGGGGATATAAGCCTGTGTTCCGGTCTGGAATACTTCTAAGCACCATCAGAACAAGTGGCAGAGCATCTGGCCACTCCAATCGAGTTGACTCATACATCTTTCCCAATCTTGACTTGATAGTGCCATTCAATTGTTATACCACTCCAGAAGCCTCTGGGCGATATGCACAGTGTAAATTTTGTTTAATCTTGAATGCTTCACAAATTACACCAATTATTTCACTATTAAAATGTTTTCCTCTATCTGATTCAATTCTTACTGGAAAACCGAAACGAGGTATCAGTTCTCTAAGTAGGAGTTTGGCTACAGTGATGCTATCATTCCTGCATGTGGAGTAAGCCTCCACCCCTTTTGGAAACAGGCAGACAATGCACGTATTTTAGTCCTCGACAAGGGGGCAACTCAATGAAATCAATCTGCAAACGTATAAAGGAACCCTCTGCCTTTCCAATCTTTCCTGGTAATTCCACAGTTTTCTTCCCTGGGTTCATTTGTTGACAAATTAAACACCTGTGGCAGAGTGCCTCTGCTATGTTTCTGAACTTCACATTAAACCATGTTCGTCTGAACAGACGTATCATAGCATCTCTTCCCAAATGAGAATCTCCATGAATCAGCCTAGCCATAGGAGCAAGCAGACAGTGACACCATCTTCAGCCCTTCTTTGACACCCTAATCTCCCCCATTGTTCCTTTCCTTTGGGTTCTGCTGCATTCTGAAAATCTCTCACTTCTTTCCACGTATCCACACCATCTAGCAACATAAGTTGGCAGCTGTTTCCACCCACCTCAACTTTCTTGTTAACAGCCATTTTATATTTTGCACAATGTTAGGCAAACTGGTCAGCATATCGATTACCAGCAGTCACTTTTTCATTGCCAGATTTGTGAGCAGCACACTTGAGCACAGCCACTTCTTTCGGTAACTGGATTGCTTCCAGTAAATCTTTCACATATTGAACATTTCTGATTGGAGTACCTGAAGAAGTCTGAAACTTCCTTTGCATCCATAATTGGCCTTAGTCATGCACAACCCCGTAACCATATTGGCTGTCAGTGTATTTGGTAATTTCCAATTTTTCCCAAATTTACAAGCCTTTGTCAGGGCAACTAATTCGGCTACTTGTGCAGACTTGACTCCAGGTAAATGGGATGCTTCCACTGGACCTCCCAAAGTGCATACTGCGTAAGCAGCGCTTAGGCCTCCTTCCTCATGTCTCATGCATGAGCCTTCTACAAATAGCTCATAATCTGAATCAATTAAGGGCTCTTCTCTTATATCTGGCCGTGGTTTTGTACTATATTCAGTCAGGTAAATGCAGTCATGTTCAACGTCTTCCTTCAATTCTGCAATATGTGAATTGGGCAACAGGGTTGCTGGGTTCAGAATATTACACCTAGCAATGGTTAAATTTCCTGCACCTACAAGAATTCTCTCGTACTTAGTCAGCCGACAAGGTGTGAGATATTGAGTTTTAGTCCTTGTTAGCAAAATTACAACTGCATGTGCAACATACACATTTACAGGATGTCCCATAATGATGGATTCACTCTGCTCAAGACTCATGCAAGTTGCAGCTACTGCTTTCAGACATCCAGGCAATGCAGCGGCTACTGGGTCTAACGTGGAAGAAAAATAGGCCACAGGACGTCGCACTAGTCCATGAATCTGAATCAGGACTGAAAGTGCACAATTATCTTGTGTGTCACAGAAGAGTGCAAAATCCTTTGAATAGTCAGGCATTCCCAATGCCGGAGCTGTACACAGGCAGTCTCGTAAATTTACAAAAGCAGTCATGCTTTTGTCATCCCACTCTATGGGTCCTTGGCTCTTTTCTTTGTCATTTGTATCAGGAGCTTTGCAAGGACTGCAAATCCCACAGCCTGCAATATCCTACAACTCCAAGAAACATTCTGATCTCTTTTTGTGTTTGTGGCAAATTTATGTTTTTAATGATCCTGATTCTTTCTTCAAAGCTGCGAGTACATCATGTCACATGGATATGACATACGCATGCGCAGAAGAAATTCCTGTGTAGCAGTAGCCATCTTATCAAGCGTATTAGGATTAGTAAACACATAAGCAAGCTTCACTCGGATACCCGATGTCGATGAAAAGAAATCCTTGCTCCATCAGGGGGATACACGCTTGTCGTGGCGGGAATCTATAATTACAATCTATTTCAAAAAAGATAAACTGCCTCTGATGCCTTCCTAATATAGGCCTATTACTCTTATCAATGCCAACAGTAAAGTATATTCTAAGATTCTAGCATCGCGTTTATCTGGCATAAATACATCCCTTGTGTCAAAGTTTCTGCATGGATTTTGTTAGATTTGGGGGTCTCTGGTTGGCACAGGTAAGCACTTGTGTCAAACAGGGACGCTCTCCTCTAGTCATTGATAAGGGGATCACCCTTTAGAATAACTCCTGCTCACCCTCTAGGTAGTGTGGCGCAAGCAGACAAGGCTAATCCTAGGGCGTCAGTTAGTTAAGCATTTATAACCACGTACAACAATATACAGACCCACCACAAATGGACACCAGGCGTAGTTATGTAAAAATAGGTCTTCTTTATGAAAATATAGATGTAGGTAATTGCAGGCTTAATACAAGACCAGTATAATGTGTTTTTAAATGAGGCCACAGTACTTCTGTTGTAAAGAGTTCTTTAAAGTTCCTAACTAATGCTTTTTTCACAAGGTCCAATAATTAAAACACTGTCCCACACCACTCAAAGCAGATTCGGATCGCTTGGCACAGTTCGCTGAAGGTTGTGCGCTGCTTAGCGCTCTGGTGTACTCTGTGCGGGGAGAACAGGAAGGCCCTCCCGATGCTCACGCGCCTTGCGGTACGGTGCGTACGGCGCAGCAGGATTTTCTTATGGGTACGAGTCGTCGCACTCCTGTGCGACTCGTACTCCGGGAACAAACAAAGGCTCTTAAAAAGGATACCACCTTGCAGACTTTTCCGTTCGGGGCGGAACACAGAGCACAATGCGCACAAGGGGGTGGTTGCGTTTTAGCAGGTGGTACGAGTCGCAACGCAGCAGTGCGACCCGTTCGTGTCTTAAAGAAATGCGAGGAAAACAAACGTTGCGGACCCCGAGTCCGATGCAAACTCCTGCCGGAGTTTGAATGGTACAGTACCTTGGGTTGATGCTCTAGACTCGCCGGAGCCGTGACGAAATCACGGCTCCAGCGAGGGAAGAGAACGCAAGGGCCCAACAGCAGACGGCCACAGGCAGGATTGAGCCCAATGGTCCCGGGGCTCAAGTCAGGGGGCAAGCTCTGGTTCAAGTACTTTGAGATCAGTTTCAGGCACAAGTCTTCAAAAGTCCTTTCTAGTCTTTTCCTCTCCTTCCTTCAGCAAGGCACCAACTGCAGGCCAGTCCCCCAGGTCAGGAACATTCTTCCTCCTTCAGCTTCTCCTGGTCCTTCTAGTCGGGCAGAGGTTCTTCGTGGTCAAAACCGGATCTAATGTTTAGGAGCTGGGCTCCTACTTGTATACACAGTTTCTTTTGTCTTTACTGGCCAGGGGGCCTGAGCCTGGTTCAGCCCGGTTTTGGAGCACTTAGTTGTTGAGACTCTTGCTGTTGCTTTCAGGTTGCAGGGCAGGGACATCAGATGCTCTGCAGGAGGTGGAGCCTGCATTGTGGTGGCAGAGCACAGCCCAATTCAGAGTCAAGGGGCACTCCTCCCACCTATCCCGGGGGTAATCCCTCTATTCACCACCTGGCAGCCCAGACTGTCCCCTGGAATCCCCCAGCCCTGTCACTCACAGAAACCAGACAGCAGATACACATCCTAGCAGAGGCGGGCTGAAATAGTGATGCAAGCAAATGCTAACTTTGTAAAAGTAGCATTTGCAAACACAGGATATTAAAATAAACTTTATTAAAAAAAGAATTGTATTATTCTGAGTTCAGACATACTAAACTTGACTTTCTACCATGTTCCCTGAGCCTACTGAGATTATAGAGTGTAATATTTCCAGCAGCTCATTCTGGCTTATGAGAACAGGTAGCCTTACAATAGTGAAAAACGAAAATGGCTGTAATTCGCTATTGGGACATGCCACACACATCAGGGCTTGTCCTACCTTATGCTTACACTGCACCCTGCCCTTGGGCCTACCATAGGGGTGACTCACATGAAGTAAAGGGAAGGTTTAGAGGCTGGCAAGTGTGTACACTTGCCCAGCCAGCATGACAGTACCAGACTGCACGCAGGTTCTGCAATGGCAGACACATTTTAAAAGGCTGCTTCTGTGGGTGGCACAACCAGCGCTGCAGGCCCACTAGCAGCATTGGTATTTACAAGCCCTGGCACTTCTGGTGCACTTTACTGGGGACTGATAGTAAACCAAATAAGCCAATCATGGAAATCAATTACATGTACACTTTTCATAGGGAGCACTTGCACTGTGGCACTGATTGGCAGTGGCACAGTGCCCTGAGCAGCTAACACCAGCAAAACATCTGAGGCACATCAGCAAAAAGTGGAAGGGAGACTCACGCCAAGGTGCCAGGTCTAACAGATTTATTCTGGAGCGTGATACAGCTGATCACATTCGGCGATAGATTGCTCTTCTCGACTGGGCGCAAGAAACTAATGCTACAATGGGGGTAACCCTGTTAGATGCAGAGAAGGCATTTGCCAGGGTTTCCTGGTCCTATATGTGGGACGTCTTAGGACTAAAGGTTAGGGCCCTGGAATTCTACTTGCTTTGAAGGCTCTTTATTATTCTCCAACTGCTTGTTTTCGATTAGCTGGCCTGAAGTCTGCTGTGTTCTCAACTTTTCGCGGACCACGGCAAGGGTGTCCATGTTCCCCACTTCTATTTGCTTTATATATCGACCTTTTGTTGAATGAGTTTAATATAGCTGAGAATGTTACACCTATTCATTTATGTCATATAGATTATCGAGCTCTCTCCTACGCGGATAATATTGTTGTTGTCATCAGGGATATAGGTAATGCACTCCCAGCCATTGAAAACTGGCGGCTCGGTTCGGATCTTTCTCGGGTTATAAGTTAAATCTTTCTAAAGCCCTGATTCTTCATGTGGGAGAAGATCCTCTGTCAAATATAATTACTGTTCCAGAGGTCACCTATTTAGGAATAAAAATTTCACTTCCTGTATGTAATATTCCTGAATTAAAAATGAATTCCACGCTGACCAAAGTTAATTTAACACTAGAAAGACTAGACTTATCTTTACATGGTCGGTCCAATATCTTAAAAATGCAGGTATTACCCAAAGTTTTGTATATGTTTCTCACAATCCCAGTTGAATTTCCAGCTATATGTTTTAAGAGATTAGAGAGGATCTCCTCCAGATTTTTGTAGGGTTATAAGTGGCAACGAAGTGCGTATAAAAAAATGGTACTGCCGAAAGATCGCAGTGGCTGGGGCATACCTTATTTTTTCTTCTATTACAAAGCAGCAGCATTGCAATTTATTAGCCCCCTGGTAGCTGGGGACAGGGCTCGAATTCTCCCCAGTCATGCTCCTTCTATCTACGAACTTGGGATGGGGAAACGAACAAAGGCTATCTGGTTAAAATAGTAGAACCTAGCTATTTCAAAAAAACAAAATTTAAAATTCTAAAAGCGGCTTACTCGATATGGAGATAGATTAGGCGCCAGCTAGGAGTCCCGAGGTTAAATATATTTACCCCATTTGCAGCATCTGAGATATTGCCCTTTATCTTTCGAGATCAGATTGTTAACAGATGTTCTTCCAAAGGAATTCAATGTTTAGGTGACTTGTTACTAGATGGCCATCTAGCTTCATTTATTGAGCTGCAAAGGAAGTTTCGCCTCACCAAACATGAACTTTTTAAGTTCCTTCAAATTCATAGCTTCATGCCGACTCTAGGCCTGGATTTAGAACACCAATTGAGGAAATTCCCTCTTATCGAGAGTATGGGAAAAAAAACTCTGATAGGGCAATTTTACTCTCACCTTGTTGCAGTAATGCCAGACGATTTGGAGAGCTGTCAACTAAAATGGGCATCCAAGTTAAGTTTAGACGGAGTCAATATTGTTGAATCATTAACGTTAGCAAATCAGGTTCTTATGACAGGGAGGATGCGCACGCAGCACTATATGGCTATCTATGACTTATATTATACCCCTAGAAAGATATCCAAATGGAGTACTACAACTGGAACCAATGTAACAGGTGCGATCAGTTTGCTGCTAACGCTGTTCATATGTTTTTTTCTTGCCCCAAATTATCTGAATTATTTCTTTCAATTGAACAATTTCTAGGATTAATAATGGGAGTACCAGTGACTATAACTGGGAAATTGGTTTTGATGGGCGTCAGCTCAGAAACGTTTGCTTATGCCATTTCTAAAACTATGATTTAGAAAAGGGGGTGGTGATGAACAGAGTGTCTGAGTTAAACAGACCACTCTTACCCAGTCCAAAGATCAGGGCTTGATCCATCACCGTTATTTATCTCACTGCCCCATCCCAGCTCAGAACGTGGCTATATGCAAATCAGTCTGTCCCTGGCCCAGTGCATCATGGGAACAGGGCAGACTAAACTACCAAGCCAATTCTTTACCAGAAAGGAGACAAGCTACCGGGGACCGGTTTCTGGCATTTCAGCCTTCTTCGGCCCGGCTTGCTTGAATCCTGATGGAGCAGTGAGAAAGGGACTCATGTCTGAGTATACCCTGCCACACCTATAGTGGCCAAAAACGATTTAGAAAAGGGGGTGGTGATGAACAGAGTGTCTGAGTTAAACAGACCACTCTTACCCAGTCCAAAGATCAGGGCTTGATCCATCACCGTTATTTATCTCACTGCCCCATCCCAGCTCAGAACCTGGCTATATGCAAATCAGTCTGTCCCTGGCCCAGTGCATCATGGGAACAGGGCAGACTAAACTACCAAGCCAATTCTTTACCAGAAAGGAGACAAGCTACCGGGGACCGGTTTCTGGCATTTCAGCCTTCTTCGGCCCGGCTTGCTTGAATCCTGATGGAGCAGTGAGAAAGGGACTCATGTCTGAGTATACCCTGCCACACCTATAGTGGCCAAAAACGATTTAGAAAAGGGGGTGGTGATGAACAGAGTGTCTGAGTTAAACAGACCACTCTTACCCAGTCCAAAGATCAGGGCTTGATCCATCACCGTTATTTATCTCACTGCCCCATCCCAGCTCAGAACCTGGCTATATGCAAATCAGTCTGTCCCTGGCCCAGTGCATCATGGGAACAGGGCAGACTAAACTACCAAGCCAATTCTTTACCAGAAAGGAGACAAGCTACCGGGGACCGGTTTCTGGCATTTCAGCCTTCTTCGGCCCGGCTTGCTTGAATCCTGATGGAGCAGTGAGAAAGGGACTCATGTCTGAGTATACCCTGCCACACCTATAGTGGCCAAAAACGATTTAGAAAAGGGGGTGGTGATGAACAGAGTATCTGAGTTAAACAGACCACTCTTACCCAGTCCAAAGATCAGGGCTTGATCCATCACCGTTATTTATTTCTAAAACTATGACATACTTCATATTTATCTGTATGGCAGTAATTGGTGCTTGTATTACCAATGATTGAATCAATTTGGATCCTCCTTCTTTTTTTAGCTGGTGTGCAAGACTATTTGCAATGTATAATTTGGAAATGGCCATATACAAGACTAAGGTAATAATAAAGAGGACTGTGGGAGTTAAGATTTGGGGTCCCATAACTGATTGGATTTAGGAAATCGTGCATATGTTCTGCTTTTTTAATTTTTTTATTTCGTGACTGTATTTGCTTAATTGAATTGATTTGTACTTTGCATTTTCTTGCATAAAATGGGATAAAATCAATAAAAAATAATGATAATTAATTATCAATGTAATAATTAATATCAATGAAAAAAATGTGTAAATTAAATACAATTAATTCACTTCTCACCCTACAAAATCCACACCTAAAATTTAAGATAAAAAATTGCCCTGCTCAATTAACATAATTAATGATCAATTAAATATTTACTATTAATTCAAAATGAAATATTAATTACTTATATTCAATTCACACCTCGCCCTGTACCCCTATAAACCCCTTAGCCTGCACCTAAGATTTGAAAAAAAATCAATTACACAATTAACATACTTATCAATGAAATAATTCATATTATTTAACAACTTTTTTTTATTATTTGCAATTAATTTACTTCCCAACCTGTACCCCTTTGGATCCCACAACCTGCACCTAAGATAAAAAAAAGATTAGCACAAATAACATAATTAATTGTCAATTAAATGCATATTTATTATTTAACAACTAATTATCAATTAATTATATTTATACCCACATAAGCCTCACGAAGCAAAATTAACATAACTAATTACCAATTACATAAATATTTTCATTAAAAACTCTTTTATAATTAATTATACATACAATACTTCCTACCCTTGCCCCTATAAACCCAGAAATATGTTATAAAACATAAACAATATACTTTTCAAATACATACTAATAACAATAATCAAAAAAACAATATTACAAACAACTATGGCGCCGATTTCGATTTGGTAAAATCCCGTACGAATAGCCATACGGAGAATTTTTCCTGTATGAATCGCATCCTCGAACGTCCCCGTACGTACGACGTAGTACGATGTGTACCCAAAGCAGTTCTCCTTCCGAATCTGACCAAAGCCCGTACGACTCAAAAATCCGTACGAATGCAGTCGGAATGCGTAGTACGCGATGTCCGTATGGATCGAAGCATCATTTTCCGACCCAGCAAGTACGATTCGTCCAGTCAACACTCCATACAACTCTTTTTTATGAGAGCTCAAAACGTCCGGAAAATGAGAATTTGACTTGAAATGCGTGCAAAACGGACCCCCGGTACGGTTCGTACACCCCATGATCGTAGGTGTACGAACCGTACATCCCATGATTAAGTGAATCAAGTGAAATTCTGATTTTCCGGACGTTTTGAGCTCTCATAAAAAAAGAGTTGAACCGTACACCTACGATCAGGGGTTTACGAACCGTACCCCTACAATCATAGGGTGTACGAACCGTACCCCTATGATCATGGGGTGTACGAACCGTACACCTACGATCAAGGGGTATACGAACCATACCCCTACGATCATGGGGTGTACGAACCGTACCCCTATGTTGAACATTGTGATGTATGAAGTTACAAACAAAGGTGTTGTGTGTGGATTCAGCTACTCATACACCACATCAGGGTTGGCCACTGTTGGGCAACAAGTAGCAGCCCCATGTGATCCTAGACCTAATATCTCCTCTGGACACTACTTGGAAAGCAGCTAGTCTACCTCCAGGTGGAGGCACATCAGATTTGCAGTAAAGGTGAACCAAAGTAAATGCAGCTACAGTACACTGAAATGGGAATCCAAGGAGTACAGCCCCATTCCTCTATACGTATACGAGGGAATTAACGAAGGAATGAAATCATGTACATATCAGGGATGCACAGGATTTGTGATCCACTGCCCCCTCCTTCATTGTTAGTACTACCCATTGCAAGATTAATATTTCAGTACCTCTTCCCCCCTCCCTGTTGCAATATACATAGGTCAACCATTGATGTCTGTAGTAACATGACTTACAATATCTGTCTCTTCCAAACACAGGTGCTACTGGGGATTCAGCACCAAGTGAAGATGAGTCCCTGGCCCAGACTCTGGTGGAGGATGAGCGCTCTGGTGTTGATCTGGCCCTGTCCACTCTGGATGACGACACTCACCCTGGCCCCTGTGGTGTGAGACATCAGGCAGCCTCACCATCAAAAACACATGCACCCCCTGCAGCCATGTGAACACAATCTGCCGACAGACCTAACACCCCCACCAACAGGGACCGACCTAGGAGATCAAGTTCAAGCAGCACAGGGTCCCCGGCCACACAGGATGATACCAACAATGACACCAGTGGCAACAGCCAAGGGGGCCCGCGTCAACTGTGCCTGCCAACACAAGTACAGGCCATGTGTCTAGGGCTGGTGGGAGTGGTGTTAGGCCGAGGACACAGACTGCAGAGGGGCCTGGACTGCCTGATGACCCCCAATTGGTACGCATTATAGATGCGTACCAGGATAGCACTGGAGTATTCAGCCATGTAGTGGGGGTCCTCAAGGACATGCAGCAGGAGCAGGCTGCCCATCATGCGCGCATGGAGGCCAAGTGGGACAAACTCAAGGCGGTGCATATGGACATATTGACCTGTCTCTGCCAGATCAGCACAAATATGTCCACACCTCCCTGTGTGCCTAAAACATCTCAAGCAACAACATCTGCGAATGCCACAGGGAGGGATGATGAATCTGGTGAGGACTCTGATGCACCGTCGGCGCCTGCTCCTGAGGATCCCCCACAAAAGAAGAGGAGGGGTCGTCCGAAGAAGGACAAGTTAGTCACAGTTGTCCCCGCACATCCCCCAGGAACCCAGAACCCGTTTTGGATGTTGGTCTTTGGGTGCAAAGCGTTCACCTTGTTGCACATGACACAGGTCTCCATCATGAAACGGAGGGTCCACGTTGTACCAATGTAGAAGATTAATGTAGACTTCACTCTGGACATTTCATCTACCAATACTTCAAAATTATGTGTGAACTGTGGATTCTAAACCTCATGTACAGCACTATCTCCACACATGTATGTAAAAAAAAACAATATCACACTATACTTGCCTACGTTGTGATTCAAACTGGTTATGTGTCATGGAGATGATGAAATGCTAAAGCACACAGTGCATGCCGACTACTACAGCAATGTCATTACTGATATGTGACTCATGTTGATGTGACACCTATAAGGGAGAGACGCCAATAAGGCTCCACAACACATACTTACCATGGACATGTGACACATTGCCTACAAAGATGGTGGCCAAATACACGGTGGAATGCACAGACACGACATCTTTACACAGTCACTGCCAGCAAGCCCACAGGTGAGGTTACCAAATGTCAGTCAGATGTGTGAAGACAGACAACTAGCAAAGAACCCTGGGAAGGACAGAAATGAGACACAGTCAGTAGCACACCGGAACAGGTAGGAAATGCAATAAACATGTCACACGAAACCTACACAGTAACATCTTAGCATTTCCACACAATTGTGGACGCCAGACCATCGGACCGGACAAATCACAGCACGCTTCCAGTCAAATACCACACGGACAAACACAAACAGAAACTGAGCTGCAGTAACACATCACAGGCTCACTCAGGACATTGACATGACAACGCTGTCAACTCACCTTCAGCTGAAGAAGTCGTTGATGATGAGCTGCCAGCGGACGTACACCTCTTCATCATCACTGGCCTCGTGGCCCAGGCCAGGATACTCCATAGGTTGTGGTTGTTGGTCTCATCATCATCCAGGATGAGAGGCATCTCCTTCCTTACTGCCTTGTTGTGGAGCATGCAGCTGACAATGATTATTTTACACATCTTTGCAGGCTCATATGGGAGGGCCCTTCGGTCTTACCCAGGCAGTGGAAGCGGCTCTGCAGGAGTATGCTCGATGACTCGCCTGGTTTGGCCATTTGCCTGATTGTATCGCATCTCGGATGGTGTCACAGGGTTTCTCAGGGGTGTCAGCAACTAAGGCATGTTGGGGGATCCAGAGTCACCTACATACAAAGAATCACACATTAGTTGAGTATTGTAAGGGGGTTGGAGACAACATAGCAAAACACATACCATGGTAAACAGTACCCACCAACAAGCCAGGCACGCAGGTTTGGCATCTGTGACAACATCACCGGGATGCAACTCCTCCTCAAGATATAGACATCATGGGCTGAACCAGGAAACCGTACACACACATGTGAAATAACCATGTCCGCCAGACATACCACCAGAGCATTCATTGAGTGGTAATGTTTGCGGTTGTGGTAGGTCTGTTCATGTGCCCGTGGTGGTATCAGGACCACATGTGTGCCATCAATAGAGCCATTCACATTAGGCATCCTCCCCAGTCCATAGAAGCCATCAGCTGAACATTGTCTGTGACATACTCCCAACACTAGCCACAGTGTGCTGGAAGGTACCAGTGGCAAAGAAGTGCAGGGCTGACATCACCTTCACCTTTAGCATCAGTGCTGTCGGGTATGTGCGGCCAGGTTGCAGATGTGGTGCCAACTGCTCTGCAAACTCACCAAAGAGGCTCCTGGTGAAGCAGGACCAACGGATGCTGTCGCGTTTCATCATGGTCTCAAGGTCTGGGAATGGTCTATGGACAGCTGGTGCACTGCAGTACAGAGATGGGTAAAGTTACATTATACATTCAGCTACCCATGTAGCACTCATCTTGCAAAAAATCACAATATACATCAGAGCAATTCACTATTAACTAAAGTGTGTGCTTTCTTGTTATGGACACATATGTCACCTTCATGCCCATCATCTCACATATCATTGGCACATGTGTGCATGACTTCCCTGTGGAGCTATGGCTAATCATTGGGCTGTGGCACAGTACCCATACACTGCTGTCTCATTACAAACACACAACACAGTGACAAGTAATGACAGATGTTTCACAGGCCTCACAACTCCATGTCAGGAAGATGGCCATGGACCCATGTGCACTGGAATGCCATGTCGTATCATAGAAATCCAACAAACAATAATGTCTTGCCCAGTTAGTGGGCCCTGTTGTCCCTGAAGGCCATACATGGATGCCCCTTACACACACAGCATGAAATAGCATGCACATGGCACATGGTGTGGCCCCTGTCTCACATTGTGGCCATGGAAACACAAACATCAAAGACACAACATGCACACAAACTTTGTGGATAGATCATAAATTTAGCCATGACTCTGTCTGTGACATACATGACATGCAACCCTCTACTCATGTTACATGTGACAGGTCATACACATCTGCCAACTGGTACTGTGTCCATGACTCATGCCCATAAGCCACAACTTTTATATCACATTAGTGAGGTGCAGCACACCAAAAGTAATCTGTCCCCATGAACTCATGCCCAGCCTGGGGGTGGCT
The DNA here is from genome assembly GCF_964263255.1 of Lissotriton vulgaris. NCBI lineage: Eukaryota > Metazoa > Chordata > Amphibia > Caudata > Salamandridae > Lissotriton > Lissotriton vulgaris. Next base: position 982,365,679 of record NC_141695.1, on the reverse strand, counting down.
TGACCTAAGTGCCATTAAAGGATAATAATGTTGTCCCCCCCATACTCACACAGGTGATACAGCCTTAAATGCCATGGAATGCAGTGTGGGAAATGCTGTGGTTTTGAAGGTGTGGCCATGGCACTTAAATCAGTGTCAAAACCGTCTGCAAGTCACACCAATGTGATCCGACGTGGCTGACTTGTATGCAGACGCGCCATACATGCATGTACTGAGTTGTGCACACACCTTGTCCATTGACTGTAGGATGCGTATGCATTACAGTCACCCGCATCAGATCACATTGATGCTAATTGGCAATGCGTGCGCACAGCTCGGTTCATGCATGTTGGACGCATATGCAATCTGACCCGACGCGGGTGAATCGTGAGCAGACGCGTTGTACAGTCATGGACCGAGCTATGCGCATGCATAACCCATGGATTCGTATCCAGCCGGATGCGTATTTTTAAAAAATAAACGCGTCAGATAGTCAGTTTTCCGAGACGTGCGCACTCAATGTCAATAAGCTGTCATGGAGTTGGACGGAATTGTAAAAAACGCTCGACACGTGCGCTAGAAATACAGTTGGATGCGTACAGCAATGTTGCAATCCTAGGGTCCTGGAGGTGAGTGTTTTTAACGATGCGGAAGATGTGTAGGAGTCTTTCATTTCCATGAATTGGACAGATTCACAGAATGCAACTGTGTCTGGCATATCAGTGAGGGGCAATGTCACAGAATATGCCTCTGCAGCACTGATTTAAGGATGGCAGGCCCCCAGGGACCTCACCTGCTTGCACTACATGCTAGAGGACCACTTTCACTATCCACTGCTGCTGCTGTCTGTGCTTCCTCTGGATTCTGCACTGGCACGTACTTTGGAGAGGGCCCCAGCATTCACTGAGGAGGAGAACCAGGCCCTGCTGGATGGGGTCCTCCCACAGTACAGTACACTGTATGGGACACCAGGGGAGCAGGTGAGTGTGCAGTCCACTGCCTATCATTTTATGCAAGTTGTATGACTAAAATGAATGTAAGTGTGCACAGCAGTGTGAGGCATATGCACTGAGTACTTTAAGCTACCTATTCATGTGGGTACATGTATTCTACAGGTGTCCTGCTGCAGTAGTGCAGTAGTGCTGGCCTTACAGTCCTAGCCAATGTATCCATGTCAGACCTGCAGCAAAAATGCACATTTTTATGGGTGCACTACTTGTGTACCTCTTTTGGTTTTGTGATGACTACATGTATGTTCAACTGTATGCATCACAATTATGTGGCATGTGTGACAATGTCCTCTTTACTTTGTAATCGTCATAGGTTGATGCCCATCAGAAGCAGTGACTCTGATGTGTGCATCGTGGGTGTATCTCTTCTTTGCACTATGCTTAGTCTCTGACGTGTTCTGTGTGTGCCTTTCATATGAGTTCAAATTGCAGGTCTGGGTCACAACATGTGTTTGGGGTAGTTAAAACATACCCATGCAGCAGAGTGAGCCCATGGAGTGTCCTCAGGGCTATGTAGAGGAAGTATGTCACACTGACCCAGACACCTGCCCACTGTCCATGCCAATACACTTTATTTGGTTTACCAGCTCTGTCATGCCCGCTCCAAGGCATAGTGAGTCTCTGTACTCACACTCATGTGTATGGACCCGCTGGTTGTGCTTCCTAAAATGTGCCATCAGGTGTCTGACACAATGTCATTGTAGTTTGGCTTCCTATTTTGTGACAACTGGTGTGCTGAGGATTTTAGTGTGAGCAGGACCTCTGAGTTGCGACAATGGAGATCATACCTGTGCAACATATAGGAGTATGGTAAGTTTAATGAGCACAATGCTGTATGCAAGAGTGACATTCATGCAGCTGTGTGTAATCGTCAGCAGACTGTGTGGTGCTCATGTTCAGGTAGTTGTGTTTGTAGTCACTCATATGTCAGATTTAAGTGAGGTAGGATCATCATAGTCCTAAGACAGTGTGTGGCAGGGGACAGACTGGTGCACTTGTCAGCTGCAGAGTTTGGTTTGGGCATGACCTATGAATGTGACGCAGTGAAGACTGTTGTTTTTGGGATGCAATGCCCTATGACATGTGACAGTGAAGACTGACTTACAATGCATGTGTGTGCCAGGGCATTGACTTGCTATGAAGGATCCTACATTGGAGTCTGAGGTGCTCCATGCATCCCATTGTGTCATTTAGTATCATGACGTTAGGACATCATTGTGTGTTGTGCTACTAGGCATCACAAGATTGTTAAATGTGAGTGTGGGCATACATTCATCCAGACACCTGTACTGAGTGATTGGCATGTGATGTGATGTATGTTAATGGTGATGTACTTCTACGTGGTCATTTACATGTACAACAACTGTGTATGTGGTGCATATGTGCACTTTGGGGTATTCACTGCCAGCATGAAACAGACATATGGGTACCTGTCCAGGAGAGATATGGGTGCCATGGTTGATGTTCAGACTGGGTATTGACCTATGTACCTCTGTGTGTGCATTTTAAATAAATGACAGATGAGGATGCCAGTGCATGACCGGTAATGTTGGGTATTGACAGTGTTGTGTGCAGTCAGTGCAAGAAACTAATGCGGTTCTTCTTTTCCTACTTATATGCAGATACATCCTCGGGCACAGGAGACAGCACCACAGACCAGGATGAGCCACAGAGCCAGCCCGGTCCATCAACTGAGGAGTCAGAGGGAGCCAGTGGCACGGAGGGTGAGGGGAGCCACACAGAGGAGTCCTCAGCACCTTCCACCTCAGCGGAGGAGCACAGCAGCTCGGAGGATGACTCCCTTGTGGGGGCGGGTGTCAGCAGCGAGGAAACAACAGAGGGTGAGGCTGTTCCTGCCACCACCATCACCACCACCAGTACCGACCTCCCCTCGACTCCCATCTGTAACAGTCTTACCAATATAGTTCCACGGGAGCGTCTGGAAAACCAGTAACTTGTAGCTAGGTCCTCAACCTTCCCTTACTACCAATTGCCCCTATCAGACTCTAGGGCGCAAAGGTAAGCCAGGGAAAGAAGGGAAACAAAACAAGGAAAGAAGGGGGGAGACAGTCTTCGTGCTACAGCCCTCTCACTGCTGGTAGGTAGGTAGGCAGGCATCTACAAAAGAAGGGAATACTGTCGTAAAACACAGGAGAACAGAGTCAGAATACTCAAAGTACTATTATCTCAAGATTACCTAGTACTCAGGGATGAGGCTTTCTAATAGGGCTGGAAATCTCAGTGTAGATAGTGTAGGCATAAAGAATGTGTCAGTCTCTCTAAGGGAAAAGACATAGTGTAAACATTACTGAGTAAATTCTAGATACAGTGTCTTCCACATGTCTTCATCAAACATAAAGCTCACCAAGACTGTTGATTCACAGATTATGATGAGTCTTTGAATAGTTCTTTACACTTCCTATAAGACAAACTATATGATCTTAATAACCAGTAGTTTGAATAACTGTAAACATGTAATTAAAGCAACGCAACGCGCTGTTTACCAGGAACCCAAGGTCATCCAGACGAAGATTCTTGTCAGCAGCGATAATTAATGAAGACTGACCAGGCACCAAAGCTGCTCCAAATAAAGGAAAAACTGAAGGTAGAAAATAAAAGAGGAGTACTCAACGCACAGCAAAACACCGTCTGAGTGAGTGCTATCGCCAACGAAACCGCTCCCGACCGACCCGGCCGACCCGCGGAGCAAAACCCGGCAGGTCTGTAGAGCCGAACGGTGAACAATCCCGCTCTCACAATTTCACTCCCCAGAGGTGCCCGGCTACACGGAGGACACAGGGCAGTTACGGTAACCGCTAAAGCAGGCAGGCAAGCGGGAAAACCATGAGGGAAAGTAAACGGGAATATCAGGGCTAAGCAACCAGGGATTCAGACTCGCGGGAGTCACGAGAGGAAGTCCGTAAACAGGAAGTCTGAAAACAGGAACCAAGGCAACACTAGAACGCGAAGCCTCGATGTGATAGGAAGTCAGGCTTTTCAACCTGCCTGTCTTCTTTGTGCATGCGCAGTAGAGAGCCGCCATCTTGAACCAGGAAACTACATCAGCAGTCGTGACACCATCCCAGAGGTCCGTGGCAGCTTCCGTGTTCGGGAGCATGCCTCCTTCGTGCCATTCACCCCACCCCCTGCCCTTGTGTTCCATGCCACCCTGAGTGTGGAGTCTGTGTACATACTTAAACAGATCCATGTAGGGCAGACATCAATGCTGAGTGTCCTCAATGCACACACCAGTCTGTTGACACAAGTGGTGTTGTTCATGGAGGGCATCTCATCTGGCATGTCTGCCCTACAGAGGACCAATCAGTCCATGGCCTCCTCACTGACAGCAGCAGTATTCTTCAGTATTCCCTGACCCCTTCAGCCTCAGCCCAAACTACTCCTCCAAGCACCCTACCTATCCCCAGCACACACACACCTGCACGGTCACCCAAACACACAGACACAGACAGCACACATTCACCCACACATAAGTCTAAACGTGCACACAAGCAAAGTCAGGGGACTGATACCACACACACAGTGGATGGGTCTCAAACACACACACAGGCATCCACAAGCACTCCACAGTTCTCCGATCCCTCTCCTTCCAAGAGCCCTTCCCTTGCCTCACCTGCAACCCCATCTCCTTAAAAGCTCTTCCTGTGTGACCTAGGCCTCTTCCCCTCTGATCCAGCAGATCCTAACTACAGGGGAAGGGTAAGTCACCACACTGAGAAGAGTGCCCCTCACACCCGGACACCCTCCCCCAAGCACAGGCCCCCACCCGCAAGTCACCCTGTAGCCGGAAGAGCAAGACCCAACTCCCACTCCCCAGCTCCACTGCACAGTCTCCTTCCTCCATCCCCCAGGTCAGTACACCACAAGTTCCCCTTTCACACCCTGTCCCAGGTTCCCCACCCACAGATACATCAACCCCAAAATGATCAGGCCCTCCCCCCTGCCATTTGGTCTTCCACTGACACCACCACCAGTCTGACTGTAGCTGCAACTACTGTGGGGAGCATGTCAACCCCAACTGTCCTGCCAACCCCACCTGCACCTATTTCCACTCCCATGGGGTTAGGGCATGCATGGAGTCCAGGCCCACCCAGTCTGACATGGGCACTGCAGTGGGGACCATGTCCACTACACCTGACCTGCCCACTGCAGTGTCCAGTACCCACCCCATCAGGCTTGTGCCCCACAGTTGTGACGGCACAACCCATGTCAGACCACTCAACTGCAGTTGCCACTGACTCTCCTGCACCCAGCACCCCTTCCCAAGCTCCTTCTGAGCCCTGATCCTGTCCCTGTGGTGCCTGGCCTCCTGCCCAATGTATACCCCTCAGAGTGGATGTCCAGTAGTCCTTATCAGTGCAGGCAAGCAATGCGTGACAGGTGTCACTGACACCATCATTGGACTTTTGATTTTCTACTGGACATTGGACTACATTTATTTGTTTATTTTGCCTTCCAAAGGGCAGATTGCAGATTAAAGCATTTTGTTGTTCTCCTTGTGCATTTGATTCAGCTGTAGATTTTGTGGCTGTTGTTTACCCTGGCCTTGGTGTGAAGATGCAGGATTTACAAATGTCTGTTACTGGGGTGTTGATGTGGTGCACTCCATGTGGGCCATAAGATGAGTTTTATGGTCAAGTTGGTATCCATGTCATCCTTTGCAGCTGAGTGGGGGTGTCATGATTGACTAATGTGGCACAGGGATGGTAACATTTCTTTGGCATGGCCACATCTGTGGATTGCACCCATGCACATATGATGTGCTTCACACTGTGCAATGTGACACTTTCCCTGACTGTTGTGGCATCTACATTGTCATGCAGCTGCTGGACATCCTTGGTGTAAAGTCAACTGTGTCCTCTGTGCAACTTGGTAGACATATGTATTGTGTAAGTGCAGGTGACTTAAGGGGCATTGCTGTACCCATGCGTATGTGACCAGTGCCTACATTGGGTTGTAGATGAAGTTTGACTGTACAGGTGCTGTCCTGACATGCACAGGAATCATACATACTGTTTGTCAAGTGTTGCTATTTCCATGATGACACCTACCTTGTGGTCACTGTGATGATAGGTGATTTTGACCCTTTGCCACAATGCTCTACTTTAGCTGCAATTTGTGTCCACACATTTTACATTGGATGTACAAACTGATGGGATGTTTTCACACATTGACCCAGTGCTATATCAAACCTTGACCTGTGTAGCCCACACTCTGGTTGAATCATAATCACTGTTGTGGCTATTTGTCAGGCACTACACACTGTTGGCATGATGTTGTTGTGGAATGTATTTGACTGACATGCCTGTGGCTGATGTTTGATGAATGTGTGTCACTTCATCCTCCCTATGGTAGGGTGGCATCAGTGATTGAGCACATGACACATATGGGAGGGGTGGCATCAGTGATGGAGCACATGACACATATGGGTGGGGTGGCATCAGTGATAGAGCACATGACACATATGGGTGGGGTGGCATCAGTGATAGAGCACAAGACACATATGAGTGGGGTAGCATCAGTGATACAGTACATAACACATATGGGTGGGGTGGCATCAGTGATAGTGCACATGACGCTTATGGGTGAGGTGGCATCAGTGATAGGCAACATAACACATATGGATGGGGTGGCATCAGTGATAGAGCACATAACACATATGGGTGGGGTGGCATCAGTGATAGGCAACATGACACATATGGGTGGGGTGGCATCAGTGATAGAGCACATGACACATATCGGTGGGGTGGCATCAGTGATAGAGCACATGACACATGTGGGTGGGGGGGCATCAGTGATAGAGGACATGACACATATGGGTGGGGTGGCATCAGTGATAGAGCGCATGACACATATGGGTGGGGTGGCATCAGTGATAGGCAACATAACACATATGGGTGGGGTGTCATCAGTGATAGAGCACATAACACATATGGGTGGGGTGGCATCAGTGATAGAGCACTAATGGTAAATTTGGTGATGCTCCAAAATCCATAGGTGTAAGTGTAGGAACACCCATGCTCCACCCATGGAATGCCTCCCTGGGGCAGAGTAAATAAAGGCAGCGGCTTGCTCTGCGTTACTCCAGCTTTATAAAGCCTTCTGGGCCAAGCAAGGTGGCCTTGCGTGGATTGATAAATCTGACTCTAGTGATGCTTTGTTCTTGCGCCCCCTTGTGTGGCGTGAGTGTGTTGCAACACAATGATAAATATGCCCCCCCTTGTTTCTCAAATGTAGCATAAGCGTGGAATCAGAGATTCCCCAGTACTACCCATCACCATGACATAATCTGTCAAAAAGATTCAGTGACTTTTTATCTAAGTAATGTTAGGACCAAAATCAATTTTCCGAAGATTCCCAAGAAAATTCAAACAGCATAGCGATCTTGGTACCGACTGTTGACAGTCATATTTGTAACGAAACATCTAATCCTATTGATACCCCAATAAGAGAGGACTGATCTTGGCTTGAAGGCTCTCTTGCTCAGGAGCATGGTTCAGCAAAGCTGTCACTAGGTCATAAATCAGAAAGTCAACAGTTCAATCGTTAGACTCTATCCATCTTCTAATGGACCAGCACTGGTATCTGCAAGTTAAAGCAAGGCTCATAGCCACTCAACCGTATTCATGAGTTTGTTAAAGTGTGCTTGCAGGGAACATGGGAGTGGGAGGAGCTTACCTTACAAAATCATATTTTTGGGAATAACCCTGCTGTCAAGCTTTCGGGAAAAGGGCAGACTGCCAGGGAGCCTAGCAACTTTAATTAGTTCTCATCTGGAACATGCCATAGTAAGTCTTACAATAGAGTCTTATCATATACTACTAACTAAATTCAATTTTCTTTGACCCACAAATTGTAAATCATTACAGCTGTACAATATCCACATCCCACCAGGTACCCTTCGAAAACTCTGTGCAAAATGCCTTATTTGAACATCTGGATCCTCAAATACCACTCCCATTAAACGTAGAGCTGTTATTAATGAGAGACTTGAATAGTGTTCTAGCTTATGAGTTGCTGCTTCCAGACAAATTAAAAGATGTGACAAACTTATGGAGTATACCTTGTATGAATCCATCATTAAGTCTAAAGAATCATTCAAACGTGATGTCTGGCATAAACTGTCTAGGATACCAGTTCATAATCTGAACGGCCATATTTTCACTGACATTCCTGCAAAACCATTACAGTATGGAAAGGATAACTCACTAGACTATACTTTGACACTCCCTACATTATTCTAAGCAATTGGCTCCTTTAAAACAATGAATAGAAAAGAGAGCAACTATCTTCCCCAAGCAATTCAAGTGAATTGAAGGCTTAAGAAAAATAGTAAACCTGAAACAATTTCCGAGAAGGAGGAGGCACCAAGATTGAATAAAATATTGAATAAAATAAAATGGAATCAGTTCTAGGTTAGGCTGTATGAAAGCTGGATTACTACCCTTGATAAAAAATGTCATTAGTAATATGGCTACTTGTCCATCAGCTAACATTGTCTGAAAAGCATTTGTGACTCTATTAGCCTGACGAATACTGGTGCACACTGCAGTTGCATAATATGAAAAGGAAATTAACACATCTCAGGAGAAAATATATTGTTTCCGGCAATAATGCCCAATTGCAAGAATTGAAAGCACTAACATCTGGTTGCTGAGACCAACAGGATCTGCTGTCTCCTCCCCTGGGAGCCAAGTCTGTCCCCGAAAGTCTCCAATGAGCATATGCTCAAAGTCAAGAGATCCATCCTGCTGAACCACAATCATCCCATTGAAGTCTGACACCTAGGATGATGCCCCAGGTTGAGGCTGCCTTGAAGTTCTCCTTTGCAGAGATCTCCATGGGCCCCAGTCAACTCCACTGCAAGTGCTTGATCTGGGGTGATCCTGGAACTCCAGTCAGTCCCACATCTTGCCCGGAGTTGTAAAAATATGATTTGCCTCAAAGGAGTACTGGAAAGGGGCGACCACTCGGTCCCCCCGAACTTATGGCAGAGTACCTCGATCCCCCCGGGAAGCCATTTTGGGCGGGAGGCGCGTCTCGGCTGGTATGCCCGAAGCGGCGTAGCCGGGGCGCGCTCTTTCCCGCCCTGGAGTGGGCTGGCCTAGACACTGACGCAGCTGGCCACGCCCTCGGGGCAGGCAGGGGCGGGTTTACGCCCGCCCTGAAGACGGATAAAAAGGGACGCAAGACCGGAAGACATCCTCTTGTTCCTGTGCTCTGAAGCTGCACCTCCTCGCTGCACGTGAGCTCGAGACGGAACGAAGAGCCAGTTTTGAGCGTTTTAATCTTTCTTTTTGTCTTCTAGATACTTGGTCGGAAACAATGCCCAAAAAAGGCGCGAAGAGAATGACGACGGATCAGATGGTTCGGGTCCTCATGAAGGAGATGTCCGAACTGAGAAAGCAGGTGGCGAAGCGAGATGGGGAGGGGGGATCGGAGCGTCCATCGGCTGGAGCAACCCCTGGAGGGAGAGCCAAGAGGCCTAGGAGGGGACCAGCCGGGGGAGACGTCCCTGTTCCCTGTACCCCGCTCGAGGCGCCAACCCCGGTACCGGTGGAGGGGAATCCGATTCCCGTCGTGGTCACCCCGACATCCACTGAGGATATGCCCCCCGAGCTGGCGGCACAGCTAGCAGCGTGGTTGGGCGACAGTAGCGAGGGCGCCACGGCTGCCGAGGCACAAGCGCTGATGAAACAGTTGCGCGAGAAGCGAGATGCAGCCAAGGTGCCCGCGCCGGCGGCAGTGATAGACAAGCCGCAGGCCCCGGTTGCGACCACAGAAGCAACGTCCGGTGCAGGTAAGCGACCATTGCCGATCGCGAGGGACGAGTCAGCACCCTCTCGTAGAGAAAAGTTGGGGCAACATGTTCCTTTGGCAATAAAGGAAAAGATTTGGGCAGGGGAATATGTGAACATTTTCTCCTTGCTTGTCGACCATTATGAGGTGGAGCATGTTAAAGGTCAGAAGGATCTGATGCATCCGAGTGTTTGGCGCGCAAAAATGGCCGCCTTTAAAGTAAATGAGAATATTGGCAATTGGGGCAATGCTTGGGGGATTTTTACGTCGATCTTAGGGGAACGTAGGCCTGAATTGCTTTCTGAGTTACCAATCTATCAGTCACGAATTATGGGGTACTCGACGTCTCACCAGGGTAACCACTGGTTCTGTTATGATAATCTCTTTAGGAAGGCGAAGGAGCATAACAAAAGTTTAACCTGGGACTGTTATGATTCTTTGACATGGGATAAAATGAAAGAGTCAGGAATGTTGAAAATGCCGTTGGTGGGGAGCAATGTTGGCGAGTCCTCCCGCCAATATGCGGGGACGCCCTTTCGGTCAGGTACGAGTACCGACGATTACTCGAGATCTGCCGGTAATGCAGGGAAAAAGGGTTTCTGCTTCAATTTCAACAAAGGTAAATGTACTAGGCCACAGGGATCGTGTAAATTCAAGCACGAATGTAGTGGTTGCGGTTCGTCCCATCCTGAGTCCTCGTGCAGAGCCAGAACGGGTGAGAAGGGGGGTAGGGGAGGCGCCAAACAGGTCTAACATAGTCCGAGGGGCGCCTTTACCAACCCCGATTGATACCTTGGCGATGATTCCCTGGCTCAGTGAATACCCAGATCGTACTTCTGCTGGATTGCTGCGAAACGGTTTTTCATATGGTTTCCGCATTCCGGTGGGGGACTTTCAGGGTGTCGGGATATGCAAAAATCAACTTTCCGTCCTGCAGCATACGACTGTAGTACAGGAGAAGATCCGGAAAGAGGTTATCCGAGGTCGTGTCGCCGGCCCGTTTTCTGCACCCCCGGTACAGTATTTTGTTTGTTCTCCTTTAGGGGTGGTCCCCAAGAAGGACCCGGGTGAGTTTCGATTGATTCATAATTTGTCCACGTGGTCTTTCTGTAAACGATGCAATAGACCCAGAAGTGTGTTCGGTGCGGTACGCATCCTTCGATGAGGCCGTAGCCATTTTGAATCGCCTGGGGCCCGGGGCGCGGATGGCGAAGTCAGATATCGAGTCAGCGTTCCGGTTGCTCCCGGTACACCCGGACGATCAGCGTCTCCTAGGATTCAATTTTCAGGGTTGTTTTTACATGGATAAGTGTATGCCGATGGGGTGCTCTATATCTTGTGCCTATTTCGAGAAATTCAGTAGTTTTCTGCAATGGGTCTTCACAAAGAAGACGGGTTTCCAACATGTAATGCATTACCTGGATGATTTTCTGTTCCTTGGGGCAGCCGGGGATCTTGAATGTGGCCGGGCCTTGGCCGAATTTTGTTTATTAATGAAACAGTTTGGTGTGCCATTGGCACCAGGTAAGACGGTGGGTCCTGCGACTCGCCTCGAGTTTCTGGGGATCGAGTTAGACTCCAGAGAAGGTTGTTTTCGTTTGCCAGCTGACAAAGTGTTAAAGTTCAGGGCAACCCTGCAAGAGTGTCTAAATGGGTCAAAAATTACGCTGCATCAGTTACAGCAGTTGGTGGGACAGTTGAATTTTGCCCTGAAAGTTATACCAATGGCCCGCCCCTTTTCTCGTTCAATTGCACAAGCTATGGTCGGCCTAAAGGAGGGCCACCACCGCACGAGACTATCGGCTGAGGTCCGCCAGGACGTGCGTATTTGGTTAGCATTTCTGGCGGACTTTAATGGTCGAGTCATATGGAACAAACCAGCCGTATCCTCTGAAGAGCTGGGGCTATGGACAGATTCTGCAGGAAGCATAGGTTTTGGTGCCATCTTCGGCACAAAATGGTCAGCACAAAGGTGGCCGACGTGGTGGCACGACAATGGTCTGACAAGTAATATTGCTTTCTTGGAACTTTTTCCCATTTTGGTGGCCTTGAGAACCTGGCCAGAAGGGTTCAAGGATCACTCTGTGATATTTTGGTCCGACAATATGACTGTGGTTGAGTGCATCAATAGTCAGGCAGCACGATGTAAGCTGATTTTAAGACTACTCAAAGAGATTGTTTTGTTGTGCATGCAACTGAATGTGCTGTTCAGAGCAAAACATGTCCCAGGGGTACAGAATCAGGCGGCTGATGCACTGTCTCGTTTTCATATGCAGGCTTTCTCGGGCTTCCTTCCCTCAGCGGATCCAGAGCCGGCACCCTTCCCCGAAGCTCTCTGGTTTCTCGGTGCCCCGAACTTCGTCACCTCGTGGGAGAGAGTCTAGCACCACGGACGAGGAAGGCATATGAAGGGGCGTTTAGGTCCTATTTAGCCTTCTTGGGGACTGATAGAGAGAAGCTTTGGGGCCATGAGGAATGGGTGGTGAATTTCCTGATGTCCTTACGTAGGGCTGGGAAATCTGTGGCTACGGCTCAGAGGCATCGTGCTGCTATTTCCTTTGTTGCCAGGGCTCATAGTATCCAGGACCCGACAGCGTCTTTCGTTGTACAGAAAGCGCTGCGTGGGTGGCAACGCCTTGAGGGTCGCAGAGTAGATGAGAGGCGCCCGATAGGTTTGGATAGGTTGGCCCAGTTGTTGGCTACACTCCCTGCCACATGTTCATCTCCGTTTGAGGCGGTGTTGTTCCGAGCCGCTTTTACGCTAGCATTTCACGGGGCGATGCGAGTAAGCGAACTGGTGGCAAGGAACAAACAGGATGTGGCGGGGGGTTTGTGCCAAGAACACGTTCAGATCAGAAGAGAGGCAATGACGGTCTCCTTTGTCAAGTCCAAGACCGATCAAGATCGGATGGGTGACTGCATAATCATACGCAGGAGTACTTTTATTTGAGCTGGAAACAATAACGTAAATTTTAAGTTCAAGGAGCAAAAATGTTGCTTCCCTGCTGTAAAAAATTTATGCAATGTTTGTACCAATGTGTGTAACTCGGGAATATTTCTCCAGGTTTTACGTTGTATTTTGAGTACCCATGCTGTCTTGTCCAACAGAGGAAGACATCCCTGTCCCTATAAATAAGAAACCTTACAATGAGGATCCCCAGGGTGAGGGGAGGCATTGGTGCCAGTTTCTTGTGGGTAACAAATACTGGAGACCGATCATTGGGTTGCCATACAGTATGAATCTACTGCTCTAGGAATCCCTGAGGGTCACTACATTTAGTTCACTCTGGTATTGCAACAAATCAGAGATTATTATACCTTGATATATCCTCCACATCCTAAAAGTGGTTTCCAGATGCAGGTGTGTTTGGATAAAATACGAACAATTGATTTCAGCTAAATTACTATGGTAAATAATACTTTGAACAGTTTTTCAGTGTGTATGGACTATTGAGAAACCTCCTTTCTGAGGTCCCCCCTCAGCAGGGGCTGTTCTATGAGCATAACAAGAGTACACAGTAATATATGTATTCTGCTATTCCAAGTTTGGGAAAATATAGGTTAACATTTCAACTACTATATTTTAATGTTCAGAAAATATTCTATTTAATGGTGAAGTTTGATTTTTGATAAAGGTTTTGAAAGAATAACTCTTAGATAATTAACTTTCCCTGCCTAAAGCTCCAGGAAATTAATTTGCATTATCATTGTAGCAGCTGCCTTGTCAGTACTAGACCTTTACAAAGTGCCAACATTGCTCCCAGAGCGGAGTTAATGGTCTGGGTGCAGGGAGGTGTTTTTTCTTCCAATGGCAGGTTGACCACTTATGGTGGATCCTTTAAACTGCAAAGGGTCTGCCCTTTCACAAGTAAATGTAAATTGAGACCTGTGAAAGATAAACATTCCTCCCCAGCCAGACAAAGTACGGGGCTCATCATTTACCTGGGAACTCTTTTGGATAAGCACATAGGCTCTACAAAAGAGAGAATGGGTTTACCCATCTTTGATTTTAGGAATAAGGTGCATTGTGGGATCCTTTGTAGTAGGGAAAACATAAACTGCTGAAAAAAGGGTCAACCCCACCAACTAGCTAGTTCTAACCAATAATAGGCCACCTTTTCAGAAAACTTTCTTCACCTGTGGAAGAACAGAAAAAGGACTACACTTACTGATTGAGACCTGAAAGAACTGAAGGGTTGGACCTGCTCCCACTTGTATCCAAGACAAAGAAGTGGATTTGACGGGTCAATTAGTTGACTTCCTGTGGGGAGTCATCACCACAACAGAAAGTCCATTTCAGCTGCCGTCATCAAGAAGATATCTGGCCTTGTTTAACTCATCATCAGATAGAGCCTGCAGTCTTGTCATGCTGGAGTATTCCGAGCTCTGAAATTGAGTGTAAATCCAAGTAGAGAAATCTTAACTGGTTGAAGGTGTGAAAAGAATTTGGCCAACAATAAGATTTCCCTGGAACATTTCCAACTGAGGCCTTTTCCCAACCAGTGGCTATAGCAGAACCTTGTCCAATGGTTATCAGGATTTGAGAGGACTTCATTTCATACAGCCTGTAATCTTTACCAGGTGCAGCATTTCAACATTTAGAGTCAAAGGGCCTGATTTATTTTCTGGCAGATGGAGTATTTTTTCTTGGCCTGGCAGGGAACTTTACATCTACCAGGCCAATACTTCTCCACCTGCCAGACTTGTATATGACCACCTATAGCAGTTCCTGTCAATACATTTTATTATTTACTATTGGGCTGTGTCAAAAGGATGCAACCCTGTTGCAAGCAGTATTCATTTTTAAAAGAAAATCCCAAAATAGGATTTTCTTTTTTAAAAGAAAGAAATTATGCTCCCCACGCTATAGAAGACTGCTCCCATGGTGAGGGAAGCATTATAATGTTTTTACTGTTCCCCACCACCAGGTCTTTCCTGGTGGTAAGGAACAGTAAATAAAGACTATATATCTGCCTATCTAATTAAAGGGGGGGGCATTAAGTCATTTATCAGATCACCCTCACTCCCCAGGGCCAACAGAGGGGATTAATCCTGACAGAGCTGTTTCCACCGTGATTAACCCAAATTTCCACCCACATGTAAATGTAGGGCCCGACCAGTATATTTGCGTGGAGGGAACTCCATCACTGTTTCAATGGAATAAACCTATCCCCCAATATTTCTATCAGGCCCTAAGTTTGAAAGTAAAATATTTGACCAGGATAAACCAGTTTGGTATAGCCAACCTTTGATCAATTGTGGTCAGTCTGCAATTGGACCTAGGTGCCGGTCATCCAGGAACATTGACTACTATCGGTGAATTACTTTTTCTTGGTGCTTTTTCTCTTATATTTGGAAATCATATCTCTGGTTACCCTTTTTGTATTTTTGTCATTTTGGTATCACTTTCTTCTTAAATTCTTCTTTACATTGATAATGTTGAGTGGGATTGTTATTGTGTTCTATTCTTTACTTTTTAACTGATTTGGTACTTCTTAATATTTTACACGGTTAAGTTAATACTGTCAGCTCTGTGCCATAGCTATCATGGGTTGCACTGAGGTTTAAATTACTGACATCTTTGCATGGCCCTATGAGGTTACTTTATTACTTGTAGTGGATTACCATTCACCTCAACTAATAATTTAATTTCTTACTCTATTTTTCATTCTATGATTTAAATGTACATTTATAAAAGACAAGTAAAAACCCAAATAGATAGTGCATTACATTGTGAGTTAACATACAATTAAAACTATTTAACAGAATACATTATTGGGGAAGGAGGGAGAGTGTAAATGGTTTAGAAAAAGAAACAATCTGGTGTTTACATTTTTTTTAAAAAAAGTGCACATTGTATGAAAAGAATACTAAACAAAATAAGACATTATTATCAATGAAAAGAAAGACAAGAGGGTTGAAGAACATGCTGCTTACTAATGTAGTGGGCATGCAAATGTTTGTTTTGCATGGTCATTCAAAAATGTTTTAACAGGAGACTGTAAGATCAAACATCTCAAAACAAGTGATATATGTGAGCTGTATTCAGTCCATAATTATGGCAGACTTCATACCACCATGCTTAGAAAGTGAGTTTGGTTAGTCTCTTCAACATCTTGTTTGTTGAAACGCAACTGCTAATAGCAAGTCCAAAAGGTGCACTTCAAATTAAAATGTGTTCCAATCATCAAATGGATTCTCCAGGAAGATGTTTGTAATCAAAAAAGTTAATGTAGAGTAACAAATTTAATCAGTCTGAGTGCAAACTTGTATCCAGAAATCCTGAACAATGGGGCATGTGGAAGGTAAATGCTTTAAATCATCACCTTCTAGTGCACATTTCCAACATTTGTCAAGAAGATCCGGATAAAGTTTATGTAAAACCACAGAACATAGAGGTTTTTTATATATATAAAATACGTTTCTGAGTGGTGTTTGCCACTTTAGAGGATCTCCTGATCGTGGTCCAAATCTTTTTCCAAAAGGGGGCAGACCATTCCATTCCCAAATCATGCTCCTGGGAGATCTCTGTACTTGTTTTGTCTCTATCAGAGGTGCAACAGAGTAAATATAAGTCGATAGTAGATACTTTGGGATTCTAAAACTCAAAATTTATGTTGAAAGGATGGGTGGAGGCCAGAGAGAGTACGATCTTGCAAGAAAGATATAGGAGTGTTATCATCAGAAAGCTGAATAACCCAAATTAGACTTCATTTACTCCATCATTTCCAGTGGATAGGCTTATTATTAATTAGTATGAAGCTGTAATATAAAATAGTAGAATTAAGAAATGTGTGATGCACCTTAGAAGTACAGGACAATAGAGGTTCTAGCAATTTACATGAGTGTTTAAGAATAGGAGTGGGAAGGGATTGTGACTTAGGGGTGAACAAATATTCCTAAAAAGAGAAAGGGGAGAAAAAATTCCTTTTCAATGTCAACCCATATTGGATAATTGATTAAGGAATCTGTAATCCAATAAGAAGACTGTCTCAATAAAAAAGCCTTGTGATAATTGAGAAAAATCTGGGAAGTTTACCCCACCCTCAGATTTTAGATGTATTAACTTTAACACCGGTATGTAAGGTTTTTTATTGTTTCAAAGAAATGAGCAGAGTATGGAGTTACTATTTTTGAAAGTTTTAAGTGGTATAGGTGTTGGCATTTTAGAATTAGAATACAAAATGACAGGAACATGCATCATTTAAATAGTGTCAAGTGGACCCCACAAGGAGAGGTTAAAGTAGTTAACTTATGGATACGTTTCTCTATGTTCAATGTTTTAGATGTATTAATGGATGGAGTGAACAATTAGCCAAGAAATTTAATATGTTGAGAACATCACACAAAGTTTGATACTAGAAAATCATGTTTAAAATGATATTTAGTCTGGGGTATAATTTAGCATTTAGCAATATTCAGTCTTTAACTGGATACTGAAGTGTAAGAGAAAACTTCATTAAATGTTGGTTGACACTCTGAAACAAATAACTAAATTTCATCAGCATATTCTGCTAACCTAGGGCCCGATGTAGGTAAATCTCATTTACCGACTCTAGAATACCGAATTTTACTGATTCGGTATTCTAGATCCGGTAAATGAGATGTAGGAAACAATTCGGTAATTGTTACCAAATTGGTATGATTCTGTAATTACCGAATCGGTATTTACCATAGAATTCAATGGCAATTACAGAATCGGTAAATACCGATTGGGTAAAATTACCGAACTGTCAAGGGGGACAGGGTGTCACTTTGACACCCTGTTGAACACCTGATTCTGGCTTGTGTGCCATGTGGCACACATACATGCCCTAAAGGCATGTATGTGTTTCAAATGACACAGATGTAAATGAACAGATGTGCATGTACACTGGAATTCGTTATTTACCACGAAATATTATTTTGTGGTAAATAACGAATTCTTAAGGGCCTGTGGCACTGTTTTCAGTGCCACCTACATCTAGATTTACCGATTCGGGTAATTTACCGAATCGGTATTTTACAGAATCGGTAAATTTGCCAAATCAGTAGTATTTAAGGGCCCTACATCTCAAACTCCAAATACCGGTCGGTAACAACCGAAATCGTCCGTTTCCAGTCGGTATTTGGCCACCTACATCTGGCCCTTAATCTGCTTAATGTTATGTGTAAGCCCATGAATATGTTGATTTTGTCTTATTTTAGATAAAAAAAGATTTGAATGTCAAAATATGAAGAAAAGTTGAAAGAGGGCAGCCCTGCCGAACACCTCTGCCTGAAGTAAAGTATGAAGTCATTTGCAAAAATGGCTGCTCGTGGGAATGTGTAGAGGAGGGAAATCAGAGGAACTGTGGGGCATATTATCAAGGGGGTTTATCTCCGCTTTTTGGGATTTAAAAGCCAAGAAAGTGGAGATAAAATTATCTCCCTATTACCTAGCTGTCGCTAACACCAGATAGCGACAGCTAGTAGGAGATAGCAACCATATTGGGCCCCACTTTGCATGTCAGTGATATTTATCACTAATGAGATGCAAAGTGGGCATGCCAAGATGTTAGCGACTGAAAACAGTCGCTAACATCGCTATCTCCTATTACCAACTTTTGGAGATATTCGCGCTAAGCGCGAATATCTCCAAAAGCTAACACCTGCCCTGAGCAGTTCTTAGCCATGTTATCCAATGGGAGGTGGATAACATGGCTAAGAGCATTAGCTCGGTAATGCATGAATATCTCTGACTTTTCAGCGATATTCATGCATTGCGGCGATTTTTATCGGATTTGCGATAAACCTTGGTAATATCAAGGTTTATTTGCGGTAAAAATCGCCGCAGCTCAGCTGTAAATTTTTGTCTCTAACCAGGCGATAGCGATAATTATCGCTATTGCTTGGTAATATGCCCCTGTTTTTTGCCCAAATCCAAACCATTTGTGTATATAAAAAATACAGAGCTTATAGACTGGGTCAAATGCTTTCTCTGCATCTAGGGCAATTGCTGCTAAGGGCTCAGATAAAATTGAAGCTTTTGATAGAATGTAAAAAAGGTGCATATTATCGGAAATATATCTTTCTTTAACAAAGCCTGATTATTGTTTACCAAGGAGTTCTGGGAGAAAGGATTCTAATGGTAATGCAAGAACTTTGGAGAATATGTTATAATCAATGTTAACAAGTGAAATAGGCCAATAATTCTTGCAGTAATAAGAGTCTTTCCCCTCTTTTTGAATGAATTAAATAAGACCATATGAAAAAAGAGCCAGCATATTTGTTTGATTTTGAGAAAGGGGTTATGTAAAAAATGTGTAAAGAATCTGACCGTAAATCCACTGGGAACTGGGGCTTTATCCTTTTTGAGTATGTTCAATGCTTTGTGAAGTTCTGTTTGCATCATGTCAGATTTTAATGTTGTAAGATCAAGTTGAGTGCCATAAGTCGTTTTGTATCTAAGAGAGATATTGAGTGATATCAGAGGGGTGAATCTTCAGGCAGATAAAGTTACTTATTGAACTGGACAAATTCATCTAAAATGTCTGAGTCTTTATATTTTGATATCTGTTGTACATCTAAGATTATTTCAACCTTAAATTTCTTACTTTTAACTTCAAGATATTTGCTAACGGTATGCTAGATTCATTTTGGCTACCATAATATTTTGAATTAGATTTTTATAGATAGAGAGAAGCATTTCATGTAGATACTTTATTAAATTGAAGTTTCGAGTTAATAAGCTCTGACAAACACTCTTTAAATACAGATGAATAGTAATAATGTTCTAGTTTTCTTTTTTGCTAAAATTCCAACAGTATGAGTTTTTTACTTCTTTTTTTCCATTAACATCAATAATGAGAAAGGCATGAGCAGAGGCCTTGAAAGCATCTCAGATGTTGTGAAAGGGCAATTTTTCCGTTTGGTTTGAATGGAGGTATTCATGAAAAAAACAAGTAAAAGATGAGGTGGAGTCAATATCTAAAAGAAGTTACATGTTGAACGCCCATGTATTAGTAGTTTGGATTTAGGAAGAATATCTGGTTGTATGGAGAAATAGGCATGCTCAAATATTAGGTTGGAGCTTATATCTGCCAAATGCTGAGTTTGGGATATATTATGCAATACAAAATTATAGTCTATTCCTCACTCAATCAATCAGGGAATTCTAAGCGCGCTACTCACCTGTAAGGTTTTCAAGGGGCTGGGGAGAGGGGGAGTCTTGCGATGAACAGGGGAAAATATGTATACTCTCCTAAAGTGGGCTTACAGAGCCTCGATGCATCAAATAGATTTCTCTGTTTGAGCGCATTGAAAAAGTTTTTGGGCATTATTTGGTAATATATGTGGATGTAGAGTTTCAGTCAATGAAGGGGTAGACAACTTGATTGCAATCACTTAAAAAATAGAGTTATCATCAGAATTTTGCTTGAGTTGTTGATTAAGATGAGGTCAGACTTGACAATCAGTAGTGGCAGGAGCATAAACATTAAATAAGGAAACGGGAACTTTACCAATACTTTGGTAAATCAACCATTATCATCAGACACTTGAGATACCAATTGAGTACAATGTGATTTATGACTCAAATTTATAACTCCATTCCTCTTACCATCTCCTGGTGAAAAGAAAATTTCACCCACCCAACCTCTCTTCAGTTTCAAATATTCACTTTCTGAGAGATGAGATTTCTGAAGGAGTGCTATGTTGGCCTCAAGTTTTGATTAATGTGTCAAAACACACTGTCATTTAATTGAGGAATTTAAACTTCTGGCATTCCAGGAAATAATTATCAAAGACATGAAGGTATTACAATGAAAAAACCCGACTATACATATCATGTAAAGAGTTAGACATTAACCATGTAACATCACAGGGCTGATTAGGATTTGGCGGTCGGAGCCTTTCCAGGCTGCCTCTTGGTTTACTTTCTGACTGCCGCATTAAAATGCTGGCTGTCAGAATCTAAACCACCGGGTCTTTCTGGCTGGGTTCTGATGGGCTCTATTCAGAGGCTGGTCCATAGTCACAAAGGGTAGTCTTTCCGCCCTTGCGATTATAATGCACGTTATATCGCAGGGTTTCCATGCCGGCATTTCTGACATTGAAACCCTGTTGGAAAGCATGATTTGGGGCCGTTAGCAGGACCCCCTTGTGCTCATCACCGAAGGCTAAGTGTGCACTGTTGATCTCTGCACCCTGTGGTAGGCACCTTGAGGTGCAGGGATTAACACCACCTCCCATTTCCCTATGGGAGCATGTACTACAGCCAGTTTATGGACATAATACAGCCTCGCATAGGGAAATGTCAGAAACATAATCAGGAGGTCGTGACCACAGACCGGAGGTCGGTCCTTCCCAGTTTTGAGATGGTGTGGGTGACTGCCCGACATCATTGTATGCTCAAAGTGTGTTCGAAAAAACATTAAAAGAAAATAAAAGGAGAATGAAGAGAATGAAAAGAGAGTGAATTAAAAAGGGACAGGAAGAAGGCAAAAGAAAAAGGCAATACTGAAGATAAAGTCTACATTCAAAAAGGAAAAATTACATTAATAATGAAAAGAGAATAAAACATACCTACAAAATTCCCAAGGAGGACGTGGGTGTGAGACCATATGAAACAGATGACAGATCTAAACTCCAAGGGAAAGGGAACAAGCAGGACTGTAGCTGGTGAGACAGGGAATGAGGACAGACACAAATCAGAGGAAAATACCTGTAGGGCAGAAAAAATTGTTAGTAGAGCATTACCTATAATAATACTTCTTAAGTAATAAAAACATTATAACTGAGTATGGACAAAATATAATGAGACACTCACATGTAGATGACTAAAACCATCAAAGAGAGTCCTTGAAATAAAATTGATTAATATGTAAATGCTACAGCTGTATCCATAGTCTCTATCTTGCAGGTATCAATAAAGCTCTTTAATCTGGCAGGATCCTCGTAAGTGGTTGTCTTATTCTTATTGGTTACTTCAAATAAGCAAAGATGAAACAAGCTAAATCTGGCACCAATAGAACGAAGGGCTGGTCTTACACTAAGGAAGTATTTTTGTCAATCTGCAGTACGTTTAGTATAGTCTGGGGAAAATATAGAGCATTATCCGACCATGAAATACGTTTCATTGATTTTGCTGCTAAAAGTATATTGAGTAGGTCAGTATATTCCCAAAAATAAAAATAAAGGATAGGATCACACCTCTTGGTCATCTAGAGGTGGAAGCAACATCAGGTTGATGGCCCAGTCTGTGAGTACATTGGATATTAAGCGAAGTTCCATCTGGCATGCTCACATTTTTGGTAAGAAAGGATTTGAAGAAAGTGAGAGGCTCTGTGCCTTCAGTGCCTTCAGGTAGACCATAAATACATAGGATGTTTCTACTGTTTCTTTTTTCGATGTCCTCAACTTGTTTCTGTAAATATGGAACTTCAGGATGAAGGGTACTCACATTAAGGGAAGTTGTGCCACAAGATGTGATATGCTGTTTAACTGTGAAAAGTCTTTCTTCCATTTGAGGCCATCTGTGACTGAGTTGTTGTAATTTAGTGTTGAACTCCTCCATGCATGGGCATAAAGCATGAACATTCTCCAATAGAAGATCTATAGATGCAGTAGGAGGAGATTTTGTAGCTGAGGGAGGATTATTTTTAAGATGTTTGGTGGATGCTTTCCTAGACATTAGAGTGGAGGGAGTCACAGAAGGGTTTAAAGAAAAGTTGAAATTATGTTGGAAAGCTATGGAATCTTCCATCATGGAGAACTGAGAGAACATAGACGACTGCTTGACAAATTTGTGTAATGTACACATCAAATGTAACTTTACTTTTTTCAGTCATCCCATAGACAAATTATGCACAAAAGCAATGGAAATCAGTATATATGCCAAATACAAAAACGTGGTAACTCCCTTCGTGAAGGTGTTAGTCTCGGAAACATGTAACAAGAAATCAAAACAATGTTAATTTTTTTGCAATAACGTATTATGTGGCGTTCCCTTAAATGTTGGGTTCACTTGTTAGATGATAGCTATTGCTCAGGGTGAAATGATGGAACAGAATGAGATCTCACACACTAATAATGAACTAAATGTTATATCAAAATATTTAGGCAATGTGCAATGGGATCAAGATGATGCTTCAGCGCAGAACTACATATCGCAGTAAACAGAACATTCCAGGTTCAAGCTTAAAAACAAATCATTCCTGTCACTGCAGTGACTTGACATCACCAAATGGCAGGCACTATGGAATGGAGTTTAAACACCATTTTTCCCTTTGCTGCTTTTTTGCACACAACACTGCTTAGTTGTTTTTGCAGAGTTAGCTTTCACAAAGTTCTATATATGAGAAAAGGTTTGTTTTTTGACATTTCTAGACATACATCATATCCCCAGTCTGTACAGTGAGTGCTGAGCTGCCAAGGTTATCATAACGTGCAAACCTGTTTATCGACGGGTCCCTGTAACACATTCTAGACACAACAATTTGGCAGCCTTTATCATAGCACACTTGCCAGAATTGAACACACTTGGAAGATTTCTGGCATGCAAGGCATCCAGAGAAGCCTACCGATCCTGATAGAATTTACACTTACTGAGCGCACAGGTAAATGGGGTCCCCCTAAGAAAGCTCCAGAGACCTTCTATAGTTTTATAATACAGAGTTCCTAGCTAGGGAGGGTGCTTTAAATAGGCGCTTTTTATCACCTGTTTGCACTATCATTGTAATATGATTCCTCCTTTTGTATTTTATGGAATTGTAACCATGCTGTCTGTATTATTCTTATCCATATGTATGCTTATGTTTATTAAAATACTGCGCTTGAGATCACGTAGTTAAAATAAACATTTTAACCTTACCATGTCTCTATTTTACTCCTGTTGTGGACTAGTATGAACGTATAACAAAAGAGAATTCTCACTTCCCACCATTCCTGAGATTGTCCTAAGTTGCATGTTCTAGGTTGTCTAATTATTCGTTTCTTTGCTATAGGACGAAGAGCTAATGTGACACTGATTGCAAGTCTGATAGGGGATTTTGGGTACTAAGGTGAGTTTTGGCACACCCTAATTCACTGAGGTCCTAAGTCTCTGTGCACAGTTCTGTGTTTGCGCAGACCACACTGCAACTTCCCTTGATACAATTGCACTATCACACAG
The DNA here is from genome assembly GCF_964263255.1 of Lissotriton vulgaris. Lineage (NCBI taxonomy): Eukaryota > Metazoa > Chordata > Amphibia > Caudata > Salamandridae > Lissotriton > Lissotriton vulgaris. The sequence continues at coordinate 982,341,742 of NC_141695.1, read as the reverse complement.
GCAGGCTGGCGCATTGCTTTGAAATATTAAGCATTTGGTAATCTTACAAATGTGACACCATGAAGTGGTATCTTGGGAAAATTATGAGGGGTACCGATATGATGCTACCCCCACTTTTGAATCAGATTCTCAATTGGGATGATTCAGAGCATCAGCATTTTTATGTCACTTCCCACCAATATCTGAATAGCATTGAATGAGGGCAAGGAAAAGCAGTGCAGGCTGGCAGTCACCAATAGGTTCACCTGCAAGATTGAAGCAATGGAGATATTGCTCCATCATCTCCATTTCGGTAACCCATGAGAGGATGTTCTCCCTCTGAAGGGAGTCTGAGGCATATGTTCTGATATGCCAGCCATAAAATTGTGAAATTTTTTCCAGTAAGGCTCACATTAATTCAGTGTTTATCAGCAGAGAGCTTAGTAAGTCCAGGCCAACAACATGATTCTCATTGACTTGGTGTAAGTGTAGGAACACCCATGCTCCACCCATGGAATGCCTCCCTGGGGCAGAGTAAATAAAGGCAGCGGCTTGCTCTACGTTACTCCAGCTTTATAAAGCCTTCTGGGCCAAGCAAGGTGGCCTTGCGTGGATTGATAAATCTGACTCTAGTGATGCTTTGTTCTTGCGCCCCCTTGTGTGGCGTGAGTGTGTTGCAACACAATGATAAATATGCCCCCCCTTGTTTCTCAAATGTAGCATAAGCGTGGAATCAGAGATTCCCCAGTACTACCCATCACCATGACATAATCTGTCAAAAAGATTCAGTGACTTTTTATCTAAGTAATGTTAGGACCAAAATCAATTTTCCGAAGATTCCCAAGAAAATTCAAACAGCATAGCGATCTTGGTACCGACTGTTGACAGTCATATGTGTAACGAAACATCTAATCCTATTGATACCCCAATAAGAGAGGACTGATCTTGGCTTGAAGGCTCTCTTGCTCAGGAGCATGGTTCAGCAAAGCTGTCACTAGGACATAAATCAGAAAGTCAACAGTTCAATCGTTAGACTCTATCCATCTTCTAATGGACCAGCACTGGTATCTGCAAGTTAAAGCAAGGCTCAGAGCCACTCAACCATATTCATGAGTTTGTTAAAGTGTGCTTGCAGGGAACATGGGAGTGGGAGGAGCTTACCATACAAAATCATATTTTTGGGAATAACCCTGCTGTCAAGCTTTCGGGAAAAGGGCAGACTGCCAGGGAGCCTAGCAACTTTAATTAGTTCTCATCTGGAACATGACATAGTAAGTCTTACAATAGAGTCTTATCATATACTACTAACTAAATTCAATTTTCTTTGACCCACAAATTGTAAATCATTACAGCTGTACAATATCTACATCCCACCAGGTACCCTTCGAAAACTCTGTGCAAAATGCCTTATTTGAACATCTGGATCCTCAAATACCACTCCCATTAAACGTAGAGCTGTTATTAATGAGAGACTTGAATAGTGTTCTAGCTTATGAGTTGCTGCTTCCAGACAAATTAAAAGATGTGACAAACTTATGGAGTATACCTTGTATGAATCCATCATTAAGTCTAAAGAATCATTCAAACGTGATGTCTGGCATAAACTGTCTAGGATACCAGTTCATAATCTGAACGGCCATATTTTCACTGACATTCCTGCAAAACCATTACAGTATGGAAAGGATAACTCACTAGACTATACTTTGTCACTCCCTACATTATTCTAAGCAATTGGCTCCTTTAAAACAATGAATAGAAAAGAGAGCAACTATCTTCCCCAAGCAATTCAAGTGAATTGAAGGCTTAAGAAAAATAGTAAACCTGAAACAATTTCCGAGAAGGAGGAGGCACCAAGACTGAATAAAATAAAATGGAATCAGTTCTAGGTTAGGCTGTATGAAAGCTGGATTACTACCCTTGATAAAAAATGTCATTAGTAATATGGCTACTTGTCCATCAGCTTTAGAGATTAATATGGAATGGCCCAAGGACCTCCTCAGTTCAGTGATTTTTTTTAACATTGTCTGAAAAGCATTTGTGACTCTATTAGCCTGACAAATACTGGTGCACACTGCAGTTGCATAATATGAAAAGGAAATTAACACATCTCAGGAGAAAATATATTGTTTCCGGCAATAATGCCCAATTGCAAGAATTGAAAGCACTAACATCTGGTTGCTGAGACCAACAGGATCTGCTGTCTCCTCCCCTGGGAGCCAAGTCTGTCCCCGAAAGTCTCCAATGAGCATATGCTCAAAGTCCAGAGATCCATCCTGCTGAACCACAATCATCCCATTGAAGTCTGACACCTGGGATGATGCCCCAGGTTGAGGCTGCCTTGAAGTTCTCCTTTGCAGAGATCTCCATGGGCCCCGATCAACTCCACTGCAAGTGCTTGATCTGGGGTGATCCTGGAACTCCAGTCAGTCCCACATCTTGCCCGGAGTTGTAAAAATATGATTTGCCTCAAAGGAGTACTTTTAGTTGAGCTGGAAACAATAACATAAATTTTAAGTTCAAGGAGCAAAAATGTTGCTTCCCTGCTGTAAAAAATGTATGCAATGTTTGTACCAATGTGTGTAACTCGGGAATATTTCTCCAGGTTTTACGTTGTATTTTGAGTACCCATGCTGTCTTGTCCAACAGAGGAGGACATCCCTGTCCCTATAAATAAGAAACCTTACAATGAGGATCCCCAGGGTGAGGGGAGGCATTGGTGCCAGTTTCTTGTGGGTAACAAATACTGGAGACCGATCATTGGGTTGCCATACAGTATGAATCTACTGCTCTAGGAATCCCTGAGGGTCACTACATTTAGTTCACTCTGGTATTGCAACAAAACAGAGATTATTATACCTTGATATATCCTCCACATCCTAAAAGTGGTTTCCAGATGCAGGTGTGTTTGGATAAAATACTAACAATTGATTTCAGCTAAATTACTATGGTAAATAATACTTTGAACAGTTTTTCAGTTTGTATGGACTATTGAGAAACCTCCTTTCTGAGGTCCCCCCTCAGCAGGGGCTGTTCTATGAGCATAACAAGAGTACACAGTAATATATGTATTCTGCTATTCCAAGTTTGGGAAAATATAGGTTAACATTTCAACTACTATATTTTAATGTTCAGAAAATATTCTATTTAATGGTGAAGTTTGATTTTTGATAAAGGTTTTGAAAGAATAACTCTTAGATAATTAACTTTCCCTGCCTAAAGCTCCAGGAAATTAATTTGCATTATCATGGTAGCAGCTGCCTTGTCAGTACTAGACCTTTACAAAGTGCCAACATTGCTCCCAGAGCAGAGTTAATGGTCTGGGTGCAGGGAGGTGTTTTTTCTTCCAATGGCAGGTTGACCACTTATGGTGGATCCTTTAAACTGCAAAGGGTCTGCCCTTTCACAAGTAAATGTAAATTGAGGCCTGTGAAAGATAAACATTCCCCCCCAGCCAGACAAAGTACGGGGCTCATCATTTACCTGGGAACTCTTTTGGATAAGCACATAGGCTCTACAAAAGAGAGAATGGGTTTACCCATCTTTGATTTTAGGAATAAGGTGCATTGTGGGATCCTTTGTAGTAGGGAAAACATAAACTGCTGAAAAAAGGGTCAACCCCACCAACTAGCTAGTTCTAACCAATAATAGGCCACCTTTTCAGAAAACTTTCTTCACCTGTGGAAGAACAGAAAAAGGACTACACTTACTGATTGAGACCTGAAAGAACTGAAGGGTTGGACCTGCTCCCACTTGTATCCAAGACAAAGAAGTGGATTTGACGGGTCAATTAGTTGACTTCCTGTGGGGAGTCATCACCACAACAGAAAGTCCATTTCAGCTGCCGTCATCAAGAAGATATCTGGCCTTGTTTAACTCATCATCAGATAGAGCCTGCAGTCTTGTCATGCTGGAGTATTCCGAGCTCTGAAATTGAGTGTAAATCCAAGTAGAGAAATCTTAACTGGTTGAAGGTGTGAAAAGAATTTGGCCAACAATAAGATTTCCCTGGAACATTTCCAACTGAGGCCTTTTCCCAACCAGTGGCTATAGCAGAACCTTGTCCAATGGTTATCAGGATTTGAGAGGACTTCATTTCATACAGCCTGTAATCTTTACCAGGTGCAGCATTTCAACATTTAGAGTCAAAGGGCCTGATTTATTTTCTGGCAGATGGAGTATTTTTTCTTGGCCTGGCAGAGAACTTTACATCTACCAGGCCAATACTTCTCCACCTGCCAGACTTGTATATGACCACCTATAGCAGTTCCTGTCAATACATTTTATTATTTACTATTGGGCTGTGTCAAAAGGATGCAACCCTGTTGCAAGCAGTATTCATTTTTAAAAGAAAATCCCAAAATAGGATTTTCTTTTTTAAAAGAAAGAAATTATGCTCCCTACGCTATAGAAGACTGCTCCCATGGTGAGGGAAGCATTATAATGTTTTTACTGTTCCCCACCACCAGGTCTTTCCTGGTGGTAAGGAACAGTAAATAAAGACTATATATCTGCCTATCTAATTAAAGGGAGGGGCATTAAGTCATTTATCAGATCACCCTCACTCCCCAGGGCCAACAGAGGGGATTAATCCTGACAGAGCTGTTTCCACCGTGATTAACCCAAATTTCCACCCACATGTAAATGTAGGGCCCGACCAGTATATTTGCGTGGAGGGAACTCTATCACTGTTTCAATGGAATAAACCTATCCCCTATATTTCTATCAGCCCCTAAGTTTGAAAGTAAAATATTTGACCAGGATAAACCAGTTTGGTATAGCAAACCTTTGATCAATTGTGGTCAGTCTGCAATTGGACCTAGGTGCCGGTCATCCAGGAACAGTGACTACTATCAGTGAATTACTTTTTCTTGATGCTTTTTCTCTTATATTTGAAAATCATATCTCTGGTTACCCTTTTTGTATTTTTGTCATTTTGGTATCACTTTCTTCTTAAATTCTTCTTTACATTGATAATGTTGAGTGGGATTGTTATTGTGTTCTATTCTTTACTTTTTAACTGATTTGGTACTTCTTAATATTTTACACGGTTAAGTTAATACTGTCAGCTCTGTGCCATAGCTATCATGGGTTGCACTGAGGTTTAAATTACTGACATCTTTGCATGGCCCTATGAGGTTACTTTATTACTTGTAGTGGATTACCATTCACCTCAACTAATAATTTAATTTCTTACTCTATTTTTCATTCTTTGATTTAAATGTACATTTATAAAAGACAAGTAAAAACCCAAATAGATAGTGCATTACATTGTGAGTTAACATACAATTAAAACTGTTTAACAGAATACATTATTGGGGAAGGAGGGAGAGTGTAAATGGTTTAGAAAAAGAAACAATCTGGTGTTTACATTTTTTTTTTAAAAAGTGCACATTGTATGAAAAGAATACTAAACAAAATAAGACATTATTATCAATGAAAAGAAAGACAAGAGGGTTGAAGAACATGCTGCTTACTAATGTAGTGGGCATGCAAATGTTTGTTTTGCATGGTCATTCAAAAATGTTTTAACAGGAGACTGTAAGATCAAACATCTCAAAACAAGTGATACATGTGAGCTGTATTCAGTCCATAATTATGGCAGACTTCATACCACCATGCTTAGAAAGTGAGTTTGGTTAGTCTCTTCAACATCTTGTTTGTTGAAACGGAACTGCTAATAGCAAGTCCAAAAGGTGCACTTCAAATTAAAATGTGTTCCAATCATCAAATGGATTCTCCAGGAAGATGTTTGTAATCAAAAAAGTTAATGTAGAGTAACAAATTTAATCAGTCTGAGTGCAAACTTGTATCCAGAAATCCTGAACAATGGGGCATGTGGAAGGTAAATGCTTTAAATCATCACCTTCTAGTGCACATTTCCAACATTTGTCAAGAAGATCCCGATAAAGTTTATGTAAAACCACAGAACATAGAGGTTTTTTATATATATAAAATACGTTTTTGAGTGGTGTTTGCCACTTTAGAGGATCTCCTGATCTTGGTCCAAATCTTTTTCCAAAAGGGGGCAGACCATTCCATTCCCAAATCATGCTCCTGGGAGATCTCTGTACTTGTTTTGTCTCTATCAGAGGTGCAACAGAGTAAATATAAGTCGATAGTAGATACTTTGGGATTTGTGGTCAGAAGGACATGTAAGCGATTGGGAGGGGGTGAAACTGGAAGAGGGCAAGATTGAAATTGAGTATAGGCAGTGGATGGAGCATTTTCTAAAACTCAAAATTTATGTTTAAAGGATGGGTGGAGGCCAGAGAGAGTACGATCTTGCAAGAAAGATATAGGAGTGTTATCATCAGAAAGCTGAATAACCCAAATTAGACTTCATTTACTCCAGTATTTCCAGTGGATAGGCTTATTATTAATTAGTATGAAGCTGTAATATAAAATAGTAGAATTAAGAAATGTGTGATGCTCCTTAGAAGTACAGGACAATAGAGGTTCTAGCAATTTACATGAGTGTTTAAGAATAGGAGTGGGAAGGGATTGTGACTTAGGGGTGAACAAATATTCCTAAAAAGAGAAAGGGGAGAAAAAATTCCTTTTCAATGTCAACCCATATTGGATAATTGATTAAGGAATCTGTAATCCAATAAGAAGACTGTCTCAATAAAAAAGCCTTGTGATAATTGAGAAAAATCTGGGAAGTTTACCCCACCCTCAGATTTTAGATGTATTAACTTTAACACCGGTATGTAAGGTTTTTTATTGTTTCAAAGAAATAAGCAGAGTATGGAGTTACTATTGTTGAAAGTTTTAAGTGGTATAGGTGTTGGCATTTTAGAATTAGTATACAAAATGACAGGAACATGCATCATTTAAATAGTGTCAAGTGGACCCCACAAGGAGAGGTTAAAGTAGTTAACTTATGGATACGTTTCTCTATGTTCAATGTTTTAGATGTATTAATGGATGGAGTGAACAATTAGCCAAGAAATTTAATATGTTGAGAACATCACACAAAGTTGGATACTAGAAAATCATGTTTAAAATGATATTTAGTCTGGGGTATAATTTAGCATTTAGCAATATTCAGTCTTTAACTGGATACTGAAGTGTAAGAGGAAACTTCAATAAATGTTGGTTGACACTCTGAAACAAATAACTAAATTTCATCAGCATATTCTGCTAACCTAGGGCCCGATGTAGGTAAATCTCATTTACCGACTCTAGAATACCGAATTTTACTGATTCGGTATTCTAGATCCGGTAAATGAGATGTAGGAAACAATTTGGTAATTGTTACCGAATTGGTATGATTCAGTAATTACCGAATCGGTATTTACCATAGAATTCAATGGCAATTACAGAATCGGTAAATACCGATTGGGTAAAAATACCGAACTGTCAAGGGGGACAGGGTGTCACTTTGACACCCTGTTGAACACCTGATTCTGGCTTGTGTGCCATGTGGCACACATACATGCCCTAAAGGCATGTATGTGTTTCAAATGACACAGATGTAAATGAACAGATGTGCATGTACACTGGAATTCGTTATTTACCATGAAATATTATTTTGTGGTAAATAACGAATTCTTAAGGGCCTGTGGCACTGTTTTCAGTGCCACCTACATCTAGATTTACCGATTCGGGTAATTTACCGAATCAGTATTTTACAGAATCGGTAAATTTGCCAAATCTGTAGTATTTAAGGGCCCTACATCTCAAACTCCAAATACCGGTCGGTAACAACCGAAATCGTCCGTTTCCAGTCGGTATTTGGCCACCTACATCTGGCCCTTAATCTGCTTAATGTTATGTGTAAGCCCATGAATATGTTGATTTTGTCTTATTTTAGATAAAAAAAGATTTGAATGTCAAAATATGAAGAAAAGTTGAAAGAGGGCAGCCCTGCCGAACACCTCTGCCTGAAGTAAAGTATGAAGTCATTTGCAAAAATGGCTGCTCGTGGGAATGTGTAGAGGAGGGAAATCAGAGGAACTGTGGGGCATATTATCAAGGGGGTTTATCTCCGCTTTTTGGGATTTAAAAGCCAAGAAAGTGGAGATAAAATTATCTCCCTATTACCTAGCTGTCGCTAACACCAATAGCGACAGCTGGTAGGAGATAGCAACCATATTGGGCCCCACTTTGCATGTCAGTGATATTTATCACTAATGACATGCAAAGTGGGCATGCCAAGATGTTAGCGACTGAAAACAGTCGCTAACATCGCTATCTCCTATTACCAACTTTTGGAGATATTCGCGCTAAGCGCGAATATCTCCAAAAGCTAACACCTGCCCTGAGCAGTTCTTAGCCATGTTATCCAATGGGAGGTGGATAACATGGCTAAGAGCATTAGCTCGGTAATGCATGAATATCTCTGACTTTTCAGCGATATTCATGCATTGCGGCGATTTTTATCGGATTTGCGATAAACCTTGGTAATACCAAGGTTTATTTGCGGTAAAAATCGCCGCAGCTCAGCTGTAAATTTTTGTCTCTAACCAGGCAATAGCGATAATTATCGCTATTGCTTGGTAATATGCCCCTGTTTTTTGCCCGAATCCAAACCATTTGTGTATATAAAAAATACAGAGCTTATAGACTGGGTCAAATGCTTTCTCTGCATCTAGGGCAATTGCTGCTAAGGGCTCAGATAAAATAGAAGCTTTTGATAGAATGTAAAAAAGGTGCATATTATCGGAAATATATCTTTCTTTAACAAAGCCTGATTATTGTTTACCAAGGAGTTCTGGGAGAAAGGATTCTAATGGTAATGCAAGAACTTTGGAGAATATGTTATAATCAATGTTAACAAGTGAAATAGGCCAATAATTCTTGCAGTAATAAGAGTCTTTCCCCTCTTTTTGAATGAATTAAATAAGACCATATGAAAAAAGAGCCAGCATATTTGTTTGATTTTGAGAAAGGGGTTATGTAAAAAATGTGTAAAGAATCTGACCGTAAATCCACTGGGAACTGGGGCTTTATCCTTTTTGAGTATGTTCAATGCTTTGTGAAGTTCTGTTTGCATCATGTCAGATTTTAATGTTGTAAGATCAAGTTGAGTGCCATAAGTCGTTTTGGATCTAAGAGAGATATTGAGTGATATCAGAGGGGTGAATCTTCAGGCAGATAAAGTTACTTATTGAACTGGACAAATTCATCTAAAATGTCTGAGTCTTTATACTTTGATATCTGTTGTACATCTAAGATTATTTCAACCTTAAATTTCTTACTTTTAACTTCAAGATATTTGCTAACGGTATGCTAGATTCATTTTGGCTACCATAATATTTTGAATTAGATTTTTATAGATAGAGAGAAGCATTTCATGTAGATACTTTATTAAATTGAAGTTTCGAGTTAATAAGCTCTGACAAACACTCTTTAAATACAGATGAATAGTAATAATGTTCTAGTTTTCTTTTTTGCTAAAATTCCAACAGTATGAGTTTTTTACTTCTTTTTTTCCATTAATATCAATAATGAGAAAGGCATGAGCAGAGGCCTTGAAAGCATCTCAGATGTTGTGAAAGGGCAATTTTTCCGTTTGGTTTGAATGGAGGTATTCATGAAAAAAACAAGTAAAAGATGAGGTGGAGTCAATGTCTAAACGAAGTTAAATGTTGAACGCCCATGTATTAGTAGTTTAGATTTAGGAAGAATATCTGGTTGTATGGAGAAATAGGCATGCTCAAATATTAGGTTGGAGCTTATATCTGCCAAATGCTGAGTTTGGGATATATTATGCAATACAAAATTATAGTCTATTCCTCACTCAATCAATCAGGGAATTCTAAGCGCGCTACTCACCTGTAAGGTTTTCAAGGGGCTGGGGAGAGGGGGAGTCTTGCGATGAACAGGGGAAAATATGTATACTCTCCTAAAGTGGGCTTACAGAGCCTCGATGCATCAAATAGATTTCTCTGTTTGAGCGCATTGAAAAAGTTTTTGGGCATTATTTGGTAATATATGTGGATGTAGAGTTTCAGTCAATGAAGGGGTAGACAACTTGATTGCAATCACTTAAAAAATAGAGTTATCATCAGAATTTTGCTTGTGTTGTTGATTAAGATGAGGTCAGACTTGACAATCAGTAGTGGCAGGAGCATAAACATTAAATAAGGAAACGGGAACTTTACCAATACTTTGGTAAATCAACCATTATCATCAGACACTTGAGATACCAATTGAGTACAATGTGATTTATGACTCAAATTTATAACTCCATTCCTCTTACCATCTCCTGGTGAAAAGAAAATTTCACCCACCCAACCTCTCTTCAGTTTCAAATATTCACTTTCTGAGAGATGAGATTTCTGAAGGAGTGCTATGTTGGCCTCAAGTTTTGATTAATGTGTCAAAACACACTGTCATTTAATTGAGGAATTTAAACTTCTGGCATTCCAGGAAATAATTATCAAAGACATGAAGGTATTACAATGAAAAAACCCGACTATACATATCATGTAAAGAGTTAGACATTAACCATGTAACATCACAGGGCTGATTAGGATTCGGCGGTCGGAGCCTTTCCAGGCTGCCTTTTGGTTTACTTTCTGACTGCCGCATTAAAATGCTGGCTGTCAGAATCTAAACCACCGGGTCTTTCTGGCTGGGTTCCGATGGGCTCTATTCAGAGGCTGGTCCATAGTCACAAAGGGTAGTCTTTCCGCCCTTGCGATTATAATGCACGTTATATCGCAGGGTTTCCATGCCGGCATTTCTGACATTGAAACCCTGTTGGAAAGCATGATTTGGGGCCGTTAGCAGGACCCCCTTGTGCTCATCACCGAAGGCTAAGTGTGCACTGTTGATCTCTGCACCCTGTGGTAGGCACCTTGAGGTGCAGGGATTAACACCACCTCCCATTTCCCTATGGGAGCATGTACCACAGCCAGTTTATGGACATAATACAGCCTCGCATAGGGAAATGTCAGAAACATAATCAGGAGGTCGTGACCACAGACCGGAGGTCGGTCCTTCCCAGTTTTGAGATGGTGTGGGTGACTGCCCGACATCATTGTATGCTCAAAGTGTGTTCGAAAAAACATTAAAATAAAATAAAAGGAGAATGAAGAGAATGAAAAGAGAGTGAATTAAAAAGTAACAGGAAGAAGGCAAAAGAAAAAGGCCATACTGAAGATAAAGTCTACATTCAAAAAGGAAAAATTACATTAATAATGAAAAGAGAATAAAACATACCTACAAAATTCCCAAGGAGGACGTGGGTGTGAGACCATATGGAACAGATGACAGATCTAAACTCCAAGGGAAAGGGAACAAGCAGGACTGTAGCTGGTGAGACAGGGAATGAGGACAGACACAAATCAGAGGAAAATACCTGTAGCGCAGAAAAAATTGTTAGTAGAGCAATACTTATAATAATACTTCTTAAGTAATAAAAACATTATAACTGAGTATGGACAAAATATAATGAGACACTCACATGTAGATGACTAAAACCATCAAAGAGAGTCCTTGAAATAAAATTGATTAATATGTAAATGCTACAGCTGTATCCATAGTCTCTATCTTGCAGGTATCAATAAAGCTCTTTAATCTGGCAGGATCCTCGTAAGTGGTTGTCTTATTCTTATTGGTTACTTCAAATAAGCAAAGATGAAACAAGCTAAATCTGGCACCAATAGAACGAAGGGCTGGTCTTACACTAAGGAAGTCTTTTTGTCAATCTGCAGTACGTTTAGTATAGTCTGGGGAAAATATAGAGCATTATCCGACCATGAAATACGTTTCATTGATTTTGCTGCTAAAAGTATGTTGAGTAGGTCAGTATATTCCCAAAAATAAAAATAAAGGATAGGATCACACCTCTTGGTCATCTAGAGGTGGAAGCAACAGCAGGTTGATGGCCCAGTCTGTGAGTACATTGGATATTAAGCGAAGTTCCATCTGGCATGCTCACATTTTTGGTAAGAAAGGATTTGAAGAAAGCGAGAGGCTCTGTGCCTTCAGTGCCTTCAGGTAGACCATAAATACATAGGATGTTTCTACTGTTTCTTTTTTCGATGTCCTCAACTTGTTTCTGTAAATATGGAACTTCAGGATGAAGGGTACTCACTTTAAGGGAAGTTGTGCCACAAGATGTGATATGCTGTTTAACTGTGAAAAGTCTTTCTTCCATTTGAGGCCATCTGTGACTGAGTTGTCGTAATTTAGTGTTGATCTCCTCCATGTATGGGCATAAAGCATGAACATTCTCCAATAGAAGATCTATAGATGCAGTAGGAGGAGATTTTGTAGCTGAGGGAGGATTATTTTTAAGATGTTTGGTGGATGCTTTCCTAGACATTAGAGTTGAGGGAGTCACAGAAGGGTTTAAAGAAAAGTTGAAATTATGTTGGGAAGCTATGGAATCTTCCATCATGGAGAACTGAGAGAACATAGACGACTGCTTGACAAATTTGTGTAATGTACACATCAAATGTAACTTTTTTCAGTCATCCCATAGACAAATTATGCACAAAAGCAATGAAAATCAGTATATATGCCAAATACAAAAACGTGGTAACTCCCTTCGTGAAGGTGTTAGTCTCGGAAACATGTAACAAGAAATCAAAACAATGTTAATTTTTTTGCAATAACGTATTATGTGGCGTTCCCTTAAATGTTGGGTTCACTTGTTAGATGATAGCTATTGCTCAGGGTGAAATGATGGAATAGAAGGAGATCTCACACACTAGTGATGAATTAAATGTTATATCAAAATATTTAGGCAATGTGCAATGGGATCAAGATGATGCTTCAGTGCAGAACTACATATCGCAGTAAACAGAACATTCCAGGTTCAAGCTTTAAAACAAATCATTCCTGTCACTGCAGTGACTTAACATCACCAAATGGCAGGCACTATGGAATGAAGTTTAAACACCATTTTTCCCTTTGCTGCTTTTTTGCACACGACACTGCTTAGTTGTTTTTGCAGAGTTAGCTTTCACAAAGTTCTATATATGAGAAAAGGTTTGTTTTTTGACACTTCTAGACATACATCATATCCCCAGTCTGTACAGTGAGTGCTGAGCTGCCAAGGTTATCATAACGTGCAAACCTGTTTATCGACGGGTCCGTGTAACACATTCTAGACACAACAATTTGGCAGCCTTTATCATAGCACACTTGCCAGAATTGAACACACTTGGAAGATTTCTGGCATGCAAGGCATCCCGAGAAGCCTACCGATCCTGATAGAATTTACACTTACTGAGCGGACAGGTAAATGGGGTCCCCCTAAGAAAGCTCCAGAGACCTTCTATAGTTTTATAATACATAGTTCCTAGCTAGGGAGGGTGCTTTAAATAGGCGCTTTTTATCACCTGTTTGCACTATCATTGTAATATGATTCCTCCTTTTGTATTTTATGGAATTGTAACCATGCTGTCTGTATTATTCTTATCCATATGTTTGCTTATGTTGATTAAAATACTGCGCTTGAGATCACGTAGTTAAAATAAACATTTTAACCTTACCATGTCTCTATTTTACTCCTGTTGTGGACTAGTATGAACGTATAACAAAAGAGAATTCTCACTTCCCACCATTCCTGAGATTGTCCTAAGTTGCATGTTCTAGGTTGTCTAATTATTGGTTTCTTTGCTATAGGACGAAGAGCTAATGTGACACTGATTGCAAGTCTGATAGGGGATTTTGGGTACTAAGGTGAGTTTTGGCACACCCTAATTCACTGAGGTCCTAAGTCTCTGTGCACAGTTCTGTGTTTGCGCAGACCACACTGCAACTTCCCTTGATACAATTGCACTATCACACAGGCAGGCTGGCGCATTGCTTTGAAATATTAAGCATTTGGTAATCTTACAAATGTGACACCATGAAGTGGTATCTTGGGAAAATTATGAGGGGTACCGATATGATGCTACCCACACTTTTGAATCAGATTCTCAACTGGGATGATTCAGAGCATCAGCATTTTTATGTCACTTCCCACCAATATCTGAATAGCATTGAATGAGGGCAAGGAAAAGCAGTGCAGGCTGGCAGTCACCAATAGGTTCACCTGCAAGATTGGAGCAATGGAGATATTGCTCCATCATCTCCATTTCGGTAACCCATGAGAGGATGTTCTCCCTCAGAAGGGAGTCTGAGGCATATGTTCTGATATGCCAGCCATAAAATTGTGAAATTTTTTCCAGTAAGGCTCACATTAATTCAGTGTTTATCAGCAGAGAGCTTAGTAAGTCCAGGCCAACAACATGATTCTCATTGACTTGGTGTTATAACAACACTTTACATTTAATACTTATCACAGGGATCTAGCGAAGGTTGGAACAATCTGTTAGTGGCACTGTCAGAGTTTTGAATAAGAAATGGCAACATGGGGTTGGTAGCAGTAAGCAGGGACAAAGAATATCCAGAGAGGGGATTAAGTAAATACGAACGTACATGAAGTCTGGGCGGAAAGCATGTTAAAAGCTGAGGACTAAAGCGGGTTCAAACAGGCAGTGAACAGGGCACTGGGAAGTCTGCTGATGGAACTATACCGACAACATGAGTACAAATAGGAGGAAGGTGAAAGCAGGAAAACGATAGCCAAACTATCATAAATCATAGTTGTCTATTCCTCAGAAGTGATCCCTCTGTGAGGTGAAAAAGATCTTGCAAGAAAACAAGGAGCAGATTAATCTTACAGGGTCGAGGGAGGCATCCAGCAGCTCCTATGGGAAAGTAGAGCTAGGTTTTTCTCTGTGCCAATGGTGCAAGCCTTGGAGTCTTAAGTAGCGCCTTTAGAAGCAATGACAATAAAGGTAAATATAAAACACGCAAGATGACAAAGAGAACAGTGGGAGGTACACAGAAATTGTAACTGGTCTAAAAGAAAATCTGGACCTGAATAAGGGTCCAGTTCAGGACTTGAAAACACAGAACTGTAAATACTGTCTAGAAGTCTGCATAGTAACTAGAACAGGACAGGAATATGCAATCAGAATAGGCACAGGGAATACAAGACTAGGAATCTGCACATGCAAGTCAGGTATGGGTGTATGCACTCAGAACAAGTAGCAAGGCAAACACTGGATCGAAGTGGCAGGATAAACAAGGGGCAAGCAACAAATAATTAATCGGAACAGTTACTGAAATGCAGCAACTATGAAAGCAGAAATAAAATACCAAGCTTGGAACAATTTAGCAGGAACAAACAGAGTGCACAGGGATTCAGGAGCAAGGTCAGTTGTGTGTCACTGCACTTTGGGTTCACCAGGAAAAAAATAGCAGGAGGCTCAGGGGAGGACAACAGGCAGAGAGCCAGGTGCAAAAAAATTCATCAAGTGCAAATAATCAGGAAGGCACTAATAAAGGGAGGCAGAACTGGGACTTGGAATGTGAAGACAGGGGAAATTAGCAAGCAGAAGCTGTGAAAGCCAGGATTTAATTATGGATCAGAGCCCATTGACAGAAAGGCCCAGAATGCAGATTAGAAAGGGTGAGAAAGTCTTTAGCAACCAAGAATGAAAAAAGAGAATAGAGTACCACCTCCACGGAGTGACTGTGATAGGGTTTGGAGATGCAAAGGACTACAGGGACCATAATGCATTAGGAAGGTGATGGGGAAGCCTGAACTGAGACGTAATGTAGAGCTGAAAGTGAAAGTTGTTGGAAAGAGTTCTATCATATTTTGGGGTAACAGCTGAACCCCAGAGGCCCTCATGAGCACCATCTGTTGACAAGATGATGGAATCTTGACTACCACAGAGCCTCTATTGACATGGAATTTGAGAGCCTCTTTTGACAGAGACTGATTTTTGATGACCTAATTATTAAGTAGAATAAACAAAAGAGGAGTAACCCCACAAGGTCCTTGGAAAAGGTTCTGAATGGGATGTCAGAAAAACAGAAAGGAAATTATCCTTTTGTTGGAAACCCCTCACTCACCACCCTGGTTGGTGACATGCTTCATCATCGGGGTCCAGTTCAGACATGTCCGTATGCAAATCAGTCTGACCCTGTGCCTCATGAGAACAGTCCAGCCCAAACTGCCAAGCCATGTCTTCCCTGGACCGTAAACAAGCATCCTGGGACCGGATCCCCTTTGGTATCGTTTTGTTTTTAAACAGGAGCAGAGGCACAGGCAGCCTTGCTCCTCTGCCTCCTATTCTTGGTCTGCTTTGGGTCAGGTCTGAAAGTCTTGCATAAAGCGAGGGGAAGACAGAAGTTGAATCTCATCCATAGGACATACGAAACCTACCATGCATGTTGCATATAATCTGTGAAACCGAGCCCATAAATTGGATGTGGCCCACTGCAGGCTGTGCTCTCCAGGAGCTGCGAAGCAGTGCTGTCAGCGGTACGTAGTCTAACAGTGGAAGTGTAGATTTGTGTTTTACTGTGAAAATGTGTTTGTGACTTACTATTACTACTAGCACCAATCCAGAGCCACCCTCAACATTGCTAGCTTAAACCACCCATCAAATCTGTTTAATACTACTTTTTTCATACCAGCCCTTCTTCGTTCAATAACACACATCACAACCTTCCCTTTCACACCACCATGGTAATCCGGTGTAAGATAATTTCAGCTGGGATGTTTCCCACCAAAATTACAGCAAAAGCATAAATCAGTAGGTAGCTTGAAAATAGTTAATCAAAAACGTTAACTGTAGATTAGAGTTATTTAAAATATTTTGCATGTTTTTCAAACTTATTTTTACAGAAGGGAAACGGAGAGTCGTACACACTCCCATTTCCCATCCCCTCACACACTCCCTGTGGCAAAAGAAGTTCCTAGATTGATTTAGGAGACTTAACTGAAAAAGCAGGCAGGGGGAACACTGGTTTACTCACGGGTTTGCAGAATCATTTCCAGGGCAAATCGGGAGATTTGTCATGGGTGGTCATTTAATCATTTTGTGATACTGATTTCTTTGAAATGATGTGGTACAAGTTACTGTTTAGCCAAATTTAAACTATGATTATTGCTTTTAATATGCATCAGAATTCTGAACTGTATGTTTTCAAACTAAATGCACATTACCCTGCTAGGAGATACAAACCTTCAGGAAGATGATCATTGAGAATGTACGGTTGGATTCAGTGTAACTCTGCAAAACTCCGCATGGCAGTGTCTTGTGAAAGATGTTAAAACGTTCCACAAAACAAATATTTCCAGTTTCCTTGGCAAGAAATTCTTTACAGCATGGCCGCTATCCACTTTAAAAAAGTGAACACTACAGCTCCCATTACAATATAACTGTTGCATGCTGACAGAGAGGATCATTATGCTACCAATTATTTCCTGACCTGGCAAACAATTCAGTGAGAAATCATGCTGCTGATACATTCATTAAACAAATAAGAAAGAGATGTCTGCTTCACAACAGAAGACATGCCTTTTTATCTATGCCGAAGATTGCCCAGAGAAAACTGCAACCACATCATTTATGTAGAGTTGTATGAACCACAAGATTCTTCCTGTCTTTCTGCCATTTTACCACCACATCTTTTGAGGCTTCTTTCATTCTTTTAATGTGAGTTGTGATTCGGGTTGCATGCACGTTTCACTGAGTGCATCAGATGTTTCTATTTATAGTTGATGGAATACTATATATATTCGAAGACCCACTGACATAAGTCTGACTGCATTTATATTTTAGTTAAATATATTGCATTATAAACAATCTCATTTAATCGTCGACGGCCAGGGCAAATTACAGGGAAAGGAACAATAAGAAATGCATCGGAAGAGCATGTTGTGACGTACCTACCCATATGAATAATTTATCAAATAAACCGTTATGTCATAATGGCCATATTTAGCTATATGGTTGTTTTTTTATGTGTGTATTAGTGTAAAAAGTGTGGATTAAACCACATTTAGGTGGCCAGTGCCATCCTAAGATCCTTGAGGCCCTGGATAAGGCAGATTTTAGGGGACCCTGAATGGAAAAAATGGAATTTCATGACCTATCTATTGACAATTAAAGGACTCCAGGATGTTAAATGATGCCAAATTATATGTTAAACTTTAACAGAGCCACACAGCAGCTGAAACATGTCTTGCCTGTGACCCCAAAAGTCGGTATGATGAAACTGGATAGAGAAACTCAGTCAAGGGAGGAGGTAGGCAGAGGGATTCTGGTTTAGAAAGAGAGAAATAGAATAGACAGAGGTCAAATAGAGAGTGAGTAAATTTTCACAGGCCCTTAGACATTGAGGGTCCTGGACAATTGCCTACTTTGCCCATGCCTTAAAATGTCTGTGCAGGTGTTGACAGAGTAAGACGAGCCTCCAGAACGTCTGTACTTGGAGTAGTTGTCCCGTTGCTGAGCATGGGAGATGACAATGGCACATCCCTCGCTTTACATCATAAAGACTAGTTTGCGGAGGCCTATCATGATAATCAGTTAATTGCATCTCACTAAATGTAGATATTTGCCTTCATGACCTCAAGGGAGGGGGTAGGTGCTCAGATGCTAGTTATCACATGACAGGACAGGAACATAGCGATAAATAATACTACCTTCTTATAGTCACTCAAATGAATGAAGTCAACAGCTGGGAAACTGAGTATATCCACCCTCCCTTTTCTTCTGGGGGTGGTTTCACATAGGTCGTCACCCTCAGAAATACAAAGTACAAGTATGAACCTAAACTCTTCTCAACGCGACCAGAACAGCAACTACATCAAGATCAAAATTTGGCAGCCGGCATGAAGTTCACAATCCTACCTTAAAGACACGTTTCAATCATATGCATCATGTGGACGTCTGTAGTGAAATGCCCTAGGGCTCTACAACATGTCTTCCCTCTCTAACCCACAGAATCCCTTAAGGCGGTGTCTTGCTTCAGGTGGTATGCCATGGTTAATAAGTGTGCTTCCGCTCTGCTTTCTGGCGATGCTGTTCTCAGACAGTCTGAACGTAAGATAAATGTTTGCTGTTATTGGTGATACATGACAATTAAAGAAATCAACAAAAGGTAAATTGAGCATACAACCATCATGCTGATGCTAAATTTAATATTTATGATCAGTCTACTTCTTTAAGGAAAGAAGCATCCTTTCTAGACTAGTGTATCTTATTGGCTCTTTCCACTGTGAATTCGCTTTTGCGAATTTTACAGAAATGTACATTAATCAATAACTCATCCCCCCATCTCCATCCAACCCAACTCGCAAAGATTACATGAAGTTTATCTCATTCAATTATATGCAGCAAAAACATGGTCAACGCATGTAGGTGGGTAGTATTTCATCACTTGCATTATAAATTATAATGCAAGTGAGGCTTTCAGATCGAGGGTTGCCAATGTTACCTATAATGTTTGTAACCATCCCCAGTTGTGTCCAGACTGCAAGTGTACTGTCTGTACTACAGTCACACTTAATTTCCCCCGCCCCCGGTGACCTTGTCTTTGGGCATCCCAAAGCTCGCCGGTGTGAGACCACTCTACCCCTTAATTTTTACTATCGGACCCATAGAGGAAGCTGTTATCGTTACTATAATTCTGCAGTTTCCCCCCCTTTACCAGGGGAGTTCCACCAATGCCGTTGCCTGGCAACTGCATAAAGAACAGTGTTTCCAAGATCATAGATATTACAATCAATGTACAAATACAACAAATGACGAATGTATTAAATTGTATATAAAACACATTAAAAACAATGTGATGGTGAATTGGGTGTCTGGTGAGAAACGTGCTTGTTACCTATAACCTGGCAACTGACATTTTATTCCTCTAGCAGGATGTGGGTGGGTCAGCTTCACCAACAGTTGGTCTTCATGGGCTACCTGTACCTCTTGGCACGTTACTTGGCTGCCGAAGTGGCTGCCATTGGTGACTTCAAAGGATGCTGGCCAATGCCAAGGTGCGTTCTCTAAGCAACTCTCTCTCTTTCTCTCCATTACCATTCTGTTAGTCTATTTTCCACCTCGAGAACGATGCTACCTCTCCCATATCATTGCCAGCATGGGGGGGGGAGGGCAGAAAGGGGAATACCTGTCATTTTCTTAACAAGGCCACCATGCGACTTTGGCAGAAAGTCAGACCCATAACTGAGTTAACTTCTTAGCAGCCCTTTACAGCGGAAGGACCTATCCTCAAATCCTCTGTCACACAATATTCATAATCAGATTTCAGCCATTAAACTAATAGAGAAGCCAGCAAATCTATCTTAAGTATCCCGGGTGCCTGGTGAGACTGCAGTAACCCCTGACCCTGCTGTGTTGTGCCCTTGTTGACTGCCATAGTGTTCCTGGGCTTCTGCTTCTGTTTTTCTCTCACGTTTTTTCTCTGTCAGTGTCACCTGCATGTTAAGAGAGGTTGCCTGGAAAAAGGAGAAGTGGGGCACCAAAAGCCGTTTTCTAGTGTTGAGGCCCAGTGGTGCACATGTCACTGAGATGGAGAAGGTGGGTGGAGAAGTGTGGCTCAGGGGTTAGAGGCGGCAGACCCAGAAGCTGAGATCGGCCCTAGACCAGGGTTGAATTCCCCGCCTCGGCGGGTCTTGGGCTCAAAAAATTCCACAGACTCCATAATTCTCGCTCTGGTGCCTTCTCCACTCACGGGTTCACACTCTGCGACTCTGGGCAGTAGCTTGCTTAATCTCCACAACGGCCCCTCGTGGCGGGATTCCTGGCTTTCACCTTGTGGATACACTCCGGTGCCTTCTCGCTCCGGTGCCTTCTCGACTCACGGGTTCACACTCTGCGACTCTGGGCAGTAGCTTGCTTAATCTCCACAACTGCCCCTCGCGGCGGGATTCCTGGCTTTCACCTTGTGGATACCCTGCTGGGGTTATCTCACAGGGGAATACCAGGACGGGTTCCCTAAGCAAGCGCCGGGAAACCCACTGTGGGTAGCTGTGCGCTATACAAGTTCAAATACATTTACATTTACATATTGCGAGACATTTTGTGGTCTCCATCTTGGGTTTAGGCAATTTCCATTTGCTCCCTAGGAGTGGGACATACTTAGATCAGGTTCATGAAAAGGCTTCTGTTTATACAAGTGGTGCTGTTAATTTAAAGGATGTATAAAGGATTGTGCAAGTCGGGCAAGCTATCATGTGAGTAAAAGTTGCCAAACCATAGCTGTCATCATGCATAAAGCACGTCTATATGAAGGCCACTTGTTCGAAAACTGCTGAATTTTTATTCCTGTGGGTGTCGCGTATGAAAAAAAAATAAACCAGTCAGCTAATTTATCTGAGCATATCTGAGGATCGCTCGTGAGTTTGCGGCCTCTGTCTTGCTTTTTGGTAATGTGGGTTGCTATTTGCCCTTGTCTAGTGACATAAGGGAGCTGTAGTGTCATATTCAACACAGTAGTCTCAACAACATCAGGCCACAAACTGAAAAATGTAAAACAACGAAGGCGTGTTGAGTTCCATTTTTTTCCACCCTATTCCTTTTGACATGCCCGATTTGCAAATACTGAGACCTAGATGGAAGAGTTGGTTGAGGTGTTTATGAACATAATAACAACCTTTATGAAAAGCACGGATGAGAAGGCCCGTGACCTTCTTATTAGGTAAGTGGGGAGGTTGAGGGGGGGGGGGGGGTATGTAAACGACGTGCTCACAATGTTACAGCCAGAAAACTTTCAAACATGAAGGTCCATGAAATAATTAAAATACAGGTTTGACATTGCATAGACATTAGAAGCACCTTAGAGAAGGGGTCAACAAGACCAAAAACCTCGACTGATTTCTAATGTCAAGTGTTCGAAAGCAAAATATTCTGGAACATTCCCAGACCTTTGTGACTTCACAGTGTAGAAAACGAGTCTCATCGGTAAAATGAGTTACATGACTCAATATACAGGTCAAGAATATCGACCACCATATACTGCATGCAATGCGAGAGCTTTCCAGCTGAATTTAGCTGTCTGCATACTTTAAATTACTTTACTTTCAACCCCGATTCTAAACACTCCCGGTTTTGGCAAAAGAGAAAACTGAGGAGTATAGAAATAAAGTGATTTTCCATGGGGAAGCAACTTTGTTGACAAGTGCAAAACCTGGGACTTCCCCTGATCCTCATTACCCATCATCAGGGTAAACGAAAGAAGCACAGATCTACACACACTCTTCATTGGAGTTCGATCGATTTTCCTCTCGATGCCCATCCTGTTGATAACTGGGTGCAAACCTATTTTCTCACATATTAACACTCATATAAAATATCATGTGAGGAAGGAATAGTGGACCCAGAATACATTTCAAGTTGTTCAGACGATGCTTCATATTATATACGGTGCTAAAGGAAACAATAAAGATCCGCTTAACATTTGTGGCACAGAAATGCCACACGGCGGACTTTCTGTGCCACACAGGTGCAGGAAGTGCTCCGAACACCATGTGACCCAGAAGCCTGAATTAAATCTATTTAAGTATCCCACTGCACTGCATTTTTCATTTGCGAAAAGAAAATAAAGAAATTGTGTGCATCATCTACAACCCTGTTCTTTCAGCATCACTGGGACGCTTTGCGACTTAATTGGACTGGCCATGCTGTGATTTTGTACAAAATATACAAAATATAAGAAATGTGATCTTTCAACTAAAAATAATACATGCATAAACGTATACACAGAGATGCAAGAGATCAATGTTGTTGTGATGTTGTGGAATTCAGAGCACTTTAGCAAATCTTGAAA
The DNA here is from genome assembly GCF_964263255.1 of Lissotriton vulgaris. NCBI lineage: Eukaryota > Metazoa > Chordata > Amphibia > Caudata > Salamandridae > Lissotriton > Lissotriton vulgaris. The sequence goes on along the minus strand of NC_141695.1, from coordinate 982,319,170 downwards.
GTACATTTCATACATTCTTCTCTTTAAAACATGCAATTGACTTCATCTTTTAACAAATGGTTTTTGAAGATTCTTTGTGACAGAAACTCTTGTGAATCTTCCTTTCCAAGCTCTTTGCTGCCCAACAGTGCATTTCTAATAGCCCTCGGTGTCACACTCAAGTAAAAATATGACTATTTCAAAGGTCTCAGAAGCTCAGCAGGCAACATAGTGAGATAGAATACATAAAATAAGAGCTTCAAACTGTTCGTGTCACTGGGGAGGTGGTTTCTAAAGACACATCAACACACTCAATTCGTTTCTTGTTTCTTTTGTCCTCCGCTGCAGCCAGTATGCTAATGGCCCAGCACTGACAAATGCATCACCATTTGCAAAGTTCACATTTATTTACAATGAGTAATAGGGTCCAGAAGTGCAAAGCATTAAAATTGTTAGCGAGTGCTCAAATTCTGCGTTTGTGACTTTTAAAATCGTTTTTCTATGGTACTAACCCAATTTCAAGAGTATGCAACGTTTTCTTGACTCCTAAAATGGAAATCTGAAAGGATACGGATTCGGTATCTGGAAGAGGGATGTTGTATGCATTCTTACAAACACCGAATAGGTATGCTTCAGAGACGTTTTAAGGCATGGGCTAAGAGGACTCTGGCCCAGGGCCCCCAACTTCAAAGGGCCCCCTCATTAAACTTTCCATACAGCTTCTACCCTATCGAGAATGAAAAAATGACGGGTTTATTTACTTATTTTCAGGGTTTTTTTAGCCAGCACCAGGCTGTCTGGCCAGACCAGCCCTGGCAGAGAGAAAAAGAGACTTAAAGAAAATGCCTATTTTATTCTTGTTTAATTCAGCAAGGATGCCAACCTTTCAAAGTGCATAGGCTTAGTCTTGCTGCACTGGCCTGTGTCTTTATACAGTAGGTTGACACTTAGGGGCTGATTGCAGGATTGCGCCATCTTTACTACTATGTGGCGCAATCCTGCTCATTCTCTTTGTTTGGCACTGTGCAGCCTAGTGCCAATGCTGGCACCCTTGTGTCATGGTGCAAGGGTGCCTGTGTCACAGGCAGGATTGATTTTGTGTTGGAAGGAACATCTTCCTGCACAACAACAATCATTAGAGGTGTTTTCCTCTTTTTATTTGTGCTGCAGAATGGGCAGGAGGAAATCTAATAAATGGTAGACATCATCAAAGTAAGCTCATCCATATCATATACAAACATTGTGCACTTCACCACTACTAATCAGTGCGAAAGTGCAAATGCACTATGTGTAAATTGTTATTGTGTATTTGTGTTTCCATGATTGGCTTGTTTGACTTACTACTAAGTCCCTAGTACAGTGCACTGTGTGTGCCCAGGGCCTGTGAGTCAAATGCTGCTATTGGGCCTTTGCACGGATTGTGTCACCCACAGAAGCATCCTTTCAAAGGGTCTCAGACCTCCCACTGCAGTGTCTAAGCGCAGTCACTTCTGCCATGTTGACTTGGTAAGTGCACCCACTTGCCAGGCCCCAATCTTCCCTTTCATTATATGTGAGCCACCCCTAAGGTAGGCACAAGCTACATCTGCGTGCAAGGGAGCAGTGAATGTGGAAGGTAGGACATGTCCTGGTGTGTGTGACATGTCCTGGTAGTGAACTACAATGTAATTTGTTTTTCACTTTGAAAAGGCTATCTGTCACATAGGATCGAATGGGAGTTTATTTAAAACATCTTATAAGTACGACTAGTCTGCCTGAACTGAGCGTATAAAAATGCATCTTTCATAAAGATGATTTTTATATTGTGTGTTTGAAAATACACTATTCAAAGGTGGGTGTTTTGTTGCTTAGCCATCCTGTGTGCCTCTGCTGGTATGTGGATTGACTCTGGCTTTCGAGTGAAAGGGGCTGGGAATATGTATTCTCTTCAGACAGCCACTGGGGGTTGAGGTGTGTCCTGCCTTTCCGGGATGAGTCAGGGCTGGGCTGAATAGACATGGGCTGCATTTAGAGTAGGGGGAGGAGATGTCCTTGCACCTGAATGTGCATGGTCTGCTTTACACAAGGCTGTCTCCACCTCCTGCCAGGAAGCTGGACCAGAGAAAAAAAACTGGTTTTGAATGAGCACAGAGACTCTCTGCCACAAGAGAACAAAGATAAATTAAGTATAAATATTGGGGCTCAGACCCCAGATCTTTAGAATACTTCTGGACTCAAGAGGAACCTCTGCCAAGGAGAAGAGCTGGGAAAGCTGAAAGAGAAGTATTGACCCTTTGCTGCGTGCTGTCTGGGGTTGGCCTGCAGTGGATGTTTCTGCCAAGAAGAGGACAAAGATTTTGCTGTGTGTCTTGCTTGAAGAAGATCTCCAAGGGCTTGAAGTAGAGCTTGCCTCCTGTTCTGAAATCTCAGGGGCACAAAGACTCATCACCAGCTCTCATGAACTTCCTTGCTGGGAGTTCTGAACTGCAAAGAAATAGATGTAGCCCCTGCCCGTGGCTGGAGAAATCGCAACACAGCGAATCTCATGCACCGGCCTCCGAAGTCTGAGATCATCCCACTTATTCTGGTGCAGGCCCTGCTGTGTGACTGCAAGAACCAACGCATCGTGTGACCTGGGCTGGAGAGATAAATGCAGTGCCACTGCTACCACATCGAGAACCAAAGCATCTCCTATTCCAACGCATCTCACCGGGATTGCCAAGTCTACAACAAAGCAGGGCTGCAATAAGAAAATGATGCATCACCACCCTGCACAGTAAAAAAAAATGATGCATCATCTCCTCTTCAGTAAGGGATCGACTCATCACCTCCTCTGTATGGCAGTAAAGAAACGACGCATCACCTCCCCTGGAGTAAGGAACCGATGCATCACCTTCCCTGCAGCTGTGTTTGTTTATGACTTTTACACATCCAAGGTACTTTGTGTTGAAAGTGTGACATCTATAGTTTTCTATAGACAGAACTGTTTTTACGTTTTAAAAAGTCATACCTTGATAACTGTACATTGGATTTTTGTCATTTTGGTCATGTGTTACGTTTAGATAAAGATTGCTTATTTCTCTAAACTGGTGCGGTGTCCATTTGTAGTGTTTTTACTGTATTACTGTAAGTGTGCACAAATGCTTTACTCACTGCCTCTTAGATAAGCATTTCCGATCATGCCAAGCTACCAGGGGATGAGCAGGCGTTATAATATAGTGTATCCCCTTACCCTTACTAGGAAGAAGGGTCCCTACTTGAACAAAGGTGCAAACCATTTCCAATGAGAGACCCCCATTTCTAACACTGGCATATTACTCTTCTTTCCCAGAGGAAATTACTACTATGATGAGCAACCTGTACTTCACCCTTCCCTGCCCCCCACCCCATGGATGCAACTCCAGGACACTATTGAAAATTCTCCTCTGGTCTTGGCAAAGAAAGAAGACATTTTTTGGTCTCCAAGTGAAGCAAACCTTGTTCTTCATCAAACATGTGTTTGTCATATTACCAGCAAGCATTCTGATGATCCCCAATCCAACGTTCAATGGAGAGTGGGAGGAGTCCAGCAGTGCATTATGGTAGAAGTCAAGTTTGGGATGGAGACTATAGCGGACACTCTTGAAGGTGTCCAGAAATGACTCAACTGCAATAAGGGTTAGCAAAGGCAATACAAGATACCCAGTCTTGGCTCCATTATATTGATGGCTACTTAGCTGACATTGTTGTTGTAATGAAGCTGAAGGGTGAACAAGACCAGCCTTCAACTTAGGCAATCAATTGGAGTCCAAGATGGACTCCGTCAGGGCTGCAAATGGTACCCTCTACAGCAGCATTGTTGATGTGTTGCAGCCCCCCAGCAAGCCCTTGCCGGAGAATACCATACAGCCTTAGTTGCTCTCACTAATGTTCTTGGGAAATTGGGACATACATCTTCACCCTCTTATGTTTGTGCATCAGAGCCTTGCACCATCACTTGTTAGCCTCCTTCACCCCGACAACAAGAACAGCAGGTTGAACATTCATCAGAGGATGAAGACTTTCCAAGTGTAAGAACTAGAATTTTGTGGTGAACATTAGTCAGTGTGTCCTGGCCAGTGTATTCGTTTGTCATGTTTTTGACCTCATGCCACTTTCTTGCAAATTATGTCATTCTTCAGTTGGTTACTTGTAGCTGATCTTGTTCATCTGCTCTTGTAATAAAGCATCCTTTTTTGCTGAAGGTAATTTTCATCAATATTCTTCTAAGCTCTGTACCTCTAATTGTGAACTACTTTCCTTTGCACTATGTAATTACTTGTATAATGTTTGACTTTCCTCCTCATTCAGCAAACTTACATAACATAAGTTCCCCATGAACAAATAGGGGCAACTACAACATTGTGTAAAAATGTAGATTATCCTAACATGGCAAGAGTGTTTGTATATTTTTACAGTTATGTAATGTGTAATTTAAGATTAACTCACATGATCCTGAGATGCCTTAGCAAAATTGAGCCTCTTCACTCTACCATGGTACCTATAAATCAGCCACATGGAACAAAATAGTACATTTATCTCACGTGCAAGCCTTACTTCTACTTTAGGTCCAACATCATGAATGATCATACAGATGTACACTGAAATAATGTTAATAATTTTAAAAAATTCTCATCAGTGTAGCCTTCCTAATCATCATTCAATAGCCTGTGTACTGAGAACATACACACGTGTCCGAAGTTGCCACCTACTAGAACAATAATATGAATAATGTGTTCTTTCAATGACATCTTGACAATATACAATATACAATAGGGGCAGCACAATACAAAAAGGCCTTCAATTCTATGAAGTGTCAATGTGACCGTGCTCGTTCCATGAGGATGAAAGTCTGTGCTAATGCATCTTTGCTCATAGCATTTGCAACAGTTACTTTCTTTGTTTAAGTTCTGTAGCATGATATAACCTTGCTACTTGTGATCACTCAATGTCTTCTGCATGGCTCTTTGCAACATATGTCTTAAATCAACCTCATAATTTTGCCATAGTGTAACAGTGTACTGCAGTTTAAGTCACAATGTGTAATGAAAATCACAATGTGGACAGATACTGATCCATAATTCCATGATTTACTCTCATCTCAGTTAACATGTGTATTCTCTTGTCCTGGAAAGGAATAGAGATGTACTGGACTAGCATAAATAATCCCAGTATAGTTACACCACTGACAGATACCACAAATGAAAGTTGATGTTCTCACTAGGCAACACACACTGTAACACTGCCATTATTCTTAATTAATACCAACTCTCTAACATTGTAATGTAAATGTATCTATTCTACTGCTCACACAATGTAGCTGAGTAGACTGACTATAGTGACTATGTTCTCTAACAGTCTACTTAATATTTACATGTGTAATGTAATGGTGTGTGTGGCAGAATACAGATAGGAACACATCATGTTGACTAGGCACAACAATGGTCAAGCCACAAGAAGTAAATTTGAAACAATAAAATACCTTACCATCAAACTATATGTTTAAGTTGTATTTTCCAACATAAACATATCACATGATCACCTAAATAAGTAACATATTTATTATTATCACACAATACTAAATATATCCTACCTACAACTAACTGATTAATCATACCTTATCTAACTTAATATACAATCTAATCTATCTAATCTTAATCTACTAACTAATCTGTGGCTAACACAAAAAACAATCTATTTCAACCCCACACCCTTAAAATACATAATCATAGACAACAAATACACATACATCCCAAATAAACATTTAAAACCATGCATAGACACATTGTTTGTATTATTTCCTTTCTACATTTTGTTTGATTTTTATACACATTTAACATTATTCCCACTCACATAAAATATCTAATCTATATAAAATACATTAAAAACGTAGCCTACCTTAAGCAAATTAATTTACACTACACCTAAATCAAAGGAGGAAGAAAGGAAGAGAGTCCATAGAAAGATTACTTTTTTGACAGTGCTTACATGCACACCTTCAGAAATCGGTTGTTCTCAATCATGAGAGTTGTCAGTTTTGCAGCATGTCCTGTGAGGAAGTTAAAGTTCCTCTGTTGTTTCAACATCAGCATTGACTGTCCAAGTTAATGCCCCTTCATTCATTGGTGCCTTTAGGTTTTTCATCCTCCTAGAATGTCCCCATTTTCCTAAATGCCTTTGCCACCTTCTTGATCCTTTGGTAATGCAGTTTGCGTGCCACAATCATTTTTTCCCTTCAGCATTTGTATTGGATACACATGAACAACATAAAAAAATGGTTTTGGTCATAAAATACAAAGTTTGAGCTTAATATTACTGTTAATCATGGTATGTAAACACATGCATTCCCTGCTTTACAATGTAATAAGTACTTAAATATTACTTAGTGCTAATGTCAGACCACATCTCGTTTTAAGGGAAAAGAAACTTCACCTCTTGTTTGAATCAATTGAGGGGACCTACATGGTTATAATATTATTGGTTATTGTTAGAAATGGGGGTCTCTAGTTGGCAATGGTTTGCACTCTTGCCCAAATAGGGACCCTTGCTTCTAGTCAGGGAAAGGGGGAACCACTCCTATGATACCCCTGCTCAACCCCTTGGTAGCTTGGCACGAGCACAAAGGCTTATCTCAGAGGCAGTGTGTAAAGCATTTGTGAACACATACAGTAATTCAGTGAAAACACTACAAATGGACACCACACCAGTTTAGAAAAATAAGTAATCTTTTCTAAACTTAACACAAGACCAAATGACAAAAATCCACAATACAGTATCAAGAATATGAATTTAAAATGGTAGAAATAGCTTAGCTCAATGTAGATGGTAAATGTGACACTTTACTCTCAAAGTACCTTGGATGCGTAATGCAAAACACACAAAAGGGTCACAGTAAAGGGGATGCATTGATTTCTTGCTTCGGGGGACAATCTGGTGCGATGCGACAAAATGGCATCTTTGATGAGATTCCATAGCTTGGATGCGATGCGTGCACACCTGACGGCTGTGCAGCAAACTCGGTGGATTCATGAGGCGCGACAAGCCCTGTGACACGCCTCTCCTGTGATCCGACGACAACATTTCTGGAGGTGATACACTTCTCCAGCGATGCGTCAGCAAACAGCTGTGGTGGCGGCACACTTCTTCGGCGATGCAACAGCAACAGCTGCGGCGGCAACATGCTTCATCCTTGTTGCGTCGCGCTTCCAGCTCTGAGCGACACGCAGTCTCTAGAGGTCCCAAAAACACCAGCAGGCACCTCTCCGCAGGTAGAATTCCCAGCAAGGAAATTCAGGGGAGCTGGCGGTGAATTCTTTGTGGTCCTGAGTCTTCAGAACAGGAGGCAAGCTCAGCTTCAAGCCCTTGGAGATCATCGCCAAGATGATAAAGTACACACAAAGTCTCTTTTCTCCTTTCCTTGGCAATAAATAACCACTGGAGGCTAACCCCAAACAGCAAACAGAACAGGGGCAGTCTCCTTCTTCAGCTTTCTTGGATTCTTTCCTTGGTAAAGGTTCATCTTGATTCCTAGAGTTGTTCTAAAGATCTGGGGTCTGATCAACAATATGTATACTTCTAAATCCTTTGTTCTCTTAAGGCAGAGAGGGTCTGTACCTAGTCATAATCAGTTCTGTCCTCCCTGGTGCAGCTTCCTGGCAGGAGATGGAGACATCATGGCTGAGAGCAGACCTGACCCAGGTAGCTGAAAATAAATCTCCTCCCCCTACTCTCTATTCTTTGTAGGCTCAGGCAAGTGAAAGGAAATCTCCTCCCCCTACTCTCTATTCAACCCAGGTCATATTCAGCCCAGCCCTGACTCAACAGACTGCTGGAGCCAAGCCCCTCTCCAGCCCCCTGTCACTCACAAACCAGACATGGAATACACAAACCTAGCAGAGGCATACTGGATGGTTAAGCAAGAAGATACCTACTTTCTAAAAGTGGTATTTTCAAACACAGAATGTTAAAATCACCCACATTAAAATATGTATTTTAACATTCTGAGTTCAGGCATACTAGACTCGTTTTTCTACCTTGTTCCTTGGGTCAGTTAGGATTATAAGATGTGATAATCAAACTGCCCATTTTGGCCTATAGGAACAGATAGTCTTGCAATAGTGAAAAACGAAAATGGCTGTAATTCACTATCAGAACATGGCACACACACCAGGGCATGTCCTACCTTTCACATACAATGCACCCTGCCCGTAGGGGTGACTAACGTGTAGAAAAGGGAAGGAAAGGTTTAGGGACTGGCAAGTAGATACACTTGCCATGTCGACATGGCAGTCCCAAACTGCACACAGGCTCTGCAATACCAGACCTGAGCCATGTTTTACAAGCTGCTTCTGTGGGTGGCACAACCAGTGCTGCAAGCCCAATAGCAAAAACAACAAGTGATGGACTGAATGTGGATCAATGTCACACATTCCCCCAGTCAAAAGATCCATCGTTCTTTTGCACTAAACACCACCCTGGGTTAGACAATGGCGATATGCAAATCAGCTCTGACCCTGTTGCCTCATGGGAACAGTCCAGTCCGAACTACAAAAGCCATGTCCTTCCCAGAACGGAATCAAGCATCCGAGGACCGGACCGGTTTCGAGGTAACACCTCTCATCAGCCCGGCTAGCTTGACTCCAAGTGCTGTGGAGTGCCTGGGACCCACGTCTGGGCATCCCCAGCGCACTTAGGGCGGCAATTTTAAAAACAACAAGTGATGGACTGAATGTGGATCAATGTCACACATTCCCCCAGTCAAAAGATCTGGGCCCAAATCCATCGTTCTTTTGCACTCCACACCACCCTGGGTTAGACAATGGCGATATGCAAATCAGCTCTGACCCTGTTGCCCCATGGGAACAGTCCAGTCCGAACTACAAAAGCCATGTTCTTCCCAGGACGGAATCAAGCATCGAGGACCGGACCGGTTTCGAGGTAACACCTCTCATCAGCCCGGCTAGCTTGACTCCAAGTGGTGTGGAGTGCCTGGGACCCACGTCTGGGCATCCCCAGCGCACTTAGGGCGGCAATTGCAAAAACAACAAGTGATGGACTGAATGTGATCAATGTCACACATTCCCCCAGTCAAAAGATCTGGGCCCAAATCCATCGTTCTTTTGCACTCCACACCACCCTGGGTTAGACAATGGCGATATGCAAATCAGCTCTGACCCTGTTGCCCCATGGGAACAGTCCAGTCCGAACTACTAAAGCCATGTCCTTCCCAGAACGGAATCAAGCATCCGAGGACCGGACTGGTTTCGAGGTAACACCTCTCATCAGCCCGGCTAGCTTGACTCCAAGTGGTGTGGAGTGCCTGGGACCCACGTCTGGGCATCCCCAGCGTACTTAGGGCGGCAATTGTAAAAACAACAAGTGATGGACTGAATGTGGATCAATGTCACACAGCAGCATTTGATTTACAGGCCCTGGGCACACATGGTACACTGTACTAGGATCTGACAAGTAAATCAAATAGCCAATCAGGGAGTCACTAATCCATTACAACAATCTACACTAGGGAGCACTTGCACTTTGGCACTGAATAGCAGGGGCAAAGGGCCCAAAGCATCTAGACAAGCAGAACATATATCTGTTCTTCATTATTGCACATGACATGCAGAATGCATGTGTGTGGTCTCATGCCATGCAGGACATGCACAATATTTTCATGATCATTAACATTTCAAAGTGTGCTGCCTCCACTGCCCTTCTTCTTTATTATGTGTAACACTCATAGATATACCACCTGAAGTCTAACTAATTGCTAGATAGTCATGTGTGATTGTCTGTGCAGGAGAATGGCATCAATGATCATAGGCACTAAGACTGTGATATATGCAGGTGATGAAGCAAAGTTGCCTGTGTGAATTGTATCACAGCAAGACACCAGAAAAGAAATCTACTTAAGCCTATATGCACATTGTACTACCTCTCCTTGAACATGCTTACTGTGTGCAGCCTTGGAGCAATGTGGTCTCCCTTGCACCATGGTGCAGGGGTGTCTGCATTACATAGATAATTGATTTTGGGAAAGGAATCAATATCTTCCTGCTCACAAACAAAATATGAGGAATATTCAAATGTCTATGTATGTTTGAATGGAGCACACTTAGCAAGAGGAATTTATCATAATATTTGAACATATTTCATCCTGCTAAGGCCCACCTGGGGTGGTGTACGATTTTGACATATTTCCAGTCTCATGGTCATTTTACATTTGTCAATGTGGCAAATAGCATTGGTGGGTGGGTGAGAACAGCAACAATGCAACCATATAACCCCTTCCCAGTGCAGTGTAATGCAAGGCAGCACCTTGTGTTATGTGCCCGGCTTAGGCCCATGTCATTTCTTACATTGTCCTTTTTTTTTCACAATAAACATTTCAGCTGTGACGTTTTTCGCATATTCACATGTGTGACAATGTTGGAGATGTTTCTCTGAAACTACTTCTGTTTACACTTTTGACTTTTCATAACATTATCACAATGCCTTGAACACCATGTACAAGACCTTTACGCACAAATGTACAAATGTCATTCTATCTTCATCCATGAGTCATCAAGGCTATCCATGGTACTATTGCTAATCTATGCGTATATCACAAGGATGCTTTTTATTATAAATAATCATCTCATAGAATTAGCAGAGGAAGCACTTAAACTGACACCGAGGGTCCCTGCATGCTGAGGCTTCACCACGCAGCGGTTTGACATCTCTGTGAGGGGTGTCCAGTTCATGAACAGGTTGAGGTCCTATATTCTCTCCTGCTAGGTAATGAGGTTTGATTGCCTCTTGGGGGATTCTAGGCTTCACACCTACACACACTCTAGGTACACTCAGAGTAGGGTTTGCATAGTAAGCACACCTGATTACTACCTTGTTTTGTATGCCTAAATCTATACACTGTTTTAGTACCATGGTAGAACTATATCTACTATTTACTCTTTTGGTGCATATAATCACTTTCATCTGTTTCTGCCTACTTATTATCGCAACATATGGATTTTAAACAGGATAACATTAGTTCAATAAGTATACTGAGACTGTCCCAGTGTTTATTCTCTGTATATTTTCTCTGAGAACAAAAGAGCACAAGTGACTGAGTGAGAGGTTCTGATCCACTACCAGGATCCCTGAGGGGTCAGTTTTGTCATGTCCAGTAGTTGCCAGAAACTATTCGCACCCTGTTCAGGTTGGGGGGCGTATGGTGACAATGTGAGCTAGCTGGCCAATATATCCTGCAGGGGTGTTTGGAATCAGTTTAGGGACCTCAGCTAAAGTTTATGTTGTCCAACAAACGTGCTGATCCTATGGATTATTGTGAACTACACTACACTTAAGCAGCCTTGCATTACTCCTGATTTACTATGCCATGCAGAGCTACACAGGGTGGCTTTGTATGCCACAGTGAATTTTACTTCAGTGCTCATGTAGCCTTGCATCGCCTTGCTTAAAGCAAGGCCTACTCAAGACCTTGCTATATGTGCTACAAAATCGCTAAGCATCAACACCTGTGCTACCTTATATACATTTAACAAAATTTGAAACACCATAGGTGTATGTGTGTAAATGGGCATGCATCCAACCATGCAATTTGAGCCGATCCCTGGTGTTATAAGGGTAGTATGATTTATTGGTAAGAGTATTTGTGTAACTTATAAACAGAGGTGTTAAAAGGATACATATTTTAAATTACAATTGTATTTTCATATTTATATGTGTGCTGCATTCTGAAACACACGTTGCAAGAGGGACATGACTCTAAGGATCGATTTTATTCACTCAGGTATCCATATCAGTTCAAAATGTATGCTGTGTGTAACACAGTCACACTTGTACCATGGAGCTAGGGTGCTCTGGCTGGCACTAGGCTGCATTCTTTGCAGCAGTGCAGATAAGGAATGTCATATATCTCTTCTTGGTCTTTCTAAGTCCTGGTGCACTGTGTGCTGACTTGCACCAATGCCTGCTCCCTTGTGCAGTGGTGCAAGGGTACCTGTGTCACAAGCTTGACTGTTAGTGCACAGGAAGTGTCACCTTCCTAGGCAAAAATCGATCCTTAGAAGATTTGTCCTCATACTATGGGAGTTGTACAATGCAGCAGAAGTAGAATGGATAATAATACTAGGACAAATAAAGGTTGTTTGCCTAACTGTGCCTCAATTGTTAAGGCGTTTATGTTGAACACATTCCCAGATATACTACTGCTCATACATATCTAAATGCATCAAAACCAAATGGGTGGATATATGAGAAACCCCCTCTCCATTCATGAAATAGATCCTCCCCACAGAGTAAGGCATGGATACCCTCATGGTGTTTAGTTGCACTTTATAAGTCCTGTTTATTAATTGATTGATTAGGATTAAGAGTCTTACCTCCTTCTCCCCAAAATGTGCAACTCTCCTCTTCCGAGACATACCAAAGATATACTCTAAAACTATATTAAAATAAGAAAAAAACAATAAACCCCGTAATACCTCATACAACTAAGCACCTAAACTAACACAAACAGGCAAATAGAAATTTTAAAAGACAATAAGTATTGGACACAGAAATAACAAACAATTAGCACTAAAAAAATACTATTCACTAACTCAACAAATCAGACAAGCATCAAACTCTAAATTCAGCTCAGTCTCCACCAAAACCCTACACATAACCACCAAGTACCAAGCATAAAGAGAAAGTGAGACTACAAATCACAGTCTTCCTGGTATGCAGCCATGACTTTTGTGTCTTTCGTTGGGTGTATCCACCTGATTTGCGTTCTTTGCATCCTATTTTAGGATGCAGACGCCTCACAAGACGTGTTGGCACTATGCAGTGTCACATTTTACCATGCAAAGGTCATGCAAGACATATTTGGCATCTCATTTTACCATGCAGAGGCCACAAAAGGCAACTTTGCGCAATGCAGCATTGCATTTTACCACGCAAAGGCAACGAAAGACAAGTTTGTCCTATGCAGAGTCCAAATTTACCATGCAAGGGGTACCCAAGACATGTTGGAGATGTGAACCATGGTGTCAATCTAACTTTAATGCAACACAGGGCAGCACACACAATTTGTTTTAATAAGTAAACAAATAATTAGAAGTGGCAATGTGCAGCACAGCAATGCACCTTGCTGCACTGCGTTTCCTGAAAAGGACATACAAGAAATGCCAGGTATTTTCAAACATATGCTGCATTTCAGCTTTCTCGTAGTAGTATTGCATAAGGTTTAGCCCAGCTCCAACTGAGGGAACCTTGCACCATAGTGCTAGGGTGGCAGACGTTACAGGAAAGGTTTGGTAGTTAGCAGGAATGGACACCTTCCAAGCCATTAACAATTCCACGAACACATTCTACGACAACTTTGATGACGGTGAACACGGCACCAACCCAACACCCCCCACCAGCTATGCCATCCAGTCTACCCTACTCACCTGGACCCCTCTCACCACAGAAGACACCACAAAGACTATGAAAAACATCCACTGTGGAGCACCCACTGACTCCTACCCACTGCACAACATTCACAGGGCCACCAACACCATTGAACTACGATGAACATTTCAACAGCTCCCTCGATAGAGCCACATTCTCCGATGACTAGAAACATGCAAAAGTCAAACCCCTCCTCAAGAAGCCCTGTGCACACCCAACGGACCTCAAGACCTTCAGGCCCATCACTCTTCTCCCCTTCGCCGCCAAAGTCATTGAGAAAGTCGTCCACACCCATCTAGCTCACTTCATACACGCTAACAACATAATCGCCTCCTCTCAGTCCAGATTCCACAGCAACCACAGCGTCAAGAGCGCCCTCATAGCAGCCACTGATGACATCTGCACCATACTTGACCAAGGCCGCACTGCAGCCGGCATCCTCTAGACCTTCAGTAGCCTTCGACACCATCTCCCACTGTACACTCGCCTGCCAGACTACACAACGCCGTCATCCAGGAAACTCCCTTAGGCTGGATTAATCTTTCCTCCCAGGCAGAACACAAAGAATAAGACTCCCGCCCTTCCTCTCCAAACTTACCGTGGTCAGATGTGGATTACCCCAAGGACCCTCCCTCAGCCCCACGCTCTTCAATGTCTACATGGCCCCCTCGCAACTATCATCAGAAAACATGGACTCACCATAGTCTCAAATGTCAATGACACCCAACTCTTTCTCTCACTCACCAAGGAACCCGACATCACCAGGCACAGTTTCCAAGAAGGGAAGAAGGATGTCACATCCTGGATGAACAGCAGCTCAACTCAGATCGAACAGAATTCCTCAGCCTCTGATCCACCCGCTCCACATGGGAAAACAGCTGGTGGCCCAACTCCCTTGGAAACCCACCCAGCCCTACAGACCACGCTCGAAACCTCAACATCATACTCGACTCTCCACTCACCATTAACCGCCAGATCAACACCGTGTCCTCCATGTGCGTCAACACCCTAAGCATACTCTGCAAGACCTTCAAATGTTTCCCCCCAACTCCAGGAAGACTGTTACCCATGCACTCATCACCAGCAGAATGGAGTATGAAAACACGCTCTACGCTGGAATCACCAAAACACTCCTCCACTAACTCCAGACCATCCAGAATGCCGCAGATAGACTCATCCTTGACATCCGACGACATGACCACATCACCCAACACCTCAGCGAACTCCACTGACCCCCTGTTGAAAAAAGAATAACCTTCAAACTGCTCACACATCCCTACAAAGCCCTCCATAACACCGGACCCCAATACCTCAACAAAACAATTTCCTTCCATCTCCCCAAGAGAATCCTCTGCTCTAATGACATAGCCCCAGACTACGGTCCCCCGCACCCAGGGGCCAGAGCGGGTGGCAGATCCTTCTCCTACATTGGGACCAAGACTTGTAAACAAACTCCCCCTTCTCATTAGATGAAGCCCAACACTGCACCTATACATAAAGGATCTCAAGACCTGGCCCTTCAGGTGACCATGGAGCTGCTCAACCTCCCTCCCCAGCGCCTTGCGACCCTCACAGGTGAGTAGCACGCTCCAAAATTCCTGATTGATCAACCAAGTGATTTTTTTCTTTCTATGTGTCTAGCCTTATACAGCACAGGTGGAAACAGTACATCCAACTTAAACCATAACATTATTGTTAGTGTTACATGTGAAGGTGTTGCATTTGTGTATTGTCCCACAATTGCAATATTTGTACAGCTGGGATTGCATCGAAAAACATTTGTGCGCTGCATGCATAATAATATCCATGCGTCACCCATAACACTACTAAAGATTTGCAATGTGCAGTGACACACCATAAGCAGGTGGCTTGTGTTACATTATTTACAATACATTGCCAGACAATGCAAAGCCCCACAGAGGCTCCTTGCATTGCTCTGCATAGCATGGTAAATCTGGATTCACACAAGGGTGTGCAACTCAACTCCTTGCCTTATTCAGTACTGTGAAGGTGTTACTGGGGTAAAGCATGGGTATCAGAAATTATCCGCCTATGTTATTTGGCTAATTCTTATATTAACCCACACAAGTAAACCTGGATATGGGTCCAAATCAGATCCCTTCCCAGGTGAGGCATAACATTGACAGCTATGCAAGTTACTTCCACAATATATACATGCTGTATTCTGCATCACACATCCAAAGAAGGAAGGTGTCTTTTTCTGCACAGCATCTACCCTGCCTGTCATGCAGCCCCCCTCCACTATGGAACAAGGGTACCTGGGTTGGCACTAAACTGCACTCATTGCAGTAAGAGGTCGAGTGCCCCTTATATTTTCATATATGTTGCATTCCAGCACCATCCCTGTGACGCTACCCATGAAAGCAAGTTGGATAGCATTGTTGTCTTGCATCACTTTGTTTAAAATCTAAACCTGTGTACCTTAGCAGAGCGTACATCAATGTAGCTATTCATATTGTGGGCAGAACATAACAGTAGTAGCAGCCCATCTAGGGTGTGCTGTCGGGCGGTGATGTGGGGTGGGGGAGGGGCAGGGTGAGGGGTAGTAAACTGCATAATGCAGAGGGGTGGTGACATCATATATTGTTGGGTAGTTCTGCCAAGATTAACTAAAGACCTCAAAACTTTCCCAGGTGAAACACACTTGTCCCTTCTTTTTGATGACCTGGATCTCATGGATTTTATACTAGGTCCCAGAAACTCACACCAAAAGTGCTTCTTGTATTGATTATACAATGAACTATGGAAGATTTTTCAGCAGGAAGCTGCAGAAAGATTGCATGAGATCGACCGGGTTAACATGGAAAATTATTTGACTGTAGTTGACAATGGTATGAACACATTATCATCCAGAATGTATTCACTGGGCAACATTGTGTCTTCTTCGATCAACATAATTCAGCAGGACATGTCTATTTTATTTGAACTGCCACAATTACATTCCATCGTAATACTGAGCTGGACATTACAAACCCTGTATTCTTGAGCCTACCTGGGATTCTTCGGCTCCTAGTGACTTGGACAATGGCTCTGCGATACGCATACAGGATGCAGTCTCTCCCACAGCAGCTGCTGTGGGAACTGGATGGAATCACCTTTGCTCCATAAATGTGCTTTGAGGTGTGCCTCTGGGATCATCATCTACAGTTATAGACAACAGCAATGTTGTGTCTGCCACTCGGAACACATGAAATATTGGACTTTTTTCATGTGGGAACAAATCATCTTGTTTTTCATAAACAAATATCATTCAAAACAGTTTTGTTTTATTTTTATTTTTTCCAGGCACTATGGCTTTTGGGGTGCTTAGGATTTCAAATAGAATAATAACTTTAAGTCTTTTGTGAATATATTAAAGGGAATCTTGCTTTTAGATGATGTTCCGAGTAGTTTTACCATCTATTCCATTTTAGGATATGATGGCTTTTTAGTAAGACTTGGCCATAATTCACAGAGTTTTGCTATGTTGAACTCTGTGTAGTTAGAAAAAAACTCATTGAATTTCCGCATGTGGCCGAGTGTAGTGTGAACTACTGTTAGTGCTGGTCTTCCCGCTGCTCAGGTAGAAATTCTAACTGAGTGGCAGGTAGCGCTCGCAAACTTACCATTCACGATCACGAGCAATGGAAAAACTCAGCTGCACTATGCGAAGCATAGTTTTCCGCACTTTGCGAGCTCCGTGGAGCGTGGAGTGCAGAAAACTGCAAACTTCAAATACAGAGCAGAGTTCACCATCCCAGGCCTACTTTTTAGATGTTTTTTTATATATCTACCCTTAGGATTAGGAGTGGTATTTATATTCTCAAGTTAGGACCATGTAGCAAAGCAGTCTATTTGTTACATTGTCCTCTAAAATAACATTTCATTGGTGAACTGTTGTACACTTTTACATGGACAACAATGTTGAATTAGTTTCTCTGCACTAGGTACAAAAGTCATCCTATCTTCATCCACAAGGCGAGAGCTCTATCTACACATCCAAAACATTGCTAATCTAACGTGCATATCGTGAAGGCTGCTTTCTATTATAAATAATAGACATCCCAATAGATTAGTAGAGGAGGCACTTCTGCTGACACCAAAGGTCCCTGCATGCTGAGAAATCACCATGCATTGGTCTAACATTTCATGAGGGGTGTCCAACTCAAGACCAATACGGGATCCTTCACTCTATCCGAACAGGTAATGGGGTTGTATTGTCCCTTGGGCAGGTTCTTGGCTCTACACCCATACACACTCTAGGTACACTCAGAGAAGGGCCCGCAACATAGGAGCATGTTAGATTATCATATATTGGATTTTTTAAAACTTTGGCAGATCTTAAATTTTGGATTACGCAGAAAAGGTAAAACCATTCTACAACTTAAGTAGACCTGACTTTTCAGTGCAACATTGGACACAGGACCAAACTGTTATTCCACGTTCCGTACAAGCTTCCAGGTATTTACGCACACATGTCAATACAACTGACCTGGTGATCTGTGTATTTGCTGGACCAGCCGGGTAGACCTAAATCACTTTCAATGAAGGTGATAAGGTACCTATAGTGCAAATCACATTTAGACACACACACTGAAATGTATTTTACACCACTGAGAAAATTAATACAGCTGTACAGACTGCTGTAATGAGAGAGAGAGCATTGGCTCCGGAAAAACGCATAATTATTGCTACCCTATACCGACCCTATAGGCAGTTACTAAAGCAAGCATCCGCTTGTTGAGACTCTGGTTACACATATAACCAACTCCTTAACCACAGCAGACCTGCTGAAAGCATTTAAAGTTCATGCTGTGTCCTTTTAAAACAACTCTGCCACATGCATGTGTGTATGTGTAGGTACATCTATAATCCTAAAAAGGAGGTCCTTCACAACGCATTGTTCCCACTGATTTAACATGCTTTAGTCCACATTAATTTTGAGAACACAAAACACACATAGCCACAAAAAGTGGGTTAGCAAGGCTTAAATCATAAAAACATTTATGTAACATGGGAATTGATTTACCTAGGTGCCTCAACTACTGGGGTAATAATGTCATGCTTACATGCCGCTATTAGCCCATGCCTGATACTACATACCTTTTACATTTGATTAGTTAGAGTAAATGGATTCTTTATGCAGATCACATTTTGTGAAACACAGGAGGAGTATTGAGAAGTTTATTGATACTCCAAATATACACCAACCCACATCATCGTTTCTCCTTTCTTGGTGTTCCACACATTGCACATGGCTCATGGAGTCTGGTCCAGTATCACAAACCACCTATCTGGGATAGTGACACTGTGAGTCATCATCAGTAATACTACTCTAATGGCATTAGGAGGTGAGATGTAGTTTATATATATCTATGTTGATGCACTTTACAAGACTCTACTCAGTTATCGTCGCACATCACCAGATTACACATCTATGCCTTGCTCCTGCTTCAGATGTCAGGCATTGTAAAGGAACCCCTGCTCACAGTTTTACTAGATCAGTTATTGCATTCAGTGATATATGGCTAACTGTAAGGGTTCTTGTATATATTAAGCACATTTCTTACTTTTAGTTGACACAAATACAATAACATGACTTGTATTTCTTATGATAAGCAGTCAGGTTACTCTGGTTACACATATAACCAGCTCCTTAACCACAGCAGACCTGCTGAAAGCATATAAAGTTGATGCTGTGTCCTTTTAAAACAACAACTCTGCTACATGCATGTGTGTATTTGTAGGTACATCCATAATCCTAAAAAGGAGGTCCTTCACAACGCATTGTTTCCCACTGGTTTAACATGCTTTAGCCCACATTAATTTTGAGGACACAACACACACATAGCCACAAAAAGTGAGTTAGCAAGGCTTAAATCATAAAAACATTTATGTAACATGGAAATTGATTTACCTAGGTGCCTCAACTACCAGGGTAATAATGTCATGCTTACATGTCACTATGAGCCCATGCCTGATACTACATACCTTCTACATTTGATTAGTTAGTCAGAGTAAATGGATTCTTTATGCAGATCACATTTTGTGAAACACAGGAGGAGTATTGAGAAGTTTATTGATACTCCTAATATACACCAACCCACATCACCTTTTCTCCTTTCTTGGTGTTCTACACATTGCGCATGACTCATGGAGATAATACATAATAAATTGATACTTGTATAGCGCACTACTAACCCGCAAGGGTCTCAAGGGGCTTGTACGAATACCGCTGTGAAACCCATCCTGGCTTTTTCTCTGAGGTATCCACTCCTGGGCACCCCCAAGGTGGAGGCCAGGCATCCTTAGCGTTGTGGGGGCTGTTGTTGAGATTAAGCAAGCTATTGCCCAGAGTTACAGAGTGGGACTCCATGATTGGAATAGGCACCGAGGCGAGAATTATCAGCTCCGTGGAATTTTTGAGCCCAAGACCCACCGAGGCGGGAAATTGAATCCTGGTTCCGGTCTAGACCTCTGCATCAGGGTCTGCCGCTCTAATCATTGAGCCACACTTCTCCACAGACTGGTCCAGTATCACAAACCACCTATCTGGGATGGTGAGTTGTAATTTATATATATATATCTATGTTGATGTACTTTACAAGACTCTACTCAGTTATCATCACACATCACCAGATTACACATCTATGCTTTGCTCCTGCTTCAGATGTCAGGCATTGTAAATAAACCCCTGCTCACACTTTTACTAGAGCAGTTATTGCATTCAGTGATATATGGCTAACTGTAAGGGTTCTTGTATATATTAAGCACATTTCTTACTTTTAGTTAACACAAATACAATAACATGACTTTTAGTTATGATAAGCAGTCATGTTAATTAACTGAACACATGCACAGTTAGGACAAGATCAAATTTGGTATTTTATTGAATATTAAAAAACAAATTTGACATTAAATCACCTCTTCTGGTGCAACTTGCCATTTAGTGCGCAATTTCAAAACAAGATTCTTCATCTTCTTCCTTTTCAGATACAATTGGACATTTCAAGTCAAGTTGGATGTGTTTTTACACAGAAATTGAGTAGCATTGCACATACCAAGATGATTTTGCACAGGAGTGGCACCAGGCAGTCTTTGGGACCAGACCCACTGGGCTGGCCCAAGGCCTGCTGGAGGGCCCTATCACCCCCTAAAGCTAGCATCTTAAAGTGTTGTGTCATGTTTATTTGACAAACATGACAAATAGTACTACATGTATTTTGGTAGCAGTGACAGAGAATATCTAAGTCAATCCTACATTGTATTATGTTGAATACAGGCTGTACGAAATGTGGCTACTGGTTGAGGGGGATGAAACCCTACTCAAGCACCATCCACAATATCTGTCGGGGTGAAGTCATGAGCAAAGCCAACCCCAAATTAATCTGGGCTTAACCCTCTGGTAGCTTGACAAAAAGCAGTTAGTCTTAACTTAGAGGCAATGTGTATAAAGTATTTATGCAACACTATACACAAATAAAATAAAAATGCAACGCAAGAAAAATCCCAAACTGATTTAGAAAAATACAGTAAAAAACTGTTTTTGAGACAATCGGTGTCGAGGATGCCGTTGATGAGTGGCTGACTATGTGAAGGATGCTTTGTGAAGCAACTGATCAGAGAAAATTGTGGACCTGCAATGCGAGTTCCTGTATCAGGAACGCGTTCCGAAGAGGCTGGCAGTGCACATTCAGGACCACTTCCAAGGGTCCAGGACTAGGGTGGCACTGCTTCAGGGGTAGGGCTCCCAGCAGGCAGAGTACAGGTACTGGGTTCAAGGTGGTTGGAGTCTTTTCTATCAATGAGGCTCTGACCAGGAGGGCAGCCAACTATCCTTTGGAGTCACTCTAGTAGTCCTGGGATGAAGATGTAAGTCCAGTCATTCTCACTCATTCAGCAGGCCAACAAAGCAGCAGTCCTTCTTGTAGAGCAGCACAGCAGTCCCTGTGTGTCTTTCACCAGTCCAGAAGTGTACTGAAGTGTTAGGTCTGAAACTTCATAATTAATACTAGGTGCCTACTTTGATGGAGGAGATGGTTCCGGAGGTTTCAAAACCAGATGTGCTCGGAATTTTCTGCCTCCCTGCCCCGGCCCCACCTTGTCTGGAGTCACAAAAGACTAGTGTCAAACCCTTTATGAGAGTGTTCAGACAGAGCCTTTGTGATTTGCAAATGTGGTAGGTGACAGCTCCTCTCCTTAATCAAGTAAAAATGGCCCAAAATCCTGCCAACTCCTATTGCATGTCTGGGAGCAATACAAAAAGACCAACTGCCAGTATGACCTAGTCCTATGTGATCTATGATGCAGGCTGCAGACAATAAATGGATTCGACAAAAAAATTCCAATTTTCTAAAAGTAGCATTTTCAGAATTGTGACTTAAATCTCACTTTACGATTAAAGAGAGTTTTAAATCAGAATCATTTAGGCACTATACTCAACATACCTACTTGCTCCCAAATAAAAGTTAGCAGACAGCAACCCAATGTTATCTTCTCAGAGAGGTTGGGCTTGCAATAGTGAAGAACAAATGTTTTCACTACCATGACAAAAGTAGAACGTACATGTCAGATTTTTTAAATACACTGCACCCCTACCCTATGGGCGGTTTAGGGCCCACGCTATGAGTGACTTATATGTATTAAAAAGGAAGGTTTAGTACTGGTAAAACATTTAATTTACCAGGTCAAAATGTTGATTTTAAAATGCGCCCACAGCCTGGGATCACAGGCCTGAGATATGTTTAAAAGGGCTACTTAAGTGGGTGGCACAATCGGATTCTGCAGCCCAACTAGTAGAATTTATTTACAAGCCCTGGGTATATGTAGTACCACTTTACTGAGGTCACACGAGTAAATTACATGTGTCAATCGGATGGGCATCATTTTGCATTGTTAAAAGTAGAGAGTACTAGCACTACAGCGGTGGTTAGCGATGGAAAAGTGTGCAGAATCCTAAAGGTCCACAAAAATGGGTTCAGAAAACAGGTAGGGTAAGGGAAAATGTTTGATGATGACCTGCTAGAGATGGCCAACTCCAACAAGGCCCCCCTCAGCTTAATGCCAGTGCAGACTTGTCGATACCTTGATGGGCCTCCTTGTTTAGATGATATAAGGCAAGTACAACCCAGGCCAAGACATACATCCGCTGATATTAAAGTGAATGGAGGTCTTGTGCACATATAGGAAAACACTATTACCAGGTTAAGATCATGAACCAGTATTATTCATGCTACATATTTCTTGGATTGACTTTGTTCATACTGAGGGCTATGGTTATGTATGCTTTTTTAATGGTTAATGAACATATAGTCATGTACAGACATGTGCCCATAACACATTTTATATGTCAGTGTGTAAACATTTCTTAATTGGTTAGGAACATTGTTTGGGATGACACACAGGAAATGTTATATTGTTACAAATGTGTGTTAGTTATTTTTACATTGCTACAACTGTGAGGGCCTACCATGTGAATAGGAAACCTTTTAGTTTGCCCTTCTGTCCCCCAAGATGACAGCAGGATAAATCAAAAAGATCAGTGTTATTTAGCATACCATGAAAGGCCACTTTTGTGCAGCCTTCAGTGGCTTTGTATGTAACATTTACAGAAGGCAGCATACTTCTGTGGACCTACATGACATTTTAGGATGGTGGGAATTCAATGTTTGGATTATGGATATTTGTAGGAAGTTGGCTCTTTATACAGTATACCAAAAAGAGGTATACTGAACACAGAGTCAACGTATCCCTTATAAGTGGGCAGGGGCTTGTAGCAATCCCAATGTGCTCTTTTAGGGGGTAATTTGGTTGAGAAGCTATAGACTTATCAAGGAGTATTGTTAGACACCTGCAATACAGACACTGTCAATCAATGAGGCACACCACTCAATAAGGAGATATACACCAATTAAAAAAAAAATTCTTATCTTTATATACGTTTTGGCGCCAAGCTCATCAAAATCAGGTAAGTACATTTCAAGATGGAAATACGTTTAGGTTTCAAAAGTCAACACTGCAATTTTCAGAGGCAGCATTGATATCCTGTGGAGGAAAAATATTCACTGTGTACAGGTACTTTACAGCAACTTACTGGACTAATCTCCTAGACTTAAGATAGGTATGGGGCCAAGGCTACACTAACAGGTCACCTCGACAGCACTGGGGCTGACGGGTGCAGAGGTGTGTTTCAATTACTTGTTCCTTATATTATACTAGGGGGAAAAACATGTACTGCATGCGGGTACTTAACAGAAACGTACAGTAACAATCTCCTGAACTTAAGGTGGGTATGGGGCTAGGTCCAAGGCCACATCAACAGGTCAGCTCAGGATGCTCTAGAGAGTCCAGGTGCAAAGGTTTGTTTCAGTGTCGGGTGCCCAATGTTAGTCAAAGGGAATCGGTACGGTCGAAGAAAAGAGTCTGTATGTTTGGAATGGGAGACCAGTCAGGCTGAACCAACTAGGGGGCTCAGGTCTCATGAAGCTCTGGGACATCGGGATACCTTTCGTCTACTTTCACTCAAGCCAGGGGCGATGGGTGCAGAGGTGCCTTAAGGCATCAGGTTATTAACCGCTGAGTAACTTGCAGTCGGGGGGGGGCTGCACAAAATGGATGCAGGCGGCGTTGAGGAGTTTCCTCCTGGCAACCCCCCAAGCTAGGCTTCTTCTCTGGAGAGCTGTGGGACCATGCTATCACTGTTAATTCACTGCAACTCAGGTTAGGGGGCTCGGGTACAATGGTGCTTTCGGTGTAGTTTTTGCAGCAGACTGGAGTCATCACAGTTAATTTGGAGTGCTTGCAGGATGCAGGGACACAGCCCTGCTACTCCACAGGAGTTCCTGGTTCTTTGTTGAAGAGGGCAGTCCTTTCAGGCTTTTGTAAGCACAACAGCTGTAGGCTGAAAAGACTTTGGTGCACATTTGTTGGGAATAGCAAAAACACAGGCAGGGTTGGCTCCAAGTCAGTTTCTTCTCCAAAGTCCTTGCTTCTCTTGGCTCTTTGATGTCTTTTTTCTTCTTTGATCAGTAGGACTTTGATTTAATCGGGGCCAAAGGCTCCCCTAAATATTTGAATTAGGGACGTTAGGGTACTGTAGGGTAGTCACCAGTGGACTACTGACCCCTGGGTTAACTATGCCCCCTTTATGACCAGTTCCTGTGGAGTTTCTAAGTTTGCCATCACAAAGGCTTCTCATTTTCGTATTCACTTCAGGTAACCCACATTAGGGATTGAACTAATCTGAAGGGGAACACACCTCTCAGACTAGTAATTTTCCTGCCTGTCCAGGTGCCAAATGGGCCCTGGACAGTGGAGGTCAGCATCCTCTCCTGTGAGGAAAGACAGATTTGCCTACCAAAGGGGATGGGCTCGCTGAAGCTCCCTGCTTGGTATTTTAATTTACAATTCTTTCTGTGAGAGTAGGGTATAAAGACCCTCTGCCTGAGCAGGCTTTGTTCCTGACCTCCTGAGAGCAAAGGCCCTCCCCCCTGGGGATCAGAAACTCATCTTCTAGGGCAGACTGGCTAGGGCCTGTTAGTCATCACATTAGTGGTTGGTAGGCTGTCAGGGTGTACCTCTAAAGTGCGCTCTGGGTGCATGTATTAGTAAATTCTTCACTGGACTCAGTTTATTAATATCAGATGTTTACTTCTAGTTGCAGTGAAGCCATCATGTTGCTGGGGAACTCGTTTTATACCAGTGTCCAACACATGTACCTAAAATGGCTTCCCTGGTCACTTGTACTTGCAGTAATTGAATTAGCTAGCCCAGGAACATATCTCCTCATGCGGATATGTCCAAACTTGTAATATATTGCACCCTGCCTTAGGGCTGTAAGGTCTGCTATAGCAATGACTTACAAACATTATAAATATTATATACAGTGTTAGGGGGCATGGCACACAGGTGTTCAACGTGTTGTGTCTTCAGAGCACCTTGTCACGCAGCCTGCAGTGGCAGTCTGTATGAGTTTGGTGCTGGGTGCCTTAGAGTGGCAGAAGATATGCTGCAGATCTTAGGGACATTCTTTAGTACCTACGCTTTAGGTACCAGAAGTACCACTTACTAGGGACTTACGGAGGTGCTAAAGCCCCAGTCCTTTGTGGATCAAGTACCAGATGTCTTGTTTTGAGGAAAAAGTGCTGGCATTGGGGAACTCACAGTGCACCTCTGTCAAAGTTGCATCAAATACCAGGCAAAAAGCAGGGGGACTTCTGCAACAAACACCCAGTTTCCTACAACATTCACATGCATCTACTCAAAGTTGTCCATATATTATCAGACTGCATGCTATTTCTAACTATGTGAATGCATGTAAATAGTGTAAATCCGAGACCCAAGCATGACATTGTGACATATGAATTGTATCCCTAATTAGTTCCTCTGTCATCATGTCTGCAACACACATGGAAAAAAGGACAAACAACTTGTAGCTTAATTTTAATTATGATTTAGTCCCTTTCTGACAAAGACAGAAAAGAATCACTGCTGACTTGATAATGTCTGTCAAAGTGGATAGATAAATGTTAAAACGTGTTGGGCTCAAAGAAGAGCCCTATGGGACCCCACATGTAAAAGGAAAGACATTTGAATAACAGGGAGGTTATTAGATTTGAAAGGACCCGTCTTTCAGAAATGAGGAGAGGCAGTTAAAAGCACAGCATTTTATTCCTATTTCCCACATCCTGCCCACCAGAGTCTCATAATCAACTGTATTAAATGTTGCACTCAGGTCGAGAAGAATAATGGAAACTAACCCTCATTTGTCCAGCAGAATTTTCAACTCCTCAGTAATTGCTAATAATGTGGTTTCCATATTGTGATGAGGACAGAAACCAGTCTGAGATGGATTGAGGAGCTATTTCTCTTCCAGAAAAACAGGGAGGTTTTGAACAATATGTGTTTCCAATATCTTCCCCAAGGCTGGAAGCAGGGAGATACGTCTGCAGTTCTCAGGGAAAGATGGCTCAAAGTTGGGTTTCTTTATCAAAAGCTTGACCACTGCATGTTTCCATACTCAGGGAACTACTCCAGTAGAGAGGGATAAAGTAAGGTGAACAAGAATTGTGGTGAGGATCGCTTTTGCTCCTTGCAGCAGAATGTAGGGTGGGGCTGGATCTAAAGGTGATCCATATTTGACTTTGGCAAGTAAAGCAGGAAGACACTTCATAGTGACAAGTGGGACATTTTAGATAAATACTCTCTACTTTTGCAGTGCCTGCGCCTCCACTTCGATAACACATGAGCCCAATGGTACCCAATTGGGTATCTGATTGGTTTCTTTACACTCATCACGTGTAAATGCAACACTTTACTGAAGGCATATTTGGATATTGTCAAATGTATATCTGAGGTACATAGAAATAATAAGATATGCAATTTGGCTTACCGATCGGCAGGCCATTTCCATATTTGCCAGGCTTTAGTGGCTCATTTATGGTGCTGTGTCTAAATATATAGGCATTATGGGCACTTCCAGGGTACTTGGCCAGAACATTAGTGAAGAGTACATTAGGGTCTACATTGCTGGCACATTCATTAAATAGTTATGTTTCTGACTGCAGGAAATGTGTACAGTAGCTGCAGGTTGGGTCCAATTTCAAATGGGTACAATCCATTGTACCAAGAGCATGAAGAAATACCACAATGTTGGAAAATCTTTGCTTGGTGGCTTTGGGAAACTGGTTGGTTTTGGGAAACTGCTGGTAATGAGGTGTGAGTTTGATGATGTCATCCAACACAGATAGCAGAAATGTGGAAATGGCACCCTGTGATATGCCAGACAACATAACAAAGGTCTTCTAGAAAGATGCAGAGGCCAACATGTGTAGTACTGCCATCAATTTCATATGTGATGGGACGGCAGGGCTCCTTCCTCCTTCTGGTTGAAGTCTTACTAAAGTATTCTCTGAAACTCCAGGATGCTCTCCTTCTTCAGTCTATACTACTGAATCACATTTTTCCCCTTGAGATCAATCCGGGTTATCCTTTGTTTAAATATGCTTTCCTTCCTCCTTCGCTGTCGCCCTCTTGCACTAACTCACAACTGCAGAATATCCACCACAATTGTGTAGATGAGCTTGACAGGGAGTTTTGGTTTGGAGATATTTTTTTACTGAATGCCTTAGGTCATTGCATGTGCCTACGTTGGCCATGCGTGGCATTCTGACATACTTCCATCATTGCGTTACACTGTGTGACTAACCCTGGGTGTAAAATCCGTTCTGCTCATGGAGTTTGGGGAATTTTGGCACCTCTGCATTCCGTGTAGAATACAGAGTTGCGAAAAACTCTGCACTCCGGAACAAAGCAGAGGTTATTTTTTGTTCAGATGCTCGAAATTCATTTTTGCACGCACAGTAGCAACTTACCGGGTGTCTACGATTGCTGATGAGATTTCCCGAGCCGTTTGCGAGTGCAACGAGATTCGCTAGGTGGCTGTAAGGTCCTGCGGGAGTTTGAGATTGCGAGCATGTAATTCGAACGTGCCATCGAACTTTCCGCAGATGTTTTGTGAAGAATGTGATACTGAATCTACCGCAACTGCAATCTGGAGAATGTGTCCTTCCAAGCAGCATCAAAATGAAATGATCGTTTGGAGTAAAAAAAACTTCTCAAATTGACATTGACATTTGGCTGTACTTTTTTGTGCAAGGCACCCTTTTACTTTTATTACTTTTGTTTTGAAGAGGAAGGAAGTGCCCCATAGTCTGCAACTTGCTGTTTCCGTCCAGCAGGCTCCTCCCTGGGCTTTGTCTATCTCCTGGTCACTTTTGATTTAGATTTGGAGCTGAAAGAATCACTATGTTTGTCTGCTGCATCATATATCTTGGGATTTGAGGACTTTTGAATTTGAGATTTCACAAGTAAGTGTGAAAATTAGTGTTGTTTGTTTGATCGGGCCATGCACCTAGATTTATTTCTACTTTGCAATATTTTTTTTACATTTATTGTGGTGGATGGCCTGTAGTTTCAGTAGGGGCCTAGTTGTTTCTTTTTTCTTCTGTTATAAAGGAAACATGTTGCATAGTTCACTACATTTCTTTCCACTTTTTTTAATCAATTTGATATATTTATTTAATTCACTATGTAGCCCGGTAGTCTGCCACTAGGCATTTCAGCCAGTAGGCCCAGAGCTCCTCATAGGTGCATGAAACAACCATTTCTGTGGAGTCTGTTGAATATAAACATCATTTAGGGCATGGATGGCATTGGGCTGAAATACAAAATGTGTTTTGGGAGGTATTTTAGTTTTTTTATGCACTTTTTTTGGATGTGTATGATTGTAATAATTTGCAAACCTTTTTTAGCCCTGTGATCTTTCGTTTTTGGCATTGTTGCATTAAAGATGTGTTGTTGGCATGCTTCCATTGTCTCGCCAGTGTGTGAGTGTGTTTCTTTGTAATAGTGGGCCATCATTTGCCTTGGCTGATCCTCGCCATGTGGCCCGGGGGCATTTTTTAAAGTCTGTGTCCCTATAGGCCTGCTTGAGTTAATTGTTTTCCTAGGCCTCCTGCTTGTTGTTGTGACTTGTGACCATGAAGCTGGTGACCATTTTTGGGAGGCAGTTAGTGTGCTTTTGCCATAGGCCTACATGTCTTTCCTTAGTACCTCTTGGCCTTTGCTTCTTTGCTCCTTTGTAGTAGCCTGGCCATGTAGCGGGTGGCCATTTTGTGAAGGCAGCCAGTGTGCTTTTGCCATAGGGCTGCATTGTCTGTCTTACCGTTCTTGTTGTTGGGGCTTGGCCTTGTGGCTGGTGACCATTTTGTGAAGGCAGCCAGTGTGCTTTTACCATAGGCCTGTATTGTCTATCTTCCCTTTCTTATTGTTGTGGCCTGGCCGTGTGGCTGGTGCCATTTTGTGAAGGGGCCGCCGGTGTGTTTCTCCTGCATGCCTTCTTTGTGGTGGCCATGCCTTCTTGCTGGTTGTTGTTTTGCATGCAATTTTATTTTGCCTGCAAAACATGTGTCACAGTTTGCTACAATTTCTAATAAATTTGCAATAATATTGATTTGAATTGATTTACTATGTGGCCTAGTCTGCCAATGGGTTTTACAACCAAAAGGCCAGCACTACTCATGGGTGCATGAAATAACAGTTTCTGTGGTGTCTGTTGAATTTTTAAACATCATTTAGGGCATGGATGGCATTGGATTGAAATGCAAAATGTGTTTTTTTGGTATTTCCCTTTTTTTCATGTGTGTTATAAAACGCCTCTGTTGGATGTGTATGCAGCATCTGTGGCGATCCGCCAGAAATTGAAGGAAACAGATATAGCAGTCCAACCATTGGCACTTGCCAGAATCATAGAAAAATCCTATGAAGAGCTAGGAAGAGATAGTTTGGGTGGGAAACCGGTAAAACCCCAACTAACTGAAAATCCTGAAAAAACATTTATTAAAAATAATTTAAAGACTCCAAAAAAGAGTTGGGAAGATAATAAACAAACCATTCCCAGGGAAAAACGTTTCCAGTTCAGAGGAAGGTCTCCTCAGCGTAGAGAGAGATCTCCAGGCAGAGAAGACAAGTCTCCCCAAAGGGAACCCTCTGAAAAAAGATACAACCTTAGAGATAGGGATAAAATAAGAAAACCAGACAGATATCAAGATGTTGATACACGTCCCTCTAGATCCTTCTCCCTGAATCTTTCTCGATCTTCCTCACAGAAATTGGAAAGAAGAGGACGGTCAGAACACAGAGAAGAGCACGTCAAGTCCAAAGACAAGGAACCTGCTCATCAAAGTAAAAAACTACAATTTCCCAGAAAAAAGGTAGCAAGTATTAAGATTAAACATGCCGAGAATTCTGAGGACACAGCTGAAAAACAGAGATTGGGCCCAGACAATGCTAGACAGCGGAGCAGAAGTGACCATAGCTCACAAGACCCTGATGAATCTTCTGGAGACAGTGGACACGAATGAGTACATTCAAGTGGAAACTGCAGACACACGAGTTAGTGTGCCCCATAAGCTATATGAAATAACATTACGTATAGAGGGAGATAAAAACAGGGAAATAAAAAGTCTCTTTTGGGAAAAACTTTCAAAAGGCTATGACATTCTGTTAGTTGAGAAAAACTGGCCACCAGAGTTTGTCAGGGAATGCCCTCATGGCGAAGAAATGATTATGCCTGCCTTCTCGAATCATATCCCGATTCATAAAAAATACACATATGCAAGAAAATGGGCAGTGGCCCAAGCTCCTGCTTTATACAAAAATCATGTAGAATGGGACGAGGACTCACCTCACCACAAAATCCAGTTAACAAATCAGCCCACTGCACAAAAGCAGTACCCAGTTAAACAAGAAGCTAAAAAACAAGTCAGGGAGATCTTAGATCAACCTGAATACCAAGGGGTGATCGAAACATGTATGTATGTATGTAATTATTTTTGTAAAGCGCACATTTCACCATTAGGTCTCATAGCGCTGACAGAGGGTATGGGGGATGCGAAAAAGAAGGATTATTATGCTGTTGCTTTGAATAGTAAGTTTTAAGTTCTTTCCGGAAGATTTTGTGATTCTGGTTTGATCTTAAAGCCGTAGGCAGGGCATTCCATACCATAGGGCCCACCTTCGGAAAACTCCTATCTCCATTTCTGACAGTGCGCACTCTTGGTATTTTTAGGAGATTTTTGGTTGAGGAGCGCAGTGTTTTTTCTGGACAATATCCCTTAAGTTTGTTTTTTAAATATATGGGGCCTTGTCCATTTAGTGATTTATGCACTAGGCAGCAAATTTTGAACCTTATGCGCTTTTTGACTGGAAGCCAGTGCAGTTTCTTCAGGCACGGGGCAGAGGGAGTGCGTGGGGGCAGATCGAGAGTCAATCTGGCTGCTGCATTTTGGAGTGTCTGCAGTTTAATTAATGTGCCTTCATTCGCCTCCGCGAGAAGTGCGTTGCCGTAATCGAGGTGGCTAGTGATTAGGCCTTGTATCAGTGGTTTACGGTATGTCAAGGGTAGCCATTTGAATATTTTCCTTAGGCTCCTCATAAGGCCTATGCAGATGTGCACTACTTTATCGGCATGGGGAGCCATGGTCAGTTTGTCATCAAGGGTGAAGCCCAGATTTCGAACAGTGCTTTTAGGGGATGGGCAGGGTCCAAGTTCCAGTGGCCACCACTCTTGAGACCAGATGGATTTGGCCGCGCCGAAAAGCATTCTTTCGGATTTGCCTGCATTGAGCATCAGGAAATTATTGGTCATACAGCTCTTTATTTCTAACATGCAATTCCTAAATCTCACTTTTGTCTCTGATGGCTCAGGGCCGAGGGTTATGAGAATTTGAGTGTCGTCGGCGTACGACATTGTGTTGAAGCCGAAGTCCCTAATTATTCTGGCCAGTGGTGTTACGTAGACATTAAACAAGGTTGGGCTCAAAATTGAGCCCTGGGGCACTCCCTTATCGTTGTCTATCATCTCTGATGAGAAAGGACCTAATTTGACCCTGGAGCTACGCCCTGTAAGATAGCTCTGGATCTAGCCTAGGGCTTGGCCTTCGACACCTATCTCCGCTAGTCGCTTTAATAGGACTCTGTGGGATATGGTGTTGAAGGCCGCCG
This sequence comes from Lissotriton vulgaris, assembly GCF_964263255.1. Classification (NCBI taxonomy): domain Eukaryota; kingdom Metazoa; phylum Chordata; class Amphibia; order Caudata; family Salamandridae; genus Lissotriton; species Lissotriton vulgaris. Next base: position 982,287,193 of record NC_141695.1, on the reverse strand, counting down.
AAAGATCTAGCAGGATGACAATAGCAGACTGTTTGGAATCCAATGCCAGCCGGATGTTGTCAACCACCTCTATTAGTGTAGTCTCAGTGCTATGAGATGCTCTGAATCCTGATTGCGAGGAATCCAATAGCATGTGTCTTTCAAGGTATTTGACTAATTTCGCATTGATGATGGATTCCATTGATTTACCAAAAAGTGGTAATAAAGATATGGGGCGGTAATTCATAGGTTGCTTAGGATCTGCGTTATTTTTCTTTAGGATTGGCCTCACAGTAGCTTCTTTCCAGGGAGTGGGGAAAGTGGCGCGTGTAAGGGACGCATTAAAAATAGATGTCAGTGTAGGAGCCAGGGCGGGTGCTAGTTTTGCAAAGATCTGGGCAGACGCTGGGTCTTTTGGAGATCCTGATTTGGCCTTTTTTAGTATATCAGCTACCTCGTCCTCCGTGATAGTTCCAAAATCAGCTAGATTTAGCATTATAGGGTTTATAGTGGGTAGGACTGCCTGGCATGCCTCACTTGTTGTGCCTGTTTCTGTGGGAAATGATTGAAGGATTATATTTATTTTGTCTTTAAAATATATGACTAATTTGTCAGCCCAGTCCTGAGATTCCTGAACGGCATTTTGGTAGGCAAGGGGGTTTAAAAAATCTTTTACAATAGAATAGAGTTCTTTTTGTGAGTTACCGGCTGCTTTCATTTTTTTCCCTAAGATAGGTTTTCTTGGCGGTAGCTATTTTGCTCATATATTCTTTATGTGCAGTTTTGTAATGAAGTTTATCGTCAATGGTTTTTGATTTGCGCCATTGTCGTTCAGTTTTCCTACTATGTTGTTTAATAATTTTCAATTCATCAGTAAACCAGGGCGATTTCATTTTTGGGCAGTTTGTTTGGCGTTTAGTGTCTTACTGATTGCGGAATCAAAGTCTAGGATCGACTTATCTAATTCTATGTCCTCACTTACTTTCGGGGGAGCAAAGATTTTGGAACACACTTCTAAATTAATCTTTTTCCATGGGCGGCTCAACTTTTTTCCTTTAAGGTGAACCTGTAAGGAGTCATTAGTTTTAATGGTGAATTTGATAAGTGCATGGTCTGACAATAAAACAGGAATTAATTTGTTTATATATGTTTCCTGGGAGTTGGAACATACAATGTCCAGCGTGTGACCCCCTTTGTGTGTAGGGTCAGTTTCAAGTAGTCTTAAGTCCAGGGACTCAATACAGTTTATTAGTTCCATTGCATATGGGTCATCGTTTGTTTTCATGTGATGGTTCAAATCGCCTAACAGTAGGACATTTTTACAGGCTAGTATGTGTGGTGCCGGGATGTCGACTAATTGGGCGGCAAAATTGGTTTTGGTTATTGGAGGTCGGTATATCAGGGCTCCTTTCCATGATTCCTTCCTATTGAAGGCAAGAGAGGAGATAAAAAATTCTCCCCAGGTGTCAAGGTGAGTGGCGATGATGTTAATTTCGATCTCCGATTTATGAATTATCGCAGTCCCTCCCCCTCGTTTCCTGGTTCTGTCTAGTCTGACTATTTTATAATCAGTGGGCAGAGCTGCCACTATGTCTGGGCCGGATGTCTCTAATAACCAAGTTTCGGTCATAAAAAAAAGATCCGGGGCTTCTTGATCGAGTATGTCCCAGATCTCAAGAGCGTGCTTAGGGAGCGACCGCACATTTCGATAAAGGCAGGTTAGTAATTTGCGGGTTGGTAGGGGGCCAGGGTTGGTAGGAGGTACAACGTTAGGTAAGTGGGACAATTTAAGGGACAGGAGCTCCGTGCGAGTATAGGTGATCATTTGTACAGTTTGTATTTATTTTAGTTTAATTCCTGTTTGTAGACGACGGGCTGACAAGGATCAAAAGAGGAGTGGGCCTGTCGCCGGCCTGGCGCGGACAGGCGCAGACAGGCAGGGCTTGACTTTGGCGTGACTTAGGCGTGCTGCCAACGCGTCTCTGCGTGAGTCCGCTCTACGCACTCCTCTGTATGCAGGAGTGGGCGGGACCGCCTTCTGGGGAGTCTGGAGCGCTGACCGGTGTGGGCTACCGGAAGCACTATTGTGGGCGGAAAGACCCCGCCGTGCTAGCGGAACAAGCCGTAGCGGATCGGGTGTCCAAAAAATGATCAGGGGCACAGTTTGTATTTCAACACAACACAGATTTCAATCGTATGTGGAGATGTTTGCAATTAAAAACAAAATCGGCGCAGCACAATTAAAAACAAGGCGCAAGTAGACTTTTAAATCAGTCAGTCTCGTTCTTTATTGCCCGTTCTAAAGTGCTCGAGTGCTCATGTGCAAAATGCTAGCTTTCAAGTTGCCATATCATTTTTTACAGTTCATGCAAATTTTAAATCATACAAGGTTAAAAGGTTAAAAAACTAAGCGAAGCAAGAGCTGCCTAGCAATCAAGCAATCTCTTTTACCAACTATCTGCACAACATGCACATCTCAAATGAATAATCCTTTGTTTCTTGTCTCCAAGCCAGACGATTCATATCATCTAGTTTTGGACTACAGACACCTTAACTCCTGTTGTAAAACATTTGCAGTACAAAACTCACATAGTGCAGCACTAATGAATAACATTGTGCGCAAGAAATACAAAACAACATTAGACATCTCTAATGGATTCTTCTGTCAAAACATAGCACCTGAAAGCAGGTATTTGACCGCTTTCTCAATATTTGGATCGCAAAAACAATTTTGCCGACTCTCACAGGGATTCAAGAATAGCCCAGGATTATTCTCAGCAAGGGTAACAGAGTTACTACAGATATATGATGATGAAGCATTATCATATGTCGATGACGTTTATCTCACAGATGATGACCTGGAGACTCACTTAAAAAGGGTGAACACCATAATACTTGGACTCGCCTCAGAGGGTTACAAATTCAACTTTAAAAAGTCACGAATTGCCCATCTAACTGTCCTATTTTTAGGATATGAATTATCAAGTAAAGGCAAAAGGCTGGCACACAATTTCTTAGAGAAATGTGCTGTACTCCAAGCACCAGAAACGCTGAAGAATTTATAATCACTACTAGGTTTCCTGAATTTCGGAAGAACATACATTCTAAATTATGCGGAGAGGGTTAAACCTCTCTATGAATTAATAAAACTAGATTTCAAACAAACCAATTGGACTCAGAAACACACAGAAATTTTGAGATCACTACAAACAGACATGTTAACTAAAACAAAATTGCAAACACGTGAGAACACACGCAATCTTGTAATCCGAGTCATCCCAGGAAGATGCGGATTCACATACCTGACCTCTAATGAGGGAGAAACGGTACCTATAGCTTACAAATCACATTTGTACACTGAAGCTGAAATGAAGTTCAGCTCCACAGAAAAAATTCTAACTGCGGTTAGAACTGCTGTAGCAAAAGAACGAGCCCTAGCCCAAGGCAGAAGAATATCTGTTTTTTCAGCAGAATCAGCCCTTGAGGCGTTAACAAGTCCTCGTAACCTGGTTAAAGGGGTATTAGATCCAAAATGGATAGAATGGGAAACTTATTTTGCTACAGAAGACATAAAATACTATTTTGACCCAAAACTGAAAAAACTAGATTTTAAACAAGGTCAAGGTGCACCACTTTAGGATTTGTAAACACTGATAACTTTTGATGAGGTTAACAGCAATAATCACATTAGTTTGTTACTTGTGTTCTTTTAGAGTTCTTTATTGAGTTCAGTTGAGAGTAAAAAAACACACACAGGAGCTACAGCCGACGCGTTTCGTCCTCTTGGGACTTCTTCAGGGCACAATAAAGGGTGAGTTAATGTCCTTGTATCCTCTCCCGCAGTTATTTGGATTCGTAGAGTTGTCTGTGACAAAAATCTGTGCTCAAATAGGCATCCTGTTCAACAAAATAGTTTTCTGTGGAGGAATCTGATCTGACCACGCTGTTCTTGATCTTAGGAGAAATGTATCTATTTGTAGTCTCGTTCTGCAACAGCTCTTTTATAGCTGGATTTCAATGTTGTACATATGATTCTCCTATAATTGTTAACTTGTTGTAGAGGGATTGGTTATTGGTCCTCCTGCTTGGACACTCTTGATAAAGTGAGCCAAAACATCCCCTGGTTTCTAGAGCAGCATGCACTATAACGTCCTCCTCCGTCAGGTAGCAGCAGACAGAACTTTTTCACCAACTGAAAGAGACATATCTAATTTCACCATGGATTGAATTTTGGATTGTGTTAGGTGTACTTTTCCTCCTGCTTTGCCTAATCATGGCTCTATGTTTGGGAAAATTAATTGAGGGAAAATATAGTACAATGGACACAGCAAGTCAGAACATCAACTTGGTCCTAAAGCCACACACATCCTCTCACATCGAGAAAGGAGAACTGTCATCAGTGAACATCACAGCCATTCCAATATGCGGTGGGGTAGCTTGGGACAGAACTGATTATGACATTCTTGGACCGGTCGAGCTCTTGATAAGGATTGGTGTCTGCGAAGATGTGATCCTGCTCAAACCTATGTACATACAAATTAGCGAGACTGGCAAAAACGCTGCCCATGCTAGTCCCGCTAATCTGTAGGTAGAGCGAGTCTTCGAACTGAAAAAAAGTTTTCAGTCATTGCCAGCGTTGCCAGCGTCATTATTAGCCTGACTGGAGTTATGGAGTTCAGCTCTCTCTCAGCCAAAAGACCCTCAATGACTTCAAGAGTTTCCATCTGAGGTATTGATGTATATATCACATCTTCGCAGATACCAATCCTTATCTAGGGTGTCTGCGCCTGTGGAAACGTTACATCAATGACGTTCTAGTGGTGTGGCGAGGCACTGTGGATGAGTTAAAAAACTTCCATGACTGGCTTAATGAGAGGAATCAATTCCTCAAGTTCAAGTATCTGTTTGTTTGTCTGCTCCACAACAAACAACTGGCATTTCTGGACTTACTGATCACATCTACTCCCACAGGCTTAGAATATGAATTGTACAGCAAGCACATGGCGAGAAAAAACCCAAAAGCATTACGGGACAATCTGCCCTACGGGCAATTCTTACGAATACAATGGAATTTCTCAACCAAGTCCGCATTCGAAGTCCATGCTAATAGCCTGGCGAGAGATCTGGCAGCTAAACAATATCCTAACCGCCTTATTCGGAAATCAAAGAAAAGGGCCTCAAATAACAACAGGGAGAGTTTGTCAGAAATTCTACCCCCAAAGCCAAGACATGAATGAATAACATGTGTCAACACGTTCTGCACCCAGTCCAACCAGATCAAAAAAATTGTAAGAAAGCACTGGGGCATCTTAAATACAGGCACTGACACACTGCCTCCCCCATTATTCGCATTCAAGAGAGGATAAAATCTGAGGGACCAACTGGTCCATACTAGACTTAAATGTGACATCCCTCGAGCAGTAGGGACACTGTGGGACATGCCAGCAGTTACGGGCAATCATCCCTGCGGTAACTGCGCAGCTTGCCCACCAACATCAAAAACAATGAGCATCGACATTGGAACAGATCGACCATGGCAGAAACTTAGGTTCACCAATTGTAATAGCACGAACCTTGTGTACTTGATTAAATGTCCTTGCAATAAAATATATGTAGGGATGACTACCCGCAAAGTCAAATTGCGCATTTCTGAGCATAAAAGCTCAATTAGATGCTCTAAACAGGCGACAAGACTGACCAATCACTTCATAGAAGTACGACATACGCCTACTGACTTACGCTGGACAGTACTCAAACAGCCACTTATTCCATCTCATACAACAAATGTAAGTGCCTTCCTATTTAGACGCGAACAGAAATTGGTCTACAGACTGCAGTCAGATAAGATTGGACTGAACAAAGATATCCCTTGGATGTCATTATAACACCTCAACAGTGATGATCTGTATGGCAATCTATTACTTACGGTCTCCAATCCTGGAAGGCTCCAGCGCTCTTGGTGAGCATAATGGGCATCCATATTGTAACTCATTTTTTAACAAATAATGCTCACGGGCTGATACCAATTGTTTCAAAACAATGATAATGCCTCTGATTACAGTTAGCAATTATTTGGGTCTAACGTATCACGTGATCGTCTCAGATACATATATTAGCTGCATATAAGTTTTACACGATGTAGTGGTTATTCTTCTCGTTTTTACATACATAAGAATGTAAAAATGAAGAACTTTCAAATTCGATTCACGATTAAACGGAATGAATACGTCACACCGTGTTCTAGCTGGTGCAAACTACAATTCCCATCTCCCCAGGGCACTAGTGTATGACGTCACAGGATGTGTCAAACCTTTGAGGAAGTTGATCAATATAATGGCCGCCGCCGCTCCGTTCCGGTACCTCCCCACAGATAGCCCAGAAGGACCTCCGGGGTACCGACGGATAGGTAAGCGCAGGCCGGTTCACGATCTTCAACATGACTCTCATCGACTTTAGATCGGAGAGTCTATATCGTGTTCTTAGCGAAAGTGTGTACACGCTCAGTACATAAGTTACTTTCAGGCAACGAGGCGTCCTTAATGGGCAGTTTTCCTTTTAATAACGCTGACAATCTGCTAAGCTACTGCTCTAGCCAAGCCATAACAGCACGTAGGTACGGCTTCTAAAGCACGGGATGTGGACTGATTGCGATTATGTTTATGTCTATGTCTACCCTCTCCATTAACTACGGCGGTAGTGACACATAGAGTGCCTTTCTTTGTAATTCAAACTTATAAGTAGTTTTAGAACGATGGTTACCTTTAACACTGGTTGAAATAAAGCGTTGCAACAACGAGTATAGAGGTATGGCATACCATCGAAAAACATTAATAATGTACCATTCAACACACATAGACAATATTACAATATTCTTCACGCCTTGAGCGGTTCGTTTGAACACGCATTTGCGATTTATGAGGTCCTTCCTTTAATTCCTTCTTTTTTTCCCCCTATCAGAGCGGTGCTTCGTTTTACCTGCGCTGTAGCCAGGTGAGGTGGGGTAACTTTCTCCTGCCATATAGGTGAGTGACAATGTAATCGAATCGATACATTATCACCATATGTCACTTCAGAATAATATTACATACTGACATGTCTCCCCTACAAATGATTATTAAATCTTGATGGCACAATGTGACAAGGATACACTACTAATTATAATGTGTATGTTCTTTCTGTCTATGTATCTGTTTGTTTGTCTGCTCCTTTTTGGTGCACACTGGACCACGAAATCAGGAGAAATCCAGGTGATATAAAAAAAAATGCACTTGTTTCACTCACATCTAGCAGTAGCATTCATGGTCCTGAAGAAGCAGTAGGAGACCTTTTGGCCCTGTTTAACTGCAGAAACATGTTGACCCAATATCTATTTTAGTAGTCATTTGTTCTTACTACTATTTGCACTGTTTTTATTAACCTGGGAGTAAATAGGTAACCATTAAATAATATTTCACCTCTTCACTACCCAACTTTATGTGGTTTCACATCAGTCACTTATTATTTTCACTTTTTCAGCACTGCTAGTCAAATTACCACTTGACACCTAGATACATCACACTTGCACTGGGACATATTTGTGAGAATAGGCTGAGGTTTGCCAAATCTACAGAGGGTACAACTATCTACCTTCATGGTGAAGTATCCCATATGATGTAGGGTGGTACAGGTCGGTAATCTGATGGGAATGTTTTTTCTCACTGAGAAAGCACCCTAGGTTTGATTTTGCTGTTTTACATCTACAGTTGAGGTCACGTCCTTACAGATACATAGTCAGTTTGTTGGTTCTCTTTGACCTATTGCTACTTGTTGTTGGTAGATATATATGTATAGGGGTAGTAGCAATGCCTGGTCGGTAAACATCCTCTAGGACCCCCTTTCCCCACTTTTTTTGTATTTAAGCCAATATTCAATGACACAAAATAAACCCCCATGTCCTCTTAAGGGTGACACTTTGGCTACAAGTGCAAGGGACATGACAGGGATAGTCTTTGTAATCCTTTAGGCCTCATTTTGCTTCCATATCATGAGACAGATTATTTCTCAATAGAATAATTAAATGTCCCAATATTTCAACAGGAGAATTCCTCTGACTCCACTGATAATGAAGGAATGGAACTGGTGGCTGAATCCTATAAATCCTCTGAAAGAAGTTTACCTAGCTTAATTAATTTGGAATTTTGTAACAAATTATGTCAGCTCTCACAGTTGGGGAGTCTGAATGGTTGGACATTTGCTGCAGGGATCTTCGTCTCACTACAGGGAACTTTCTCTTCCAATAGTATGGAGTTGAAGATGATCTGTCTGATTCTAGTGGGTTTCTCTTCTCACTTGGTGTGCAATGGGGTTCTAATCAGGAAACACAGCATAACTTAAAAGCCATACCTTACCAGTTCGGGAAGGGGGAGGTCTATCAAGTTCTCTGACCACCATTCCAACCAGATCTTCAGCTGGGTAGAAGTGAATGTGGTCTCTCATTCAGTGATTTCCATTCAGGAGGTGATGAACATATTTGCACACTCCCTAAGCAGAAATATTCCTTTTTAAAAAAATGTTCTCTATCCCAGTGTTTTTTCTCAGCTCTGTCCAATATTGGGGAACCTTTTCTGCTTTTTTTTTGCCTGTTGTAAAAAGGCTCTTCTCTCTCATTTTTATAGGGGGAAAGGAAGAAAAAGCTTGGGGGCGGAGTACAATGATTTTCCTTTGGCTTCACGATTTGTTTTTGTGTACCTCCCCTTTGGCTTGATACAGAGATCTCTAGTATGAGTGTGGAGTGATAATGGTTGTTCCAGCTTGGCCCTACCTGTCCTGTATTCATTCAGTTGAGGACAATTCAGCACTTCTTATTGTCAATAGTTCCTTTACCTCTGTCCTCTCCGGGTCTGAACCAAGAATCTATAGAGATGTTCCACTTAACAGGGTGGAGGTTGAACACATAGGGCCAATGCATAAATGGTTTTCAGATCAGTCATATATACTGTTCTACCATGAAGAACGGGTTTTATTTTTAAGTCATATTTTCCTCATTGGGGATCATTTAGGAATTGGTGCAAATCTAAAGATATAGCTCATTGGTTGATCTACTTAGTCCAGATTGTGTCTTATTTGCAAGATGGTTTCCAGCTGGGGCTCAAAGTCTCTACACTCAATCTGCAATGGGCAACAATTGAAGCCTTTTCTGAACATTGCAGTTCAGGTTGTGATTCAGATGTTCTACTTGGTAGTCTACTTAAATGGTTTACTAAAACTTAGTCCACCCTGTAGACCTTTATACAGTACCCTCTTGGAATCATGCCTTGGTCCTTATAGAATTTAAACATTTGAATGTTAAACCTTAGCTCTCAGTAGTTTTAATGATTTTGACTCTAGAATATTTGTTTTCTTGTAGCTACTTGCTCAGCTAGATGTTTTGGAAATGTTATTCATTGTTATTCAATATCATGCTGACACCCTTTTCCCAGAGTTTTTCCAGACAGAATAAACCTTCAACAAGGTCCCTCTTTTGTTCATAAGGATTCATCTCCATTTCATTTGGATCAAGATGTTATTTAACCGGACCAGTTACCTTTTACTGTTTAACCACGAAGAAAAGGTTATTTTTTAAAGTTCTATTTTCACCATTGAGGGTCAGTTAGGAAATGGTGCCATTCTAAAGGTTTAGCTCCTTTGCTGACAGTCTTGGTCTGGATTTTGTCATTTTTGTAGGATGGTTTCAATTGGGGGCTCATGAATTCTGCACTCGGACTCCAATGGATCTAGAGATTATTTTATTTGAATGTTGTTCTTCTTATTCATTTCCAGAGGAAGAGAGATTGCACACCTTGGGTGTGAGGCAGGGGTACTTCTTATATCTATAAATAGGATGCTTCCTTTTGTTTTTCTGACTTGTTGTTTGGGAGCCATGGGCTGGCAAACAGAGGGTCTAAGCCTTCCACTTAGACTTCAAGTAGAGGGATTAGGTCTTTGATTTCTTTAGCATGCTAAACATCTGCTGTTCCTTCTCTTCTGTCAAGTCAAGGTACCTATATTAGAGGTATGTCAGGATTCTGGGTAGAGTGTAAATGAGCGTTGCTAATTTACAAACCACACAGGCTCTGGCTTTATGTTTTGGGATGTCAATAGATTTAATGGATCCTGGGTTTACTGCACTTCTCTCATAATTCACAATTTTTGCAGATTTTCACCCAAAACTTTGTTTCAATCTCCAATTGCTAAAAAAAACTGCCACATAATGTGCAGCATATTTGCTTGTTTTCCCCTTAGTTTAGATATTCTTGCCTCATTGCACCATCTGTCAGCCTCATTACCTTCTACTTGTGACCTTCCCCAGCGGTTAAGAACATCTGGACAAGGATGCTCTGCAAGCCATGGTTATGGTGGAAGGGGACTCTGCCACCAGTTCCATCATATTGCAGGGTCCTTACCTCATGTGTAGGCCTTTCACAGCCCATCAATGGCTGTGCAGTGTTCCACAGCCAGCTCGTGAGGGACACAGCAGTTCCCGCCATAACTGCGCATGACCTACAATCCAGGCACCTTGGCAGATGAGACCAACACATCGCTTCAACCCCTCAGTGAGCTAGCCGTCCCTGCTACTGCTGGCCCAGATGGAAAACATGGCTACACCAGTTGAACAGTTACATTAGAGCCACCCACAAGAATGGGGGAAAGAGATATATAAACTGTGTGAACATCTCCCTAACACAGGTGTGGATGATTACTACCATGCCATGGTGAGGGCCCTCAATGCCCACTTCGAACCCTGGCTGAACCTGGATTTTGAGTGCTTTAAACTATCCCAAGTACACCAACATGAAGGGGAGTTGTATTAATACCTTTTATGACCAGCCAAAGGAAATCCATGCACAGATCATCCAAGGATGCCGGTTCAAAACTCTCCTGGTTCTGATATTGAGACTACCCAACATCAGTCTCAATGAGATCCTCATCCTGACATGGTCCCATGACCTGTCAGTGGCATTTTGCCAAAGGTCAAGGTGGAAAGCGCAAATGCAGTATCCACCAGTACCAAAGGCACCCACTAAAAACCGGCCGCATGGTGCTGAACTGTGGACAAGAGCAACATCTTTGAGATAACTGATAAACCCAGTGAAAGAGGTGTTCCAACTGTGGCAAACCCAACCACTTTGCCATAGTGTGCCAGGGAGAGCCAAGGGGCCATGGAGCACGGGGTAAAATGACAGTAGCAAAAGCCATTTAACAGCTTTCACTGACTGACGAAGAAAACCATAGCCCAACCCCATACAGCCTGTGGCCATGGGAATTCTTATATGATAGACCCTCTGAAGATGAAGATGTATCCCTGGTCTTATTCATGGAACACCTCAAAAGAGACAGTAAACTCCAACCGAAGTGCAAAGGTAATGTAGCAGGTACAACCATCAAGGCTCTTATTGACATTGAAGTTCGTCAATGTGATGTGTTTCCACGAATACCACTGGCACCGCCCAAGGACAGCCATCTCGCCATTAACAACAAAGATCTACACCAACCGAGGGGAGATGTTTTGCTCCCGCTCGCCAACCTTGCCTCAAGTTTCCTGAGTAACACAACAATTCTAAGCTTGGTTCCTGTCCCAGGTGTACTTGTCTCCCTTAACGATTCATGCTCACTGTGCCATCAGCACTACCAATCACTCAACCCAGTCCCGAGGAAGATCCAAATTCAAGAGGATCGAAACGCCGTCGACCACTCAGCGCAATCCGAGGCGCAACAGACAATTTGGTTCATCTAAAATCTATAGCCCAGAATAGAACCAATCAAGACCACAATGCAGATGGAACTATATTGTCTATTCTATTCACTGTATATATTTATGCACCACTCACCTTGCGCCGTCCTTTGCTGATCACTTTTGTCACTTGCGTCGCCACCGTGTACAATCATTAGCACCACTTGAGCACCAAGTACAAATAGGGTTGTTTTAACTGAACTGTTGACAGTGCTGATACAACTGTTACCTGCCCTTTTCCCTAGTTTGGATAAATATGATGCCATGAGCACATTTATGATCAAGAACGAGTCTCCTTTGTCTTTTCTGATAATGTTTGTTAACATATCCTTTGTAACTGTCTTTAAATAATACCAGTTGGGATACAATATGTTTATACTGTATAAACAATGCCAGCGTTTTGGGTGCAGCGGCTAAAAAAAGGATGCTCCCAAAAAAGCCCAAAAAACAGAAAAGGCATGTCACGCAATGGTGGATGACAGGATGGCAAGGCCGATGGTTTCCTCATCTTGCCCTCAATGTCAAGTATCACCAGCTGAAGATTGATGAGAACAGCAGGTAAATCAAACCATTCTCCAGCTTTAGGATATAGTATGCAGGCCAGGTGTTCCAAAATGGCATCAGAGAGGTGCCCTTGGGTCTTCAAGGGGTAGTGAACATCAGTGATGACATCCTGATCTACTCCACCACAGCTGGGGAAGATTATCAATGGCTAAGGGCCACACTAAAGCAACTACATGACCATGGCTGCACGGTCCACCAAGATAAGTGCTCCTTCTTAGAGATGAGCATCAAACTCTTTGGCTACTTCATTACCAAAGACACCATCCAGGTCGACCCATGGAAGTCACACGCGATCAATCAAACCTCTGTGCCATGCAAAGCTACCAAAGTCTGCAGCTTTCTAGGGATGGCCACCTACTGTGCTCGGTTCAATCCCAACCTGGTGACCATCATAGAACTGCATAGGGCACTAACAAAGGCTGATGTCTGATGGTCCTACGGCCCCTGGGAAGAAAAAGATGCATTCAACGTCTCAAGTCAGCCTCCCTCAGCAAAATAATGATAGCCTACTTTGACTGCAAGTAAAGGATGGAGCTCATCATCGATGCCTGCCCAGTAGAGCAAGTGGCTGTGCTGACATAAGGAGGTGATCTGGATGATGGGCACCCCTTGACTTTGCTAGCAGAGCACTCTCCCAGAGAAGCCAGATATGGCCTGACCATCAAGTAAGCCTGTGGACACTTCCACCTTTACCTGTGTGGGTGGCCCTTTCAAGTAATCACTGACCTTCAACCCCTGACCCCACTGTGCAAGGGCACCATGTCACATCTTCCACTGAGGACTGAACATTGGATGACTCACCTGCAGCATACCAATTCAAGGTGGTATACGGACAAGGCTCCAGAAATCCAGTTGACTTCTTATTCTGACATGCACCTCAGGAAGATTGCAGAACTGGACACAATGAAGGCCAGATGGAGGAATATATTTAAATGGTGAGCATAGGAGCATTCCTGAGAGCATTAAATCTTCAAGAGATTAGCCAAGTGACTATTGATAATACGGTACTTGTGACGGTCATCATGACGTTACAAAAAGGGGCCTGGAATACATTCTTGAAGGATGCCAACCAGCAGGGTGGCACTGACAAAGAAGGACTGATGCAGCTCTCAAGAGTTAGGCATGAGCTGAACTTGTGCTACAGAGGGACCCAATAGGTCTGACATGCTCACTTACATAGGGCACTAACGGGTGGCCAAGATAAATGGACCGGTTGGGAGGGCAAATGTGGTTCCCTAGAGAAAAAAGCCATTGCGATTGACCTCATAAGGCAATGTGAAACATGCCAAGTCACTGGCAACCCAGAAGCCCCAGCACCAGTAATCATGGAGAAACCAAGCAACGTCCAGTGGAAGAAGGTTAGCCTTAATATTGGCAGTTTTCCAGACGGGAGAGCCACTATTGCGCTAGTGGACGGACAGCCACTCCATATATCCCAATGTGAAAATAGTTGAATCAACAGCTTTCTACAGTTTTAGCCCAGTACTGGAGAAGGTTCTGACCCTATTTGACCTCCCAGAAGAAATCAGGGCAGAAAATGGGCTGCATTTTCAAGAACTCGAGTTCCATGTTTCCTCAAACAACTGGGCATCCAGTATAAAAGGATTACCCCACAGTAGCCGCAGGGCAATAGCGATGTGAGCACTTCACGTACACATTAAACAAGACACTAAGGATCACTATATATGAATGAGAAAACTCTGAATCAGCCTACGTGATTCTTCTGGGTGTATCAAGGTCTCTGCATTTCACAACTCAGTGTCTTCCCTTGTCTCTCATGCTAAGACGATACCGGTAGGATACGATCCAGTCGCATCCTAAGTGGTTCATACCTGAGTATGACCTAGAGGGCACCCTAGCCAGGCGGGTAAAGAGCAACATAAATGCCAGCTTGAAGAGGAGAGCTGCCCGCGCCATCTTGAACCAATGGACCATATGCTCCTAAAGAACCGTTGACCGGGTGGGAAGTTCCGCACACCATATGTTCCTGAGGTGTGGGAGATAACAACTGTGGAGGACATTATGGTAACTGTCCGCTGGGGTTGAAGCGGTGACCTGGAACATGTCTTGATTCAAGGAGGTTGACTCCAGTTTTGGATAAGGGGACGATGCCAAAGGGGCGCATGAGGAAGAGGACAAATCTGCAGAGGAAGGTGCTTCCAACCAGCAACTGGAGAATGAACAATCTCTGGATGAAGAAGTAATGAAAGTCAAATAACAAAGTCCCAGGGCAACGCAAGCCAAGATGAAGTACCCAACAGTTCCCGGAGCCAGCACCACAACGTAAGCCCAAACCTTCTACCAAAACAGAGACTTAATGACTTTGTTTGCCAGACCCAGTCCTGGAAATCCGAATTAAGTAGGGAAGGAATGTAGGAGCCACCAGGCATCTATGCCCCATCCCAGATGTGAGTTATTTCACCCTCTGGTCGGGCACGGCAAGAGGCTATAAATAAAAGAGCTGAAGTCCGCTTAAGGTCTTTGCTTGCACCGGTCACCTATATTCTGTACCCTGCAATGACCACTACAAAACAGGCCACACCATACTTGCTCTGACAAGTGCACTCGGTACCGAAGGAACGAAATTCCACTGCGAGAGACCCTGCCCAATAGGTTACAGCATATTATTATGGGACCGGGCTAAAATATTTTGCACAGCATCGGAAATACTGTATTGTTTCGCACCTGTGACGGCATTAGAACAGGAGTAGCCAGCAACTTATACTGGTATACGTTACTGATTGAATTTGAAGGAAAGGAGCTATTAATATCTCCTTTGCAACTGTCTTTGACTGTGCATCACAATAGGGGTGGCCAGCCACTTTTATGGGTAAATCTCATCTATTGGACTAGAAGGAAAGGAGCGGAAATAAATTCCCCCCCTAGAGAACAGTCTGTGATTGTGCATTGACTGTCTTTGGAAATTCATTATTGCAAACTTTATTGGAACATATTTGGTTCAACATCCATGGCAGTGGGACTTCGCGTTCGCCTCTGAACCGGATATGAATATTGGGGTATCTTTATTCATTGGAAGATCTGGGAACATTTTGATTGTGGTGTGACCAGACTTGGTCCTCATTTGTTTTCTGATTTCTTCAGTACGTCATTTGGTCCTGATTTTTGAGATACGAGCTAGTCTTATGTCTTGAAAAAGTCATTTGTAAGACGAAACACGTGTCGGCAAGTCATGTGCTAGGCGTTTTTAATTTGGAGAAACTGATTTTGGAATAAAGGCTAATGAACAGCAAGATTACTGCTTGTTCTGGATTTTCTACTTTGGAATAGTGTTGTTGAGAATATCCCTATCGCTTGATCAATGAGATTGTACTAACACAGGGACATAATTTAAATATGTATGACTCAATAATTGATACTAGGTGTGCATGTAAAACCTATAATTTTCTTTGCTCTGAAAAGTGAATGGAAGTGAATTGTAAAAGTTACCTATTTCTCGCCCCTGGTAAGGAATATTGCAGTGGTATACTGATGGTGTACTGAGTATGTTTTTATCTTCATTTTGCTATTGTTATGTTACACATTTTTTATAGCTGTGTCTCTGTTTCTATCTCCCGTTTCATGTTTATTTCTTTATTTACAGCATTTGTAAAGCGCAGCAGTCACCAAACTGGTATGCTAGCACTAGTAATCTAGGAAAACTGTCTTACTGAGAATGCACAAGCACAACATCCGGTCATGCCCATGTTATTTCGGGAAAATCCAAGACTTCATATCCTTTCAGAAATGCAACAGCTCCATTGAGGCCCATAAAGAGAGAGGAAGCTCATTCCACATCTAGTCCGCTTTAACTGAGAAGGCCCGTCCCCCTTGCCTAGATCTCTGAATATATGAGAAAAGACAACGTTTGCCATGCTTGAGCAGATAGATCTCATAGAGATGTATCTTTTAAATCTGTGTTTTAGTGGAACAGGGCCTTTCAGGCGTATAGCCTTAACAATGATGCACATGGCTTTAAATGTAATCCTTCGGTTCAGAGGAAGCCAGTCCAATTCCTTTAAGGTGTTGCCAACCAAGGCCCTATGGGGTCTGTTTAGCAGCAGTTTTGCCACTGCAACTTGCACTCTGTACAACCACTTTATCAGATGCTCCGCGAAGTAAGGCATTGCAGTAATCCATTCTGCTAAGTATAACACTCCATACCTCCAGGGGAATCTATGACATAATATCGACAGACAGAATATAGACATGCGAAAATATCGACTCAATATTATTGACATCAAAAATATCGGAGTTCTATCTACATAAAGGTAAGTACAAAAATATTGGGGAAAAAATATCGTAGTACAAAAATATCGAAGTTAAAAATATTGTTTTTTGAAATGATTTAATAATAATGTAAAAATAGTTTAAAAATACATATAATTTAACGAATTAAAAATATAAACATTAAAACATATTTAAAAAATAATAACTAATACATATACATTTAAAATGAATTAAAAACTCTACATATAAATTAATATATATACTTACTGCACATATTGCAACAGTAGGGAAAGCGTTGGATAGCGAAGGGGTAAAAATGACTATTCCCACTCCAGAGGGTGCAACAGTAGGGAAAGCGTTGGATAGCGTAGGGGTAAAAATTACTATTCCCACTCCAGAGAGTGCAACAGTAGGGAAAGTGTTGGATAGCGTAGGGGTAAAAATTACTATTCCCACTCCAAAGGGTGCAACAGTAGGGAAAGCGTTGGATAGCGTAGGGGTAAAAATTTACTATTCAACTCCAGAGAGTGCAACAGTAGGGAAAGTGTTGTATAGCGTAGGGGTAAAAATTACTATTCCCACTCCAGAGGGTGCAACAGAAGGGAAAGCGTTGGATAGCAGAGGGGAAAAAATTACTATTCCCACTGCAAAGGGTGCAACAGTAGGAAAAGCGTTGGATAGCGTAGGGGTACAAATTACTATTCCCACTCCAAAGGGTGCAACAGTAGGGAAAGCGTTGGATAGCGCAGGGGTAAAAATTATTATTCCCTCTCCAGAGGGTGCAACAGTAGGGAAAGCGTTGCATAGCGTAGGGGTGAAAATTACTTTTCCCACTCCAGAGGGTGCAACAGTAGGGAAAGCGTTGGATAGCGTAGGGGTAAAAATTTCTATTCCCACTCCAGAGGGTGCAACAGTAGGGAAAGCGTTGGATAGCATGGGGGTAAAAATTACTTCCCACACTACTCCCCCTTTAACACACAACACACTACACATACCAAAAAAACAATTAATATAAATATCAATAAATCAATTAATACCAATTAATTTTATTACATTGATGTATATATTAATTAACTAATTAACACATATTAATTAATAATTAATTACCAATTAATAATTAACAATATATTTACAAGAATAAACAATATTTATTAATACATTATTTGTAATTAACACAGGGTTAAGACTGATTTGCATATGGATTCAAGCTAGCCTGGCTGATTAAGGGTGATGCCCTGAAACAGGTCCCATGATGCTTTTTTCTGGTCCAGGGAGGACCTGGCTTGGCAGTTCGGGCTGGACTGTTCCCACAACGAACAGGGTCAAGACTGATTTGCATATGGCTGGGTCCAAACTGGGGTGGTGTGGTGAACAAAAGAATGATGGATTAAACCCAGATCCTTGTGATTGAGGGTGAATGTTTGCATTGTCCAGCATTCCATCCATCATCTTTTTTTCCTTTTGCATATGTCGCCCTAAGTGGGAAGGGTATGACCAAACGTGGGTCCCATGCTCACTACACCATTGGATTCAAGCTAGCCTGGCTGATGAATGGTGATGCCCTGAAACTGGTCCCAGGATTCTTGCTTCTGTTCTAGGGAGAACCTGGCTCGGCAGTTCGGGCTGGACTGTTCCCACAAGGAACAGGGTTAGACTGATTTGCATATGGCTGGGACCAAACTGGGGTGGTTTAGCGAGCAAAGGTATGATGGATTAAACCCAGATCCTTGTGGCTTGGGATGAATGTTTGAATTGTCCATATTCCGTCCATCGATTGTTTCTTTTGCACAGGTGAGGGGAAGGCATCTTTACATCGTATGCTACCCACTCTTTGCAGATTCGAATAGAATGGCACAATTCAGACCTGTTCCCATCCTCAGGCTTTTTCGAACTGACCGAAGTGCAGATGAGTGATCCTTGAGGTAGGGGATGTGCACAAAGGGTAGAGGTAGAATGTGCAGTTGCCCCAAGAACTCAGAATTATGCAGGGAGAGACTGACAGTGAGGGCTGGTGTAGACGCCAATACCACCTGTCATGAAGATGTTATATTATGATAAAATTATTTGTGAAGAACACATTCACCAGTCAGTTTCTTGGTGCTAAATATAGGAGTAGCCAGGAGCCTGGTAGGTTATTCATATGCCTGGATAAACAGCCAGGTCTTTAGAAGTCTCCTGAAGATCTGGAAGTCTGTACAGGATCTGATGATAGGGGGAAGAGCGTTCAGGTGGGTTGAGCCCAGATGGCAAGTATGGTCTTTATCTCTGAATAAGGTTGGAAACAAATTTCGGACAGGAGCCATGCAGAGATTTGAAGATGAAATACCCAATTTTGAAAAAGCATCATTGCGTTACGGGGAGCCAGTGTAGTTTCCTCTTTAGAGGGTAAGCGTGTTACTATCTGTGCTTATGGAAAATCAGTCTAGCAGCCTGATTCTGCACCAACTGCAGTCTTTTGATTAAATATGCCGAAAGGCTGAAATAAAGTGAGCTGGCATAATCAATGTGGGAAATGACAAACATTAAACAAAAAATAAACAACCTGAACCAACGCTTCCCTAATGAGGAGTCTGCTGATTTTCCTTACCTTCTGAAGCTGGAAGGAGCAAGTTGAGACTACCACCCCGATCCGGGACTTCATGGAGATATCACAATTAATTGAAACCTCAAGAATCTTGGTGGGAGGAGATGGTACTGGAGGCGAGCCCAGCTCGATTGACAAGATATTAGGGTTCCAATGGTTACGGGCACCACCTATCAAGATCAGTTCAGTTGTATCCGGATTTAGCTTTAGGTGGTTACTATTCATCCAGTTGCATATGTGTAGCATAGTGGTCTGAATTTGAGAATATAATCAGCCGTGTTGTCGATGGTAAAGATCAGTTGCAGGTCATCTGCATAATTAAACAGGCACATATTTTTTTCTTTTCGGTACAGAATCAGAGGGAAAAAATACAGATTGAACAGGTGCAGGGATAATGATGTTCCCTGTGGCAATATAACGTTAAGTGCTCTGAAATGGGAGAGGTGGACAGACTGGAATTGGCCCTCTAGGAAGGATGTAATCCATTTGAGAGCCGGGCCCTGGATTTCTGTGTCCCTGAAACGGTCCACTAGAATTCTGTTGTTGACTGTGTCAAAGGCTGCGGATATATCTAGAAGCACCAGGGCCTGAGTGGTACCATTGTCGGCTACCTTCCTTAGTTTATCTAACAAAATGATTCACTTAGTCCTGGGGGTTGGTTTGGCGATAATGGGGCACAATCATTCACCCTTTTGCCTGCAAGCCAGAACCATATTTCTATACCAGGCCCCTGAGTTCACTCTGGGAGGTGGGAAGATCAAGACTCCCTTATCAACAAGGTCACCCATTGGTTCAGGAATATAAAAGGGTGTTTCTCTATTATTAAGAATGACATCATAAGTTCTGACCAGATAGTGACCATATGTCAACCCAAAGATGTAGTAGGGATGGTCTGGAAAAAATAGGAACTGGTAGATGGTCTGTTGTCCATGGATGCCTGTAGGATTTGTGAGACTGAAACCCAAATTCAGATTAGATTTAGGTTTAACCCTGAAGTGCAGCATCATACCGGGGCTGCTGGATCTGGCTTATGTGGGAATAGCAGTGTGGACCACATTGACTGACTACCCTTTATTACTACTTGTACTCAGCTCCCCTGTAAAAACCAGGATAGGCAGGGACCCAGTGTTCTTGAGCCAAAAAGGGAAATACGACTTAATATTCCAGTTGCCCACTACCTCAAGACCATCCAACCATACTTCGCTGAGCAAGGAGACTGTTCTCTTACCGAAGGCTCTTTCTGCAAGTCTTCATCTTTGCAGAGACCTTTAAGCTGTAGCCCTGGTAGACCCTACTAATAGCTCTTGTATAGGATGTGCACTCCTGTGGGGCTCTAGCCCCTTACCTGGCACACAATCAGGAAATCTGCTAAGGATTTTTCCCCCATGCCCTACATCTTTCAAGATACAACCTATAACCTTGAACCCTATATATATATATATATATATATATATATATATATATGTATATATATATATATATATATATATTCACTGAAAAAACCATAGGTTATAGACCATATATAGTTAGGAATTAGCATTTACAAAACCTTGAAAATTCACTGAAAAAACCATAGGTTATAGACCATATATAGTCAGGAATTAGCATTTACAAAACCTTATTTTACTCACACAAAACCATTGAAATTCCATATATAGTTAGGTGCACTAACTATATATCGCGCACCCGCAATCCACTGCTGATGATGTCACATATTACATCATTCATGACATGGTCAGTGACATCACTGATGACATCACTGATGACATCTCAAATGACATCACTGATGACAACATCCAGTTACTGTATGTTTCTGTAAAGTTAAAATATGTCTTACATATTGAAGAATGAGTGGATGTATAAGTGTCTAGATGAAGGATTTAGTAGGTGCATGACTGACTGTATGAGTGAGTGATTAAATGTGTCTCACTGAGTGCATGGGTTAGTGACTAAACTGTCTTAATTTGTGCATCATTATGTCTGTTGTTCTGTAAACTGTTGCATGTGTTGATCGGTAGCTATATGAGTAACTATATGGGTTATTGATTGGTTGCCCAAGTATTTGTATGGGAGACTGAGTGTGTGTGTGGGTGGCTGGGAGGTGTATGACTCTGTGCATTGATGTGTGAGCAGTTGTTTCACTAGATGAATGGGTTCAAAAGTGCATGTGGAAACAGCTGTATGAGCGGTTGACTGTGTGCATGAGTGTATTGGTGAGTGAATGGATATCTCAGTGCTACATGTCAAAGTAAGTACATATGTAAAACACAGTACATGTGAGAGTTGACATATATAAATAACTGTGCATAAGAGCAAGTGAATGCGTGAGTGGCTGTATGGATCATTGTGAACTTTTATCAGGGATTGTATAAGAGAGTAAATATGTGTTAGTATATGTTTGAAAAAGTAAGGTGTGTATAACTGTATAGTTGAGGAAATGGAGATGTGATTGATTCTTTGCATGACTGACTAGGTGTGTGAGTAACTCCATGGATGAGTGACAGTCTGTGAGTGTCTGTTTACACTGATTGTATCTAAGGTTATATTAGATTCTGAAGAGGTTCATCGTATTATCACATGAATGATATCATCAGTGATGTGATCAGTAATGTCACATGAGATGTCATCAGTGATGTCATCAGTGATGTCATTTGAGATGTCATCAGTGATGTCATCAGTGATGTCACTGACCATGTCATGAATGATGTAATATGTGACATCATCAGCAGTGGATTGCGGGTGCGCGATATATAGTTAGTGCAACTAACTATATATGGAATTTCAATGGTTTTGTGTGAGTAAAATAAGGTTTTGTAAATGCTAATTCCTAACTATATATGGTCTATAACCTATGGTTTTTTCAGTGAATTTTCAAGGTTTTGTAAATGCTAATTCCTAACTATATATGGTCTATAACCTATGGTTTTTTCAGTGAATTTCATTGGTTTTTTAAAAGCTAATATCTGTAGCTGTAAAATGTATTCTTCTTTAAATCTCAAAATATATTTTACATGTTTTTGATGCAATTTTTTTTTAATTATTTTTTTGTTTCGCTCTCAGTCCGCGAACCGGTTAGCTTCCCTTTAGCTCAGTTTAAAGCCGCGACTCGGTCCGTGAACTGGTAAACGTTCCTTTAGCGTAACTGTTACGTTAGCATGACATTTTGCGTTGTCGTGTAATACGTCATTTGACGCGCCAAGTTAGCGGACCCGGAAGCGGACCGGAAAGCGGAGCAAAGCGCGAAACGTAAACACAGCAGGTCATGTGACTCGGTAATAACACTTTTCATTGGTTCATTTCACTTTTGGTTTCCTAATGATGTAACACTAGGTCATGTGACCTAAAAATAACACTTTTCATTGGTTTAGAACTATTTCTTTTCCCAAATGATGAAAGCCCCCACCTTTTTTCTCACTCTGACTTTCAACTTTGAGAAAGGAAGACCTGAACATTTTCTCTGATGGCTTCAATAGTAGCTTCAGCTTCTGCACCCCCACCACCACCACCACCATCTCCTAATAGGAAGAGAGGACCCCCTGCACAATTTATTGGAAACATACAGGAGGAAGAGGAAGAAGAAGACGGAGAGGAAGAAGAGGGACCACAATTTGTCCAAGAGTTACCCCGGGTATCTCATCGGAAAGAAAGCTTTATCTGGCAATTTTTTAGCATTCCTCCTGGAGAAAAAAAGTCAATGCACGCCATACTACGTGCCTTATCTGCAAAAAAAAGTTATCCAGGGGAACTAATAAAAAATACAGCTTTGGAAATCACACGATGCACCGACATATGCAGAGGTGGCATCCAATCAACTATAGTCGTGCAGAGATGCGTGAACTACAACAGAACCCCCCAACTTCGGTGGCTAGAACATCTTCTGATCTCTCTCTCTCAGTGGCAGAGGCGAACGAAACAGTGCCAAACATACAAAAAAATTTTGTGCATCTGAAGCTGACATGCTTGTATTGTGGAACACTAATTTCATGCGCTAACATGAGTGTGAAATTGATTAATCTGGCTTTCGAGAAACACCAATGTTCCAAACGCAAGAAGTTTTAATTTTTTTTTTTTGCTCCTGTTGAGCCATTTTCATTTTCATTTTGAAACAAAAAAGTGTTCAAAAAATACAAAAAAATGAAATAATGTTCAAAAAAGAAAAAAAAAATATTAAAAAAAAAAAAAAAGTTCTTTTCAGAACTACCTCCCCTTTTTACAAAAATTGCTAGAAAATGTAACACTCTGGCAAGCTGTTTTTTTTTTTTAGTTCGCTTTCCGGTTCGCTCGCCGGTACGCGAACCGGGAGCTAACCCCAAATTTTTTTTTAAAAAAAATAAAAGAGTAAGTACAAGAGAAGAAAACAGAGAGTGATGTAAAAAGAAAGACAGCTATAGGGTTTAAACCAGAAATGGTGTTTAATAGATTTATTTACCTAAGAAAAGAAGTAAGAGGAAATAAAGAATAAAGAAAACAAAAAAAAATCAACAAAAACAACAAACAATTAACATACAGTATTAGAAAAGTCTATAATTCTTTTATCCTTATAGTACGCTGCCCAGAACGCTTTCCGGTTCGCGTACTAGGCGCTCACCACTCAAAAAAAAAATTTTTCTTTTTTTTTTGCCCTGCTGGGCCCTTTTAAAACCTCCACATAAAACCTAGGGGGTCAAGGAGGATCTACTATGCCCCCTTATGGTAATTTCCCCCTTTGTTTTGGCCTCCTCTTGTCTCTCGATCCTACCGAGAGACAAGATGGCGGCCGCTCCGGACTGTTTAGAATGTTGACAGACACCAGAGAGCCAATCAGCTTCGCATCGCAAAGTTCCGTTACGCGAAAAGTACGCGAACCGGAGCGCTACCCGGAGCGCTGTTACAGATATATATCTTATTTTGAACGTTAATTTCTCAAAATCCACTGGAGCACATATATTGAGACCTAGCAAAGGCACATCGGGCTAACAGTCCCTACAATTTTGCCAAGTTTCGTGCAAATCCATTCAGCCGTTCGGGCTAAAAGTGAGGCCAACCGCCCTATGGAAATTAACATGGGAAAAACGCGTTTTGGGACCCCCTTTTTTCTCGGCCCCCCCTTGCCGAACCCCCCCCCCAAATTTTCAGGGGCTGCTCAGAAACAAAATGTGCCATTTTCCTGAAAATTTCAGCCAATTCCGTCCACAAACGCCAAAGTTATTAGACATAGAATTTTCAGAAATCCCATAGGGAAAAAATCCTAACTATATATAACTACTGGCGACCACCAGTAGGTAATATATATATATATATATATATATATATATATATATATATATATATATATATATATATATATATATATATATATATATATATATATATATATATATATATATATATATATATATATATATATATATATATATATATATATATATGTATACTAGCTGTACCCGGCCACGCGTTGCTGTGGCTCTGTCTGGTTAAATGGCAGAGAAAGAAAAGAGTAAGCGCGCATTTCTACCAAAATCGATTGGGTCTGTTCGGCCTTTCGATTAAAAACACGCGCGTATTGGTTACACGCTTATTCGAATCCAACGTTGTGTGTATATATAAACACGTGCTAATGTTGCAAAGTGAACCAACTCCTCCCCTTTCCTCCACCCACTTCCCTGGCTGCCATCTTGACACCACCTGTCCATCCTAATATATGTAGACTATTATCTCTATGCGTCCTTTCTTAATGTTGCAAAGTGAACCAACTCCTCCCCCCTCCCTCCACCCACGTCACGGTCTGCCATCCTGAGACCAACTGTCTATCCTAATATATGTAGACTATTGTCTCTATGCGTCCCTTTTAGTTGTTGCGCAGAAACCAAATCGATAGGGTCAGTTCAGCCTTTTGATTAAAAACACACGCGTATTGGACACATGCGTTTTCGAATCCACCATTGTGTATATATAAACACACGCTTAATCAAATCCAATGTTGTGTAAAAATTTCAAAGCAATCTGTGAACAACTTTCGGAGATTTAAGACTTTAAACAAACGAACATTGACATTTTTATGTGTCTGTAAAAACACACGCATATTCGACACGTTGTGTATATGAAAACAAGCGCGTATTCGAATCCAATGTTGTGCCAAAATTTCAAAGCAATCGATTAAGTACTTTCGGAGATTTGTGATTTTAAACAAATGAACATTTACATTTTTATTGATATAGATAAAAAAGAATCATTAATGTATTATAATTAAATTACTGCCCATCCCATTCCCTATAAACCCACCACCCGCTACGGAACTAAAAAATTCAAAATTTAATTTAAATAAAATGAATACCTATTAAAAATGTAACACATATATTAAAAAAGAAACAATACTTAGACAAAGAAAGTACATCACATACATTTAAAATATATACTAGAATGCATGACACCATTTAAAAAATCGATATTTTAAGCAACTATATTTTACGATATTAATGACTTCTATATTTAAAAAAATTATATTTCTTACCTTAAAATTTTGACCACGATATTCTTGCTGTTGATATTTCTGACTCCTGATATTTAGAACACCACACAAAGATGGTGATCGTCTGGGATGAGCAGACCACCATGACTGTGATAGCTTTTAAATAAAGCAATGTACTTTTTATGCAGCTTGTTTTCTGTAGAGGAAAATTGGATGCATAAAAATGAAAAGTGACAAAACATTTTTATAGCAGTCGGCAGGCAGTGGTCGCATGAACCACTGCCCACTCCTGAGAAATTTTCAGCACTCACAAAGGGGAAGCAGTCCCTTTGGGACCCTTTCAATATGTGGATGGGTTGCCACCTCCTTTGAGTTGGTGATCAAATGTTAATGTTTTGAAACCAGATTTTGATCACAAAAACATGGATACATAGCATAATCAATTAATCAATCACAGCATTTATATAGCGCGCTACTCACCCGGAGGGTCTCAAGGCGCTTGGGGGGGGGGGGTATGCTACTGCTCGAACAGCCAGGTCTTGAGCTGGTTCCTGAAGGCGAGGTGGTCTTGGGTCAGGCGGAGGTGGGTCGGGAGGGAGTTCCACATCTTGGCGGCGAGGTAGGAGAAGGACCTTCCTCCTGTGGTGGCTCGTGGGGGACGGTGGCGAGGGCATGGTTGGTTGATCGAAGCTGGCATGTGGGGGTGTAGAAGTTGAGGCGGTTGTTGAGGTATCTTGGGCCTTGGTTGTGTAGGGCTTTGTGTGCGTGGGTGAGGAGTCGGAACGTGATTCTCTTGTTGACCGGCAGTCAGTGCAGGTCTCTCAGGTGTCCGGAGATGTGGCCGTGTCGGGGATGTCCAGGATGAGTCTTGCTGAGGTGTTCTGGATTCGCTGGAGTCTCTTCTGGAGTTTGAAAGTGGTTCCGGCGTAGAGGGAGTTGCCGTAGTCCAGTCGGCTGGTGACGAGGGCCTGGGTGACCGTCTTCCTGGTCTCGGTGGGGATCCACCGGAAGATCTTACGTAGCATGCGCAGGATGTTGAAGCATGACGAGGAGACGGCGTTGACTTGTCTGGTCATGGAGAGGGAGGAGTCCAGGATGAAGCCCAGGTTGCATGCGTGGTCTGTTGGTTTGGGTGCGCTGCCCAGGGCAGGGGGCCACCAGGAGTCATCCCAGGCAGAGGGCGAAGATCCTAGGATGAGGACTTCCGTCTTGTCTGAGTTCAGTTTCAGGCGGCTGTTCTTCATCCATTCGGCTAGGTCTTTCATCCCCTCGTGTAGGTTGGCTCTGGCGGTGGCGGGGTCGTTGGGGAGGGAGAGGATCAGCTGGGTGCCGTCGGCATAAGAGATGATGTTGAGGTTGTGTTGGCGTGTGATGGCCGCAAGGGGGCTCATGTAGACATTGAAGAGGGTGGGGCTGAGCGAGGAGCCTTGAGGAACGTCGCAGATGACTTCGGTGGCTTCTGATCTGAACGGGGGGAGGCGGACTCTCTGCGTCCTTCCGGCGAGGAAGGAGACGATCTATTCTAGTGCCTTCTCTTGGATTCCGACGTTGCTGAGGCGCTGCTCTAGGGTGCGGTGGCAGACAGTGTCGAATGCCGCGGAGAGGTCCAGGAGGATGAGGGCCGCTGTTTCCCCGTTGTCGAGCAGGGCTCGGATGTCGTCAGTGACTGCGATGAGGGCGGTCTCGATGCTGTGGTTGGCCCGGAAGCTGTACTGCGAGTAGTCGAGGGATCCATTCGTCTCGAGGAAGGCGGCCAGCTGCTTGTTGACTGTCTTCTCGATGAATTTGGCCGGAAACGGGAAGAGCGAGATGGGGTGGTAGTTTTTGAGTTCGGTGGGGTCCGCTGATGGTTTCTTCAGTAGAGCGCTGAGTTCGGCATGCTTCCAGCTCTCCGGGAAGGTCGCGGTGTCGAAGGAGGTGTTGATGATGTCCCGCAGGTGGGGCGCAATGATGGAGTCGGCCTTGTTGAAGACGTGGTGAGGGCAGGGGTCGGTTGGAGATCCGGAGTGGATGGAGTTCATCGTGCGTAGGGTTTCCTCGGTGTTAATCGGGATCCAGGCGCGGATGGTGGTGGTGGGGGGTGCAGGTGCTGTCGTGGGGTGCGCTGGCTGTGTGCTGAAGCTGTTGTGTATATCCGCGATCTTGTTGTGGAAGTAGGAGGCGAGGGAGTTGCAGAGGTCTTGTGATGGGGCGATGTTGTTGTTTCCGGCGCTGGAGAGCTCTTTGACGATGTTGAAGAGTTCCTTGCTGTTGTGGGCGTTGTTGTCCAGTCGTTCCTTGAATGCGGTTTTCTTGGTGGTGTGGATCAGTTGGTGGTGTTTTCGAGTGGCGAGCTTGAAGGTGGTCATGTTGTCTGGTGTTGGTTCTCTGCGCCAGGCTCTTTCGAGGGTTCGGCAGTTCCTCTTGGAATTCTTGAGTTCGTCGGTGAACCATGGTGCTTTCTTGCTGCCGGGTCTGCTGGGCGGGGTCCTCAGTGGGGCGAGGTCGTCTGCGCAATTGCTGATCCACTTCGTGAGGTTGTTGGCGGCCTGGCTGGCTTTCCCTGAGCTGGCGGGGGGGTCCCGGCTCAAGGAAGCGGTGATCTGGTCGGCTGTGATCTTGTTCCATCTTCTGCGTGCAACCTGTTGCTGGTGGTGGTGGATCGTGTTCTTTCTGTAGATGAAGTGGACGCAGCTGTGGTCCGTCCAGTGGAGTCCAGTGGCGTGGCTGAAGGTGATGTCCTTGCTGGAGGAGAAGACGGGGTCGAGTGTGTGTCCGGCGTAGTGGGTGGGGGTGGTCACCAGCTGCTTGAGTCCGAGGGTGGCGAGGTTGTCCAGCAGGGTGGCGGTGTTGCGGTCGTTGTTGTTCTCCAAGTGGAAGTTGAGGTCTCAGAGGAGGATGTAGTCAGCGGAGGGGAGGGCGTGCGGGCTGATGAAGTCGGCGATGTCTTCACTGAATTGTGTGTGTGGTCCCGGGGGTCTGTAGATGAGGGTGCCTCTGAGGGTGGTCCTGGGGTCGGTGTGGATCTGGAAGTGCAGGTGTTTGGCGGTTGTGAGGGTGTCGTCGGAGTTGCTCGTGATGCGGATGGTGTTCCTGTGGATGATGGAGATGCCTCCTCCGGTCTGGTTGCCGCGGTCCCTCCGGATGATCTTGTAACCGTCTGGGATGGCGATGGCGATGTCGGGCGCTGAGGAGGCGTTCATCCATGTTTCCGTAAGGAAGGCGACGTCTGGTGATGTTGTGTCGAGGAGGTTCCAGAGCTCGACGGCGTGTCTGTGGATGGAGCGGGTGTTGAGCAGGATGCACTTCAGGTGGTTACTGTTGGTTTTCAGCTTGGTGGGTGCGGGTTCGGTGCAGGTCCGGATGCAGGAGAACTTGCAGGAATGGGAGCTGTAGGGTCCGTGGGTGCGCCTCGGGGTGGCTCAGTAGCATCCAGGTATCCGGCCGGTGTTGGGTGCGTTGAGTTCGGTGGCGTCGTAGGTCCGGCGGGTGGGCTGGTGTCTGCGGGTGCCAGGGGTCCTGTTGCTGGGCGCGGTCCAGGCACGGACGGGCGCAGACAGGCTTACCTTTGGCGTGCCTTGGGCGCACAATCAGCGTGCCCGCTGCGCGTCAATGCTGCGCGTATGCGTGGTCGCCATTTATGGCGAAGTGGGAGGGAGGGAGGAGCAGCCGGGAGGCGGGAGCGGGGAGGGTACAGAAGGAAAAGGGGGAGTGGTCACACGCACAGCGGCGGGGAGCGGGGCGGGGGGCACAGGGGGCAGAGAGGGAAACGGCACAGAACAACAATGTGGGAAAACAATATTAAAACCGCCAACAACAATATGGGAAAAGTACAGAATGGGGCAAAACAGCGATAGAAAAATGCAGTCAAAATCAGACACAATGGCGCTACTACAGCGGGGGGCGGGGTCGTCGGGGCGGGCTCAGCGAGGCTGAGGGCAGCAGCGGGGAGGATCGCACACGCTACAGCTGGTGGCCGCGCTGCGCGGGGGTGTCCTGAGAACAGGTCACACTCACCTGCACTGCGCGGTCGCCATTTATGGCCAAGTGGGAGGGAGGGAGGAGCAGCTGGGAGGCGTGAGCGGGAAGGGTACAGAAGGAAAAGGGGGCGTGGCCGCACGCACGGCGGCGGGAAGCGGGGAGCGGGGCGGGGGGCACAGGGGGCAGAGAGGGAAACGGCACAGAACAACAATGTGGGAAAACAATATAAAAACAGCCAACAACAATATGGGAACAGTACAGAATGCGGCAAAACAGCGATAGAAAAATGCAGTCAAAATCAGACACAATCACGCTACTACATCGGGGGGCGGGGTCGCCGGGGCGGGCTCAGCGAGGCTGAGGGCAGCAGAGGGGAGGAACGCACACGCTACAGCTGGTGGCCGCGCGGCGTGGGGGTGTCCTGAGAACAGGTCATAAGGAATCAGTATTTGGAAGGCATACCAAAACCATGCCCCTTTATAATGCTCATTCCTTATTGTTTCCTAAACCCATTTAAAGATTCATAAAACCTATTTAGAATTGTGAAATTGGTTAAGTACATTTCAACAAGTGTGTCAGCAGTCTCATACACTCAGATTTACCAAACTTGAGGGTTTAAAACAGTTAAAACATTTTGGTGCATATTTACAAGAAATGACGCATCACAGTGTGAAGGCAGTGATGTGTCTAAATTTCTTGCGCCTTTGTAAAAAATCCTCACAACACCATGGATGAGCTATATTTAGAACAGAGGTGTAGGAATCTGGCTTTTTAGTTAGTGCACTAATATGAAGTACACTTTACAGAGTGTCCAGTGCGTCCCTTATTAGTTCACAGTGCAAAAGTAGATAATACTAACACTCTATTTGGGTAGTGTGCGCGAGCAGTTAGGCATATCAGAGGTAAGTGCTAAGCATTTTGTTGTTCTCACAGAGTCAATAACTGAGACACACTCTCAAGAATAAATCGGAGACCAATTTATATAAAAATGTATTTTTATTTAAGTTTTAAGACAAAGAACTTCAATTTACAGTAAGTACTTTTAAAATTAAGATTTATAATAGTTCAGAAAATAAATCACTTTTGTGTGTAATTGTGACTCAGTTGGGGGCACTGGTGATACCTGCACTTAATTGCTGTACTGCCCAGTTCAGGTTGGTGGATACATATGGCTAGGTGGTGCTGAGGGCGTTGGTCTATTGGTGCTGCATGACTTTGGTCCAGCTGTGAAAGGTGGTGCTGTTGCAGATGGGGGTGGTGCGAGTGATCCAGTGAAGTAGATGATTTAATGGTCAGACCAGGTGAGTTCTGGGGTGTGGCTAAATCTGTCACTGTTGCTGGACATGATGATAGGGTCCTGCATGTGTCCTGCCCTTGAGTGGTGTCTGAGATCAGCTGCATGAGGCCGATGGTGTCTATTCATTCCAGTAGGTTGGTGGATTTGGTGCCTGTTGCGTCATCCAGGTGGAAGTTGAAATCGCTCAGGAAGAAGTAGTGTCAGGAATTAAATGGTGAGCAGGTTATAAACTGCGATGGCATCTCTTAGGCCTGTTTGTGGTCCTGGGGGTCTGTATGCAAGGGTCTCTTTGATTGAGGTTTTGTTATCTATGTGGAGTTGGAAGTGTAGGTGTTCCATGATCAGCATGGTTTTGTGTTCAGAGGTGGTGCAGATGATTGTTTCCTTGTGTACGATGGCAATGCCACCTCCATGCCTGTTGGTGCAGTTCCAGTGTTTCTTCTTGTAGCCATTGGGTGTTGTGGTGGCAATGTCAGGGGCCAGCACAGGCCTGAGCCAGGTCTCTGTGATGAAGGTCAGGTCGGGGGGAGAGATGGTGTCCCAGAATTCGGTGGCATGTTTGCAGAGCAAGCTGGTGTTTATCAGGAGGCATTGGAGTGGTTCCAAGCAGGTTACAACCAGCGGAGAGGGCTTGGTGTGGGTTTCTACAAGTTCAATTGGTCCTGAGATGGTGGCGAATCAGCAGAGGAGGCAGGTGAATGGTCCAGCTGTGGAGCGACAAGATGTGAGGCAGCAGTTGTTGTTGGCATTATGGGCACAGAGTTCTGTGCCAGAGTACCTGTGAAAGTCCGGAGGGCCATTGACTCAACAACAGCAATGCATAAAAAAACAGAGGAGATGCATCAGTTTTGACTGATAAAAGTAGCCTACTGTATGGGGACTAATGTAATAGAGTGTAAAAAGGTGAAAAACTCACCTTGCACTCTTTACATTGGTCCTCGATGTCACGCATACATGTGAGCATGGTGTTTTTCTGTTTACCACTAAGCCTATGTATGTGTGACATGTGATTTAGGGCCAGATGTAGGTAATTCCTATTTACCGACTCTTAAATACAGAATTTTACTGATTCTGTATTTAAGAGTCGGTAAATAGGAAGGGGGCAGATGTAGGTAATTCTATTTTTAGAATTACTGAATTGGTATGATTCGGCATTTACCGGTTCGGTAAATACCGAATCGGTATTGCCCATTGATTCCTATGGGCCATGAAGCCCATAGGAATCAATGGGAAATACCGATTCGGTATTTACCGAATAGATAAATGCAGAATCCAGCAAGGGTGCAGGGGGTGTCACTTTGACACCCTCTAGCACCCCAAGTACAGGCTTGTGTGACATGTGGCACACATACATGCCCTAAGGGCATGTCTGTGTGTCACATGGCACAGGTGTACATGCACAGATGTGCATATACACCTGAATTCGGTATTTTACCACCCAATTGGATTGGGTGGTAAAATACCGAATTCTGAAGGCCTGTAGCACTGTAAACAGTGCTACCTATATCTGGGTTTTACCGAATCGGTGAAATTACCGATTCAGTATTTTACAGAATCGGTAAATTTACCGAATCGGTGAAATTACCGATTCTGTAAAAAAATGTCTCCTACATCTCAAAAACCAATTACCGGTCGGTAACGGTCGAAATCGGCCGTTAACGACCGGTAATTGGCGACCTACATCTGGCCCTTACTGTGTTACCTACCATACCTGGGCACTTTCCTGTTGAGAGGATGTGACTTAATTGCAGATTACACTGTTCCAAGTCACTTCAGATTCTCAAATTCCTCTGAAACAGCCAAAGCATCATTCCTACGCTTAGGATTTAGAGGGGTAGGAATTTTGATGCATCTCAAGCTCAGAGGCCGGAGAAGCATCACTTGAGAAAAAGTCTTGAATACCACTGCATCAGTTTGATGGGGGATTTTTGGTGGGAACTCCTAGCTTGCATATATTAAACCTAACGTGATCAGCTTATTCCAACAAAGGAAAAAACCGACACAGGCTTGGTATTGTGGATGAGCGAGTGAGTAAATGCAAACATGATTTAATTGATGGATTAAGAAATGCAATAGGCAATGATAAGTTACTGAGTGTCTCGATTATGAGTGATGAAATGCTTAAATGGTTAGGTGGACTGACATAGAAGCAGAAAAACGACTAATTTACAGCACATATCTTCTAAAACAAAAGTCTGCAACTGCAGTGCGTTCTGAAGCACCTGCCACATTCTGAGAAATACTAGTCTGTTTCATTTTTTTGAACTTGACATATTGTTTTCAAATTTAAAGGTAAACCTCAAAACCTTTAAAGTGAATGTTCTATCTAAATGAACATTCACGCTTAATTATAGGCCACAAAGAAGTAGCCATTTAGTAAGAAAAATAATTGTTCTCCTTTGGCTACCTGATTATGTGTGCTGTGAGGTAAGTTGAAATGCATTGTCATGCTGTTTGTAAAAGCATTCACACACATTCGCCGCGGCACTCCACTCTCGAAAGACTCGCCCTTGGAAACAAAGACGCGTGCAAAAACATTTCTTTTCGTATGGAAATTAGAGCTCTGTGTTTTCGAAACAGAAATACTCTGAATGCAAAAATCAACATATCACCAAATAG
The DNA here is from genome assembly GCF_964263255.1 of Lissotriton vulgaris. Lineage (NCBI taxonomy): Eukaryota > Metazoa > Chordata > Amphibia > Caudata > Salamandridae > Lissotriton > Lissotriton vulgaris. Next base: position 982,253,766 of record NC_141695.1, on the reverse strand, counting down.
GGAAAAGGGAGAACATTGAATTGGATAGAGCTAAGAGGAATGCAAGAGACAGAGAGTAGACCTGGAGTTGCTAAACTGTCAGTAACAGAATCGTCCAGGTGAGACTGTGATTAGAAAAACAAATAATCTGGCAGACACTCTGCATTGATTGCTGCCCGTCTTTTCCACAGTTTTGTCGAATATAATTCTTAGGACTTCATTCAGAATACAAATACTTACAAACAGTGTTTTCTTTGCCGGCTCATTTAAAATAAGGGTCCCTCGACAGAGTAATCTACAGGATACTGTGTAATTTAAGGAGGATTACTGATTAGAGATATTAAGGGCCCGATGTAGGTAATCCCAGATTACAGATTCTTAAATACCGAATCATACCGGTTCGGTATTTAAGAACAGGCAAATGGGATGTAGGTAATTTTTCGGAAAAAATTACAGAATCGGTATGTTTCGGTAATTACCGAATCGGTAAATACCGATTTGGTAATTGGCATTCATCCCATGGGCCTGGAGGCCCATAGGAATGAATGCCAATTACTGAATCTGTATTTACGGATGTGATAAAAGGGGGAAACATTGAAAGGTGGCAGGGTGGCACTTTGACACCCTGTTGCTCCCCTCAATTGTGTATGGGTGCACATGTTGCAGACATACATGCCCTAAGGGCATGTATGTCTGCAACATGGCACTGTTGGAAAAGCAAAAAAAAATGCTTTTTCCAAGGTTTTCATTATTTACCACCAACTTGTATTTGGTGGTAAATAACGAAAACTAAAAGGGGAAAAAGCATTCATTTGAGTGCTCCCTACAAAGCAAAATCGGTAATTTACCGATTTGGTATTTTAAGGAATCAGTAATTTACCGATTCCTTAAAATACCAATTCGGTAAATTACGAATCAGTAAAATGTCCACCTACATCTCATTTTCCGAATACCGGTCGGTAACGGCCGAAATTACCGAATTTCGTCCGTTACCGACCAGTATTTGCCTACCTACATCTGGCCCTTAGTGTGCTATGTTTTATTTTAATACTTTTTAGCATTAGCATTTGTAATTCGCTGAGTCGCACGAGTATATCAAGATTGACGGTGGATCGGAAGAGACCAACGCATCCAGTCCAGTGAAGTGACAAGATATTAGGCTTTAGGTCTTCAAGGAAGAGGAAATTAATAATTCCATTGAAAGTCCTGCCCTGACACAATCCAGTGCTGTAACTTCATTATAAAAGATTTTAACTGAGGTCCTTAGAGTTTGGCGGATGGATCACTTTGTCACAAAATGTGCTGGATATCCAGTCAGCCCATGACAAGTTATCCCATCAAACTATAAATGAGGTTCTACATTTCATCTGGTCAGGAATCAACCCCAACAAAAAGGGTACACATTACCAACTTTGGCTCCGGAGTTGCTTTAAGGTAGCTAAACCAGTTATGAATTGAGTAGAACACGAAGCGTGGCTAGGTTAGCCTTGCGCAAAGCCAATTTTTACAGTGAATCCTGAAGTTAGTTGCTCCAGGGAACAAGGGGTAAACGGCCACTCATGTCCCCAAAACTCCTCTGTGTAAACACAAAGAATTCAAGAAAAAATAAATTACTGTTCCCGAGCACAGCACAATAAATATTGAGTCTTAAGAGAAGAGAAAAAGTAAATCAGATTCTTTGTGTTTTTCTGGCTACATCTTCTATGACTCCAATGAACATTGTATGAAGACTGACTATGTGATGGAAATTTCACGCTTGTGAGGAGAAAATAAAGGAAAATAAAAGGAACTAACTTAACAAACTTTGAATACATTTATGAATTGATAGGAAACAAAATCATTGCTGCGCCATTGTTGTATTTTTTAAATGTTACATTTATTCACGGCTTCATTCCATTGGGTAAATAATGTTTTATTGATGAGACTTAGCTGGACTAGTGTGTGTTTCGAAGGAGGCCTATTTGGGGAGGATGTTGGTAACTTTTCTTATGACATATGTAGTCGTGCCTGAGCATGTAGCTGAGCCAAGACACAGATGTTCGATCCAGCTGTTGCCCATGTGGGAAGTGGTTTGGTTCCATGCCTAATGGTCAAAGGACCGTCTCATTTGTGATTGTACAAGAGCGTGGGCAACATGAGTGAGTGATAGCAAATACTAATATACCTACCATTGTTGTAATTTAGCAGCGATTAGGTTAAGCATTAGCAGAAGACATCTTGTATTTAGAGACTATCTTGTACATTGTGTGGAATCCATTTTGTATTTCTGGCAGCCATTTTGTTTGCCATGTGCTCTGTCCTACCTCCCTGTTAACTGCTCTTGAAATCTGCCTAGAGACAAGATATAGTTAGTCTCATCTGCTTCGCACATGCTCAGTTGAGCTTACAGCTGTCCTCAACTTGTAACTGTCAGGATGAGTCCACCAGAATTAGCAAACTGTTAGCTCCTTCCACTTGTTGCTTGTACACTTTCTGTATGACCTTATATGTACTTATAACCAGCATTCTGTACTTGTACCGCCTTCAATTGAGCCCCTGTGTGGGTATAAAAGGACCAAGCTCCTTCCATTCAGTTTGCTACTTCATACAATACTGAAGGGTGCTGTGTGAATGTAGTTCCACCTCATGAGGTTTAATAAACTCTGTCTTTTCTATTCCTGTTTCTGTGCCAACTTCTTCCAATTGGTCTGAGGACTCTGTGTAGAGAAGGGTGAATACCTTGCACTGGTAGGCCTTGCTGAGGCTCACCACTACACCATCCTTGTCTGGAAAGTTGATGCTGTATTTTCAATGGATACAATCTTGAAACATCAGTTGAGAAAAAGCCACACCTCTTTACTGACTTCTGTATTGCAAGTGCTGTTGGATGTTTTTGTCATCCCTCTGTATCGAATTTTGTGCTTTACAAATATGAACACACACATGCTGTTAGGGACATTATTAATTTTGTTGCTACTACAGGTATAAAACCCACTATAGGGCAAGAAGGCAAGAGGGTTGTGAGTCAAGATTAAAATATTATATTCTGTGAGTAAATCAAATCAAATCAAATCAATAACGCTTTATTCGGTTGTAGGAAAAACAGCCATAAAAGCACAATATATTTGCAAATTCATAGAAAATACGGTTAAAAGGGTGTAGCCAGCATGATAAAATGTCATAATAATGACAAGTTCAATTTAGCACCGTAGAATTCTCTCAATATTCCTTCAATAAAAAGACAGACAAATAGTTTTCTTAAGATATGACTCCTAACAAGAGAACTTCAACATGAGGTATATAAAGTGCTGGATGCGTACACGGAGAAAATACAATAATCTTAAAAACGGCAAGTTAAAAACAAATATAAAAATTCAATAGACCAAAATTAGTGCAAAACGCAGCAAATACCGGCGTTAACAGTTACAGAGAAACTCATGTTGGGAGAGGTGCAGCCCATGTTATTCCAGGTTCTGCCTATGCTTAACAACCAGTTTCAGGAATTTTACTATCAATTTGGCAAAAGGTTCAGCATCTAAAAATTGAAGGGCAAGAAATGCGGGGCGGCACCTGCGTAGGCCCAAGACTTTTAAAATTGGTATAAGCCACTGTTTCCTCAGATCCTGATAGAATTTACAAAACAGTGTTGTATGGATCGTCGTTTGGGGAGAAATTTCATCACAGGGACAAGGTTGGAGGGACTTTTCCCAGATGTTAGTTTCGGGAAAAGTGACCAGATGGTGGAAAATGTTTAGTCTGAACCTGGTTAACAAAAATCTTTTGTAGCCCGAGAAATTAAAAGTTAGATAAGGCTGGACTGCCATAGTTGTTTGGATTTGCAGCGAGTGTTGCACTGTAACTTTGGAGACCTCACTAGACAGCCTTAGTGATTCTAAATGAGCCAGACAAACCTCTTTAAACTGTTTTCTCTGTATTACAGCAATTAGGGTGGGGGAGAGATAGTATTGTAGCATGCCCAGGTCTCTAAGGAATTTCCTGATATAAGCAATCCATCCAATCTTATGTGTCTTATCTAGGGAAATACAGTCCTCTATGGACCCTTGGCAGAGAGTGGTTTCGCTAGACGACCAGATATGATGCCATAAGAGAAGGGGTTGAATCCTGATCAAATCTGTTAAATAAGACAAACCCACTTCCAGATGACATGCATATGTCGACGTACCCCGCGGAACTGCCAATAGAAATCTCAGAAAACTGTTTTCCACCCTTTGCACCTCCTCGACCTTGGCATATCCCCAAACACCTGCCCAGTATATTATGCTTGATATACATTTTGCCCTGTAGATTTCTAAAAGTTCTACCATGGGTCGTCTGCCTAATTTATTGGCAAAATTAGCCAAGGAAGCTGTTGTTCTCGTGAAAGTAAGTTTCCTTGATTCAATGGCAGACTTCCAGGAGCATTTTTGATCGAATACAATGCCCAGATAAGGATACGTGATTGTGCTCTCTAGTTTTTGATTTTCAATATACATGGCCTTAATGTTCTTAATCCTCGACCCAGCGGACATAACAAATGTTTTTTTAATGTTAACCTTCAGGTCGAGGTTGGCCATAAAAGTGTGATATTTCACGAGGGCACGCTGTAATTCCATGGGGGTACGGGCTAAGATGACGGCATCGTCCGCATAGAGTAGAACCGGTATTGTGCGATTGTTTATGGTGGGGAGTTCCTGGGACCCTGTTAACATGGCTTTTTCCAGTTCATTGATGTATAGATTGAATAAAAACGGGGCCAGGACACAGCCCTGCCTTACCCCACGCTCTACTCTGAACTACTTTGTTAACTCGCCCCCCAGGCCGTATCTAACTCTAGTTGTGGCGTCTGAGTATAGTTCGCGCCAAAAAGTTATAAGGGGCTTCTCTATTCCCATATCCGCTAAGATGGTCCACAGCTTGTTATGGTTAACGCAGTCAAATGCTGCTGAGAGATCGACATATGCCATATAAAGAACCCCCCCCTTTAGCATTTACATATTTGCCTATTAATAGAGATAGGTTGAGGGCTTGCTCTGTTGTTCCCAGGCCCACACGAAACCCAAATTGCAGGTCAGATAGGGCTTTATTGTCTGATGCCCACTGCTGGAGGCGCTCTAAAATAAGGCGGCCAGCCACTTTCTCCAGTGAATCCAACAGGGAGAAAGGCCGGTAGCAAGATGGTGATTGGCGATCCCCTTTTTTAAAGATGGGCACGAGAATTGATTGGGGCCACGAGTCAATAAGTCCCAGGGCACAGGATGCTTGAAGAACCCTAGTTAAAATTGGCGACCATAGATCCATGTTGAATTTAAAGAGATCAATTGACACCCCATCGGGGCCTGGTGCTATACCATTTTTACTGGCCATCAGGGCGAGCTCCACCTCCTCGTGTGATATATGGATAGACAACGGAAAGGGTGTTGAATTAGACCCGGATAGAAACAACTGTGTTGCGGTTGAAGGGAGGCTGAATATCTGCTCAAAATAGTCAACACACAGCTGTTCATCAATCGCAACGTCAATGCTGAGATTAGCCGTTGTGTCTGATAGAAAAGGGGACTTCACAACCTTCCAGAAGACGGCGCTGCCCCTCCGGGTACATGATCTATGCAGTTGGTCCCAAAGACCTTTTTTCAGGGTATTCTTCCTGCATTTTAGGGCCTGGTTGTAGTTCTTCCTGAGAGCTGCAATTCCCCTAGTGATTCTATCCTTTTTATTTAAGGCTGCTTTTAGGTTCTGATAGGCTCTTGTGCTGGAACTGTCGAACCATCCCTTAGTTCTAATTTTGCCAGTTTTCGTATTAACGAATAGAATTTCCTTTATTGATGCTATCAATATTGCAAAATTTGCCATATTTCCTCGCTGGTAGTGTCTGGGTCAAGACATTTATCAATCACTGGTCTTAGATTTGAAACCAGTCTTGCTGTAATGGCCAGCGGATCCACTTTTTCCCACCTTAATGAGTAGCCATTTAACCTATCTATTGTTAGGTTATTTTGACTTAAGATCGTCTTGATGTTAAACTTCTCACCTTTCTTGGTGGGTTTTAGGGTGATACTGTTTGGGTAGTGGTCGCTGATAGTGATATCATGAGTTTTACAATTAAGAAATTCTTTTCCCGCTGTCACTGAAATAAAAATAAAGTCAATTGCACTTGGCCTGCCTCTACCGTTAAAAGTAGGTATAACGGGTATAGGAGGATTCACCAGATCGTTAGCAAGGGCAAGATCTAAGCCACACATGGTTTTGTTCAGGCAGTGCCCGACTAAAGTGTGGGGAAAATGGGTTACCGGGTCGCCGTTTTCATCCACAATGCCACAGACTGTATTTGTGCTCTGCTTGCAGAGTTTGATTAAAGTCCCTGCCTCAAATTATGGCCAACTTCTTCTGTACCTTATTAGATAGTTCATGGAGGCAGGAGTGTATTTCCTTTATAGCTTTTATTAAATCGTCCACAGGGAGGTTGTTATAAAAATTCACAATTACAAAGGCCTTTGTGTTATTCTGATGGAGAATAAGTATTTGGAAATTTAAATCCAATTTAATAGGGACTATACTTGCGGATTGGAGGATATTGGATACGAAAATAGTCAATCCACCTTTTGCTCTACCAGAGGGAGAAGGTAGTGCTGGGGAGAAAAACTTTTATAGCCCTCAATGTGTAATTCGGATGGCGCCCACGTTTCCTGTACACATAAAATGCTAAAGTTGTGTACGAAATCAAGCCAGATGCCATTCGCAACCTTTGCACGCAGACCAGCAACATTCCAGAATAGCATTTTCAGGGATGGGTCGTCCTTGTTTATTCAAGTTCTGGGTCCATTCCTATGGTTTCTTCATAGACGCTAACCTAGGTGATAATGGGGGAAGCTTCTTCGTTCATAGCACCATCATGGTCCGAATTATCTGAGTATACACAAAGGGTAGATGTGTTGGTCATAGTGTTAAAAGCACCCTTTCCAGGTCGGAGAGCTTATCGAAATAATTAAAAGTCGGGATGTTGTATCTGATTCTAGTCCCTTCCGTCAGTTCAGCGTTAGCTAGTCCCCTGTGACACATATTTGTTAGTGAAGGGGCAAATTGGGGGCAGAAAAAACTCAGGTCCCTAATATGGATTTTGCTCTCACCGAACTGAGCAGGCCAGTTGCATATATATTGGGCCACCCGCCTGTCCCTAAAATTGATGACAATGCAGTCCCCCGGGAGATCCTTTCTTCTATGGCCCAGCCAGCTTAACCGTTTCGCAAATAGGATAGGTTTCTGATTTTTCTTGGGGCAGCTCAGGGACACCAACTATCAGCACTACGGTATATGGTGATGATTGTGGGGGTAGATCGATGTGTGGAAATGACCTCTTTGGTTTAGCAGTCAGGGAAGAATTATTGGCTGCGCAGAGGTTATTGTTCGCCTGTCCCGCAGGTTCTGTAGCCTAGCGCAAGACACCCTCCCCTCTTTCCAACTCCTTAGCTTCAGCCGCCCTCGGAGCCCTCTGAGAAAGCTTATCCATGTTTTCAGTGGTCTTCATTGTTTGAGCAACTAGGGACCTACGGTCAGGTGATGGCTGGATAGTGTTATTGGTACCAGTTTTTTTGGGCTCTAGGGCGCGGTTGTGGATCAGTAGCCTTTGTGTGTGCTCTATCTGTTGGTTGCCCTGGGGTAGTGGGGCTGTTTTTCATTACTTGCTCCAGGTTATCTATTTTTTCGCCTATGCGCTTTACACTTTCCAGGAGTGGTGCCATTAAGGATTTCATGAGAAGTTCAATTTTATCCAAACGTGCCTCGTTGTGTAAGGGGAAAGGTGGAAGAGTAACTGGTTTTTCTGTATTTAAGACATGAGGACCTCTATCATTGGTTGAGGTGGATACAGTATCGGATACATTATTAATAACATTTTTCCCTTTTATTACATTGTGTTTAGTAACGCAGCGGACACTGTTGTAAACAAAATGCTCCAAAGTCTGATAAAGGGAATATACGTGTCGGAGATCCACAGGATAGCCGTTAGCAAAACGGTGGCTCCTCCAGTTCTGTGAGTATGTTTTAAGCTCTTGTGAGAGCAGATGACCATTGATATTTGTAAAGAAAGTTGTGTGCCTTGATTGAAGAGGGTTTATTCATGAGTAACCATCGACATTCTTGGTAGGCTAGGGTAATATGGAAATGTAGGCTTAGTGGAAGCAGTTCTTTGGATGCTACATTCTAGATTAGTTGGAGTTTGCAGAGTAGTAAGGGTGGTGCTTTTAGATATAGTTTATTAGTTTATTACTAGAGCCATGGTAGTTTGGCCCGTATTTGAGAATCCTAGGGGTGGGAAGAAGCACTGAACAGCTGGCATTACATGAAGGCACTACTAGTGACCAGAGGGCAGAGTGATGTTTTTGTTTACATGATTACATACAGGTTTTCTACATCATTTGATTTACTGCAGAAGGGCAGGCTTCTGGACTACTGATAGATGTGTTCGTAATTTATCCAAATCACACAGATCCTGTGTCTGACAAGTCCTCAACATCCATTGCATGACATCTTGAATGCAGTGTTATAATCATGAATTGCCTAGATTAGCTGGAATATATTTTATCATGCCAGCAGCATCCATCTGTCGACAGCTCACTTGTAATCTTAAAGCAAGGATGAGTCTAGGTAAATTTGCCGGTTGTATTTTCGGACTTCTGGATAATCACTGTGTTGTTGGCATATCTGCAGCAAACATTTACGTAAAGTACTTCACAAATTTCAAAATGCCATTAATTAACTGGACCTCCCAATACAGGAATAGAGTTCAGTAGAAGAAAATGAGGAAAAAGATGACAACAAGTGTGGAAAACAGCATTCCAGAGTGCAACAGGTTGAATCTTGAGGAAAAATAGTGCAGGCTCGAATACAAAATGGCGGCCGCAAAACGGCTGAAGAGTCTCCTGAAAACTTTAGGGTCCATCCAGGAACATGGTGAGCTATAAAGACATCCTCTACTGGAGAAGGTGTTCAGAAATGGAAAAACACCCGCAGAATGCCGAGAATGATGCTGGAACTATCGCAATTACATCAACGATCTCTGGAGGAAAAAGGACTGGCCATATCTTGTAATCCTAATGTGGAGTACCTGGAACATTCAATAGAAAGAGGAGTATTAGGGGACACAACAGTGGCTATGTGACAAACAACCAGTTGCCACACAAAGACACACAAAAAACATGAACATATATTAGATGACTTACTCCACACTCACAAATTATAAATAGAGTGATAAATATTCAGGGGCGGATTTCTTAACCTTTCACGCAATGCAGTGTAGCAAGGCAATTTCTGGTCATAATCTGGCCCTTAATTTAGTCAAAGCTGCTGTTAACCTCAGCAGCTCGTTTTCTGAGTCAGATCTCCCTCATTGCCCCTCAATCAATGAAGCTACAGCTGCAGGAGAGGATACACAGAACACATTGACACTTTGATTGGAGACTCATCTCCCGAAAGCAGGGGAAAATAGGGCCTAGATGTGAAAAGAATTAGAGACTGAGTACCCTGAGAAATCATATGTATGAACTTAAGACATTTACTCAGCTGAACTCGTCATTGAAAGCCATTGAACTGGTTTATGCCTCTAGCCAGTGCAGTAACCCAGAAGGCACTTCACTGTGGGTAATTCATTTCTAGAGTAATTCCACATTGCTGGGACTGTACACATTTGAGAGATCCTACAGCTGGAAAAGTACATCTGAGGGGATTTACAGCCTTTTTACAGATTGTAGACCAGATTGAAATACTGTACCTGAAAAACTGCGATGAAATGTGAAGTACGTAGTTTTACTTTGAGATTAAAGTACTTTTTAACTAAGGGACAAACTCTGGGCTGATCAATATGTAGTTGTGTGTTGATTGGCTGTTGCGTTCAGAGCGCTTACCCATAGATCGCATCCCTGCAAAGCTTTTGATTGCTAAACACTCAGCGCCTTGAGCGTCACGTATGGAAAAGGTATACTTGACCCAGTTTGCAGAGCCATAGTAGGATGGACCCTAGGTCACCTACAACAGCTTCCACCACCACAGCTGAGTGGCCCAATAGCCATTGCTTGTCCCTTGACTTACTGAATTCAAAATGACCATGAACTTTTGTTATTTCATCATTTACATGCATGGGGCAACATTATACAAAGTGCCCAATGTGTGCTTGAAATTGTTGGCTTCCAGGACACATTCATATGCTGAAGATCCTTGTCCTGCTCTTTAATGTGGATTGTGCCACTACAAAATGAGCACCAGCATAATCCCAAGCGGTTTCCTTTCTTTGTATGAGGTGTGATCCCATTCAAGTAAGAGGAACCTTTTGGCAGTGTGCCGGTGCCGTAATAGACATCTGAAAATGAGCATGGGGTTTTCTCATTAACGACTGAGTGTATAGGAAAACAAACATAGGCACGAGCGATTTTTCTTTAAATTTAGCAAAACTTGAGGAAATGGTGAGAGATCTGTAAATGTATTCCCATTTCACTAGGTTAATTGATTGAACTTTCCTCCAAATGTACAAATATGTTTTGACATATAAATAACTAATTACCTCATATTCCAGTGCATTTTCGTTCAGCTAGATATGTTTTTTAACATAACATAATAGAAACTCAAAAAACTTTGGCAAAGTGCTTAAAGTCAAAATGTCCTTTTTTAAATTGGTTTCTTGAGTGTGCAAACAGGATGCTAGACTAATGATTAATCTTAAGTTTGCACTCTCAAGGAAAACATTCCTCTTAGACTCTAAGAGAGTAGCTTTGCTTGTGCCTAGTCCTATGTATTATAGAGGCAAGCACAATGGCAAAGAAACTGTCAGGAGGCAATTCACTCTATGCCACATAGGTGGTGGCCAGGGCTGGACTGACTACCGGGCAGTTTGGAATGCTGCAGAGCTGGGGGCTGATTTCACTGTGGTGGGGACTGATTTTGTTCATGGAGACCTGTGTGTGCTTCGAAATAAATAAAGCAAAACGAATTTAGTTTAGCACACGCAGGTCTCCATGAACAAAATCAGCCCCCAGCTCAGCAGCATTCCAAACTGCCCAGTAGCCAGTCCGGCCCTGGTGGTGGCACAAAGTCAGTGCCACCTCTTCTTGCCAGGGGAGATGCAGAAGTCTTAGGGACCACTCCATGCATCCCCCTCCATATGCAATGGTGTATTACACCCACCTGCGTGGATTTTTCCCTTCTTGAAACAGTTCACCCGATGTGTAATTCAGGCCTTGGTGACAACATGAAAAGAATGAAGTAAGCATGCTGTAGTAAAGCTTAGTATTAGAGAAAAGTCTCTACCTGTTTTTAAACATCACTTAATTTCTACGAATTTCTTTGACCTGCAGAAAGAAACTCACTGTTCCATAAGCCAATTAAAAGATGCATCCTCCATTATCCTATTCAAAGGAGACTCCAGCTAGAAGTGTGTTTGACAAGCACTACAGTGCCCTTTCTGAATTACTTGAATCCCATCCTATGTATTGATGTAAGTTCTTTCAATTTTAAACGCTTTCTTGTCAAACAAATTGTAGATCATGTCCTTGGCAGATTTTGTAAATAATTGCAGGAAACATTCTATCAAACATATTCTGACTGCCCTCCACAGTTCTATTGAAAATAATAGCAGTCAGAGGCGTCTCATCTTAAAGAAGAAATGAAGAAAAGTACAGAACAGTTTATATCCTGTGCTAAAATGAAAAAACTAATTTTTCCCGGAATAGAGGTTTATATTGAAACGAAAAAATATAAAAACCTACACAACTTAAACAAATGCATTAATATTTAAAGATATTAATTGTTGTGATGATGAAATTGAATTTATAAAATTCTAAAAGAAACCAATGTTATGCTCGATGTCATAAGTATACATAATTATTTCCTGGTTTCTGGCTGTACGATTGGATATAAAGTACAATAGAATACAACAGAGACAATAGAATTTATGTCTGATGGATGATGTGTTGCCCATGCAACAAAAAATGCCACGTATTGGTGATCTCCCAACCCTGGGTTATTCTTTATTCCTAGCACAAACAAGTTAAACAGAAAAGGGACAGACTTCAACAACTCTGTGAATGTCAACACGTTGGCCTTGATTACCAGTTATACCGAATAGGCAGCCAGATTCATCAATGTCAAATTCTGCGATTCCTAAATTGCGAGAAAAAGCTAATCGCAATTTAGAAATCGCAGAATGGCATTCATGAAAATTTGCGAGAAAAAAAAGCAATTTGCAATCGTCCGCAATCGCCGATTGCGAGTTTCCCAAAATCGGTAAAAATTAGCAGATTCGGTCGATACCCGTGTTGAAATTGCGTTCTCGCAATTACCGAAATCGCAAATTGCGATCTCGCTAATTGCGAGATCGCAAAAATGGGAAGTCGCATTCTGAGCACAGTGATGACATCACAAACAGGAAGTAGGCAGGTTCCACCCTCATTCAGCAGTGAGAGCCTGAAGTGGAAGCAGCATTGCCAGAGCTCCCCTCCAGAGTGCCTACAGGTGAAATCCAGGAGACACCCCAGTGCACAACATGTCACCGGAAGCTGCAGGTGAAACTTCCACAGGAAGAAAAAGGAAAATTAAATTTTCCAAGCAAGAGCTCGAATATCTGATAGAGGGTGTTTGCAAGGACCAAACCGCCTCTTCGGGAAAGACTCGAGAAGGGTGCCTGAGGCCGATAAAAGGAGGATTTGGGTGCGCATCCGCGCAAAAGTGAATTCTGTGGGGGTGACCCAGCGCTCTGTGGATGAGTTGAACAAACGTTGGTACGACCTCAGAGGGCGGGCAAAGGAGAAGATCACAGAGAGGCTGGTGGAGTGTTTTGCGACAGGTGGAGGGGAGCCCACTGTCCCACCAAACACACCACTCGAGGACCGAGTAGAGGACACCATTAATCCACAGGCATGCATGGGGGTGATCCAGCTGGACTCCTCCCGACCCACCCAAGATACACAAGGTAAGTGCCATGCGACTGCGACCCCCTTTCCCCTAACAATGGCCATGACTCCAGATCATCCCATTTCAAACCCCAGTCATGCAGCCAAAGCACACCACAAAAGCGCTATTGCATTGTGGGACATGTAGTCTGACTACAATTACCATCTAGCCCCATACAGCCAGACATGTTTAGTGATAGTCAATCCTGCACCGATTCAGGGAATGGTAGCCTGCATGCATGTAGGAAGCTTAATTGTGGAAAAAACATGTCACTAATCAACGTCCACTTTACATCACAGGTGGCGCTGAAGTCCCTAGTATGGACAGCGATGCCTGCAAATTGAGGATGTAACAGAGGACACTGAGGGAGACTTACATCTATCCCCACAACCAGGACCATCAGGGCCAGCTGCTGCACCAGCGGTCATACCACCACCTGCCCCTGTGGACAGTGCCACCTCTGCGCCAACAGGCGCAGCAGCACCACAGCGAGTGACCCTACCACCAGTGGGGCTGACAACACCAGCAGCAGCACGCCGACAAACCCGCCGTCCTGCGGCTGTGAGGAGCCTGTCAAGCGGACTGGTGAGGGAGCCACGCAATACCACTTCCCGGGCTGGCAGGGGATTGAACGTGCGGCCAGGTGGGCTCTCTATTGAGCGCTGTATGCTACACGTCCACCAGACACAAGCCCGTTATCTTGCGGCCATACATCTCCAGCTGAACAATACCGCCAGGAATGTTGGTCAGATGTCGGACCACATGGAGAGGATGACAGCTGCTATGGAGGCCAACACCCAGGCCATGTAAAGCCAGCGGGACATCAAACGGCGCAGACACCGGCAGCTGCTGACCCGCCTGTCAGCATACACGCGGTCCAATTATATTATTGGCAACGCGACCTCCCAGCTCTCTGATGCTCCTTGGCCATGCAGGTCCAAATGGTCCAGTGCTGTCAGGACGTCGCAAGAGCTCTGGAGCAGGTGACAAGACAACAGCAGTACATGGCATGCAGGCAACTGGCCATGGCCAGGCGGGGGGGGGAAATGACACTCGTTAGGCTACTTCCAGCCATAGTAGCCAATCCGTGCCACCGGTGGTAGCACCCCGCCGCAGCAGCAGGACCTCTGCTGCCTCACGGCCGAATCAGGAGGAGGATGTGGAAAGAAGGTTGGGAGCATCTGCCTGGAGGTGGCATTGAACATTTGACTAGTACCATGTGGGGCCATGCTGCTGCTAAAAGCATGCCCTCCTCAAGAACATGGGTCATATGACCCAATATGGCAATCATGTAACAGTTTTGGGAATCCCCACTTTATTGTGCTATAACAATAACAAATATTCTTTTCAACTTTATCTGACTCATGTCATTATTACTATTGTCATGCATGAGTGAAGTAATGGGTGTGGGGAGTGGGTGCACTAGAAATAGTTCATGCTGATTTGGTTACGGCGCCTGTGTCCTTCTGCAGGATTCTCCCCGCATGCATGACGCACATGTGCAGGTGGTCGGTTGTCCCCTTCCGACTCACTGTCAGAGATATCTACAGGTATCCTGCGCTTGGTAGCAATGTTGTGGAGGATTGCACACACGGCCACGATGCGGCAGCAGACCTCTGGCTCTTATTTGATGGCCCCACCCGTCTTGTGCATTATGCGGAATCTGCTCTTCAAAAGGCCAAATGTCCTCTTAATGCAATTTCTTGTGCGTATGTGTGCAGCATTGTAACGCCGTTGCTGTGGTGTTGCAGGGTTTAGGTATGGGGTGAGGAGGTACTCACGGGGAGTGTAGCCGCTGTCACCTAAATGATAGGAGCAGAGGGTGAGTGCCTGTTCAGCGCAGCTACATTATCACAGTGTACTATTGTGGGGCATGTGTACTCCCCTAGTAGGTGTCCTTCCCCAAAGTCTCCCCTGGCCAGTCGTGTTTGAATGCCGCTGTGCCGGAATATGAAGGAGTCATGTGTGCTCCCCGGGTACTGTGCCACTATGTCCGTTTATTGTCTTAGTATTGCACACCATCTGGATATTGAGAGAGTGGTAGGACTTGCGGTTGCGAAACATGCATTCCGTTAGTGCTGGTGGGCAGATGTGGATGTGGGTACAGTCAATGCATCCTATTACATGTGGAAATTGTGCTACGTTGTAAAATCGTAGCTTGGTGTCATTCAAGTCCTGTTGGCTGGTCGGGAATGAGATGTAGTGGTGTAGCCGGGTCAGCATAGCCTCCAGGAAACTCCTTAGGCAGTGGGACATGGTGGGCTGGGATATCCCCCCTGCAACAGCGACTATCCCCTGGAAGCTTCCGGAGGCCAGAAGGTGCAGGCTGCACAATACCTGGACATGGGTGGGCATGGCATTGGTCCTCCTTGTTGGGTGCTGCATCAGGGGGTCTAGGTCCCGGATCAGCTTGATGATCATTGCCCCATTCAGGCGGTACTTAGCGTAAATTTGCTCCCTGGTTTGGCCCAGAAAGGTGACCCGCTGGCGGAATATCAGCTCCTGGATCCTACATCTGTTCCGTGCCGCTTGCTGTAGCCTTCGCCGCCTGACCACCATGTAGAGTCCTGGCATTGTGAGAGCCCTCATGCTCCAGCTGCATATCCTTAAGTGTGTTTGGTCAGGCCTGCACCTGTTGGTAGTTTGTAAACGTTTTTTTTTAAATATTTTTTTTTCCTTACTGGTTACCACCTGATTTGGGTTCTCCTTAAATTGCGCGTTGCAAATAGCGATTTTCGGGATTTTCGCTTTTTGCGATTTTTCAAGAATAGCGATTGCGATTGTTTTGCGATTTCGCACATTAATTTGCAGATTCCATGGTTTCTCGCAATTTCAGAATCGCAAATGGGCTTCTTCCAGATTCTGCAAATTTATTTGCGAAATTGCAATTTTTCTTTAGCGAATTCACTTTTTGAGAGATTATGTCATGAATTCCTTTTATCCAAAATGCGATCACAATTATTTATTCACAGCTATTGCGATCGCAATTTGGCTTTATGAATCTAGCTGAGGGTGAGGTATCTACCAGACATTTTACATGTTGTTATCCTATGCTGCGGTATTTATCTGCTGTGGGAAGTAACTCCTTTATCGAGTGTTTAGTTTCAAAAGAAGGAAAATATGCAGAATTAGTTTTGTAAAGTTTTGGGCCCTAAACCTGCATTCTGAAGAAGTTATGGCACTGAAACTGCATACCTGGTTGCTACACTGCCAGGGCACGTGCACACAGCCCGTTTTATTAGAAGGATCACCTGACTGGTGATGCCTATCATATATGATATAAAGGGTTTTGTAGCGCGCTAAGTTACTAGTTACGCGGAAGGTGAGGGCAGACTCCGAGGACAGATGGAAATTAGTAGAGTTGGTAGGTGATGTTAAAAAGATGGGTTTTCAGCCCCTTCTTGAAGGCCGTAATGGTCGGAGCAACTCTAAGATGGAAAGGGAGAGCATTCCAGGCCCTAAAGGCCCTGACCGAGATGGACTGGCCACCTAATCGGGAGAGCTTAAATCTGGGAACCGTCATTTGGCACTGATTGGCCGAACAAAGGCATCTGTTAGGCATGTACAGGGCAAACCTTTTTCTCAGGTAGGCAGGACCGGTCTGATGGACCGCTCGGAAGGCCAGAACAAGAGTTTTAAACATAATCCGGTGGGCAACCGGAAGCCAGTGAAGGGTCTTGAGACAAGACCGGACACTAGAACTGATGGGGAGATTGAACAGAAGCCTGGCGGCCGCATTTTGGATGACCTGGAGCCGTTGGATCAGGAAGGCTGGGAGGCCACAAAACAGACCGTTGGCATAGTCGAGCCTAGAAAGTATTAGGGCACGCAGCACCGTCTCCTTAGCCTCTCTCGGAAGGAGAGGGAAAAACCTCCGCAGGGCCTTGAGAGTGGCAAAGCAGACCCCCGTAAGTTTTTTAATATGGTCTTCAAACTTAAGGTAATTCTCGAACCAGACTCCAAGGTTTTTTGCTGGGCCACCGATGGATTTTGGGCAGGGCAAGTCGCGGGGCCATAAGAGGTCACTAAAATTATCAGGGAAGGAGCCATAGAAGATCACCTCAGACTTGTCCTCATTGCACTTGAGCTGAGCAAGCGCTAGCCAACGGAAGACGGATGAGAGGCAAAGTTGGATCGCCGACGTATCCAAATTGTCTTTTGGCCAGGTGAACAAAAGTTGGGTATCGTCGGCGTAGGCCATGATTTTGGCCCCCAGTTGTTCCGCCAGATAAATCAAAGGGGTCAGGTAAATATTAAAAAGCAGGGGGCTAAGAGTAAACCACTGGGGGACTCCTGTGGAGAGTTTCTTGGGGAGGGAGGCAAAAGGAGACATCCAGACCTGTTGAGTCCTATTGTCCAGAAAGGACGTCAGCCAGTCTAGTGCGGGGCCAGTGATGCCGACGGCCGCTAGTCTAGTGAGGAGTAATGTATGGGGCACTGTGTCGAAGGCGGCAGAGAGATCCAATAAAATCAGAGCTGTTCTGCCACCTCCGTCCAGGCACTCCCAAATAGACTCCGACACTTCGAAAAGTGTCGTTTCGGTACTGTAGGCGGCCCGAAATCCTGATTGAGCAGGATGCAGTGCTTGGGAAGTTTCAATAAAATTGTCCAGTTGTTTAAAAACGATCTTCTCGCAGACCTTTGCTAAGACAGGCATTAAAGAAATAGGGCGGTAGTTAGAGAGTACAGCTGGATCAAGCCCAGTCTTTTTTAGAAGCGGTAGCAGTTTGGCTTGCTTCCAGCAGAGCGGGACAGTAGCAGAGGAAAGAGAGATTGCTTACTGTTTCAGCTATCTCCCCCTGGACCCTGGCAGGGCAAGGATCAGAGAAACTAAAACATAACAGGGCATTTAAAGGTACAGTAATAAAATACAATAACATGAGAATGTAACAGGGAGACCCTGACTTCAAGGCTGCAAGGACTGTAGTAATGTCGTACACTGTCGGGGGAGGAAAAAAAGCGAACTGCTCCGTTGACTTCGGCATAGCAGTGGAGGAGGGTGCAGGGGGAGACTGAAAGCCAACACAGACAGTCTGAACGTCTTCTTGGATTTTAGCAATTTTGTCTGTAAAAAAGCAAGAGAGCTCTTCACACCACTGATCGGATAGGGGCAGTATATTCTGTGCGGCACATGGTGATAGGAAGCTTTTTACAATGGAAAATATTTCCTTACTATTATTGTTAGCTTTTTCGATTCCCCCTGCATAATAGCTGCTTTTAGCAGATTTGATGGCAGCATAGTAGTTTTTTTGAGCCGCACGCAGGTCACTCTTAGCCTTAGGTTGGTAGGTTTGTCTCCACACCCGTTCGAGTTTCTTGCAACCCAGTTTTAGTTCTCGAAGGGTGTGGGTAAACCAAGGTTTGGAGGGGGTAGACTGCATCCTGCGAATGCATCCTTTATTGATGGATGCAGCAGATCCAAGTTCTACCTAGGTGTTAAAGGAGCTGACCACTGCTTCAATCTCCGGAGGTAGTGTTGGACGGGTTTGAGACAGGGAATCAGCCAGAGTGACTAAGTTGATCCTCTGTGAGTGGGCAAGTGAGGGGCCATTCTCTTTTTCAGCATTCGAAGACCAGGAAAACCTGATCAACTTATGATCGGACCATGTCACACTTTCAGGGCAGGTCATATCAATGTCGAAGTTAGAGCAGACTAAATCTAGTAGATGGCCTCCATCATGGGTTGGGGAGGCAGCCAGTTGTAGGATGGGTGTAGAATGTTTGTTAGCACTGCCAGTAAGGAGGCGCTGCTGCATGAAGTGTCCAGCAGGACACTACATTCCTCCTCAAAATCCCCCTCCCAAATAAACCCAAGTCCAACCTGTGGAAACGAAACAAAAAAAACTGTATACCATATGGTCCATCAGCCTCTAGAGTCAATCAGAAGGACAGCAGTGGACCTATGGCCTGATGAAGCTGGATGCAAAAGAACATCTCTGCCCACATTCATAATTTAACCTGAGAAGTTCAGGACACAAAGGCTGGCACAGAGAAGTTCAGGGTTCTGCTGGCTCCTTCCTGGCTGGAGTCATGTCCATTGAATGGAGTTGGCCCACTCTGCATATGCTGGAGATGATTTGTGGTTCGTGTCAACAGTTTAAAACAGGGCGCTTCCGGATCGTTATTGAAGTCCATCACAAAGCTTTTATTGGTGGTGTTACTTCAGCCCTTGAAGACAGTCATGGCGTGCTGAAATCTGTTAAAGTCTCCGCTCTTGGACCCCACTAATACCTGGCATCCGTCGGTGGGGCAAAGTCAAGATCATCTCTTATATTTGTGCAGCCCCTTGGTTGGGTTGCCATGGGACTGTGTGTTGTCTGCGCTGGGGCTGTGTGTGTGTCACTTCTGGGCCACTGCAAGACTGCTGAGGAACCACTGCATAGTCGTTCATTGAACTGCAGGAGTAGACAGGTGTTGGGGAACACATGCTCTAACATAAGAAACACAAGAGGGTCCCTGATAACGAAGATATTCAGGAGAAGAAAGCAGGGCAAACACAGTAAATCACAATAAGTACTTCTCCCAAGTAACAACAACATAACATAAGACAACAACAGTTTCATCAACACACATAAACACAGATGACAACAATTATATAGACACAATTTTAATACAATGACATGGAATAGAATACAAAAACCATGAAAATAACACAAGAAATGCCCGATGCACGTTTCGGAAATGAGATGTAGATAAAGAATTCTGTCAGGGGGCTGAGAGAACTGATTGTTCAGTGGCCAGAAGACATCTGTGTATCATGCACTGTAACTGAATATATAGTGCCGAGGGCTCTGTACAGTAAATGTTAAGCACGCACAGGTCTGTAGGAACAAACAGTAGAATGTAAATATTCACACAATATGTATATTCATTAGTTATTCAAAAATGCAGCATGATAAAGTGAAGACAGACCAACAGGGCTTCACCAAAAGAGTGAGTTGTAGACAAGAACCATCACATTTCGTGAAAATAGTCAAAAAAAGATGTGAACCCATGTGATAAAAAGACCCATAGAGCATGACCCATGAAGGAAATAACATTTAAAAACAGCTTCTACTTACTTTCTCAGTAGTATTGGGTGCTGGTTCAAAGAAGTTATGGATCACGATCATGTAGAGGGTGCCTGTGTTCCACAGTACGAGGCACAGTTTGACAGAATAGTATGAAATAAAAAGATTTAAACATAAGACACCACCTTAATAGAAAGGGTAGCTGTAGGTGATATCCATCTATCTTTACAAGACAGTGGGTAATTATAATTAAAACTGCAAATGGGATGAAGGCCAAAATAAAGAATAAGACAGTTTCGAGTCCATGAATATGAGTACGTGTATCCCAAATGGGACCGTAACATTTTTAAGAGGCTGATAGAAAAGACGTACCTACTGGTTGATGTAACGCCATGTATAGGATGGCCCCAGCCACCACAGACTCGAAGGTCATCACATTTATGCCAGGCTGATATGAGGGAATGACCCCACTCTGTGAAATCGCACTTACTAAGGATTACACCAGCCACCCAAAAATTAGCCCCGACCCTAGGAAAAAACAATGCTGATCTCAGTAAGGGCTCAGTTAGTACTAACACAGGTGTCTCAAAGGATCTTACAGAAGAGTCCAAGATTAAAGAAAGGGTTTCTCAGTCCCGAGTTACAGATCATTCTAAAAGAATAAATAGTATACAAATAAGTACCAAGTACTGAAGCTACTCGAGGTGAATATACAAAATATATCACGGAACAGTGGAATGACTTACATATATGTCCTGGCCGGAAATCCCGCAGGCGCTTAAGAATTAGCCACTCGATTTGAAGTCATCGATCCATTGAATATATATATATAGTAAATTAATAGATGGATACAGAAAACAAAAAAACAAAATGCCCATGATATACTAAACGTTACAACTAAGCTGGTGACCTAAGTAGATTCCAAAGCTCTGTGATTTACTTACCTACAGTTTTTCTTTGTATACACACAAGAAAAAGCTGGTCCATTCGCTCCGCGAAGCCGCTCTACGGTATCCGTATCGATCCATGCCCTCACTACTGGGATCAGGATGCAGGTAGGGTAAACAGGTATTCGTTGTTGACTGATTCTTCAGGTGATCTTCGAGCTTCTTGCCTGGAGGGATGACAATAGTTTTGGACCCGACTCTGGTTTTCTGATGCACCATGAGTGGTAGTGTTGACGTACAATTCAAGGGATGGCATGATGGGTTGCCAGTCATGTGGTGAGCCTGTAACACAGGTGAAGATGACTTGCCTTGTTGTTTGCAGGCATTCTGTTGGACTTGGCCCATTTTCCCAGAATTTTTCGCCTTTCACTCCCCTATTTTAGGATGTCTCCCCTATGGTAGAAAGTTGTATATGTCATGTGCAGTGTGAGATGCCCTAGTAAATGTACTGCAATGGTATGCGCACTTGTTAACCCCCATTGCAAAAATACACCCTGGTGAAATGTTGCTCTTAAAAATGGATGCCATGGCTGTGTGTTGTGCCATCTGACTGTGGTGGGTTAGCAGTCTAGATGTTTGGTTCCCAGCTATCCCAGCTTTTAGAGGGAAATGCTGGCATCCAGGGTGCTCTACTCCTGACCCTGAGCCAGTTAGAACCAGTTCCCCAGGGGCTTCTAGAGGCTTCTGGCACTGTCTGGTAGGTGGGTTGAGGGGCGTATAAATAAGGGGGCTATGCTACCATGTGCTCAGACAGAGCAGGGACATGAACATGAGGGGACCTGCTGCCAGGGGGTACCGCCACTTGGGCGTGTGTGCTGGACCCTGCACCCAACTAAAACCCCTCCGCTGTCCACAGGGATAGTGGAAGCCCCACTGCAGGAGTACAGGCTGCTGTACAGGAGGAGTGCTACGGATGGTTAACCCCTTCCATGCTCATGACGAGCTCAGCTTGTCATGAGGCACGGTTGAGCTGTGCTGATGACGAGCTGAGCTCGTCATGAACAATGGGGTTCATCCAGGATCAGCACAGGAGGGGAAAACACCTAGCAGCCAAGGTGTTAAAGCTTACCGCCCTGTCAGGATAAGTACCCACTGACTGCTGACCTGCCCAGTAGTGCTTGCTGCTCTGCTACCTGGCCCCTGAAGAAGGAGCGCCATCCTAGGTCCCTGAGGCTGGTGGGACCTTGCGCCATGCAAGCGCTATCCATAAAAGTGCCTGGAGAGAAGAGGGCTTTACCTGACTTCCTAGGAGCACCTGTAACTGCACCGAGAAGGAGGTAAGGAGCGCTATAAGCTGAGGGGTAGTGAAGAAGAACGCTACCTCCTGTCCCAAGCTTGCCTGCTGCCTAGCGCTTGGTGAGTGCAGTGCTATATTTCGAGCAGCAGAGAAGAGGAGCTGAAGCCAAAAGAGCTGTAATCCTCTAAGCACTGTGGGGCCAGGAAGAACTGTTGGCTTAAAAGCGCTGCGAGTGCCTACCTCGTGTTTTGGCGCACTCTTGGACTAAATAATACTGGCGGGTGCCTACCTCGGGTTATTGTCGCCCTGGCGCGTGATTGTTGCACCCTTTTGCCAATTTGAAAGTTAGCGGGAGCTTACCCCGCATTGTAGCACCCCTGTCGCGGGTGCCTACCCCACTTCATAAATAATTTATAAGTGGGTGCCCACCCCACACAATTGCCACCTGGAAGCACTGTCCCAGCCCGGGAGCACTGCCGAATTCCGAATCACAGTGGGAGCCTACCCTGCGTGCGGCCAGTGAGAGGGCTGCTTACTAACAGAAGGCCAGCCCGCCCTTCTGGATTGCCAAACTCACCGCTCCTTGGAGCGGATCCCGGCCGTGTCGGGCTGGGATCCGCTCCCAGGAGGAAGCCGACTGCATGACATGGAATCCCGCTGCGGCCCCGGGAGAGAAGGGAGGGCCGCTGTTGTGTCTGTAAGGGCCGCCCTAGGCCCTGGTAGCGTGGGAGAGGCGATGCCTGGCAATAGCGGTGCCGGCCACGTCATCGGCCGCTCCCCCATGAAAGCCGCGCACTGATTGACTGCACGGCCGGGAAGAAGCCGGAGTGGCTGGGGAGGGCCCCGCAGTGTTCACGATTGTCTGGTGAATGCAAAGGGGGGGCCTCGAGGTACATTGGCGGTGCCTGCCATCTCCGCGGCGAAGGACCTCCTGCCCGGGAAGTGTTGCTGCCAGCGGGGCTCCCTTAAGGAGGTAAGAGCCCTGCAGAGCCAGCTGCTGCCGGGAGGGTACGGAGGGGGTGGCTTCGAGGCACATTGTCGGTGCCTGCCCCCTCCTCATTGAAGCAATTGAGAACCCAAGGAGTGGGGACCTGGAGGAGCCCGGTGAGTGGGGCTCAGCTTTTACCTGTTTACCTGGAAGAGGGGAGGGGCCTGGAGGAGGGGCACATAGCTGGTGCCTGCCCCGGTGCCAGCATTCCGTGGTGACCTGCTTCCCCCACGCCGGCATATTCCCCCAAGGGCATTCATGACTTTTTAGTCTCAGAGAGGGGCTCCTCACGGGACAGTGTCAGGCCAGAACTAACTTTACTTGACACCGCTGTACCGTTGGACAGTGGGCAGTGGCAACGATTGGGGCACACACTGTCTAGGCTTGTGAGGCCTCAGAGGAGTGACCGCATAGGTAGCGTGGCCGAGGTTATATCAGATATAGTTCCCGGCCTAGCTAGAGGTGTAAGGTGGTTTCTGCCCCATGGTGGCACGCCTCACGTTGCCTGCATGCTGATTGGATGCATAATGCGCCCAATGCTCATGATTTGTTGTGCCTGATGCTTCTATGCCCCTTTTGCAGTGCGCAGATGTGACCTATGCTTGCATGTGTATGCCTACGCCTAAGAAGATTCTGAGGCCGGCAATGCTGCCTAATGTTGTGCTTTTACGCCACTGGTAATGGTTCCCCCCTGATGCGGATACTGAGTGCTACTGCCACGCTAGTGGTTTAGGTGCCCCATGTTCATGCACGTACGCCAGGGAGGGTTGTGCGCCTAATGTGATGTACCATGGTTTAGGTATATTGAGACATCTCCGGTAAGTTGTCTCATGTCGTGTGAGTAGGCCCAGTGCTAACGAGC
Organism: Lissotriton vulgaris; assembly: GCF_964263255.1. Lineage (NCBI taxonomy): Eukaryota > Metazoa > Chordata > Amphibia > Caudata > Salamandridae > Lissotriton > Lissotriton vulgaris. Next base: position 982,229,831 of record NC_141695.1, on the reverse strand, counting down.
TTGCTTAAGGTGATGAAGCTTTATTTGTAGGCCTAATGTTTTTCCCCTCTAAAGTGGATGCTGCTGAGATGTGTGGAGGCTGATTCCATGCTAATGTTATGCCCACTGTTGATGGATTCCTGCCTAATGTTTTTTTGCAGGGGATGCTGATGCCATGCATAATGTGCTTTTACGCCTAAGGTTAATGCTTACGTTTTAATTGCAACATTGGAACTGATGGACTTACCTTTTTTGTCCCCTTTTCCTGTAAATAATCCCCATTGTAAATATTGCCCTGGCGCCAGTTGGCCCAGTATAGTTATAATTGTGATTACCTGTGTAGGTTTGGTACAATACAAAAGTTATTGCTTCCATCTAATCTGGTGTGGTTTTTTTTGTTGTGTGCCTTGTGTGTCACCTGTGTGTACTGCGTGGATTGCACATGTCCTCAGGAGTTTGGCCTGCCCGCTCTGCACCATGCTACTCCATTTCTAACACATTCCTTCTTGGGTTACAGGCAACATGGAGTAATGGTGGCCAGGTGCTTACATACTTAAGGGGGGAAAAACATTAGGCCTACAAATAAAGCTCCATCACCTTAAGCAAGCTCGTTAGCACTGGGCCTACTCACACAACATGAGACAACTTACCGGAGACATCTCAATATACCTAAACCATGGTACATCACATTAGGCTCCACGACCGGACCACTGACAACATGACCGCCCTCAAACACGCGACCCACAAGCACCACCAGCTCATCCGCACCACCAAAAAGAAATCACTAAAGGATCGACTGGACAACAACGCCCACGACAGCAAGGAACTCTTCAGCATCGTCAAGGAGTTCTCCAACCGCAGCACCCGCAACATCGACATCACCCCTTCACAAGATCTCTGCGACTCCCTCACCTCATTCTTCCACCACAATATAGCCGACATCCACAACAGATTTGGCGCACCATCCACGCACCCAACCGTCGAACCAATGCACCCCACCGCCACCCTCTGCACCTGGACCACGGTGACCACCGAAGACAAAGCCCGCGCGATGAACACCATCCACTCCGGATCACCGACTGACCCCTGCCCCCACCACATCTTCAACAACGCCGGCTCCACCATCGCACCCCAACTCCGAGACGTCATCAACACCTTCCCGGAGAGATGGAAGCACGCCGAGCTCAGCGCCCTACTGAAGAAACCAACAGCGGACCCCACCGACCTCAAAAACTTCTGCCCCATCTCGCTCCTCCCTTTTCCTGCCAAAGTCATAGAGAATATCGCCAACAGACAACTTGCCGCCTTCCTCGAGATGAATGGATCTCTCGACCCCTCGCAGTCCGGTTTCAGAGCCAACCACAGCACCGAGACCGCCCTCATCGCAGCCACCGACGACATCCGAGCCCTGCTCGACAACGGGGAAACAGCGGCACTCATCCTCCTGGACCTCTCCGCAGCGTTCAACACTGTCTGCCACCGCACCCTAGTCCAACGCCTCAGCAACACCGGCATCCAAAAGAAGGCACTGAAGTGGATCATCTCATTCCTCGCCGGAAGAACACAGAGAGTCCGCCTTCCCCTGTTTTGATCCGAGGCCACTGAAGTCATCTGCGGCGTCCCGCAAGGATCATCACTCAGCCCCACCCTCTTCAACGTCTACATGAGACCGCTCACCACCATCGCACGCCAACACAACCTCAATATCATCTCATACGCCGACGGCACCCAGCTGATCCTCTCCCTCACCAGAGACCCCAACACCGCCCGAACCAGCCTCCACGAAGGGATGAAAGAGGTCGCCGAGTGGATGAAGAACAGCCGCCTGAAACTGAACTCAGACAAGACGGAAGTCCTCATCCTGGGACCATCACCCTCCGCCTTGGACGACTCCTGTTGGCCCGTGCCCTGGGCACCGCCCCCAAGCCCACAGACCACGCACGCAACCTGGGATTCATCCTGGACTCCTCCCTCTCGATGACCAGACAAGTCAACTCCGTCTCCTCTTCATGCTTTCACACCCTCCGCATGCTCCGCAAGATCTTCCGATGGATCCCGACCGAAACCAGGAAGACGGTCACCCAGGCCCTCGTCACCAGCCGACTGGACTACGGAAACACCCTCTATGCCGGAACCACAGCCAAGCTCCAGAAAAGACTCCAACGCATCCAGAACACCTCCGCCTGACTCATCCTGGGCATCCCCTGACGCAACCACATCTCCGGCCACCTGAGGGACCTGCACTGGCTCCCCGTCAACAAGAGGATCACGTTCAGGCTCCTCACCCACGCACACAAGTCTCTCCATGACCTGGGCCCCAAGTACCTCAACGACCGCCTGATCTTCCACACACCGACCCGCCAGCTACGGTCTGCTAGCCTCGCCCTCGCCGCCGTACCACGCATCCGAAGAGCCACAGCCGGAGGCAGATCCTTCTCCTACCTGGTGGCCAAGACATGGAACACCCTACCCATCCACCTCCGGCTGACCCAGGACCACCTCTCCTTCAGGAAGCAACTGAAGACCTGGCTGTTCGAGCAGTAGCGAACCCCTACCCCAAGCGCCTTGAGACCCTCCCGGGTGAGTAGCGCGCTATACAAGTGTCATGATTGATTGATTGATTGATTCTTCCTTTTTGAAAGCTCCTGTATCCTTCAGCCTGGAACCTTTGGGTAGCTGAGCCACTTGATACAATGTCTGAATGGTTATCCTGGGATGTGTTTTGGTAGAGGCTCAGTTTGAGTTTAGTTCTGGCTAACACCTAGATCTCTTGGTGGGCTGGGTCATATACTCGGTTTGCGTAAGATCTTGAACTACTCCTGGTTCTTCCGCTGTGTTGTCACCGGGCAGTCCTTGTTTCACCTCTGTGGCTTTTTCATGTGCATAGACACATTTAGCCAGTGGCTTGAGTCTGTCAAACATGACTTCCAGGCCTGGCCATTCAGGGTTGAATGCATCAGTTCAGACACAGGATGCTTGTTTCTGGTCTAGGGAAGACATGACTTGGCAGTTCAGGCCTGACTGTTCCCATGGGGCACAGGGTCAAGACTGATTTGCATATAGCTGTGTGTGAACTGGGATGGCTAAGTGTGCTAAAGCACGATGATGGATTCAGCCCAGATCTGTGAGTGGTGGGTGAGTGTCTGAAAAGTTTCAGCACTCCTTCCTTCATCTCCTTGTGTTTGCTTTGTTTGCCCTAAGTTGGCAGGGTATGCCCAGACGTGGGTCTCTTGCTCACCTTGCCACTGGATTCAAGCTCCGATATGAAGAAATATGGTCTGTGACTGACTTCAGAAAACCAAAGAAGAATATGTCCTATATGAGTCGTCATACCAGTCAACCACTAGTAATCAATACAATTTGAATGCAACTTCATACCCTGGAAAGGAAGGGGAAAGGAAAGGAATAACTCAGAACATACAATGTTTGCAAATGAAAACAAAAACTGCGCCGACACTTTAGTTTATTAGACTCATTTTTTTATATAAGTTTACTCAAGGTTAAATGCAAACGTGAATCTTTTGTCATCAAAACAAATAGAGGATTGGTCAAGAAAGGGGAAGGGTGTGCGCATTTTGGGAAAAGAAAAGTGAGTCCCCAGGTTTGGAATTTACAAACTGTTCATTGTTTCAACAAAAAAACTGGTAAGCAGACCAGAACAGTATTGTCTCTCCACAAAAAATATTTACAATATATTTCTCATTATTTTGTGGGTGCATGAATGCAACATCAGATTGTAGGGATGAAACATGGTACAGGCCTCTGTGGGTGGGGAGCATTGATGTTGCGACCCGACTCGTGCGGAGAGGATAACCTAAGACCTCCACTTGCGAGTCTTATTCAGGAAGCAAATGAGCAACCTAATCCAGGTATCAAGAAGGCATCCAGGTAACCAATAGAATACATCATGGACTATTTCTGGTCGGTAAATAGTCCCCAGAAGTCAGGTGTACCACGCCGCCAAGGACCAAAGCCTTCTGAAGTCCTCACCGGTATTTAAAACCATATTTATTGAGCATTAGACATTGGGAATGTGAATGAATCCATTACCATAGATTCTTAGTCAAAAGGCATTGGAATAGTAATGAATCCATAAATCCTGCAAGGAAACGGGCACCACACGCCTCAAGGTAATTGCTCTGTCAAGATCAAGGAGGCTTAAAATAGCTAGCCTGTCTAATAAGGGCTGCTAGCCCAAACCGGTCCCAGGATGCTTGTTTCTGGTCCAAGGAAGACATGACTTGGCAGTTCGGGTTGGACTGATCCCATGGGGCACAGTGTCAAGACTGATTTGCATATAGCTGTGTCTGAACTGGGGTGGCAAAGTGAGCTAAAGAACGATGATGGATTCATCCCTGATCTGTGACTGGGTATGAGTGTCTGAAAGTTTCAGCGCTGTGTCCATCATCTCCTTGTGTTTGCTACATTCAGAAAGTTAGCATTTTCCTTCCTTAGCCATTTAGTGCCTGTAGCCGGCACCTGGGTCACATGACTAGGTGTAGCTGACAGTTGAGCTTTGTATATTCTACCTAGACAGCCACACACAATAAGAAGCTTAGGTGATCCTTGATGGGCCATCATTGGCAGGATGGGAGGGAGGTGCTGGGCACAGCTCCATTTACACTTGAATAGGCTGTGCCCTGTCTCTACACAAAGGGCTGCATCCACCCTATAGTTAGTCAGGAGCTAAGACAGGCAAGGCAGAATGCCTGTTGACTTCAAAGGGAGACCTCTAAAAGCTTCTCCCCTGCTTCAAAGCCACAATTGCGTACAAATATTAGATCTCAGACACCACACTTCTGAACTAGTGGATACTACTGCTGCACTGCTGTCCTGGCCTAATGTCTGGTGCCCTCTTACCTGTGTGAGAAAGACTGGAGATGCATCTCTTTTGCCCATAAACCCAGAGTGACTCCAAGGCCTAATTGGCTGGCCTCCTGACTTGAGCCTCAGGGACAAAAGACGCCAACAACCATGAACCAGCACCTGAGCTCTCCCGTCTGTGAGTATACCTTGCGAAGTGGAGTCACCCCAGTCCTGGACCCTTGGAAGTGGGACTAAGGTGCTCTACCAGCCTCTGTAAATTCAGCGGAATTCTTGCATCTCCTGTGTTGTTCAGCCCAACCCCAAGCAGTACAAATGCATTGCTGCAACAGCATGAATCAGTACCACCACAAAGTCCTGCATCGAATAGCAGCCAATCGTCGCATCAGAATCACCACTGTGCAATGCATCCTCGTAATGGGTCCTTGCATCCCTTATCGCTGGCAGCGTCGTTGATCAAGACGGACTTTGCATCACAGCTTTGCAGCTCTTTGGAAACAATGCAATCCTAACTCTGGATTTAGCATCTCAAGCCCTGGTTGAAGGGTCCCTTGACAACGATGCAGGACCTCACACTGCTGCCTCGCTACATCTCAGAACTGATGCATTACTTTGACTGCGCAACGCATCTTCTATGCACTTCCTCGCAGAGCTCCTCAAACCAGGATTTAAGGTACTCTGTTCAGTGGGCCAAACTGCGTCCTTGTAGCTGGTCTGCTCTCCATTGAGGTCAGCCTCAACCTGTGATTTTGTCCCGGTCCGGTGTGCCCAGATATCCGCAGTTAGCGCTTTATGCCTTTTAGTGATATTTTCACTAACACATTTAAAATGTTATATCTCTGGTTCTACTAATTAGAATAGGGTTGTTTTGGTGTTCCTTTATTTATTAAAAAATACTCTACTTTTCTAACCCTGTTTTGGGCTCCCTTTGTGTTTTGTTTTCACTGTGTTACTGTTTGAAGCGTTACACAGATACTTTACACATTGACCCTTAGTTAAGCCTGACTACTCTGTGCTAAGCTACTGAAGGCTGTCCACAGTTTAATTTGGAGTCTGTTTGTGACTTCACCCTGAGGAGAACTGTGGTGGCTGCTTGAGAAGGGGTTCATCTCCCTTCCCCCTCAAACAGTCACCCAATTTCTTACAAAGACATCTATAATTGTGCCTTGTAAATGTTAGGCCTAAAAGCATATTACTTGAATATCGATACTGAATTGAGAATTCAACTATATGCTCCAGAAGCCTCAGACTCTTTATCCAGAAATAGTTGTACCTGATGGAGTTGGCCTATTGAATGGGAGATATAGCAGCCTCCTTGCATTCTCAACACCTATCTGTTGCAATATGTTGTAATATATCCTTTAGATGTGCTTACCATTAACTATTGCACTCCTCTTATAATCACAGTTTCTTGCTGAGTACATATTTCCTTTTGATGGCACAGTTATGAGTGCGAATTCATGAGATCAGAGTTACCACACAGCAGCCTCTGCAAACATGATGCAATGGTTCACCCAAGTAACTATTAAACTGACATACCTTCACATTGGCATCTTGTTACAACCTCAACATGACTCCACTAAAAGGACTGGAGCTAGAATAGTAACTGTGCTTGGTTGATGTCATTGTAGGTCAATGTAATGTTCATGTTGAAGTATTGCTATAGTCAATGTGAAGGTGGTGTATCTGTAAAGATGTCTGTGTGGTGACCCCTTTTCAACAGCATTCTCCACCACCCCTGGCCAACCATCTCCAAGGAATAGCAGGACCTCTCACACTATATGAGCAGTGTATGGTTCTGTTCAATAGGGATCTATGTCCCATGTGAATGAAGGCAATTTGCATTTCCTAACAGTGCGATTCACAATTTCAGGACATTAGAAATTTCAAAATGCCATTTTGGTATGAACGAGGGGTCTTTTCAGTGGTACAAATTGCGATATCCATTAAGTAGAAATCGTATTGTGGGAATTCTGAAATGCTAAAAAGTTATGTTTGCAGTTTAGGCATGATACCCTTCTCCTACCTGTTTTTAGAACTAATTGGGGGGTACTTCAATCCAGGGCTGCCCGATATGTAATAATACACGAACATGTATTATTCTTTTGCCCAGGATACAAGTAAGCGAGACACCGATGGTTACTGCACTTGTGCAGAAACCTCGGAACAACTCATTGCGCACAGGCTTTCAGGATATTAAAATACGATACTAGTATGCCTATTGCGTACTCAGTATCTCACTGTCTGTTTTCAATGTGGTGCGCACGCCGAGCTATTTTAAAGTTAGGGCCCGCTCAATTAAATCACCCTACTCCATCATTGTGATTGATTGTTTTACAAATCTGTTTTTATTATATCTTAGGTGTCACAAATGTGTCCTTTTAAAATAATTCTTATACTTTTAAACTTTCTTAGGAATTTTCTTAGCAACATTTTAATGCACATGGATTTCACTAATGGAGAATTTGAACCTCATGAATTGTGCTTTTATGGCCTTTGTTAGGCCGAAATAAATAATTTCTTGACTTGACTTGAATTCCTAAATAGAAAATCGCAAATTGGGATTTCCAAATAGCAAATCTCTAACGCTATGCACTAAGGATTTCCTAATTGCAAGAAGTTGCAAAATGATCACTTAGGAATTGCAATTACCATCAATGTGTATCAGGTGGTAACCAGGTGCATACTGAAAAAAGTCACTCAAAATGCATCTGGCTTTTTCAGAATGTTGGTTCTATGTCTTTTGCCTAGGAGGATGAGGACTTTGGCTGGTAGACAAAGAAAGAGGAAGAGATAGGAGAGAATATTTAGGGTGAGGGTCACCTTGTTTGAACAGACTGAGGAGGAGATATATGAGAAGTACAAACTAAGGGGCCCATTAGGATGATGGGCGGACTTTGTCCGCCCGTCATCCTGTCGTGTCTAGGGACCGCCCGCCATAGTGGCAGGCGCATCCTGTATCTTCAGCATTGGGGCCGGCGGTGCTGAATGCACCACCCGCCGCAATGCTGAAGATACATGCAATGCATTACAAAGCACAACGTGACAGGCACCACGCGGTGCCTGCCACGTTGTACTTTGTAATGCTGGGGATTCCATAGGTACCCCCCATGTGCACCGCCCAACCCACCGGATACCCTGGGGGCACGCAACGGGCCCCCACAGGGTGTCTCCACATGCCTTTCCGAGGCAGCTTTGCCGCCACGGAAAGGCATTTGTACATGTCCATGCTAATATGGCTGGCGGTGTCTCATAGACACCGCCACCATATTAAACATTTTCCGCCCCGGCCGCAAGGTGACCGGGGCGGAAAAGCGGAGGACGTTCTTTCCGTCCACCGCAGTCCCCCCTGCCATCCTAATATGGCGGGGGAACTTAGGTGTGGACGGCGGAAGGATTGCCCCCGCCTGGCGGGGGCAATCCCCTCGCCATCCTAATGGGCCCCTAAGTAGTGAGAGCATTCTGGATTTAACTGCTGAGTTGCAACCTCAGTTTCAGACCCCCAACAGTCAGAAGCAATGCATTCCCACTACTAGTGAAGGTATTGTGTTGTCTACACCTTTTTGTTTCTGACAGTTACCAAGGAGTAATAATGGTGACAGGGGGAGTGTCACAAAGTGCTTTCTATAGGTTTTCCCATAGGTTTCTGGACATCATGGTTATCAAAGTGAACTAATATATTTGTTTTCCAAATGCTTCCCAATAGTTACAAAAAACTAAACAAATGTTTAGCTGAGTAACACAGGTTCCCAATGTAATTGGTTGTGTTGATTACACACATATTACCATATGTGCCCCCTCTGCAAATAGATTGATTTATAGAAACAGAAAAAGCACATGTTCACTCAATGTACAGGTGGTGTGTGATACTTCCTGCATCATGACTGACCTTGTAGCCAGATTCCCAGGAAGCCCATATGACTCTTTTATGTTCCGCCACAGTGGTATACATAACGATCTCACTGGGTAATTTTGGCGTTGGCTTTTTACTTGATAAGAGAATTGCAAACTCAATTCATTCCGTGTCCAATAGTGTGTTTGTGAAATGACCTAATGGTTTATACTTTTATTTAAAGAGACAGTGTATATGCTTTGCACCCTAGGATACTAACACCATACTTGCATCTAAGAACCAGAAGTGAAAGGCAGTAAAATAACCCACTTAAGACAACACAATAAATAATTTAACATACTTTTGGAATTCTCAAGTCTTGATTCAGATGTCTCCATAAAACTGGTGGAGCACTGCTCTACAGACCATGGCCCACTTGTAAAATCATTGCCACATGTGCCATTCTCCACAATATAGCCATGAGGAAGGGTCAGCACAACACCTACAAAGAGCCAGAATCAGACTCAGATAATGAACTACCACCACTACAGGTTCAGCAGGACAGGACACGTGCAACAGAGGGTCGAGCTGGAGGCACACTGATCACCAACACCAATTTTCAATGTTAGAATGATGACTACATCTGAGAAATAGACAACACACATGATGATGACTGAAAGTTAAGCTTTTTATTCAGGTTGTAACAATGTCATTGTTCCTCATCAACTGTAACTTTATAGGGTGTTTCTTTTTTAAAACAAACAAAGTTTTAAAACAAAAACATAACACAGTAGTCTCATACATCTGAGTGTCGAAAATAGTTTTTTTTCACGGGCTCTGGTGTTGGTCGCCTTGTCAGCAGGACTTGGCTGTGGAGGGGTGTTATCTGCTCCAGATATGTGTCAGCCTGTTCACCTGCTATATCATCCATCTGGCACAGATGTGGCTGTGAGGCTAGAGCCATCTTCACTTTCAGACAGCGGGAAAATATTGGGGACAGACATCTTATATGTCTGTATGTTTTTCAGAGCTGTGGTCACTTGGAACAGACCATGTGCAACATTTTGCCAGCAGTGCCCCATGTCAATATGAATATATATATATATATATTTATATATTAATCTTGTTTTAACAAAATAAATTGACGTTACAATGCCATAAAGCAACACAGTGTTACAAATAACAGTGGCCAATGAGGCCTGATAAGACCGATATTAGACCAACATTAAAACAAGTTGAATATAAAACTCTTGTGTGCATTGCAAAGTAGGAGATATATAAAGCAGGTTTGTCGGCATTGCACATATATTTAGAGACAGCTAAGTTGAAAACTAGGTGAAAGTTAACAATGGCAGGCATTACATTGACTATGGAGTGAGAATGCACCCTGTACAGTATTTTGGCAAGGTCTATTCCAGGTAGGTTTGATTCGTCATACATAGAGGGCCCCCGCGAGCTGACTCGAGTGGTGCAGCAGCTGGTATTGCCCTGTCAGTGGCTATGGTTCTGTGTTGGACCCAGGGGTTTCTGACATACCCTGCAGGTAGAGATCCCCTAATGTATTCAGGCCCATTGCACGGGGGCAACTAATGTCCCCTTTGTCTTGTAAAGAAGAGATAAGTGGGTTGTGCACAAGTGGAGGGTGCAAAGAGTGATGGGGTTCCGACACACCACCACAGGCCCTCCCAGTCCAAGCACAGCATCTCAACTGTATTAACCTCCCTGCTTGTTCTGTGGTAAGGTTTGTATAGGACAACATGTAATGGAGTGGGTTCTGCCATGACCTATTCAATCGTCACATGTGGCTGGAATGGGACTGGGTGCACCCAGAGATTGAGATATTGGGCTTGTGCGCATAATGCATATGTTCGAAGTCAGGAGCATCCAGCCCTCCATGTCAGAGAGAGAAGTTGTGTCAGTAGTTCTCATCGTGCACGCAGCTGCTTCCCAGATCATACTGAGGTGATCACAATGAAGCAGAGGGATTTAAAAAAAATCTTGTGTGAGGGGGACTGGGATATTCACAAATCAATACAAGAGCTTGGGGAGGACTATCATTTTGGTTATGGAAAATCTGCCACCCAGAGACGTGCGCTCCAGCCACTCAAGCAGGCGACCAAAGTTCATTCGCCAGATATCTTGTGTATCTCTTCTGAGCCATGTGCCCAAGTATTTCACCAACCCATCTGCCCATGTGAGTGGGAACTCCAGCTCTACTTCGAGCGGGGCATAGTTCAAGGATAGAAGAGAAGATTTGGACCAGTTAACCTTCACTCCAGACATACCTTCAAACTGGAAAACCTCCTGCAGCACCGAATTCAGATTTTCGTCTGGCTTGCAAATGTACAATGTGATGTCATCAGCATACATTGATATTATTAAGCTTCTGTCTGTGAAACAAAGCCCTCTAAATGTTTGGTGCTGGCATATTCTGGCAGCTAGGTGTTTCATGGCTACCGCAAATAACAGCAGAGAGAGGGGCAGACCTGTCTTGTTCCGCATGTTATTTTGAATGGCTCTGACAACAATCCATTTGCTTTCAGTCTTGCTGTGGGCTCTGTATAAAGTAGGTAAAGTAGCTTGATAAAATTGGGACTGAACCCCAACCTGGGTAAGATAGTAAACAAGTATGGCCATTCCAGTGAGTCGAACGCTTTTGTAGCATCAAGGAAGGCAGCTATGGCTGACAGATGTCGATCTATCTGGTGCACAGCAGCAAAGAAGTTGTGCAAATTGTGAGCTGTGGACCATTCGGGTATAAATCTGCCCTGATCCGGTCTGGCTATAAGCAGCAGGAGTGGTTTCAACCCGTTGGCAATTAACTTGGTGAGAATTTTGGCATCAACGTTAATTAAAGAGAGCGGGCAATACGAGTACCAAAGATTTGCTGCCTTGTCTGGTTTGAAGAGCGAGATGATCACGGATTCTTTCATTGGTGGTGGCAGAGAGCCGCGGTCTATGAATTCTTGATAATCATCAAGGAAGTTGGGAGGGAGCTAGTCCGCGTAGGTGTTTTAGAATAAGGTAGATAGCTTGTCTAGGCCTGGGATCTTCTCATCTGGCAAGCTACTGATAACCTGCACAATATCTTTTACGGAGAATGGGCCTCACTGAGCCAAACCAGTTCAATGGAGTCTAAGTATGTTTGTAGCTCGGGTGGTGGGTAGTCTGCATGGCAGTGTATAGTGAAGAGTAGAAATTGGTGAAGCGGGAATGTTTGGCCTGTTGATCCCAGAGTGGTCAACGCCTAGTAGTTTGGCTATGTATGTTGAGGACGTTTGTTGTCTGAATGTGTTTGTGAGAGCTCTTCCTGGACTGTTGCATTTGCCGTACCTTCGGCTCTGGCATGGAATAGGAGTACAGTGTTGTCGATATCTTGCTCCAGTCGCGTCAATGTTTGTCTGATTTATTTGAAAACCCCAGCTTACTTGGCGATACATGCACCTCTTATAACTCCCTTAAAGGCTGCCCACAATGTGGAAGGGGATTCCACAAAGCCTTCATTAATGGAAAAGTATTGAGTGAGTTCCCTGCGGATCTCTTCTCTAAATGCTGTGTCGAGTTGGGCATGCAGGAGAAGTCGCCAGCTGAATGCACGAAGTAGAGTTTGTGGAACGTTCCAGCACAGCTCGACCGGAGCTTGGTCAGAGAGGGTTCGTGGTAGGTGCTTCGTGTCTGTGGTTCAGGATATGATGTCTCCTGTGACCAGCCAGTAGTTCAATATTGACCAGGCATTGTGATGTGAAGTTATACATGTACCCTCTCTAGCATCTGTATGCCAGCTGTGCCAATTGTCTATGAGTCAGTTGCCTTGTATGATGGAAAGCACTTGTTGGGTGGCACTGGGATGTAATCTGCGGGCAGCACCCACTATGTCCCCTGTATCTTGTTAGGTAGTATTGAGTCCCCACCTCAGATCACTATATCACCACGCAGGGTTTGTCCATGTTTAGACCATGTACGGCCACCAAGGTCACCTGGGTAGCCATCAAAGTACCTCTTAGGATAACGTACCTCCCCTCTGGATCTATGTGCATGTGAGATGTTGTCCATCCCATCCCTGCCTGATCAGCACAGACACTCCTCTTGCATAATTGGAGCATGGAGCTGAGTGCACCTTGCCCTAGTATCTATTGTTCAGCTTCAGGTCAGCCCCCACCTTTAGGTGCTTCTATTGCAAAAAACATATGTAGATTTTATGCCTTATTAGGTCTGAATGCATTAGCCTGGATTTCCTAAAGTCATTGAGCCCTCTAATGTTCCAGGTAAGGAAGTTTACCTCAGTCATGTAGCTGCTGTAGTACTGTATTGTGAGATGCGCGACTTAGTGCTATGCACAATAAGATTAGCAATCAAGCACCGAGACCTGCTGACATCATGTGATGGGCTATTGCACAGAGTGTGTGTACCGCTTGAGAAAAGTATCTTGTGGTCTAATTCAAACAGATAAAATGAAGTTAACCCCACCCTTCCAGAGATCTCAATACCCTCCCAGTCCCACCAACCCCTCAAATAAGTTGTGTTACATTACGCACCCCATCCGAAAATTCCCCATGATAACCCAAACATTGAAAACATGGGAGATCTCCCAGTGGGGCCTGGGTCGCCGGCGTTATTCCTACCAAGTGGCAGGGTGGGCGGGCCGTGTTAAGGTGCATGAAATCTGCTTGACAAAATTTTAGATAAGCTGCTACGGAGAGCTTAGTTACCACTAAATTGCAACATGCATAGTTGTACAGAAGTGATAGATAAGGCAACTCTACTGGCAGTACATAGCAACAGTTCCTCTAGGCACAAGGTGGTGCGGTCAATATATTGTCACTTAGGTTACGCTCAGATCAGGTACGCTGTGAGGAGCAAGGAGACAGTCTTTGGGTGCTGATATTTGTTGTGAACTTCAAGGCTGCTTTGGCGTCAGTAAAGAAGTGGGGCTACCCTTCACGCTTAATCTTTAATTTGGCAGGGTAGAGCATAGCATATTGAATGAAGGCCCACTGTAGCATGTGTTTTGCTGGCAGGAACTTTTTGCGGGAGGCCTGCACCAATGGAGTGTAGTGTGGAAAAAAGGAGAGGGAATTGCTTTGGTGGTTTATTGGGCTTTGGTCTCTGGCAGACCCCAGGATAGCATCCCTATCACAGTAGTTTAGGGGCCACGCTAATATGCGCTGTGGTGCGGACCCGACTGGCGGTCTAGGCCCCAGTGAGCAGTGCGCATGCTCCTCTATCATGACGGTTGATAGCACGGGCCAAACAGATCCCGCACTAGGATTTCAATGTAGGGCTCCAATGTCGGGATTGCAGTAGTTTTGTGTAGGTCAACAATTCTGAGATTGTTGAGCTGAGAGCACGCCTCCAAATCCTCGTTCTTTGCCTTATTAACTGCTTAGACTTTTTCCATTTGGAGTAATTGTTTCCTCGATTCAACCTGAAAGTCATGGGCATGTGAGGATCTGTTTTCCAGAGTGTCTAGGCTAGCGGCATGGGAGTCTACTCGCTTTTTTACCTTTTCAAGGCGAGAGGTAAGTGCATCAATCTTGTTATCAATAGTTTTTATGCTGGAGCGCACATCCAGCATATCGTGTGCAAATCATCATCCTAATTTTCACCAATGTCCTTGGCATTTGGGTCTGTGTCAGGATCAGAGCAGGCATCACCTGTGCGGGTCTGGCATTTGTTTTCAAAAGGGATTTTGGTTGGCTTTGGGTCATTCTTTCCCATTTTTTCAGGCAGTATACAATTACTGTGTGGCCCAATGGAAGCCAATGGGCACACCAGCGCCTGCGGCGTGCCACAGCCGTTGCATGGTGGTGATGCTTTGCTGTACCAGTGAAGGTGGTGGAGGTTTTAGGGCTCTCTGAGTTGAGCCTGAACACAACCAAGCAGCAGTCTTTATTTATTTGTTGTTATTAGTCATCAATGGAGCGCACACCGCTAGCCCCTCCTCCGGATCGCCCCTCGGGACTCTGGTACTTGCAGTTCTTTAGTGGATCACCCAGGTGGGTGCAAGTGGGTACTTGTAGGACTGATGAATCTCTAGACCCGATACATGTCCCGGGTTTTAGGATATCGGCCGAGACATGTCTCGGGTTTTGGGATAACTTCCCTCATCAGCAGAGAAAGATCGTTAGGGGTGGAAGAGAAGGCCACCACACAACAGTCAAAGGCCTCGATGCCAAAACCGGCACGCAGGTGTGTCGTCCAAGAGCCCGTCGGCCCAAAGCTCAAGGGAGCCATATTGTGTTTAGTCATCAATGGAGCCCACACCACTTGCCCCTCCTCCGGATCGCCCCTCGGGACTCTGGTACTTGCAGTTTTTTAGTGGATCACCCAGGTGGGTGCAAGTCGGTACTTGTAGGACTGATGAATCTCTAGACCCGATACATGTCCCGGGTTTTAGGATATCGCCCGAGACATGTCTCGGGTTTCGGGATAACTTCCCTCATCAGTAGAGAAAGATCGTTAGGGGTGGAAGAGAAGGCTGCCACACAACAGTCAAAGGCCTCGATGCCAGAACCGGCACGCAGGTGCATCGTCCACGAGCCCGTCGGCCCAAAGCTCAAGGGAGCCATATTGTGTTTAGTCATCAATGGAGCGCACACCGCTAGCCCCTCCTCCGGATCGCCCCTCGGGACTCCGGTACTTGCAGTTCTTTAGTGGATCACCCAGGTGGGTGCAAGTCGGTACTTGTAGGACTGATGAATCTCTAGACCCGATACATGTCCCGAGTTTTAGAATATCGCCCGAGACATGTCGCGGGTTTCGGGATAACTTCCCTCATGAGTAGAGAAAGATCGTTAGGGGTGGAAGAGAAGGCCGCCACACAACAGTCAAAGGCCTCAATGCCAGAACCGGCACACAGGTGCGTCGTCCAAGAGCCCGTCGGCCCAAAGCTCAAGGGAGTTATATTGGCCCTTATTTATGAGGCCTTGCATCAGTTTTGAGCCGCCGGTGCGTCACTTTTTGTGACGCACCAGCGGCGTAAAATATGCGCCTTGTTGTGCCATATTTAAAAAGTGACGCATCTAGGTAGATGCGTCACTTTTTAAACCCCTGCGCCACATTATACCTGTGTCAGGTATAATGTATGCAGAGGGGGCGTTCCCCCGCAAAAAGCCTCGTAATAGTGACGCAGTGAAATCTATGAGATTTCACTGCGTCACTTTTAGGATGCTGTTGCGTCAAAATCTTGCGCCTGCCTCACAGCAGACGTAAGACTGATGCAAGCCCTTTCACATGGGGCTTTCCCCATGTGAAAGGACGCATTGCTGGAGTTGCGTCACTTTTGTGACACACTCCAGCAATGCGTCACTTTTGCACTTACAGATACGTCAGAAATACTGACGTATCTTTAAGTCCTTGCGACATGATGCGTCATACATTAACTATGACGCATCATTGGTGTCGCAAGGAGTGTGCAGTGAAAAGTGACGCATCGCTATTTTCACACAGCGATGCGTCAATTTTCATAAATGAGGCCCATTGTGTTTAGTCATCAATGGAGCGCACACCGCTAGCCCCTCCTCCGGATCGCCCCTCGGGACTCTGGTACTTGCAGTTCTTTAGTGGATCACCCAGGTGGGTGCAAGTCGGTACTTGTAGGACTGATGAATCTCTAGACCCGATACATGTCCCGGGTTTTTGGATATCGCCCGAGACATGTCTCGGGTTTCGGGATAACTTCCCTCATCAGTAGAGAAAGATCATTAGGGGTGGAAGAGAAGGCCGCCACACAACAGTCAAAGGCCTCGATGCCAGAACCGGCACGCAGGTGCGTCGTCCAAGAGCCTGTCGTCCCAAAGCTCAAGGGAGCCATATTGTGTTTAGTCATCAATGGAGCGCACACCGCTAGCCCCTCCTGTGGATCGCCCCTCAGGACTCTAGTACTTGCAGTTCTTTAGTGGATCACCCAGGTGGGTGCAAGTCGGTACTTGTAGGACTGATGAATCTCTAGACCCGATACATGTCCCGGGTTTTAGGATATAGCCCGAGACATGTCTCGGGTTTCGGGATAACTTCCCTCATCAGTAGAGAAAGATCATTAGGTGTGGAAGAGAAGGCCGCCACACAACAGTCAAAGGCCTCGATGCCAGAACCGGCACGCAGGTGTGTTGTCCAAGAGCCCGTCGGCCCAAAGCTCAAGGGAGCCATATTGTGTTTAGTCATCAATGGAGCGCACACCGCTAGCCCCTCCTGTGGATCGCCCCTCGGGACTCTGGTACTTGCAGTTCTTCAGTGGATCACCCAGGTGGGTGCAAGTCGGTACTTGTAGGACTGATGAATCTCTAGACCCGATACATTTCCTGGGTTTTAGGATATCGCCCGAGACATGTCTCGGGTTTCGGGATAACTTCCCTCATCAGTAGATAAAGATCGTTAGGGGTGGAAGAGAAGGCCGCCACACAACAGTCAAAGGCCTTGATGCCAGAACCGGCACGCAGGTGCATCGTCCAAGAGCCCGTCGGCCCAAAGCTCAAGGGAGCCATATTGTGTTTAGTCATCAATGGAGCGCACACCGCTAGCCCCTCCTCCGGATCGCCCCTCAGGACTCTGGTACTTGCAGTTCTTTAGTGGATCACCCAGGTGGGTGCAAGTCGGTACTTGTAGGACTGATGAATCTCTAGACCCGATACATGTCCAGGGTTTTTGGATATCGCCCGAGACATGTCTCGGGTTTCGGGATAACTTCCCTCATCAGTAGAGAAAGATCATTAGGGGTGGAAGAGAAGGCCGCCACACAACAGTCAAAGGCCTCGATGCCAGAACCGGCACGCAGGTGCATCGTCCAAGAGCCTGTCGTCCCAAAGCTCAAGGGAGCCATATTGTGTTTAGTCATCAATGGAGCGCACACCGCTAGCCCCTCCTGTGGATCGCCCCTCGGGACTCTGGTACTTGCAGTTCTTTAGTGGATCACCCAGGTGGGTGCAAGTCGGTACTTGTAGGACTGATGAATCTCTAGACCAGATACATGTCCCGGGTTTTAGGATATAGCCCGAGACATGTCTCGGGTTTCGGGATAACTTCCCTCATCAGTAGAGAAAGATCATTAGGTGTGGAAGAGAAGGCCGCCACACAACAGT
Source organism: Lissotriton vulgaris (assembly GCF_964263255.1). Taxonomy (NCBI): domain Eukaryota; kingdom Metazoa; phylum Chordata; class Amphibia; order Caudata; family Salamandridae; genus Lissotriton; species Lissotriton vulgaris. The sequence goes on along the minus strand of NC_141695.1, from coordinate 982,212,119 downwards.
CAAAGGCCTCGACGCCAGAACCGGCACGCAGGTGTGTTGTCCAAGAGCCCGTCGGCCCAAAGCTCAAGGGAGCCATATTGTGTTTAGTCATCAATGGAGCGCACACCGCTAGCCCCTCCTGTGGATCGCCCCTCGGGACTCTGGTACTTGCAGTTCTTCAGTGGATCACCCAGGTGGGTGCAAGTCGGTACTTGTAGGACTGATGAATCTCTAGACCCGATACATTTCCTGGGTTTTAGGATATCGCCCGAGACATGTCTCGGGTTTCGGGATAACTTCCCTCATCAGTAGAGAAAGATCGTTAGGGGTGGAAGAGAAGGCCGCCACACAACAGTCAAAGGCCTCGATGCCAGAACCGGCACGCAGGTGCATCGTCCAAGAGCCCGTCGGCCCAAAGCTCAAGGGAGCCATATTGTGTTTAGTCATCAATGGAGCGCACACCGCTAGCCCCTCCTCCGGATCGCCCCTCGGGACTCTGGTACTTGCAGTACTTTAGTGGATCACCCAGGTGGGTGCAAGTCGGTACTTGTAGGACTGATGAATCTCTAGACCCGATACAAGTCCCGGGTTTTAGGATATCGCCCGAGACATGTCTCGGGTTTTGGGATAACTTCCCTCATCAGTAGAGAAAGATCGTTAGGGGTGAAAGAGAAGGCTGCCACACAACAGTCAAAGGCTAGCGGTGTGCGATCCATTGTGGTATTCTATTTATTTGTCGCACAGGCAAAACTGTTGCCTAAACTGCACCATCTGTGGATGGGGATTAATGGCTCTTGGCAGTGAGCTACCGTACCGGAGCACCCGGCCTGGCCGCAAGGACTTCTCCAGCCACCCCTGCGCTAAAGGTATCTGAGGGGGAGGGGAGCTGGTCAACAGCGCTGCCGTCCGCCTAAACTCTGCTGCACCCACATCCCCAAATGCTCATTGCACTGCGGTCCCTGAGGCCACTATCCCCGGCCATCCAGCTCCCAGGCCTGGTTCGGTCATGGCACCACCAAGCACCACCCAGGTTGTGGGTAAGGACAGCGGGTATCCTCCAGGGCTGCACGCCCACCAGCCCACAGGAGTACTCACCGTGCCCACTCTCCGGCATCCGCACTGCTTCCTGGGGGGTGCACTTGGCCCTGGTGCAGATAAGCTCAGGACGGGTCTCAGATGTACTGTATAATGTGGCTTCCGCTCTACAAGGAGGCTGCACCATGGCTATGAAGCTCCGCCCGGATGTAGGAGCCACACACAGGCCCAAGCGACTCTGCAGCGTGGGTCAAGCCACAGGCCACGGATCAGTCTCTGGCCACAGCAAACCGACTCTGGGCAGCAGCAATCATAACTTGATGTCGGGTTCACAAGGCTGCCGGAGGCAGAGCCCAGAAGGGGCCAAGCAGTAGGGCACAGGCTAGGCTATCCGGTCTGAGGCACCGCAGCATCCATTAGCCCAAAGCGTGCAAGGCCCACACACTCAAGGCCCTCCTTCAAGCCCAGCGCTGCAGAAATCGCCACTAAACTTCCACTGCAGGTCCTCTACGCTGCCAGGATCAAGACTGCTCCTTTTTTGACAGTGGATTCCAGTTATAGGATGCCGATTTGGAAGGAATAATGGGCCCGGCTGGCAGAGCTCCTCTAGAAGGCGGCCAACCACGCTCTGTCAATATGAATATTCACAGTTCTCCTGGCAAGAGTGGTTGTGGCTAAGGCCAATCAATTGATAGATTTAGTAAAATCATTATAGTGAGCCAGGACTGCTACAGCCTTCGTCTTTGAACATATTGCTCCTTCTTCATGGTAGCAATTTAACAGGCTTGTCCTTTCTCTATTTGCAGCATTGACCTTGACATGCTTTACAGATGCCTATTAACAGTCTGTACTATGATGGCTTTCTCCAGGCCACCTAACAATGACAAAGGGTCTGCTATGTCATCCAAACATTATCATTGAGGACTGTTAGTTGTTGGACTCCATGTCTGTGTATCTTGCTCACAGATGAAGTTGTTTTTAAGCTTTGTGAGAGCTCCTCATCACCTTTGTCAAAGTTTAGTAGTGTTGACACATTTACTCCCATACAAGTTGGAGTAGGAGTGATGGATGTAACTGTAGCAATTGAGATGTCCTCCATTTCCACATGTGTGTCAACTACTGCATCAGCTTCAATGGTTTCAGACACACCCTGGCTGTGATATGTGGAAATGCATGTATATAGTTATTGTGAAAAAATGGTTAATACGTTTCTGTAATATTGTTGAATATGTGATTTATGTGTTTCTGACATGGACACTATGTATAGATATATTATCAACAAATAGTACACTATGTAATTAAAAATGTACTGCAACCCCCATATTGCAAACATCTCCATGAACCTTTGTTAGCTAAGATGTTGTACTTGAGGACTTATGAACAATATGTTATGGTACGAAATTAACAGCAAAATGATTTACCTTGGCTGGAACCTTCAGGATTTGAGGTGTACATTTCTGACACTCCCATCACACTTTTATGTTCACGTGTTCGTTCCCTCAATCTGTGATTTGATGACAGTAAGAGGATTATTTTTGGTGGATCAACCACCTGTGCCACAAGCCTCAGCCTTCCTGCTGGCCATCTTTTATTTGGTGCGGGATCATAGGTCTTACCAGCATTTCCTTATCTCTGGTATGGTTCTCTAGGTGACACCAGGTGAGTTGAACGTCTTCCGGATGCTGTTCCATATTTTTGTTTTTTAGGCCTTAAGAACAGAAAATTATGCTTTCCTCAAAATCTAGTCCATGTGTGCCACACATTCTTCTGTGAACAGCTCTATCTCCATCTCAGAAAGTTTTACTTTGTGCTTCCTGATGCCAGGGTCCTTTTCCCCATCTTTAATGGACATGGTGTTCTTCAGAAATTAAATTTCCACTGCCAGAAATCAGACAGGAGTACTCCTTCCTTCCAGCATCACCCTAGGCTTCTGGGTTGTGGCCACACCCCGTATTTCTAAACTTCCTGGCTCTTACATCATCATTCTGCAACCAGAATGACACTGTGATTTCCAAATAGGAAATTTCTTAATTGTGAATGCAAATTTGTAGAAATTGCTAGTACTGGAATACTCTCCTGTGCATATCTCATTTTGCAATTTCCAATTAGCAATTTATTTCAAATCACTATTTGGAAAACCGCAAATGCTATCTTTCATACATATCGCCCCGAATGACTAAACTGAATGAAGATGTTGTGTAATTGGAGAGAGACACACTAAAAACCAAGTAGTTTGGGGCAGAGGTTTGTCAGAGCATATAAAGTTCCATTCCATATACCCAGAAATCTTTGAAAGAATCCATGGTGGCCATCTTAAAATAAAAGAAAAATGAAAGGGATGGTTGGGGATGGGAAAGTCATGCACAAGCTGTGGGGAGGGTTGTAAGAAGCAACACAAGAATGAGATGAGGATGCATGGGGAAGTTATAAAAAAGAGAGTGAGAAGAGCATCGGCAAAGATGAGGACAAAGTAGCACATGGTTAAGAGAGCAAGAAAATACATGCACTCTCCTGGAGTTTCTAACGGAAAAGAACAAGAAAAATCAATGAATGCAAGCCAAATCAGTAGTGAAAGCTAATAAGTCACCCCAATCAAAGCATTGTGAGACCTAAATTCTCCTGGGTGGGGCAAAATCAAGACTGATTATAAGCTGTTTGTAGCTTAGACAAATCTATCTATACTACTATTATAAAGAGGGAACACAATCCTTTGAGCCAGGTAAACTCGGGAACCACAGCGCCAATCAAAACACCCAATACATCATAAGAAACGTCAGGGTAAGCAGATGGACATAGGCTATATACCATAAAAAAATATATCTTAGAAGGGCAAAGTACGTTCTTTCAGAAAGTAGTCCCTTGGAAGTAGCACCATGTCTGAGGTGGCATGTGCGTTTTATGCATGCTGACATCACAATCACAGGTCCGCCATTTTAGTAAAGTAGTAAAGTGCTCGGAGAGCGGACAGGAGCGTGGCCAGAAGCGGCCAGGACAGGAGCGCCGAGTCGACAGACTCCGGAGTCCGACATGCCAAGAGCGGACAGGAGCGTGGGCAGAAGCGGGCAGGAGTGCCAAATCGACAGCCTCCGGAGTCCGGACAGGAGCGTGGGCAGAAGCGTCGAGGAGCAAGGAAACAGGGGCAAGGAAACAACACCCTGCGCACGTGATGCTGGTAAGTACGCTCTGCTGCGCGTCTCCTGCAGCGGTGCTGCCCCAGCCCCCTTCTGACAACGTCGGGGCGGGCTGCTGGTAATATTATAAAGACAGGTGAATTATATCCACAACTGGAAATACATCCATTAGCAATAATGTATTATTCAATTGGTAATGGGTGAGTATTGCATATTTGAGCTAGGGTCTCTCAGTGGGGTTGCCTGTTCTGTGTTTGCTTAGCTATCCTATCTTACTCTATGCTGTATGCACTTGACTACTGTATGTAGGTCAATTGGAATTTTTAATCATATTACGAATGTATCCCACAGATGCGATATTGCTTTGTTGCCAATGCTGTTCTCCTTCTTAGCCAGTGAGTCTTGGGCATTTAATTCCAAAGATATCAATACATAGGTACTCGCTCTCAGCCTTGTCTCAGGATATGTCCCGTCTGGCTGCTTGAGTAAGATCAATGTGCCAATTTCACTTATTTAAACAGAAATTCTGCATTGATTTTTTAAACATTGGCTGACAAACCACAACAACATTGCAGTACTCTACTTCCAGAAGGATATCATCCTACTGTATCGTACATTGCACAAATTGTCTTACCAACATACACTGAACGGCTTGTTATTATATTATCTGGGTTGCAATACTTTTTTAAATCATGGATCAGCACATATTTACCAGGTCTTCCACAATTCCTGAGTGGTCTATCAGCTGTCAAGTCGAATGTATGTCAATCACTGCCAGACAATATTTCCATTTAATTTTAGGTTAATATTAGAGGGAGGAACCTTCTATTGAGTTTAGCCAGTGGGTGAAGGGGGACCATATGTCTTTTGGGCGGGAGCTGGTTGGTACAAATTTCCAGTAACATGTCCATCTATCTCTGCAGTATGTAACTTCCTCTGCCCAAGTTTTTATTGCTGGTGGTGTTGGGTTCTCCCAGTGCATTGCAACCCGCCTCTTTGCCAGAAGGAGCAGCAATGCTGTAAGGCGTCTTCCTGTTTTCAGTGTGCTGCGTACATACCCCAGCAGCACAACCAGAGGGGTGCGTGGCATATCAAGCTCTGTTATGTCCACTATGTGCCCATAGACTCCCATCCAGAAGTTGGCTACTGTCCGGCACTCCCAAGCTAGATGGAGGAAGTTTGCCTGTATCTCGCAACAGTGCCAACAGTTTTCGACGGATCTCAGCCACATGCAAAGTAGTTGTATCGGGGTACTGTACAGTCGATGAAGATATTGAAAATGTATAAGTCTAAGGCAATAGTTAGGTGAGAGGTTCTCTGACTGCTCACAACAGAATGCCCATTGTTCGTCAGAGAGTGTTTCCCCGATGTCTACATCCCAGGCTTGTAACGAGTTTACATTCTGAGGGTTCTTTAAGCACATGTTCTAGTGCTTCCAGTGTTAGTGGGGAATTCGGGAACATTGGAAAGAGGGAACAGCATGCAGCTCTGAGTTGAAAGAATAACAGGGTGTCTAGTGGAGAGGGCTGCAGTGTAGTATCTAAATTCTGTTGTGTTAGGACTTGGCCATCGGGGATCAGCTCATGGAATGTTTTAATCCAGTCTGCTGCATGCGTCTCCACACACTGCTATCCAGCAGCGAGGGCATCAATGGCTTTCTAGCGGATTAGGTGGCTTGGCGCCGATGTAGGCAGAAGTGTACCTCGGACCTCGTCCATGGCCGCTCTTCCATGTAGACGATCCTGACACAGCACAGAGGCCCATGGCACTGCAAAATAAAGAGGAAGAAGGCGTGCCCCTCCTGGAGAAGGCACGCCGCACCACGGAGCACTCAGCATTTTGACCAGCCGGAGTCTGCCCGCCGAAATCAGAGGTAAAATGGCGGCTGAACGGGGTGATCGAGGTGGCGGCTATTGAGGAGCGAGAGCGGCCCCAGAGACCTCCTGGTTCACACAGTGGAGGCAGGGGTGGACTGACACCTGGGTGAGCTGTGTCCCAAGTGGAGAAGCGTTGGGGAAGACGAGGGCGGCTGAATACATTCTGATCGCCCGGTCCCTCTGGCCTGACCCTAAGATGGAGGAGAGAGAGCGACGTGAGTTGGGCTGTGGAGAGGCTGCTGGCGCTCGGTCTACCTTCGGGCCGCTGGGCTCACTTTGGGGGGGGGGCTGGCGCTTTTCTTGCATCTCCCTGTAAACCCGGGATCGGACCCGAGCTGGGGGACTGACTGGCTTACTACCCTGGAGGTGAGAGGCATTGCGACCCTGCGCGTGGGCCCTCAGACTACTAGCTGGGCGTTGCGGGACCGGAGTAAGCACTGCGGCGGGATGGAGCTGTTTGCGGATCCCTGAAGGCCATTTGAGGAGGTTCCCTGAATGGTGCCCGGCGGTCCCTTGGATCAGGTCTCTGTCAGGGGGCGCGGGCAGGTGCCTGACAGGAGGAGGCTGGGCTGTGATGCTGAGGAGGGCAACATGGTCCCTGCGGTCAACTGGACCCGCTGCTGGCACGGAGGTACTGGCCCAGGGAGTGCTGGACGGCGGAGCCACGAGGCGGTGAAGGCGACTAGTCCCCCCTGGCACCAATTTGGTCCTGGGGTGGTCATCGTACGATGTCCGGGCGAGGGGCACTGGACTTTGACCCTTTTGCCAAGGGGCCCTAGAGCAACAGCGCTACGCCCCTGCTTCATTATTGCCCCCCACTCGGGACTGAACCACGCTACTACCTGGTACACACATTTGCTCCTTAAGCCCTAGGGGCACTTGCCTGGACCACGCACGATTTGGAGCTTGACTGGCCCACATACTTCTATTGGGGGTTCGCGCGCACTAGGGGGCTAACGACATTGTGCCCTAGGGCGAGGGTCCACATTCCACTGGCCCTGTGGACCTGCGAACCACCTCACTCGCACAAACTACTCATTCATCCTGCCGTCGGCCCGCAAGCTTGAAAGGGTGCCCAGGAAGACGGGTTGTGGACCCAAGTGTGTTGACTTTCCTCTGTGGGGTGTCACTGTGCGCCATTGGTTCAGTGCCAACCTGAGGAGGCAATTGCGGTGGAGACCCTCAGAGTGGCTAAAGGGGAATAACGGTGACCTACTGGGGAGGTGTGTGCCTGCGGTCTCCCCCGTCTGTGCTACTTTGGACTGCATCTATCCACTAAGATGGGCCACGTGTCGAGAAAAAATAAGGGCTTTCAGGTGCTGCGCCTGGACGCACCGGACCAACACACGGAGGATGAGGATGGCGAGGAGGTGGGACAGAGAACGGGACGGTCTGGGGATCCTACCCTGGGTGAAATAATGCAGGCCATAGTGGCCTCCCGGGAAGCGCTTGAGAAACGGATGGAGGACATCGGATCAGATCTTACCCTGTTGAAGGACAATCACCGGAAGCTCAAAGAGCGAGTGACGACCCACAAAACCGCCATGAAGGACGTTCCCAGGGAGGTGGCAGAGCTGCGTTACTCCTTAAAAGAGGTGATGAACAGAGTCAAAGTCCTCGAGCTGCGGGCAGAGGACAGTGAAGGACGTTCCCGTCGCAACAATCTCCGTATCGTGGGGTCCCGGAATGTGAAGAGGGAGCTGACGCGGTCCGGTTTCTGGAGGACTGGTTGCGGTCGGAGGTGGTGCCGGAGGGCCTTTCCCCCTTTTATGCGCTGGAGCCGGCGCATAGGGTCCTGACTCACCCACCAAAACCTGGCGCCCCCCACGACCAATGGTGGTGAGGCTCTTGCATTATCGTGACTGGGACTACATCCTGCAGAGAGCCCGGGAACAGAAGAACCTGCAATTAGGGAACAACAAGGTGATGATATTTCCGGACTACAACAGGGAGGTCCATCGTCAACGGTCCTCCTTTCTGGCTGTCAAGAGGAAGCTGCGCCAGCTCAGTCTCCCGTATGCTATGCTGTTCCCGGCGCGTCTGTGGGTGACAGCTGATGAGGAGACTCATTTCTTTCTCACCCCGCAAGCGGCGTGGGACTGGTTGGAGAGGCGTGAGGGCACGGCCGTGACTACCTCGCGGGCGGCTACCCCTCGAGAACGACAGGCGACTTCTCCACCGAGGGGGGCAGCCCACTTCCCCAATGGTGCAGCAACATGAGCGAGACAGGGCAGTGAGAGCTGTGGCGGCCATCTGCAGGGGGGTGGCTAGCCAGGGGATTACTGACACTGATGCGGAGAGGAGTGGAACAGGGAGTCCGGGATCTGGAAACGCACTGGGACTCTCTGACATGGAGTTGCTGAAAGTCACGCGACAGACAGCTGATGAGATGTTTGGTTGATGGGGTCAGTGACGATAAGTGGGGGGTTTGCTGTCAGGGTTGTTGCGAGGGCTGGTTTCGGGGTCCGCTTTGAGGTGGAGCACTGCGGTGGGTACTGACACTCCCTAGCTGCCGGGGCCCTTGCTGGCTGGGTGGATTTTTCTCCATGAGGGGTGGGGCTGGGGGGGAGGTTCTGGGGGCATTGTGCGTGAAGCTACGAGTTACCTCCTGGTTATGGTTCTAGCTATAAGCAGTTTGCTTTGGATGGGAAATGGTTGTGGTGTGCCTGTCCTGGGGTGCGGGAGTTGGGGGAAGTTTGAGAGTTCAGTGGGATGGGGGTGGGTCAGACATGTTGCTAGGGGGGATTTAGGTATGTGCATTTGTGAATGGACTCCATGGGCACCTCCATAGGTCTTAAAGTCATGACTTGGAACATACGGGGAATGCATACCATGTATCGGTGACACAAAACACATGCTTATTTAATCCGTAGGGGAGTGCAAATAGCACTACTTCAGGAAACCCATTTGACGAAGGCGGAGGGGGTGGCGTTACAATGCCGTTGGAGAGGACAGGTCTTTCACACTTTTTATTCGGCTTATGCACGGGGGACCTTATCTGGGTGTGGGCGGGTGTCCCATTTCAGTAGGTGAGGCAGGTGATAGATCCGGAGGGTAGATATACGGTAGTCACGGGGCGGTTAGATGGACGCGACATTACCCTAGGAAGCATATATGCCCCTAATACTGAACAGTCCACTTTTTTCACGCCGCTCTCACAGACATTGGTGGGGGTGTTGACAGGTCCTGTTTTATTAGGGGGAGACTTTAATTATGTGACAGATATAGACCTGGACCATTCCCACCCACATCTCCTGGATGCCCCTGCTTGCAGGCTAGCGGACACCAGACGGGATTGGCAGAGAAGCTGGGGACTTACAGATTCTTGGAGGGCCCATCACCCTGAGGAGCGCGACTACCCTTATTTTTCCGCAGTCCATAAATTACACGTCAGGCTGGACGCGGTGTTGTGCTCCCCAGATGTCCATATAATACTCACGATGAGTGAATACTTGGATAGGATGACTTCTGATCATAACCCCCTGTTGGTGACCCTGAACTGGGTTCGCATTAGAACGGCGATCCCTAGTTGGCGACTCCGTCCGGAGGTCTTGGAGGATCAGGTCTTCCGAACCACCTTAGGTACTGCCCTAGAGGACTACTTCCGGAGCAATGTGGGCACTCTTCCAGTCTGCACAATGAGTGGGACGCAATCAAAGTGGTGCTACACGGGCGGTACATTGGGGAGGCTGTGGGAGTGCGTAAGACCCTGTTAAATGAAGTACAGCAGGCAGAACAATGACTCCGGGAGAAGGAAAGGGAGAGACCGGGCCGGGAGGACATTCAGGGGGGCTCTTGAAGGTGAAGGAAGAGCTCGCAATACAGATAGAGCGGCTGAGGTGTTTCGACCACAGGGCCTACCTGGTGCGGGCACACGAAGAGCGCGATAAATCCGGGGCACTTCTGGCAAGGCTAGCGAACCCGGTGCGTAAGGGCACGCCGATTCTTGAACTCCGAGAAGAGGGAGGGTGACCCACTACGGGCAGCAGGCCATTAATGGACAATTCCTGGATTACTATTCCACCCTTTATAGTAGCACGTTAGATCCCAGGGAACTGGAAGACAGAGACTTCATTGATATAGAGTTACCGCAGCTTGAGGCTGAAGAGGTAGAGAACCTAGGTCGACTGGTAGAACTGAGCGAGGTCAGAGGAGCCCTCAAGCGTATGTCCAAAAAGAAAACCCCAGGCACAGACGGACTACCATCGGAGTTCTATGTCACCTACCATGATGTGCTGTCTCTGCAGCTGGTGGCACTTTATAACCATTCAAGGCAGGTGGGCTTCTTGCCTGCTTCGACGAGCGAGGCTATGATTGTACCACTCCTTAAACCGGGTAAGCCGGAGTGGGACCGAACTGCGTATTGATACTGAGTGGTATCTTAGCAAGTCGTTTGGTGAGGCACATGACAACTGTTGTCCACGTAGATCAGGCTGGGTTCATCTCCACCTGAGACACGGCCTTGAACATCAGGAGGCTTTGTCAATTACTGCATGAAGCAGGGGCAGGAGACAACGAGGCCTGTGTATTATCTATAGATATCGAAAATGCCTTCGATAGTCTAGAGTGGCCATACCTGTTCCGAGTTCTGAGGGCCTTCGGTCTCGGTGAGGGGTTTGTGGCATGGACGAAGATTCTCTACTATCGTTCGAGGGCCAGAGTTGGAACGGGGGTGTGATTTAGGATACTTGCGCCGTGGGCAGGGGGACGAGGCGGGGATGCCCGCTGTCTCCCCTCGCTGGCGGTTCATGCACAGACAGGCGGGGCATTTTCGGGGACTAGAGGGGATGCACCACATTGCCCTCTACGCCAACGATTTACTGATGTTCCTCTCAAATTCCACTGATGAGCTCAGGGGGGGCCTGGAGTTGTTGGAGAGATTGGGATGGGTGGCAGGGCTTAAAGTCAACTGGGCCAAGACCTGTCTATTTCCGCTTTGAGGGGGACCATGGTGATCCTCCCGAAGGGGTTGATGTGAGATGGGAGGGTAGGTGTCTACAGTATCTGGGGGTTAGAATTCACCATGAGCCAGTGGATTTATTTGAGGGAACATAGGGCGAGCCCTGCGTGCCGCCAAGAGTAGCCTTGACTTCTGGGGTTCTCTGCCTTTGTCGGTTGCGGGACGTGGGACCTTGCTAAAAATGATCACCCTTCCTCGTTTACTTTATTACTTTGTTACCCAGCCAATTTGGATACCTGGAAAGTGCTTCGCACAACTCAACTCCATGGTTTCGAGCTTCTCGTGGGGAACGGGGAGACGGAGAGTTGCTCTGCTGACCATGATGGGCCCGCGACAGGAGGGGGGCTTTGCGGCGCTGGATTTCGAGGCTTATTACCATGCGGCTAAGTTCCAATGGTTCACACAACGGTTGGCAGGGAAGCTGGGACTGGAGGTAGACCAGAGAGGAGGTGACCTGGAGCTTCGACACTTGAGCTGGATTTTGCTACAGCTCCCGGTGAGGGAAAATGAGGTGTCCAGGGAATTGTGGGTTCTGAGGCAAAGCTGGTATAGGGCTATGCAACACAATAAGGGGAGCCTTGCCTATGCCCCCGAGATTCTGATATGGTTCTGTGAGGAGCTCCCACACGGAGGGTACTGGCAACGCCTATATGACTGGGAGGAATTGGGTATCTCCACCATGGGAGATCTATACGAAGATGGGGCACTTCTACCGTTTCAAGACCTCATGCAGAGGCATGAAGTACCTGCTCAGGACTCTTACACGTGGGTGTGACGGCCGCTGTACGCAAACACTGGAAATAAGGGTTGGAGGAACCACGGATCTTCCTCCCCAGCCAATATGTGGTCCCCTCCGCTAGTAGAATCAAGGCGGTGGCGTGCTTGTATCGGAGGCTGACGCAGGGCTTGAGGACTCCTCTAGAGGCACTGCGTACTAAGTGGGAAACTGATTTGGGAATGCCAATAGAGGAGAAACCTTGGCATTGCTAATGGAAAGGGCCTGGAAGTGTTCCCCGAACGCGAGGTTCCAACTTATCTAATTCTATGTGTTTCACCGGGCATATCTTACACCTCACACACTTAATGAGTTCTTTGGCTCCCACACTACCTGCCCACGGTGCAGACTGGATAGTGCGGCATTCATGCACATGTTCTGGGACTGTCCACTTCTTCGGGGTTACTGGGGGGGAGGTACTGACCAAACTGACAGAGGTGACAGGGAGGGATCTGCAGAATACCCCAGGGGTGTGCCTCTTATAATGGTTTCCCCACACTTCCCGCAACAAAACCATCAGTAAGATCCTGGACTTGGGGTTAGTTCTAGCCAAGCGGGAAATAACTAGCCATTGGAAGGCGGTCAGGGCCCCTAGCGCTGGCTTCGAGAATTTGCTAAATGGGCGGAATGTGAGGGGACACTGAGGCTTCAATTAGCTGTTGATAAGTTGTGGGACTCTGCGAGAGCCTGGATGGCGATGGTGGACTTGCTCAAAAATCCAGTTGAAGATGATGACTGATCTCTCCGGCCATGAGTGTTAATTTTGGCACATAGGACTGAAGCAGCAGACAGTATGATGAGAGAAAGGGAGGGAGGTGCATGGAGGTGGGTACGTCATCCCAACAGAGATATGGGCTACTGACATTGGACTTTAACTGAGTGTGTGGAACATGTGTTGAGCATCGAACGTGCGGTTAGGGACAGCGACATGTCTGAGAGGAGGGAGGTGGTAGGGTTAGGACGGGAGGATGGCTCAGGGGAGAGGGGGTGAGTTGAGGGAGGGGGCGATGTTTTGTTTCTGTCTTATTGTTCTTTGTGCTGTGACAGAGAGTCTGACAGTGCTTGTTTCAGTAAGGAACAACATGAGTCAATCTTGCAGGGCTACACCTCAGCTCAACTGGGATATTATTCTACTGGTCCAGTGTTGCAGGGCTAAAGTATGAGAATTGAATATGTATGAGATGTGTTTACAAAGTATATGAAAACATAATAAAATCTGTTTACAAAGAAAAAAAACAATGGCTTTCTAGCAAGCAACATAGATGGCGTGTATAGTATTTCTAGTTTGGCCCTTTTGCAGAGTCCCTTCCAGGCCCAACGTAACGCTACTGTTGTGTCAATGTCCTGTCTCGTCGCTTGTATTCTTGATAAAGTGCAGTTGTCAGGGGTAAGGCGGCCACACTGTCAATTTCTGTTGCCACATGTGGTTGAAAGGGTATGGGATGCTGCCAGAAGATGAGATATTGCGCCTGAGCACTATATGCTTATAGCACAAAGTCAGGCGCTGCCAGGCCTCCCTGTGTGAATGGTAACGTAAGAAGGTCCCATGACGCCCTAGGCTGTTTGCCCGCCCAAAACAGCTTAGTCATACTGGACTAAAGACTATGCATGGGCAGAAAATCCATTCCGTTTGCGGATTTTGCGGATTTTCGGTAAATTCGCAATCCGCGAGATTCGCGAATTTTCTGCAAATTCCGCGAGCGGAACGGATTGGGTCAAAAGTTCAACCTGACTTTTGTAACTCTTTTAGAATGGCGCCGGCAAGCTGCCAGAGCCATTCTAAAATAGTTACAAAAGTCAGCTTCAATAGGAAGCTCTAATAGATAAAGTAAAGCAGGTGCTCGAGTTGAAGCTCAAATTCAGTTACACAATCATTAATCACCCCAAACTTGGGGTGATTAATGATTGTGTAACTTAATTTGACCTTCAACTCGAGCACCTGCTTTACTTTATCTATTAGTGCTTACTGTTGAAGCTCTTTGTAGCTATTTAGAATGGCGCTGGCAGCTTGCCGGAGCCATTCTAAGTGGGTTTGAGGGCAAAAGGGCACAAAAGTGGGACAGAGGGCAGAGGGGGACAAAAAATGAGTGGGGCAGAGCGGAGAAGGGCACAGAAACGAGTGGTACAGAGGGCAGAAGGGCATAATAAATGAGAGGGTGGCAGGGATTAACCAGGCAAAAAAAAAGACCTACGAACACGCAAAGCGCCCCGCGAACACCCGCAAACAAGCAAAGTGCCCTGTGAACACCCGCGAACACGCAAAAATACAAAAATTTGCAAATTTTGCGGATTGCGAATTCGCAAATCTGCAAATTTGCAGATCGCGAATTCGCAAAATTCACCAATGCTTACTAAAGACGTTTGAAAAAGTGTGAGGTGAGGGGCATTGGAATGTTAGCAAAGAGGTATAGCCATTTAGGGAGGATAATCATTGTTGTTATCGCAATGTGACCTGTGAGGGATAGAGGTAAATGTTTGCATCTTTGGATTCGTTCCTCAATCCAACCCATCAACCTTCCATAGTTCACTGACCACATCTCCTTTAGGTCTCTGCTGACCCATATGGCCAGGTAGGACACCGGTCTAACCGCCCAGGCTATTGGCAATTCAAACCCCTTTATCTTACCAGTTCTCTAATTAGTGGCGCGAAGTTGGACGCAGGGTCTATTGCATAAAGAGTAAGGTAATCCACGTACATGGATTCTCAATCAGTCGATAACTTTATTTCGGTCACAATGGACCATAAAAGCACATGATTAAATACATACATAAAACAACAATAAAGTAAATAAATAAAATAGAACAATACAAAGACAATCATATATTTACATTATTAGCAAGTTAAAACTATACATTTGGCCATCCCATCATAAAACCTAATTCAAAATTCAATATAGCTATCGACAATAATCATTAATTTTATGTGGAAATTCCAGCTATCCAGATATATCAATACCTGGATACTTTTCCTTTTAGCCGGAAAAAGAAAAAAAAAGAAAACTCTTTCAGCACCAGAGGTGATTATTTTAAAAAAAGCTCCTACATTTGTGCCACATCCCATTTAAAAAAGCGCGAGACGGAAAAAACAATAGGGGGATGGGTATCATACTTTAAAACTCTAAAAGCTTGAGAGTAGTGTCGAAAAACCTAAGTTTCTACAGATCGGGATCACCCAAAGTTTGCCTGATGCATAATATGCAGGGCAGATAAAAAAGACATGAATTTCATTTTCTAGCTTGTGTTTACATGCAGGACACTCTTTTTTGGCTGTCCCATTTGCTAGTAAACAACATAAGAGGAAGGCTCCCTATCCTAAATTGCATATATAATCTCCTAGCCGATGATGGGTAAATCAGGTCTAGAAACTCTTCTTTTTTGTAGTCCTTTTTTACTCCAAGAAACTCAATTGTCAAACGACAGACTGTAGAACTCACATAAAGGGTTAATAAATTATAGTGCCTATAATGTCGAACCAAATCTGCCCTAGTTATTGTTGGGTATGCTACATCTGGAGTTTCCCAAAGCTCTGGCCTTCCTATCCTACTGCTGATTGCCTTAATGTGAACAAGCCACAGTGTTTTCTTGCTACTCATAGTTACCCAAACCTCCCTAAATTCATTTCTATAGGAAGCTAATTCAGGGACTGTCCATATTCTTCTCCAATACATAAGTGGTCTTAGTGCCACTTCCTCCTCAATAGGGAGAAGCCCTAGATCCATACGGAGGGGCACTAGCGGACTACTAGATAGAAGTCCCACCAAATTCCTCATGAATGTGTGCCCTACCTTCATGAGGTTGGTAGGCCTATGGTGCCCCCAAAGTTCAGCCCCATAAAGGTTGGCCGCCCTAGCCTGTACTTTATAGATTTCAATACCAGGGTCAGCTGGCTTGAACTCGGACACTCTATGCATTTTTCCCCCGCCACTTGGGTTAACTTTAGAGATGCCTTTGCTAATTGGGTATCCCATTCCAAATGTCCCGATAGGGTAATGGCCAAATACTCAAAAGTCTTCACTCTCTCAAGGGGAGTGCTGTCCAAAAGTGGATTCGGGCGAGTCAGCCTAGGAGGGTTGAAGATCATAAATTTAGTTTTAGTTAAGTTGATCTCTAGACCTCTCATTTTACAGAAATCGGCAAAGCCGTCCAGGGTGCGTTGGATACCCGTTGATGTCTGGAACAACAACAAAGTCTCGTCCGTGAACATCAACTCGGGCACCCTCCCTGATACTAGCCTCGGGGCATCACTATCCTTGACTCCCAGTAGGTGGTCTATAAGCCCAATAATGTATAGACAGAATAAGGTGGGGGCCAGGACACACCCCTGGCGCACCCGCTGTTTCACTGGGAAGCGTGCTGACAATTCTCCATGCTTCCTGCACCTAACTTGTGCATAGGTCTACGTATGCAGCCTCATCAGCACATCAAAAAGGTACGGTGGAATGCCAAGATCAAACAATACCCTCCACAGTTTTTCCCTAGGGACCAGATCAAAAGCAGACCTCAGGTCAACGAAGATGAGGTAGAGGCTGCCACCCTCCACACTCACTGTTTTCCAGTATAAGACCTGAAGTCTGAATATCTGGTCGATAGCAGATGTGCTCATCCTGAAGCCAGCCTGGAAGGAACTCAAGATCTCTTTTTCCTCAATCCAACCCTGGACTCTGTCTAGAATAACCCGTCCCATCAATTATAGGGTGGTATCTATCAGGCTGATGGGCCTATAGTTGGACGGTGATAGAGGGAAACCTTTCTTATGAACCAGAACTATCTCAGCGCCATGCCAAGTGTCCGGCGGGTCCATGCCCTTTAAAATAGCATTGAACAAAGCTCACAAATATGGTGCCCAAATTTTTGGTGCTGACCGGAATAGATCTCCGGGGAGCTTGTTTGGTAGTAATTTGTCGATGGCGAATTCTACTTCGCATAGAGTAATCTCCCAAACCCCTCCAAACGATGCTCATGGAGGAGGCTTGTTAGCTCAGTAGAGGTACCGTGATTGCCCGAATTTGCATACAAAGCTCCAAAGTGAGCTTCCCAGACTACTGGGGCTATATTGGGTTCTACCACTAGTCTGCCCTCCATCCCCCAGAGCTGACTATTTCCCAAAATGTTTTCAAGTCTTTTCCCATAAGGGCATTCCTAAGATCATCCCATTTATCGGCTTCCCAATTTTTCTTTTTTGATTGGATAACCCGCTTGCACTTAATCCTGCATAGATTAATTCTTGGCCTGTCCTTAGCCTTTACAGCACTCAGCAGTTTTGTTTTGGCCTTACGAAAGTTAGCATTATACCAGGGATGGACTGAGACAGGTTTCGCCCTTTGACTTCCTGCCAGATAAAACACATCAAGCAAATTGGAAGACAGCTGTTTATGTATTTTTATAGGCCTGTCCCCCTTCCCTGTTTGCGTGTCCCTTACCCCTGCCTCTCCCATTTCTCTTAAGTATGGCAAAACCTGCCGGTAAATATTTGATTATTTAGTTGGAGAACCCTGAATATAGGACCACTTTACTCTCCGCCTGTTATTGGTTAGAGACAATAGATGTTGTGTTGAATGGGCATTGGTGCGGGGTTTGACAAACCCAAACTCCCTGGTTTGAGTGTCATAACTAAAGCGTTGTGATCACTATCTTTTCTCGGGTGGATCTGGAAGTCCAGTACCCTATCCCATGTCCTGGATTCAACCAAAATGTGATCTAGAATCGAATTTTGCCCTTCTCTATTGAAGGTGGGTAGTCCTGGTCTATCCAATTTTTTCCTCCCGTTACATTCCCTCAGAGATGATGACAGGGTAAACGACTTTGTTTGTAGGTCCAGCGGCGTCCACGCTCTAACTGGTGGAATCTGGGGTTCAGGTATATGCAAGTACTGGTCTTCATCGTCTGAGCCATCTAAGCTTGAATTGGTTAGGGGCTCAAACTGACAATTAAAATCGCCCCCTATTATCAGGACAACTGCTGGGTCGAGAGTCTAAATAAACTGTCTCAGGTGTTAAATGACTCCAGACTCCTGCCCATTCTGCGCTGGCCGTGAATAGATATTAAGTAGGGCAATTTGTGTATTTGCTGGCATTGTTAAAAGGACACATTGTACATCCTCAGAATATGTTAGGATCTGCTCTGCTTTAGCACCCAGGTGCGTGCCCACCAAGATGCTTAAGCCCCCCGATGGTCTTCCCCTACCCCTCATTGTGGCCAATATATTGAAAGTGGCAAAGGCTCTCCTATGGTAGTCTTCCCGGGCCCACATCTCCTGCATTAGGCAGACATCACAGTTCTCTACAAACGAACCCCAATCTGGGCATGATAATTTGTTTTTAATGCCGGCCAAATTCCAGGAGAGAATATTAATATTGCCATTGGCCTCCAGCACTTGTGTTTGCTACTGTACCATAGTGAGACTGTCATCCCTAGCTAACGGGCCATCAGAATGCATTCCCACGCAGTTAGAGTCTGGCCTCTTCTCCCTCAGTTCTCTATTGGAGACCCCTCCAGCTGCTGGAGGAGATACAGCTCTGACTGCACCCTCCTGTATTCATGGAAACGGAGCGCCAGACAGCTCACCAACATGCTCGCTCCTGCTACCCCCCTTTATGTTTCCCCTGTTCTCATCAAGGGCACTCTCACACCCCTTAGAGCTAAATGGGGCGATGGTCCGGGCATTGGCCACAGGACCCTCCCTAACTTCTGGGGGACCCTGTTTATCAACATGGGGGGGCTAAAAACTGGCTACTCCTCGGCTGTAAATCTACCTGGTCCAGAACGCTAAATCTATTGCTTACAGGAAACAAAGTCAATGCAGGAATGTAATTGTTATCTCCATCCCGATTGACGTAATCTGACTGGACACTAGGTCCCCGTCTATCACAATCACCCCAAGACTGACCTCTTCTCTTTGAGTTGAAAATGAGATTGTTAGGAATAGGAGGGTAGAAGTAGGTTAGGGGAAGGGAATGTATTTGCCTTGCTGACTGAGCTGAATCCCAGTTGCATATATGCTCAATGGCCCATCTGTTTCTAAAATTAATTACAATACAATCACCCTCGGTATGTTTCTTCCGAAGCCCCACCCAGTCTACCCTATGGGCAAAAAGGATATCGCTAGATACCTGAATGGGAAATGACCTGTTATAATTCAACCAATGAAAGCATTTATTTTTAAGATCAGTATATGCCTCCAATTTTCCTTGACTCAAAACTGGAACCCCTACAAGCACCACAACATACGGTGTTGACTCGGGGGGAAGATCTATGCATGGTAGTACTTTCTTTAAAACATCATAAGTCATAGCACTTTTTGCTGGAACATGTTGTCTGGTCAGACCCTCTATGTCTTGCATCAAGCCACCCTCCTCACACAGCCTTGGTGGATACGTATTCTCTATTCCTCTACCCCCAACGTTCTCCACCCTTCTGCTCGTTGTTATATCATTAGTCGCAGCATTATCGCTAGTTAAGGATAGGGGTACGTTAGGCGGTGGAGTGGAGGGGGGCAATTCAGCTACATTGCTGGGGACAGGCGGGTTACAAATTACATTTGTTAACCTAGACAGCCTCTCTAGATTTCCAGTACCCCCTTCGTCCCGCATAGCATCCTTAGCCTGATTGGAAACAAGCATTGATTCTAGGTGTGAAAGTCTGTCTTCTATAGAATTTAGTCTATCGTAAAGAGGAAGGCATGTCTTGGTAAACATAGTTTCCATTTTGGACCAAAATTCTGCTCCAGACTGGGTAAGATAATCATCACCAGAGCTTAATATAGACGTGGTTACTTGTACAGATGGCTGGCTTAGATCGGGACTAGTTGATATTCCAATTGTGGAACTATCCCCCACGTTACTACATTTCGGAATTTTCGATTTTCTATTTTTCAGTGGGGCTCCACCACGCTTCCTTGAGGATATTGTATCCAATTCAGAGTGTTTAGCCGCCACTTTCAAAGTAGAGCTACATGCAGACCTTGTGTGTAATCTCGGAATTAAAGGTCCAGAGTGCTCTTGGTTTTGCGAAGAAGCATGCAGGGCATCTGGTGTAGCATCCATGCAAGAAGAAATACTAGGCAGACCTCCAACAACTTGGGATTGCTGGCTACCATCGCCTATGATGCCAGGAGAAGCAATGTCTAAGGTTGGTTGTTGCTTTGGCGAGGGCACCTGGGCCAGCCTGCCCATGGACGACCGTTTATCAAAAACGGGATCCAAAGATAACTGCTGTTCGGTCATTTCTATTTCATGGGCCAATACGGAAGACGCCCTGGTTAGGAATTGGTCCAATGTGCCCACAATCGACCCACCAGATGTAGACTTCCTGCCCTTTCCCGCTCTGGAGGTTGTCATTATTTGAAGGGGATACATAACAGCTACTCCACTAATAAGTTATGAATTAACAAAAAGTAGCCAAACACGACTAACAAGCAGACTAACATTCCAGCATACGAGTACTAACCTTCGTATGTAGGTTGCATTGACGATGTCGGGGGGGGGGGGGCGTCATCGTCGGTGCTCGAACAGGCTAAATCTGGCCCGCCCTTGGCCCGGGCTGCGCCAGGCGCGTGTTCCGCGATGCGGATAGTGTGATTGCTTAAATATGCACTTCCGATGGGAGGAGCGTGGTCAGGGCAACAGGCCCCTCAGGCTTGTGGGACCTTGAGTCCTGGTCCAAATAACAGCAGCAGTCCACCCCACTACCGGCACTAGCAGCGAAGTGTCTCCCGCGAAGCGGGACTCGCCAGCAGTTCTTGCAGCTCCTGGGTGCAGGTGAGGTGGTCAGGGCAGCAGGCGTGGCCCCTCAGTCTTGTGGGACCTTGAGTCCTGGTCCAAACAACAGCAGCGGTCCGCCCCACTACCGGCACTATCAGCGAAGTGTCTCCACATGGATTCTATCCGGCTTCTGGTGGTGAACCTAATCCCCCTATTAGTGTGGTGTTGTCGTAGCCACGCTACAAGCGGCTCTGTACAATGGCAAAAAGTAAGGGAATAATGGGAAGCTTTCGCTTGTGCCTCAGGATATTGGGATTTTATCCAATATCAACCCATTTACCCTAAGCCTGGAGGTGTACAAGAGCCCGATGAGTTTCACAAAGGTGGGATTTATACCCAGTCATGCCAGCAGTGTGAATGGGAATTTCCACTCCGAGTCAAACGCATTTGTGGCATCTAATAGTATCTCTATAGCCGAGACCTGCGGGGAGAGATATTGGAGTAGTGCAAAGAGTATTCTGAGGTTGTGTGACATAGAACGCCCTGGGACGAATCCCGATAGATCTGGTCGAATTATAAGGGGAAGTAGCAGTTGTAATCTAGTCATGAAAAGTTTGGCAAAGATGTTGAGGTCGATATTAATTACAGATAAAGGGCGATAGGAATTGCATGAGGTATGGTCCTTGCCCGGCTTCAGTATCGTTGTAAATAATTATTTATTTGCTGAGTTTTAAATAGCGCTGGCTAGACCCGGAGTTATCAGAGCGCTTTACATGACGTTCCACATTATTACAAAGTTACATCAGTTGCAAGTTACATTTGTTGCAAGAAAACATTTAAAGAGCATTGAAGATGAGCGCACTTTCCAGGTTTTTTCAACGAAAGCTGTATCTGTTACCTGTTCATCGGTGTATAGCGTTCCCCAGGGGTCTATACTCAGCCCCCTACTATTTAACATCTTTGCTAGACCACTGGCTACCATCGTGGAGGACGCTGGGCTGACAATATTTTTATACGCCGATGACACTCAGATTGTTTTCTCCCTTTCCAGAAGTGAGTGCAACAGTATATCGGTCCTGAAGGTTGGACTGTCGCGTGTCGCTGAGTGAATGCAGAGGCATTTCCTCAAGTTAAACGTTGACAAGACCGAGATCGTCATCTTGGGGAAGAACAAAGATCTCTGGGGCCCTCAGCACTGGCCTAGTGACATGGGACCCCTCGCCCAGCCGGTCTCTGTGGTTCGTAACCTTGGATTTCTTATAGATGACAAGCTTTCTATGAGGCAGCAGGCCAATAAGGTGGTCTCCGTTTGTTTTGCCACCTTGAGGTGGCTCCATAAAATCCTATGGATGCTGCTCCGTGCCACCCAGAGAACTGTTGTCCAGGCGCTAGTAATTTCCCGCCTGGACTATGGAAATGTCCTCTATCTCGGTGCCGACACTTCAACCATCAACAAACTTCAGGTGGTGCAAAATTCGTTGGCCCGACTTCTTTGTAATGTACCGAGGAGATCTTCGGCCTCACAGGCTCTTCGTGACCTACATTGGCTTAGGGTCCCGAGCCGTATCAAATTCAAAGCCCTGTGTTATCTTTTTAAAATTAAGCAGGGCTCGGCTCCAAAATATCTACAGTCTTGTCCAAACCTATAAACCCAGTCGCACACTGAGATCTTTTGCAAATGGCGATTTTGTTGTTCCAAGATTTAAACTTGTAAAGATGGGGGGTCGGTCCTTCTCCCATCTAGGCCCCGAATCCTGGAACGCACTACCTATCGCCCTGAAATCAGAGACTTATTTATTTTGCTTTCGGAAAAAACTTAAGACCCTACTCTTTCAGTAGATCTGTCCTTTCGCTCTAGCTGGCTCATTGCACTGTGTTGTGTTTTTTCTTCTTTTGTCTTTCTCTGGCGCCGGGAAGCCCACTGCAGGCAGCTGTTGCGCATTATAAGTGCAAATAAATAAATGAATAAGTAAATGGTGCGTAGAAGGGTAAGGGGGTAAGGTAAAAGGATAGAAGGAAGATACGGCAGAGAGACAAAGGAAAGTCTGCCCAAAGTCAGGCTGGGTAGGTGATGGCCGAGGGGGGAAGTCCTAAGCCCATCTCCCCTATAGCTATGGCCAGAGCATGCCCTCTTGTAACAACTCATTGTATACCTCTAACAATCTAGGGGCCAGCAAGTCTGTTTACTCTTTGTAAAAAGCGGCAGTTAAGCTGCCGCTCCCGGAGGCCTTGGTACCTGGAAGGCCTTGGATGACTCTTTTTATATCCTCAACTGAAAACCGCTCGCCTGAATATTCCCAGTGGGCACCTCTCAGCCACAGTAACTCAATTGAGTCGAAGTAGTCTTTTATTTCTGATTCTGATGGGCTATTTCTTTGACATGTATAGGTGAGCATAATAGTCCTTCATTGTATGTAAAATATCCGCAGACATGTGAATCGGATTGTCGCCCAGTGCATTGAGCCTAGTGATGTAATCAGAGGCTCTAGCTGGTTTGAGCAAGTTTGCCAGGGTTCTGCCTGGCCTGTCTTCCTCTCCGTATGCATGGGCTTGTGCATATTTGTTGAGGAATTTTAGCCCCCTGTCAGCCTCCTCTTGGTATTCCTTTAACTTCCCACGGATTTACGACAGTGTGCCAGATGATTGTGTCTGTGAATATTGTTGTTCAAGCCCCCGGATTTCGCCCCCCAGTCTTGTGAGGCAGTTGAAGATATCTCTCAGAACTCCGTCTTGCAGAGATATACCCTCCCCTAGAATTACAACTTTGAAGGCCTCCCATACCACACGCTCAGTTTCCACCAAACCCTGTGTTATGTTCAAACTAATCACTTATTTTTGTTCAGATCTCTTCTGTAAATACTGTGTCTAGCAGTGCCTGCTGGGACAGATGCCAGGTGAAGGGCTGCCTGTATGGTTTGGGAATTTGGAGCCGGAGCATCACAGGCGCATGGTCCGATAATGTGCGCAGGTGTTGTGATACCTGCAGTGCCAATGATTGGATGTCCCCGGATATAAGTCAAAAATTCAATCTGGACCCGGCTCTGAGATGGTGGGAAACACAAGTGCCCTCTCTGGCATTCAGTTGTAATGACCGCCACTCGTCAACCAGATGCTGATCCTCCATAATGAGATGGAGTGTGGCGGCAGATTGTGGGTAAGGTGGCCTAAGTGCTCCCTTCCTGTCCTCCAGCTCCGATAATACAACATTAAAGTCACCCCCCAGAGTGTGGCATTGTGTCCCATAGATTGAACTTTCTGCCATACCTGGTTGAAAAACACGGGGTGATCAGTATTTGGCCTGTATGGGTAAACTAGAGTGATGTATTGGCACATGTGTATTTGCATGCTTGGGCAATGTGTGCTGCTATGGCACCTGTCCATGTCTGTGTTCTCTGTGTAGTTGTGTGCTGGTAATTTCACTAATGGTACTGCCTGCAAAATTAAACAATGATGAGTAAAACATCCCCCCCACCTGCCACAGCAACCCCCCAAACAGGTTGACTGGATTCTCCACCCATGCCCACCCGAAAAAAGGAGAAAAGTAGGCGGTAGCGCTAAAGGATATACAGGAATTATCCCTTGGGGAACAAGGTGTTGCAGACACACACGCCTGCTGTGTAAGGCTGGGTGGCCGAGCAAGCGTGGTACAGAACCTCTAACTAGAATGTCACCCGCAATATACCCATAATGCTGAGCTGAAAAGCAGGGAAGGGAACAGGAGTTTACCAGTATTGCCGGCATAAGGCGTAACATCAGTTATGAAGCGAGAGGTCTGACAATAGACTAGTACATTGTGACACTTATCGTATGAAGACGAGACAGGCCCACACAATGCATTCAGTTATTGTCACTCAGTCGATCCACCGGTGTATCACTGTGTCCGTGTCGTGGACTAGTATGTGTCTCCACTGCCTTCTTGGTGAATTACATCGCAGCTCGAGCATCCGTGAAGATCAAAGGCTTTCCATCTGCTTGTACATGCAGCTTAGCAGGGTAGAGCAGGGCGTACTTTATTCCGACTTGCTGTAGCAGTTTCTGTGTCAAGATTAATTCACGACAGGCTGCCTGCACCAGTTGAGTAAAGTCCGGGTACAGAGCTATGATGTTGCCTTTGTACTGAACTGTTCCTTGCTCGCGAGCTCTTCGTAAAACTATACCTCAGTCTCTCCAATTTAAGGGGTGGGCAAGGATTGGGTGCAGTGGGACCCCTATTGGTAGTTTTGGTCCCAAGGTGTGGTGCGCCCGCTCCACAAGGAACATGCTGGGTAGGTCTTTTCCAAACAGGTCTTTCAGCATTGATTCGACATATAGATACCTGTTAGGAATGTTTGTCATCTCTGGAATCCCTGTAATTCGTACATTCTTTCTGCATGACCTAGATTCCAGGTCTTAATTTTTTGCATTTATCAGGTTTAATACTTTGTCCATGCGCAGTAATTGCTTGTACTATTCCGCTTGACAGTCATCAGAGTCTGATATTCTGGTTTAAATAGCTTCTAGGCGTGTCCCGTGCGTTTCAATTCTGTGCGCCACCTGAGCCATATGTTTAGCCAGGGAGTCAAGTTTCGAATCTATCACTTTTAAGCTGCTTTCACATCTTTTAGCATGGTCTTTAAGTCATCTTACTGTGTTGGGGATGTCTCATCTCCATCTGGTTCGCCTGTGGGTGCCATTCCCCCTCAAGTTGCCACATTGTGCGTTTTTCAAAGGTTAATCTGGGTTGCTTATTGTCTGCTTTTCCCATGATTGTCGGGTGTGTTACTGATGTGCTGGTTATGTTGTCTCATGCAGCACGCTGCAGCGTAGTCTGCCGGTCTCCGAGGAATGCACCTTAGTTCATTGCAAGATCACTCACAAACATCAGTGCCAGATATATTGCATACTAATACCAAAAAAGGGTATGGCTCTAATCAGTAAGACTGAGCCCTATAAACTGTGTAACAAGAAAAATGCCAATACTGATTCCTTATTCACAACTATTTGGCAAAAAATGCATAGACCACAAGACAATGCATCTAAAAGCTCATTAGTAGCTTTTTATTCAAATATACCATTTTTCAATCATAGCAAAAAAAAAGTGTTGCGATAAAAACCAAACCACATGTCATGAAAGTCAGTGTGGACGTCGGGGCTAGTGAAAAAATCAAACAAACATTCGTACAATCTCACATACTCACTCTTTTCATCACACACAGAACACATTCAACATACTGGGTGTAAACACAACAAGGGAAATTCAATCACCCTCTTGGGAAGCACCTGGAACGCCAAAACCTACTATTTACACCATTAATTTCTCAAATACAGCATATACAAAAATGTTTTTCAAACTATTCAACCAATCAAAAATAGTCACATTAATTAGGTGTAACTCCACAGACTTGATTTTTAGCAGGAGAACTAATTGGCAGAACCAATGGCCGGTCTATGCGCTTTGAATCCGTTTGGTTTTGGGATTCTCCTCAGGACCAGAAAATCAGTTCACCGAATATAGCATTCTCTAGGTTTTCAAGATGATTCTTTCAAAACCGTTCTATTTATATCCCACAGTGTCCCATTGAGGACTGATTCCTTAAGATCGAATCTGTTGGAGAACCCAGTGATGGAGGCAGCGTCCTCCAGACGCCGGCCGGCGTGGAGAGTCCTGTTTAGACTTTAATCCAAATCGCTTCCTTTTTCATAACCTCCATGCAGTTATTTTAATCCTCTTTACCGGATCGTCCAGACCGCTGTATTATCCAAATGTGAGTCTCCGTGTTGATCAATGGCTGCAGAGATTGTACGAATGTTTGTTTGATTTTTTCACTAGCCCCGACGTCTACACTGAATTTCATGACATGTGGTTTGGTTTTAATTGCTAATTTTTTTTTGCTATGATTGAAAAATAGTATATTTGAATAAAAAAACTACTAATGAGATGCATTGTCTTGTGGTCTATGCATTTTTTGCCAAATAGTTGTGAATGAGAGATATTGCATAGTCAGCTCAGCACTCCCAACGGTCAAGCCACTTCATCAGGGTGTCTGCAGTTTGATTGATTCAGTCTGAGCCCAAGTCTGTGGGAAGGCTGCATCAGATTAATAGTTTTGAATTGGTGCACTGTATTTATGACTGCAGTAGCCAGATTGCCATCTCAATTCGGTTTGGAATTGATGCCTTTCGCTGCAGCTGCCCTGCAGTTTCCACAATGATCACCACGCTGCTAAAATCCTTGCGAGCGTGCACCCTCCAGAGATAGCTCATCTCATATCAAAGCGATACAAAATCGGTTTTTTCGCCCTAAGCTGGCAGGGTATGCTCAGACGTGAGTCCCTTGCTCACTTGGCCACTGGATTCAAGATAGCCTGGCTGATGAGGATTATGAATCCGAAACTGATCTCAGGATGCTTGTTACCGGTCCAGGGAAGACATGGCTTGGCAGTTCGGGCTGGACTTTTCCCATGAGGCACAGGGTCAGACTGGTTTCCATATGGCCATGTCTGAACTGGGGTGGCTGAGTGAGCTAAAGAATGGTGATGGATTAAACCCAGATCAGTTGAATGGGGGTGAGTGTTTGATTTGCTCAAACACTCCGTCCATCATCCCCTTTTGTATCGCTTCATCTCAAATCAAAGTCACCTTGGAAAAACACGTCTCCTCCTGGTGTGGGGCACTCACTCTGTTCGTGCTTCAGAGGTGAGGCAGACACACACTCAGCGGGCACTCACTAGTCTGCGGAAGCCTCGGCCACTGGCTCCCTCGATGCCTAGCACCAGCGGGGACCTCCTTGCAGGATCTCAGATGGCTCTAAAGCTCCGCCGCAGCAGGTACTGTCTCCCACTAGCTTCACTTGAGCAGGGCTTCTCACCTCGCTCTCCTGCACACCATCACAGTGCGGTGTTCAGCCTCTTCAGTCGTCGCTCACCAAGGATGATGGTCCCGCAGTACAGGCCCAGGTCACGCGGCGGGGTCTGCCATTAACCCTAAGTCGCTCCACACAGTTTTTCCCCCCGCAGCTGTTACTGGCTTCTCAGGTTACGGATGCTGCTCAGTACCGGAGTACATTCACGGGGCACTTAAGGCAGCACTGCGATTCATCTCGACTACAACAGCTGTCCTTGCTGCGCAGGCTTCCATGCCTGCCACAGGGCCTCGCAACCCAGGCCACAATAGGCCCACTCTTATCCGCTCCCACAGACAAGGAGCCCGTGCCTACACAGTTCTCAAACTTGCTATCAGTTATTGCCTCAGTGTGCAGGCAGGCTGATTATGCATTTTCGGCCTGTATGTACCAGGATGATGTAGGATGATTTATGATTTATCAGCTCGGCCGACAGAGCCCTCTCAGTGAGCGGCCATAATGCAGCTTGGTTTGGCCTCGCCCCCTCACCCATTTCACATATTTGAGTGATCTGGCAGCCTGCTTCCTAACTCTCCTTCATTACTCTATTTCTTCTCAAGTGCCTACATTGTGTGTCTAACTAGATAACTGCCAAACGAGCATACCCTCTACTTATTGCGTCCAGCCAGCAATTAAGTGCCACCAATGTCCATGAACCTCAAATAACTGTTCATGAACTTTGAGTGCACCTAAGTCTTTCTGCCCATTTGTTTCAAGTTCCATGTCTTTCTTGCACTTTATATTTCATGCTCTTTCTCCCCAGCTCTCTGGCTTTCTCTGGCTCTTGTGTACCACCATGTCTGCGACTGCTTTTAAAAAAAGCTGTTTTTTTTTAAATGCAGGCTGTTTCCTTAAACGAAAACGTGATGCATTTAAAAGATAAAAATAAAACCTTTCAGTTTAATTTTTTAAGGGCAAGAAGTGACACCTTGGACCACTGCCTGCTCTTAAAAAATATTTGAGCATGCATTCCCAAAGGGGAAATGGTCCCCTGGGGACCCCTTCCTATTTGCAAGTGCCTTACCACCCATGGTAAACTGTAAATGTTTTGCAACCGCAATTGCGGTCGCAAAACATTCATGCATGGGTTATTGACTCGCTATTCGGAATGGATGCCCTTGGCATGCCCCTTCCTAATAGCGAGTCGCTACCCCTATTTTGTGAGTTGATTAGCGACTCACAAAATATGATTAGTACATTAGCCACATGTTTTTTGCTGTAGTAAACATGTCTAAAACCCTTGCGACCACAAAAAAACGCTTGTACATTTAGCCCTACATGTATTCCGCTATCTTTCCTGGTTCTGCCTGCTATATAACTCGTCCTGATGCCCGTGTTTTCCTGCTGCCTGATGATTCAGGCATTCTATAACTCTTGAATAACTATCTGCATTTCCTACAGAACCTGTATTATGCTCTTTAACCCATGGTTGTTAAGGGATGTAACACACACAGGACAGTTTTGTATACTGACTAGGATTTTACAGTGTTCAGGGATAACCACCTGGTAGCTGCATATGCAGAACAGCAGCTGGAATCCCTCAGAGCACTTCATGTGACTGATATTGGTTTTGGAGGAGGGAGACTATTTTGATCAACTTTGTGTCTCTTACACTCGGTGCTCTCTTGCTCCTGCAGTCATACGATTGGCTCAATTCACAGGCTAATTTAATCACAACACCACACACCGCTGCTTCCTCAGCTGATCTCCAATGAACTAGATTCTCTGGGGCCGAATCACAGAACTTACTTAAGACAAAATCCTAAACTTACTAGTTTTGGTAATCACAAAAGGCATTTAGTAGTAGTAAAGTTAGGATTTTGTCTTAAGGTTGAATTAAGACAAACTTAAAACAAACTTAAGACAGACTTAGGACAGACTTCTGTCAGACTTAAGACAAACTTAAGACAGACTTAAGACAGATTTAAGACAAACATAAGACAAAATCCTAACTTAAGTCTGTCTTAAGTCTGTCTTAAGTCTGCCTTATGTCTGTCTTAAGCTTTTCTTGAGTCTGTATTAAGTCTGTCTTAGATCTGTCTTCAGTTTGTCTTAAGTAAAACTTAAGGCAAAATCCTAACTTTAATTCTACTAAATGCCTTCTGTGAATAACAAAAGTAGTAAGTTTAGGATTTTGTCTTAAGTTAGTTCTGTGATCCGGCCTACTCTGTTTCTCTGGTGCATTCCAGTGTCCCTCAATGTTGCAGGATCCAAATGATATATTATGGCTCTGCTGCAGCAGTCCCAGAGTGTTCTTTATTACTAAAAGGGGTGCAGGAAAAAATTAAGTGATTTCATAACTGAGCACTTAAGGAAGTGCGAGAATAAGGCATATGGTGGGACGCAAATAGAACAATGATTGTCAACGGGCAGGTGGGACACAACTTGGTCAATTTCAGACATCAAGGAATATTTGTAAGTGTGTACCATGTGCGTGTATGAGGGAGTTCATTAACCATTTTCCGCCAACTTTACACAAATATTGGCTTATGGCCTTATGGAATGTTAGTAAATGCATTCTTTTTCAAATTGATCTTTGATGATGTCTGGGCTCATTTATGGGTGATTGATTTTGTCACTGCTCTTTTAGGTATCGTTTTATTCAAATAAAACAAAAGGCCTGAGCTTGGTCATCTGCGTAACAGCCATAGGTATGTCATGATATTGAAGGCATTTTTACACTCGGCTTCCAGCATTGCCTCGTACTCTCCTGTCTCTTTGACATTCTCCGGCTATACCCTGCCCAAAGTATGCAAGCCGATGGTCGGAACAATGCTAAGGGGCATATTCACAAGGAGCTATTGCCGTATTAACAGCACTTCATCACAGCCAAAGTAGTGCTAAATTTACCCCACCATTTATAAGCAGGTGCTAACAGCCCACAGCACCAGTTTTCCCGTGATAGCAGCTGCAAAAAACATTGGCACAGAGGACCCCTACAACTATCGCTAATGAGATGCAGAGTAGGCTTTTCCGTGCAAAAAGCTGTGACAACACCACACCTCAACATTCACAATGACCCGACAGATCATCGATAAGAACACAAAACACACAATAAGGTGCAGCAGGAAATTTACACCGGCTCTGACCTGGTGTAAAGTCGGATGGTGGGCTGCACCACAATAGGGAGCACAGCCCAGGGTGTCATCATAAGGGCAAAAGATGCCATGGAGCAACTGATTATGCAGACCGGACACCCAAGAGGGCCACAACACCCACCACCCCCAGGTCCTCCCCGGAGCCCACAGGCAAAGAGTTGCCACATCAACTACACCTAAATACGTACTAAATAATCTGCCTAATGTCACACAAACACAACTGGTGACATGCATGTGTCGTTATAGAAATGACCATCACACATTCACTTTCGAAGGAAACAATGAAACTTTATTCAAACAACACAGAAAGACACATGGCGGTTCCCCTCAACACAATTTGTAGGTCACAGCCTGCAAGACAAAAAACATGATGAGAAGGTGTGTCCTGCGCACATCAAAGGACAGAGAGAGAGCAGAGGAGAGAGAGAGAAGAAGAGAGGGAGAGAGAGACAGAGAGAAGAATGGAGGGGGAGAGAGAGAGAAGAAAAGAGAGAGAGAGTTAGAGAGAGAGAAGAAGAGAGGGGGAGAGAGAGAGTGGGCTGACCTTGAGCACCCAGGCCACACTGCTCACCTGCTGCCATTGGTGTGTCTCTATCCACTTGCCGGTAGGTATAGCAGCTCACCAGGTCACACATCTAGGACAGAGCCGTCATCTGAAACAGAGTCCAGAGACATGACTGGCACAGTACACACACTTGCACAAGACAACATTGTCTACTAGCCCATGCACACCCAGGCAGAGGCATCCCAGCCCCTCCAGCACCCATTGGAGCATGCCCACCCATGCATATCCGGGCCACACTGATCACCTTCCGCCACCGGCGTGTAGACTGCAAGCCCCACCACGTGCTGTGGCAAACCACAAGCTCGGGGCCCGCAGACATAGCACCCTCCACACCATGCATCCAAGCTGTGCTGGCCCCCAGGTATTACGTCTGGTGCTGGGACTCTATTACACCATCGGTACAAAAGTGGGTGGTGATGGACGGAGCATCTGAGTCAATCAAACACTCACACTCAGTCAAGGCATGGCTATATGCAAATCAGTCTGACCCTGTGCCTCATGGGAACAGTCCAGCCCGAACTGCCAAGCCATGTCTTCTCTGGACCGG
This sequence comes from Lissotriton vulgaris, assembly GCF_964263255.1. NCBI lineage: Eukaryota > Metazoa > Chordata > Amphibia > Caudata > Salamandridae > Lissotriton > Lissotriton vulgaris. The sequence continues at coordinate 982,180,573 of NC_141695.1, read as the reverse complement.
AAACAAGCTTCCGAGGACCGGTTTCTGGCATTCAAGCCGTCTTCAGCCCAGCTTGCTTGAATCCAGTGGCAAAGTGAGCAAGGGACTCATGTCTGAGCATACCCTGCCACACTTATGGCGGCCAAAAGCGGTACAAAAGGGGGTGGTGATGGACGGAGCATCTGAGTCAATCAAACACTAAGTGGCATCAGGATTCAAGCAAGCCGGGCCGACGACGGCTGAAATGCCAGAAACCGGTCCCCGGAAGCTTGTCTCCTTTCCGGTGAAGAATTGGCTTGGTAGTTTGGTCTGCCCTGTTCCCATGATGCACTGGGCCAGGGACAGACTAATTTGCATATAGCCAGGTTCTGAGCTGGGATGGTGCAGTGAGCTAAATAACGGTGATATATCAAGCCCTGATCTTTGGACTGGGTAAGAGTGGTCTGCTTAATTCAGACACTCTGTTCATCACCACCCCCTTTTCTGAATCGTTTATTACACCATGGCATGGAATGAACCAGGGCATGTCTGTGACATAGTGGCCACGTGTTCATAGGCCCACACAGGACACTGGTTCTGCCTACACTGTGGTACAGCAAGGTACACAAATCCTGAGCAGTCCAGACCGCCAGGACAGACCATCATCGCAGGCTGCACACCCACTCAGCAGCTCAAGGTGCCAATGACTTAGTGCACTCTAAGTCACTTCCCCGTGGCGGGGTGCCTGTGCCGCCCCAATGCAGTGTCTGCCACAAACCCTGTCCATTGCCAGTGAGCGCCAGGTGGGGGTAGGCCTGTGCAGGCCGCAATGCAGCATCTGCCGCAAACCCTGTCTATCCCCAGTTAGCGCCATGTGGTGTTAGGCCCGTGCCAGCCTCAAGACCTCAGGTCCATCATCCAGTCACCACCGGCAGAGGAGTATGTGATATTGTCGGCCCCTTATATTTGCGGGGTCACATGGCTTGTGACGCCTGTGCCTGGTGGGTGTGGTGTGAGTGCAAACCTGTCCTCAAGAAGTGGATGTGACATGTTGACAACTAGACCGAGTGACCTGCACACCACCAGCAATTACGCCTGTGACGGGTAGCAATGAGGACCCCCCCCCCCCCCCCGGAGCATGAGAAGAGTGGTCTGGCCTGCCATATGCCAAAACAGGGCAGGGCAGGGCTTGCCAAAATGACTTGTGGGCACTGGGCATGGTTCAGTCCATGTCCGGACAAGAAAGTGACTGGTGCGTGTATCCCTGTTTTGGTTCCACGGGACCTGTGACACAATTTGCTATGTAGCACCCTCTGACTGTTATACCACAGGATGAGCATCATTGACGCAAGGTAAATCACTGTCCCTACATTCATCCACACATACATACATGAATGATGAAAGACATGACAGAGTGTGTCACTGGATTTGTATTGCACATCGAGTGCTTTTCCGCAGCTGGGGCGATACAGGGCACTGCCGAATACACCACACTATATAGGTCTGTGGAGGGCCAGCCAGAGTCCATCTGTGGACGACAAGTATTGCAGACGAGGAGGGGTGCAGTCCGCAGTCTGGTCGCTGTGTCATTGGTCATCAAACAGGATGTGGCGGTCCATGTACCTGTCCAAGGTGAATGCATCTGAGTGAATCGGGGGTCAGTGAAAGGTAATGAGGCCATGTGCAGGACCAACCAGAAACAAGCCAGGTGGCGAAAATTAATGCTACTAAGCCCTTCTGATTACAAGCCCATCCACGTCCTCATCCACGAATATGTGCCCTGCCCCACCTGTGGGTGTTGCTGTACTGGCTACAGCACTGTGTGCCACTGGCACCTCAGGTCCTGGAGGTGATCTCTCAGCCTGGACTGTGAGGCACTGACAACTCAGGTGCCGGAGGTAGTCTTTCAGCTGCACTGTGTGAAACTGACACCTCAGGTGCCGGAGGTGGTCTGTTGGCCACACTGTGTGGCACTGACACCTCAGGTGCCAGAGTGGTTAGGCCTGCCATACAGGGAGGCATAGCCACACCAGGGGGTGGAGATGTGGATAGTGTGGGGGCAGCAGCATTCAACATCGCCACACCTTGTGGCAGCAATGCCATGATGAAGATCTGCACTGCATGGTAGATCCCAGCTACATTCCGCTGATGTTCAGCGGTGGCTGCCATCCTTTCTGCCTCCATCTGCACCATGTCCTCCATGAGCCTCCGCATCTGTGGCAGCTCACGGCTGGTATCGCTGGAGCCACTCTGAGCTCACAGGTGTTCTTCTCTCTGCATCTTGACTCCAGCGATGTCAGTCAGGGCTTGTTGGAGACCATGTAGCGAAGCTACACACCAAAGGATGGTGTCAATTTTGTTTGCCATGTTGCCGCAGCCCAACCGCACCTGCTCTGCAGTCTCCCTCTGACACTCCAGCACACAGAGTTGGAAGGCCATGTGTTGTTCCTGGGGGTCTTGGGGAGTTCCGGGGCTGTGGGTGCCTCCTGCTGGGTGCTTTAGGTAGTAGGTGGGGTCTCCTCAATGCAGCTGGCCTGCCTTGATCCTGAAGTTGAGTTGCGGATGAGGTCAATAATGTCTTGGCTGTTGATGCTGGTGTTGTCCTCCTCGTCATCAGTGAAGAGTGGCTGGGACTGCTCTGCAGAAGGTGTTAATAGTGCCCCTGCGATGTCAATGGGAGATGGTGTATTATGATGTGTCAACATTTATGTAGCCACATGGTACATGTTGACATTCAGACAGCATGTCATTGTGCATTGTGACAGTCTGTAGATCTGGGCAAGGACCCAGAGTCATTGTGGGAATGCACTGTGCTCTGCTTGATTATGAATGTGTGCCATTGTGCCCATCTCCACCTGTCCCAACTAGTACCTGGTGGTCACTCACCCTGTTGCGGTTGTATTGTATCCTCTTGAGCAGTGTCCGATCTCCCGACTCCAGCCACAGTCTCAACTCTGATGACTGTCAACACCAGTTCCTCCATGTCATCCAGCTCGAGCTGTGGTGCTGGGCCCCCACCTCTAGTCCGCGTTGCTGCCTTCCGGTTGGCGGAGAGTTTCTCCTTGGTCTGCCGCGTAATGTCAGTCCATCGCCTCTTGACCTCGTCCATTGTCCTCTTGTGCTCACCGACGGCTTTCACCTTGTCCACGATATCCCGCCATATTCCATTTTTGGTGCCCAATGACACGTTGGAGGTGACGAACAGTTGTTGATGGTGTTCGATCACCGCGGTGACTATGATCCTGTTTCCCTTCAGACTGAACTTCGTCTTCCTCTTCTTTTTGTCCTTGCCCTTCCCTGTCCCAGAGTTCCAGGGCTTGTCATCCAGGGTGCTTGTGTGGTTGCGCTCGTCCTCTGCGCCTGCTCCGGCTGCCTCCATGGTGTTTGGATGTTGGTCAGTTTGTGTTTGGGTGTTTTTTCTACTTTTATGGTGATTTTTTCCACCTCCCAGGTGTGTGTTGCAGGCATGGCATTGCTTTTTGCTGGTTTCCTCATCGCGCTTGGGCCCATTGCAGGTTTTTTGGTGGTGTGGTTTGTGTGTTTGTCTCCATCGAGGTCGTTGTATCGCGGTTTCACCAGACTATTGCATGCTACCGCCGTGTTGTGCATTCCACTTTGACACATAGTTATTTTCCTGCGATGGGCTGCCATGTTGAAAGTTGCGGTACGCTACTCTTATGGTAGTTATCACTCGTTCTTATGAATATACCCCTTAGACTTCTCAGAAGCACGTTTAGCTTTTGCATTAATCTCACAATTCAAATCATCTGAATTTCACTTATTAGAAACGTTACAAATGGGACTGCTCTTTCAGTGATGCAAGTGCAACCTGGAGTGTGTTTTCAACTCTTGTGGCTGGAGCACAAGAAAGGTATTAGATATCTCTCAGAATACTGGTGTGGTTCAATAATATCGATCATGGCTGTCCCATAAAATCTCCATTTAGACAAGTATTACCAATGCTCATATGGCACTGGCAGATGATGTACTACAATCGTCACGTTTATTGGAGTCTTTCTAAATAGAGTAGAAATAATACCTTTGTTGTATTTCCATTCCATTTAGTAACATGTAGAAGTTGCAATTTCAATTATTATCATAGCTGTCACTGTATATAATACGATGCTATCCAACTATTGTATTCCTGAACTATGAAAATTGGTAGTCGTTACTCAGCATGTTTTTCTATGTGTCCTTATGCCACAGCGACTAGAAGTTTAAGACCGATTACATGTTTGCATATGAAGCTAGAGGCATTGAAAGAACACTGGAATCTGGGAAGAATGGGTGTAAATCTATTGAAAACAATGCAATATCTGAACTAGAAACATGCCTATGCAGGTCTGCAGAAACAATGTGAGCTTTACAACAATAGATTGTGAACAGTAAGCACCATCCAAGAAATAGTACAATAAAGGAAAAATAAACACGAGAATGAACGCTATAATTTAGACACTTTACCCTAAAAACATTGTCTAAATGCAACACGCGTGGCTTCCTAGAAACATATAACTTGCTGGCCCATCTTACCTACATTTTCTGAACAGAATTAGAGGAATTATAGGAGCCAGTCTTTGCCTCTTTTGGTTTCTTGCACACCATTTCATGTTATTCACTCAGGGTGCAAGACGCAGGTCACCCAACTCATGTGCATGAATGCATTCCACAGACGATGAAAAGGAAAGTTTGAGGTCACATATTTGCTATGGCTATGCAGCTGTGGTGGTCCGACATCACCGTGAAGTCACAGATTGGCACCTACATTTTAGGCGATATACATGTGGTGATCTGCTAGGTGGTCCAAATAGAGGTTGTCGGTGGCCTCCCTCGACCCTCACAGCCCTTTTCCATGGTGAGCGGGCAGACCTCCTAGGGACATCGTACGGATTTCCTATTGTCGGAACAAACTATATTTTGGGTCACTTGTTTGAATCAACCTTGAATGTATTACCCCTTTCGGCTCATCCAAACAGTGTGATGCCAAGCAATAGAGAATAATACGTAAAGCCTTTAGAAATAAGAACACGCTGTTAAAAACAGCCTAAAGTTCAACACGACTGGTGTCTGGCTCTAAAATAATACAATAAGAAAGCTTAAATGCCCATTGATGAATCAATTTCTTTTTTTTTGTTTAGACCTAGACGTTTTACTTCCATCAACTAGATGACATGACATCGGATTCTGATGTAAAGTCCTCCTCACCCTGACAACCTTTACTCTGTTAACCAAACTCTAAATCCAGTCCTTATTGGGATTCAGGAAAGTGTGTATTAATGGAGAGGGCTTTGTTGCTTTCTGTAACTTTTGTGTGCATTTTAAAATGTTAATCTGTGCTGCACAGTAGCATTTATTTTCTGTCCTGAAAAATATCTTTCAGAAGCGAAGAGTCCAACTGCTAAATGTAAAAAACGATTGCTTTCTCAGCAGTTTAGAGATTCAATTCCAAACAAGTTTCTATTGATCGTTGTTCACTGTCAACATCCTGACCAGTGACCGCTTGGCCCCGAGTTTTCAGGTTCAGATCAGTGTCAAAGCACAAAAACACACAAAGGAAAGGTAAACTTTTCATGCACTCAATTTCCGAAGATATTGACAGTAAATCTCCGGGAGTTCTCACATAAACACAGTCTTAAAGGAGATCTTTCAGTTTATAAAATTCTATTGTATTAGTTAAAGAAAGGATACATGAATGACACAAATGCGATGCAGTGTGCACAACGAAATTCGTTTTATTTATATGTTTACTTACCTGTAAAGCTCTGTAATCCATAGATTACTACCCCCCACCCTACCCCTCCCCTTCCCCACCTCAACGCCCTGCAGGTACACCCACTGCTGACCGCGGCTGATCAGAAAGTAGGGAAAGGAGGAGCTGCATATTCCAGAAGAATTATTGCATTCCTGAAACATATTCACAGCACTTCTTTTAAGGGCAGGTATGATTTAAAAGTGCTATAACAGAGGTTTTATAGACCACATCATGTAGATAATATCATAATACTCTGTAACATGGCTGAGTGATTAAAACACTCCGGGCCTGATTCACAAATGTAAACTTAGATCTGAAGTCAAAGTTTGGACCTAAAATCTAACTTCAGATCGGAAGTCTAAGTTTATCCTGAACATCTAAGTTTACACCTGACACCTAAATTTAAACCTAAAATCTATCTTTAGATCTGAGGTCTAAGTTTAGACCTGACCTCCAACTTTAGGCCTTAATTCTAAACTTAGACTTCAGGTCTAAACTTAGACTAGGTTTAAACTTAGAATTCAGGTCTAAACCTAGACCTTGGGTCTAAAGATAGACTTGAGGTCTAAAGTCAGAAATCAGGTCTAAAGTTAGACGTTAGGCATAAACTTAGACTTCCGGGCTAAAGTTAGACCTTAGATATAATTTTACACCTCAGGTCTCAAAATGATGAGAAAGACCCAATTCACGGTCTTTCTCATCATATTGAGATAGATAAATTGAGCACTGGTAAACTCAGTGGCTGTTGGTGCCAATTAATAGTGGTGCGGTTAAATGCCATCCTGAATGCCATGTGGAGAGTGAAACCAATTCTGAATTTCAAACAATGATGTTTGCAGTAGGGACAGTAACCTACTGAACTATCTCAACAAAAAGCAAAAAGGGTTACATACAAACATTTCTGAAAGTGACAACTAGATATTTGTGCCTAACAGACACAAACCAAATAACAAGGTGTTCTGCCATCCATCAACCAATAAGAGTGGTGGATAGGATAGCATAAAATACAACCCTAAAATTTTAAAAGTTTTTTTATTAAATGCAAAAGAGATCCTTACATTCAAATCTTACTTCTAATTAGTGAAAGTCCAGACATCTGAATGAGAGGTATATCACTGAGCAGCATACAACTTCACGTTGACTTTTTTTTAAAGAGTTCAATGCAGTTAATATGAAAATACAAAAAAATTAAACATTTGTGCAGCACGTATTGCCACTTCCCTTTTATCTAAGGTTCTACACAACAAATGGATAGTTGTAATGCTAAATGAGGCTCCTGAGTTATGGTCACAGGCACACAACTGTAATTATTGAATGCAAGGGCTGATGCTCCAGAACAGAAACAAACAACCAGCAAAATATATCAAAGTCAACCACATTATGGCTTTTGATACAGCAGCTTCACAGTGAGGCCTGTTAATCATTGTTACCTTTCTTCTAGTTAAGAATATTCTGAAAGTGCTCCATGCACCAAGAGTCATTCTTTGCAGGCTACTCAGCTCACCTGGGGCCTCCTGTGATGCCATTTCCCATGCCGCGTTGCTGTCATACTGGTTCTGGAACCTCACCTTCTCAGAGCTCAGAGAGCCACGTGTTTTCCCACCAGCCCTGCGCTGTATACCATTAAGTTCGGCGGAGTTTGCTTACATCAGCCAACTGCAGCCCAGCCAATCCCAGTGCTGAGTTTTAGACTTTATTTAAAGTGTATGAGAGCAACGTTGGGATTGGCTTGAGCAGGGCTACCCAGCACTCCTTCAAAGACCAGCCCCCAAGTTCTCTAGCAGAGTGGGGTATCAGAAGCCTTTATAGTGTGCATGTCAGATTGGACTCACTGAGCTTTTGTCCAGTCTGACATGGGCACTTTAATTTACAGCAGCCCTTTGATGCATAGAAGACATTAAGAAAGGAGGACCATGCCTTCTGCACTATGCAACTCTGAAATCGCGGTACAGGCCGCCGACGCACAACCTTTTATAAATGATTTTAATGAGGAGAATTAAATTGAACAAAACAGTAGTACAGCACAGCCACCTGGCATTTTGAAGCAGCTCCTAAGTGGAGGGCAACACTCATTTTCCCCTATGGATGAGCCGCCACTCGGTAAACTGAGTGCTCTGTCAGAATATGGAATGCAGGATATCGACCTGCAGCAATATCGATTTCAGCATTTTAATCACCTCTGCATTGTCAAATCAAAGGCGTGTTGGTAAGAGTAAACTGATCTACAGTAACACCTGTTACTTGCAGTTTATGGAGGCCAAACAAACTCAAGTATTAAATGCTTTGTGAAAAAAAAAAAAATTATTGCAATGTTCTGCCAGTATCATATTAAATCTCCAATAGTTGTTGTAAGAAATCGAGTTAGGATAACAAAGCAGAGCAACACAAGACCTCCCTAATTTGCTGGTATCAAAAAAAAACACTCAATAGTCAATGTCGAGCCTAGTGTTTTGCCTTAAATAGGGAACGTACTTTAATACTCATATGCTACTAATGCACACATTACTACATAACATACACTCATTTTTTAATTATGTAATCAGATAGATATAAAAAAAATTAGAACCCCAGCAAGCTCCGAACTCACAATCACTATCTCTTCCAACTATACTAGATAGAATTTCACAATATAAGGAGTTGTTAGTATTAATAGGGTATGCCTGCTGACTATGTCAGGGTATCACCACATCAGTAAAAGCAGGAAAGGTTATAATCTACCAGTACAATCAATGAAAATAGTACTAACATTCAATACTGTATACTAATATATAAAGCCTTGCATTGTAAGTATGAACATTGTCAATAAAACATTGTGGTTAATAACATGCTTATCAGAGTCTTTTTTCTATTTTTACTATGCTGCTACTGCAGCTTTAGGACCAACGAACAGGGCTCCCTACATACCCTGGAGCTTATTTATGAGCCCTTGCATCACTTTTGCGCCGCTGGTGCATCACTTTTTGTGATGTACCAGCGGCGTAAAAAGTTAGCCTTATTGCACCATATTTACAAAGTGATGCATCTAGGTAGATGTGTCACTTTGTAAACTCCTGCTCCACATTATACCTGCAACAGGTGTAATGTATGCATGGGGGGCGTTCCGACGCAAGAAAGGGTTGTAGAAGTGATGCAGTGAAATCTATAAGATTTCACTGCACCACTTCTAGGACACAAATGCGTCAATATCTTACGCCTCCCTCATGGCAGGTGTAAGACTGACGCAGGCACATTTCCCATGGGACTTGCCTATGTGTATTGACCCATTGCTGGAGTTGCATCACTTTTGTGACACACTCCAGCAATGTGTCATTTTTGCACCAACAGATACGTCAGAAATACTGACGTATCTGTAACTCCTTGCGAGATGACGCATCGTACTGTAAATATGACACATCACTGGTCTTGCAAGGAGGGTGCAGTGAAAATTGATGCATAGCTGTTTTCACGCAGCGATGCATCACTTTTCATAAATGAGGCCCCCTGTGAGCAAAAGCTCCACTTCTAGGAATGCATGATTACATGTAAAATCTATCTTTGAGTCAAGTATTTCAAGAGTCTTATGTCCACTTTTATAGAAATATTTCTGTAGGACTGCTTCACATTGTGTATCCCCCAGACGCTCTTATAAGCCTCTCACAGGTTCTACATCTCCCTGGGCATGAACAGCTAAGTACTGGCCTCATGCCTCATTTATATTTCTATAACTATTTTATAGCTAAACTAAAAACTCATCTTTTTCCCCAATAATTCTTTTCTGCACTTCTTTTCCGGTGGGCTGTTGGGAGTTTTTTTTTGTTAGCAGTTAGCGCGGGGATACACATTTGTGCAGCCATGCGCTTTACAAATGCCTTATTATTATTATTATAACTGCCCAGCTGACCGCTTTCATTGAAGAAAACTCCATCCTAAATGCCTCCCAGTCTGGCTTTCACAGAAACCACAGCACTGAGACAGCCCTCCTTGCAGCCATCGACGACATCCGCATGCTGCTTGACCAGGGGCACACTTCAGCCATCATCCTTCTAGATGTCTCAGCAGCCTTCGACAGCGTCTCACATCGCTCGCTAGCCGCCAGACTCCACAAAGGAGGAATACAGGGATCCGCCCTCGATTGGATCCAATCCTTCCTCTCCGGCAGAACCCAGAGGATCAGACTCCCCTCCTTCCACTCCAATCCCACTGACATCAACTACAGAGTACCCCAAGGGTCATCCCTCAGCCCGACGCTCTTCAACATCTACATGGCCCCAATCACTGCCATCGTCAGACAGCACAGTCGCAGCATTGTATTCTACGCCGACGACACCCAGCTCATCCTCTCCCTCACCAAGAACCCAGAAGACACCAGACTGTGCTTCCAGAAAGGCATGAGAAACGTAGCATCCTGGATGAGGGACAACTGCCTAAAACTCAACTCTAAGAAGACCGAGGTCCTCATTTTCGTAGCGCCGCCTGGGACAGCACCTAGTGGCTCTATGCCCTCCGGAGCCCACCCATCCCGAAATACCACGCCGGGAACCTCAGCATAATCTGCTACTTTTCCCTTTCCATGAACAACCAGATCAATGCTGTCACATCCACCAGCTTCAACTGCCTCCGCATCCTCCATAAGACCTTTACATGGATCCCCCGCAACTGCAGAAAGACCTTAACCCATGCACTCATAATCACCAGATTTGACTACGGAAACACCCTCTATGCCGGAATCAACAAAACTCATCTACAAAACTCTAAACCATCCAGAATGCCTCAGCCAGGCTTGTCCTAGGAACACCACGCCACAAGCACATGACCCAAAACCTACAAGCCTCCACTTGTTCCCCGTCGAGAAGAGGGTCACCTTCAAACTCCTCACCCACGCCTAAAAATCCCTCAACAACATTGTACCCAAATATCTCAATGACAGAGTATGTTTCCACATACCAAGGAGGAACCTCCTCTCCACTGACCTTGACCCGACAGAGGTCCCCCACATCCGTAGAAACAGAACCGGTGGGAGAGCCTTCTCCTACATCGCAGCCAAGACCTGGAACGAGCTCCCTGTTAACATCAGACGCTCCCCGACCCTACACACGTTCAGGACGGACCGCAAGACCAGGCTCTTTGACTGATCCGGACCTGCTCCCCCGCACCTTGAGACCCTCACTGGTGAGTAGCGTGCTCTACAAAAATCCCTTATTGATTGATTGATATTGAGGCCTCACCACATCTCTTTATTTTCTTACATATGAGGTGGCCTTGTCCACTGGACACCCAGTTGCTGCCACTTTCCTGCACTGTCTAGACCCTCCCTGTCTAGCTGACACATGCTGCTGGTGCCAGTGTTGCATTTGACAGCTTCTCTCTCCTGTCCACATTCCCATGGGCATGCTGTTGTTGTTGTGTTGTACATCCTGCTTCACCAGACATGGGCATGGTGAACAGGGATTCACACCCGTCCAGGATAGCAGTGGCTCTCAATTTTTCTTCTGTCACAGGGAGACGAATTCCCCCAGGACGGTCTTTATTGTGTCAGGGCTGGGCAATGGGGTCCCTGGGATCATGGGAGATCATCTGAGGAGGTCCAAACACCCCATCCCCACAAATAATCAATTGAATGAGAATGCACTATGTAGTATCCTGTATATTGTGTGTATGCATATTTCCCACTACTCCATCTGTAGAACACTCTGGTGTGATGTCATTTGGAATGTTGCTCTATGAAGCTGTCAGTTAGAGTAGGGCTGAGTACCTAGCTGGGTGCTCCTGGTGGGGCTATATACTGATGTACCACTGATCTCCCATCTATCTACAATAAAGCTACCTGAACATCACCAACCTGCGTGGAGTCAGTTACTACATTTATTTGGCAAAGAGGATGGGATTTCTGTTTCTTCACTTTATTTCTTTTCGCATTCATCAGAAAGGAGGATGGAAACAGGTTTTGTATATCTGTTTCTTATTATCTAGCTTTACTTTGTTTATTATCTTGCTTTACTTTGTTTCTCTACCTCTCTTCTCTTAATTTCCATCCACTAAGTTTTTATCTAGTCTTGCTGTGTTTCTTCACCTCTCTTCTCTTTATTTTTGTCTATTTGGTTATACACCTGAATATGTTCTTTTGCTTTTATTAGAAAAGAGGATATGTAGTATCCTGTATATTGTGTGTATGCATATTTCCCACTACTCCATCTGTAGAACACTCTGGTGTGATGTCATTTGGAATGTTGCTCTATGAAGCTGTCAGTTGGAGTAGGGCTGAGTACCTAGCTGGGTGCTCCTGGTGGGGCTATATACTGATGTACCACTGATCTCCCATCTATCTACAATAAATCTACCTGAACATCACCAACCTGCGTGGAGTCAATTACTACACACATATACCTGTGTCTTGGCCCTCCTCGGGTGGTTACTTAGAAGTCCTGGCAGAGTGCTAAGCATTTGGTTTGCCACCCTGTGCCCCTGAGAACTGAGCTTTCCAGATACTTATCTCTGGTCCTGTTGGACCGATTTACTTGATTTTCTAAGTGATTGCCAATATTTTCTGATTTACCAGGCTCAACCTACTTTCATTAGGTAAGGGGAAGAGTTGAGGAACCTATGGATGAATCAAGAAGCTGCACACTTCTGTAAAGTAAATAAAGTTCATAATTCAGCAAAGATTTATTTGTGCAGATTGCTCAGGGGATTTAAAATTAAATGATCGATTGACTCGAAAATAAAATAGCGAGAGTAAGTAGAAAAAAAAAGAAATAGGAGAAATATGTTCATCCGTTTGTTTTTGCCCTGACTGCTGAGCCATGAGACTCTTCTGGTTGCAGACGTGCATATTGTTTGCCAGTTGTCCAAAAAACACTGGATACCCAACACGATCAACAGAATGGTGGCCTACAATGAAATTGCATTGTTTTAGGCATGCATCAATTCATATGGTCACATCTAATAAATGAAAATTAGCTCTGAAGGGCAGCTATGAATTTCTGAAATATAATTAATAATGTGAGTTTGGGAAAAATAATTATTCTTATGTCTTTGAAGTTAGTGGTCACACAGAAAATCGGGTGAATTAGACGGTATTTTACAAAATGTGTATTTGCATACATTCACTTACATTTGGAATAAAAAATATTGAGACACTCAACAGATTATAACAAATGATCTACTATTATATTCTATATCCAAACTCATCCTGGTAAAAACCTTACTCCAAATGAGTGAGTAGCCCTATTGCATGATGTATGAAAGGCCTAAAACAGATAAAGGCAATGTCAAGTTTTTTTATTTGAATTACAATGATTTTGGAATGGGGAAGCTGAAGAAGTTGGGCCTAGTGTTGGCCAGCATCCAAGGTAACCTAACACCTCCACACATTTTTTAAAGGTTGGCATCATGGGGAGTCCAAACCATGGGGAGTCTAAGGGGGTGTAGTTTGTATGAATTACATAACTCTTCCTTAGCTAGAATGCCCTGAAAGTGTCAAAATTCGGCCAAAAACAAATATTCTCTCCATATTTCTGTTACCATGATTTCCAGATTCTGTGGCGGTCAATAAGTGTCCTATCTACCACTGTTTCCACACTTCTCGTACCAAACTCGTGCCAGTGGTACCATCACCAACCACAGGAAAACAATATGGAAACCTTAAGATTTATCCTTTCAATTTTACTCATATTGGGGATATGCATAGCTATATTATTTGGGCCCTAGTCTGACAGAATTGAGAAAAAGCTATCAACCAATAAGTTTGTGAGAGACAAGGGGCCTACAGGAGTATAGTGTTGTGTACTTTTTCTCATGCAAAATGTCATGCAAATATCAAACTTAAGGGTCCATTAGGATGGCGGGCGGATTGCCCCCGACAGGCTGGCGGTAGCCACCGCCAGCCTGGTGGGGGCAATCCGCCCGCCATCCTTCCCTGTATTCCCCCCGCCATATTAGTATGGCGGGGGACCACAGCGGAAGAAAACACCGCCCGCCACTTTTCCGCCCCAGTCGCCTTGCGGCCGGGGCGGACAATGTTTAATATGGTGGCGGTATCTATTAGACACCGCCAGCCATATTACGATGGCAAGAGTGCAATGCCTTTCCGTGGCGGCAATGCCGTGCGGAAATACCGCGTGGTGCCTGCCGCTTTGCAAATGAAAATGCTGTGATGTTTTGTCAGCATTGTGGCAGGCGGTGCAGAGAGCACCGCCCGCCAAAATGCTGAGAATACAGGATGTGCCCGCCACTGTGGTGGGCACATCCTAATGGCACCCCCGGGACCACTGCCCTTAAGGCGGGGGGACCCGTTTTCCGCCATCCTAATGATGCCCTTAGTATTTGGTATCCGGTGTTGGCCAAACCCCAGGCAAAACCTACCAACTCAAAACATAGGGTGATGTCGCTTACATGGCCCCCACTACTTTTTCATACAAATATTACCTTACAAAAATCAAGCCTGTGCCAAAAATGATCCAAATTCACCTCACAGCTTACAGGGGTGGCTGCAGTATTCAGGCCTACCGTCATAAAACCTTAGCAGCACTGGACTTTTCTAAAAACTAGCAAAGACAGGCTGGTGTGCCCTCTGTGTTTCCCTAGAAATCTTCTAACCCTGAATTTACTGTACATGTCATACGTGTACCACACAAATCCAATTTCTTCACACTTTCCACAGGGTATGGCTGTAGTATTTGAACAAGAGTAGCCAGCCCCATTGAAAACTAGCAATCCCAGACATTTCTGAACTTTAGTTGTAGATGTTGTAGCTTGTGTGGAATGCTCTATATTTGTCAATGAACATGTGTAAATGTGTAAAAATCTATTTCTGCAAATGTATGTAACAGAAAATGTCAAAACCTGTATTTTTTTCTGTATTCTCGCATTTGCTCTGATAAAACCAGCATTGCACATTTGTGGGTGGGCCTTTCTCGCAAACAGGAACAGGAACCTGTCCGGATTTGGACAATGTAAAGTCAATTTATTGTGAATATGGTTTTTACAAGGTTACTGTTTTGGGCTGTTCACATCAAGCACATTAGGCCCATCCCCACATGAGAGGTACTGTTGTTCTTGTTGAACATGTGGGAATAGAGGATGATAAAATAATTACCATTATCTGAAAGTGGCAAAGATTTCTCTTACCTAAATGTTGGAATAATTGCATATTATATGACCCATATATTTGAGAACATTCTTGGTAAGAAAGCATGCTGGGATTTATGTAAATCACACCACCCTTTTATCCCTTGATGTCTAGTTCTGAGAAATGCACGAGGTTGGTATGGTTCCTGGGGTGCCAGGTACACTTGCCCTGAATACAGCAACCATCTCCATAGATAGTGAGAGGAGAGGAGTTTGTTTTCAAGCATAGTTTTCACATTTGAAGAGCTTTCTTTGTAGGGGAAATATTCTAGGATCCAAGCAAGCCACACCACCCTGTACAAGCCTGGTTATTTAGGTTTCATAAATGCCGAACAGTGGTAGTCTTTCCCAGGTTCAGGACTGCCAGGAAAAATACTGTAACCATGCCCTCTGGTGAGCATTTGGAAAAAGGGCATTGTAGGCATAACTATGGAGGATGGAGGGCAAGACAATCTGCTAGTACCCCCACACATCACACCACCTTTCACTCTTTTCACATCGGTCTTCAAAATTACAGCCATCCCTCATGGCAAATAAGACAACATTGAGAGTTGTTACAATTCCCAGGGTATCAATCATAAAGTCCTGGAACTGCAGCCATTCTAAAGGCAGGTGAGAGTACATTTATGTTTATTAGGATGTATATTTAACATATTGCCAGCAGGTAGGCTTTAAACCTCAATTCAGCCTTTCTGGCGCAGAAAGACAGTTTGGTGCCCGGGGTTGGAGCAGAAAAAATGGCCGGGGGGTTTGGGGTCCACCAGATGCCAGTTCAGGCTAGCCCTTCATTCCACACATTTGTGGTCTAGGGGGCTTTACTCCCACTGGGTTAGCAGATTGGGGCCTTAGACCCCAGTGGGAGGCAAAACCCCACAAGGCATCCTGTGAAACAGTGATAAATTGAATAGGGTGCAACAATTGCCCATCCTGGCATTGGGCTATAGTCCCATCCTTTTGCACAAGAGAGGCCTTCTGTTCTTTTGAGGCAGTACATTGCAAGGGACCCTTTCTACTTTTCCTGTTGCTGGCAGGACTGGAAGCCCAGTGTCCACCAGGGATTGGTGCACACCTCTTGATCTTGGTATGGGACTCCACCCCAACGTATAAAATATTATTTCTGCTGTGTGCGTAAGGGAGAATAAGGGCTTTACCCCTTTCTGCCAGACTATATGACTAAACTACACCCACAGAAATGCAAGTTTCCTTTTAGTTGCCAATTAGTGTGGCAGCAGTATTTGGGCTTTAGCTCAAGGATGACAGAAAAAGTATCTTGGACAAAGGAGTGATTGGGGTGTCCCAATGCCTTGATGCACTTCGTCTCCCCCTTTCTCTTTTCGTTTCATTTATTATTTCCATGGTTTCTAGTGACATTTCCGCATCCCTGGGGTGCATTTTCACAGTAAACCCCAAACCTGTCAATTTGGAAGACAGACGACTGCCTTGGACCAAGGGGTAGGAACTTTTCCAATGCCTGGACAGGCCAGCAAAGAATACCATACCATGTTTTAAAATCTATACCATTGTGTCCAGGGAGCTTTCTGTTCTGCAGAGTTGGGCAGATTTGGGCACCCCAGTCTGCCCTCAGGGGAAGAGAGAGGCTGCCTTGGGCTTAGGTGCTGAGCGTTCCCTGATGCCTGGAGGGGATAGCTTGGCACCCCATTCTTTTTTATTGAAAAAAACGGTCTATTATTTAGTGGCATTGCTGCTCCACTGTGGATGGCATATTAACATTAACCTCCCGACAGGGTGCTGGGAGGCTGCTTAGGCTCCAGGGGTTGGGCTTTCAGCTTGATAACAGGATGTCTGGGCAATACCGCATTTTTTTATGAAACACTTTTACTTAGTATCTTTAGAACTTTCTACCCGACCTCCAGGGAAGGGGGTTTCTACCAGACGCCAGTAGTGTGTGCCCCCTTTCTTTTTGTTTTAACTATCTGTGGTGTCAAATGGACTTTCTACTCTGCTGGGTTGGGCAATTTAGGGGTAGCCCTGTAATCTCCCCAGGGGTACAATAATACTTTTTGAGCCTCAGTGGTAAGGGATATAAGATTGGGATAAACCCCAGGTGTCCAGTGAAATCTATTCCCCTTGGGAAGAGCAGATTGTAGTTAAACCCTGCAAATGCTCCCCTCGGAGTTAGATATGCTGACAGTAGTGGTGAAATTCACCTGGGGTCAGTTCTGCTTTAAAAAACAGCAATCCGCTAGGGAGAGGCGCCATTTGAAAGAAGAGGATTTCCCCTTTCTCTCGCACAACTTTAATCCATTTCAGAGTTCAGGAAGCTGAGCTGTACCCCTGAGCACCAATCAAACCTTAATCAGCTGGAGCTAAAAGCTCCGGCTTCTTTCAGTTTCACGTTTGATGGCATCAGTGCATGGTGTGCTGACTGTCATAAAAAAAAGACAGCCTCAAAATAATGGGGTTGCACCTCCCTTGCAGATTGATATGGGGCCTTTAGCCTTAAAATAGCACTAGCGAGATTACTAGTCATGGATTCTTGCAATTGAATGCATAATTAGTTCTCTATATGGGAATGTATTGTTACTTGATTAAAGTGTCTGACATTGCAGATATGACTGCTGCTTTAATGTTATACATTTGAAGTTATACTATGGATTATGCCAGGCTTCACATATACAGACTACTATGATACTTTGTGTATGCATCATTCCGTTACCGTTTTTTACTTCAATAATATGACTTACTATAAAGTGTAGTGAATAATTGTGTAACCCCTGATAGTGCATATTGTAGTACTGTATGTCTGAAAATATGTTTGTCATTGGAAAGGGTGTAGAGATGGGTGGAAGTTAAGGCTACATGAGTTCTCAGAGATAAGTAATAATGTTAGGTTACTTCCTTACCTTGGGAATTTTATATATTTTAGTTTTAATGGTGGAAGACTTACTAACACCCCTGTGTCCTTTTCTTCCAATTTCCACTTATTTGTTTTCAGAGAAATTCATTCAAGTTTGAGGATAGTGCACAACTGTTCAATTGTCCTGTTCAAAAATGACCTCTTTGAGATGCAACATATTTGGAAATAAGATGAACTGGTGCAGTTGACATCTGATGCAGCACCCTGTTTGCTAACAGTGTACTTGGGCATCTATCAGGTTTTTGGCAACACCTTCAAGTTGATTTTTATGAAAACTAAGAAGTGTCAGAGATTGGGTTATTAATCTGGAAGACGGTGACCCCTACCAACCTAATGAACACAATCTGGTTAAGTAGATACACTTCTGAGAGAATATCTGCTCATTCCATGGAGCTATGGCACATACATTAGGCAATCCTCAGAGAATTGGGCATTAAGTTCAGGTAGTAGTAACAATTTGAAAGTAAAGAACACAACCCAAAAACATGTCGACACGAATATTAAAAAAAGAGAATCATTTACTCAGTAAAAAGTTACCAGCAATTTTAACCATGTAAGTGTGGCCTTTCGGTCATTGGTCAACATCACTACTCCCTCTCCAGTGCATCTGTCTTCCGTTTGCCGAATCCAGGGAAATATATGGAAAGAATAGGTAAGGGCAGGGGCTGCCCATCATCGGCATGGTCAAGCTCCATCCTAAAACAGGGATCAACAGTATTTCCAACCCCTGGGGGCAAATTGAGCAATTACCTTCTATCTGTGCACTGGGGGCAGAATGCCCCCTATACACTAGAGAAATATGGGGCATGACAATGCCCACACCAAACAAATGAGTGAAACAGTCTTCCTCCCCTAGGGGTTGAATGGGGATTTGTCCTAATCTGCTTCATTTGGGGGGGAATGCCCACCAGACAACAGGGATTTCAAAATGGGGCCTAACCAAACTAAAGGAAAGTGTGGTCTACCCTGTCTTCAAGCCACAACCCCACCCCAGAAGGGGCACTAGAGTCTATTTATAGTAAAATGCAATACGTTAGTTGACCAGACATATTCAATTCTAAATATTCAAGTAGAAATAGTAGTTAAAAGCACAAAGCACCAACTTTGGTTATCTGGTCGCACCTGACAGGGATACAACAAAAGTTTAAGCTATCCACAATGGAGCATGGGCAGGTAACAGGGCGCATGTTAGTCAGCTGAAAAAAGTACCTGAAATCTTGGTTGCTGAGTGTGTAAGGTCCTGCATCGATGATAAATTGCGCAGCAGCTGTTCTTAGGAACTTCGGGGCTGCTATACTGGGCCCAGCTTCAAGGATGTGAATGCAGCAACAGTTCAGATCAGCTTTGAGGCTACAATGAAAGGTCCTGCACCAAGGACACATCATGCAATGGTGGTTCTGAGAAGCTGAGGGGCTGCGATACAAGACCCTGTGTCAAGGATGCATCACACAGTGAGGTTCTGATGCAGAGATGCAAAGTGATGCATTGCCCTTCGTCAGTTCTGCAAGACCCACAGTTTGGCAGGCAGAGCACCTTCGGCTTAATTCCAAGGAGCCATGGCTAGACTGGCACCATTGGGTGGGGCAGGACTAACAGCAGACATAGCCCAGGTGCAAGGTTAAGGGTGATTGGAGGCTTGTCTTTCTCTGGGTTCTGATGAGGTCAGCCAGCTAGCCCTTGGATTCACTCCTGTGACCCTGGGTTCAAGATGTAGGTCCTGTCCTTTTTACTCAGGCAGTAGGGCAGTAGAGTAGCATTTCTTTTTGCAACAGAGCAGCACAGCAGTTCTTTTTCTGAATCTTCCACAAGTCGAGATGTGTCCTGAAGAGTTGGATCTGAGTGCCGACTAAACGTCCCTGCTGTCAACTTTGAACATGGAGAAGCTTTTAGAGCCCACCCCCTACTGAGGTGTCTGGAAATGTTGCCCCCCTGCCCTGGCCCCAGTTTGTCTGGGAGCACAAAAGACTAGTGGGAACCCCTTTGTGAGTGCACTGAGGCAGGTTCTTTCTAGTTTACAAGTGTGGTAGGTTACAGCATCGGCCCCACTCTCCCAGAGATGGCCCATCCTGCCAAAACCGACTCCTCTTTTGTCTCACTTGTCTGGGAGCAATACACAAAGAGCAGCTGTTAACTACACATAGTCATGTGACCCAGGATACATGCTACAGGTACCAAATGGTTAGGACAGGAACATGCCAACTTTCTAAAATGAGCATTTTCAAAATTGTGACTTAAAACCCAACTGTATGATGACTATAGAGGGTTTTAAACTACAATTCTTTCGTACTTGCTCCCAACTGAAAGTTTATTACTTATTAAAGGTAATAAGGTAACCCAATTTGATCCCATTCGAGAGCAGGCCTTGCAGTGGTGAAAAACTAATTCAGGAGTTTTTCACTATCAGAACATTATATGGGCAACTTTTTAAATAGATTGCACCATGACCTATTGGCTGCTTTAGGCTTACCATAGGGGTAATCTATATGTATAAAAAGGAACGTTTAGGCCTGGTGAATGGTTTATCTTGCTAGGTCGAAATGGCAGTTCAAAACTGCATACAAAGGCTACAAAGGCAGACCTGAGACATGTTTAAAAGGGGCTACTTGGGTGGGAAGCACAAACAGTGCTACAGGCCTGCTAGTAGTATTTAATTTACTAGTAGCATTTAATTTAAAGGATCTGGGTACAGGTAGCATCACTTTACTAGGGACTTGCAAGTAAATCATATGGGCCATTTGAGTTTAAACCAATGTTAATATGTTTAGAGGACTTTAGCACTGGTTAACAGTGGCAAAGTGCGCAGAGTCCTAAGACCAGCGGAAACAAAGCCAGCAAAACAGAAGGATTGAAGACAAAAAATAGAAAGACCGCTAGAGACTAGAGTTTTTGCATTTGAGGCAAAAGAAAGGAGTGCGGACTTTGCAATCTGGCAGTGGCCACATCCACACCCCTAAAAGGACACACCAGTCTTTTTGCCTCAACCACAAGGGGGACAAACCAGTGTTTCTATTCCCCTTGGTGGGGGATGGGGCAATTCCCCCCAATCGTGTGGCCATGCTCCCTACCCAAGGGGCAGATTGGGGGTTTGCCCAAATCCGCTTCCTCCTGGGAATATTGGGAAAGAAAAGATAGGGGTGGAAGCTGCCCAGCCATCATTCTGTCATCCCTGTGGCCAATGGGGGCAGCTACAACCCATTTCCCCCAGAGGGCAGAAATCTCACTAGACTACACAGAAATAATAAATAATACATAGGGGTTGGGGCTGTCCACCATGTGCATGATCATGCCCCTACCCTAAAAGGGTGCTATTCTTTCTGACCCCCCAGGTAGGAAGAATGGAGGTTTGGCTCAATCTCCCCGCCCCCCGCCCATGGAGGCAGAAAGCACATTAGACACCAAGGAATGCAATGGTGCTAAAACAAACATAGTAGGTATGGTCTACAGAGGCATCCAGTCATAACCCAGCCTCAAAACAAACAATAGTGACTTTCTGCCCTCTTGGGGGCAGATCAGAACTGTGTCCAAATTGGGGAGGTTTTCCCAATATACACATCTGCAGTTTAGAAAGCCCACTAGACACCAAGGATTTTGTACTTGGGGCAAAAAAAAACGTGTTGCACTCTGACATTGCCCACAACCAGACCCCACAATGGATGAATTAGTCTTTTTGCTACTCTCTAGGAAAGGTGTATGCCCCCAGTTTGCCCCTGGGTGGCAGAAAGCCCACTAGACACCAGAGAATTCAAAATTGGTCCAAAACATCAATAGGAGGGGTGGCCTACCCTGGCATTGAGCTACGCCCACCTCAGAAAGGCCAATGGTGTCTTTCTGCCCTCCCCGGGCAGTTAGATTGTTTGTCCCAATTTGGGATGTTGCCCCACAACTCCTCAGAAGTGTAGAAAGCGATTAGACACCATGGATTTCAAATTTGGAGCACATGAATGTGGCACAGGCACTGCACTCTGGGCACATCCCCGCCCCAATAGGGAAAAACCAGTTTTTCTACCCCTTCTGGGAGTTTTGGGGCAACCACAATTTCTCCTGGGGGGGGCAGTAAACCCATTGTATGGCAGGAATATTTTTTTAAATAAAATAATGGGGTGGATCTTATCCATCCTAACAACAGTCCTCACCCTCACCCCACCCAAAAACTCAACAATCTTTCTGCTTCCCTGCAGACTAAATCATGTAATCCCACTAGGAAGCAAGAGGATATGTGATTCTTTTGGGTGTACTTTTTCATAAAGGCTTGGAGAGAGGGGCTAAATCTCAATATAATCTGACTTGCCATAATGAACTCCTGCCCTCACGCTCATGACAAGCTGTTCTCTACAAATCCACTTAACATAACATATATAGCGTAACTTTTTTTGACCTTCGGTAGGCTGCCCCTTGGGGAAACTTACCTGACCCAGACATATCTGAAAACACCCCAGGGAGTTCAGTGTGGGGTAATGTTAGATTCCACATCAGTTTTTTACTGACAATGGCCTGCAAATCTCAAACTTTTACAAAAATCACACTTTTTCCTTTAATTTCCATGATGTAATTGCCCAGAATCCACACTTGTACCCATAAAAATGCTACTCCACTTGTGTGGCTGAACTTAGTGCCTACATCAAGAATGGATCAAACTGGGGTCAATGGTGTTCCTTGTGATCCTGACTAGCTAGACACAGCTTGTACAATATGCCTTGGCAGACCTTACATGACTCAGGAGTATGGACAAGAATCAACTAATGTTAAAAAAACTGAAATTCACTGAAAACAAAACAACAGTGAAAGTGTTGCAGGGACTCTACTCATGCAGAGAACTATGCGCAGGAAACCAGGACCTCAGTGTATTGTGGTGTACCACAAAACCCACCTCAGTGCCTTGAACCCCGATGCGACTAGCATTAGTGTCTCATTCGTTCTCCGTACTACAGCGAAGCTACCCATGATTAGACAACCTAGAACATGCGACTTAGTAAACTCTCTGGAAAAGTGGTAATCTAGAACACTTTTTCGCTCTAACACTCATACTAGTCCACAACGTGAGTAATCAGAGACACGGTAAAGATGCATAAGAATAATACAAACTGCATGGTTACAATTCCATAAAGCACAAAAGGGGATATCAAATTATAATGAGAGTGGAAACAGGATTACAGCGCTGTTATCACCTTCACCATTCTTGGAGCTAGTTTCAATTAACATTAGAAGAAGACCTCTAGGCTTTGACGGGGGACCGCATACCTCCAAGATCAGATGAAATTAATCACATCCCAGGACAACACAGCTCCTCAAGATTGGAAAGGTTGTCTCCAAGTGCCTTATAACAAACAAATACTCCAAAGGAGACCTACTATGAGACCCACTGGATCAATGTAGGTAGCGCAACTAGGAATAAAAAACTTATGAATAGGGTGAGATTAAACATCAACTCACTAGGGATGTGTATGATATGCTAACCATATCTATGTAATGGAAGGGGGGCAACACTAGTTGTTTTTAGTTACCCTCACACACCCTAGTGGTTTCATGCTTCATCATCGGGTCACCCAGACTCCTATAGGTCGGGGTGGGCTCAACCACAGTGTTGGGAAGCTCTTGTGATAGTGAAGGCAAGTGGATATAAATAAAATACCTCAATCAGACCCCAGGTTTCCCTTTATTCATGGGTCTGGTTGGGTTGTTAAAAATAAAATAAAAAGGGTCTTACAAGGATTTTTATGGTCCTATGACCCTAGTGAAGTGCCGACATGTTTCAGTCCTTAGGTGGCCATAACGGTCCCGGACTTTCTTCAGGGCAAGAATGAGTTACCCCCTTATGTGTGGGGATATTAAAGTGGGGGTATTCCCTACTCTATCAATGTTGCGAGGGAAGAGTAGCTTCTCCTCGTGTTAATGTGTTGGTAGTGTTATGAGATGCCGGGCTCCATCCAAATTATGTTGGGCGTAGGCTTCTCAGTCAGCAAGACAAAGGGGCACTCTCTCTTATTGTGAGGACGCTCCCTACCGGAAAACAGACAGTCTCGCCGCCCGGCTCGCGGTTGCTGTTCTGGTGCGGTACTGTTTTAAATGTTTATTTTAACTAATGTGCTCTAAGATGCAATACTCTTGCCAATACTAACAAAAAGATGCATAAGAATAATACAAACTGCATGGTTACAATTCCATAAAGCACTAAAGGGGATATCATATTATAATGAGAGTGGAAACAGGATTACAGCGCTGTTATCACCTTCACCATGCTTGGAGCTAGTTTCAATTAACATTAGAAGAAGACCTCTAGGCTTTGACGGGGGACCGCATACCTCCAAGATCAGATGAAATTAATCACATCCCAGGACAACACAGCTCCTCAAGATTGGAAAGGTTGTCTCCAAGTGCCTCCTAATGCATGCAATGCAATATTGAAAGCACCCGAGTTTGAGTTTGAACAGCTGCATTTACTCTTATGTATATGTGCTTGGGACTGATCAACATGAATTTACAGCATACATTGTTATTCGACCTTGAACACACTCTGCAGGCTGAGGGCACAGAGCGAGCTAAGTGTGTGCAAAAGTGGCAAAAGCAGCAAAATGGCGTTTAAGCATATACCTCACTTATGCTAACATAGCAATGTCTGCAGTTAACCCCTTATCCTCACTACAAAAGTGACGTTAGATTTTGAGGCTTGAAAATAAACAAAGTGAGCATAAAAAATAAACAGTTATAGTTTGGTGAACTCACTGCAACTGGCGCCCCCTCCTGATCTGCTTATTATATTACATTTCACATCACTCATGACATGTTAAGTCATATACCTAATGACATTACTTATGAAAACTCAGTCAAGTTAATCAAGTTAAATGTTTTGATATGTTTTTTCATTGTATAATGTTTTTTTAATTACATCCCTATTACGACCCTAAGTAAAAATAACATTAAAATACAATGTTTTTCCTATGCATTATTATTTATTTAAAATGATGAATAGAATTGATTGAAAGCAATTTATTCACATGTAATTGAGCGTGTTGTTTCATTAATTTCCAAACAAAAAAAAATGGTTATAATATTTTGGAATTACAGTAAACATCTGTATTATTACATGATTCTTTTAAGATCAAATTATATCTATTTATATTTTGTAACTATATTAAATTACTTACATTTACTTTAACATTATTTCCTATGGGGTTTTATTTAAAGTCCTTTAGTCAATTGATTTCTTCGGGAGGTGTTGTAATGCCAATGGTTGGCCAGATATGGTGCTGGACTTCAGCTCTGAGCCAGAGTACTTTGCCACTGTTTTGGGTCCCTTTTTGCCTGCAGTAATTTAGAAGTGCATTTTGTAAGTAGTTAAGGGCTTAATCCTTTGCGCGTGAGTCGATGTCCCTCTCTAAACACTTCCCCGATCCTCCCTTAACTCCTCCTTAATCCTCGTAGACCTCCTGGACATCTCTGCAGCCTTCGACACCATCTCACAAAGCATGCTAACTGCCAGACTCCACAACTCAGGAATATAGGGATCTGCCCTCCACTGGATCTAATCCTTCCTCTCCAGTAGAACACAGAGGATCAGTCTCCCCCCTTCCTCTCCGACCCCACTGACATCCTCTGTGGAATAACCCAGGGATCTTCACTGAGCCCAACGCTCTTCAACATCTACATGGCCGCCATAGTCAGACAGCACGGGCTCAGCATCGTATCCTACGCCAATGACACCTAACTCATCCTCTCCCTCACCAAGAACCCAGAAATCACCAGATACAGCTTTCAGGGCGGAATGAAAAACGTAGCAGCTTGGATGAAGGACAGCTGCCTAAAGCTTAACTCTGAGAAGACTGAGGTCTTCATCCTCGGACCCTGCACATCTGCCTGGGACAACACCTAGTGGTCCTCCCGCCCCGGGAGCCACCCACCCCGACAGACCACCCTCGGAACCTCAGCATAATCCTCGTCTCCGCCCTCTCCATGAACCGCCAGATCAACGCCGTCACGACCACCAGTTTAATCTACCTCTGCATCCTCCACAAGACCTTCAAATGGATCACCCAGACTGCAGAAAGACCGTCACCCACACACTCATAACCAGCAGACTAGTCTACGGCAACGACCTCTACGCCGGAATCAACAAAACTCTTCTACACAAGCTCCAAACCATCCAGAACGCCGCAGCCAGGCTCGTCCGATGGGCAACCATGGCACAAACACATGACCCAACACCTACAAAGCCTCCACTGGCTCCCTGTCGAGAAAAGGGTCTCCTTCAAACTCCTCACCCACACCTACAAATCCCTCAACAACATTGGACCCAAATACCTCAATGACCCAGTATGCTTCCACGTACCCAATAGGAACCTCAGCTCCGCTGACCTTGCCCTGGTAGAGGTCCCCTGCATCTGCAGAAATAGAACCTGTGGAAGAGCCTTCTCCTATATCGCAGCCAAAACCTGGAAAAATCTCCCGGTCAATATCAGATGCTCCCCAACCCTCCAAACGTTCAGGAAGACCACAAAACCTGGCTCTTCGACTGACCCGGAGCTGTCTCCACCTCCCCCAGAGCCTTGAGACCCTCACTGGGGAGTAGAGCGCTCTACAAACCACTGATTGATTGATTGTTTGATTATTCCCCTCCCGTTTAATAGTAAGTATCCCCAATTTTCCATCCACTCCTCTCTGGCCCTCTCTTATTCACTTATAAAACGTATTTTTACCTGTCAGAGACTGCTCAGAAAAATATGTGAAAGGTGGAGGAGTGAACTCCAGAGGTAGGTATGTGATAGAATTTTGTAGTACTACTAAAATGCAGTTTGTAAATGGGACCTATTTCTTCATAGTGTCGGATAGCACATGGATGCAGGCTGGGGAATTGAAAGGGGTTGCCTGGTATCCGGCCCAGCATCATTTATGGTTTATGAAAGAGTGTACAAAGCATTTGTAAATAGAGCTTTGGTGATGGGTTGGTTCAGTGCTTGAAATGGAAAAAAGAGTGCCTCCGTGTTTGTCAGCAACACCAAATTCTACAAACTCCCAAATTGTCGCGCTGCGTGCAAGATGCATATAACAGGGTATAAGAGGCCGGCAAAGAAACTTGTGGTTCCATGGTCTAGGCTAGTGCTTGAAAGACTAGTCGGATTTCTTCCCATCTCTTCTCCCGGCCATCTGGACAAGTGCAGCAAGCAGTTAGTCTTAAAGCATTATCCAGATCCTTGTTGTTATGTTGGTGGACTGCTCCACTGGAGGCCCAGAAAGGAGGTGTGTCCTCGGGATAAATCTTCTTAACACTGATGAAATGGTTCGTACCGGTGGGGGAAGGGAAAAAGAATAAACGTGCCTGGGGAGCTTGCCTTGTGGTCAATGATAACAAAGACAGTGTACGAGTCATACTTTCCGTATGCACACTCACAACTTAGAGGCCTGCTCTCTCCTGGAATGTAACACTTGTTTTGTTTCCCAACCTTGCTATCAAAAATTGCAGTCACTGGCGGCAAGCCTCACGGGTGGGGGGCGGGGAGGCGGAGGTGCGTAGAGAAGGGGTCATGCGGGAGAGGTGGATTAACTTAAAAAATAAAGAATAATTAACTTACCTTCGCCTCCGGTCCAGCGTCGCGTCTCCTCTCTCTGCTCCTCACAGGAAGCACGCAGCCTCCCTCTCCTCCCCTAAGCCAATCACATTGCTGCAATGGCAGCATTGTGATTGGCTGGAACGCCAAACACCTCCTATGGGGAGGCTGTTTTCTCCATGCAGACAGCATGCAGCCTACAAGGAGAAAACAGGAGATTGCGTATGATTGGTTTGGTCGGCCAACAGTCAGCGCCCACAACAGTGGGTAAGCCACTACTACCCTGCGTTGAGCAGGACCACCCACCCACCCGCCCCCAACCAAACCCTTCTGCTTTCTCAAAGTGCGAGAAGCAGAAACATGAAATGGTATTCATAATAGGGTGACCAACCGCCCGTCAATTTCACAGACTGTCCGTAAAGTGAACCTCACATCCATTGTCCGTGAGGATCCCTTTTACGGACAGCTTTTTTCCGTAAATATGGCCTTGGAGGGAGCAGCACTGCTCCCCTGTGAAAAGCCTCAGCCCCCTGATGGGGTCGCCTCGCGCTCCTCTTAGAGCACAAGAGCAGCCTCACCCTACCCGTTGTCATTCTGTATGGGGCTGATGATTGTCACATACAGAATGACAATGGGGCCAGCTGGGCTGTTGTGGTGGCCTCCTCCTGCCTTAGTGGACAGCAGGAATTTCTGTAAAAAGGTAAAACGCCCATGCTGCAACGTGAGAATACAGTTAATATAAAGAAGCCTGTGAAACAAGTAAAAATAAATATTATATTCAACAAAGCCATGGTTGCTGCTTTTTTATTTTAAGCAACTAACAACCATTGACAAAGCCAATAGTTCTAGCTTGTTTTTGATGTAACAATACTATATACTATATTATACATCTGAAAGCAATCACCAAAATAGCATAATACCAATCGGGCGGAACACTATGCTAAGTTTAGATTTTTAGCCTAAGTGTTTTAAGCCGCGCCCTTAATTACATCGAACACCCCCTTTGAAGAGACCCCCCAGTTTTTTTTACCCCACTTAAAGTCCTGGAAACACCACCATGTCACAGTCACCCCACCTCCTGGCAGTTTGCATCATGCTTGACTCCTGACTTCTACGTTTTCAGGTTGCCTATGTGCAAGGACATAGTAAGCCCTCAATCACTGCACCCCTTGCTTTCGGAACTATAATACGTGTGAAGTTCTTGATGGGTCTCTTGTGTCTGCAACTCTGCAGACAAAGGCTCAGCTCATAATGTCAAAAGGTGGGTAAGTAAACAGGTGAAGGAATGGGTGGATGGCTGGATGGATTAGTGAAAGGATGAATGTATGAATGCAAGGGTGAATGGATAGATAATGAAAAAGGACGGATGGATGAGAGAAAAGGTAAATAGATGGCTGTATGGGTCGAAGGGTGGATGAGTGAGTGAAAGGATGGCTGGATGAGTGAAAGGGTAGATAAGTGAATGAATGGGTGGATGGATGAGTGAAAGGATAGATGGATTGATGGATGAGTGAAAGGATGGAAGGATTGAGGAATTGATAAGTGAATGGATGGATTGATGAGTGAAAGAATGGATGTAAGGATTGATGAATGAGTGAAGGGGGTAGACAGACAAAATGATGGATAGATGAGTGAAGAAGTGATAGGGTGGATGGATGAGAGAACGGATGGATGGATGGATGAATGAAAGGATGGATGAGTAATAGGTTTAATGGATGGATTCATGAATGGATAAGTAGATGGGTGGGTGGGTACAAAGATGAATGGATGGATAAGTGAAAGGGGGATGGAGAAAGAAAGGAAGGGTGAATGACTAAAAGGGTGAATGGGTGGAAGGACAGGTGACTGGGTGGATGTATGAGTAAGTGAAAGAATGGCTGGATGGGTGAAAGGGTAAATGGCTGGATGGATGAGTGAATAGATAGATGGGTGGAAGAGTGGATGGATGAGTGTAAGGATGGATGGGGTGAAAGGGTAGATGGCTGAATACTGGATGGATTGGTGAACGGGTGGATGGAGGGATGGATGAGTAAAATAATGGATGGAAGCTACATGATAGATAGGTTTGCAAATGGTTGAATATGTTTGGAAATAGATGGGCACACAGATGGAAGGACAGAATGAATGGTGAAAGACTGAATGATAGATAAAAGAATTACATCATGTAGCACCCATTATATTAAGTAACATTTCCTATACATTGACTTTCACATTTATGTCATTCATTGTCTCTATAAAATGTGTGTGTGTGATATATCATACTCCGACACCCTACCCTACATACTTGGGATGAGTAACACTGTAAAAGAAATCAAATACACATGAGAGACAGTCTATGTGAAGACGAGGGGCACCATTGGAGGGTGGTGGCAAGGCCGGACTGGCCAGATCGGGGATCAGGTGTTTCCCTTGGAGGCTCGAGAGGGGGGTAGTGTGGTTTAGTTACTGGGGGCTGGCACTGCAAAGTTCCTTGTATATCCAGAAGTTTTCAATCAACAATAAAAGCGGCCTCACTTATATTCAGGTGTGGTTCACCATTGTCTGATGACTAATGTACCTGCTGGAGCGAGATGCAAGTTTTGAATCGAGTAAGGTAGCAAGCTGCGGGCATACTGAAAAACTGTGAAGTGCACGATTGACTCAACCTATTATAAACTTGGTTGTTTATTTACCTACTTATATACTATTAGCAGCCCACCCCAGCGTTGCCTGGGGCAGAAAGGGGCTGGGGGCAGTACACCCGCTCCCGCCCGACCCCCTCCTGCACCGACTCCCTCCTGCCCCGACTCACTCGTGACCCCCTCCCGCCCGACTCACTCGCGCCCCCCTCCTGCCCAGACTCACTCGCGCCCCCCTCCCACCCAGACTCACTTGCGCCCCCCTCCCGCCCCGACTCACTCGCACCCCCCTCCCACCCCGACATTTTAATTTACTGCTGCCTCCTTCTTTCCTCCCCCTGCATCACAGTCTCACTTTCCCTTTCCTTACCTGTGCCGCCGCTCGTCACTGCACAGCCGCTCGTCACTGCATCGCCCTCCTCCTCCGTCGTCATCATGCACGTCGCCTCGCGGCCAGCGCTAGGTCCCGGCCGGCGCTACTTTCAGGGGACTACTTTGTTTACAAACGTAATTTTTTTAATTTACTTTTTTTTTTTTATTTATATAGCCTATGTCCATCTACACACCCTGACATTTTCATAGATGTATCGGGTGTGTAGATTGGCGCTGTGGTTCCCGAGTTTACCTGGGCAAAAGGTGCAAGTTCTCTCTTTATAATAGTACTAGCAGCCCGTCCCGACGTTGTCCGGGAAGGCTTTGCGAGGTGACAGGTACTCACTAGCATTGCGCACCCCGGACATGGGCACTTCAGTAGCATTTTTGCACCCCTGTGCATTTGGATGTGGACGGTACTCCCCGCGCTTGTGTCCGCTACTACATTTTTGTTATTAATATAGCCTTTCCTTAAACAATAATGTTCCCTGTGTAGCAGCCACATGGATGTCATTGAATGTATTGATGGCCTCCCATTTCTATGCACCTCACCCGCATCTGCCATCCTCCTCCTTTTTCTCCCCATGCACCCCCTCCAGGGTGTAGGACCCTTCATCATTGTGCTTACCCAACAGAAAAGCCAAGCTGTCTTACCTTGGCAGGCTTGCAGCACCCTCTCGTAACCAGGCTGGCAGCGGCACTGTCCGATGGCCACCAGGCACTCTATATCGCGGTTGCAGTGCATCATGGGCTCCTCTGCCACCACAGCGCGCTGTACACAGGCCCCGCGCACCTTGGTGAAAGGCTGCGAGTCAGTCCCAGCAATCGCGCACGTTGGTGAGAGGCTGCGAGTCAGCCCCAGCAATGGTTTCAGGAAAGGCGGGCAGGTTAGTATCGCCCACATTGGTGAGAGGCTGAGTGTCAGCCCCAGCAATGGTTTTAGGAAAGGCGGGCAGGTTAGTATATGCAGACCTCCCAGGGTGTCGCTTCCGCGCTGCCCCGCGCTTGTGTCCGCTCGTACCCCACGGCATGTTGGAGCTTGCAGGGTGCCTGTTCGATCGTGTCCGCTCGTACTCCATGGCATGTTGGAGCTTGCAGGGTGCCGCTTCCGGGCTCCTGCCCGCTCCTCCCCGCACTCCTGTTTGTGATGTCAGCCCGCGCTCCTGTCCGTGAT